>NC_081527.1:7377072-8712072 GCF_030273125.1 Centropristis striata | reverse complement strand
CGCAGATTTACGAGATTTAAAGTGGCAAATCTGCGAGAAAAAAGTTGCAGATTTATTACTTTTTTCTTGCAGATTCGACACCTTTAATCTTTTGAATCTGTGACTTTTTTCTTGTAGATTTCTCACTTTAATCTCATAACTTTGCAACTTTTTTCTCAAAATATTACCCCCTTCCCCGGGTCTGTATTTTATTTATTTTGTTCATACTTGGCCCTAATACGCCGTCATAGGATGCAGGTGTGGTGGGTGTGTGTCTCAGTTATTATTTGCTCTATTACGGCTTCATAAATTAAAATTCACCTCCACTCAGAAATGTGCTCTGATAATTGTTTCTTCCCCTGGATGTTTAGACTTCATTGTGCAGAAAGAGTTATGTGCAGTTTGACTCATGCTTGGCTTTGTAAAGGCTGTTTTTAAAGGTGCTATATAAACAAAGTTATTACCCAAAATGTTAAAGTAATAGCTATAATGTCTTTATGCAGTTTTTAATGCCATTACTGTATCACTGTTATAGAAAATGCTGTAAAAATCTGTTTTGGTGGCAGGTTTCAAGAGACCCAGCACAGGTGTTGTGCTAAGCCCAAGAGTTTAACCACTCTTCTTAATGAGCAAAGTAAATTAAACTGCAGGAAACTATATCAAAAGTGTGCTTTGTGTTATGTAACCAGTTAACCTTAAAGACGAAACACTCTGAGGAATATATCTTGTTAGAGCCGGGGCTCTTAAAGCCTCCCGCACTCTGCCCCGGTTCTTTTGTTCTATACTTGTTTTTTACAAAAGACTCAAAACAACTGAATAAAGTTTACCATTTATTGAAAGAATAATCCTCTCCAGTGTCCACACCAGGAGCACAAGCCAGAGTACCAAAAAAATTCCTCATTTCACTGTTTTCTTCTGGGTTTAGGACTCACCCCAACAATAGGTCGGGCTTGTCGCAACTGGTCAATTTTGGGTGGTGACACAGTAGCCAACCGATACTGGACACCTTGTGATATTTCATTTAAAAACTTTTAACACCTTTCCTTTCTTAGTTATTTTTTAAAGCCTATGGTGTGGATACTTGTGTTCATGTTTTTTACTGAAATAGCTGCACCATGATCTAGTTCTAACCAGTTTTCAGGAAAGGTTCAGTATGAGGGCACGATGTGCTCTCTTGACCTGTAGCTAAATAGAGGAAGTGAGTCTTGTTCAGTATGAGGGCAGAATGTGCTCTCTTGACCTGCAGCTCAATAGAGGAAGTAAGCCTTAAATGTTCATTGAACATCTCTTGTGCAAAATCAGTTAGATTATAACAAATAATAGTTTCAATGCTTCAGTCACAGCTAAGCTAAGCTAAGCTAAATGGCCCTATCCCTCAGACTCTAATAGCACTTAAAACATGTGCACAGATGACTTGTAAACATGTAGGTAAAGACATGCATGTGTTGTGTTTGTGTCTCCATCAGCGGCTGACTCCTATCCCACATGTGTAACTCTGTGTTTTGATGTGCGGGTCCCTCCTGTGTGGACAGCCTATTAGTGAGACAAAAGCACATGTTTCCCTTTTTCATTTGAAAGAGATCAGTGGATTTGCACAAAAGCAACCCAATTTAGACATCTCTAACAAAGCTCGCCTTCTTCCTCCCTCCCTCTCCCCTCCGCCTCACTCTCTGTCTCTGTCGCGCATACATTCGCACATTTGCATGCTCTTTGAGGAAGTAGCAGTTCTCATCCAAAAGCCCAAGCTGTGAGAAAAGGGGATTGTGGAGGCTAGCGACTGAAGGGACAGAATTAGTGGGAAACCGAGAGAGAGGGAGAGGTGTGTATGGGTGAGAAAGGTCCCCTGAAGAAGCTTAAGTCTGCCCTGTTTTAAAACGCTTTGATCTCGCTCTGAAGCCGCTCACCCAAGAGTTAACACTGTTGCTTTATTAAGGACCTACTCTCCTCTGCTCCGCTCTCAGCTCTGTCAACACTTTTTTTTATTTTGGAGCTCAAATTAGCAATTCAAATTGAGGCTATTTGGATATGCTCGCCCAGCTTCCTCCCCTCGGCTTTCCAGGCAGTTTGACAATATTTTTGTTAAGCCCCATTTCCCCCTAACGCAACTGTAGCAACGGGGGAGAGAGAGAAGATGGGTAGATAGAGGGGGGGCGGGGGGACGGAGGGAGAGAGAGCATATGCAGCGAGTGTTAGTATGGGTGTGGAAGGTCAAATAGGAGACAGAGTGGCCCTTGCCATTTGGCGTGTTCTCTCCGCTAAGCTAATATGAGGGATAATGACGGTTATTGGAATAATATGGTTCTGTTTAAAGCTGAAAGGTTTAAATTCATTCAGGGATTATAAAACAGGGCCACCCTGCCATTAGACCATGAGCCTTTCATTTTTATACATTCACTGGCTAATCTAAAGGACACAATGTACAGTTGAACCATCAAGCAGTTCCCTGGGAAATATTCTGAATTCAACTGTTATCTATTTAAAAGAAAAGTGTCTCTTAAAATTGCACTAATCACATTTGTATAATGTGAAAGGTGTTGCCCATAAAGATTAACCCACAGAGATTATCATACAGCAGTGCAGTCCCCCTCAGCTCCATGGAGGATTTTTAGTGTATAGAGTAAAAAAAATTATGTTCTATATATTTTTTGACATTGTTTAATTGTTTCTATATCAAATAAAGAGAGGCAAAACTACGTTGCAGCAACATTTACGTCATTTGGACATCGCTTATTCTGATCTTTGTAGTTGGAGTATGAAGTATCCAAAAGATGGCTTTCATATATGGTTTCCCACATGTTACATCATGATAGATATCTCTACTGACATGTGAAATGACTTAGATATGATCAGGAATGAGTCCTAAAACCAGGAAATGGGTCAGCTATTTTGTGGTTCTGGTTCTCTTGTCTTGTAAGAGTTTCTCATTTTTTGATCTACGATAAACTGTCAGTAAATACATCAAGTCTTAACAAGTGGCTGAATGAGACTACAGATGATGTCGGGAACATTAAGCATGATTGTCAGCTTAGTGGTGGTGACTGAGGTCATGCAACCGTGGTGTAGCTCGTTTATAGCTTAATGTTAGCTTTTTACTGCTAGCAATTGCATTTATACTTCAGAAATCATAAAAATGGTACTAATTTGTGAAGATGCTTTTGTTGAAGAAAACTTTGTCAAAGAGCTAATTTCCTGCAATAATTCCAAATCCAATGGAAAAATCCCATAAGCTTTTTGTCAAGGATACTAGAACAATGCTAACTTCTGGAGTCAACCAAAGCTGAGAGAAGAAAAAAAAGCTCCGAAAGCCTCAGGCACACTTCCTGGTCAGCACCAAACAGTGGACAGCTGCTAAAGAGACAGATATTTTTGTTAGCAATTGGTGGAGACCAAAATGGTGCAAAAACAGTTAACAGTTAACAGTTAATTAGATTGAGTTAATAATTGGATTTAAATGTGTCAGATAGACAGAAACACAACTCCAAATGAATGCTAAAGCTGCTTTATGTCTATTGGATGTGTCAATAAAACATAGTTGGCAAACATTATCACCATAAGAACTTAATCAGGTGATGAATGTTGATTTGCTGCCCATAAGTGGCCAACGAAACACATTATTGCAGCTTTAAAATCACAACCAGACTGATGTTGGAAAAAAGTGAAATTACGCAGTGAAGCCTTAACATCTTGTGAAAAAAATACTGACTCCAAATTAAATAGACATTGGGAAAATGTAATTGAATCCTATGCATTTTTCTTATCACTATAAAGTTGTTATTCATGTATTGGATATTAAAGATTGGGGCCTCAATGGCTTTCAGCCATGGTCATGGCCACTTGAGGCCAGACATTAAATGAGTTTTTTGTATTTGGACCTACCACTGTGTCATATTTGTTATATAAAATAGATCTATGCTATAACACCTCAGGAGCTCTCTATCCTATTAAAGTGCCTCTACTACCCAGCCAATAAAAAGTGGATGAACACTCAGAGTACATAAAATAAAAAGGGAAAGAGAGCTTAATGTCGATAAATAGTGATTGGCAAAATGTGGGAGATACATTGACAAATCTCAAAAATGTTTCTTTATTGCACTATGGTGAAAGGTACACTGTTGCACACAGCAGATGCCAGACATGTTGGTGGTAAGAGTAGACGTGCTTCAAGAGTCTTTTTGTTTGTTTGTTTGTTTGTTTGTTTGTCTGTATGATGTGTTCTACATTTTCAATCTGTGTGGGAAAACCATGCTAAACAAAATATTTATCATAGCATTTTACATATTTTGAAAGATGTCTGAAGGGTTGCTTTAATGTTGCAAACCTCTTGCCAATAAAGATTTATGTGGAAAAATAAAGAAACTACACTCCAGTGTATCAACCAGTGATTCCTCCTGGGTTTACCTCAGCGATGAGGCCAGTCTAGAGAGAGTGATGGAGGCGGCAGCAAGAAGCCATAAAGAGAGAGAAGTCGCACCACAATGGCTTTAAACATTACGATTAAAGGTACTTTCAAGCAGAGGTAAATACTAACGCTCACACCCAAGGTTGTACTCATTTGAAGGCGTTCACACACATTTATCATGCACAAACCTGCACGCATTAGTCAATAGCCTTTGCACATCCACAAGGTGAAATAACACACTTGAAACCAACACACACACAACTTCTCACTCTCCTAAGCACCTTCTAGAGGACATGAGGGTGAAATTAAATATTATTTTTCTCCACCTCTCTGTGTGAGATGAGGGGAAATATGACAACAACAGCTAATGAGGCGAGTGATATATCTCCCTCATGTGTGAGGCCTCTATCCCCAGCTCAGCCTCAGAAGCCAAAAATGTGGCTCGGCTGGCACTGCCTGATCAATTTTACTCCATCAGATTGTATGTTTGTGCAGCATTATCCAAAACAAATAGAGGCCGGCGAGGGAAAGTGACAGTTAAATGCTAATTCAATATGTCTGCGTCCTGTCAATCAGGTCCGACTGATTAGCGGCGCTTGTTCATCTAAATGTGTTGTATCACCACCTTGCCAAAATATAATGTGATCCTTTCATGCGTGGTAGGCCCGGGCTGCGGCGCAGTGCTAAGTCAGCGCTCTAGTTAATAAGTCCTTTTCATTAAACAAGCGTTCATTAAACATTCATTCATTCACTCATCCTCATTTGCATTTTCTCATCATAAAAGCATTCATGAAACATTCATTTGTTCACTTGTTCTCATTTGCATGGTTTCAAATGCATTCTTCAAGGAATGAATAGGGCAGAAATAGGCAGGGAGCAGGAGAAGGACAGAAGGGAGGATGGGAAAGAGGACGAGGAGAGGCGGCGAAACGGTAGAGGAGATTGTTATTACTCCATTTGAACAATCTGTCCTGTAAATGACAGAAGAAATTAGATTATGTTGCCCCTCATCATTATGTAGAGGCACTGGCCATGTAGCAAACATTGCCTGTTGCACAATGCAGGGCCACGGTATGAAAACAAATCATTTTCTGATATCAAAGCACGCAGAGATGGGGAAACTCGTTCTTGGTTGAGGTTGAATGACGCACCTGCAAAAGCAAACGACATCCCATTTTGAAGATGATGGGACTGGATAACAGTTACGCCACTCTATGTAGCTGCCCGTCTCACCATATCGGCAAATAATAAATACAGCAACAATATGCAATGGGGGCACGCATATGACATTACAGCGCAATCTTTTTATTTCCTTTTCATTTGATCCATATTGTATGACCGAGCTCTTCCCTACATGCTTTTTTCCCTCTCATGAACAGGCTACACATCAAAGACATACTCTACAAAGCTGTGAAATAGAGCAGCTTTGCTCTACACAACATTGCTCTGGGTACAACTCCCAGTGCATACAGTATGGCTTGTGTATCTCTGTGAATGCCAATATGATAAATTGAATACAGATGATGCAGCAGCAAGAGATCATCTTTATACGTCTCTAACCCTGGGAGCATTCTCCATCCTCTATCCTCTCTTCATTACCTTCTCCTCCTTTCCTTTTAACTTGTGCCGTCAGGGGAGACATCAATCTGAGTGACAGGTTGTGTGATCCTCCTTCCGGGCTCGGTGGGAGAAGGAAGGCTGTCAACATAAATATCCTTCCAGGATTCGCTGCGGACATGGAGCAGCCGTGGCCACCATGAGTCGTCATCCATGATCACAGGCAGAAAAACATGAGCCCATCAGCATGGCTGAAAACCTCGCCATCACCCGCAAACTCTCCCCTCTCCGCCTCCCCTCTGCAAACAACTTGATCAATACTGTCAGTTTAGTGCTTGTTCTTGATTGTTTGCCCATTTTTATTTCCACGCTAGACTGCCGGCAGCCTGCCATGTCTCCCAGTGGCTCTTCTTCCTAGATCAAGCTCAAACACTTTTCTATGTACTGTATCTGCATTTTGATGTACAGGTTTTCACACTTTACCCATCTCAGGTCTAAACATATAATAAATATAAGTAATAATACAATATTATATCCTGAAATTTACCTTCGAAGCGTAAATTTGGCATTCACCAATGTTTTGTTTTTTTCTGCATCAAGGTGGTTCCTCTCATTAAAAATTGTCAACAATTAGTGTCAAGTAGCAAAAACAACAAGTACAAAGCAGCACAGGGAAGACTGGAAAAACATTTATTTTCTGTCTAACTAGAAGAAATTTTAATTGATGCTGCAGCTGATTGTTGTGTTTTGAGAAGTAGGGTCATTTTCTCATTGACTTCTACACAATCTGACTTCTTCTTGCAGGCAGTAGACAAGAAATTTTGAGAAGTAGGGTCATTTCATGTTGCTGAGGTTTTTTTCATGCTTTTTTCCTCCTTTCCTCTCCTCATGTGTGCTGTATTTCTCTCTCTTCATACCCTGTCTTCCTGTCCTGTTTACCTTGTGATATTGTTTGTGGGTGTTTTATACGTTCTGGACGGGTTGATGGCTCAATTTCTTTGTACTTGTACTTGTTACTCTGTGCAATGACATGAAAAGGGTTCATTCATTCATTCTCATTTTCTGCTATAAAATCTGACTTCTTCTTGCAGGCAGTAGAGTCGCCCCCTGATGGCCATTAGAAAGAATGCAGGTTTGCAGGACTTGCAGACACAGAGTAACATCAGAATTCATAGTGGACGAATGCGAGTCTAACATTCACTCTCTTTTAGCTCTGATTTGGTCTCCACCAACGAATGTGGTCAACAATGATATTAGTGTCACTTGGGACGAATCTACTTTTAACTCCAAAGATGGATGGCTGGTCCAAAGGCATGTTGTAATTTAGATTTATTTTAAACCAAGTAGTATTTCCTTATTTTCCTCCAGTCCCCATTTACATCACATTACCATGCTGTAGCTTTGGCAGCATTAATTTATATGTAGTCATTTTTCAATTATACACCCAGATGCACACACTGACATTAACGTTGCAGCTCAGCGGGGAGTGACAAACCCTGAGGCCTCATTTGTTAAAGAAAGTTTGGCACAAACATCACTCCTGTGACCAAAGTCACAAAGTTAGTTTGTTTTAATGAAAAACTGATCTTGAAGCTACAATTCACAGACCTCGGTCGGTGCTGCTTATTTTTCAAAGAACACTAAAAAAAACTAAAATAAATTAATTTCTGAGCATTGGTCTACCCAAAGCCTAGACTAAATAAAAAAAAAAGATAAACCTTAAACATTTGGGAACAATAAATGACCCTAAGGCCACTGCTTTGTAGCAGTTTAAACTATTTGGACAGAAACTGATTTTGCAACCTCAATTCATCTGCAAAATAAACAGCATTAAAAGAGTTACAGGAAGGTTAGAGGATCTCTGCCACAACAGCACACTACATCTCTCTCTCCCTCACCTTGTTCGGCCAGGGACAGTTACAGCAAACGCAGCTTATTGCACTCTGTCTTCCTCCCTTGGACGTTATTAAAGATTACAGGAGATAATCGCCGTGGTATCATGCCGGATGCCAGGATCAGGAAGCACAATATCATCACGTACAGAACTGTTCACTTGGGGAATACTGGACCGCTCCGACTACTGGGATCTGTCTGTAAGTCCAGCAACTAAAAGATAACACTGCACTGCCAGACGTGGTTTCAGAGCGCTTAAAGGTACAGTCCGTGATCCAAATGTATACAAAAAGGTCAATGCACCACTAAGATTCAACGCAAGATTGGAACCTGCTGCTAAGACTCACAGATTTATTGACAGGCCCTTTAACACAGGAACACTAGAAAACAACTGGCACCAGGTTAGTGATGTTTTTACATGCTACTAATCAACGGTGGGACCTAGTCATTGCTTTGCAAGTCACAAGTCAAGACCCAATCCTTAACTCTGCGAATGTAATGCCATTTTAATGATTTTAATGAGAGTAATAATACAATTGTTGTTGCTTTTCAAACAAGTGCAACTGAACTGAATCATAAAAAGCAGTGTTGAAATTGCACGTTCATAGCAAAGATCCTGGCTTTGTCACAAGTTATTGGTGTTAAAGTTCAAGTCAAGTTGCAACTCTTTTTTTTGTTGTGACTCAAATGAGTTCAAGTCATGTGACTCACACTTCTGCTATTAACGATTGTTCAGCCGATTAATAAGAGGTGTGAATCCCCAGAGGCCTGATCTATCCTGATACTTGACTAACCCAAACCCAAAGACTGACCAACAAAGTATTCAGTCAAACTGAACTGAACTGACATCATTTATCAATCCATTTATGGATGACAACAACTGCAGCATTTTATCAAATTTTCCTCAACTTTAAGCTTCACTGCTAGCCTAAAAACAACCTTTAAAAAAAATCCTAACTTTACAACGTTATTTAGACAACCTCCCAATGATATCCTGATGAACATGGTGCCTATAGATTCCTTACATCTTCCAGTTTCATATGATACCAGTAACTCCAGTGTATTCCCAAAAGTGAGCCTGCTATGGCCTCCGGAACAAAAAGAGGCAGAAATACTGACGGCCTCACAGCTAAATATCGATACTTGGCGGCCATGAATCGATATAATATTGCCATGCAAAATATTGCGATACTATGCTGTATCGATTATTTCCCCCACCTCTACGAGTAAGGCTGATTAGAAATTGTTCAAGATTTTTTTAAGAGTTAGACATGGGAGTGATATTGATTTTCTCATCCGTGGGATAAATATGAAGCTACAGCTAGTTAAGCTTAGCAGAAAGACTTGAAACGCGGGTAAAAGGCTAGCCTGACTCCGTTTAAATATAACACAATATGTATACTACTCCTATGCCTCCTACCCATACAACCACGTAGGTTGTAGTTATTGCAGTTTTAAAGACGTGGGTGTCACTGAAATGGTCACAGTTTGGTTAGGTTTAGGCAACAAAAGTACTTTATTTTTACCCTTCCATCCACCCTGACCTCCTCCCTATGCAGATGTTGTCGTTCTTTATACTGCATCACCTGACTTCCACCTTTGCACCGGTCAATATTACTAAAGGTCACTAGAGGTTACCAACTAACAACAAACAGAAATCATAATACGATGCTTCTGCAAACAACCTATTGGGTCGTTTACGGGGGGCCGACAGTCACTCTAAAGCTCGCTGATTAACCCATTGAAGCCTAAAACGCCTGTAAAAACTGCCTGTAAAACCTCTGGGCGATTGTAAAATAAGCCCCTAAAACCTGAAGTTTTTCTGGAAATTCAACAGAAGTGTCAACACTTCTACTAAATAATAGATATTTTTTTTAGAAATTAAATTCAAAAAGTATTTGAGAGCTTATACAAATTCTACAAAACGACGTATCCGCTTTCCAGGCTTCAATGGGTTAACAGGTTATAGGCTGTCTGTTTCTAACTATTATGCTACTCTAAGCTAACTGGCTTAGCTTCATGTTTACTGTACAGACATGACCATGGAATCAATCTTCTCATCTTAATCTCAGCAAGACAGTTAATAATTATATATATTTAACTGATGAACTATTCTTTTTAACACAAGAATTCTATCTATAAATAGTTGGCAGACGTAAAAAAAAATGTATTATCGGTGTGAGTTTGGTTCTAAAAAGACTCATGTTCACCATAGCTGTCGAGTGTGTGTGTAGACACTACACATCCATGGGGATTTGCAAGTTTATGTTCCCTGCATTTAAATGACCATCCATAACTGCAAAACACCAGCTGAAGACACGTCAGTGGAAAACACAAGGACTCTGCCCATCTATCAGTCTGTGCAAGGCAGCTTATCAGTGGCCTATCATTGTCTGAGCCACAGCCATGGACACCTGCTCTGCAGAGTCACACACAGGGAGGAGAGGAAGCCACCTGAATACAAATCAGACTGTCGAGCACAAGGAGGGGCAGGAATGATAGGGAGACAGAGACTGCAGGCTTTGGTTAGGGAACTAGAAACAGTTAATTAGCAAGGATGCTCATAATGCTATCTCCTCTAACGCCTCCCCTCCCCTGCAAACAGCTTCCTCTGTGACTGCAGGTGCTTAAGAATCATCAGGATGATAGAATCACGCAACAAGCCTGCAATTAAAACTACCAATGAAAAGGCTTCTTCTTTTTTTTACTGTATTGATTTTTCATCCTGTAGCTTTCTACATTATTGATGAATATGTGTCAAGAAAATAAAAGACTAATGATGATATGGTTTCTGTAGCAGCAGCTCCAGACAAAAGACCGACCTCACAAATTTGCGCTTTTGGTGAATTCACATCCAAACAGTTGGCTGTTTTGCTCGCCTGGGTTGCATAACGACCACAGCTGACTCATAAACACAGCAACCTCTAATTAATATTTTGTTGAGTACCCGAAGCAAGGTCATTATCGCAACACTTCAGTTGTAATCACGGCTGCTCAGCTCTGACGCTGTACTGGCAGAGGGTGAGATATAAATATTCTGGTCTTCTTGGTGAAGGCTGATTTTAAACTACAGCCTCTGGTAGGAAATTAACAGTCTGTAGCAAATGGAGACACCAGTTTATAACCTCTGATGTCTTTTTCATTGTTGGAGGAAGGAGCAGGCTACTGTTATCACGTAGAACAAATCTATTACTGACTGAAGTTTTTGGTTCAGCTGCCAATGGCAGGGCAGTATAAAATATTTACCATTCAGGCTTAGTTTTGAAATACATTTGCATTAATAAACCATTGCACTTGTTTTCTATGTAGTTGCACAGCAGTCTATTATTATAATACAGTGGTCTATTATACCGATTAAACTGATTTAGAGCTGTTTTTGAACTTCTGTCTCTTTCTAACTTGTAACTAATAATGAATTCTTGGGGTTGGTTGCTTTAGTTCAACTACTGGAAATTTGGTCAAGACATTCATGTTCCCAAAGAGATAAATCTTGAATAACATTGTCTAGGTTTTTAGGAAGGATTGACTTAAAATTCAGACCAGCCATTTATGTTACTTCCAAGATAAATTGTCTTTCCTTTGGTCAGTGCCTGGTGTTACATTTATCATCAGGTCAAACCTTTGTACAACATAAAAGCTGCACTTTGTGTTTAGTGTTAATTAGCAAATGTTAGCATGGTACTGACTCACTGAAAAAAAAGTTTTTTTGGCCCTGTAACTATTATTTCAATCATCTATATAAATTCTACAAAGAAACACGAATCCAGTGCTTTTACTTTAAAATAGCAGTTTTTCATGTAGTGCATTACTTAGTGATTGTTTGTTATTATGTGTCCTCAGTTTTGTATGTAAATTGAATCGTTCGATCCAAGTAATATTCTCTAAACCAGTTAATTGGCTTAATTAGTTGAAATTTCCAAGTGAAATGCAATTGAGGGACATCAGTGAATCTGCAATTTTACTTGTGTATTTTCATTTAAAAAAATAAGTGGTTCTATTAAATAAATATTATTTAGAAACAGCCTGAGTACAAATTACAAACACTTTCTGTGTGGAAAAACTTGCCTAGCATTTTTTAAGTAAATGTCACTCCAATTTTTTTCAGTGCTCCAGTGTGCATTTCTAGACTCTTGGACTGTTAGACCCATATGCATTGGCCCAATGGGATGTCAGAACAATGAGCAGTCCTACAGCAGAAAAAGGACCTGATCCAAATCTGAGTTGTGTCTAGTTCAGTAGAGCGTTACCATGAGGGGGAAGTGAGGCACCAGTAAACATTACACCTACCAAACATCAGCATATTAGCATTTGTCACTGTGAGCTTGTTAACATGCTGATTTACCATTTAGCTCAAACCACCACTGTGCCTCACACAGCCACTGGCAGCTAAGAGTAGCTTTATGGTGTAAGCATGACACGGATCCTTTTGTTTTATGTGAGAGCTCATTAAGTGGCCTTCTGTCCTTCATGTAAGTGGTTCATATTGCAGTGGTAGGTAATGACAGAAAAGTAGCCTTTACAAAGCTGAAACACTTTCTTGATTGATGTTTTTAAGTATCATTTTTTATCTCAGACCGTAAACTGGGTCCACTTTAATAGAATTTCAATTAGTGGTATCTTGTTTTTTGACAAAACATTGGCAACTCAAAGTCTATTGCAGTCAAACATTGAGGGTGTATGCTGTGAGTTATAAAAAAATCAGAATCGGCCAAAATCGGAATCGGCATGTCAGGCTTTTTAAAAATCGGTGATTGGCCAGAAAATTGCAATCGGTGCACCCCTAATTAATATCCTAGTATATTTACTTATGATTTTTATATCGGTCTCAGAGACAGATTCATTTTTGTGCTTGTTGTGTTTGTTTCAGATATAAATTCATAATCATTTAAGTTCATAAGAGATAGATAAGGTTTTAAAAAGGTTTATAAATATTTCTAAAGGGTACTTAAAATGTTTAGTTAAAACATGTATTGCCCTTTATGTAAGGTTTTATGCTGCAAAATGTAACAGGGTCACAGTCTGGTTGAGGGCATTGTGGGAAATGTGAGGATGAAATATGAGGTCAGGTCAGTTGCATTGTGGGTTTATGTGTTGTATGTCTTTTTTTTTTGTTGTTGTTGTTGTTGTAGTTTTCACAGTGTCTGCTGAAACACGGAGAGAGCAAATAAACCTTCGAAGACATCTGTATGAATCATGGCCGTTATTTCTTTGGTCCCTTGTAGTTATAATGGTCATATAATAACATAATATGAAACTATAACGTATACCACATTATTACATGGTGGTCAAACACAATGTGAAGCAACACTGTGAGGCACAACGTGTCATATTTGTATTTAATCAGTATTAGTAATCAGTATTACATTTTTTCATTGGCATGGAAATTAACCTAACAAGGTCGGGATTACTGTAGAGATTAATTAATTTAACCAAATACAAGGATCACAACACACAGCCCACAACCTGATGTTTCCCAGTTCTTTATAACCGTATTAGCTGGGACAGGCACACCATGACCATGAAACTTAATATCAACCAATTTTCCAGAACAAACACAATGTCACCTCCCGCAAATGCAAATCCTCCTATCATCATCATCTGAAAAATTCATTAAACCCCCCCTGGCCCTACCCCTACCTCTCTTCACTAATGGCATGTCGCATGCATAATGTATGAGAGCAATATAATATTATAGGTTTTGTAATGCGGATCCACCTGTGTTACAAAACACAGAGGGGTGCTGTAAGTATTCTCTGGCATGCATTTCAATTTCAAAGTGGATAGACTTTGCATGGAGTCACCTGATCAAACATGTCAAATTGAACCATGCATCAGTGACAGTGGAGCCGTGGCAGCCTCGTGGGGCCATGCGGGCTTCCCTCCCCATCACTTCACTCCCGGCATTGATTTGATGTGAACTTGGACCATCTGTCCTGCGTTAATTGCACATGTGCTGCTATGTAGCCTCATTGGTGGGCTGCACTACAGAGGGACCCATAATAAAAGTCTGTTTTTTTCCCAGCAGGCAGTCCCCCATGGTTTTCTTGATAATAGGTGAATGTGAGTGGTTCATTTACTCCCAAACACAGTTGGCCACCAGTCAAGTAGAAACATGGAGTACAATGACTGATCCAAATATGAAATCTCTAAATGAAAAAAAAAGACACTTGTCACTTGCATTTTGGTCATGTGTAATCAATCAAAAAGTCGACTCGCAAGTAATGCAATCATGACAAATTCACGTGTACAACAAATCACATATAACACATTTTTTTGGCCCTGTAATTATTATTTCATCTATTTAATTCATCTATATAAATTCTACCAAGAAATACGAATTCAGTGCTTTTACTTTAAAATAGCAGTTTTTCATGTAGTGCAGAGGTCTCAAAATCAAATTCCCTGGGGGCCACTGGAGGCAGTATCAAAATTACCAAAAATAGAAACAAAATTAGTAAAAAAAAAAAAAAGACACAAAATGACAGAAAAAAAAAAATTGCTTAAAAAAGACACAAAATGACAAAAAAAGACACAAAATGGCCAAAAAAAAGACAGAAAATGACCAAAAAAAGACACATAATTACTTAAAAAAAAAAAAAAAAGACACAAAATGGCCAAAAAAGACACAAAATATTCTTGATAATAGGTGAATGTGAGTGGTTCATTTACTCCCAATCACAGTTGGCCACCAGTCAAGTAGAAACATGGAGTCCAATGACTGATCCAAATATGAAATCTCTAAAGGAAAAAAAAAAGACACTTGTCACTTGCATTTTGGTCATGTGTAATCAATCAAAAAGGTCTGAGCTTGTTCTCAGTCTCAGCCTTGCCTTAAAAGGCTTTTGTTGACCGTCTACAAATGCATCCCTCACATTTTATATGCAGTTTTAGAGCTGCGGTAGAGCAGGGTTTGGACTTTCTGAATAATAATAAGTGGCTAAAGGGGAGATTTAGTCAGAGTGCATTCATCTCGCTGGCTCGGCTGTGGGTGACATCGCTTTCCCCTCTCCTGCTCTCGGTCTTTTTTTTCCTCCGCTGCGAACAAGCACTCATTGAAAACAGCAGAGCTGTCCCCTCTGACTTTAATATTACATGGTCGAGATGAGGGGAACACAGGGCAATAGTGAGGAGAAGATATTTTGATGTTGAATGATCAGGGACAATCCCAGAGCAGCTGAGCTGAGAGGAAGGAGGTAAAGCCGAGTGGGACAGAAAGAGAGAGAGAGAGAAAGAGAGAGAGAGAGAGAGAGAGAGAGAGAGAGCAGGAAAAAAGAGACAGAAGGCAATAGAGTGCAAGTGGGAGAAAAAGCCAGGAAATAAGACAAAAGAGAACAGGAATGACAGAGATGTAAGAGTGCAAAAGAGAGACCAAAAGTGCAGAAATAAGACAAGAGGGAGTGAGAATGAAAGAGAGATGTAACAAGAAGGAAAGGCTGTGATCTTGTGTCTCTCTACAGTGAGAAAAGGAACAAGGCCGCCCTGATGGAGCAGGGGAATTGGAAAACAGAGAACAGCCATTTCCCGGTCTTGACAGGTGTCATGTAGAGTTCCACAGTGCATGATGTTGGCTTTCTGACACACATATAGACATTCAGTTGAAGTGAAATGCCAATTCTTCACTGCACCGTACAGCATTCAAAATTTGAATCGTATTTTTTTTCTTTTTTTTGTAAAAGATTTTGGTTGTCGGTTAAGGTGATAATGTAGTTTATCCATTTACTCAAATCACAGCTAGTCGTCCCTTTTTGCAGTCAAAAATAACGAAAAAAGTTATTTAAAAATGTATCGTTACGAGAACTATTTTAAATAATTTAGCACAGTAATACTATCCACCTTTTTTCTAGCCCTCATGATACCTTGCGTGAATTATGGGCGAAATTTCCGGTGAGTTCTGTCGATGAAGTGAACGGGTGTTGTCCATGGTGGCTTACAATCCTTTTTCGTAGAGCAATAGGGAAATTAAACATGGGAACCGGTGAAAATATTATTATAATAGAACAGCCTGAACAAAAGGGCCTCAGATAAAATTCACTAGCATATTTAGTTATTGGCTCTGTTGCTACCAACCATAGAGTAGGTGGCGTTCGTCTAGCCACAAGTTTGGAGAAGCGGGCAGTACTAAAACATATACTAACCCATCTAAAAAAGAGAAATACAAACACACTCTAAAAATCCAAACTAGGGGTGGGCGTTTGGAAGAAACCTGCCAAGTCAAGCATCTATAACGTTAACGATCAATTAATCGATTAATCGCTCTGTGTATATATATGTTTTGACGTTGGACACTTTTATTTTGAAAGGACGAAAAGAGACTTCCTGTCGATTGTAAAACTAACTCACGTGACATTAAACTGTAAAGATAACGTTAAGGAGTTCAATGTTTTATGTTTTATTCGCCCCCGAAGAGGCATGAGGTTAGTTTTCACAGTAATCTTCATATTTAAGTGTGTTTTGTGTGGATCAAAAAAACCTATTAATTCATGCTAGCAAAGTTTGATACAGTTAACTAGTTTTACTCAAATTAACACTCTTGTATTTCTGTGTTTTATAATTGTTGTTACAACTTTCAGTTTGCAAACTGAAGCTTTATTCAACTTAATTCTCAGCTCATTGGCTGATTGATGTACAGCCGCAGAACTGAACGCTCGGCCTTGTTTCAGTTCATTGAGTACTAATACGCAGTCAGAGATAAAAATTAAATTAAAAAATACACGGATCGATTAAAAATTCCACATGATCGACCAAATTCTTTACGACCATTGATTAATTATTCCCATTCCTAATCCAAACTATCATAAATAGGCTATCTGTTAAAAATACAAAGCAGTATTTGTCAAAGAAAGGCGAATGACCGCTAGCCACCATGGTTAGCCAATGGCACTGACTAGCTTACTGCTACTTCTGCTATCTCACCAGAAGCAACACCCATAATCATTTCTATAGCAGCGTCCCTGAGAACTAGGAGCATAACATTGTCAGACTCATGTTAAATGTAAATGTAAAATTGATTCAGCTAGTTCAGAAACATCACCTATTTAATACCACACATTTTTCTTTCTTGTCAAAACCTGGCACCTACATTACCCACAATGCAACTTGACCACAGACGGTTTGGTCAGAGATTTGGGCTAATTTAGCCTCAAGCTGCTAGCCTCAAGCAGTGATGGGGAGTGGGCTCCAGAGATCTGGTAAGCTCACTTCTTTCTAACTGCACGCCTTCAGATTTATTTCTCGTTTCATTTTCAGTTGAATTTTTTCTGCTTGTATTCTTAGCAGAATGCCGAAAAAGGGCCTACCAAGAATTGTGTAGGACAGTGGTGGGCAATCTATTTCCCAAGGTGCCACATGAGATACTATGAAGGTTGCTGAGGGCCGGACAAAAACTCTGAACTTAACTCTGCTCGAGATTAATTTCATTGCTTTATAAAAAGCAGTAAATTATATAGTTTTGAGCTGCTACTGGTAAGAATACATGTTATGATAAGACTATGTTATGTAAAATCTCACTTTTTCTAAACACAACATGCATTCAAACCACAAAAACAATATAGAGCATGTATGTTATGAAGTAAACCAGCAATTTATTAAGTTAATGCAAAAAACAAGTGTTTTTCACAAGGTAACAATTTTTGTTTTTTGTGGAACGCATTTCTGTGCAGGTGCAAATGCATGCATGCATGCACGTAAATCACCTTCAAAATAAAAGCACTGCGGTTGTATTGATTTCTAATTTCCAGGTAACCTCACGCAGGCCGGACAGGGACAGCCAAGGGTCCAGATGTGGCCCCCTGGGCCATCTAATGCCCAGGACCTGCCATTTCACCTACTAAGCGCTGATTCTGAACCGAATTAGCAAAACCGTTGAGGCGTCGTGTTGGCTGTCTGCTGGGAGTTGGAAAATATGCACATACACTCTGCCGCTGCTGGCCCACATATTTCTTGCTAGCTGGGTAAGTAGCGTAACCATTAGACAAAAACTATGAAATATGAATGTTTCCCTTTTGGTTTCTGATTTAGTTGTTGAAAGGCGAGCAAAGGGCATCTCAGAGTAGACATGAATGCTGTAGCTGGACTCCATAAGGTTAGTCATAACACTTCTGACAGTCTCTTCAGAAAATTCACTATGACCCATCTCTTTAATGTAAAAAAGCACTGGGGGAAACCCGTCTAATAAAGTCATGCACTTCTTCCTGTCTTACAACACAGCATGCAACACCATCTCTGTTTCCACAGCAGGAGCAGCAGAGGATGCCAGGCACCTCTCCTGAGAAACAATTAGCCATGAACTTCAGAGGAGAACAATGATTAGCATGTGAGCATACGGATAGGGGGGAACTTGAGTTCTCTTACGGTTACAACATTGATCCCTTACATAACCCAGCACTGAATTACATAACATTTTGTGCTCTCATGATACCCAACCCCCACAGCTGCCCCACACCATCCCATTCACACACACACACTCACCATTTCCCCCTCCCCTGCTCTTTTTAATTTGATCTTTCTTTCCTTCACTGCAGTAACCTCATTTGGACCGCTGGGCTAATTAAAGGGTCCACAAACCGGAGTAAGAGCCCGCCATATGCTCTCGTCGACAGAAACTCCAGAGTGTCACAACCTGGAGCGTCAAACATGCTGTAGCTGTTAGAGCAGAACTGAAATACATTACAGCCTTCTGCTCACCTCAACCATATCGTAAAAACCCCTTGAATCTCCTTTAACTGATATTAATTTAATGCTCATCATATTGAGCATTTATGAAGCGTAACAATAACTTTGCTTCTGTGCGTTACACATTACACGCAAAGAACAACCTGGTCTCACAGAAATCCGTGAAATAGCCACGGATTTCACTTAACTCAAAATCCGTGGAATAGCCACGGAATCGCTCAAATTTCCGTGAAACTGACACGGATTTCGCTACAATGCAAGTTAATGACAGTCATATCCTGTGGCTATTGGTTTGTTCCAAGTCACGTGACTTTCAAGGTCCCAGCGGTCAGAACAAAAAACATGGCGGACAGTTCTCTCATTTTTTGTGAAAAATCAATATTTTGACTTAGTTTCTGCATAAAAATGGATTTTGATCACATTTCTAGCGAGAAATATATGTTTTATTTTCTAAATATTCACTCAGTGAATGTACATAATCACTTTGTATGTTGGAATAGCCACGGGATATGACTGTCATTAACTTGCATTGTAGCGAAATCCGTGTCAGTTTCACGGAAATTTGAGCGATTCCATGGCTATTCCACGGATTTTGAGTTAAGCGAAATCCGTGGCTATTTCACAGATTTCTGTGAGACCATGTTGGCAAAGAATGACATGTGCTGATGTTTAATGGAAAGGCACTTTTCAAAACAAAAGAAAAATTGAGGTTAAAATCTAAAACTAAATAAATAAATAAGTTACTAACAGGCCAGGAAACAATTTAAGGGAATAATAAATGAAAGATGGCAAAAAGGCATCCAATGGAACTCAGTATAAGAAGTGATTTGAAACATGATACTTGCTCTGGCAGCCTGAGCTCCTCAGGCGAAGGAGCCCGCAGGGGCCCTGACAGCATAAGCACCGGTCACCTTTAATCTTTAGTCTCCATCAAGGAGAAGAAAAAAGAACTTGAGTTGAGACTTGCAGAAAGCTCACAGGCTCGTAAGAGAGCAATAGCTGAGCAATAAGTAGGGAGCAGGTGCAAAGCTTCAGAGTAATAGATAGAATCTTTCAATCGAATCCAAAAAACAGACTTCGGGTGAATAAAATGTGGGAGATATGGTCCTATTGTATATAACTTAATAAAAAGAAATCAATGTGGGGAAACTGAACCTGCTTCTTATGTGCTTAAAATGAAGATTTGAGGCGTTGTTAAAGGACTTATACATGAAAATCACTTCAACACCATGTGGGTCAATACACAGTATGTAAAAACTCCATCCACTTCTATGGCTCTACATTAACCTAAGTGATGTGAATGATCGGACTGTGTATGAGGTAATTAGCATACAGATGGGGAGAGAAGCAAGCGATGGCCCAGTTTTTACTGCCCGTCGTTAAAGCCAGTAAATGACTCTAATGTCATTAAAGCAGCTATAATCAATATTTCATATTAACGATGGATCAAATGACTGCTTGTATGTAAAAGGAGTCGCTTCACACATCGCCCGGCTGCTTCATTCTCACTACTCTCATAGTTGTTTTTCAGTCACAGCAGGCAGCTGTTTCACCATGAAATGTTTTTTAATGCATTTTACCTGCCCAGCACCAAACAGCAGGCAATATAACAGCTAGTTGGTGAACACACTGGAGCATTTATCTGCTAAAGAGCCACATAATCCTATTAAAAGTTGGTAGAGACCAAAAACAGAGCCGAAAGTAGAGTCAATATTGGATTTGCATTTGCCTTGAGGCCAGAAACACAACTCCAATTTAATGCTCATGTTGCAAGCAACTGTTTTGCTAATATGTTCTGACATTAAACTGGTTATAGTATGTCAGGGTTACAGCTTGCTTCTGCCATAATAGTAATTTAATTTATGGTTAACATTCCAGTTATGTTCGTTTCTCGGGAACAGCATAATGTTTAATTATTCAAAAGTGTCAGAAACCAAAAAATCCCAATAAACACTGTCATATTTCATCATTAACTCCATTACTAACCATCTCAATCAGTATTTAATGCAATGGTGTTCTTTACCTCTCACAGATCATGGTTCAATGAGGATGAGTCACTTGTTTTTCATTTTTTTTAAAGTATGTTAAACCTTTTTTTTAATGTACATTGGAAAGACCTACATATAAAATACAATGGTTTTACATGACATTAAGTTTTTGAAAAATTTTATTTTACATTTTTTTATTTTTTTATTTTATGGAGTGATGTTAATAAATTAACACAAGTCACCTCAGTATCTATGTAATATAAACATGCAAATATATGAAATGAACCATTTTCATTTTATATGTTGGTTACACTTATTAAGCCAAGCAGAAGAAGTTTCATACCGAAAAAATACTTTTAACTATTTTTTTATAGATTTTTAAACTTTGAAATGGGTCAATTTGATCTGCAACATAAGGTTTAAGGAGGTTTAAGTATATACAAGGTGAATTTGTTTGAAAATCTGACATATGGCTCAGAGGAAAAGTCATATTTGATCCAATTCTGTATTCTGGCCAATTCAGATATTACAGAAATAAATCATTATCTCATCAACTCAGAGCCAAACATGCTCTCACACAGTTTGTTAATCCTGACTCACCTGTACTCTGTATACATATATGGTGGTATTATATGAATGTACTGTATGTAATGCCAATTCCATAAAAGTTGGTATGCTGTGAAAAAGTTAAGGAAACCAAATCCTTTGAAACCAACATTCAGTTGTTTTCTCAACGACCGTTCATGTGATTGACTTCAGACTTGGCAGGTGAATTGCTAAGGAGCCAAAGAAGCCGTGAAGAAGTGTGAAGGAGATGAATGGTTCTTGATAAAGCTGCAAGACGCAATAATGGAGGTCAAGCAATCGTCCCTTTTCAACTGGGATCAGTAGCCTCTACGGAAATCACGGCAGAGGCGAAGAGACTGAAGAGGCTGTGACGTAGGAAGAAAAGAAGAGAAAAGTAGACAGTGACCAAGCAAGAAATGAAAGAACAAATAAAGTTTTGTGCTTCATGAAATCATAGGCTACAGACAAACACCTACACTGAAAAAAATTGGAGTGACATTTACTTAAAAAAAAGCTAGGCAAGTTTTTCCACACAGAGTGTTTGTAATCTTTACTCGGGCTATTTTTAAGTAATATTTATTTAATAGAACCACTTATTTTTTTAGGAAAATACACTCACTGATGTCCCTCAATTACATTTCACTTGGAAATATCAACTAATTAAGCCAATGAACTGGTTTAGTGAATATTACTTGGAACGAATGATTCAATTTACATACAAAACTGAGGACACATAATAACAAACAATCACTAAGTAATGCACTACATGAAAAACTGCTATTTTAAAGTAGAAGCCGTTCCTCCATTTTTTGTAAATAATGTTACTGTGTTTGAGCACCAAGATAATCTATTAAAAGTACCAAAGTAGCCTACAACATTAACCCATCAGATAAAACTAGAAGATCTCAGGAATCTATATGTGTGTCAGGATATTGTGTCGGGAAGTTGTTGTCGAAATAACGCTTCAAAGCTTTTTTTTATGTTTCATTCAAAAAATTCAGAGCAGTGAAGCTTAAAGTATTTGAAAGTTTGATAAAATGCTGCAGTTGTTGTCGTCCATACATGTTTGATATCAGTTCAGTTCAGTTTGACTGAATACTTTGTTGGTCAGTCTGTGGGTTTGACTCTCATTGTGAAGAAATAAAGAGAGTGAAGGGAGATGAACAGACTGAGAATTTTGTCTTATTAACAAAACAATTCTTCATTGAATTTAATTTTGTGGACACAAAACGCAGTTAAACAGTTAACCCTCTGGGGGGATCTATTTATTGAAAATACACTTTTTATTTACAGTAATAACTTAATTTATATATGATATGTAGACAAGCTGAGAAAGCCAGTTGAAAGTTCAATCATAGGAGTTTTCACAGTGTGACATTTATGTTTCTAGACCATTTTTACAATGTGAATTTTCTTTCGACAATGAAAACTATTACTATTTTTAATTTACATGCAAATAGACTGATTTGTAGTTTTATTATTTATTATTATTTCTGCTGTTTTTGTGTGTATAAATGGTAAAAAATAAAAAATAAAAAGGGACATTTGCATAGACATCTGTGTCTTTTGCTTGTATTTTCAGTTCCTTGCAGCTTTATACTTTGTTAATTAAAATAAAATGAAAAATCTGACTGATAGCCAAGTTTGTGTGGAGAAAAAGGAGCCATGCATGTGATGTAAGGACAGATTGAAAGATGCTAAGCAGAGACAGAAATTAATGCATAGGAAGTTGACAAATTTCAACCAAAATCTCCTGGACTTCAGAGGTTTAAATTGCAATATATTGTATCGCAATACTCACTGTATCACAAAATGCTTAAAATCAGAATAACATCGTATTGTGATTCAAGCATATGGATCAAATTTACCACAGCGGTGTAGAGGCTAATAACACTCTGTAGTACAAACTATATTAAATACTTATTCAACATAATATTGCTTCAAATGTGTATGACTACAAATCTGCATTCATCCTTTGATTTACTGCACAAAGTTATTTCGTTTGAAAATACAAAGTAAGAACCTCCAAAGTATTCAAATCAAAGGCAATGAACAAAGAAAAAAAAGAATAAAATTGAACAAAATATTTCAAATACCTCATTACTTTTTAAAAACTTTTTGGAGCGGAGAAACTGCAGGCATTCAGGAACACAGAAAACGGTTAAGATCAAACAGCAAGGAAGATTTTACAATATCTCTCTGACTTCTAAAGGAAACTTGGCTGGTATGATTTTTGACAGAGCAAGTCTTTTGCTGTGGGGCTTGAATCACACAATATACGTTGACATACACATCATGAACTACACGGTAATTAATTACACTGAACTGTTCGTCTTATATAACCTCCAGACCTCCTCACAACCTATTTAACACCCTGTCAGCGCCGAGCACCACCCCGTCTGCTCGCCCGGGCAGCCATCGTACGGTCGAGACTAAAGAGAAAATAAATAGTCTAAAAAATGAAGGGCGACTTAAGAGACGTGGAGGCTTTTCTCTCATATGTACAGCTCATGTAATGAGGGTCATAGTGCCCTGGGCTACTCAACTGTACAGACAGGAAAAATAATTTAATTCATGAAGGAGGGAGGGAGGAGTAGTAGCTTTCCATATCAAAGAGGGTTGGCAGCATTTTGTTTGAGAGGCACATTTTGAAATTCTACAAACTCAATATTCTCTTTTTGATTAAAATTCCAAGCGTCTGCCCTGCCTCTTTGCCTGATTGGTGTGTCAAGGGGGTTTCCAGACAAAGGTACTGGATTCAACTCCTTGAGGCAATTGCCGGCTTCGAGTGTTAAGTGCAGTGGGAATCTGTGGGGGTGCACTGTGCAACAAAAAAAAATCTTCAGACAGCAAATCCCAAATGCATTGTGGGGTTCGTGTTCCTTGTACGGCAGAGAGACATAACGGTGTTAGACAGAAGGCTTGTGTTTCAAGTTTGATCCTTTTTGTGTCACGATGCCAGCTTCATAGGCTGTAACGGCCTTAGCGTGGCAGCGCTCACTCCTCCACAGGATTTCCACTCACCAGAGCAAACGTCTATCAGATCAGACACATTAAGAAGCTAATTGTCCCCCTTGGGTTGGACTGTTCATTATCTGAGCCAGTGCACAGAATTCAGTGAAGCAGGAGCAGGAATAGAGGCCACGGCAGGCTGACACATACAAGCATGGTCAGTGGCTGCGTAAACCACAAACAGGCAACAACATAGACAGCCTGTGGTTGTATTGAGCCTCCACTCTGCGCCTTGTATCACTCTGTAAACAGGAAATCACTCTGTGAAATGACCGACCACAGTTTGTTTCTCTGAGCACAGGAAATATTTGTTCCTCTTGAATATTATAATCCACTTTTTGTCCGTCTCTTCAATAATACATTTTGAAAAAGGCATAGATTTAAAGATATAAAGCTACTTCACCCAGCAATGGAGGTTCTAAAGGGGGGCCATTGCTCCTAAGTCTGAACCGTAGCAGACTCAGTTTAAACACTATAGAGTGAATATACTGTCATATGAAACCAGAGGACTTATTGAACTGAGTTCAATATTTTATGTTTTAGCCCCCAAGAGGCCTGAAGTTAGTTTTCACAGTAATCTTCATATTTAAGTGTGTTTTGTGTTTAAATAAGTTTTGGATCAAATTAAACCTAGTAATTCATGCAAGCAAGGTTTGACACATAAGCTAGTTTTGCTCAAATAAATACTGTTTTATAATTGTTATTGCAACTTTCAGTTTCAGCAACTTAATTCTCAGCTCATTGGCTTATTGACGTACGGCCACAGAACTGAACGATCGGCCGTGTTTCAGTTCAGTGATACTGATACGCAGTCATAGTTAAAATTCAAAAATACACAGATCGATTAAAAATTCCACGTGATCGATGAAATTCTTAACGACCATTAATCGATCATTGATTATTATTCCCATCCCTAGTCCAAAGTTAGGATAAATTTTACCTCTGAATGAAATGAAATTCAAAAAGTATTTGAGAGCTTATACCTGTGGCTTTCATGAGAAGTTGAGTTTATTTGTCCAAACCTTCAAAAAGTTTTTTTTTTTTTTTTTTTTAAATCAACATGATGCATTGCGACACTCCCACATGTATTCTGATGCATTTCATTGGCCTAGAGACCGAAAATAGGTGGAAAAAACAACAAAATGACATATCCGCTTTCACAGGTTTAATGGTAGAATAACGCAATTGCGCCCCCGATTTTAATGGTAGAAATGCGGTAATGCTTTCCCGGGCTAAATGGGTTAATGTTGTAGGCTACTTTGGGAGGATTTTGACCATTTTTTATAGACTCTCTTGGTGCTCAAACAGTAAAATTATTTACAAAAAATGGAGGAATGGCCATCATGTTTGTCTATCATAATTTTTTTAATAGGCTTAACGTTCAACATTTGAGTTGGCGGATATTTGGTTCCCCTAAAATTGCATGTGGCCCCAGCCTGGCCCATTTGAAATAGTCTCGAAGCGCCTGAGGAACGACATGTGAGGTGTATTGTTAACCCTACACCATGTGCATTAGTCTGTATTATCCAGCAACACAAGTTCCTTGAAAAGAATGACATCCTCTTTTCATGAGGAAAAAGCCTTTCCTACTCCTCTGGGTAGCAGCAGGAGCCACACTGGACCCCATCCAAGTAGAGTCATATTGGCAGGTGAACATTTAATACCGTTCACCCTTCCCCGGTGAACGAACAACAACAGTCCCTGCCCCCTTTGAGCTCTAACAAATAACTCCTCTTCATGGCCAACGTGTGTCTTTATTTCCGCACACAATTGAGTCATGATGGGATTACCCATTGTGTGTACAGCTGCAGTCACAGGATTAGGGATGACTAGGGATGATGGCAGAGAGAACACCGTTCTAACCAACTGCACAACACCAGGCACTGGCTCCACAAATGCCAGCTTAGAAAGCCTCCCCAAGACCTGAGATCGCACCAATCACAGACCTGCAAGCTGTAGAGGAGTGAAATAAGTGACAAGACACGTAATGTGTGTAATATGGATTAATATGTGAATAATTTTTTGTTTTGTTTTATTTATTTTTTTTATTATGTTTTGTGTTTTTAATTGTATATTTGATACTGTTGGACCCCAGGAAGAATAGCTGTGGCTTTGCTGCAGCTAATGGGGATCTTAATAATAAACTAAGCTAAACTAAACTAAACACTAAATTAAAATCAGTTAAAAAAAAATGTTTAGTGATTTAAAAGTACAAATTATACCTTCTGGAGCATTTTGAGATTAGAATTAAATGAGGAAATGTAGTATTTCGATAAATAGGTTTACCTGCATAATAATATATTTATAGTATTTGGATAGATTTAGTGATGCATTAATGTGTTTATTGTTACTCTGCCCGGGATAGCATTTAAGTGATATGATTGGCCAGGTATTGGTACCTGAAACCAGCTAATGCATGCTAGATTAGCTAGCTAACATTATATATTAGGATGGTGACTTTAATCAGTCTGCAATGTTATTAACATTGCATTGTTGCTCGCTTTTATTTGCTCAGGCTGCGGGTAATCAACCGTGACTCACAGCAATAGACAATAATTTCGGTGTAATACATTTTAGTCACCCTGTAGCTTCCAAACATAACAACAGATTCAATGTCACACAGATGAATGGTTGACACTAAAGATGACAATTGTTGCAGGAAGGCGACAATAGACGATAACATTTCATTCTGTCCTGTGAAAGACGTACTCAACTTTTTTCATGCCAAGGACCCCTGAATTGATACAGATTAGGTCACTGACCCACATTTGATAGTATTTTTCTTCAGGGATCTTTTCATCTGAAAAGATTTTGGTTGGATTCTATAGCTGTCTGCTTCAGTTGAGGAGATGATCAGAAGAATTAATGTTAAGACTCTTGCTCAAATTGTGAACTATTATAAACTAGGGATGGGATGATACCACTTTTTGAGGTTTGATACCGATACAGCAACCTTAAGTATCTGATATCCGATGCAGTCTTTTTCCCTTTAACAACTAAGCTGTTAAAATAAAAAATAAAAAATCAGAATCCACTTTAAACCTGACCATCTAAAAACATTATACTCAAAATATGAAAGAACTACTCCCCTAAAGGAAGAAATACATTTCCCACAACAATACCTGTGTTCATGTAACACATGCTGCTCCCCTCGCTCTACGGCAGGTCACCCAAAGTTGAGTGATGTGTCTACGTAATAGTTTAGGCTTATGGATTGGATTATAACTTTTTTTTCTTCCAATATTCGATTTAGTGATTTTGGCCAATATCGGCCAAATACTGCAACAAGTTCAACATAAAAGGCAGAAGAGGTCAAGTGTACTACAAATTACAGTATATAGGTATGTATCGCGGCTCGCAGTACAACGGCGCATTCTAAATATAGCACACACGTATGGTCGGCGGTTGTAAAAAAGGCTGCAGTTTCTGTGGATTCATGTTGTCAAACCACTGACTTAGGTTTAGGCCAAAAAACTTCTGGTAAGGCGTGATAAAAGACAGTTTAAACAGTAAATAAATGTATGTAAATGCCGGAAGAGAAGTAGTTACAAGGGTCACGCGACTACCGCAAGTTACGTTGTTTATGTAAGTTACGTTAAAAACGGTAAACAAAGTAACTTAAGTTAAAAATTGTTTGGTTATGTTTGGTTATGAAAGTCCGCCACCTGTTCGACCCATCCCAAACTTCGCTTGGCTCTTAATTAATACTAGGTCAGCAGGACGATGGCGGATGCATAGCAGCGGAAGGTGAAATACGCAGATATAGCTTGTTTTTTGCTGCATGGTCACAAGATCTATATTGACGTTTTTTACGGGAGAACAGGCTGGATACCGATACTGAATATTGGATTGGCGCATTTCTATTAGAAACTATTCCCCATTCTTTGGGGAACCCCCTGGAAATTCCTAAATGGGACCCTGCTCTAATGATATCAGGCTAGAAAAGAGACATAAACATTTTTTCTGAATGTGGCTACAATATGTTCCAGATACTCCTAAATATCTGAACAGCATGTGCCTGTGAGTTTTGTGGCTTGTGTGAGAAGACACATTTCCTCATCACAACCTGTCAGCCTCCTCCTTTCTGTTGTTCATACCTTTGTGACAACAATCACATATTTGTGACGCTGGGTGCATGTATGTCTCTGTGTGCCAGCAGAGGAGGCGAGCAATGACTGTCAGAAGTGACACGTGATGACTGGGTTTGCAAGACACACCATTATCACGACTCTCACACCTCAGGCAAGTGTGTGTGTGTGTGTGTGTGTGAGCGAGGCGTGATAACAGGGTACACCTCATGTTCACGTGTGCCTTGTAAGACAGAGCTGCACATCTCTGCAGGCAGGCAGATGGGCCTCATATGAGTGGAGCAGCGCAGACAGCGTCATGGGAACAATGACTAGCAATGCTGTTATTACACCTCACTACAAACTGGTAATTTACTGTAATTCTAGTCAGTGTCACAACAAAGACGATGTGCATTTCAAGCGCTGTCATATATTTTTTTTTTTTTCAGAGGCTGCAAGCTGGAGGATCTACAGCTGAGGAGACACTCCGTTTTTGGGTGATGCGCTCGTATGACACCCCCCCGACCCCTGTGAGCTCGATTCCCGCTGAGAGGCAGAGATGTCAGACGTGGTGGGTGATCAGCGGGGACAGTGTCCAGCCGTCCCGTGCCAGCACAAAACTGTCATTGGTACGTGTGTGTGTATGTGTGTGTGTGTGTCTACATCCTCTCTGGAGAGTGGACAGGGGGCGCCAAGGGAGACACAATGACTCACACTGTAGATGGGAAGGGGAGTGAGGGAGAGAGAAGGATTGAAAGTCACTCATCATCACACATGTGCCCACATCCTCCCCCTCCTTCATTACAGCCCACACCACCCACAGCACTAAGAGCGTGTTCATACCGAGTTTACGCGCACACACACACACACACATACACACGCACACATGACAGAATATGAAAGAAGTAGCCTCTACATCAGTGTGTCAGAGGAGCTTATCCATAATGGGCAAAGCAGGCTGTAGCAGAGAATCAAGCACTTATTCAGAGCAGCCATCCTGTATAATACAGTGCTCACAATTAGAGCAGACATTTAGAGAAAGTGGTTAAAAGCTTGTGCAAATTATCATGTTTCAGTGTCGACATACTGATTCCTGCTTTCTCGCTGCGACAGATCACAGCGCACAATATTCTACAATCTGGATTTCACATGATGAATAGAAAATGCCTGATTTTTCATTGGGTCATTTAGTGATTTGCCCATGCATGAGGTGTTATCAGCGGGCTACTGTAATATTGATGCCAAAACCGTAATAATTAGCCTGTGTTGCAGAGTGAACATAACCGCAGTTTTTCCAAACATCTAACCTTTCTGCAGTATAGCAGCAGTGTGATGCAACTCATCTTCCACACAGACAGAAAAAAAAAAGCTTTGGCGTGCAATTACTAAATTAGTCGAGAAATTAATTTCAACCCAGTGAACTGACACAGAAACGCACTGAACTGCTAATCTGGGAGCAGGAGGGCTAAAAATCCTCTGGAATTTAAAGTTTAATGGATTAATGATGTCAAGGCTCTCAAGTGGATAGGACTGTAGCACAAAGTAACTCTGGAGGAATTAAATTGCTTATGGTGTATGTCAGAAAGGAAGCCTAAGGAGTCTGTTCATACAGTGGCTGCTTCAGTGTGGAGCAAACCCACTTCTATGAAGCCTTAACTACCCATGATGCATCAGCGCTATTCACTCGCCTGGCTTTCTCTTCCACACAGGGTCAGTGCAATGTGTTTTTCATCAACCTATGACACGGCCTATTGTTTTCTAATAGCCCACCCAGGGACACAGCATCATGTAAGGGTGCATACAACATTACTGATCACCCAGTCAGCGCGCAGTGATTAGTCATAGCAAAAGAGTCTAAATCCAAAATAAGTCATATGCTTATTTCTGATTGGCCCCCACACAAGAAGATTAACGCAGCGTTTTAATGAACTTGGACCCGAAGGCAAAAGAGTGAATTAATCATTTTGGCAGCAGAAAGTTTATTAGACAGCCCATTGTCTTTTTCTTCAAGCACAGTTCACATGTAAACTTTAGCATAAATGTCTCTTTGTGCAAACGGCTGTAAAGTATAAGGCCTGAATGTGGGATAAAAAAAACCAAGAGCACTTGGCCCTATGGACTAAAGTTCTCTGTGGGAGCAAATGCATGCACATGTGTATTCAGACACATACACACACACATACCAATGTTAATATCCATACTGTTACATGCACAAAGAGGAGACCATGTGGTTCTCTACAGTATGCGTCTCCAGAGACCAGATAAGAGTTTATCAAATGGCATAGGTTCAGATGCATGCATACTGAGGGACTTTCATAGGCTAGAGAACAAGAATGAATTAAGAGTTTAAATGCTAGAAAGTCTGTGTTCATGTTATCTAACTACAATGGAAGAAGTCTGTATGTCCTTCGATATTATTAGCAACCATCTGATCGGTTTCTCACTTGGCGAGTGTTTTGCTGAGGACCCAAGGAAGTAAGCTCTTGAGTTCTAGGGGACATATTTGTAATGTTTCTGTGTGGGAATGGGATAATTTGCAACGAAGACAATATATTTCATTTTGGGGTTTTTTTGTAAATATGTATTATTTAAATATGTATGTTTAGGGGGGGGGGGGGGGAGTGTTAATTGAGTAGTGGAGAAGGGGTAGGTTTAAATCAACCTGGTCTCACAGAAATCCGTGAAATAGCCACCGATTTCGCTTAACTCAAAATCCGTGGAATAGCCACGGAATCACTCAAATTTCCGTGAAACTGACACGGATTTCGCTACAATGCAAGTTAAAGACAGTCATATCCCGTGGCTATTCCATGGATATTTTTTCCTATTGGTTTGTTCCAAGTCACGTGACTTTCAAGGTTCCGGAGGTCAGAACAAAAAACATGGCGGACAGTTCTCTCATTTTTAGTGAAAAAATTAATATTTTGACTTAGTTTCTGCATAAAAATGGATTTTGATCACATTTCTAGCGAGAAATATATGTTTTATTTTCTAAATATTCACTCAGTGAATGTTCATAATCACTTTGTGGTGAAGATCTCGCCAGAAAAATATGACTGTCATTAATTGCATTGTAGCGAAATCCGTGTCAGTTTCAAGGAAATTTGAGTTATTCCGTGGCTATTCCACGGATTTTGAGTTAAGCGAAATCCGTGGCTATTTCACGGATTTCTGTGAGACCATGTTGGTTTAAATAAGCATATGCTTCATCCTACTCCTTTTTGGACATGTTGCGTTCACATTACAGCGTTTGTTTTGACTATTGCTATTTTTTTTTTTTTTATTATTCTCATTGGATGTATTTGTTTTTGTGTTTACTTTGTTGTGTTACTCGCACATGTTCGAAATAAAAGCTGAACTGAACATTGTCCCAACTTTTTTGGAATCAGGGTTGTAGAGCTGTATCAGTCTGGACCAAAGGTGAGCCTGCAGGGACTAATTCTCCTCTACCTCCGTCTTGTTATAGCCTTAAACCAAATAACTACCCTTCATTACACTATGTATGAGCCGGGGGCCGACATGGCATCAACATGACCCGATACAAGACTAGTGGATATGAACCTGAGTAACAACATCCTTTTGCATATCCCAAAACTAAAGAGGAAGGGAGAGAGGTTTAATTAAGACGGTCTCAGCCAGCACTGAGGGGCTGTTTCACTCTAGATACATATCAATTAAGGTATTTTTTTTGTCAGATTGCTGCTTTTCAACACAATTTTCTCTCTTTTGTAACCTTGAAAGAGGAAAAAAGGATTCATTCGGTGTGTTTTTGTGATCCTGAAAATTTTACTTCTAATATATGCACATTAACATCTCTCACTCAAAGACAGAAAATAGCGAGCCAGAATGGTGATGGGCCATCACAGGAAAGTCTTGGACTTGTTCCACCAATATGGGAGTCTGCCAGCACGGATATGAGGTGTTCCAAGGTGACTTCCTGAGCAAGTTTTCTGGTTCATAACAATTAGTACTAGGATAATATATTCTTTGGTTAGAGAAACTCGACAGGTTTTTCCAAAGTGGAGTTGAAAAAGGTTTAATAAAAAAACCCTTTAATCTTAACAATGAGTCAAATGACAACAAAGATGTTGCTTGTAGTGATGTACCCTTGGATAATTATAACCCAACTGTGTGGTTAACCTCACATTTTCCAGCATCTTTCAGCTTTTTATTTTGGTTTTACAGAATGTAGCTTAACTGTTTTGGTTCACTCATACAGCTTTCACCCACCTCATTTCCTCGATCTTGCTCTCATTGGGATCCAACAGCCATACTGGCTCACATTGTTTGGACTTCAGCGAGGCGTGGACAGTAGGGATGGGCGTTCGGAAGAAACCTCAATTAATCAACTAATCACTATGTTTTAAAAACATGCATACATGGGCAAAATAAAAGACATATATAAAGTATTACGCAAAAGCCTATTTTGATAACATACGCTTTTATTTTGAAACTCAAGTGAGATTAAACTGTAAAGATAACGTCAAGGAGTTCAATGTTTTATGTTTTAGCCCCCGAAGAGGCATGAGGTAGTTTTCACAGTAATCTTCATATTTAAGTGTGTTTTGTGTTTAAATAAGTTTTGGAGGAAAATTAAACCTAGTAATTCATGCTAGCAAGGTTTGATACAGTAAGCTAGTTTTGCTCAAATTAACACTCCTGTATTTCTGTGTGTATTATAATTGTTTTTGCAACTCTCAGTTTGCAAACTGAAGCTTTATCCAACTTAATTCTCAGCTCATTGGCTTATTGATGTACGGCCGCAGAACTGAATGTTCGGCCGTGTTTCAGTTCAGTGAGCACTAAAGTGAGTATTAAAATTAGAAAATGCACAGATCGATTAAAAATTCCACGTGATCGACCAAATTCTTAACGACCAACAATCGATTCATTATTTTCATTATTCCCATCCCTGGTGGACAGCATGTCGGCAAAATCCGGACAATTTATGAAACATAGTTCTTGCACCATTTTCCCGCCACATTTGAGTTCCTTTGCTAAACGAGAGTAAAGGGGAGAGATTCAGGAGAAGCAGGGCTGGAAGACAGCTGAGACCATGGATGTATTATAGAATAGTTCTCATAATACATCCATGGCTGAGTCCTGCTGTCGTATACCACTGTGGTCTGACAGCACTGTGTGTGCAAGCTAAACTCGACAGAAGTAGCATCGTTAATGGCTCGTCTCCACCGCTCTCTCCAAAGATTGTATCCTGTAGGGGCCTGCTATTACAAAATGAAACGACTTATCAAGAAAAGACGAAGGCTCTCACTTGTACCAGTGCTATTTTTGATGCACTTATTGCGCCGGGATATATATCCAGTCACTTTCCTATCAGGCAGTGTCATATGTGGACACACATGAGTTCTGATCTGGTGCATCCGACCACAAAAACCGCAGACAGCTGCTCCATCTCCGGAGCTGCTGTCTGCTCTCCTCACGATGAAGTCGTCTACCAGCGAGAGAAGAGGTGGATCACACAACAATTCTATACTGCCACTACTGGAATCTACTTTATGAAATGTGCAGAAATAGTTGTCTTAAACAGAATGAACAGATCTCCATCCATCCATCCAGAATGCTTGGAGTGAACAGATCTGCAAATCTGAAAAAAATTGGAGTGACATTTACTTAAAAAAAAAAAGCTTTTTTTTTCCACACAGAAAGTGTTTGTAATCTTTACTCCGGCTGTTTCTAAGTAATATTTTTTTAATAGAACCACTTTTTTTTTTTCTGAAAATGCACAAGTAAATTGCAGATTCACTGATGTCACTCAATTACATTTCACTTGGAAATATCAACTCATTAAGCCAATGAACTGGTTTAGTGAATATTACTTGGAATGAATGATTCAATTTACATACAAAACTGAGGACACATAATAACAAACAATCACTAAGTAATGCACTACATGAAAAACTGCTATTTTAAAGTAAAAGCACTGAATTCGTATTACTTTGTAGAATTTATATAGATGATTGAAATAATAATTACAGGGTCAAAAAATCTTTTTTTTTCTGTGTAGAATTAAGTGGATTTAGAATTTGAATGGCAATGTTATGAATGAAGCTTCAAACTATTTGACACAGCCAATTAAAATCAATGGCAAACAGCTGAGATGTCTTCAGAACTATTTCAATTAAACTAATTAAATTTAGATTTGAGTCCCTGAAAACTGAAAAAAAGGTACTTTTCTATAATATTAAAAAGTCATGAATAAGCTAGGATGAGCTTTAGGTATTATTACTAAAAGTTTACTTGAACACTTGATAGAGACGCCAATTCATATGTTGGTCAAACCAGATTTGTGCACATAAGTATGATGATTGCTGTGCAGCAACCTGAAGTCAAGACAAGAACTTAACAAGATCCACCTCACTCAAAACAGAGCTGCTCGCTTTCCTCTTCACTGGTGGGTGGAAGAAAGGCTAGCATACAGTCTCGTAGTCCAGTAAGAAATATATGTGTGAGAAAGTCTATATTTATAGGCTTTATTTTTCACAGTTAACACACACACATTTTTGACATTACCATGACACCAGACAAGCCTTCATCAGCGATAATCAAAGCTTGTAAGAAAGCTGCAATTTATAGAGAAATGTTAAACTGGAACAAACTACCTCTGTATGTAACCCAGACATCCAGTAAAATCTGTTTAAAAAGAAAGAAAGAACAGCAATTACTCATAGAACTATTTGTTTTAGGCTAAATATGACTTTAAGGGCTCCCAAGGACAGAAAAAAAGGTATCGTTTGCTTTATTATTTTAGGCTTGCCTGTTTAGTTTACAAAAATGTGAGAGAACTACTTAGTTTCTACTAGTTTAATTTCTGATTATATTTATTTTGCTGTGGTTTGTATTAAATGTGATGCAATATGTTAATTGAATGTCTTGTCTTGTGTTTTGAAGACCCCAGGAAGAATAGTTGTTACTGAGGTAATAACTAACAGGGAATTCAAAATAAAGAACAAAGAATAAAAGTATGTGATGTGATTTTTTTTTTTTACCACAAGCCCCGTCCACTTGAACTGAGTGAGAGGAGCACAGAGGAAAAGAGAAGAAATACAGAAATCTGTATTGGATACCATCACTCATAGTAAAAAAACTGATTGAGAAAACAACTTTTCAGGGCCATGAAAGTTATTGGACTGTGATAAATGTGAGTGTTCCCTTGTAAATAGTGTAAAAACTGTCTCATACAATCACTAAAACAAATGCATCACTCCCTGAAAACAACAAAATAAGCTTGAAATTGAAGTTTACTCAAGATGAGACAGTAAAATCTCATCACTCAGAGCGACTCTGCTAGTTTCATATCAGCTAGTGTACCCTCTTTCCTGGTTTTGTTGGAAGAAAATAACCTGCCTTGTTTGTATAAAATAAGCGAAAAGGACAGACATATCAGCCAAACACAACCTTGCTCGGGGGAGCGCACATACAGTCGACCCGGTCCTTCTAATTCCTGTTGCGTGCTTTTCTCACCTGGCAAGTGTCTCCCCAGGGTAGGTGACAGAGGTCATGATGCAGAGGATGGTGGGCCTAATGCGAAAGCAGAGGCCCTGGGGACAAACTGTGACAACTTATACCATCATCACCATCTTCATAATCATCCCATCTTCATCTGTACGACCCCCCCCGCCCCCTGTTGTGTATAACCATGGCGACAATCTGAACGAGGGAGGGGCTTCACTAGCCCTCGAGGTTTGTGCAGTGTCAGGGTCAGCACGGTGGTCTTAAAACTACCTCTATTCACCGCTGTGTAAGGACAGATTTTGCTCATCCTTTTCCACATTGTGTGTTTTTCACAGCTATTTACCACTTGTAGAATGAATCATCAGTCTAGGATTGAATGACATACATGACACACAGACGCTTCTGTGTAGGAAGCTTTGCATTTCTATTCTCGAGTGGAAAAGAATGATTATAGATGGTCCATTTAGATCTACAAAAGGTGAAAAAACATCAGAAAAGCACACGATTTCTTTGCAAGTGCAGTTTTTTTCTGCCTTGACACACAGTATGTGTCACTGTACATGCCATTTTTTAGGCTGTTCCCCCAGGCACGTTACATAATATTGCAGTGTTTGTTCAAAGCACTATAAATCACAATTTCAAAAGGCAGCTACACGAGAGACTCATATTAATTTAAATACTAATTAGCACATTACAGAGACACATGAGACTATGCAGTCATTGTCTATATTTCTGGTGAATTGGGTTTGCCTAGCAACAATGCAATGTCAAGAATGATAATGTAGTTGAATCAGTTTCAACACAGAGCAATGATTTGTGCTTCAATAAAATTGCATTTGCTGCAGGGCTTTTTACTGTATATTGTTTTGTGAGGTGTTGTTTTATCAACATTGTTTTGTCCTATGTGTACTTTTCATTTTACTCAAGTCTGTGGTCCCTGAACAACTCTGGAACAAGGATTACGCTGTAGACTAAGGTAACTAAAGATTATTTATATGATATCCATGCATCTACAAACAAACCTAATCTTTAGTGCTAGTGATGTACTTTACTGTGGAAATGGAGAACTGGACTTTCCAACAGGTCATTAGCCACCCAGCTGAGTGGACCCTTCCAGTTTTTATACTCCGTTTCCTCACTTCCGCCTTAACTTCCATCATAGTAACTATGGCCACTAGAGGGCGATGCCTAACAATTTATATTCAGGGTCCGTACACTTTAGCAGCGGTCAAATTCAAGCATTTTTCAAGGACTATCAAGGTCAATTTTCAAGCTTTTCCAGTATCTTACACCTGTTGTAAATTGCATGTTTTAGATGACTACTTGCACACTAAAAGTGGGAGATTTCATTTAACCATACCAACAGCGATGGTTTTACACTTTTAGGAGGAACGGTCTTCATTTCAGATAGGCTACTCATTATTTTTAACATTGAACATGTGATTATCTATAGTCTATAGATGGATATAGTCAGATTGCAAGAGAAATACAGTAAGAATTTCAAGCATTTACAAGCACTTTATCCAAAATCCAAGCACTTTTTAAACCTTGAAAATACAACATTTAAATTCAAGCATTTTCAAGGATTTCAAGCACCCGTACGAACCCTGAATATAAATATGGGTCGTAATAAGCTGTACAGTAAGACAGGCCTTATAGCGGTTGTGTAGCACTAGAGCCACCTGCAAGTTACATGAAAACTAATCAATTATGTATTACTCTATCAATTAGTAGAAACAGCAAAGTGTTATGTTACTGGTTAGTAGTTACATTTGTTACTCAGGCGAGCTCCGCTCCAAATCCTCCACACCCACACTTCACATCACAGAAGCCCAGACCTGAGCTGTGCTGTTCACACTCACTCAAATAAAATTAGGTGAGGTCTGAATTAGGGATAGGAATAACTAATCGATTATCAAATAATGGTCGTTAAGAATTTGGTCGATCATGTGGAATTTTTAATCAATCTGTGTTTTGTTTTTGTTTTTTGATCTCAGACTGTGTATCAGTATCACTGAACTGGAACACGGCCGAGCGTTCAGTTCTGCGGTCGTACGTCAATAAGCAAATGAGCTGAGAATTAAGTTGGATAAAGCTACAGTTTGAAAACTGAAAGTTGCAATAACAATTATAAATCACACAGAAATACAAGAGTATTAATTTGAGCAAAACTACAACTTGAACTCACTTAAATATGAAGATTACTGTGAAAACTGCCTCTTCGTGGGCTAAAACATAAAACATTGAACTCCTTGACGTTGAGTTTCAGTTCAGTTGAGTTTTACGATTGACAGGACCAAGTCTCTTTTTTGTCCTTTTAAAATAAAAGCATCCGTTATCAAAAACAGCCTCTTGCATAGTTCTGTATACATATCTTTTATTTTGGCCATGTATGCATGCAGCGATTAATCGATTAATTGATCGTCAACTTTATAGTAGGGATGCAAATTATCGAGTAATTCATTAATCGATAGTTGTTTCATCTTATCGATCGATGATCGATTAATTGATAAGCGGCAATTTTTCTGAGAACCTGAATTTCCCTACTGTATACATGACATAAAATGCTATCTTCCTTATGATATAAAGAAAAATGCAAATCATATTCCTTAATCAAAGATTTATTCTGGGCTCACTTGAGGGCAGGGAATAACATTTTGATAGAATATCAAACATATTCTGAATAGAAAATATCAGAATCATCAATATCAGAAAAGTAAATACAGTGTCACATGTGGACGACTAGCAGCATTTATAATCCCCCTTAAACTGGGAAATGTGACAATATCACAATAACATTAGTAGACCAGGACTGGATTGTCGTAGCTCTATTTAACTGGCGCCATATCCTCCATCAATTGCCAATATTCATCTCGCAGCTCCAGCGTCCTCGCGTCTGTGAGTTTGGTCACTGTGCAGTCTGAGAGTACGGCAGACGCGGCCCACCGCTGCTCCGTCAGTCTGTTAAACATGTCGCTGACTGAATTCCACCTGTTTTACAGGATTGGATGAGTTTATGAGACGGCAGCTGCATTTGTAACTGTTTTGCTGCGAGCGCTTTGTTTGCTGGATTGCTGTGATTGAAGTGTTGTACGAGTCTGCTAGCAGCTACAATGACACGGTTAATGTAGGTAACGAAGCCGTCGTTAATGGCCGGCTGCAGTGTGTAGGCGAAACATGGAACTGAGTGCCAGTTGACTCGCGTAGGACTGTTTGCCGAGACGATGTTCCGTGCATTGTCGTGTACACAAGCAACCACACCCCATGTTTCCACAGCCTGTTTTAACTTCTCAGCTAAATTGTTAGCCGTATGCCTCACTGACATGCTCTCTGTGAGTAGGACTGCTGACAAGTACGTCTAGCGTCAAGCGCGCACTCACACGGACTAGCGGGGAATTACGGGTTCAAAACGCAATTAATTGCAAGTAATTTATTTTAATCGAGTAATTTCTTATCAATAATTAATCGATAATCGATTAATTGTTTGCACCCCTACTTTATAGATCATTGAGTTGGCAGTTTTCTTCCAAACAACAATCCCTAATCTGAATGCAAGCGTACCCGTGGCTAACGGACACAAAAACAATCCTGTATGTAGTTTGTACAGCAGCTTATTACAATCCATTTTTACATTTATTGCTAGGCGGCATCCTCTTGTGGTCGTAGTAATTATGAATTAATTTTCATAAAGTGAAAGGGTCCATTAAAGGCGGATGGTATGGAGACACACTCACTGTTTGTCTACAAAAATTTCCCCATACATGAAGTGTCATTTATTTACTTTTAAAGATTAATATTTATCTTGCATGTTGAGGACATAGTCTAGAATTGTTACAAGCAATGAATCTTTATTTCATGATTACTTTAACATTACCTAATGTTTTTTCACCTTCATGTTAAGTGGAACAGTATTTTAAACTTTGGCTCCACTATTAATTCATGAATGACATAAGGCATTAACATTAATATTTAATTCTATATTGCGTTATATAATTAGAAAACACTCACTGGGAAGTGTGTTAAATGTTGCAGTTGACATATGGAGATTGAGTGTGCTCCAATACGTACACTTTTCTTTCTTTCTTTCTTTTCTCTTATCTTTTTTAAAAATGTAACAAATTGGTTTAAAAGTGCCTACATGAATGGGATTGGCAAACAATAATGTGAGATTACGGTTTAAAAGTCTGGAGACGTGGTGCTGAAGACAGGTTTCAGCTACAGTCTGAGGAACACGCAACTCACATAAACTGAGTAAGGTCACCTTTGGCATCTGGGTTGTGATTCATTCATCAGCAGAGGAAAGGTTAGGCTACACGCTTCTGTGAAAGTGCACGTCATGCATGATCATTCTTTACTCTAGGCTGAATGGTGTGCATCCTATCCTGTATTTAGTCAACATGTCACATCTCATCTGTGTGTGTGTGTGTGTCTCAGCTGTGTCTCACCCATGTGGGCTTCGCATGAGAACACAGTGTGACCCAGTGAATGTGGACTCAATATTGTATGTCCACGTCTGCAGTCGTGCCGCATGAACGCAGGACGTACGGGTGTGTATGTGAAAGTATATCCATTATTAAACCTCGCGCACCTCGGGCTTTTGTGTCAGATGATCATGGGGTACACCTCATGTTTCTGTGTGTCGCATCAGACAGCAGCAAATCTCAGATGACAGAGAGGCGCAGGGGAAATAAGTCCATGAAACATTAAGCAGAAGCTTCCCTGGAGGAGACTGTTATTCATATACATACATCTTCAACCAAAGGCTTATCCAATGTGGCATGTCTGCTGCAGCTTTTTGAATGTCTACTTCAGCCCTACGTACGGGGCTTAATCACAAGCACATGGGAATGGGACTCCTGCGACAGTGGGCTTACTGAGGGTAAGGCATGGCCGAATTGATTCCAAGTGGCTGCCAACGTCTTATCGGCCCTCTTGCTAAGCACCCTGCTAAACGGCCCTGTCAGAATGCCATTGTAGCTCAACCATGAAGAAGATTTAACTGCTCCTAAATCACAACTACAAGTGTGTTTATTGTGATGTCCGACACTGGAAAGGAAGTGCGGGAAATTGGGTCGTAGAAATATAATGAGCCGGGGCAATTTAGAGAAAAAAGAAGGAAATGAGCAATAACACTCATGAAGACGGCGAAGGGAATGGATGGGAGAATCTATGACAGAAGTTGTAAATCCGCATTTAATGCCGCGGTCTCAAATGGTATCCGCAGAACATCAAAGAACCCCCCACCCCACTCTCTTCTCACAAAAAAACCTAAGAAAGCAAAGCACTCAGAGGATTATTCTCCTCCAATCGCATACGTTCACACTGACGGGATCCTCCACTCCTCACTAACACACCCCCTCCCTCCCACACCGAGAGAGAGAAGAAAAGGAGAGCTAAAGGACGGTAAGAGCATTGGGATAAGATATATCTAAAAGGTGCATCGATCCATACAGGGATGTAAGGATATGTGGAGAAGAAGTAAAGCAATGAGGAAAATAGATACATGGAAAAAGAAAGTGAGGGTTAGAGTGTTGCCCTTTTAAAGGACAGATGAGCATTCAGGCCCAATGAAAAGTGGCTCTTGAAAAGCTTTACCTACCTACACATACTACACATACACACACACACACTCACACACTCACACACTCACGTGGGTGAACCTTACACAAGTAGGTGAACCTTATAGTCTTATCTTCATGGTGACCAGTTCTGTCTTACATCATCAGAAAAAATGTTTCATTGTTAAGATTCAGTTAAGCAGAAAAGGAAGGTAAGAGCTTTACGAAACCATGGCCATCTATACAATATTTCATGGCAATACAACAATAGATGTTGAGTTCTTTTAATCTGGATCACAGTGGTGGAGCAAACGACAAGCTGACATTGCCGTCCTTGGCAAACATCCCTGGCAAAAATGATCATATAAGCACTGATTTAAGGCATGCTCCAACATTTTACTTTTGCACCATAATGTAAAAGGAACTCATGAGATACAGATTTTCTAAAAGAAAGCAACATAAATCAAAGCAGAGGCCAAGATATCCTGAATTTTAGTCCAGGTCAAGCTTTAAAAACACTAAATTCCCATGGTGCAACAAACAAAATAATTTTGTTTCCTGTCTGGTTAAGGCCCACATATTTCCATGCCCTTATGGTCCCAGTTCCTACTGTTGGTTCTCTGATGGTTATATAGAAGTATAGATTTGAGCCCAAACAACACATCCCCTAACGCAGTGGTTTTCAAACTGGGGGGCGTGCGCCCTAGGGGGGCCTGGAGTCATGACAGGGATGGCACGGTGAGGCTAAATATAAATGATGCATTTTTCTTCTTCACTGCCAGCTAGCAAATTACGAAAAAGTTTGTGTAGGACTGCCAGGTAAACGTAAAGCAGAAGATGAATCCACACCAAATGTCACAACTATCAAAACAAAGACAAGAAAATATGATGAGGCATATCTCACCCCTTGGCTTCACCAGTACAACGATGGGTAATGAAGAGAGACCGCAGTGTGTTGTGTGTCTCAAAATATTAGCTTCTGACAGGATGAAGCAGAACAAGTTAAGACGCCACTTAGAGAGTTCACGTCCCGAACACAAAGACACAAAGACAAGCCCATTGATTTCCTCAGAAAAAAATAGTCAACTGTCATGCACAACAGAGTTGCTGAACTAAAGCAACTTCTGTGCCTGCAAATGTTCAACTCACCTCCTACAAGGTAGCGTACAGAGTTGCTTACTGTAAAAAGCAGCACACAATAGCATAGGAATTAATACTACTTTCAGTTATTGATATGGTTCCAACTATGATAGATGAAGCAACAGCCAGCAAACTAAAGACTATTCCGCTGTCAGACAATACTATCGTGAGGTGCATTTATAACATGTCAAAAGACATAGAGGTTTTTTTATGGTTCACTCTAAAAGGTGACTTGTTCCTATTTCAATTTTTTTAATAACATGTCACATACTGAAGTTGTGGTTCTGTATTTACAGACAATGTTGGGCTGGGGGGGCCTTGATATTTTTTTATCTACAAAAGTGGGGCCCAGCTGAAAAAGTTTGGGAACCACTGCCCTAACCTAACCAAAAGAATATGGTAAACCTTGTACAACTGGACTACTGAGTTAGGTTTCGGGAAGAAAGGTACTTGGTTAGGTTTCGGAAAATATCATGGTTTGGATTAAACTTAGTATTTAACAACGTAAAGTAACCTACGTTACTACGTCAAGTAAGTTACGAGTGGTGGGTGAAAGTCAGGAGATTGAGTGACCCATCCATCCATCACCTGCTTGTGTCATAACTACCATGGCCACCAGAGGTCATCACTAAACAACTAACAGAAATATGGGTTGTTATATGTGGACGATCTACAGTATATGACAATTTTTGGGGGGGCAAGGACTAGAACTGGGGGATTTGATAATATATGCTATCAAAATGATATAAAACATCCATTATATATTTTTGGTCTATATTGTTTCCATCATGACGTCGAAAATCCACTCATTTTGACGACGCTTTGTTCTCTGCACCATCCTCACTCCCTTGTGCAAGGATCAAACCTTAGAGTTGTTGTCTTACTATGGAGTATGGTATATATAAACATAATCTTAACTATGTGGTTATTTCATATAGACTAGTTATTCACTGAATTACAAGATATATGTGTATAGTTCATATCAGGATGTAAAATTCTGGCCCTTCTGCCCACCACTGCTGAGGACGATCTGAGCCCAAAAGAAGGTTATTTTCTTTTGCCATGTTCAGACAGAACACAAGGAGAATTTAGAAGACTGTGTCTGTGTAACTGAGTAGGCGCGAAAAGACCACAATTTGCCCACAGAAGTTAAAACTCAGGCAAAGATGTGTTAGTGCCAGCTGAAATTGACTTGAGAAAAACAACTGCACTTTTGCTGGGGCTATGTGAATGCAGTGTTACATCATAAATGTACAGACTCTATAGAGAATAGAGAAAAGGAGACCGGTGAATATGACAGCATGAGTCAGTTCAGAGCTAATAAACACAGACTGGAGAAATGGTCCAGTGGACGAATTTGAAGCAAATAACCTAAGGCGAAATTTTGCTTCACTTTCTGTCTGAACACACCTTCAGCCTTTCAAAGCTCTGTTCAGAGAAACCGGAGATATTACACAACTGTTTTTATGGGTTAAGTAGCATTTCTCACGACATTAAAGTCACTTTTATGTGTAAAATTGGCAGGATATCTTTTAAATAAGTATTTAGAGTGTTATTAAGCCAGTATCAGGACTTAATTTCTTCAATATCTGGCAGGAATCAGGTACAAAAGAGAGCAAGCTAACAAAATATAAAGCAGACACCTGTATGCCAAAATAAAAAACATACAGATACAACAGCACACTGAGGATATTCAGTCCATAACAGACCTTAGGATAAAGTGCCCGGGAAAAGAGGATTGCAGCCCTGCATTTACAGATAATCTTTGGAACGAGGCAGGGCAAAGAGAAACCTAGGAATTCTGTTAACAAAATGACGGGGGGAAAAAAGAGCATCAGGCACGCTTATCTCTGAAAGGCTCCTGCTACCCAACCGGGTCAGATGAATAAAGAGGTTTTAACCTAATTTCTCACATCCACCACCGCTCTGACCGTGCCTGACCGCAGCGAGCAAGAGACAGTGTGTGTAAAAGTAATGGAATTAATCTAGTTTTTCGACTTGAAATACACAGCTGGAGCCATACCAGGAATGCTTTTGGTTGAGGCTGCACATCAAAAGATGGTGTCTTCAAACACGGTTTCAGCCAGTGTTCTGCTTTCCACGAAACACTTCAAAATGTACACTACAAAACAGAGGGAACATCTAGTCTGGATAGTCCTTGTTTCAGAGTCTAGCAAGTACATTTTAATAAAAGAACACAAGTATGAGAATAAGGAGAGCCGTTTTTAGTGGCTCCATGGTGGAAAAGACAAAAGCAAATGAATATGCATGGCAGAGAGCACTATAAGCCCTTGAACTAATTTACTTCCATCCTGAGTAATGACTCATCACATGGAAAATGATGGTGATGGTAGGATCAGAAATCATACACAGAAGGTTTATCAAAAGATTACACTGCCCCCTGCTGGAAAAAGCAACAAAACACTTACATAAGAGAGGTTATAGTCGTTCAGTTTCCTGTTACCTACAGGCCTGGGTCAAATAAATATATAATATTATTATTTATTTGTTTGCTTTAATTGTTTTTTTTATCAAAACAGCTTTCTGATTAATAAATAAGCTCCCAATGATGCAACCAGGTCCAAATATATATGTGTGTTTTTTATTTTTGTTAGAGGTCATACAGTATGTTCGGTTTTGTAAAAACAGTGCACTGTGTTATATGAGCATGTTGTCTACCTGTGTATGTGTGTGTGTGTGTGTGTGTGTGTGTGTGTGTGTTTTCTCAGTGTGTATAGCTTCAACTGTAAGACATTTTAACCTCTTTAAAGAACGAGAGGATCAGCTTAAAAACTAAAATTTGTGCAATGTCACTTTTTATGTCAGTACAATATAAAAAGATGCAACAATTTATGTGACCCATTAAATAATTTCATATTTCTTGTCTTTTTGTCTACATGGTTGACCCTGTGGTAAAGGCTGGCCAATTAATCAGCATCACCGGCACTCAGCCATAAATGCACAGCAGTCATTTTTCTATTGAGACTACATCAGAGATTTCTTTTCAGAAAGCATTTTCCACGTCATGAAAAATGTTAAACCCACTATAACCTGTAGTGTCCCAGAGTTTTATGTAACGCCTCTCCCTCTCCCTTTACTTTGCTGCTCATATTCCTGTAAACTAAACCTAAATGCATCTGCTATTAAACTACACACAAACAGCACAAGCACAAAATATCAGGAAAACACTTTGTGACTCACACTCGCAAGCAACAAGCACAAGCTGTTACCTCTCAGTAACACTGTGTTATCTCAATGAGGAAATTGTCTCTGGGAACTGAAAGGAGAGCATTATTCTCCTCCAGTGCTCAGGGCTCAGGGTCAGCTGCAGAACATTGGCTGGGAGGGGGGGCTCATTCACCTGTTCACAGCACCTCAGTGAGGTGAATGCTCACAGCTACTGAAAGAGGCCTCATTTGTAATTTTCCCTTGGTAGAATCTGATAGATTTAAGCTTCATTCTTCTGCAGAAAACAGTCAGATTTCGTGTGTGTAAATTTCTAGTACAATGACTGTCATTGTCCCTGACCAATCATGCTTCAGAATATTGAGCAAAGCAACAACTTGAGACAGGAATTTGGATCTCAAAGACAATGCAGAGAAGCAGAAATAACGTTTTTTTTTGCTGACACACAACTTTAAACTTCTAAAGCCCCGAAACCAGTTCTCAGGTTTTAATGACCATAATTTGAGCACATAAGGTGCAAAGCAGCTCACTGTAAACTAACATTTTGATCCATAACTTGGATGATGGATAGATGTACAGTTTGCTGTCTCTTAGCCACCACAAAAAGGGTTTCACTTTAATCCAACACGATGCAAAAACAGTGTATTATTATATTGCATAAAACCATTTCATTTGGCCGTACGGCAATCAACAACATCTTAAAACCTCACAAATTTGCAGGGACCATGGCGTAGTATTCATCCCAACTACCCAGCCTTACGTTCACACAATTTTTTTAGAACATGGGTCAGTGACGTGATCTAATCCATTGTCAGTTGGTGTAAGCAGTATTTCTTTTTTTTTTTTTGCATAAAAATCTGATATCTATATACAGGAAAACAAAAGTGAACTAAAATGAGAAAAAATATAACCCACGTTTACACTGCAACATTATGGTATAACAAATTTTACATAATTTGTCAAAACTTTAGAAAAAAAATGGTTGTTTTAAGAATATATTCTGCTCAATATTGATGAAATGTGTAAATGTAGAAATAGTAAAAAATTCATGAATTCATTATATGTATAAGTCCATTTAAATACACTGTAGGTGGAAAAAGTTTAATATATATATTTTTAAAATTGTTTTTAAATTATTTTGTGGTTACACCATTTGCCATCTTCCCAATCCCTATTTGTCACTGACCCACATACATTACTGTGTAACCTGCAGTGGTGTTGAGGGGTGAACAAAAAAGGCAGGAAAACAACTGGACAGACAAAAAAACAACAACCAAATGACACAATTGTAGAATTTGTCAGAATGAGGCATTTCAAACTTCCCATACAGTTTAAAAATATATATCCAGCTAGCTAGCACATACCTGTTTCTACTCTACTTGCTGCTGTTTGCGCTTTCTGTTTGGATGACACTAGTTTTCCTGCTGCTTCCATGTTTGGTAATCCTCTCAGAAACATTCTGGAAAAGCTAAAAGTTTTTACCTCACCAGGCAGGTACCAGACGCTCCGACTAACACGTAACGGAAACCAAGAAACGTCTTCTCTGTCAAGCTAGCAGTTAGCCTTTTGGATTTTTTTTTTTTTTTAAACCAGCGGGTTAGTTTATATGGAAGAGGATTAGGGCCACACAAGAAAAAATATTTGAGTTCTGACCGACTTTATTCTCAGAATTCTGACTTTAAACCATGCTTTAAACTCAGAATTCTGAGAAAGTCAGAATTCTGAGTTTAACGTCAAAATTCTGAGAATAAAGTCGGAACCTATTTTATACAGTCTATGGTCAGAACTCAAATATTTTTTTTCTTGTGTGGTCCTTATCCTCTTCCGTAAGTTTAAGTCGCGGCTGGTAGGTTTTCTTCCAGAGCAAGACTTCTACAATCATTTTCTGTTGTAAAAGATAATACACACCGTTCAGTGACAGCATTTACGTTACCTCTTGTTTAAAAGAAAGACAACTACGAACTGATGACGTACTTGGCGAACACCCAATCAAGTTGGATGGGACGGCTGTGGCTCAGTTGGTAGAGTGGTCGCCCACTGATCAGAAGGTCGGTGGTTCGATCCCAGACCATGGCAGCCTACATGTCGAAGTATCCTTGGGCAAGATACTGAACCCCAAAGGCCCACCGATGCTGCGTCCATCGATGTATTAATGAATTCCGGTTTGGATTTTACCAAATTGCAGAAAGGCAACAGGCAGTTAGCTCCATGTGGTATTTATTACATTTGTGGTGTTTTTCATTCACTGCCAAAGGTTTTTTGCTATCTTACACCTGCTGTTGCCGTACATTGTGCACATATTGTCTTGTTATAGTATTATTTATTTATTTATTTATTTATTTATTTAGGTACTGACATTTATATTTTTATATATAGAAAACATATATATTTATTTTCTATTTCAATCTTAGTAACTGAGACCTGGGAAACTATATTTGGTTCTTCAATGCTGTGTTTTGGTTTGAATGACAATAAAACTGTCTGAGTCTGTAGTTTTGCCACACTCTGGGCACTTGACATGTGAGCAGTTGCTATCCCCACATAGCAGCCTCCCAAGGCCATTTAAAAATATATATATATTTTACTCCACAGCATCTGACACTGACTGGTCGAATCATGGTAAATAACAGCAGCAACACATAAAAGAAATAAAAGAATGATTTATGTCATGCAATCACAAATAGCATTCGTTTCTAAATTACTTAACACAAATCCACTTTTCTGCTGCCAGCAGGTACGCCTTGCTGCAAATGATAGTAGGCGCAAATTTGTAAAAAAAAAATTACAAAAAGTGTCAAAATACCATTCTTATTCATTCCAATGCAAATGATGACTTAGTTGCACAAATGATCCTTCAATCCTTGCAACTGCAATATCAGTTAAAAAAATATCAGTAGACATTTTTTTCCTCATAATGGAGCCCTAGTCATAAATGTTCATTTACTCACAGCTTGCCTCCTGTGATTTTGCCCCTGAGCAAAGCAAGTCGAGTATCCCTGCCAAAGACTGCATGCTAATATCCTGCACTAGTGTTGTGGTCTGCATTGTGTAAACACACCAATGAAATATATCTTGAATATTTTCACTTTAGGAAACCACAAGAATGCACTAAGACTTCCTGTTTTTCTTTTCTCTCCAACAACTACATGACTCACTTTGCAGTAGTAGCTTTTTAGAAATATTTGAAGAATGGTTTTGTAGTAGAATGTACCATGCATTTAAGCTCACTCCAGCAACAGTTTCTGTATACAATATCACTAAAATAGTTGTACTTTTATGTTGTGTGCAAAACCAGTTCACTGAATCAAAAACATGACAGTTTCTTCCCTTATTTTGTGTTTTGTAGCTCCATTTTACCAATATAAAAAAATCCCAAATATGATGTCACATGTGATGTCTTCTGTGCTTAATGCCCATACTACATTTTCACTTCTTTTATTTTGAAGAACTGAATACAGAAACCCCCTGTACTTGTTTGAGGCAATGTCCCGACCGCAGATTTATTGAGAAGTCTGAACTGAATTCTTATTAAATAAAAAGGTACTGATGGGAAACTGAGATTGGTTTTTGAAAAACAAAAACAAAACAGTAACTTCTTCAAAATAGAGGTCAGGGTGCAGCATGTCGACAATAAAACTTGATTGAATCTTTCCGTTAGTGTGTAGGGTCAACAGTCACAGTCGATTGTTCCAAACAAAAGAGAAAAGCTTTAATGGAAAGCTGGGAAGACATTTCTTGATTTGAAGAATAACAAATATAAACATCTGACACGAACATGAACAGAAAAGAAAAATAAGAGTGAAGGGATTGTCTCATATCGAAGCTTCAAGCTGCCTGTGGCTACAGAAATGAATGACCATCCTCTTTTTTAAGAGTTAAGCAGTCTGTGTGAAGGAGTGGAGTCCTGTCAAACAGGACCTGAGAGGGCAACATTTACCCCAAATGTCCCAGAGCTTTGCTCCGATTTCCTGTTCATCAAGTCCTGTATGGTAGAGATGGGCAACGGTTGGCTCCTGTCCCTCCGTGGGGCCTGATGCAAGTCCACCACTGCACAACTGGGCTTGGGACGCCTGCGTCTTAATGCCCGTTTCTCCGCCCGGGTCTTGGGCTGGGGGAGCCCCTCACAGATTCGGCTGCAGGCTGTGGTGATGCCGCAGAAGGAGGGGTCATCTGAGTGTGAAGATGCCTCAGAGCTGCCCTCTGACGGAGAGTCTCTAAACAGAGGCTGAAGAAACCTTTTTGTAAAGGGCATGGGGTTTGTGGTGACAGGTACACCGTTCATTATAATGGCTCCATTACACAGTTCTGGAGCAGAATTAAAAGAGGGTTTCAGAGTCTCCACTTTCTCCATGGGTTTCATCTTACGACGTCTCCTCTGTGTGGGGAAAGGTAAGGGGAAAAGACAGTTAACACTACTTGCAACCAGTATTTTAAACTTCAAACTGCACTGCAATAAACGAACCTGGTCTCACAGAAATCCGTGAAATAGCCACGGATTTCGCTTAACTCAAAATCCGTGGAATAGCCACGGAATCGCTGAAAATTTTGTGAAACTGACACGGATTTCGCTACAATGCAAGTTAATGACAGTCATATCCCGTGGCTATTCCATGGATATTTGTTCCTATTGGTTTGTTCCAAGTCACGTGACTTTCAAGGTCCCGGCGGTCAGAACAAAAAACATGGCGGACAGTTTTCTCATTTTTAGTGAAAAATCAATATTTTGACTTAATTTCTGCATAAAAATGGATTTTGATCACATTTCTAGCAAGAAATATATGTTTTATTTTCTAAATATTCACTCAGTGAATGTACATAATCACTTTGTATGTTGGAATAGCCACGGGATATGACTGTCATTAACTTGCATTGTAGCGAAATCCGTGTCAGTTTCACGGAAATTTGAGCGATTCCGTGGCTATTCCACGGATTTTGAGTTAAGCGAAATCCGTGGCTATTTCACGGATTTCTGTGAAACCATGTTGAATAAACTCATCTGAACTCACCTTTCTGTTAGCTTGACAAAGACTCTGTGTCTCCTCTAAGTGCAGCATTTCTGGGCCTGTGAGCCAAGAATTGAGGTTAATTTCTACCAAGACAAGGAATGGTGCAATCCTGGATTGATTAGCTATTCAAGATATACGAGAAAGCACTTGAAACAGATTAGTATTATTACCCTGATAGCACTTATGTAGTGGAACCGTACCTTCAGTGGTGGCGAGTGAGTGTATGAGTGGATAGGATGCACTCCTCTTCAAGCCCGTCTCATCACAGGAGAACTGCCTATTAAAGTAACAGTAATGGTTGAGCAAAAACACTGCATGTAGCACCTTTATTAAGACATGAGTCACGGATGTGTCATCGCTTAAGATTCCAGCTGCGATGCTCTTGATGATTAATTGTATCAATAAACTGGCGTAATGAGTAGAAGCCGTTCAAGGCACAGTAACCTCTGCCCATTAGCTGTTATAGCCTATTTGGAGGTGGCACTCAGTGCTAATTAACACTTACCCTCTCCACTAGAGCTTTCTCTTTGCAACATCTGAGCATTTTCATATTTACTCCACTGAATCTTGTTACTAAGATAGTATTTGTGCACGGTAGTTTCTGTCATTCTACATATTTTTCAGCAGAAAGTGAAACTGTACGGTTGTCTTGCTACCTCTCAGGACAGCAGTAGGTGTAGCTCTTAGGGATAGGTGGTTCTGGTTCTGTGTTTGGAGGAATACTGGAGATGCGGCAGTGGTTGGCACAATACAGCACACCGAGACACAGACACATCACCAGAGACAACAGCAGGTAGTTCTGCCTGTCTGACACCTAGGAGACACATCATTGATTACATCATTAGAAAAACAGCAGCAATGTGACAATGAGACAAAAAAAATACATTGAAGAAAAACTAACAATTCCATGTGTACAAGTTTAAAAATTGTTTCTTCCTCCTTCCTATTCACATTGGCTCAGAGACATGATATCCTGCATGAATTTAGAAAAGATTAGATACACTATTCGGGGATCAGAGAATAAATTCTACAAAATATGGTGCCCCTTTTTGGTATTTTATGAGAAACCTTCAACAATAATTTCTGAGTAGATTTATTTTTAGTATTATTATTTATTTATTCTCCTCAATTACTATTTTTTATTAATCCTTTATATATTTCTCCTTTCTCTCTAAGCATTGTTGTTAATTAATTTGTTATCTTTATTCTGTCTATTTACAATCTTTTGCCAGTGGCTGTATATGTATGTCTATGTTCGGATGTTTGGTCAAGTTGTGTCATGGGTATATGTTGTACAAAAAAATCAAAAATCTTCTCCCTGTACAGTGATTGTTTTATACATACTTTGTCATCAATAAAAAGACCATTGAAAAAAAAAAAATAATAAATTGTTTCTTAAATGATTTGTCTGGACCCATGTGTCATCCTAATAACTTGGTCCCAGACAAAGACTGCATTTATTTCATTTGATATGAGGCTGAAAAAAACCTCCTGATTACAGATGAAGGCTTTGTGCCTGGAGCGTTGGATCTACCTCATTCTGCAGCTGGCTGACTCTGACAGACAGGTTGAGAACCAGCTGAGTCACATTCTCCAGCTGGCCCTGCAGCAGCTGAATGGACTCAGTCTGACGCTGGTCCTGTGGGAGGAAAAGGACAGCAAATCAAGCAATCACAATCATAGAATTAACGAGGTGTGTGGAAGCAAATATTCAAAGGTACAGTGTTGTTTTTGCCTGTGAGTTTTGCCTTCGAGTGACCCTTTTCACGCTACAGATTGACTAATAGAAAAATATTTTGTGATTGGTGCAGGACCTTTTAAATAAAATCAATAATAAAAAAAGATTTGGGGAAAACTCAAGCATTTCTACAGGCATGGAAAAGAATATTAGACCACCCTTTTACTTAAATTTCCTCAACAAAAAAAGGTGACATCTAGCCATTTTCCATGGTTTTCTTGATTTTTTTGTAAATTTTTCTTTCCCAGTTTGTATTTTTGTGTTCTATTTTTCTAGACATTTTCCATGGTTTTCTTGATAATGATTTTGGTTATTATCAAGAAAACCATGGAAAATGTCTAGATATCAGCTCTTAAATTAAACTCTTATGAGCTATTTTTGTTGTTATCATTATATTTGCCCAAACAAATGTACTTTTAGTTGTACCAGGCATTAAAATGAACAAGAAATTGAAGAAAACTCGGGTGGTCCAATCATTTTTTCCATGACTGTACATGGTGACTGTCTGGACTAATGTTTGTGTTCCATTCAAGCGGCTTAAAGTTATGCATAATTAAGGATATGGCCATTTGGAGTGACAAGCAGGTGGCATGTTTCGGCCACCAGGTTTTATTCAGCCCGCCTCAGCACCACCCACGCTCCACCTTTTTGCCAAGATGGTGACAGCCGGAGCCGCCACACCTCAGAAACCTAATTAAGGTCTCTGGTTTCATTGCTCACCTGCTCCTCTGCTATTCTAGAGGTGTTCTGGAGTTTAATGATGGTTTTGTTGAAAGCCTTCTGCATCTCCTCCATCTGCTTTCGATACCTTCAACCAAAACATAGAAGAAAAACACTTAATATCAGCCACTACTTCCTTTCTGTTCAAAACAATAGTGTGTGTCCCCGTTCCTCACCTCTGACTAGGGTTGTCAGAAGTATCGAAACTCAAAAAAGTATTGATACTAAAACTTTGTATCCGGATACGATACTCATTTTCAAAAGTATCGATACCCCCCAAACAGCAACACACACAGCCAAAAATATTGTTCCAATTGTTATTGTTTATCGTATTTATTTATTTTTTGCACTACCTCAGACCTGAAGCTTGTTTTCATTGTTGCAGTTTCTTTTTGCACAACTGTTTTTTATTATAAATAAACCTGTGGTTCTGTTAATTTTTACATGTTGCATTTTTCTTGTTAATAAAAATATTTCTGTTAAATTTTGGGGTCTTTGTTTTTATCCTGGTGGTATCGAAAATGGTATAGAGCAGGGGTGTCAAACTCTGGCCCACGGGCCAAATTTGGCCCGCAGTGTAATTTTATTTGGCCCGCGAGGCAATCACAAATTATTATATTATTATTGTAAATGAATGACATTGATGTGTTTTTTATTTGAAATAAAAGCACGTGCACTATAAAAATAGTGCATGTCTGCACTATTTAGTTATATATTGTATGTTTATAAGCGTTGCTGGTTCCATATTTAATGTTAAAGCAAAACATGTTTGGTATATATTAAAAGGTTTATTTATTCAATATGGCCCGCGATTTTATTCAAGTTTTAAATTTTGGCCCATTGTGTATTTGAGTTTGAGACCCCTGATATAGAGTATCAAATATTTTCCTGAGTATCGGTATCGAGTTGAAAATTTTAGTATGGTGACAACCCTACCTCTGGCTTAGCTGTTCCAGGTAGCGTCCGCTGAGTGACATGTTCATCTCCAGGGCCTTGATGCGGTTGTTGAGCCTCATGAACACGGACTCCTTCTGGCTGGAGCCGTGCACCAGGTTCCCGTTCTGCTCTGTGCCATTGGGTGGATCTGCATAGATATCTGAGAGGGACGGTGAGGTAGGAGAGGAAGGCTTGCCGCCTGACGACGCAGAGATGTCTTCTGGGAAATCCTCCGTTTTAGTTTCTGTGATGACTGAGTGGCCGCCGGAGGGCTCGAGCTCTGTGATGGAGTCTGGAGCCGGGTGGGGCGGCTCAGTGGGAGCAGAACCGCTGTCAGGAGCAGCTGATGGGTCAGGCTGAGGTTCTAGATGAGGGGAGGCGGTTAGATGGATGACTTCGGATTCGTCTGTCTTATCTGGGGTTTGGATGGGGGCGTTTAATTCTGGTTTAAAAACTGCAATGTCAGACTTTTCTTCTGTTGGTGCCACTGAGGCATCATCCACTGTGGCACTTACGCTGGGTTTCACATAGACGGAGCTACTAAGAGAGACTGAAGGCTCAATGTGTTTCTCTTCAAACTGCACGTCCTGGCTCTTTTCTGGCTTCATCTCCCTGGCTGATTCCACAGAAGACAGCTGTGGCGTCTCCACAATAGGGGTAGGTTTGGCAGGGGATGAGTCAGCTGCACTGGGTGCGGGGAGGTTGGAGGTTTGACTGGGCTCCAGCAGAGGAGGTTCGGACATCGACTCTTTATGAGACTCTGCCGCGTTCCCTGGAGGCGGAGGCTCTTCTGACGGGCTGGCTCCGCTCTCTGGCTCCTGTTCAGAAGCTTGTTCCTGTTCATGGGGCTGATGTACCTCTCCGTGGTGCTGCGGAGGTTCAGGGCAAGCAGAGGGCAGCAGGGGAGGTTGCCAAGCGGGTGTTTGGATGGGAGGAATCATTTGCTTTCTGCTCATCGTTTGGCATTTTCGTTTTTTGGACAGCAGGGCTGAACACTGCCAAAGGAGATACTCCTGGAGGGAAGCTGCGCAAGAGCAGGAGGAAGAAACTGAAGGAAGTAATGAACAGTAGTGCTGGATGTCTTGTTGTAGCTCATGCTGAAAGCTTTTCTCTTTCTCTTCATCCAGCTCCTCCTCCTTATCCAAAAGAATGATTGTAGAGCCGATTGGTTCTTCCTCATCTTTCTCTAAAGGAGTGATAATTCTTTCCTCCACTGGGGGGAGCTCTTGTCTGCTTGTATCAGTGGTGGCTGTTTCTGACTCAGAGGACTCTGAGGAGGGAGCTACAGCTGCAGGGATATTGGGCTCTGGTAAAATTTCTTCCACTTCAGAGTCTGGACTAGAGAGGGAGAAGAACATAGAGCATATTGAAGTATAGTCAGAAAAAGACAAAAAAAGTGCTTCAGGCTCATTACAAAAGATCTAAAGAGAGTCGAGTACAGCAACCTTATCCATTATTTCACAAAGAACTAGCTAATGAAGAAGCAGATTTCCAGTTATGAGAAACTAATAAAAGCTTTTTTTATATACCATAATGTACTAGCATTGGTTTTTTGGGCAGTATTACTCAATTTACATCAATTTGGGTGAAATCTGGCCTGAGACAGAGTGCTGGGTGGCCTGCCAACCATTTTCTAATTCACAATCAAAATAAATTGATTCACACTGGGAATGTTGTTTGTACTTCTAATCTAAATAAGGTGCCAGGGTGTATTAAAAAAGCATCGTAACAGATTTGGTTTATCGGAAAATAAAATAAGAGCCAGGGAAGGTTCCCCTGGACGCCCTGACAGAGGTCTGATGGTCTGATCCCATAAATAAAAGAGCTTAAATAAACTATTCATCCTGTCCCTGGTGTATTTTTATGAATCATACAAACATTTGAGTGATTTCATGATGGAAGAGGTTATTGTTTTGTCTAATAACTGGCCCCTAGCTTCCTGTCATTTTGCAAAAGTGGTTCCTCTGCAATGCAAGTCAAGCATCCCTGTTGTACAGTTTGTACAGTAGGGGATTTTACTGGATTTTTCGAGGACTTTCCAGCGCCCAATTCCCTCAAATTCAAGGACCCAACACAACATAGTCTGCAACAGTTTAAGGTTAATTACTTTTACAACACTAAGAACTTTTATAATGAGGACAAGCAGGCTTTAAAGAAGCTCAAAGATAAATAAATGAATAAATATCCAAACAACTTCAAATTCTGATTTTGCACAAAAGATATCCATTCAAGCCCTTTCAATGACCCATGGCTATTTATGTCTATTTTCAAAAGCTTTCAAGGCCTAGAGGAATAAAGGAAAGTCTAATTATACTTCAGTAAAAACACATTTAAAACAATTTTTCATGGGTTTTCATGTGAAGTCATATAGGTCAAAAGGCATTCATAACGCCAACACTTTTCCTCCATTCAATCAATATAAATAACATTTCAAATCAGGCAATAACCTGCATTTAAGTTGTTGGGGTTTTTTTGTTGTTTTTTTTACTCTGAAAGACAATACCAGCATTTAAGTTTTGTTGAATCAATATTAACGACTCATGACATGTACTCACACTGAAGTGAGCTCCGTAGTTTGAGAGGCGGTTTCGAGTTGGTCTGATGACTCAGTCATGTTCACTTCCTGTAATGAAAGGTTGCCTACAAAACAAGAAAAACAACACTGAGAATAAACACACAAATAATTATATTTTTTTAAAAACAGATGTGAGACTGAACTGGAGCTACAGGGCAGAACTGTGAACCTGACTGTGATGGTCGTACCTTGCATCTCTGGGCCTCCGCCGAGAACGTTGACAGCGATATTATTTACCATGTTCAAAATGACATCTGAAGAGAAAATGTAAACAACACAGTGATAAGTCAATGTAGCACTGTAATCCAGGTTTGGGATCATAGTTGTCATTTTTAGGAAGTAGAAATCCATGTTTGCTACACTTACCCTTTGCTGATCCAATCAGATTCTTGGATAACTTGACTTCACCAGGTGCATAACCAGGAGGATAATCTGTAGGAGAAGTGCACTTAATAAACCACATCACTCTCATGAGCAAACATTAAAAGAGCAACGATAAATGTGACTGTAAAACCACTTTGACTTTGATGCAGTAGCTTAAAACATAATGTCTAAACCCACAGATGAATGGGGGAATTTCAATGTAATAAGTTGACAATATACAGGGTTCGTACACTTTAGCAGTGGTCAAATTCAAGCATTTTTCAAGGTCAATTTTTACGCTTTTCCAGTATCTTACACCTGTTGTAAATTGCATGTTTTAGATGAGTACTTACATACTAAAAGGGGGAGATTTCACTGAACCATACCAACAGTGATGGTATTACACTTTTAGGAGTACTAAACTATTACTAAAAAAAGACACAAAATGACCCAAAAAAAAAGACACAAAAATACTAAAAATAAGACACAAAATGACCAAAGAAGACAAAAAATTACCAAAAAAAAAAAAAAAGACACAAAATGACCAAAAAATACACAGAATTACTAAAAAGACACAAAAAAAAGGGATGAGTTCTTACATACTAAAAGGGGGAGATTTCACTGAACCATTCCAACAGCGATGGTATTACACTTTTAGGAGTACTAAACTATTACTAAAAAAAGACACAAAATGACAAAAAAAAACCCCACAAAATTACTTTAAAAAGAAACAAAATGACCAAAAAAGACACAAAATTATTTTTAAAAAAAAGACACAAAATGACCCAAAAAAACCCACAAAATGACCCCCCAAAAAAAAGATGGTATTACACTTTTAGGAGGAACGGTCTTCATTTCAGAAAGGCTACTCATTATTTTTTACATTGAACATGTGATTATCTATAGTCTATAGATGGATATAGTCAGATTGCAAGAGAAATACAGTAAGAATTTCAAGCATTTACAAGCACTTTCTCCAAAAGCACTTTTTAAACCTTGAAAATACAACATTTAAATTCAAGCATTTTCAAGGATTTCAAGCACCCTTACGAACCCTGAATATTATCCTCAGAAGTGATATGCTGAGATAATTTTCAACTTTATTAAAAAACATGATGTTCTCAGTTCTTACCCAAGTCATCATCCTGATCATCTGGTCTTTCTGCAGGATCGGCTATCTCCTCGTACTCTTCCACCATGCTCGTCCCAAACACCCTGGCAAAACAAGTACATCAAAATAATTCCAAACGCAAGTTCAGTGCAATCTAATCTGTCTTTTCTAGCCAATTTAAAGTTGTCCATTGTCACATATTTGACAGCCTGTAGGAGGCAGAAAACTACACTAAAAGCCTCCAAAACACACACATCATATATGTAATATAGTCATGTATGAGTCCTCCAACAGTTGGTCCTGTTATCTCAACGTAAGACCGTTTCAGTTTGTACAACATGTTTTGTGTGCAAGCTTTAGCCACATTTATCGACATGTTGCAGAAGTGGAAATAACAGCTGCAATAGCTCTCCTTGTTCCCACCACAGGTTTGATAGTGTGCTAAGAGGTGGGGGTGAGCTGACCATAACCACATGCTAAATATTACATAATATCACTTGACACCACGAGAGGCTCACACAGTATCCAACAGTCTATTATTGATTGGAAAATGCATTATCAACTAAAAAGTATGCTAAAAAATGTCACATACATACATGAATATAACATACCTTATGAGACTGAGGGGACAGAAGTGCTCCGAGCCAAAGTGAGAGACCAGCTCTACCTAAAATAGATGAAGAATTACTCAGATATTATCATGGAAATGTTGGCTGTATTGTTCCCTGCGCAAATAAACACTTTCAGCACTGGTTGTATTACTTGCAACAGCAAAGCCATGATTGTATTTTGTTGTAAAATCAATATGAAATGCTGCAATGTGAGTAATTCAAAGGAACAATTCAGATGATAGGTACATTTGATCATTTTACACACTATGTTTTATTTTTTAAATGACAGCTGGTGGGTTTAGTGGGTTATCAAATGTTCATTATTATGTGCCATGATTGTAGTAGTATTTATTCAAGTTACAATGGGTTAGCAGCTAGCATAGCCAGTTTGATTTAGGGCTGTACCAAATGTCTTTTTCTTTTTTTACATTAGAAGCTTTTACTGAGGTTTTGAATGAAGCTTTGAATGTTCGTCATCAATTAACCCTCCTGTTATGTTTTTTTCAGGAACAGTGTTAGAAACTTTTTTTTAAACAACAAACATTGTTTATATTTCATTGATAACTCCATCATTAACCATTTAAATCAATATTTAGTGCAATGGTGTTCTTTACCTCTCACAGATCATGGTTCAATGAGGATAATTCTCTTTTTTCAGAAAAAAAAGCATGTTAAACCTTTTTTTATGTACATAGGAAATACTAATATATAAAATACAATGGATTAACATGACATTGATTTTTTTTCCTTTTATGAAAAAATACTTTTAACAATTTTATTTTATTTTTTTAAACTTTGAACTAAAATGAATATAACTCATCAGTTTTTGACTGCAGTGAAAATGTTGTTTTCATATGATTACATTTTCTGCTTCAATCCGTAGTTGTTGGCCTTTAGCCTTTAAAAAACATCTTGTGAAATTATTACATCCACTTGTATTCAATGCATTTTGACTTTCAGACTTTTCAGTCTTTATTAGTTATTGTGGCCTAGTCTTTATCTGCAACTGCACAGACGCTCTTACTATAAACAAAATAAAATGGACATGAAAAGGAAAAAATTAAAATGTTGATTTAGAAAACGAATGTCAACATCATGAGCGAAGCTTCAGACTATTCAGTACAGCCCTAGTTAGATCTGAATGTGTGTTTAGAGTTGATCACAGCACTTTGACAAAAGAAAGCCACAAAATACATCCCCCTCCACGTTTACTATTCAGCTCACATCACCACAGACCTCTACAAGAAAAGCAGGCTAACCTTTATGTACTTGGTGAACATCTGAAGCATGAGAGAAAGAAAAAAGAGAAAAGAATTAAAGAGACGTATACATGCATTTAAAACAGGACCAACGAGTGTTTGTTGGTTTTCATTTGAGTCACTGCAGACGCAAAATGGCCAAACGTCCGAAGTCTAGAATGTAAATCACTGTCCAAAACGTGCCTGGTTACATTTTACATTTCAGAAATTTACTTCTTCTCTTATCCAGAATGATGTATGTATATTATAGACTGGATGTATAACACTGAATGTTAAATAAAGAAGGTCAAGACTTAATCATTCCACAGACAAAAACTTCCATTCAAAGAGATTCAGAGAGAGTGTAGAGAAACAGATACAGTTAAATGCTCTCCTACAGTAAGAGGTGACAGCAACTCCTCTGCACTACTTCACAACAGAACAGAGAACAGACGCAAAAAACTCACCTTCACATATTTAGCATAAAGATGCTCATCTAATGGGAAGCTCTGGACTGTGCGTTCATCCCTGGCGTGAAAGGTCCCCAGCTTTAGCCACTTGTTTGTTGGATATCTACAAAGAAGATTTGCACAATAGATTTGGAGTTTATGATTAGAGTTTGGAGTCACTGAAAGTTATGATATTTACAAGGTTCATACACTTTTTGAGTGGCCAAATTCAAGCACTTTTCAAGGACTTTCAAGGTCCATTTTCAAGCTTTTCCAGTATCTTACACCTGTTGTAAATTGCATGTTTTAGATGAGTACTTACATGCTAAAAGGGGGAGATTTCACTGAACCAACAGTGTTAAGTGTAATACCAACAGCGATGGGATTACACTCTTAGGAGGAACGGTCTCATTTTAGATAGGCTACTCATTATTTTTTACATTGAACATGTGATTATCTATAGCAGGGATGGGCAACTGGAGGCCCGGGGGCTTCAAACGGCCCGCACTCTCACTTGAAGTGGCCCTCAGTCCAACTACATGCATTTGAGCATTAAATCTTAAAAGTGCAGTGTAAAAATGCACAAAATGACTTCTTGCAATTAATGTTGGTTATTTTTTTATTTGCTTCAAACCTTTTGTATTCCTATGTATACTGTTATACACTGCAAGTTATTTGGTTCTTTAGATAAATCAAACTTAGATTTAGAAGTGTTAGATAATTGATCTTGTTTTAAGAGTTAATTTCTTATTTTAAGTGTTCAACAATGCTTATTTCTAGATTTAACAACCTTAATTCAAGACATGCTGTCAAGTGAAATTATCTGTCCATGCAGCAAGATCATTTCACTCATATTTAGTGTTTTTACACACACCTTTTTTGCAGTGTATATGCATTTGAGCATGAAATATGGCCCCCTCCAGCATTTAAGTTGCCCATCTCTGATCTAAAGTCTATAGATGGATATAGTCAGATTGCAAGAGAAATACAGTAAGAATTTCAAGCATTTACAAGCACTTTATCCAAAATCCAAACACTTTTTAAACCTTGAAATTCAACATTAAAATTCAAGAATTTTAAGGATCTCAAGCACCCGTACGAACCCTGAATTTAAAGAATTCAGGTGTTCTAGTATGGTAGGTGCTGTATGTGTGGTAGCTGCGCTGCATACCTGTCACTGATGGAGACAAGAAAGTCTTTGGGAGTGGAAGAGAAAAGCTCAAAGTTAGCGATGTCCAGCTGCTTCACCTGGATGGGCTCACAGAGCTCGATGATGAACCTGGGAATGAGAAACGAGGCTTGAAAAATGTTTGGTTAAGGTGGAGGTGAAGGTGGATAAAAAGCAGCAGGTGCATGCCTACTACATACCAGATTTTATTACTGCAGGGGTTCAGCATGTACAGGTCCATGTTCTCCTTCAGTATGGCTGAAGTGCTCTGTACGGAACACATTCACAAATCAATACGTGTGCTTTTTAAATATTTATCTAACAGAATATTCTTCAGTAGGATCGTATCATATTTACAGTACCTTTGCCTCGGAGTTAGCGCCAAGAATCTTGGCTCCACACTCCACTGAGGCGTAGTTATTGAAGTTCTTCTGCACCTTCTTCACCGTATGAGCTGCCCCGTTGTTAGTAGTGTGAGTAGACTGAGCTGTTGACGACAAACTATGAATTATGGAGGAATTTTGAAATTCAGTCTTTGGTTTCCCACATACGTTGTGTTCTGGATCATCAATCTTAACACAGTTTATACGGATAGTTTGGATTTGTTTAAAGTGGGTTTTTAGGAGGTACCGCTGTGTAAAGCATAAAAAAGCCCAAATGCAACAAATCCAGAATGAGTTTTCCAGTTTGAACATAAAGTATCTTGTCTATGTACGTGTAGGTCGCAAAGGATTTCGCAAATCACTGCATTCAGTTTTTATTATGTTCAGGCACAGAAGCTAAGCAATACACTGCTGTGTACAGAGGAGCAGCAAATCACAGCAACTTAACAAAAAATCAAGTTTAAGTGTATGCTATTTTTTAGAAAACTTTAACTGATTTACTGTTTTCTAAAGAAATTCCATCCATGTATGCTATCTCCAACACCACCAGACTCCATTGAAAAAAATAATTTAACCTTTCAGAGAGTGTCTGGTCTACTTCTGCCTCAATTGGACAGTTTTTTGTGTTATTAATCAGAATTATTAATTCCCTGTGTTCTGCAAGAAAAAAAATACTGGAGGTCTGGTGGCTTTGTAAAGAGCATAGAACAGCCTCAGTTCCCCCTGGATGAACTTTAACAGGTTACCTGACTGCAAGGCAAAGCAGCAAATATATTAGAATTAAAGCATCATTTAAAACTGCTATTTTTGTGCATGTGTACAATACATTGTGCGGCTGCCACCGTCCTCACAGTGGTGAATGCTTAGCTTCTGTGTCTGTACTCCTGCCTGCCTCTCCAAACTGGAAGTGTCTCCTGTAGGCAATACACTGACTATAGATAAATACCTCATACAACTCCACAAATTAGGGATGCACGATATTGGATTTTTTGCCGATATCCGATATGCCGAATTTTTGCAACTCATTTAGCCGATTATCAATATCGATACAGATATTTTTTCCCACACAACTAATTGCAGAGATCTTCATCTCTCTTCTGTAGTGGAATTAACATACAGTATTATGGTGCGTACTCTTATCACATTTGTTATGTAATATTCATTCCTTGTGCAAAATAAGAACAATACTTGATGCTTAAAACTGCATACTTATTCTTGACAACTGCTTTCAAATAAAATACAAAAAGATAAATCCTTCTTAAAACTTGGATGATGCTCTCCCTGAGATAATCAATAACAATACCCACAGTCAGGGCAAATTTGGCCAATTTCATAATTGACATAATAAGTAAACATGTGGTGAAGGTGCAACAGAGAGGTGATGTGCAAACAATAAAAAATTTCCGAACATATGACAGACATAGGCGCCGAGGTTGTGCATTTAATCAAGTAAGCAGCACCACATTATTTAATCGGTTTATTATATCGGCATGTTGGCAGATGTCTGATAGTTAATTTTTAAGCCAATATCAGCTGATACCGATAACGTGCCAATAATATCGTGCATCTCTACCACAAATCCAAACTATCCCTTCAAAAGATACACTTTTTATCTTACTCTTTTCATTCTCGACTTCCATCATCTTCCGCGTCCACTCATCAAAAGTGGGGATGTCCTCGGGGTCTTTGCTGCTCACGCTGGAATCTGTGCCTGTGGTAGCAGGGGAGCTCGGGTCCTGTCGAAAAGATAATGAGAAAATGAGAGCTGGGGCACCTCCTTTGGTAGAGAGAGGAAAATAGTTCACAGGGTATCCGAGTTCCTTACTTTCTCTTTCTCTTTCAGCATCTGTGATGTGTTGGTCTCCAGATGCGGTGTGCTGTGGTCAGGTTGAGAGCTCAGAGGAGGGTCAGTGAGGGGTTTAGTACCTGCAGTGTGAACGTTGGAAGTGTTCTCCAGAACAATTGGAGGATTGCTGTGGAAACAAAAAATGTTCAGAGTCCTGTTTATTTGTGCTTGAAGTTGAACTACAGTATAACCTGATTCTGTGGTGGTCACACATACAGTACAGGCCAAAAGTTTGGACACACCTTCTCATTCAATGTGTTTCCTTTATTTTCATGACTATTGACATTGTAAATTCATCAAAACTATTAATGAACACATATGGAATTATGTACTTAACAAAAAAGTGTGAAATAACTGAAAACATGTCTTATATTCTAGTAAGCAAAGGGTGGTTACTTTGAGGAATCTAAAATACAAGACATGTTTTCAGTTATTTCACATTTTTTTTGTTAAGTACATAATTCCATATGTGTTCATTCATAGTTTTGATGCCTTCAGTGAGAATCTACAATGTAAATAGTCATGAAAATAAAGAAAAACGCATTGAATGAGAAGGTGTGTCCAAACGTTTGGCCTGTACTGTACAACTAACTGCCAAAGCCAAATAGACAATTCAGTAGAGATATTGTAGTAGTTAAAGCCCAGAAGACCTTGGTTTTACATGTGTTAAGTTACTTGACGAGGAAAAAACTTCCACAGTATACAATAACAAAAAGCTTTATTCCACAGTTCTGTTCTTATAAGAGTTTTTAATGTTTATTTTCCCTAATCAATAACTATAACTGAGGTAAGGAAATCATGTGAGCCTCAACAAATAGAACTTCAAAGCCCATGGCCCAAAAAAACAAACAAACAAACAACTTTTTCTCTTAAAGTCACAGTAACCTGCCTTACTGCTCATAACAAAAGGTACAAAAATAACATCTCTATACAAATATTATTCTTATAGTAACATGAATTCACTGTGGCGTATGTTGTTGTCATGGTCATGATGTGTTGGTTTATGTTGGGTTGATTATGTGTATGATCTTGCACTATATTATTGTGTAAGATGTTGTGCTGTATCGCATCAAGCTATATTGCATGATGATGTCTCCTGTCCCCTTGTGTTATTATATTATATATTGTTTATTTTTTATATCTTTTAATTTTTAATATTTATTTACTTTTTTTTTATTTTATTATCTTTTTATTTATTTACTTTATTTATTTTCATTGTGTTATACATACAGTACAGGCCAAAAGTTTGGACACACCTTCTCATTCAATGCGTTTCCTTTATTTTCATGACTATTGACATTGTAAATTCATCAAAACTATTAATGAACACATGTGGAATTATGTACTTAACAAAAAAGTGTGAAATAACTGAAAACATGTCTTATATTCTAGTAAGCAAAGGGTGGTTACTTTGAGGAATCTAAAATACAAGACATGTTTTCAGTTATTTCACACTTTTTTTGTTAAGTACATAATTCCATATGTGTTCATTCATAGTTTTGATGCCTTCAGTGAGAATCTACAATGTAAATAGTCATGAAAATAAAGAAAAACGCATTGAATGAGAAGGTGTGTCCAAACTTTTGGCCTGTACTGTATATGTGAGCCATGTTATACATATTTATATATGTTATATCATCTGCCTCTCATCCACATACACACACACACACACTCGTGATGCCTCTGTGCACATCATTGTACATTTGTGTTTTTCTTTGTTGTTGTCGGCGCTGAATGTCTGCTGTCTTTACTTGTGTTCCACATGGTGTAGCATATTTGTCCCTCATGTCACCTTGAATTATATTTATTATGTTTATCTGGCTGATTTTAACTTAACATAAAACACACTGAAATTGTTCCTATTTATTAACTTATACTTCTACAAATATAACTTGGCTCCCACAGATATGTAGATATTTTTAGCTCACTATGTAGGGCACAAGATTCGCTGTACCCACCTATCATTGTCATATGGGTTCTTCTCTTCTTGTTCTTCTTCTTCACAGTCAGCTGGAGGAAGGTCAGAATCGATGACCTCAGGTGCAGCTACGTCAGCTGCATCATCCGAAACACTGCAATTAAACAACAACCATGTTACCCTTTTGCAGGCCTTTCATTTGCAGAGAAATATCAAAGAAAAAAAATCTGTATTTTGCTTGCTTTCATGCAACACTGTAACCTGAAGCAATATACATTTTCTAAAACACCAAAAGAAGATACAGCGAAGCAAGCATCTTTCTAGATAACTGACGGATTAAATTAACAGTACAGCTCTTTTGGAGAGAAAAAAGTGATGATATCTTGCCTCTCTGGGATGTTGTCTTGAAGCTTAATGATGTTGGAGTTGTCTTCAAGTTCAGCAGCAATATAAGAGACAGGGTCAGAGACAGGCAGCAGGGAGGCTGAGTCCTGGTCTTGAGTGATGGAGGTTTCAGGGTGATGATTTTCTAAGTTTTGCTCAGGTTCTGGCTCAGTTTGTGAAATGTCTTTGTCTGCCTCCAACTCTTCCTCCACAGCAGGCTCCTCTGCTTCAAAGGCCTAATGGATAAACAGAAGAGATATTTGAGCGGTGGAGGGAAATGTTAAAACGGCTGGACCATTAGCCAGAGTTAGATCTATCAACCAAACACTTAGAGCTTCAGATGTGCCAGGCAGAAGGATCAATAAAAAAGGACTGGATGGTACGCTGCATATAAATGCTTATCCAGGTCTAAAACCAGGTCTGTTGTGCTGCTCTGGAGGAAACCAAACAGTAAATCCTTTGGAGGGCTTAGTTTAAACGTGTATTTGGAAAATGATGTTGTTATTTACAGAAATAATAAATCTATACTGTACCTTTAAATATTGCTTTGTGTCCACTTCTTGTGTTGTCTGCTCCTGTTTTTGCCAATCATCCTCTATCACTTGCTCAGTTTCAGATAGGGCAGATAATGCCCCGCTTTCCTCAACCTAGAGAAGAAAAAAAATCACACACAAATCAATATACACAGATATCTCTGACACTATGAAAGGCTCAGTTCAGTCACAGAAGCCAAATGATCCTGATATCTGCAGCATAATGTTTTTTTTACTAGTTCATCTACTCAGATACTGTTGCTATTACTAATATTCTGACAGGAGTCACATTTAGCTTTGACTTTGACTTAACATTTGCTTCACTTTGCGATAAAAATATCGGGATATATATCGTACATCAATATTCAGCCTAAATATAACAGAATATGACTTTTGGTCCACATCGCACAGACCTACGTGAGGTGCATTATACTATGGTAGTATACAGCTGATGCTACCTTGTGATGATGATTCTGTTCCCCCGACTCTTCCTCCGAACCGACGTCCTGTGAGGACACGGGCCTCTGGGCCTCTTGGAGCGACTCTTGGCAACCGACATAGTAACTAGGGTACCTGTGAAAAAAGGGAGAGAATAACAGTGTCATAATTTGTCTGAATGTAGGTCATTTGTTAATGCATTAGAGAACAATGTCCTGGTATCTGGGAAGGAAGTAAAAGTACTGTATAGGGGTACTCATAAACTCTTACTAAACATTTTATTTGACTGCAGTGAGTGAGTCATAATACACAGTGGGAGCTGCAGCCCAATGTCACAGTGTGATGCACTGACAAAGTCCCGGCGGACTGTTGTACCCCAATGCAGACAGTTTATCTTATCTGTATGCAGTCAGGGGAAGAGACACACCACAAACAAGCTGCTCAGCCCGACTGTAGGGCCATGGAAGATAAAAGCAATATTTAAAATGTTATTTATATTTCATTATGTCGTTGTTGTCTGAAACCGATTGTATCTGTCACCTGTTTAGTGAAAAAGAAAAATATAAATAAAAAATAAAAATAAAAAAATAACCTTTTTTTTTTTAACTTTTATATTTTTCTAACTAGAGTTAGGTTTCAGTGTAAATGCGTATTAAACCCGTATGTTTGTTTTAAACACCACCTTTCTGTTAATTAAGTTACTTGACGAGGAAAAAACTTCCACAGTACTCCGATGTAAAAACAATAACAAAAAGCTTTATTCCACAGTTCTGTTATTGTAAGAGTTTTCAATGTTGATTTTCCCTAATCAATAACTATAACTGCGGTAAGGAAATAATGTAAGCCTCAACAAATAGAATTTGAAAGCTTTTTTTTTTACTTTTATATTTTTTCTAACTAGAGTTAGGTTTCAGTGTAAAGGCGTATTAAACCTGTATACGTTTGTTTTAAACACCACCTTTCTGTTGGGTGACACTGTGCCAGAACCAGTGTTCAGGTTCACAGTGAGTGTGCACACTCCAGACAGGAAAACAACAGTAATTAACAGTAACAAGGCTTTTAATAGTTGCAATAACAAGGGAACCTTCCTGTTGGGGGGAAAGGTCCTCCTCACACAGTCTCAAAGGCCACACCAACAGTGACTGAAAACTTGTCAACAATCCAAAGCCGCTATCTGGGTTTTATTCTGGATTCCAGGTCAAGTACTTAACTTGGCCACTGGGCCGGCTGTCGAAACCCTTTTGTTGGTCTGACTTGAGGGGCTAGACCAGTGACGGCTGTTAACAACAGAGCATTTGTTTTCTAATTGAAAGCCCCCGAAGAGGCAAAGAGTGGTGTTAAGACATGACTTGCTCAATAATTAACTAAGTGGTTAGAGCAGTTGACAGGAAATGGTAGGAAGTTAAAGAGGTTTTTAGGTGCCATGATGAAGTGGATATTCTCTCTGTGGGTGAGCCTAATGTGCTGTACATACAGTAACAAGTTTTTCAACATACAAGAGTGACTGGTAAAAATAAATTCAGGAAATGGCAGGAATAGAAGATTGTGTCTAAGGGATAGCAGACTCAGCAGTTATTAAAAACAGAGTTGGATATGAAAAGAAAAATAAATGAGCTGCCCACAATGCAACTAATGAAAGATAAACGTGTCTCCCAAGTGCAAAGATCATTATAATGTGTGCATTATCATCAAGATTTTCTCTGAGACACACCTTTGACTGTCAAGTGGCCTGTGAGTCAACTTGTCACTATGTCATCTATGTCACGTGAGGTGACACATCATTGATTACTACAATTGATAACCTGCATAATAATCTGAGAAGATTAGTTCATGACCATATGACATGATACGTGTCGACATTTAGAGGAAGAATAAATAATTTATATTCTGGCATACAGTTACACATGACAAGCATAGATATTGTGGCGCAAGCATATCAAATAATTTAAAAGTTGCCCCACAAAAATCCAACACTGCCATAAAATCAACCTTATAATGTCATAACAACCAGATACCTAGAAGGATTTGACAGTAACTGTTGCCAGGTTGCTGTTGGGAAAACATTTTGAGAAAATGGCAACTAATTCTTGGCCTTTTCAAACTAAAAAAAAAATAGGGACAGCATGCACCAAATAATGCACCACATAATAAGTAATATATGATATTTGTTGCAATGGTGGTATTTCAACATTTCTGAGGGATCTGTGAATAACATGACAACAACTGCACTGCTGGTATTTTGTATAGCAGTGATTGAGGGTGGACACATTAACTAATCACACTTTTGATCCAATTAGGTAAAAGATCAGATAAAACACAAACTACAAAGAAATTGTACTGTACTGCGATAACATTTTCAGGATTGAGTGTATGTATAACTGCATAGTGTCTTATTCAACATATAAATTATTGCGTATTTTAGTGTATAAGGGATATTTGACATGGTATGACAACTAGTGAACAATCTCTGAGAGCAACAATTTGAAAAGGCCTTTGCCGAGTTTATTTTTTTAAGAAATTCACGAAGGCTCAGCTCCTCCATTCCTCCCATTCCTCAATGAAATGTCTCAGTGTGCCATTCCAGTTATGCAGCACACACAATACCAGTGCCCTGGGGCTGGTCAACCTGAATGCAATTCACCGGGTAGTCATGTTAGTAATTTAACCTTTGTTTTTCATACCAGACATAGAGTCAATCACCATCTATGAACTGTCATGTTTTTACGTTATTGAATTGTGCTGGGTTAAGCGCATACAAAACAGACAACAAAAAGGTCAACAGGATGATCTCACACATGGCTTTACTCTAAAATGAGAGCCAAAGCAATGCTCTGAAAGTAGGCCAGGTCAACATCACTAACATAGTTAGGATTTAATACCATATTGCATCATATCCCTCCCTCCCTTCTTTCTCCATCTCAAGTAGAGTGCTTGTTTTGCTTTTTTACCATCCTCTAACATGATGGCTACGTCCCATAATCATCCTACATAATCTCCCTCTCTGCTGGCTTTACTGTGTTCTGGCAGATGTACACAGACTTTACAACCTCCAGCTTTCAAGGGGACTGACTGACTGACGTGACTGACGTGACTGACCAATAATCCTGTCAAGAGCTGAAGAGCCAAATCTGTGTAACGTCGGCTAACGTTTAGCTCTGTGGGAATCAACAGCTACTGATGTAGACTCAGCAGATTCATCTGTGTGTAGTATACATCTTATGGTTGCTTCAATCTCAAGCCTTGCATACACTGAATGCTTGTCAGCTAATGCTTAAATTAGACCTGAGCGTGTCAAAAACATGACATGGGATGTGTCATGAACATTAATGACACTTTGAAGTAACATTAATGCTCATGATACATGTCATGTTTCTGACAGGCTTGTGTGACTCTTATGTAGACACCTTCAAAATAAAGTGTTACCATATCTTGCTTAAGTCACAAAGGCATGTTCAAAAAAATTGCCAAGTCATATATTTCTCATACATAATTTACACACAGTGTTATTACTATGCCAATAGCCATCCTTTGTTACATCCTTTTTGAGTGAAATGATCAATAAATGTCACATCTGTTTAAAACTGCTTATTCCCTCTGATCACAATTACCCTGTCCAAATCTATCTTTTGTATTGTATTGTTATTAATTCTGTGTATTTTATTGTATTTTATTGCTGAATCTTTTCTATCTTTTTTGTACGGTGTCCTTGAGTGCCAAGAAAGGCGCCTCCAAATAAAATGTATTATTATTATTATTATATGTTACACTTTTGGTGAAGTTTTTTGTGTTTCCTGCAAAACTTGAAAAAATGAGTGAGGCGATTATTTCAACAGGGTGATACACTGAATGCTTGTCAGCCAATGCTTCAATTAGATTCATACATGACAGACTTGTAGCGGCTGACTAAACTAAATCTGCTAAATCGCTTGGTAGTAACGTTTGAATGTCATGAGGAGGAGGGTTAACGTTACAACAGTATATGTTAGATAGCTAACTATCATTTTGTCAGCTAGCTGTATTAAGCCTAGCTAACAAGCGAGTACTTAGTTCAGCAACTAAAGCTAAACTCAGTGACAACAAGTCAGAAGTCAGCCAGGTGCCACATCACAGCATCATGTTAACGCTAGCTAGTAGCTAATACAATGCGCTGTAGCGGGTTTTAAACCTTGGCTACCGTTTGTCAGACAGTTAATTACTTTTCACAGTCAATGACATGATAACAACACTTAGTTAAAAGGGTGAAAATGTCATCAACTTACCAACAGACTACAGCCACACAGAGCAACACTGACACAAGTCGCCATAACAGTGGTATCATCTTCATCCCTCTCCTGCCGGGACACACATCCTCGCCGTACTCAGTACTCAGAAATGGCGTTTTATCCTTTCAGCAGGCTCTCTTGAGCTGTGGAGAACATAAATTCACACGCGGTTTCCTGCTAGCTTAGCTGCCGTTCGCTGTTTGACGGGTGGAGTGTGATGCTAGCCGCTGTCACACACTCACGCGCACACAACTTGCTGCCGACTGTCAGCTCGTGTCGGCGGTCAACCGTCCAATCAGAAGGCAGAGAAACCGTTGCGCAGTTCAAACTGAGTGTCTGTTGGGAGCGCTCGGTTCTTGGAATGTGGATGCGCCAGTGGGCGGTGCTTCCTGTGAGTGAGGTATTGAAGCAGGGTAAGAGAGGCTACTGTGCTTTCAAGTGTTACTATACTCATGATATTTACGAGTCATGATGAAACAATGGCTTTATAATCAGGTACACCTGAATGATACGCGAGTCACCGAGATGTAGTGTCTAGAAGTTGGATAACACGGAAGCTGTTTCAGCAGCTATTGCCTTTTTTTTTTATTTTGAAACTTTATTAAAGCAACATGGTGCAAAACAAGACAATACACCAACAAAACAGAGGCAAGCTTTCATACAAAAAAAAAGAAATGTTCTGACTCCAAACCCAGTTTTGTTCACTTTCTATAGGAACTGGAGCAATACTGCACTTCTGTTAAATGACTTAAGAGCAAGAAGGCTCTGAAAACTGACTTTGTTTTGGACAAATACTTTATTGATCGATGAATCATACATCATGTTTTTATTTATTTATTTTTTGTTTTGAATCTCTGTTTTGGAATTGATGTCTGATTTTGTGTGTGTTTTTATTTCTGTAACCCCCTGCCAAATACTGTATGTATTGTAAATTGTTATTGTGAATAAAAAAATAAAAAAAAAACATTATTTTTTTTTAAAAAGGTACAGCTCTGCAGCATCCGGGAAGAAAAAAAAGCCACACATTGTGCAAATTAAAGCGTTGTTGCAACGGCATCAGCCTGCAACAGTGTTGCATTAAAACAAGCATCCTGAGCTAATCGGGCCGTTGGGGTTCACTTTCCACTTTTCAGAACAGAACATGCAGTACCGGCTAGAAACCCTGCCTCCAGAGATAATAAATGCATGTTTATGTTAAGGTCACTAGAGGGAGCCATCTATGCAACATTCAAAAAAATATTTTGAAACTCTTGTGAGGGAAAGGGACATAATATAATTTAATAATAGATAGGCCTTTACCTTTTTATCAATATGCCACCTGTTGTTAATCATTTTAGTTCCTGTTTTCTACTTGATTGGGCTCCACTGAAAACAAAGTGGTTGTTTGTGCAAAAAAAAATGTATGCTTTATGACAGATTTGCTATATTACTAAAATAACTGTACATTCAACTACACCTCTGCTGCCATCATGTGGCTGAAAATGGAATTTAATTCCTCAGTAATCCCATTGGTTTATGAGAGGGGTTTCTTTGTCTTCCACAGTATGCATAGTAGTGTAGTCTATACACATGACAAAAAAAACATTGCATAAACTGGTTTAGATATCTTTTGATTTCTAAAGCAGAAAAAAACATTAATATTTACTCTGTTAACACCTGCAGTAGGGGTTTGATCCTCACTACATCAAATCCTGTGTTCAAATGGTTTAAGGAGAAGTTTGGCTGTTTTAGTGTCACTTTATTTACTTTTTTATTACATAGTTTTTGAGCCATTTTTCTATATATGTATAGACTACATTAAAATTAATTATGTTACTGCTGTTTTGTGGTTGCTGACTTTGCTTTAGCCCCACAGTTATGGTCCTTTATCAACCATTCAGGTTTTTGGACATTGGTAAAAGTTTTATTTGTGTGTTTGTTTTATATGTTATAATTATATTTTGGGTTAACCATATATATCTGTCTGGTTTAACATATTGTACATGATTGGACCAGTGGCAGAGGGTGCAAGATGTTAGCATTGTTTTACTAATCCAGATATTTGTGATGAGGGAGCTCAGAGGTTCATTAAAGTTACAAGTTCTACATTATTAACTATTGTTTCATCTTTGAAATCAATGTTATAGATGTGTTATGTATTTGTACAACACTGCCTCACACCCATGGAAATTAGTGCCATCTCCTGGATAAAATAATTTCCTAGCAAGTGAAAATACCAATAAAAATGTATTAATAGTCTTCAGATTCATTATTAGACATGTGATGTAAATAATTCATTTGGTACTTTATGTGATTATAATACAACTTAAGTTTATTTTCTGCCCAGAATTCACTTACAAATAGCAGTAATTGTACTTTGCAGAACATGTGAGTTGCTGTCTCGATCAGTTACTTTGCTTGTATTATTGTGTGACTTTGGTGAATCTCAATTAACACTTAAAACAAGTCTCACAATAACACAAACAAACTAAATAATCGAAACAGCGATAGACAAGGAATTCCCTTGTTCTGGAAGGTTAAATTACTTTAGACCAGGGGTCTCAAACTTGCGGCCCACGGGCCAGTTGCGGCCCTCGTGACGATATTTTGTGGCCCTCACTCTGATATGAAAGTTAAATGTGAGTTTTATATGAATGGCACTTTACCATTTTGTGTGTGGAAGGTCCCTTTATTTAGCGCAAGCTGGAGCTTTGTTTCACTGGTTTCTATGACGACATTAACAAAAGCTGCTACCGGACCGTTTGTCTAATAATTCTGTGTACTTTTTGGGTCATTTTGTGTCTTTTTTTGGGTCATTTTGTGTCTTTTTTTTGTAATTTTGTGTCTTTTTGGTCATTTTTTGTCTTTTTTTTTTGGTCATTTTGTGTCTTTTTTTTTAATTTTGTGCCTTTTTTGGTCATTTTGTGTCTCTTTTTAAGTAATTTAGTTTTTTTCTGCCATTTTGTGTCATTCTTTTTAGTAATTTTGTGTCATTTTTTTGGTCATTTTGTGTCTTTTTTTTAGTCATTTTGGTCATTTTGATACTGCCTCCAGTGGCCCTCAGGTAATTTGAGTTTGAGATCCCTGCTTTAGACTTTAGAGAGAGCGAAGATGTCAAGGCAAAATATTGTAAATATAGCATAAACTCAAACTGATATATATACTTGGGGCATACCGACTGCCATCTCCTGTAGGTGATACTCAGTGGCTTCAACAATAAAGACTCTGTTGACAAAGTGAGACATTATGAGGAAGAAGTTTATTGAGGAGCGATACAGAGACACAGAAAATAACAACTGATGCAATTCCCCAGTTTAATATTACGCCCTCTGCTAAATAATACCATCTCACTACAACTGGAATCATTATCGTTGTTGGTCTTCAGCAGATTTGTATTTTTTTTTTTTTTTCAACTTTCCAATTCTCTTTCTACATTTAGCTTTGGCAATATAGAATTGTAATTCATGCCGGTAAGGCAGTCTAAATTAGAGAGAAGAGAGCATTTAGAGACACAGAGAACGATTAAAGCGCTAGGATCCTTGATGAGGTCTTAATAGTCCACAGGTACAGTATCTCCTTATCATTACCTATATACATCAGAACACAGTTTAGGCCCACATACACAATAACAAAGTGACAGAGAAGCACTTGAACATTGACAACACCACCTTAAGCTCTGATGGAGACGCTGACTGACTGACTGACTGACTGACTGACTGGCCTGGATGAGTGAGAGTGAGAGAAATAGGACAGGCTAGAAGAGTTGAGAAAAGAGAAAGAGTGCTAGTTTGTGATGTGCATGGAGTTGCATGTTTCAAACCTGAGAAAAAGGCTAAATGGAAACATGTGAATGCATCATTGCTGTTTGCCACTTTTTTTTTTTTATTCCTTCTCATGAGTCAGCATCTGAATCTGAGCTTAAGGCTGCAAGGGTCACAACTTGACCACTGATACAGCACAGGTGGACACCTATGACGAGGTTAAATGCATTATTGAGGCTGTTTCCATATAGAGAATACTGAAGGTGCTCCTCAGCCTTGCTATGTGTGTATGGCTGCTACTACAACACAGGAACAACTCACAAAAGTCCAACATTAAATTTGACCCCCGAGGGTTTTTATGATTCATCATTAACAGCTTTGACCATGAAAACAAATACAACTGAAACGTCAACAAACGTGCAGACGGACAGCACATGCACACACGTCCTCACACACTCGTACACAGAGTTACTCGCGCACAAACACCCACGTACACACACATACTAAGATACAACTTCTGTTCCTAAGAGAACGTTAAGCTGATAATTAACACTGAAGGGGGCATTATACAATAAATTAATACAATACTAAATCAAACCCAGCCTACATATAGGCAAATTAGTCCCTCCCCCGTATACATACACACACAACACACGCACACACACTCTACACACACACACTCCCATGCAATAAAAGCAGCTTATGTGCCATGCTGCATTTTGGAATGAGTAGGGCAGTACGACTGCTGAGCGTATTTTCATGTAGAAGCAGCAAGTGGCTGACCTGGTGAGGGGTTTGTGAGGAGGAGGAAGGGGGGGCAGAGGATCCAGGGACTGATACCGGGTAGTGGATCTGCTAAGCAAACCTGGACCACAGGCGAGCAACAAGCGCACATACACATACACCACAAGACAAGTACCATACTGTACATAGATATATGGACATCGTCACCTGGCAGGAAATTGAGGGTCGAGGGGTCAAAGACTTCAGTGTCTGCACTAAGGAGAGACCAGGACGGCAGAGCCATGGCTAAGAGAGGAGGGATGGAGTGGATGAGGGGGCGGGCGGGGGGAGATAAGTGGATGAGGAACCCATTTAGATGTTTATGGAGGGGCTTGTCTTGTAGGAGATGGCGGGGGCCGCCGGCTTGGGTCGAGAATGAGTGATAATGTGTAAGGAAAAGTGTCAGGATAAGGAATTCCCAAAGAACGGGAAAGGAGAAATGAGAAGAGGGAAAAAAGCACATAAGAGATAAAAGTAGACATGAAAAGTGATTAGTATTCAGTCTTCACAAACTTTTACAATAACAGAGTCAAAATTATTGATGTAAGGATCATTTAAAACAACAATGAGCTGTTAGACGTGAGGCTCCACACGACTGTCACATATGTGTGCTAAAGATGAAGCTATTGCCAGCAGCCGGTTAGCTTAGCTTAGCATCAGAGATGGGCAGTATTTCAATTAAATGTATTTAAAATATGTGTTTAATAACTTTTGAGTATTTTGTAATTTGTATTTTGCTAGACAGAAAAAATGCAATATGTAACAAAAGACTAATTGTAGTATTTTCAAATGACAAAATACTAGTATTTTTTAGTAATTAAATATATGTTCTCATACCGGTAAAATGTATTTTATATTGATACAAGTATCTACTTGCAATTTACAAGAAGACACTTTTGTGCCTATCTAAAGCATAAAGACTAAAGCAGCATTTTGTTGAGTATTTTATTATTTTATGAACAAAACACCTATAGTTTCATTTTTGGATCGATATTGTTACACAACTTAGAGAAGAATAAGTGCTGATATTATAAGTCATCATGGTCACCTGCTCAACTGTTGTTAGCTGGCTTACAATAGAAAAGTAGATTATATTTGAAGGCTGAGTGACAGTTATGGAGCAGTTAATAAGAGCAGCTGAAATTTAATTCCACAATTCCTGTCTTCTTCAGTTTATCAATAATAGTCTTATATTTCCAGTTACATGTAAAAAGATTTTTTTTCTTGATAAATGAGCAAAATATGAGATGTGATTTGGAGATTATTTTCACGTTGGTCTTAATCATCCCCCAAACACTCATAAAGACACCACAAGAGACAGATAAGTTATGTGAAGGTTTTATTTACCTGGGGATGCTAGGAGGGGCCCTGTTAGGGCGGCTGGGAGCTTGAGGGCTGTCAGCACTGTTATTAAAGGGCCCCAGGGGTCCTGGGCGGTTTGGTGGCGGCGGGGCCCCTCGGGGAGCCGGGCGCTGGCCTGAAGACATCCTCCTGGGGGCAGTGGGGCTGGCTGGAGGAGACCTGGAGAAGAGAAGGGATGCCGTATTGAACAGAGAACTAAACTAAAACTAAAAAATAGTTAGGTAACACTTTACAATAACCATCATTTATAAATGATAAATAGATAGTTTATTAATGTTAAATCATCATTTATAAATGGTAAATAGATAGTTTATTAATGTAAGTTAATAGTTACTTTTCCATTAACAAACAATTTAATTCTAATTAAGGCAACACTTTACAATAACCATCATTTATAAATGGTAAATAGATAGTTTATTAATGTTAAATCATCATTTATAAATGGTAAATAGATAGTTTATTAATGTAAGTTAATAGTAACTTTACCATTAACAAACAATTTAATTCTAATTAAGGTAACACTTTACAATAACCATCATTTATAAATGGTAAATAGATAGTTTATTAATGTAAGTTAATAGTTACTTTACCATTAACAAACAATTTAATTCTAATTAAGGCAACACTTTACAATAACCATCATTTATAAATGGTAAATAGATAGTTTATTAATGTTAAATCATCATTTATAAATGGTAAATAGATAGTTTATTAATGTAAGTTAATAGTAACTTTGCCATTAACAAACAATTGAATTCTAATTAAGGTAACACTTTACAATAACCATCATTTATAAATGGTAAATAGATTATTACAGTTTATTAATGTTAAATCATCATTTATAAATGGTAAATAGATAGTTTATTAATGTAAGTTAATAGTAACTTTACCATTAACAAACTATTGAATTCTAATTAAAGTAACACTTTACAATAACCATCATTTATAAATGGTAAATAGATAGTTTATTAATGTAAGTTAATAGTTACTTTACCATTAACAAACAATTTAATTCTAATTAAGGTAACACTTTACAATAACCATCATTTATAAATGGTAAACAGATTATTACAGTTTATTAATGTTAAATCATCATTTATAAACCGTATATAAACAATTTACAATGGTAAATACATAATTTATTAATGTTTAACTAGCTGCATCATTTATAAATGACAAATACATGGTATATTAATGTAAGTTTATAGTTACTTTACCATTAATAAACAATTAAATTATAATTAATAGTTTATTAATAGTTTTAGTTGCACTCATTTTAACATTTTTAACGCCATATTAAGTATGTTAATGATTTTGAAATGATTCATATTTAAGAAATTGGTTGAAAACATTTAAAGATTAAATATTTATAGCACTTTGTAAATGGTTAATAATTGGTCTATAAACCATCTATAAATATTACTTAGTTGGTTATTGTAAAGTGTTACCAATAGTTACAGGATGCATGTATAGTATATGATATGTTTAACCCTGTAGAGTCTCCAAAAGCTCCAAATCATGACTTCTTCATGACATCCAGACTAGAAAACAAAGCAGCGTGGAGCCCTACTGTAAATTTACCTCTAAAGTTCTGGCTGTAAACTCCATGAGGCCAGTTTCAGTTTGATGATGATATACCAAGTAAAACTGGAGACAAGCTCAAATATATTTAGTATAAAATGATAGAACTGGATGTAACCCTCTTATATGTTAGATTTGCAAACTTTGTTCACATTTGAAACATTTAAAATTCTTCATTGAGCATGGTAGTGTTTTGAAAGTTAAAAACAAAAAACCTGATTCAAAATCACATTTTATGTTGTTTTTTTTCTTTGTTTCTTTTGGATTTAAACTGTTGCTCCAGTAAGTCAGGATGAACAAATAATTATCAGGTCATATAGGTGAGGTTGTGCTGAAAAAAAAAAGACCAACATGGCATTTAAACATTTTTTAAGTGGTGTATACAGGCAGGATGAAAAGGATTTAAAAAAGGACAAAATAGCCCAAGACTCCATTGAGTTAATTTAGTAACTTTACCTGCGACCACCTTTGTCTCCGCACCAGGAGTTGTCGACAGGCGGAGGCAGGGGGACAGTGATGGTGGAGGTGGAGATATCACCAATAATGGCCAGGGCCTCCTTCAGGGCCTGGTGGGTCCTCAGAACCTCGTCCCTCCTCTGGGCCTGCTCCTGGGACTCGTCCATCAGGGCGTTCTGGTCACCTGCAGAGTACAGCTGAGCCAACAGCTCTGCATTGATGAAGTCCTTCACCTAGTGGCAGGAAGAGGTGGTGCAGGATGATACATCAGGATGGTGAAAATTAACAAAAGCACATTTAATCACTCAAAGCTTATCGAGTCACTATGAGTACTATTTATAATAACAACTTTTATACAGTAACAGCATATAAAAGCTGTTTTCAACATCAGAGTAATCTTTTCTTACATTGTTGATCATGAGATGCATGATGGTCTTGGGCATGAGGTCACGGATGCACTTGTTGACAATAGCCATGTAGGAGTCCACCAGGTTACGGATGGTTTCCACTTTACGCTCCAGCTGAGGGTCCATGGAGAAGTTCTCTTGGGTGGTGGTGCTCTCACTCTCAACCTACAGACAGGGAGACAATAAGAAGTTTTCTTTTATACAAATAAACACAAGAGAGAGAGAGGGGCATGAGCAAAGAGAGGCCCATATTTGCAAAAGATTTAAAGTATTGCTCTGCAGAAATAAATGTATTTTATGTATTAAATAATGTATTTATTTTAATGCTTTGAGCACCACAAGCTGTGTTCCATCTAGTTCCATTAGATTTGAAAGAAGGCAGGCATCTCTGCAGTGGACATCTCCGACACCCTGCAACTCACATCAAACAGTCTAGATCAGACCTGAGCAGCGTGAAGTTACCCAGAAGTTAGAAATCAATACAACCGCAGTGCTTTTATTTTGAAGGTGATTTACATATGTGCATGCATGCATACGCACCTGCACAGAAACACGGAGTTAACTTGTGAAAATCACTTATTGCTTTTTGCATAAAGTGAATAAATTGCTGGTTTACCGCATAACGTACATATTGCTCTATATTGTTTTTGTGGTTTGAATGTATGTTGTGTTTAAAATAAATGGAAAAGTGAGATAATGATTGGAGTTTTTACTATTTTTTACTGCTATATTTGACTTATTCCACATTAACATAGTCTTATTATAACATGTATTCTTACCAGCAGCAGCTCAAAACCAGATCATTTACTGCATTTTTATAAAGTGATGAAATTTAACATTGAGCAGAATTAACTTCAGAGTTTTGGTCCGGCAGTTTGCAACCTTCGCAGTATCTCATGTGGCCCCTTGGGAACATAAATTGCCCACCCCTGGTCTAGATTGATAAATAGCACTTAAGGTAAGAGGAAAAATATGTTTGGTTTTTTTTGGGGGGGGAAAGAACTGTCCCTTTAGAATCTGGAAAGTTTATAAAAATATTAAATATTAAAAAAATTAGCAGTAGCATATGAGGTGTAAATTAAAATAATTATAATGTAAAAGAGGACTAATAACTAGTAACTTTTTTAAAATCACTTCTTAAAAGCCACTTTTATAGACTTATTTATTTCTATTTCATTACTTCTTTTTACTTTTTTACTCCTTTGACCTTTCATTTTCTGTGTATCTGAGAATGTCTTGTGATTGTTCCTGCTCTGTCTCTTATTGTTTTTCTATAAATGGAAGAATTGTTTTTAGCCTCATAGCATCATTCTTGTGTGATTTACTTTGTAAGCTGCTGTTTTTAAAAGGTGCTATATAAATAAGTTATTATCATTATTATATTATTATTAGTATTATTATTATTATTAGGGACCGAGCACCGAGGTGTGAGGACCCTATTGTAATTGGTCCATCTATTATTCTTATTCTTCTGGAAAATGAATTGCCTTTTTGGGGGCTTTATCATATTCCAAATCTCACCATGTTTGGAATATAAATCAATCTCCGGTTAAATATACGCATTCTAGTGGTCCCGGGAATGGCCGTGGCAAAATGACTCAACAGCGCCCCCTGGAAAGTCAAGAAAATTAAGCCCCCCGCACAGGAATGTCATACAGACAAGAAATTTGGTACATACGTGTATCATGGGAAGACGCACCAAATTGTAACAAGAACCCATACCCTAAAACGTACAGGAAGTCGGCCATTTTGAATCGAAAATGGCTTTTCCTGCTGTTTTTTGCCGTTTCCACACCACATATTTTAACAAACTCCTCCTACAGATTTAATTATTATTATTATTGTTGTTGTTGTTGTTCTTATTATAAACACAGTAAGTAATAATAATAATAATAATAATAATGGAAGTAGATGGCTGGAATGATGAGCTGAACTGAAGATTTATTTATCTTTTTATTTTATCTTGATTTAGCATACACATTTAGAGCTTTACGGACATGTATACATATCTGTGTGTGTGTATAGATATATGTATGTATATATTTATTTACTTATTATTTTTCATTTATTTATTTTGTGGTTATAAAGCCCCCCCCCCCTTTTCCCCCTCCCTCTCTCTTTCTTTCCCCAGTTATTTATTTATTAATTTTATTTTTTATCATAATTATTGCTATCATTATTGTTATTTTTCATGTATGTGCCTTCTTGTTCTATGTTGTTCACCGTTTGTCAATTAACAAAATGTGCAATAAACATATGTTTTAAAAAAAATAATAATAATAATAATGCATTAGGATAAGCAATGAAACGGTCACACAGGGGGAAGGACAACTTGAATAGATGAAGAAGAAAAGAGTTTTCTAACCGCCATGACTTTCTCAGGATAGACCCCGGCACGTAGGAGAGAAGACTTCCAGCTGTCCACATCATCCTGAGAGTCGCAGGCCAGCTCCAGAGTGCGATTGTCCTTGTACACATTCCTTTCAACACAATGACACACAAGAGTTCATTTTACACCTCATAAAGTTTTGCATTTAATTCCATAAACATCATCATTTAATCAAATTAATCTATGAGGGATTCATTATCTAAAACATGTAGACAATGTTCCCTATTGTTACAAAGTGTTCTACGAAAAGATATAAACTCTGACATCTGGAAGTATTGATAGTATTAGGTTATGTGCCTCTTTCCATGTGGGATATTTTGTTGTTTAACCCTTTCTTAGGTTTCCGAGCCAAGATGGGATGAAGAAACTGAATAACCATAAAAGTTTTTACAGGGCGTTCTGCAGCAGTGACTTAAAGTTCAGGCCTGATAGTAAACATTTTATACACATTAGTCATGTTATGGATAGGCTACAGTCATTTCAGGGCATGGTACTATATTATTATCATCAGATTACAATGTCAAGGCAACTCTGTATTTATAATAATAATTCACTATCAAAAGTGAATTATTGATAACAATTATTTTCACTTCTTTGTGAGTTTTGAACACATGAGACATAAAAGGCGAATTTCTTAAACGAAGCTGCAGATTTTCCAGTTTTGTCTTATGCATACATGCATGCATACATACTGTACAAAACACATAATCTAAAACATATTTCAGCCACCGCACCAGCACACAGGCCTTGAACTCTCTAACTCCATCTACTGCATGGGGTTGCTGTCAAAAGTCTCATTTTTGCAGTTTTATTTGCAGCCACATAAAAGTAAAAGATATCTAAATGTTAAGATCTCACAGCTGACCTTGACTCTGTGTTGAAAATACAGAATATGTGCTTGCTGGACATGAAACTCTTCTCCACATCGCGGACCTTCAGGTTGTCCAGAGGGAGCATGTACTTCTTCTCCTTCTCCTGTGAATGAGGAAAACAGAAGGTATGGATCATGAGCTTCAGCTTCTATGACTAATGCAGCTTGTATTTTTTTTATATATTTTTTTTAATTCTTGTGCAATGAAATTGGCGCAAATTGGCGCAAACAATATGTGCATAATAGAAAGGTGAAACCAGGTTTTTGAAGACGGAGAGAGAGGGGGTAAGGGGAGAGAAAAGGGGGTGACAGGAGGGAGGAGGAATGGGGGAGAAAGGAGAGTGGGTGGAGAGGAGGGGGGGGGGAGCAGAAACAGAGAAAGAAAAGGGAGAAGGAGAAGGAGAGCACATGTGGAAGTCATTACAGTGTGGGTCAAGACACAGTCGTTCTTCACGGTGAGTTTTGCAGGGGAGAGCTGGTAGCTAAAGGCTGCGTAAACTGAGTTAGAAGGGGAAAACGCACAGAAATGTGAGCACTGGAGGTCCGGCCCTCAAACATCTTCCTCTGAGGTAGAAGCTCAAGCACGGCCACGACACATTAAAGGAGGCCTGTGACGGATGCTTCGGCTGGAAGTTCTTCATTTCTACACTCAATCCGAACCTCCATCTTTCTTAACTCTGTCTTTTTTCTTTTATCCCTCCCCCTCTATATTTTCTCAATATTTTTTCTTTCCATTCCAGAGGGGCCCACTTCCTGCCTGATTTTTTTTTTTTTTTGAAGAAGGAGGGAGAGAGAGCGAGAGAGGGAGAGATTAAATGACAGCCTGGCGTTAAAACTCAACATCTGGTAGTGCTTAGCAGCACACAGAGAACCAGGGAAGGAGGGAGAAGTTAAAGAGACGGCGGGTGAAGGAGGAGGAGAGTCCCGAGGAGGAGAAGAAGAAGAAGAAACGCTAAAGTGGATTTGCAAAAGATTTGCAGAAGAGAGCCAACATCTGGAGCGAAGGTCCGGGAAGAGGTGGTAGATGGTCGCAGGTAAGAATTAAAGAGGATGAGCGGAGACGGAAAAAAAAAAAGACTGCAGACCTTTCTGGGTTGTATTCCCCAAGGGGTCACTACAGCCCATATATGGTCACACAGGTCCCCTCCCTCTTCCTCTCTCTTCCTCTCCCTTTCTCACTCGCTCACTCCCCCCCTTCGTCTCTCTCTTTCCCTCTTTTTTGTAATATCCCCTCCCTGAACGTGCAGCCAGTCTGTCCCAGTCGTCTGAGCGAATATGCCACGTCAAGGCTGGATACTCTTCATGGCCGGCGTGACCAAAACGGACCGCGAGGGGACCCAGAGCTCAAACGTCTACCAAAACAAATAAACACGCCAAGAGACGTGCACCAGAAAGGCTGGGCGAAGGCGGCGGATGAGGCGAATCGCAGTTTTTCTGAGGGTTTTCGATAGATGGGATCCTTGCTGCCAAAATGGAGATGGGGGCGAAAGGGAGGGCACAGACGCATCTGGAATGGCAGAAAACAGCACACAAGGCCTGGCTCTTAACTCCGGCTCCGTCCACCCAGTGTTCAGACTACCTGTTCATTATCATACTGGTGTACAGTAGTCTGCACATTGGTTAGACTGGGCATGGACCCTCTTCTGTCTGCTGTCTTTCTGTGTCGCTCTCTCTGTCTCTCTGTTGGCATTTCAGGTCTCCAAGATGTGTTTTTTTTTTCATCTGTTCCTTCCTTCTCACTCTTTTAATCTACATTATAATCTGTATGTGATCTGTATTTTGTCCTAAATGCATTCTAACACCCACCACTTCCTTTTCACGTCTTTTTTGGAATAAACATACATCACCGATTTTCAACACTAACTGCAGATTTGACAACTTGCTGTGAAAACTGAGATGTAAAGAATTCAAAATTTTAATCCACGATGAAAAAAACTCAACAAAATGGCGAGCTCACATAATTTATAGCATGAATGAGTAAGTGTGCAGGCTGCTAGCCTGGTGCTCTGATGAAGATGTGGTCCATTGGAAGGAGGGGGGGGAGGAGCGAGTGTGGCTGCAAAGCATCTAACGCAGGCCAAAGGAGAGAGGGCCAATCAATCAAGTGGAGTTTGAAAATACAGCCAGACACCTCCAGTGAAGTTATTATAGTGGGTGGCCAAAATGGAGTTGGGAGACTCAAGGCAAAGGACACTAAACTAGATTGCTGTGGTGTCAAATAACTGCAAAAAGCTGGTAGGAAAAGTGTTCTGCAGATGGTGCAGGGAATACATCAGTGCACAAAGAATATATGTACACAGGATATGTTATATTCTATTGGTCACTTAAATGAGATTCTATTTAGGTTAACAATTGTGTTGTTGGATTGTTGTGAAAGTCAAAGACTGGACATTGGAATAATATGCTTTAAATTGAGCCAAAAGAGTGACTCAGTGTCATGAAGTGATAGCTGCTTACGGAGTTTAGGGTCAGACACAGAAACAGAGTGGGGGGGTATTGATATTTAATAGAGGGGTTTCTCTCTGCCCAAACATTGGCGGCTGATGTTTGGATTTAAATCTTGTGATTTTCCTGCCAAGAATGTGAGCAGTTCCAAAGTAACTGCCAACCACACCAACAGAGGGAGGGAGGGAGGGAGGGAGGGTGTGTGTGTGTGTGTGTGTGTGTGTGCACGTGCATGTGACTATAGAAAGTTCACGGGGTGTAAAAACAGAAATATACAAGGCGAAGCCAGCGGAGTCTATAATTTCCTACATTACCACACTAACGTATCAAATGACATTCTGTAGACCCGGAGCTGAGCGGCCCATGTGCTGTCTGAGGGCTGAGTATGCGTCCATATATTTTGGGTGTCTGTGAGTGAACATTTGGTTGAGATTGGGACGCTTCCAAATTTGCAAAGAAGAAGCGAATGCCTGAACTCCCAGTGGAAAGAGGTGGGGAAGGAAGAAAGAGAAAAACTGAGAGACAAAGGGAAAGATGAATGGAAAGAAGGAGTAAATGACAACAATCAGGGCCAAACTCTTCATAGGCTTAAGACTGACTCTTCAACAAAGGCTAAATGATTACAAATAGTAAGTTAAGTTGACCACATATAAAAATCCAGGCTGGAGAGCACACTATTGAGTTTTTGCACAAAATCTTTACAAAATCTACTCTGTCGATCTCTCTTGGAACTGCATCCTGGCATGAGACTAAACAAGGTCTGATAAACAAACAACAATGCAGCATCAACACCAACTGGCAGAAGGAGTTGCAGTGTGTCTGCCTATCTACACTTGCTGTGCAGAATATCCTCCAACCTGTACAGCAGGCACAGACAGGCAGGTAGACATCAGCCCGCCAAGTGAGCCAGCAGGACGGATCACATGCTGCATCCTGGCGACGCAGAGCTCTGTGTGCTTTCCCTCAAACCAGTATGTCATTGTTGGTCTTTGTCATGTTTATGACGCAAATAAAAATGATACATTTCCTTGAAATCCTTGTCATTTGTTTACCATATATGAAGTTTATTGCCATTCTGCACAACATTAAAAAGTCGTCAGGGGCTTTTTAAAGATGAAATTAACTACATAATGAGCAATTCTGCAAAGAATATTTGTACTTTTATCAACAATTTAAGAAATTTCGTTCCCACCAAGAGACATTAAAATTGGGGCTGGGTGATGTATATCGATAACTTTATCTATATCCATATCTATATTTATATTTAAATTATTATCTATTATTAAAATCTATTTTTTAAGAGTGGCCTGAGTACAGACTAAGCAAGTGTATAGAAATACAAACACTACAAATAAGTTAGCACAAAGCAAAATGCAATGAAAAAAGAAAATAATATAATTTCCTATATCATTTCTATTGCAATGTCAAAAAATAAAAATAAAAAAGCCATAGAGGCCTTGTTTACATGGAGTATTCAAAAATATGTTTTACCATGTGGTTGTTTCTTTTAGACTATTTATATATTGAATTACCAGAGAACATGATCTATTGTGAAATATGTATGTACTATATGGAGCTTCTTTCTAGCTATGTATAGTAAAGATGTCAAATTCACAACCTTAAAAGTCCCGACAGCTCGTTTAAAGGCAGTTTCTGAACATGAGCTGTGTGAATTTCTCTACGGATTGAGTGCTTTGACACTTTCACAGTCTTTATATAGCACCTAGACCTGCTTTAAAAAAACAATCCATAGGGGACCTTTCACAGTGATTTGATCCCTTGTTATAATAAAAAATATTGCTGCTTTAAACTCACTTCATCATCCTTGAACCAGGAGAGGCTCTCTGCAGTCAGCACAAACCAGTACTCTTTGGCTCCTCCCTTCATGATGCTGATGTTGTTGATGGTCAGCCAGCCTTTGCGAATAACCTGAGGGGAGGGTAAGGTAAAACAGTCAGAAATTGCTTTAATGTAAAAACATATATATATACAAAATAAAATAAAATAAAATAAGAACAAGAGGATAACAGAAGCTCTTCATCCGTGATTATTTAGATTAAAATACCAACTCACCCACCTCTAAAACAACAACACATCATGGCTAAAGCTAGCCCAAATCAATCTGTGCAGGTAATCGATGCATGAACTGCGATGAAATGTGTGTGAAGGTCGGGTTAGGTGTGTCCTTGTGCCTCTGTGACTCACTCCGAGCCGAGCATGTGACTGTGTGTCAGTGCAGTCTCATTCAAGGAACTGTGTTCACAACACCACAAGCACAGGCCAGTGTTAGCTTGTTAAGTGACCATTGTGTTAAGTGCTTCAAGCACACAATAAGGCACGTGTGTGTCAACTGTGTTAGGTGTATTAACCCTACAAGCCCTACAAAAACAGGCCTGTGGGCACAGTGCCAAGTGATTATTAGGTTAGATTACTGTCAGTCTTGCACCGCCTAAGACTTACTAAGGAGGTTACCCAAATCACTACAAAGCCTTTCTGTCATAGGCATCATTATATGGCTGTTTGTGCCTGGATCCATGGCAGGATATGAAAATAAATCATATTTCTAACACTTTTTTGTCTTAGAGATGATATTTTAACAGCCAAAACAAGAAGATTTATAATTTCTATTTGTCTAGCTGGCAACCCCCTGTAGTCTGCAGACGCTGGTGGGTGGAGGGGGTGTTAGAGAGTAAACGGTTAGAGAGTAAACTCTTACAATCAGGCCTGAAGCGGGAGGAGAGGAGGCCTGCAACAGGAAGGAATGTGGGGCGGGCGTTTAGAAACCATGTGGCACTAAAAAAAAAGGGTAACTTTTCTAGTGCAACTTGTCTTAAAGAAAATCACTTTCGGTTACACGGCCAATTTGCCATTCTTGACCCATCAAGAGTAGAAAACGGGACAAATGACAGGTTCAGGTGCTGGAGAGCACCACACAATGGGCAGAAGTGTTACTGCAGGCACAAATGACATTGCAAACCATAACCCACAATGAGCGATACTCACCAACAGACACCCATAAGAGGGCAGCTGAGATTCTCACTAAGGGATGGGGATGAAATGCAAAGTGGCACCTTGATGACACAGGAAGGGTTCAAACAAAGGGAAATGTCTCAACAACAACACCAGTGATGATGGTGGCATAAAGTAATAGAACCCAATGTGATTCTTTTACTGAGATAAAATCATAAAAGAAGCAAACAAACCACTGTACACAACTGGTGCCCAACTAAACATAATCCACCATGCATAACTCAAATATAAAATAATAATAATAAAATGTAAAAAACACAAGGCTAAAATGTTTTTACATAAAATAAGTGCAATGCAAAAGATTTCTGATCAGATCTCTGTCTGCAGTAGCCGTCCTGCTGCTGTGTGGGTGTGCAGTACTCCCTTGACCTTGTGCTCCACTGTTTATGTGTGACATAGAAGACGTGACAAATGCTCACCTGGTTTGTTGCTGAACTCTGGCTCTTATTAGTCTGACTGCTCCTCTGCTGCGCACTGCGGTGGAGGAACAACAAAAGGAGACACGGGATCGTGGGGAGGGAAAGGTGAATGTAGAGGAGAGAAAGAAGGAGATAAAAAAAATATGACAGGGGTAAAAGGAGATCTTTTAAATATTTGTTTTCACCAGCCTGACATGTTTATTCATAAATAATTCATCATGCTGACTGAGGCCAAGCTAATAGATAGATGGAGTCTTTACTTAGCAAAGCCAATGAAGTCTTCGTGGTTAGTGTTGATGTACGAGAGCTGGATGTCTATCAACAGCAGAACCTGAAAAACACATTTACCATGAAGTGAGTCACTCTCAATGGAACATCGTGGTTTGATATTATGGGAAAGACTTATTTATTTACTTGACAAAAGTTAGCTGAGAAAATTGATACCACTCTCTTGTTTGCTGGTTATCTTAGCTCATATAAAGCTACTGCTAGCAGCTGGTTAGCATAGCTTAGCACAAAAACCTGGAAACACATAGCAGCTAGCCGATCTCTGTCCAAAGGTATTAAAAACATGTTGTTTGCATGTTTACACACACTGTAAATTTGTGAGATAACTAGCTTTTTCCAGTTGTTATGCTATGCTTAGCTGACCAGCTGCTAGCTGTAACATCATGTGTAGCTACTGTGCACAAGTTCGTAAGGTCAACATGTAGCAGCTGGTTAGCTTAGCTTAGCATAAAGCTAGCTTGTTCCCGTCCGGCACATAATAACCAAAACGTGCTATTTATATACTTAACTTTCATAAAATGTTAGTGAGCTTTGGAGATGGTGGCATGTTTTCGTTACTTTTGGACAGACCCAGACTGGCTGTTTCCAGTCTTTATGCTATGCTAAGCTAACCAGCTGCTAGCTGTAACATCATGTGTAGCAACTGTGCACAAGTTCGTAAGGTATACATGTAGTTGGTTGCAGCTGGTTAGCTTAGCTTAGCATAAAAACTGTGAGCCTGTCTGGCACATAATAACCACAACATGCTATTTTTAAAGTTCGCTTTTGTACAGATTAAACAAACAAGATATAACATGTTAGTTAGTGAGCTTTAGAGATGTTGGCATGTTGATTTTTACTTTTGGACGCAGCCAGACTAGCTGTTTACCCTGTTTCCTAAGCTGAGCTAAGCTAACTAGCTGCTGGCCATAGTTTTATATTTACTGTTCGCTTGCTCTACAGACATTAGAGTGGCATTGATCTTCTTCAAATAGGCTTGTTTAACAGTATGTGAACTAGTTAATAGTTATCTATTTGGTTAATTGGTACCTTCTTTGTAATTGCATAACAATTACAGTGACAGATATGGATACAGAAGTGGCTCCTAACACATGTGTGCATCCAAGTCACAGACCTTCCCTCACAAACAAATGCTTATGGCCATAATATCAAACTAATGAGTGTTACCTGGTCTTTGGCCCGACTCTCTCTGTCTCGGATATGAGAAGTCACAATTCTTTCAGTTTCTTCGCGCAGCATGGGGAAGATTTCCAGCTGAAAACACATCACACAGCTTATCACTCATTCACATAATGAGGAATGTGTAATAATGAATAATAAAAGTCAACCTCAGAAACAAACTTTCACCACTGAGCTCATCTTTCTTTTTATAGTTGAAGTTTCTTTCATTCATCCATCCTTTATCAACTTTGCTTTCTTTGTTTTTTCTCCCCACTTTCATTCAAACTCACCACACTCCTATAAACCAAATAATTTACCTTGTTGGAGCACTGGCGTACGGTGTTAATCAGTTCCTGGATGACCATGTCCACACACTTGACGCAGGGCCCCTTCAGCTTTATGACCTGCTTCTTCACAATCGCCTCAAACGCCATGTCTGGGGTGAAAAGTCCAGTCCTAAAGCCCACCGAGGAAGAGGAAAAGAGTACAATTTTGATTAAAGGTGATTTCCCTTTTGAATAACATCTACTCAAACATTATTGACTCTGGTTTGACATACATCAGTGACTTTGATCTGTATTTTGTTTCAATCAGTAGTCATAGATTTTTAAATTGTTTATAGTAAATATTGGATCTGGTGTTGTTTTTGGAGGGAATTCGGGCTAAAATGTGGTGCTTCTTTAAATGTCTGATGATTTCTCGCTTGGGTGGCAATTCTTTTGGTTGTGGTGGCTAACCGCTGCTGAGCCAATATAGAAACACAGACAGAGGCTGAGCTGAACTTAAAAAAAGAAAGACAACATGTTCCTGCTTTGTTCATAAAATCCCGTCCAAACCATGTATTTTTAGGCTTTGGCCAAATTCAGACGTCTATTTTTTACATGTTGTGATGTTTCCCACATCAACATTAATGTACAGTACCTGTCTTCAGGCTGTGAATAAATTATGTATACTTTTATAATGCAAAAAGTGGCTGGCATATTGTGCAACTTTTGAGTGAAAACGGATGAAGCTGTGGTACAACCACAGACTGCTTAAAAGAACATCACCATGACGTCAACAACTGGCTTGTTGACTACGGTTTTGAAGACTTGAGTTTGGCATTTATGTTGTGGTCTTCTTTTTTTGTTTTTTGGAGCCAGAAATTATCATATTTGGACGATAGGGAGGAACTGTTGGGAGGATGCTAATTTAATAATGTGAACTGAAGTAATAAATCAAGTGAGAAGTAGGGTCATTTTCTCATAGATTTCTGAAGATCTTTTTGCAACTGGTTTAGTCACCCCCTACTGGTCATTAGAGAAAAATGCATGTGTAAAGCACTCAAGAAGGTGTAGAAGAATGTTTTAGTTAGACAGGTGAATTCCTACCTGATACCATGGATGTTCTTGATGGCATAACTGATCTCACGACGCATCTCCTTCTCATCACACTCCATCTGAGGGGAACAGAGAGGAGGTATTAGACAGAGAACAGAGAGAAAGGATGACTGACATGAAAAAGGATAATTATAAGATTAAAAAAAGAAAGGGAAAACAGTACCAAAAGCTGTATTTGTAGCATGAGTCTGAACATGTATTGATAATAGAAGCTATTTAGAGATCATGCAAGAGAAAACCACTCAAGAGAGAATATAAGAGGCTATTACACAGAGGAAACAGTACAAAGAACAAAGAAAACAAAGGAGGAAATAGACAGAAAAGTCTAGAAAGTGCCATTTAGTTTTATATTCAGACTGAAAAAAGGCTACTGGGGTTGCCATTATTTCATTTGTTCCCTGTGCTTTTGTTCCAGGAGTTCAGTAGCGATGAGCGTCACTATCTTCAAGCGAGACAACATAGGGCAGATGCTGTAGCTGTCATTGAGGACAATGAACTCTGTATTTTTCTGGGAATTTGAAAGTTTTAGCAACCTGTTGGGAGTATAAACTCTACAATTAAAAAAATGAATTACACGGTTCCAGCAGAGTTTCAATATATTTAACTTTGACTACTTTAAGCTAACAAATTGGGGGAAAAAAGCCATTTGCATTTGAAACCAGTCAAATATCAAAAATTGCACGAGTTTGCGAGTAAAATATGGATGTTGCTGCAAAGAAGCTACAAATTCTTGGAAATTGGATGCTTCACACACATCTATAGGAATCTATCACCTATTTAAGTGGGTTTGCCCATGTTTAAAAAGCCCACACGGTATTCTTATTTCTATTATTTATTATTTTATTATTCTTTTTTATTTACTTATGTAGTATTTGTATCGTTTTTAAAAGAAAACTTTGTTATTGTGTATTTAAGTTTCCTTCTTTCGTTAGTTATTTATATTTACTATTTGTGTTGTTTTACATGGTTTGGGGCATATGTTTGGAGTCCCAGTAGTTATATGTATGTGTTATTATGTCTGAAAATAAATAAAGATAGTGTTGGAAAAAAAAAAAAAAGCCCACACGGGTGGAAAAAGGGTATTGTTTTTTTTACAGTTCCATCATCTTCTATGTGCGACATTATCACCTTGACCAGCTCAAAGGGGAAACGCTCATGGAAGATGCGGTTGATTTTCGCTCCACCCGACAGCTCCACTGTGTCCACCTGATCCCCTGAGCCCTCGATCCTTTTCTCAAAGTCCACAGAGAACTGCTGCACCATCCTGAAACAACAACAAAGAAAATATGATAAATAAAAGATCAGCAATGACATCTGTCAACGAATATAGTACCAACGGATGCCATGGGGGAGGTCACATATTTTTGCAGAATGCAGAGTTTTTAATGACGTAAATCGAATGTAAAGGCTGTTGTTGTGAGAAAAACGGAGCACTGACTGCAGCAGCTGCTTGGTTTTGCGGGATGGGTCATCGGGTCGGTATCCCCGGTATTCCTCGGCCTCCTTGTCCAGAGCCAACAGCTGGGACTGCAGCTTGCTGCGGAAAGCTGGCAGGGTGTCCCGGATGTGGTTGGTCAATTGCTGTGGAGACACAAACCAGCAGAATTAAGCAACTTATAATCACATAGGAGCATTGTAGAACCTGATAATGTAATAAATTCCCGATAATGTAATAACCCCGGTAATGTAATAACCCCGATAATGTAATAAAAATCTGCACTTGAGTCCATTGAAAATAATGTAATAAAGTGCATTTCCCAATAATGTTATACACTTTTTTTTTATCAATAATGTAATAAAGTATAACATTAATGGGAGGTTATTACATTATTAGGTTAGCCTTCATTTCGCAAGTCCTGATAATGTAATAATTCCCCAATATTGTAATAATTTAATAGCAGAATGTTTATTAACTTTTGACCCGTTCATCCGTTTTTCACAAACGAGGTATCCATGACGACACACGAATGCATTCAACAGCTTCTTGAAATCAAAAGGTGCTTGGTGTTATACTTTATTACATTATTGGTAAAAAAAAAAAAAGTGTATTACATTATTGGGAAATGCACTTTATTATATTATCGGGAAGTTATTACATTAGCAGATTTTATTACATTTTCAATGGACTCAAGTGCAGATTTTTATTACTTTATCAGGGTTATTACATTATCGGGAATTTATTACATTATCAGGTTCTACAAGCATCATTAGGTGTTTTATGTTATTGGCCTTTTGGCTGTACAACAAATGACCAATTAAGACTTCACGTTTCCTTGTAATCACAGATAATGTAACATTCCTATAGGAACAAAGCAGATAAATGTGGAATGCCTGCCTGAGTGAAAACCTAAATTATTAGTAGCTGAACTAGAAAGAGCGAGTGCATTTTCCACCCACTTTCCAGTCTTGTATCACCCACAGTGATGTGCAGTACAATGGAAGTGGAAAAAAGAAAACAAGGCCGCCCTCTTGTTAATTATGTAAAGTGCACTGTGGGAAAGCACCACAGAGTAAATCTATGATCACCTCGTTGAGCACTCTCTGCAGTCGCGGGGTGCCCATTTTTTCCGCCATGTGCCTGTACGATGGGTGAGAAAAGAAGAACTTCCTCTCAGCCTCCATAGCCATCTTGATATCTTTCTTCCCCTCGATGTCTTTCTGACTGCGATTCACCACTCCGATATAACCTGGGAATGAATAAACCAAGACACAAATTGTGAGAAATAATGAATGATAATCCTAGGAGACAAAGGCAGAGGCAGCACAAGTAAAAGAAAACACAGAAAAATAAGCAGTTGAAGTGAAAGAGGGAGTGTGAGGAAAGTTATTGGACAGTCAGATAAAAAAGACGAGAGAGAATTTAAAGGTGAAAAGAGAAAGAAGTACAAAAGCCAAAGTGAATCTGAATGACACAGCTCACTTTATTGTATGCCACACGCACACGCGCACACACACACACACACACACACACACACACACACACACACACACACACACCACACACACACACTCTTGTACTTCTATCTTTGTGAGGACCCTCATTGTAATAGTGAATTCCCTTGCAAGGTTATACTAGTTTTGGATTTTTCATCAGTTTTAGTTTTAATTTCGTTGTGAATTTTTGTTTTCAAATTCAGTTAGTTTTAATGAGTTTTTAGAGTGAGTTTGCTAGTTTTTTTTGTTTGTTTTTTTAAATGCTTTAGTTTTAGTGTAGTTTTTGTTAGTTTTAGTTTTTTGTAATGGGGTATTTGTTGGGTGGGGGATTAAAAGAGGTCACAGTAAATTTTGCCTTCAATTCCTTTGCCTGATCCATCTTCATTATGTATGAAAAAAAAGGTTGACAAAGACGAAAATGAAGGACATTTTCACTATAATTGTGATTGTGTTAGTTTTGTAACCACACAATGCAGTTTCAGTTAATTATCATTATCATTTGACCTTTAACCCTTAAAACAAAGTCTGAAATCTCAAAAAAGGCCTTTAAAGAAGTGAGGACCGGCCGAAATGTCCTCACTTTGCAAAAATGTCCTCACTCTGTTGGTTAAAAACGTGTTCTGGTCCTCACTATGTAGGAAGTACAAGAACACACACACACACACACACACACACACACACCTCTTCGCAGTGGCAGCAGCTTGTTCTCCAGAACGTCTCGAGCATCTGTGCCCTCGTCCATCAAATCCAGCTTAGTGATTACTCCAATTGTCCTCAGACCTAGAAAAGGGATCAAAAAAGAGGGACGAAGTATGATATAGAAATGTAGAAATACTTCTTGGGAGTTTAACGGCACTATTCTTATAATCCATTAACAGTTTTTTGGATCCAAGAAAAATGCAACACTTGTCGTGCCAGCTTTTTAAATGTGCTTGTTTTCAGCTTTTTTCCTGTTATTTATCATTGTAACTTGAATATGTTTAGGTTTTGGAAGAACACTTTGAATATCTCATCTAAGTTACTTTTTGTTGTTCTTGTCCTCATTGCTGTTGTTATTTAAACATTTTTATTGAGAGTGGAGAACATATACAAGTTATTGGTGAAAATAGAAATGCAATATGAAGAAAATTAGTGAATATCCAAAGCTAATACGGACACCATTCACTTTTAAAGACTTGCAGAAAATAACAAAAGAAAAGCAACAAAGAGAAAGAAAGAGCCCACCTGGAACCAACCACACCACCCACCTGAGACACCCAAAAACAAAACAAAGCATCCTACATTATGGTGGTAACAACAATCTGTAAATAGCATTATTGAATGAAAGGTTGCCAAATGGTATCAAATAAGAGTTCCTGATTTCCACCTCACTTGTTTGTTTGTTTGTTTGTTTGTTTGTTTGTTTTGTTGTTTTTTACATATCGTTACACTGTTAAAATAATCGCCTATGTCATTTTTTGTCAAAAATGTTTTTTTTGCCTAAATCATCTCCTCATTGCCACCTATGGTAAAATCACCTACATCCTCAGTTGATCAGATCATGTGATTTTAGCCCTTTAAGATAATGGTCTATGTCAAGTGTGTGACTTAAGCAAATTTATTATGCCTAAGTCAAAATAAAATGTGACTTAAGCAATTTTTTTAACATGCCTTTGTGACTTAAGCAAGATATGATAACACTTTATTTTGAAGGTGTCTACATAAGAGTGACATGTCATAAACATGACATGGGATGTTTCATGAACATTAATGACACTTTGAAGTAACATTAATGCTCATGATACTGTGTGTGTGTTTCCTGCAAAACTTGAAAAAATGTCTAAAGGCTATTATTTTAACAGGGTGACGACATATGCTATATTTCATTGTCTAAATTTTGTTTTTGAACATACTAATGTATCAATACATGTCTCAGATGTTTCTGGATAAATGTCAGTTTGAGAGAGATTTTGTGTTGCCAAAATGAGTATGAATAAATTTACAAGCAAAACCAGCAGCATAAGATTTTCTTTTATTTTTTGAAATCACGTTAAAATAATTTATGACTTGTTACATAAATACTGCAAGATATTTTCCGTTTAACTTTTAACCCAAAGTCCACAATGGTGTTGTCTTTGCAAAAATGCATTTAAAAAGGTAGTGCCCGAACGTGGGAATGAAAATCACTTTCTAGCCACTTTTTCATAGTTCACCTTATGACCTACTAGTATTGACCATCAGTTACATTGTAACATTAGGAATGGCTTTACCCTTTTTATAACATCAACAAGTATTTCTTAGCTGTCATAAATAATAGTTGATGAGGCTGTTTAATGTCTCTGAAGTATTAAAAATAATAGTTTGTAGAAAAAAATATTAGACCATTGTTTTCTCTAATTTCTTGTTCATTTTAATGCCTGGTACAACTAAATGTACATTTGTGTGGACAAATGTAATGATAACAACAACAATAGCTGAAAAGAGTTTAATTTAAGAGCTGATATTTAGACATATTACATGGTTTTCTTGATCATGATTTTTGGTTATTATCACCAGGCATTAAAATGAACAAGAAATTGAAGAAAACAACAGTCTAATAATTTTTTCCATGACTGTATATGGTAAATTTTGCACCAGTCCAGCTCAGTCTTAGTCTTAGTGGCTTCATTCACATAGAGAAGAAACAGAGAGGAACCAGTTCTTACTGCAGCTTTACATCTATCTTTCCTTTCCTTTATTCCTTCCCTACTTTTTTCTCTCTACTGCGATGCCATCCTCTCCGAGCATCTTTGGATGTTATCGTCCCATCTCCCTGTTCCCACCTGTAATCTTCAACCTCACTCTGCCTGTCTGATATAATTCATCCCTCCCACAAGGTTACTTTGTCCAAGTCCTCCTCCTCTTCGGAGCTAATTCATCCTCCTCTCCTGTGTCCTTCTCTCCTGTCTGAAGATCAAAGTCTTTGGACATTGAATTATTTTACTCATTATCCCATTTTAAGCATATCTCTTCCCTGTTTCTTTCAAGTGTGTCAGATTTTCTGTTTCCTCTCTGTCCTTGCTGCTCCTCTTTTATTTCTCAATGCCCTCCACTATCCTCCATTTTCCCCTTCTCCCAGCCACTTGTTTCTAATAATAATCTGACACTTGATCGATCCCTGTAGGGAAATTCTGTTTCCACATTCAGAGAGGTCAGAGAACAAGGGCAGACAGCGAGCAGCATCCCTGCAGCTGATGGAGATTCGATGTCTTGTTAGTCAGGTCAGTCTCATTAACCACAAGAGCACCTTTTTTTACACTGCAAAAGAGCCAATTATATATTTGTATTTTTTGGCCTAAAACAGTGATTTAAGTTGGTAAAACTTGGAAATATAAATTATTGACATTTAGGGCAATAATGTAAGTTAGCACAACAAAGGAAGCCAGTTGTCTGCTCAAAACAAAAGTTGGTGAGTAGTTGTTACTTAAATCTTTACGTTGGGGTTCAAAACAAGAGACAATAGTTCTGCTAACTCTTATTTCTTTGTTGTGAAAGGTGGGAAAGCGGTGAAATTCGGTCATTAGCGAAAGCTAGCGGCTAACTGATGCTAGAGGCGCTGCTTGTTACAGCTACAAGAGTAGCCATTAACGTATCAATGCTAACTCAAAATTGTGGTCGCAACATTAGCTGACATTTCATAGTGGTGTTACAATCGTGCCAATTCAGCACATTGCAGAAGTTAGCAGAAGTAAGGATTAAAAGTTATTACAGTGAAAATTATAAAATTATAAATTCGTACAATTTACAGTTGAGTGGACAAAAATCTGAATTCAGAGTTGAGCAAACTCAAAAACAAAACTTAAAATATTTAGTTTAATTGTCTAACTTGAAATTTTATCGAAGTTTGTTGCCTTGAAATTTTGAGTTCATCAAACTTTTCTTTTTTTGCAGTGTAATGTCTGTAACATCTCTCCTATTCTTTCCATTAGGGGTTTGCCATATCGTATCATTCACAATAATATTGGTTTATTTTTTTTATGGTTAAAAAAAATGCATATCATGATATTGGCAACATTCGTACTTCTTGATGTAGTGGTGTAAGGCTAACAATTAAAGTTGTTTTAATCGCAAATAGCTACTTACTCTCTGTCCCTAAACACATGCAGCTTTCAAAATAAGAGCACTGTGTGTTAACAGAATCCACCACAGAACTTACAAGAAGACTGTCAAAATAAGATGGCTTAAATAAAACATACAAGAACCTTTATTCTCCTTTACAAAATGTCATTAAAATACGCCCCCGGAACCCCTAAATGGTTATTTTTATTATTTTCTCATAAGAGTCAAGTCAAGAGTAAATTTTTTTCGTATTTGGCAACTGTTGAGATTTGCACTTCACACTACATTTTAGATTTTTATTTATTTATACAGACTAATAAAAAAATCATATTTTCTATATCTTTTTAAGTATTTTGTAATATCGTGAAGAATAATCGTTATCGCAAAAATAGCCTGAAATACATTGTGATTCTCTTTTAGGGCCTTATCGCCCACCCTTACTTTCCATGCCCTCTCCTTACCCTGCGGATCGACGTCCTTCGCCAGTTTCAGAGCGTCAGAGTTGGCCAGGTCAGTGTTGGCCGGAGTGACGGCCAGGATCAAGCAGCTCTCTCTGCAGATGAACTGCATGATCATTTCCCTGATCTGCTGCTCGATGTCCGCGGGCTGATCTCCAACCGGCACCTTAGTGATCCCCGGCAGGTCGATGAGAGTCAGGTTCAGCACTGCACAGACAGAGGAATGCAATATAAGAAGAACTGGAACATTTCTGTACCCTTCTGTTAATGAAAGGGAACTTTTGGTTGTTATCAGCATTTCTATTCTCTACAGCAGGAATACCATCGATGGAATATAGAAATATTTTTAAAAATCTGCTATTTTTACAGTCATGGAAAACAATATTCCATAGACCACCCTTGTTTTCTCCTTGCTTTCTTGTTCATTTAATGCCTAGTGCAACTAAAGGTACATTTGTTTGGACAAATATGATTATAACAACAAAAATAGCTGATAAGAATTTAATTTAAGAGCTGATATCCAGCCATTTTCCACATTTTTCTTGATAATAACCAAAGTCATTTTCAAGAAAACCATGGAAAATGGCTAAATTGGAGCCATCACTTAACTAGCTACATTATACCCACATTTGAGCTAACTGCTAACAGCTGCTAGCTGCTAACTGCTAACAGCTGATTAACTGCTGGGAACTCTGCATCAACAACTAGAGAACTCACTTTTAATTTTACATTATATATCATATATTCTGTTTCATTAGTGTTTCATCAATTAAAACGACTTCCTCCCAGAACTTTCAAACATTTAGACATAGGCATGCAAGCTAAGTTTTTATCATAAAAAAATGACTTAGCTATGGCTAATAGCTTTAAAACAATTCCAAGCGATTCACTTTATCATTTATATTCTGATTGGAGCTCTTCAAGTGGCTGAAATTAATAAGTATTTTTCAAATTCACTGTATTTCAAGGCTCTGGTTAGAAAGTACAGTATTCAAAGTTAAAGTATAAACAATCTAAGGACTTCAGTGGAGTGTCAGTACAGGATCAGAATAGCACTGACTGAATATGAATAAGCTGTATTCAGCTTATTAGCTTTAGCTTTCAAGGACCTGTTGGTGCCTCCTTTTAAAGAAACAGTGTGTACAATTTAGTGGCACATTGCAGGGAGGTTGCAGATTGTAGTCACCCCTCCCTTTCCAAGCATGTCAGAGAACTATGGTGGTCTTCAGGTAATGTAAAAGCCTGAATCACCACATCTTAAGAGTCACTGTTTGGTTTGGGCTACTCTAGAATCGTGTGATACACATGATAGATAGATATGAAGGGCTCATTCATTTTAAGCTAACAAAAACAACAATTGTTAGATTTGACTAATAAAAAGCATACATTTGAATACTATATTCCAATTCTGCCAATAGATTTCTGTAAATCCTGCAAACTGGCGTATTAACTCCTCAATGACATAGAAGTTTGTTCACAGACTAAAGAATTATTTTACTATAAAAAACACATTTTTGTTTCCAACAACCCAGTTTCTAAGAACCTTTTCTGCCAGCTAATAATTAAAAGAGGGAGAGTATGATGACTCACAGCTTATCACAGTCTATCTTGATGCACAAGTGTTATTGTGTGCTGTTACTTGACAGTGAAAGAAAGAAAACTGGTTAATGTGTTCGCACCGTGAGGGGAGTAAACCCGCAGGTTGATGGGGACAGGAGATATGCCTTTGTTGGCCCCCGTGAGACGGTCCGTCTCTGCTTCGATCTCTCCACGAACCTCATCGAAGTCTGTGAACTTCTTCCCTTTGCAATGGAGGAACTCAGCCCATTCTGAGAGGATGAAAATAAAGATATATAACTGGGATTAGTGGTAGCAGTGCTGCATGTGTCTGAGAGAAAAAATAATGCCAGTGGGAGAGGGAAAAACGCCAGGAGAGAAAAAAAACCAACAGAATTTTAAAAAAGGGTCTGTATTTGTGTGTATGTGTGCATGCTAGTGTGTGTGGGTGTGTAAAATGTGTGTGCGCCCACCTGCAGAGGCACTGATAAGCTGCAGAACCAGGGGCCTGCGGGTGACAATACCAGATCCACGGGGCAGAAAGTCCCTGAGGAAAACAGCCAATCACAAGCACAGTCAATGTGAACATTTATCAAAGAGTGTAGGCATGGATATCGGTGTCATAATGATATCTTCATCTTAAAGCCTTTTTCTTTTGAACTCTTGAAGCGCAGATTTATTATAATTATACCCTATATAATGGCATGCCAGCTACTGTAGACGCTTTAATGTCACTAATCTGGCTTGCTTTACACCAGTTTAATGTGAGTGGAATGGGGCCCATTTTAAAACACAGCAGCAACAACAACTGCTTGCTGCAACTAAGTGCTACAACAGTACAAAACCGTCTGACCTGACGATCAACAGGTTAAAATAAGAAGCTGCACCGCTGAGAAGCAGCTCTCTCATTTAAAAAAACATGACTTCACCATTTCCTGAGGGGCTCCACACCAACTTGTTTTTTGCATGCATGCCACAAACCTGACAGCCATCACATTCACCTCCCATGCTACAGGTCTGATCCGAGAAAACCTTATTAACACATATCGACCACCGGAGCTCCCTCAAGTGGCATGAGTTTAAAAAAAAAAAGAAAAAAAAAAAGACAAGCCCACTACTTGGCCATTCAGCGTTGTGCAGAGCCAGTGCTGGACAGATGGACCATTACTCAGCATCACGACTCTCAATGAGGGAACAGGACAAAATCAATGCATCCATCTGGGACTGCACACATGCATGATAAAACACCACAAGAAAGGAAGTATTTGGTCACAGTAGCCATGTTCCATTCAATTGTAAAGCCAATTTTAAGAGAACTTTTGAAATATCACAAATAGAAAAGCGAAATAAGGCCCATTTCCATCACCTGGTTTGGGGTGAACAAACTAGTTTTATTAGAAGATGGTGATTTAGGCGACACAAGGCTGTGATCAACCAGTAAAAAGAGAAGAAGAAGGAGAGAATGTGAATTGGAAACCTATCCCATCTACAAGAGAAACACTGAGATTGGGCCAGTTTTAATCTTTTCTGCATCTCGGCTAGTATTGACCATGTTTTCATGCGATACAAAGGCAAAACCCACCTCAAACAAGCATAAAAACGTTATTCATCTATCTGTATCTATTCAGCTTTTCTAATGTGATACTTTAAAAGGCGCATAAAAACATGTCCGGAAGAATGGCTACTAAAGACAATTTGTCAGGGACAGACTGAATCATGGTGACAAACAGAGGTCAAAATTTAAGCAGCAGAGGCCGAGACATTCTAACTATCCTCAGTTTATAATGTCTGTTTTCTAACAAATATTTAGAGTCATAAGCCTTGCTCACACAACCCTGGTGACATCATTATAAATAACCCTGAAGACATTATGAGGGCTTCTTAATCAGATGTTACAAAGCTCCCTCCCGAGCCACAGAAGAGCAAACTGACCTTTAAGTCTAAAATTGGTGGTGACACTTCAACTTATAACATTATATAAACTGGCATAGACGCTGCAGCAGCAACTGGAATGCTTTTATAAGGGAATCACTTACAGAACATTTTATAGCAATTTCTGACATTAAACCAGCCCCCATTAAAACAAAATCGTCCACCTCTTTGAAATGCACGGCTATAAAACAGAATGGAATCATATTATTGAGCAGACAAAAGCAGCTACTGGGCAGTTGTTGTGGGATGTGTGGGACTTGTGATCCTTTTTCTTTTTTCTTTTTTTTTTTAGAAGAATTGATGCTAACAACAAAATCACACTCCTGGTTGAATTACTTGATTGTTCACTCTTTAAAAAAATATCATCTGCTCATAATTTATTTGTTGAAAGTGACCAGAATCCAGGGCGAGATGATGAATATTCATGTGTGCTTCCAGGAGTGGGAGCTGACATGTATTACCGTAGGAGGGTGTTTTTAAAATGGTTACATGCGGCGATGCGGCTCTGCTATCTGTATTTTATATAACACAGAACATGACTATCATATTTATGGGGTCAACCGCATATTAATGTCTTCCAAAGGATGCTTGGGAACTATAAAAGGATGGATATTTCTAGGACTGTGAAGAAGCCAGGCTGCAGTCGGTGCTGATTGGGCTGAAATCCCCACGGTGCTGCTGTAACCCAAATACCGCTTCTCTCCTCTGTCAGTAGCCACGAGACAAATACACTGAACATAACATAGGTGAAGGTCTCTGCTCATCCCAAGGTGCAACAGCAGTGACTTTAAGCTGGCGAGAGATGGTTTGAGCTCTGCACAGAGAGATAGGCCTCTTATGTCATCCTCAAGGTTAACCAGAGTAGGGATTATCCTATTTGTGGTGGTCAATTTTACCTGCCTACAAAGTTCTCCAGCACGGAGCTCTTCCCTGCACTCTGACCGCCGACCACTGCGATCTGCGGCAGGTCCAGGTTGCAGGCCTGACCGATGGAGCTGAAGGCATCCTGCAGCTTGTTGACCAGCGGGATTAGGTCCTCCATGCCACGGTTTCCCATGGTGCCTTTAGACGGGTGGACTCGGGATCAGCGAATGGAAATGGAGAGAGAGGAGAGGGGGGTGGGGTGGGGGTGTGGCGCTGCTATATTAGTCCAGGATACCGCGGTGCTTGTTGATGTAGTGAAGTCATCTAGCCGCGCATTGCCCCGAGCCAAGCGAGGGTCGGACCGACTGTGGAAGCAGAGGAGAGAGAGAGAGAGAAAGAGAGAGAGAGCGAGAGAGAGAAAAGAGATGTGAACAGACAGGGACAGACAATTGCGCAGTTGCTTACCACACAACCACCATAACCTCTCTCTCTATTGCACACACACAAACACACATATACACAGCGAGCAGCACGAAGCCTATACTTTCAAGGGCATTTGGTGAGTGGAGCCCTACACGGTCCATATAGGATCACTGAGCGGACCTTTGCGCGCGAGGCTCCACAAATCACACGCGAATAACACTTAATAAAGGCAAAACAAAGCATCGATCGCACCATGCAGATACACGATGATAACCAATAGAACACAGTGTCCACTGATGTTATATCATTATAATAATCTGTGCGTTATTGTGCGCTTACCCCGCCTCAGGATTCCCTCAGTGTTTTCAGTGTCCGACGGTCGCTGTCCAGTGCTGAAACGACGCGCAGATCAGGCAGCAAAGACAAGTGACAAGACCCCGGACGATTATACAAGCACCACCTGCTATGGCGGTGCATCAGCTTGATCTCAAATTCCTGTGCATTAATTGTGTTCGCCTGTGGGCTTCGTTCCGGTCGGCTGAATGTCAGAGCGGTCTCATCCCGAACACAAATTCGCCTTTGACAGATTAATCATTTTTTCCCCCCTCTCCTCCGTTCCGCGGTGTAATTGCGAAGCTGCGCCTCGCTCTCGCACGATACCGACGCGGCGGAGGACCAATGAAAACCGCGGGATTGGAGAGGAGGCAGAGGAACACGGCGCTCCGATTGGCCGGACGGGTGCAGGTTAGGTCTACCTGAACCCGCCCCCTGTTTACATCCGTGCCATTTCTGCCGTTGTGAGTCATGCGGCACGGCTGCGCATCGCTGCAACAGAAGAGGTGGATGCGCTCCTTCAGATCCCTGCAGTAGGAGCTGAAACCAGCTGTCGTAAATTCCGTACAACACTACTGTTTCATACATGGTACAGGCCATGGCAGTCTTTTAATGTCGCCTTGCTTTGCGCATTTGGTGATGAGCTGCATCCTTTGTGACTGTGACCTTACGTTTGAAAACATAAAGCCCAGAAGGGTTTTTTTGCTTAAACTGGACACAAAAGTGAGATGCTCGGTCCCAGATTGTCACTGCAGGCCGAGGCTGGCGGAGGCGGTCATGCGGAAAGGACGCTGCCATTCTGCCTTAACCTCTGTCAGGACAACCTCTGTGCCGGATCACAAGTGTCTCTCATCCACATCCACTATCATTACATGATCTGTGAGGAGAGATCTAATTAGCTCATCAAGCCCCTCTGCAAGGAGGTTGGAAAGCGGCCTGATATGCATCGAGGACATAACAGGCAGAGCTCTGTGCCCCCCCCCCTCTCCATCTGCCCGTGTCAGTCAAATCTGATCGATTTAGTGAGTATTTGGCCTTTTCATTATGGTCAGGCCTCTGGAGATGGGTCTAGTCATGTTGCAGTGGGCTGGAGGACCACTAGGTGGCAGTAACGGCCTTACCACTGCAGCTTTGCTTTCAGGACAGATTTAGGCCCATTTGATAAATGCCACGAAAAGACCAGAATACCCGTTAGAAAATGAAAAGAAATGGGTAGTAGAATATTTAATATTTAATTTCAATACAATCACAATAAGGGAAAAGTAGGCCTATGTAAATTTTGCTTTGAAGTGCCCCTTACTTTAATAAAAGTACTAATACCACACTGCGACTTTACCCCACTACAAGGAAAAGTCCTGCATTTAAAACTAACTGAAGTAAAAGTACAAAAGTATCAGCATCAAAAAGTACTGAAAGTATCAAAAGTAAAAGTACTCATTATGCAGAATGAACCCACTCAGATTGTTTTATATATTCTAAATATAATATTAGATTATTTGTATTGAATCATTTACGTAGGCAGCTTTTAATTTTGTAAAGATAGGGCTCATTTTAACTACTTAATATACTGTTATGAGTTTAATAAAGAAAATAAAAGGATGTCTAATCACTTTAAATAGGTCATATTTGTTATGATCTATTTAACTGAAAGTAACTAAAGCTGGCAGCTAAATGTAGTGAAGTAAAAAGTACAGTATTTACCCCAAAATGTAGAGGAGTAAGTAAAAAGTTACTTAAAATTGTACTTAAATACAGTACTTGAGTATATGTACTTATTTACATTCTACCACTGGTAACCATATCCATGGTCAGGATATTATGAAGAGTTATACTGACGTTAAAACAGTCTGACGGGACAACTCAACCCCTGTGACCTTACCTGACAGAGACAGGATGTGTGAGCAGAAGTATCCAGTAACATCAACATCAATCCAACTCTCCAACTCTCTCTCTCTCTCTCTCTCTCTCTCTCTCTCTCTCTCTCTCTCTCTCTCTCTCTCTCTCTCTCCCTTTCATCTGCTGCCAAAGATCCTGTTTCCTGAGGTATCTGAGGTAACAGGAGAGTTGGTGTCCAGGTCAGTATTTAAGGCTCAAAAATATAGGTGGGCCTGTTTTAGACCAGGAGCTGGCAGTCACTTCAACGATGACCTGTCCACCCACAGCTGGGACATCGTTAAAATGAGGCCTTGGATGATTCAGGGGGCCTCAGAGCTGCTGGACAGGGTCCCCGGGTCATCCCACAAATTACACTTTATATTTATTGTGTCAGAAGTGTCTGTGGGATGTTTTCAGGGAGGCCAAATATTCTAGGGATGTCCCTGCTACTCGCACAGGGGGCCTAACTGAAGCCTACATTTAATAAAGAAGAAGAAAAATGAACAGTAACAGTTTGGCAGGTGACAGAATATAATATATCATACTCTATAATGACTCTATGTCAGGGATGGGCAACTTAAATGCTGGAGGGGGCCACAATTTTTCATGGACACTACCACAGGGCCACATATAGGACCGTGCACTTCACCAGATATGATGAAACTGCAATTTTAAATATATTTACAGTGCATTAACTTAACATATTTCATGCTAAAATGCATGTACACTGCAAAAAAGGTGTGTCTAAAAACAAGATAAAAACACTAAATCTGAGGGAAATGATCTTGCTGCATCGACAGATAATTTCACTTGACAAGATTTCTTGAATTAAGATTATTAAATCTAGAAATAAGCATGTTGAATGCTTAAAAGAAGAAATTAACTCTTAAAACAAGATAAATTATCTAACACTTCTAAATCTAAGTTTGTTTTATCTTAAGAACCAAATAATTCGCAGTGTATAACAGTGTAAATAGGAATACAAAAGGTTTGAAGCAAATAAAAAATAACCAATTACTGTGATTTCTTTTTTTTTCAGTGCAAGAACAGCAGACCAACATTAATTGCAGTAATTTTGTGCATTTTTACACTGCACTGCACAGATTTCATGCTCAAATGCATGTAGTTGTACTGAGGGCCACTTCAAGTGAGAGTGAGGGTGCGGGCTGTATGCGGCCCCCGGGCCTCCAGTTGCCCATCCCTGCTCGATGATATTAAATCCTAAAGCCCGCAGGTCACATACAGTCCGTCAAAGCTTCCTGCAGAATAACAGAAAAAAATGCATTCTGGCATATTTACAATGATGTCTTTATAATCATAGTTCTTTACCATCACTCCTCAGTGAAATGCCTCATTGGCTAAAAGCATTTGCGAAAGCATTTTCTTGTTAAGTATCCAGTTATCATATTGGATTTCCCATGTTTTTTTATAGTCTGCTGACACTGATATAGGCAAATAATTACTTTCACTTTATTTGACACTTTGTTTTTATTTTTATATTGTTATATGTATATTATATATTGTTGTTGTTATCTATTTTGTTCATTTTTTAAATTATATTATCCTATAGTGTGATTGATTTGATTGATTGAAATTGTTTTTTTTTTTTACTTTGAAGCAATCTGGAACCCGAATTTCCTTCAGAATTAATAAAGTTCTGTCTTATCTTGTCTTAAGTAAAAAAAAGCACACCTTTATTAGGAGAGTGCAAATATCAAACAATGAGAGGCTAACTAGGCTCAGGTACATTATATTTTCTTTATTTGAAAGTCGGGCTCCCCACAGTGTCTGCCGAGAAAAAGTCTGGCCCTTGGACAATTGTAGATGATGGTTTACAGCGATTTTAAAACAGCTATAAGGAATTCTAAAATAACTATAAACCAAACGGCCTCTCGTGTCTTATTGCTTTTACAAAACAGTGACTACATAAAGCTACCTGGCGAGGTTAGGTAAAAAATAATCACACAGCAACTTAAAAGTGCAATATTTAATTAACAACTATTAATTCTTCTGCCAACAATGTTGTTCTGCAGTGACACTTAGCAGGATGGTTGCCAGGCAACACACAGATGCAGCAACACAGAAGCAGCAAATATCATGCTTAAAGATTAACATATATCATATATCTGGATATCACCATTAATTGTGCAATGTTTACGTTTGATTATATAAAGTTAGAGCTGACCAAGACCAGAACTTTCTGTTTTATAATTAGGATGTTTCAACAGAGATCCACCAATCAGATTGTTATAACTGATGCAGCTCTGTATCAGCAGTATTTAGATGTGGAATGTGGTCTTCTTGTCCAGTTGGATCTAATTTGAGCTACTTCCCAATGTTGTAGTTAAATATACTGTAGTAAACCAGTGGATCATATTTTAAACACTCATGATTTAGTATGGCAAAATGTACTACCTCTGAAATATGGTGAAGTACATATACAGCCATGGAAAAAAATATTAGACCAATGTTTTCTTCATTTTAATGCCTGGACAAATATAACAATAACAACAAAAATAGCTTACAAGAGTTTAATTTAAGAGCTGATATCTAGACATTTTCCATGGTTTTCTTGATAATAACCAAAATCATTATCAAGAAAACCATGGAAAATGGCTAGATATCAGCCATAGATATATTTGTCCAAACAAATGTACCTTTAGTTGTACCAGGCATTAAAATAAACAAGAAATTGAAGAAAACAAGTGCGTTCTAATGTTTTCTTTACATGACTGTATTTGTACTACTATACCTGTGAGGACACAGTCTTTTCGGTAACACTTTACAATAACCAACTTGTTTATGAATGGTTTATATACTAATTATTAACCATTTAATAAGTGCTATACATATTTAATGTTTAAATGTTTTCAACCAATTTCTTAAAGGTATATAAATCATTTTGAAATCATTAACATACTTAATATGGTGTTAAAAATGTTATAATGAGTGCAACTAAAACTATTTATAAACTATTAATTATAATGTATTAGTTTGTTAATGGTAAAGTAACAGAGTGTAGATTGTACAGTACTGTAGGTTTCCTCAGGTGGATGGATAAAGGTAAAAAAAAAATATAAACATCCACCAAAAAACATAGTGGAATCATTCAAGACATTGTGCTTGTGGGTGTGTGGGTGTGTTTTAAGACAGATGGTGGAGTTCTGTCGGAAAACACATTATTGGCATCAGGTTTAAAGGAAGGCCGCCAGGAAGAGTAGTTATCAACATGTTGGTCTCAATGCACCACTCCATCACTGCCCTGAATCATCCATTACCCATGCTCCGGTGCAGCAGTGTGTTTGGACAGGACGGTGCTGTCTGTCTAAATTCTTTATTGAGCATGATAGTGTTTTGAAAGTAAAAAAAGATTCAAAATCACATTTTATCTTGGACTAAGGGACTAAAAAAGACACAAAATGACCAAAAAAGACACAAAATGACTAAAAAAAGACACAAAAAGACATAAAATGACTAAAAAAAGACACAAAATGACAAAAAAGACACAAAAAGGCACCAAATGACTAAAAAAAGACACCAAATGACTAAAAAAAGACACCAAATGACTAAAAAAAGATACAAAATGACTAAAATAAGACACAAAAAGACATACAATGACTAAAAAATGACACGAAAAGACACCAAATGACTAAAAAAAGACACAAAATGAATTACAAAGACATGAAAAGACATGAAAAAGATTAAAATTGGACAAAATAGCCCAAGACTCCATAGGTTTAAAGGAAGGCCGCCAGGAAGAGTAGTTATCAACATGTTGGCCTCAATGCACCACTCCATCACTGCCCTGAATCATCCATTACCCATACTCCGGTGCAGCAGTGTGTTTGGACAGGACGGTGCTGTCTGTCTAAATTCTTTATTGACCATGATAGTGTTTTGAAAGTAAAAAAAAGATTCAAAATGACATTTTATGTTGGACTAAAGGACTAAAAAAGACACAAAATGACCAAAAAAAGACACAAAATGACTAAAAAAAGACACAAAAAGACATAAAATTACTAAAAAAAGACACAAAAAGACACCAAATGACTAAAAAAAAGACACAAAATGACCAAAAAGAGACACAAAATAACTAAAAAAAGACACAAAAGACACCAAATGACTAAAAAAAGACACAAAAAGACACAAAATGACTAAAAAAAGACACAAAATGACTAAAAAAAGACACAAAAAGACATAAAATGACTAAAAAAAAGACACAAAAAGACACCAAATGACTAAAAAAAGACACAAAATGAATTACAAAGACATGAAAAGACAATAAAAAGATTAAAAATGGACAAAAGACTCCATAGGGTTAAAGGAAGGCCGCCAGGAAGAGTAGTTATCAACATGTTTGTCTCAATGCACCACTCCATCACTGCCCTGAATCATCCATTACCCATGCTCCGGTGCAGCAGTGTGTTTGGACAGGACGTGCTGTCTGAGCCCAGTAAAGGACTGACTGTGTCCGGTCTGAGCGCTACCACAACATGAGCTGCTGCTGCTGCCAATAAGGTCACTGTTTTCTTTTCAGCAGAGCACAAGAAGAAGTCACAGACAGTCCTGCAGACACAGCTGTTGAATTTAATATAGCTATAGATTTAAATCTGCTTACAGGGAAGGAATTCACCTGACCTCGCCCTTTCTTCCTTTCTTAAATGAGATTACAAGGCCACTGAGATGAGCTACAGAGGAATATGTGGACTTCTGTCATCTAAAGATTAAAACAGACCAGTGTTTGAGTTGTGCAAGGTTTCAAAGTATTTATGGCTTGACTGTTTTAGGGAAATATTGGAGTCTTGGGCTATTTTGTCCATTTTTGAATCCTTTTCATCCTGCCTGTATACACCACTTAAAAAAGTTTAAATGCCATGTTGGTTTTTCTTTTTTCCAGCGCAACCTCACCTATATGACCTAATAATAATTTATTTTTTATTCTGATTTACTGGATCAACATTTTGAACCAAAAAGAAACAAAGAAAAACCAACATAAATGTCATCTTGTGATTGTGTGTCATCCAACTCTGGTTTTTATTCTAGTGTGACTCTATTTTAGTTGTGTCTTGTTTAGTGTAACAATATTGGTCATTTTGGGAATTTTTTAGTCATTTTGTGTCTTTTTTTGGTCATTTTGTGTCTTTTTGTGTCTTTTTTTGTGTCATTTTGTGTCTTTTTTAGTCCTTTAGTCCAACATAAAATGTGATTTTGAATCTTTTTTTTTACTTTCAAAACACTATCATGCTCAATAAAGAATTTTAAATGTTGCAAATGTGAACAAATGTGTCAAATATAACACATAAGAGGGTTACATCCAGTTCTATCATTTTATACTAAATATATTTAACCTTGTCTCCAGTTTTACTTGGTATATCATCATCAAACTGAAACTGGCCTCATGGAGTTTACAGCCAGAACTTAAGAGGTAAATTTACAGTAGGGCTCCACGCTGCTTTGTTTTCTAGTCTGGATGTGATGAAGGAGTCATGATTTGGAGCTTTTGGAGACTCCAGAGGGTTAATGAACCTACTCACTTTATTTCTTTTTCCTCTTTTTAGATAGTTTGGTGGCAGAGTTGCTAAATCTTAGCTTGGCTTGCACCACAGTGGAAAGGCCCTGTTGTTAACTGTCATCGATGAGGGAAAAACAGTGGCCCCATTACGTAACACACACCTTTAAACAGCCAAGTCACTCACACACACTCACACACAGATGGAATGATGGAATGTGTTGTTGGTAGGAAAAACAGAGGAATTTTCTGAAACTGCCGAATGTGCGTATTAGAACCAGAGGAATCCTATAAACCCATACTTATAAAAACAACATTCCTGGAGGGTGATGCTCTGACAAATATTACTGGAATTACAATGTGCAGGAGTTTCATGATTTTGCGGCTACACTGTGTAATTAGATGACACAATGTCACAAAAGACAGACACGAACATCAGCTATGGGAGGCAATTCTCAGGGGATACAAGCCTTGAGTTTGGGATTTTCGCTGTGTTTTTTGGAACAGGAAGTGACCATATGTGGCTGAGAGAGGGTGGAGCTAACTGACAACCTGAGTCAAGTCAAGTCAAGTACACTGTAATACATTTATTCTGAAGTCATTTTATTTTACTTAATATATTTGATAAAATGTATGAAATATAAATGCGTCCTTGATGTTGAGGCAGTTGTTTAACTAACTTTAATATAAAAATGTTTGAGATGGAATCTACTTATTTTGATCACATTAAATATAATCTTTAAGTATATGTAATTCTAAATCAAGACAATTTTGAATGAATCCAACTCAATAGAATTACTGGTAGTCAGTTTTTAATTGACACACACTTCCTTTTAAGTTGTTATTAACTGAACTTGTAATGTAGTTAGATTTAATCAAAATTATTGCTTGCAATCTGTTGCCTCAATTTTATTGAGTAGCTATTGTTTATCTTTTTTTACAGTGTAAGTTTTTATTGTTATAGCGTATTTACAGACGGCCGAGCCACACCAAAGTGCTTCACATAAAAGTGCATTAAGAGCAATAAAAATACAGGATTGGATTAGAGAAATGGCAATGTGTGTTACATTAGAAAAGCTAACCTATGTAATTAGGGGTAAAGTGCAAGAATTTAAAGAGGTGTGGACACCTGTAATGGACTTTCTCAAGCAACAGTAGATTATATTTATCTGTAAGCCTATTGAGTGTAACAATTATTATTTTTTATTATTTGTTGTAATTGTTATTTCATATTTATGTACGTTTATGTATGTTAACTTTTTATTTTAATTTTTATTTATTTCATTTTATTTTGTGTGTATATGTGTACAGCGGGGTTTGCCTGCTTTTCATTATTATTATTATCAAAATAGATAAGAAAATGTCACTTTGATCTAACGTAGCTCTGGTAGATAAAAATCCCAACAATAAAATCATCAAAGATTATTTTCTGCTGTCCAGTCAAATTAAACCTTATAGTCCATTAGTTAGTGCTTTGGACTGATTTTTATCAAATTACACCACACACAAAACAAGTGACATTAATCAAGTGATGAAACCATTTCATGAGACCTTTAAGAGCAGCATCACTTCCTGCGAGGCCGATTGTTCCTCGGAAAGACTTATAACAGACACTAAGTGTTAAATACGTAGGTTGCATCACTGCCATGCTTTGTCAGTTGCATCTGATCTGTTTGTGTGACTGTCTGTGTTTTCCACAAAGGACACTGTGGTGCCATGTCTGTATCAGTAATGAGACGCTCTGGTGTAACACCTGTATTGAGCTGTCAGAGACCAAACAACACCCACTGAGCCGCTGTGAGGCTGAGGTTTCGTGTGTGTAGGCGTGTGATCCACTGTGATTATACCCCCACAGTCACAGCACACAGCACGCCATTTTAATGCTTTTCTCAGAAACACTTCACACTGACCCCCCCACACTTGTTTTCATTCTATGCCATTAGAATGAATCAAACCCAATGACCCACTTGAGTTCGGTAGCTCTCAACATGTGAAAAGACTGTTTCACTTTCCTTCCCATTGTGTCTCATAAACTTTAACTCAGGCTCAAGCTTCTAGTCTGACCATTGAGGCTTGTTTGTAAAAATACAAACATATATTGAGGTAGGAGGTTGTGCTAAAGCAGGGGTCTCAAACTCCAATTACCCGGGGGCCGCTGGAGGCAGTATCTAAATGACCAAAAAAGACACAAAATTACTTTTAAAAAAGACACAAAATGACAGAAAAAAACTAAATTACTTAAAAAAGACACAAAATGACCAAAAAAGACACAAAATTACTAAAGAAAGATACAAAATGTCCAAAAAAGACACAAAATGACCCACAAAATACACAAAATTACTAAAAAGGACACAAAATGACCAAAAAAAGGACAAAAATTACTCAAAAAAGACACAAAATGACATAAAAAAACTAAATTACTTAAAAAAGACACAAAATGACCAAAAAAGACACAAAATGACCAAAGAAAGACACAAAATGAACAAAAAAAGACACAAAATGACTGAAAAACACTAAATTAGTTTAAAAAGACACAAAATGACCAAAAAATACACAAAATGACCCAAAAAATACATAAAATGACCCAAAAAATACACAAAATTACAAAAAAAGACACAAAATTACATTAGATAACATTTCCACTTCTTGCGGTAACAACAACACGGCAGATAATAAACGCTCCGGTAGCAGCTGCCTTTCTTTTTGTTATCGTCGTCATAGAAACAAGTGAAACAAAGCTCCAGCTGGAGCAATAAAGGGACCTTCCACACACAACACGGTAAAGTGCCATTTACTTTCATATCAAGGTGAGGGCCACAAAATATCGTCACGAGGGTCGCAATTGGCCCGTGGGCCGCAACTTTGAGACCCATGTGCTAAAGGGTGTTAAACCACTAAGCGCTCACTGCTTCATGTCTAAATGGCAAATCTACAAGCCAGACAGACACCCACCTAAAAGCACATTACGCAACACCTCACACCTGTAAATGCACGTCTGGAGAGCCAATGATTGTTCTGTGTTGGCGTTGCTCAAATTTGTTTTCATTGGCCAACGGAAACTTATGTTGTCAGTGTCTTTATGACTCAGTGTGAGACAACGAGCACGTCATCTAAACAGCCACCGAACCCACTTCCCTGCCCTATAAATCCATTCTGCCTGACTCCTACCAAATCACTGATCAGATTGTAGCTGCTGCTGTGTAAACAGTTCTGATGCTGAGCATTTCATTTTTCACGTCTGTTCCTCTCATCGGTTTTGTTTCTCTGCTGTGATGCCGATGGCCCCCTCCTCACTGTTTCCTGTTGCATAACATGATGGAATTCATAATCAAACAAATACAGCAGTAAAAGACCCTTCAGAACTTAAAAGTGGATATCAAGAGCAGCCAATAAATGTGGGATTTTACTTTGAAATAACTGCAAAAATAACTATGATTTCATGTTTAGTACTGATTTGTTATTTATTACAAACAGCTAAAATTTTTCTGAGAACTTGATGCATGCTACAGTGTATTATGTTTGATATTAGGGATGGGCTTTTGGAAGAAACCTGACAACTTGATTATCTATAATGTTAATGATCAATTAATCGATTAATCGCTGCATGCATAGGTGGGCAAAATAAAAGATATATATGCAGTACTGTGCAAAAGCCTGTTTTGATTGCGGACACTTTTATTTTGAAAGGACGAAAAGAGACTTCCTGTCAATCCTAAAACTAAATCAACTGAGATTAAACTGTAAAGATAACGTCAAGGAGTTCAATGATTTATGTTTTAGCCCCCGAAGAGGCATGAGGTTAGTTTTCACACTAATCTTGCATATTTAAGTGTGTTTAAATAAGTTATGGATCAAATTAAAACTAGTAATTCATGCTAGCAAGGTTTGATACAGTAAGCTAGTTTTTCTCAAATGAATACTCTTGTATTACTGTGTGTTTTATAATTGTTATTGCAACTTTCAGGTTGCAAACTGTAGCTTTATCCAACTTAATTCTCAGCTCGTTGGCTTATTGACGTACGACCGCAGAACTGAACGCTCGGCCTTGTTTCAGTTCAGTGATACTGATACGCAGTGAGAGATAAAATTAAAATTAAAAAATACACAGATCGATTAAAAATTCCACATGAACGACCAAATTCTTAACGACCAAATTCTTAACGACTGTTAATCGATCATCGATTAATTCTTCCTATCCCTATTAGTTATCAGTATCAGAAAGGTGAGTCATGAGGTTTGTGAGCTTGTAACTGGCCATGGTGGACACAGCGTTGTGGAAAATGTTCAATTTCTGTTACTTTGTTGTAGTTTTGCTTTCTGTACTGACAAATCTGCTCAGCACTGGAGCACTCTCTAGTGTCATTGTGACATTTTAGGAGACATAAACATAAAACATACTGTTGATTAATGTAGCCATACAGAGTCCCAGTATCCTTAGCTCAAAGCATGTTGAGTACTTTAGCAGACAAACATTGAGTCGGGCTCCCAGTAGAGCTTCTGTATATAGAGAGAACTTCTGTGAAAGAGGTTGTGTGCATGTTATGGCCCCCTGTTCTCTTTTCACAGGTTGTCTGAGTCGTTATGTTACATAAGAGTAACACGCCTCTGTGGTAAAAACATTGGGGAATACACTGGTGACTTTCCATGGGCTGTAAAAAGGTACAGGTCAACTATGCAGCAGTTTGATCTTGTGGAACCAAACACAGATGTGCACTGCAAGCTGCTTTTTAGGGTAAACTGGTTCATTACTGTTGGTATTTATATGGAATATGTTGTTACACAGGGCAGTCAAAGCAAAGAAAAGACAAAAGCAAAGGACAGTGAAGAGGATCAGGTTAAAATTTTACCTGCTCAAAGACCAAAAAGCTTTTTGCACACTTACAATGGATACACATGTGTAGCCATCCAGTGGTGATGTTTTTGCTTTTTGCCTTCTGTTCAGCACAGAACCAGACCAAGTCCCAGACCACATGGAGACAGTTAGAACACAGGTGGGCCGCTTGCCTCCTGTAAATAGAGAAAAGAAAGCCTGAGGGGATGGGTTTCATTATAAAAAAGGGTTTCGTTTCCACTATAATGTGTCCAGTCAAATAAAAATCCGGGGCTTTTATGCTTAGCCTTTTAATCCAGGTTTTAAGCCGTGCTCGCGGCGTGGCTCCAGGGGTTTGGCAATGTCAGTCAATGTGTTTGTCGGTTGGACAAACAGTCCAAAACTCATCTCATATCTCAACTACTTTTGGCCAAATTGCTATGACATTTTGTCATGGAGACCTGCTTTTTACAAATGCTCCTGATCAGTTTTTAAAGAAACTAGTGCAGTGCCTGTAGGAAGTATGTATTCGTATAGTGGGAGATTAAGTAGCGAATCGCTAACAATAGAATTTGCACATTACATGTAGACCACTACAACGTCTGCAACTCCATAAAACACTTACTTTTCATAAGGTACCACACCATCCAGCACATACACATCGAACACTGATATTCACTGGAAACTATTTGAATGTTATTGGAAAATAAAACCTTGTAGCGCGCTTTAAAACTCCTAAAGATAGGTAGGCTAAATAGACTGAGATGAGTCAGGGTGGAAATCCAGAGTGAATTGTGTTACTGACCAGGTGTGGGCCTATCACACAATGGGGCGGAGCTCCTCTAAAAGGCGTCCGATCGGAAACAGTGCAACACGTCCTACGTAAATAATGATATTTTGTTTTAAAAATGAATTCAAAAATCTTCAAAATCGAGGATGCACACCTTCGTGCCATGCGCAAGACACACACACAGACGCTTCTTGCTTTAATAGATAGATTGGATACTGTATACCATTATGCTTTGTGTTTTATTACTGGTTGCAGCTATCGTGTACATCACTGTTCCTTATATGCTGTCACACATTGTCCATCTTTGTCTGTAGACTCTCTCACTGGCTGACTTTTATTTATAAATCTATTCTTGGACTTCTGCCTACATATTTGTGTTTACACATGTGTAGAAACCTCAGACAATATGGCCTGCGCTCTCAGGACTTCATTCAGATGCAGGTCAGAACTGAATTGGGCAAAAAGGCTTTTTTTTTTCATTTTAAAAGACAGAGAAATAAGCTCAATTAGATATTGTGATTGCTCTGTGTAATCATGTCATCCAATTCTTGTTTTTCTTGTAGTGTGTGACTGTATTTTATTTGTGTCTTGTGTGTTTGGCGTAACCGTTAAGTTTTTGTGCTGCCGTCTTGGACAGGTCAGAGACCATTTCGCATATATCGATATAGTTGTTGTTTTTTAAAATCCTTTCTATATATATAAATGCTGCCCTTACCAGGGTTTGTCATATTTAGTTATTTTGTAATGTTCATTATTCTTTTCTCCTATAAATATATTTATTTGAGGAAAAGATTGGCCTATTTTATTTCATAGGGTATTTTTATTAAAGATATTTTTAATTTAAATGTGCACTTAAAAAGGTACTCCTGTTGTTATACAGTATTTATGTTCACTTAAATAAATGTTTTCAATAAAACTACTTGTGACATGTCATATTTAGCTTTGACTTTGACTGAACATTTGCTCTCACTCTGTGATAAAAATATCGGGACATATATCGAATATATCAGGATATGACTTTTGGTCCATATGGCCCAGCCCTGATATCAATTTTTTTTTTTTTTTTACCTGGTTAAATAAAGGATATTGATTATTGATCATGTGTTGATACTCAGACATTTCTTGTACCGACATTTTGGTTCTTTGGTGAAACGCCTCAACAACCGTCCGATCGACTGCCATGAAACGTGCTACAGATATCTATGATGTCATGAAAGCAGCACCAGCAGTTTTTTTTATCCTGAGAAATATCTCTACTATCTACTTGATGGATTGGCACAAACATTTTGTTGAGACATTCATGATAAATAGGTTTGTGTTTCTGAGTAAAACGCTGGATGGATTGCCATGAAACTTGGCACACATATTCATTCATGTGCACCTCAGGATGAATTGTAGCTCTTTTTTTCCCTATTTCCCAAGAGAATTGAACACCCAAATAAAATGGCATGCAGTAAACAAAACAGTATAACAAAATAAATATTCCCATGTGGGGATGTGCCTATCCTCCTGTGCCAAACATCCTGCCCAGCTGTGGAGGGGAGAGATGTGTACCAGTGTGTACTCTGGTCCTTTGAGGGACCATGTGGCCTTTCTGTTGAGCCTGGTTGGAGAATGGTGGCTTCAGATTCCTAGATTCACTGTAACAGATTGCTGTAAGAAAACAGCCAAATTATGACAGTAACATCAACATTAAAAAGGTATTATACTGTAGAAAACAATGCATTCTGGGCAATATTTGTAGGGAGCTTGCCATTTCCCATAAAATATATCATATATATATATATATATATATATATATATATATATATATATATGATATATTTTTTAAGTGTCTTCTTGTATACATTTTTTTTATACTTTATTGCAAGGCTTCTTACTTTCACAAACATAATGAGTCATTTCGTTTTCTTTACAATATTGTACCTTGCACCCCCCCCCCACCCCCCTTTTTTTTTTCAAGGTATATATTCACAAAGTAAATAACAAAAACATAGGGTAAACAGACAAACATATATTGTACACATTTTTAATGGCTGTATTTTACTTAACTAACTCATTCAGTATATATATTAAAATTACTGAGGTCACAGAGAAAACAGCGCTTAATTCGTAGTAATTGGCTTTCAGACAGTAATAAGCTCTATTTACAAAAAATGACTGCATTGTATACTGCAACAAAATTGCAACTAGCTTCAGCACAATACTGTGTTTTAGTCTACTGTAAAAAAAAAAAAAAAATCAATGAAATGCAGGATTGTACTGTAATTCAGTATGTGGTTTTATCACAGTACCATACTGTAAATAACAGTAGAGGAACTGAAAAATTAACAGTAGAATTCTGGCAACCCTGCTGCCAGTATTCTACTGTTAATGTACAAGACAATTGTTTACAGTGTTGCTACACATTTGCCTGGAACCAATATTTCACCCCATACCGAGGTCATTAACTAAGTTTGTGGTTAATGAAATGGTGGTTTTAATAGCAAAACTATCAGTTACAGAGGAAGAAAACAGCACAGCAGCTGACAGCCAGTAGACACATAAAGACAAGCTGTCTAGTCAAAACAACCTGCAGAGACACAATTAAAGAAGCTCGACAGGAAAAAACAAACATCAGATCGCATACTTTTCCTCTGATACTGTGTGATTATCATGTAGTTTGTCGCTTTTAGTATACCTTTCTCCACGACCACCAAAAAGAAGACACACATGGGTCTTTACACACAAACTCCACAACCCCCCCTCGGCTATTTCCCTCCCTGTCACACTCCTAGTCCCCTCCCACTCTCTGACAGTTCACTGTATATATATCCTACTCTCAGCATTGCTGGGATTCAGACACTGACCTGCACTGACCACGGACACTCAGGTGAACAAGACCAGCTGAAGAAAGAAAACAAATAAATAAATCAATTGGAAACCCTTTCTACTGAACAGAAGAGGATAAACAATTACAAAAGTTCCCAAAATCAGAAGATCATCAACTCAGTCTGACCCTCCAAAATGTGGCTCCAGGTGTTGTTCTTGAGTCTGTCCTGCTTTAGTTCCGTCACACTGAGTCAGGCCCAAGACCGAGCCTCCCTCCGCCATAGCAACGACCACGCCGGGCGCTGCCACTACACCTTCACCGTGGCCAGCCCTCAGGAGTCCAGCTGCCCTGAGAGAAGCATGAAACCAGAGATGGATGGAGTCCTGTCCCGGGTCACCCTACTGGAGGCTTTGGTCAGCCGTCTAATAGCGGGCATGGATGGAGGCGCCAGGACTGGGGTCGGTTCTAACGGTGGAGAGGGTCTCCAAGAAGCTTATTCCCAGGTGACGAGGGAAAGAAACCAGCTTCAGAAGGACAAGGAGCATCTGAGCGGCCAGGCCCAGGAGCTGCAGAGGAGGCTGGCCGAGCTGAGCCGGGAGGCAGAGAGCCTCAGAGAGACACCCTGCCAGCACACACACACCTCAGGAGGGACCCAGCATGAAAAAAACACACCTGCTAGTGGTATGTACATCAGCAAGTGTAGAAACACAAAGACATTTGGTAACGCTTTATATTAACCCATAAGAACCCATGGTGACACCTGTGTAACAAACACGTTAAATCTTCTATTTTTTGTTACTAGGCTAAGTTTAAACCCATTTAACAATTCTAATCCATTAATAGGGTGTCCTGTATTGCATTTAACTTGTTTTGACCATATTTCCTGAACAAATTAAAGTCACAATTTTGATAAACAAAAAGACACATGGTTATTTGTATGTATTTATTATCGATTTATTATTATTATTATTATGCTACTTTAAAACAAATCTAAAAAATAATTTGTTAAACAGAACTAATAATGTCACAAATTTGATAGATGTTGTGGAGATGCTGAGAAAAAGGCAAATTTGTGTCTAGTTTTTTTTTATTTTAAAATACGAAATATTATAAACATAAATATTATAAACATAAATACTATAAGCGCCCAATGTAATGTTTATGTCACATCACAGATCTTTGACATTTAGGGATAGTGTTTTTGAAAACACATCAGAAATGGTGGTATATCCCCCATAACTTTCCTTTAAGGATAACTGGGTCTGGGTTCTTATGGGTTAAGGTCCTTGTAATAACCATTAATTAACAAGTAACAAGGCCCTTGTAAGTCCTTACAAGATGCTTATTATCATTATTGTGTGTTTATAAGCTTATATAAGTGTTAATAATGGCATTACAAACACCCATGACCCACCCATTATGTCTTTGCCATGCCTTTATTAATCTTATTTTGTTTGCTTATTGATATTAAAATATACTTTATTGCTCATCTATTATAAGTTAACTATAAGTTAACTATGCTTTTTGCAACTACCGGATCTAAAGCGAGAAAAATGCCTTATTACTTGTTAATTAATGGTTATTAAGGACCTTATTATAAAGCGTTACCAGATATTCTGCTGCTCTTCTTCGTTGATGCTTTTTGTTTTTCTGATGAATGTGTTTGTGGCTAACCCTCTGGAGTCCATCTATTTATTGAAAATCAACATGTTTTATTTACAGTAATAACTTTATTTTTATATGATATGTAGACAAGCTGAGAAAGCCAGTTGAAAGTTCAATCATAGGAGCTTTCACAGTGTGCCATTTATGTTTCTAGACCATTTTTACAATGTGAATTTTCTTTCTGCAATGAAAACTACTACTATTTTTAATTTACATGCAAATAGACTGTTTTGTAGTTTTATTATGTATTTATTTTTCTGCTGCTTTTCTGTGTATTAATGGTAAAAAAAAAAGAAAAAAAAAAAGGTACATTTCCATAGAAACCTGTCTTTTGTTTGTATTTTGGGTTCCTGGCAGCTTTATACTTTGTTAATTAAAATAAAATGAAAAATCTGACTGATAGCCAAGTTTGTGTGGAGAAAAAAGGAGCCATGCATGTGATGTAAGGACAGACTGAAAGATGCTGAACAGAGACAGAAACAAATGCATAGGAAGTTGACAAATTTCAACCAAAATCTCCTGGACTTCAGAGGTTTAACTGAGGTCTATGAAAAGTCTCCAGGGGTAACAGGTCAGGTTGCAGTTAGCTGTACCACGTTAAGTAAGGGGACTGGAATTTACAACACAGACTCTTCTTTTATGACTTTGCCACTCATGCATGTCTGTTTATGTGCGTCTGATCATTTTCAGGAGAGCAATAGCAGAGTTACAGAGGGAACCTGCTGTGCTCCCAGCAAAATAAACCAGACACTCAGACTTTGAAGTTGACTTTGTGTGTTGGGTCTACAGTTTAACTGTTGATTACCAATATATCCATAATTTGGCATTTTTCTTTCCCAGTCTGTATTTTTGTGTTCTATGTTTCTTCCTTACACATACAGTCATGGAAAAAAATATTAGACCACCCTTGTTTTCTTTCATTTTTTTGCTAATTTTAATGCCTGGTACAATTAAAGGTACATTTCTTTGGACAAATATAATGATTACAACAAAACAGCTGATAAGAGTTTAATTTAAGAGCTGATATCTAGCCATTTTCTATGTTTTTCTTGATAATGGTTTTGGTTATTGCCAAGAAAACCATGGAAAATGTCTAGATAACAGCTCTCAAATTAAACTCTTATCAGCTGTTTTGTTGTTATCATTATATTTGTCCAAAGAAATGTACCTTTAATTGTACCAGGCATTAAAATGAACAAGAAAATGAAGAAAACAATGGATGCTCTAATACTTTTTTCCATGACTGTATTTCTCTTCACTCTGTCTCTTGCAGACCCTACAGATTTGGGGAATGGTGCATATCAGGAGATGAAGGCAGAGGTTACTGAGGTTCCAGCATCCCATCTCATTCCTAATGGAAATCACACTTTCACAGGTGAAGTTTGGGCTTTTACTGATGCCAATGTAGCTAATTTGGCCTAGTGATGGTGGTTGGGCATTGGTGCAAATTAGTATCATCAGAAGCACTGTAAATGTATAAAACATACCATGAACTTTAGCGGCACTTTCTACCATGAAAAATAAAAGCTACAAAACAAAAACTACACAATCAAAGGTGTGACAGTAGGAATATAATCTGAAACTGGGGAGAAATGAACAACATTAGCAACCAAGATTACAGGTTGTCCTGACATTAGCATGTAGCTACATGTAGCAGTGTATGTAATGTAAACACTGCAGTAACGTGCCCGGAGCAGATGACTATATATAGAAATCTGTCACGAGCTGATGTCAGCTTGAGCCGAGAGTAAAAAAACTGTTTGAAATTAAGCGTTAATTGCACTGCAAATTATTTGTTTCTTACCAAGATAAAAAACAAACAAACTTAGATTTAGAAGTGTTAGATAATTTATCTTGTTTTAAGAGTTAATTTCTTATTTTAAGTGTTCAACATGCTTATTTCTAGATTTAACAATCAAGAAATCTTGTCAAGTGAAATTATCTGTCCATGCAGCAAGATAATTTCCCTCAGATTTAGTGTTTTTATCTTGTTTTTAGACACACCTTTTTTCCATTGTTGAGGTTTTTGCATGCAAGGATTTCGGACACAGAAAATAAGAACAAGCATAATTGGTCACTGTCTTTTTTTTTAACCTCCAGGCTGTGGGGAGCTGCAGTCAGTGGGAGATCCTGTGTTGCACAGGAAGGCCGACACTATGACAGGGAAGTATGGAGTGTGGATGCAGGATCCGGAGCCTCAGGGCCCCCACTACGACAACAAGACTGTGTGGCGTATGGACACAGTGGGTAAAGATGTCCGTCAGCTCTTTGCATATGAAGACATGGAGCAGTTATCCCAAGGCTTCCCTATGAAGGTCCTGGTCCTGCCTGACCCTATGGAGAGCACGGGGGCAACCATCTACCGTGGCTCTCTTTACTACCAACGAAAACGCAGCCGCACCCTGATCCGCTACGACCTGACCTCTGAGAGCCTCGCTTCACGCCGGGAGCTGCCTCACGCCGGCTTCCACGGCCAGCACCCTTACTCCTGGGGCGGCTACACCGACATCGACCTGGCGGCGGACGAACAGGGACTGTGGGCAATCTACAGCACCAGCAAGGCCAAGGGTGCGATTGTGATTTCCCAGCTGGACCCCAAGAGCCTGGAGGTGAAGAAGAGCTGGGAGACCAACATCAGGAAGAACACGGTGGCCAACGCTTTCATGGTGTGTGGACGGTTGTACACGGTGGCCAGCTACACTGCAGCCAACACCACCGTCAACTATGTGTTTGACACAGCCACCGGGGCGGGGCGGGCTGTTGCTGTGCCTTTCAAGAACAAGTACCGCTACAACAGCATGGTGGACTACAACCACGCCCAGAGGAAGCTGTTCGCCTGGGACAACTTCCACATGGTCACCTATGACGTCAGACTGGGCAGGGCGAGCCGCAGCTAAAGAGCTAACCAGAGAAACTGATGTTTACAGGACTGGGGTGATGCAAGAGCAAGTGCATAAGATATATATTAGGGCCGGGACTTGATAAAAAAAAAATCGGTAACGCTTTATATTAAGGTCCTTGTAATAACCATTAATTAACAAGTAATAAGGCCCTTGTAAGTCCTTTCAAGAGGCTTATTAACATTATTGTGTGTTTATAAGCTTATATAAGTGTTAATAATGGCATTACAAACACCCATGACCTACCCATTATGTCTTTGCCATGCCTTTATTAATCTTATTTTGTTTGCTTATTGATATTAAAATATACTTTATTGCTCATCTATTATAAGTTAACTATAAGTTAGCTATGCTTTTTGCAACTACCGGATCTAAAGCGAGAACAATGCCTTATTATTCATTAAGGACCTTATTATAAAGCGTTACCAAATAATCTAATTAATTAGAGGCTTTGTAATGAATTAATCAAAATTAATTGCATTTTAATCACATATAAATATTTGACCTGAGAACAGTGAGAAGTAATTTTTTTCATGTGGATTTTTAGTATACCATTGAATAATGACTGAATACATAAGCTTAAGCAACAAAAATATTGTTTATTTTTCTTCAAGTCCAACAGACCAGTGCAATTTTTGCCATAAAGTGTAGCAATAGCATATTTAGAAATATAGTACATTTCATAAATTCAGGTAGCCTAAAGGTAGGTAGACTTTTTAGGTTTTTTAATTAAAACACAATCCACGCTAGCTACCACACTAGCCGCTAGCTGTTATATGTTTAGCATTGAGGTGATACTTGAGGCTGGATGTGCTGGGTGATATGTGAATACCTTGTTGCATAGCAACACAACCATGCTCTTATCGACGCTTCCATCCGTTGGTTTTTAGTAACTAAATGTCCCATCATCCACGGGGCCAACCAAAGGTCTCATCAGCTTCTTCCTTCATGTTCACTGTGGTTTGTTGTTGTCTGAACTCATCAACGCTAGTTGGTGCTCCAGTATAATCGGTCCGCCTGAAACTCATCCAATGAGAAACGTTCCGCGGTGCAAAAATAAGTGCGATTAAAATGCGTCAATTTTTTTAATGAGTTAATTTTTGTGTAATTAATTAATCTTTATTAACGGGTTAAAGTCCCGACCCTAATATATATATAACATATTGTCATTGCATTGTACTAAGGTTATTGCAAGGCTTGGTCAACTATAAGTTTCTGCAACGTTAAAATCTATTTTTTCTATGACTATTGTAAATAAGAAATATTATGGCAACAGAAATATATTCATAAAGTAGATAAATGTAGCTGATGATCTCAGTGGTCATTACAAACAGTAATCATGTTATAAAAATTGTGAAATATTTTTGTTATGCGTTTATAAATGTTGTAAATGTATTTATGTTCTCAATAAAATAAAATAAAATTACACATTTGCTTGTTTGTGTCATACTTTGCATATTTTTTTACTGATGATGAAAGTAATTATTAAACAGAAATAGCAGTGTAGAAATTCTCTATTATAACTTAAAGACCTGCATTCAAAACATTACTTTTGGTAGGTCACATAAAAATATACTTAAAGTACCAGGAATAAAAATAGGTCAATATTTATCATTGATAATTAATTATATTTTAACATTATATACTGTTGGGTAGCTTATACATATCTAATATAATACACCGCCATATAAAGATTGACTTAATGTTTATGTTATTTATTATTTTCTAAAAGTAACTAAATTACCAATTAAATGAAGTGAAGTAAAAAGTACAATATTGGCTTCCAAAATGAAGTGTAATAGAGATATAAAATCAAATAAAATATAGTACAGTACTAGAGTAAATGTACTTATTTATATTACACCACTGAAAGTATGCTAGTAGGCTATATATATCAAATGTGTCAAATATGTGTGCAACATATACTTTGTAGCCTATGTTTTCTGTAACTGCTAAATAAGTATTGTAATGTTTTATGTATGTTTAATATATTGTCCAATATAGCCTCAATTGGCTACATGAGGGCATCAAATGCAGCAGTTGTATCTAAAAAAAAAATATCGGTAAAGAGATACTTAAGTCAAAACATGTGAACAACTGAACCAGAGGCCTACTGTAAGTGACCAATAGATTCAGTAATTAATAATCCTAATATAATAATATTTCACCAAAACCTGTCTTCGCTTGTTTTGTGTGGAGGCATTAGCTTATCTATATTTTCAGATTCAACCACAGGCGGCGACATAAACAAAACTACTTTACTTAAGTAGCCTATTTCAATTTATGTAACTTTATACTTCTACTTGACTACATTTTAGAGGCAAATGTTGTACTTTTTACTCCAATACATTTAGCTGACAGCTTTAGTTACCTTTCAGACTGAGATTTAACATGAAAAACATGATCAATTTAAAGTGATTAGACTTTTTAAAAATTGTATTAAACCTCATAACAGTATATTAAGTAGTTAAAAATGAGCCCTACCTTTACAAAGTTAAAACACTGCATAGATACAAATAATCTAATGACATATTTTGAACATATTTAACAATCTGAGTGGGTTCATTCTGCATAACGAATACTTTTACTATTGATACTTAAGTACTTTGATGTTGATACATTTGTACTTTTACTTAAGTAAAGGATTCTGAATACTTTTCCACCACTGATACACATCCCCTCCTTACCTGCATTGTAGCTGATAGATGAATTACATTTAACAACTGTGAGCAATTTTTTCCTCTGTACCCGAGGCACACTGTGTGCTTTTCATTAATTATGCTTTCTCACGTCCTCTTCCTTCCAGTGACCTGGAAATCTTTTGCCCTCACACCCCATATTTGTGAACACCCCATGAAACACCCTTATGCACAAGCCCCCATGTTTGCCATTGACAACCATATTGCTGTTATCCACTGCCCTCTGTGGACAACTGTCTGCATCTGCATCATGCATACACTCCTACCAGCTGTAGTAACTAACTTAACTAGTTCATTTCACTTCAATCATGCTCCTGCTTAACCCTTAATAGGGCACTCATTGAAATACTTGCAAATTCCAAATTTCGACCCTTGAGAATATTGGAGGATATTACATACTGCCAGAATGTGTAAAAAACATACGGACCCGGGGGGGGGGGTCATATTTTGAGAAAAAAGTTACAAATTTATGACAAAAATATCTCAAATTAATGGTAAAAAAGTTACAAATTTATGAGAAAAAAATCTCAAATTAACAGTAAAAAGAAGTTACAAATATGTGAGAAAAAAATCTCAAATGAATGGTAAAAAAAGTTGATTAGATTAAAGTGGCTAATCTATGAGAAAAAAATGCACAGATTTATGAGATTTAAAATGGTGAATCTGCGAGAAAAAAAGTAGTTTTTTCCCACATGTAAATCTGTGACTTTTTCACACAGATTTGCCACTTTAAATCTCTTAAATCTGCAACTTTTTTTCTTGCAGATTTGCCACTTAAATCTAGTAACGTAGCCTGATCTTTGCTGATTAGCTGGAAGAAATCCATGTGGTTCTACGACCTCACAGAGAGACATGGGGACTCCATTTTGATATCCACTGAAGTTACCAAATATAGTTCTTCGCCCGATAAAGGGTTAAACTGCTGTCAAAGTTTCAAAGTAAAAGCACTAAAATCAGCAGAAAAAAGTGCGTAGTTTAGTTTGAAAATGAATCGTATGTTAAAGGTGGCGGTTGGCAGCACAGTTTACCAACACTGTAAGAGGAGATGGGATGTATTATAATGACAGTCAGGAGACTCAGCAGCAGCTGATGGAAACTTGGATGAGTGTGAGTTGACTTCCCCCCACCGGTGTTCACACAAATACAGTGTGGATTGTTTCAGCTAGACACAAAACCACATACCACCTTGTGCAACATGCAATTGCAACCACATACTGAGAGGAAATGTCTCACTTTACCAGAAGGCGGTGTGCCAGTGTCATTTTCATACAGTAGCTTTTAAGCTTTCATACTCAGCCACAAACCTTCTCACTGTACAAACATGATACAAAGCCACAACTGGAAATGGTGCACAGATTGCTTGGATTTTGCTTTTTATTAAAAAAACAAAACAAAGGCTCAAATTAATCTCAGCTTTGGTTTCAGCATTGTAAGATGAAGTCCATGCATCATCAACACCATTGTATGACCAGTGACTCTGTTTCAATATGTTCACTTCTTCTTCTTTTTTTAACAAATTAGACAAAACCAACCTGGTCTCACAGGAATCTGTGAAATAGCCACGGATTCGCTTAACTCAAAATCCGTGGAATAGCCACGGAATCACTCAAATTTCCGTGAAACTGACACGGATTTCGCTACAATGCAAGTTAATGACAGTCATAAAGTGATTATGTACATTCACTGAGTGAATATTTAGAAAATAAAACATATATTTCTCGTTAGAAATGTGATCAAAATCCATTTTTATCAAAATATAGATTTTTTCACTAAAAATGAGAGAACTGTCCACCATATTTTTTGTTCTGGCCGCCGGGACCTTGAAAGTCACGTGACTTGGAACAAACCAATAGGAAAAAATATCCATGGAATAGCCACGGGATATGACTGTCTTTAACTTGCATTGTAGCAAAATCCGTGTCAGTTTCACGGAAATTTGAGTGATTCCGTGGCTATTCCACGGATTTTGAGTTAAGCGAATCCGTGGCTATTTCACGGATTCCTGTGAGACCAGGTTTGACAAAACACATGTACACATAAAAACAGATATAGATAAACAAAATAAAAGTATATGAAGTATTTTCATATATTCTAGCAAATAATAAAGATAACGGCAGGGATTTTTTTATTACACACACTCATGCTACACATTTTCCCCACATATCAGATCATCCTCACCCAAAAAAACAGCCATATGGGCCATTTGTGCAAGCAGCTTATTAGGATCCATATTTACATATTCAGTTTATTTTTAGGCAGCGACCTATAGTGGCCGCAGAAACTATGAGGGAAGGAAGTCAGGTGAGTATAAAGAGCGACAAAGTCTGTTTAAGGAGGAGGGTGTGAATGGGCCAAACATGGGACAGGAGACCTGTGGTTGTGTTCTGAAAAGCAACATTGGTTTTGTTGCACATATAACAACGTCACGGTGTCTTTCCTAAACCTAAAGGGGCTTTCACATTGCTGCGCAGTAACTCACCACCTCCAGTCATTTCAATGAGGAGAGGAAGTGGTTTCGGCTGTAGGGGAATGCTGGGGCGGCTGTGGCTCAGTTGGGAGAGTTGGTTGGCCCCCAACCGAAGGGTTGGTGGTTCGATCCCCGACCATGGCAGCCTACATGTCGAAGTATCCTTGAGCAAGATACTGAACCCCAAATTGCTCCCGATGTGCTGTGTTCATCGGTGTGTGAATGAATTCCCAATGGTGGCAGGTGGCACCGTTTAGGGTAGCCTCTGCCACCAGTATGAATGTGTGTGTGAAAGGGTGAATGAGCGCAGTCTGTAGTGTAAAGCGCTTTGAGTGTTTGAAAAGCGCTATATAAGTGCAGGTCCATTACCATTTACCAATGAGGCGATAAGCAGCCACATGAGCGTCTTCAGACTTCACTTTATAGTTAAAGTTAGCTACAGTCATGGGAAAAAATATTAAATCACCCTTGTTTTCTTCCATTTCTTGTTCATTTTAATGCCTGGTACAACTAAAGGTACATTTGTTTAGACAAATATAATGATAACAACAAAAATAGCTTATAAGAGTTTAATTTAAGAGCTGATATCTAAACATTTTCCATGGTTTTCTTGATAATGATTTTAGTTATTAATTAATTTTTATTTTCCTTTGTATGATGAAGTTGTGAAAACAAGAAGGCACCAGTTCCTGTCCTTTCAGTCAGGCAAAAGGAGAAAGTCTTACTGTGTACATGCTTGGAAATGATCTTACCTGACAAAAACTTTTATTTAATTTTAGTTAATTTGAGAGCTAATATCTAGCCATTTTCCATGGTTTTCTTGAGAATGATTTTGATAACTATCAAGAAAACCATTGAAAATGTCTAGATATCAGCTCTTAAATTAAACTCTTATGAGCTATTTTTGTCGTTATCATTATATTTGTCCAGACAAGTGTACCTTCAGTTGTACCAGGCATTAAAATGGAACAAGAAATGGAAGAAAACAAGGGTGGTCTAATAATTTTTTCCATGACTGTATATACTGCTTGAAACAGTTTTAAAAGTTTTTTTTGCTTTTTTGGGGAATGCTCTTGCAGGTAGTTGGGACAGTAGCCGCACAGCGGTGTGAAAGCAGCTCAACTTTGTAGCTTTGTTGCCTAAATATAACCAAGTCGTTCTGTTTCAACATGACCTTAGTAGTCACTTGGCTAAAACGGTGACTGTGTTAACCCATAAGAACCCAGACCCAGTTATCCTAAAGAAAAGTTATGGGGGATATACCACCATTTCTGATGTGTTTTCAAAAACACTATCCCTAAATGTCAAAGATCTGTGAGGTGACATAAACATTACATTGGGCGCTTATAGTAGGCCTATTTATGTTTATAATATTTATGTTTATAATATTTCATATTTTAAAATTTAAAAAAACTAGACACAAATTTGCCTTTTTCTCTGCATCTCCACAACATCTATCAAAATTGTGACATTATTAGTTCTGTTTAACAACAAATTATTTTTTAGATTTGTTTTTAAGTAGCATAATAATAATAATAATAAATCGATAATAAATAAATACAAATAACCATGTGTCTTTTTGTTTATCAAAATTGTGACTTTAATTTGTTCAGGAAATATAGTCAAAACAAGTTAAATGCAATACAGGATACCCTATTAATGGATTAGAACTGTTAAATGGGTTTAAACTTAGCCTAGTAACAAAAAATAGAAAACGTGTTTGTTACACGGGTGTCACCATGGGTTCTTATGGGTTAAATAGAATGGTTGATATATTTTGTTTTGAGAGTTATTGGCTTAACAGCTTAGTCATTTAGGATATGAGGACACATGAAGGCTGACACACGCAGTTTCTCTGAATCTAATGTTTCCAGCCTGCCAGCCAGAGTCCATCATAAGCCCTGTTGAGTCTCTCTGTCAGCCGCATGAGCAGCAGGTCCTGCAGGCAGTCCCACGTCACCCACAACCTTTCCACAAGACTGTACTGGCAGTAGCCCATAGCCAAGCCAAAGCCCACATCTGTCACATAGTGCCTGGCGAGCAGCAGCCGGGACAGGCTAGCGAGAGCGGCCCAGCCCACTACGAGGACCCGCATGGACGCCGTGTCCACCAGCTGGGCTAGAAGGAAGCGGGCACACATGGCGGCCCGTGTGGCGTGGCCTGAGGGGAAGGAGTAGCGCTCCACAAAGAAGGTGGAGAGGATGTCAGAGCGGTTCTGAGCCGGTCTGCGACGCCTGACGAGAGTCTTCACAACTCGGACCAACGCCAGGTCCAACATCAGAGCTGCAGGGGGAGAGAGACACGACACTGGTTTCAGTTTGCATTGAAGGCTGAAAACTCTCTATTCAAAGTGCGACTCAGCTCACTTTCTATTGTTCACAGCAGATTGCTATTTATAATAACACATGCTGGGCCATCACTCTGCAGCTACGTTTCTTCTCTACATCAGTAGAGTGTGTGTTGTCCTTCAGCAGCGGTGCAATGTAACTAAGTACTTTTCCTAATGTACTGTAGGCCTACTTAAGTACAATTTTGAGGTGCTTGTACTTAACTTGAGTATTTCAATTTTATGTAATTCCATTTTTACTCCACTACATTTATCTGACAGCTTTAGTTACTTTTGAGGTCAAGAATTTTTTTTATTTTATTTCTTAATTTAGCCTAATAACAGTATGTTAAGTAGTTAAATCAGCCCTATTTTGAGAAAATTAAAATGTTATTTAAATAAATGCATCAATATTAATAATACAATAATATATTTGGAATATATAAACTTAAGTTACATTTTGAGGTACTTGTACTTTACTTGAGTAATTCTATTTAAGGTAACTTTATACTTCTACTTCACTACATTTTAGAGGCAAATATTGAACTTTTTACTCCGCTACATTTAGCTGACAGCTTTAGTTACTTTTCAGGTTGAGATTTAACATGAAAAACATGATCAATTTAATGTGAATAGACTTTTTTAAAAATGTTATTAAACCTTATAACAGTATATTAAGTAGTTAAAATGAACCCTACCTTTACAAAGTTAAAACACTGCATGAATACAAATAATCTAATAACATATTTTGAACATATTTAACAATCTGAGTGGGTCCATTCTGCATAACGAGTACTTTTACTTAACTTTATACTTCTACTTCACTACATTTTAGAGGCAAATACTGTACTTTTTAGTCCACTACAGTTAGCTGACAGCTTTAGTTACTTTTCAGGTTGAGATTTAATATTAAAAAAAAGATTTAAGTTACTTTATAACAGTATATTAAGAAGTTTAAATGAGCCCTACCTTGAGAAAATTAAAACTTTACATAAATAATAATAATAATGTAATAATATATTTAGAATATATTAAACAACTTGTGTGTCAAGTCTGCATAACGAGTACTTTTACTTAAGATACTTTAAGGCCATTTTGATGCTGATATTTTTGTACTTTACTTAAGTATGTTTTGAATGCAGGACTTTCACTTGTTGTGGAGTAATTTCACAGTGTGGTGTTAGTACTTTTACTTAAGTAAAGGATCTGAATACTTCTTCCACCACTGTCATCCAGTGTCTCATCCTCTGACCCCACAGGATGGAGACAAGCTGCAGGAACTACACTAGACATATCTCCTGTTGTAAAGTCATATCTATGGTTTGTCCTATTTACTGAAGTAGTGAACAACATTCTCATTGCATAAAAATCTTGTGGGATGGTAAAGACAATTCCAGACTATAGTCAAACCCTTGTGGTTGGTGAAAAAATTGTTAGAATTTGATTATAAAACGTGTAAAAGTATAAGTGAATATTCTTTTTAAGGGGTTAAGTGCCCTTCAAGGTGACAATTGTCAGGAAATAGTTGAGGCAACCATCCTCCAGGCCTCCCCACTGTCCATTTATTCACCTCTTTGGGCATTTTCTTTCGGTAAATCACTTACTAATGCTTTCAAAACATTTTTTTTATTTAAATCCCCTTGGCTGGTGTCTATCCTTTGTATTTGGAAATAATGCAGTTAGAAATGTTGTTAATCCTTTTAATAGGTGCTCATGAGTTTTTAAGTTTCAAATAACCAATCAAATCTGCAGTTATAAATGTTGATAAGTAATTAATACAATTACTTTTAATTAAAGAGCAAAAGTTAAAAAAAAAAAAAGTTCAACATCTGGCAACCCTTAAATCTGTCGAGCATTTATAAATCATTTTAGCACTGATTAAAAAAAGTAGTAGTAGTAGAAGTACTTCAAGACATTTATAAAGTAGCACCAAACTTTAATGAAGGATCTTTAAGTTATTGAAGAACTTTTGTTCATATGTCACTTTAATTTCTCTACCTTTTAACCTTTTAACAGCCGTCCTTTTCCATTCTTTAAACTGCTGCCCCGTTTTTGTTTTTGCCTTGATGTACTCTAGAAAGTCTCTTATAACAGATGTAAATTTTTTTGGGCTTCTCATTTAAATTTATACTGACCCTACTCTTAAATAAACCAAATTAAATAACCTTTGCACCACAGTAGTACAATAAATGTAAATTGTAACAATACAACACTCTTCAGTTGTCTAAAAAGCTCTCTCCTATTGAATTATATTAAATGAAACCTTTGACCTCATTAATTTCTCATTTCCCAGCCCCAGTATTTCCAACTCACAGTGGCGGCCTATAGGCTATAATGTGCCAAAAATAGCTCTGGTATTTGACCACAGCACAATACTGTATAGTAACCGTCTTGATCTTAAAGCTGTCAGTCAACGTGTATAATCTACCCATGCGAATAAAGCATCAACATAGAAATAGTATATAGTCTATAAGCATCAAGCATGTCACGTGCATGTCTCTCAGTGGCAACAGATGCTATCAGCTGCGGCTCAAAGGAGAAAACTTTCCATGGCTGCGCTGATGCTGTTGGGGACGCACACACCGCCTGCAGCTCTACTGATGCATTATTAGACACTTGTGTGGATTGATGCAGCTTTGGCCTCTTATATTGAGCTATTTTAATATCCGTTTACATTACTCAGCTCAATAAAAAAACACTTATGACTAGCAAAGGCTTCGTTTTGGAGTCTGCACAGCTGTGCGTAATAACGCAAATGCGCAAAATATCCAAACGGGCGTGCCAAATGCGCAGTAAAAATGAGTTTTTGTTCAAACCTAAATGTGAATATTAAATAAATAAACAAAAAATGCTACCTGTTGGTTATGTGTGGTAGTTTTAAGAAGTGCTATTTAAAGCAAACAATGTATTTATAATTGGATTGCAGCAATCCAAACTATCAATGATAAGCCCATGGAGTCATTCCTGATGATCCAAAATCCAGACAATCGACACACATTGACTCACCCAGGGCCAGGTTCAGCATGATCTCCTGTTCCGCCACACTCTCTCCCCGGAGCAGAGTGTACACGGTGCCGACGAGCCACGGGATGACATGGCCAGAGAACTCCACCAGGCGCACCAGGGGCCGTATGCCGCCCCATGAAGACTCCTCGCAGGCGCACACTCCGAGCCGCTTGGACAGCCACAGATCTATCGCCAGCAAGAACCGCAGCGTTATAGTGAATATCGGCTGGCTCAGACTGACGGAGAAGTGCTCAGGTTGAGCTCCGGAGGAAAAGTAAGAACAGCTGGAGCCCCGGCGGCGGACATGGCACTCAGATGATGCCCGGTTTCCACACGCAACTCCACGGCAACTATTCCGTCTGGACGCTGGCAAGGACATTTTCGTTTTGACAAAGTGTTCACAGAAATATCCGCCCTTCTGTATCGACCACCTGTGACCAGTAAACTCCTTAATCCTGCTGCGCTCCGACGCAAAACATCCTTCAAACTGGGAAGTCCAAACACAGGGGTTAAATGTGACCAGTTCAGAACTGGACTGCTCTGGTCACGTGGCTACAGTAGCCTTCAAATTAACATGCAATAAAACTATCATGGAGTTTTAAATGTGTGGCTTCATTTTTCCTTTTCTTTAAGTATCCTCTGAAACAAATACACCTCCTGCATGAAAATAATGTAAATTATTTTAAGACTAAATTGCTTAATAATACATGAGCATATTCTTGTGGAGAAGTTCAGTGCTGCACTTTAATAAAACTTCTAAATCGTTGATAGGAAACCTGTCCATACGCATGCGTAAATTGCTCATTTGGAAACCTGCGCAAATCAATCAAAACGCGACCTGAATGAGTCAGAAGGTGGATTACTATGTGCTGCCCTGTGCAGTTCACGGTTGGTGCTTATGTCAACAGAGTAGTAGCCTGTTCAAAGGGGAAGTTTCCGCCTCTTAACACACGATTCTGCCGTCAGAGCTGAACAGACGCAACACCTACACGGCCACACTGAATATGCCCGGACTGCTGCTCGGAGATGTATTTCCTGATTTCGAGGCGGAAACTACCTATGGCAAAATTAAACTGCACGAATTTCTTGGAGACTCGTAAGTAGGCATCATGAATTTGGGTATTTATGGTTATTGATTCGTAATATTATCAAGTTCACATGAGGGAGGGACAGATAGAGAGAGAGAGAGAAAGGGAACTTTCGTCCAGTTCCTGTTACTCTTCTCTGACTTCTGCTTTATTGAACTTTGCGTGAAATATAAATGCCATCTAAAACTTTAAACCTATCATAGTGGCACTCCGGCTTGTTAGTCAATATGCTGTTATAAAATAATAATCTGTGGTGCACAAATAGACAAATTAATCAAACGAATGAAGCCTTTTTGGGGCCGGGTTATAGGGCTACTGACCACCAGAAAGCAAAATAAAAGCATCTGTAAGCTGAAAAGGTCAAAGGTTAAACCTGAAATCCCTATTGTCACCTATAGTATTCGCTGATGACACAAATCTCTTTGTTACTGACAAGAACTTTGATTCCGTTATTGTTAAAGCAAATGCTGGACTCATCCATTTTTCTTATTGGGTCAAGTTAAATAAGTTATCAATCAATGTCAAGAAATCTAACTTTATTATTTTTAGAAATAAGAACAAGATTTATAATGCAGAGAGAGCCAAAATATATATCAATGACAGTGCACTTGCACAAGTTTCATCAGTAAAATTCTTAGGTGTCTACATTGATGAAAAACTCTGTTTTAAGAACCATTGTGAACTTGTCTGTAAAAAGGTCTCAAAATCGTTGGGCATTATAAAAAGGGTTAAACACCATTTGAAAAAGAGCACACTTCTAACATTGTATTACAGTTTAATTTATCCTTACATATCTTACTGTAATATAATTTGGGCGAGCACTTACCATTCTTATTTACAGGCAATTCATAGATTTCAGAAATCCTTTGTAAGAATTGCCACTAACTCTTCTTATTTAGCCCCAACTAAACCATTATTTAATCAATTGCAACTACTTACAATTTATGAGGTCAATAAGTATCAAACAGGGGTTCTTATGTATAAAGTAATTTGCCTTCCTGCATCTTCACCTAACTTTTTTCATAGTTACTTTGAGTTTAATTCTCATTATCTTGCACATCTTACAAGAAGAAAGAATGATTTACATATTCCTTTCTGTAGGACCTCTGTTGCCAAATTCTCATTTGTTTATCAAGGTGCAGTGCTGTGGAATGACATAAAACATCTAACAGAATCATGTTCCTCTTTAAATACTTTTAAGACCAAGCGCAAAAAATCCCTATAGATGTTTAACACCTTTGTATTTGTTTTGTTTATATTTTGTTTGTATTTTTTATTTTCATCTAGCTATGTAATTTAAGTAAAGTATAGTTATTTATAGGTTTAAGAGGGAGGGTCGCGTATAAGCCCTTTGGGCTTTTTGATCTTTCCTGCATTTTCTTTTACTGTTTCTTGTACTGTTATTTCCTAACAATTGTATGTTTTTTTAAGTGCAAACAACAATAAATAAAAAAAAAATAAAAAAACCCAAAATGGTGCACAATCACATCGCTGACCTCATGAAAAAAGCCCCTTCTGTCATCTATTCTGAAACATTAGTGTCACCCAGAGGACATCCTGTCAGTTTGGTGTCAGATGCATCATTCAGTGTCAGTGTGTATTGTGCAAACTAACAATAAGCAGCAACAGGAACCACAATATTAGAGGTTTATGTCAGATTGAGTCACACTGAAACCTCAGGTTGAGTCTCCTCTTTACAGACTCACTGATCCTGACATACACCTGACACAAACTCACCCATCTCTCACTCTTTTTATTCCAGCTGGAATTTTAGCATTGATTAAAAAAAATAGTACTTCAAGACATTTATAAAGTAGCACCAAACTTTAATTAAGGATCTTTAAGTTATTGAAGAACTTTTGTTCATATGTTATTTTTATTTCTCTACCTTTTAACCTTTTGACTGCCGTCCTTTTCCATTCTTTAAACTGCTGCCCTGTTTTTGTTTTGCCTTGATGTATTTTAGTCTCTTATAAGTCTCTTATAACAGATGTACATTTGGGCTTCTTATTTAAATTCATACTGACCCTTCTCTTAAATAAACCAAACTAAATAACCTTTGCATCTTAGTAGTACAATAAATGTAAATTGTAACAATACAACACTCTTCAATTGTCTAAAAAGCTCTCTCCTATTGATTTATATTAAATTAAACCTTTGACCTCATTAATTTCTCATTTCCCAGCCCCAGTATTTCCAACTCACAGTGGCGGCCTATAGGCTATAATGTGCCAAAAATAGCTCTGGTATTTGACCACAGCACAATACTGTATAGTAACCGTCTTGATCTTAAAGCTGTAGATAGATAGAGTCTCCTCAGAGTCACTGATCCTGACATACACCTGACACAAACTCACCCATCTCTCACTCTTTTTATTCCAGCTGGGGGATCCTGTTCTCCCACCCCAGAGACTACACCCCAGTGTGCACCACAGAGCTGGGCCGAGCTGCCAGAATGAGCAGTGAGTTCAGTAAACGCAACGTCAAAATGATCGCCCTGTCCATCGACTGCCTGGAGGATCACCACGGCTGGACCAAGGTGTGACAGTTACAGCATCATCACATACAGAAAGAAGGCTGTTTATCACTTAGTGAGCATCACAGTTTGGATTTCCCACCGGGTGAAACTGTTAATGTACTGAGCTCTGTTTCCATGGTGAACAATCAAATAAGCATGGTTTTTGCAGGCTAAAAGAAGTTTAGACTATTCTAATGTTTTTTAAAGGAAAATAACACATACTCCTTGTTTTAACCCTTTGATGCACAACATATTGACCCCCCTTCTAATGCTCAAAAATGATCCGCATTCATTTCCCATGTTATTTAATGCTGCTGTGTGTTTATCTTTTGATATCAACTTATTTTAAGATTGAATATTCCAAGTATTCTTTAACTATCTTGGTTGTGATAACAACAGATCATTATTTTCATTTTGCTTCTCATACTTTATGTAGAAAAAAAGTTTTTGTATTATTACATAGCTAACTACTTGGCTAAGTAGCTTGCTAAGCTAACTATTTAGCCAAGAAGTTAACTAAGTAGTTAGCTTAGCAAGCTACTTAGCTCAAAAATGGATATGGGTAATTTTTGACCCATGTTGTGCATTAGAAATGTAGGGAAGGGATTTTATTAAAAAAAAAAATAAAGCAAGACATAAAATTAGGATGTATGATGATCAAAAACAAACTAATAGAGGAAAAACCTGGAATACTATTAAACAAACATGAAACAGATCAATAAGTTTACTAAGTCATAAAACCAGATAGATAAAAATAGATTTCATATCAACCAAAAAGGTTTACGTATGAAAACGAAGGTCATTTTCACTATAATTTTAGTTAGTTTTATAACCACAAAATACAGTTTCAGTTAGTAGTCATTTTTAAAAAAAACTCTGGTTTTCATTTTTATTTCAGTTAACGAAAATGTTTTTCAATTCTAGTTTTTGTTATTTTGTTAGTTTTCGTTAACTGTAATAACCTTGGTGCCCTTTGCATAACATGTATTTTTATTTTTGATACATTTTGACGTCGATACTTTTGTACTTTTACTTCAGTAAGTCTTGAATGCAGGACTTTTACTGTGTGGTATTAATACTTTTACTTCAGTAAGAGATCTGAATACTTCTTCCACCACTGAGCTCCAACTGTGTGCTACTGATTTGATTTAAATAGCTAAGGTCTTGTCTTGTGTCTCTGTACTAACTAGGACATCCTGGCATACAACTGTGAGGAGTCTTCCTGCACCTCGCTGCCCTTCCCCATCATAGCAGACAGTAAGAGGGAGCTGGCAGTGGCCCTGGGCATGCTGGACCCAGTGGAGAAAGACCAAGACGGCCTGCCGCTCACTGCCCGCTGTGTACGTCTTCACAATCAAAATCAAAATGTCCCTGTTTTATGGCCAGCATGCAACCTCAATATCCAACATGGTCTCACAGAAATCCGTGAAATAGCCACGGATTTCGCTTAACTCAAAATCCGTGGAATAGCCACGGAATCGCTCAAATTTCCGTGAAACTGACACGGATTTCGCTACAATGCAAGTTAATGACAGTCATCTTTTTCTGGCGAGATCTTCACCACAAAGTGATTATGTACATTCACTGAGTGAATATTTAGAAAATAAAACATATATTTCTCGCTAGAAATGTGATCAAAATCCATTTTTATGCAGAAACAAAGTCAAAATATTAATTTTTTCACTAAAAATGAGAGAACTGTCCGCCATGTTTTTTGTTCTGACCGCCGGAACCTTGAAAGTCACGTGACTTGGAACAAACCAATAGGAACAAATATCCATGGAATAACCACGGGATATGACTGTCATTAACTTGCATTGTAGCGAAATCCGTGTCAGTTTCACGGAAATTTGAGCGATTCCGTGGCTATTCCACGGATTTTGAGTTAAGCGAAATCCGTGGCTATTTCACGGATTTCTGTGAGACCAGGTTGCAATATCTTATACACTGTAACGAAAAGCTGTGTATTTACGGTGAATTACAACAGTATACTACTATATTTTATAGCAATTGTAAAATACTGTTAAATATTCATCCCTCACATGTAAATTAACAGTTAAATTGGTCAATTAACAATAAAAGTAGATAACTATAAATTAAAAGCATTAAACACTATTTGTAAAGAATTGCTGTAAAATACCACACACCATTATCCTAAGATCATACTGTAAGCCAAAATACAGTAATATATTCAGGGTTCGTACGGGTGCTTGAAATCGTTGAAAATGCTTGAATTTAAATGTTGTTTAAAGAGTGATTGGATTTTGGATAAAGTGCTTGTAAATGCTTGAAATTCTTACTGTATTTCTCTTGCAATCTGACTATATCCATCTATAGACTATAGATAATCACATGTTCAATGTAAAAATAATGAGTAGCCTATCTGAAATGAAGACCGTTCCTCCTAAAAGTGTAACACCATCACTGTTGGTATGGTTCAGTGAAATCTCCCCCTTTAAGTATGCAAGTAGTCATCTTTTTTCTTTTTTGGTCATTTTGTGTCTTTTTTGGTAATTTTGTGTCTTTTTTGGGTAATTTTTTTTTTTAAAGTAATTTTGTTTTTTTTCTGTCATTTTGTGTCTTTTTGGGTCATTTTGTGTCTTTTTGTGACTTTTGTGTGTCATTTTGTGTCTTTTTTAGAATTTTGTGTCTTTTTTTTTGGTCATTTTGTTTCTTTTTTTCTTTCTTTTTTTCAAATAATGAGTGAGAGAATAATGTGTCTTTTTTTGGCAATTCTGTGTATTTTTTGGTCATTTTTTTTTTTTTTTTTAGTAATTTTGTATCTTTTTTTTGGTCATTTTATGTCCTTTTTTAGTAATAGTTTAGTACTCCTAAAAGTGTAATACCATCGCTGTTGGTATGGTTCAGTGAAATCTCCCCCTTTTAGTATGTAAGTAATTCATCTAAAACATGCAATTTACAACAGGTGTAAGATACTGGAAAAGCTTGAAAATGGACCTTAAAAGTCCTTGAAAAATGCTTGAATTTGACCACTGCTAAAGTGTACGAACCCTGTGTACTGTTAAACAAATTACAGTATGTGGACTGTAAAATAACAGTAAAATACTGGCGTCCCTGCTGCCAGTATTTTACTGTTATTTTTACAGTTACAGTGTAATAATTAACCCCGTGAGGCTCCGTCCCTCCCTCTGTTTGCGTGCAGGTGTTCATCATCGGTCCTGACAAAACGCTCAAGCTGTCTCTCCTCTACCCGGCAACCACCGGACGCAACTTTGATGAGATTCTGCGAGTGGTGGACTCGCTCCAGCTCACGGCGGGGAGACGACTGGCCACGCCTGCCGACTGGAGGGTATGTCACACCTCTGAAAGTGACCTCAGCTTGTACCGATCATTGCAGCAGCTGACTGCAGAGATAATAGAAACAGGAACCTACTTGGTGCCATGCAGAATAACCTCGTTTTTCTTTCATGTCCCGTCCTGCAGCCTGGAGACTGTGTGATGGTCCCTCCCAGCATGTCGGAGGAGGAGGCGGCCTCTTTGTTCCCAGGCGGCATCTACACCAAAGAGCTGCCCTCTGGCAAGAAGTACCTGCGCTACACACCCCTGGAAGAAACACAGCAGTGATATTCAACATGTCACACTTAATCCAGCAGCTCTTCACGTGGGACCTTAAGAACCTTGAGTACTACCTTTCTCGATTTTGTGCCTCCTCGATCTTCTGGCTTGTGATTCGGAAATCGATCTCAGCGCTCCATCCTGAAGGAAGTCTTCACATGCACCTTGAGGAACGAGCAGGGCAACCGGAGGAGCTGTTACTTTTTATTTTCATTTTTTTACTTCTTTGTTGAGACAGGTTTATATCAAGTCATAAACACTGTATTCAGGTGCATCTCAATACATTAGAACAGGGATGGGCAACTTAAATGCTGCAGGGGGCCACAACTTTTCATGTTCACTACCACAGGGCCACATATAGGACCGTGCACTTCACCAGATATGATGAAACTGCAATTTTAAATATGTTTACAGTGCAGTAACTTAACATATTTCATGCTCAAATGCATGTTAGCATTCCTGCATGTTGTTGTAGGAATACAAAAGGTTTGAAGCAAATAAAAAATAACCACTTACTGTGATTTTTTTTTTTTTTTTTTTTTTGCAAGAACAGCAGACCAACATTAACTGCAAGAAGTGATTTTGTGCATTTTTACACTGCACTTTTAAGATTTCATGCTCAAATGCATGTAGTTGTACTGAGGGCCACTTCAAGTGAGGGTGCGGGCCGTATGCGGCCCCTGGGCCTCCAGTTGCCCATCCCTGCGCTAGAATATGATAGAAAAGTCAATTTCCAGTAGTTCAAGTCAAACAGCCCCAACCAAGTATTGAGTCATATAGATGGACATTTTTTTGAGACACAGAATTTTAGGTCTTCATTAAATGTAAGGCATAATAATTATAATTAGAAGAAATTACATAAATGAATACATGAAATGTTTCATTCTGTGTGTAATGGATCTATATAATGTGTTATTTCTACTTTTTGAATTGAATTACTGACATAAATAAACATTTCTATGATATTCTAATTTATTGCAAACAGTTTAATATTTAACAGTCTGCAGGAAACTTCTATTTTGCAGCACTGCTGTTATCAGGATTAATATTGTGGCAATGCAAGAGGAAGTGGTTTATGGTGCTGGCTTCCTAGTGACAGCAAACACTGCTATTGTTGTCAGTGGTGAAAGAAGTTATCAGACCATTTACTTAAATAAAAGTACTAATACCACACTGTGAAACTACTCCACTACAAGTAAAAGTCCTGCATTCAAAACTTACTGAAGTAAAGGTACAAAAGTATCAGCAGCAAAATGTACTTAAAGTATCTAAAGTAAAAGTACTCGTTATGCAGAATGGACCCACTCTGATTGTTTAATATATTTGAAATATATTATTAGAGTATTTGTATTAATGCATTTATGCAAGCAGTGTTTTAATTTTGTAAAGACAGGGCTCATTTAATAACTTAATATGCTGTTATAAGATTTAATAAACAAAGTCGAATCACTTCAAATTGATGTTGAGGTTTATTTTAAAAATGTTAAATCTGGACCTGAAAAGTAACTAAAGCTGGCAGCTAAATGTAGTAAAGTTATTCTAAACACATTTTTAGATTATTGTTATTGATGCATTGATGTCATTTAATTTCATAAAGGTAGGGTTCATTTTAACTACTCAATATACTCATAAGGTTTAATAAAAAAAAAAAAAGTCAAATCACTTTAAATTGATCATGTTTTTTATGTTAAAAGTAGCTAAAGCTGTCAGCTAAATGTAGTGGCGTAAAAAGTACAATATTTGCCCTTAAAATTTAGTGAAGTAGAAGTATAAAATTACATAAAATGGAAATACTCAAGTAAAGTACAAGTACCTCAAATTTGTACTTAAGTACAGTACTTGAGTAAATGTACTTAGTTACTTTCCACCACTGATTAACAAGCCTGTGTTCTGTGTACTTCATTACAGTTACAACTTTTTTTAAAATGTGGGATTATCTACTTTCACAGTAGTTTTGCACGGTGAATCTATAAAGTTCTATAAAGTCTTATGGATTTACTGTGTCTACACTCTAATGATTGATATGCATTTGTACACATTTCACCTGTTTGAGACAATAAAAGCATGCATGTTCATATTGAGTCTGCAAAAAAACCCAAATTTGCTGTGTAATGACTTCTGGGCGCTACCGTGCAGCAGCAGCTCTCCCTCCTCTCTTCTCTCTATTACACCGTAGTTCTGTTTGTAGGCGGCTGGCTGTTAGCTCAGCTGTGTAGGATTTGGCGTTCCCCCTCACCGTGTCCACAGCATCAGTGAAGAGCTTATCAACTTTGATCCTGCGTGCTGCTGGCAACAGGCTCCTCTCTCTGAGGCCAGCAGACAGAGGTAAGGACAGTGGAACAGGAAATGGGAGATAAAAAAATACAGTAAATACTACTCTTCTTGCAAGAAGACTCAGTCTGCTTAGTGGAAATCTCCCTCTCCTCCTTCCTTTGTTCATTGGATCAGAGATGTTCTGGTAACACTTTACAATAAACATCTAAGTGATGTTTATAGATGGTTTATAAACCAATTATTATTAACCATTTACAAAATTCTATACATATTTAATCTTTAAATGGTTTCAAGCAATTTCTTAAAGGTATAAGAATAATTTTGAAATCATTTGCATACTTAATATGGTGTTAAAAATGTTATAATGAGTGTAAAGCTATTAATAAACTAATAATTATGTTTGTTTATGGTAAAGTAATCTATTTGGCATTTATAAATTATAGTTCAACCGTATAACATTTTCTATTCACCATTCTAAATGGCCTATATATGGTTTATAAATGATGATTAAACATTAATAAACTATCTGTTTACCATTTATAAATGGTCTATTTACCATCTATAAATGATGGTTATTGTAAAGTGTTACCAATGTTCTTTAAAAAAAAAAGATCAGGGTCCGGATTCACAAACATGTTCCTAAGATAAAACTTAAGAGAATTCTTAAGAAAAAAGATGTTCCTGAGAATGTTCTTAAATGCTATTCACCATTTTTTTTCTTAAGAATTGTCGTATGTTTTAGGAACTTCTTAGTTTTCTCACTTAGAACTTAAGTTCTTAGATTTTTAACTTAAGATCACTAGATCATTAACGAGGTAGTATCAAATACAACAACTGCCTCTGTGATTTACTAAGAGAACATTGTAGTGTAATAAGGAATAGGCCGACATGTCACACAGACTGAAAGGACATTTCAGTTATATGTCAACTGCCAGAATAATATTTATGTGATACATTCACAAAAAAACTACTCTGACCAAGTTAAGAGAAAGTTAAGAAAAAAATCAAGAAAAGATAAGGATTTCTTTATGAATACCAAATCTTCTTAAATTGTGTCTTATGAGCAAAGTTAAGAAAAAAAGTGGCACTTAAGATGCATATTTTTCTTAAGAATGCTTTGTGAATCCGGCCCCTGGTTTTCTTTAAGAGGCTCTTCAAACAAATTTGGGAAACTTTGGGGGCCTTTCTTTCATTTGGTTGAGAAGCTTAGTTTTGTTGATATTCCGGACTGATTTAATGTATATATTTTTTGTTTTAATCCGTTTTTTTAAATTATTATTTTTTACTACTAACTGGTGTTGCATGTGTGCGGTTGTTTTTACTGTATTTATTTTCTTAATACTACTACTTTATTACTACTTAATAATACTTTCTTAATGTTATTTTGTCTTTTTTAGTTTTGTTACCTGTATGGTCTTTTTTGTTGTCTGTTTTTGTTAAGAAAAGCAGAAAACCGAGTTGGGGAAAAAAAATACAGTCAAGACAGAACAAAGGTGATTAAAAATGAATCACTTTGGTGATATTCTGGACTGATTTAATGTATTTTTTTGTGTGTTTTTGTCCTGTTTTTTTTTTACTACTGACTGGTGTTGCATGTGTGCTGTTGTTTTACTCTATTTATTTTCTTAATGAATTACTTATTCTACTTTCTTAATGTTATTTTGTCTTTTTATTTATTTATTTTTTATACACATATATATTTATATATTGCTCTTGATTACCATTCAATGTCTGCATATATTGCGTCACAAAATTGTTTCACTGAAACTATTCTCAGTTTTGTCACCTGTATGGTCTTTTTTGTTGTCTGTTTTTGTTAAGAAAAGCAAAAAACAAAGTTGGGGAAAAAAAAATTCAGTCAAGACAGAACAAAGGTGATTAAAAATGAATCACTTGGTTGAGAAACAAAGTTTTGTTGATATTCCGGACTGATTTAATGTATTTTTTTTGTGTGTTTTTGTCCTGTTTCTTTTTTTACTACTGACTGGTGTTGCATGTGTGCTGTTGTTTATGCTCTATTTATTTTCTTAATTACTTATTCTATTTTCTTAATGTTACTTTGTCTTTTATATTCATTTTTTATACATATATATGTATATATTGCTCTTGATTACCATTCAGTGTCTGCATATATTGCATCACAAAATTGTTTCACTGTAACTATTCTCAGTTTTGTCACCTGTATGGTCTTTTTTGTTGTCTGTTTTTGTTGAGAAAAGCAAAAAACAAAGTTGGGGAAAAAAATACAGTGACGACAGAACAAAGGTGATTAAAAATGAATCACTTGGTTGAGAAACAAAGTTTTGTTGATATTCCAGACTGATTTAATGTATTTTTTTTGTGTTTTTATCCTGGTTTTTTGTTGTTGTTTTTTTTTTACTACTGACTGGTGTTGCATGTGTGCTGTTGTTCATGCTCTATTTATTTTCTTAATTACTTATTCTACTTTCTTAATGTTACTTTGCCTTTTATATTTATTTATTTTTTATACATATATATTTATATATTGCTCTTGATTACCATTCAATGTCTGCATATATTGCGTCACAAAATTGTTTCACTCTAACTATTCTCAGTTTTGTCACCTGTATGGTCTTTTTTGTTGTCTGTTTTTGTTGAGAAAAGCAATAAATACAGTGAAGACAGAACAAAGGTGATTAAAAATGAATGAGTGTCACTATTGAATTGGAGCACACTAAATTATATATCGAAACACATTCAGTTGGAGTGACAGTAAAAGGCTTGAGCACTATGATTTTAATTATTTATTAAGAATTGAAGGTGACAGTGTCTGACTGTGGATGGGGGTGAAGGGGCACTTGTAAGTCAGTCACTGTGTTATCTGTTCATCTCACATCTTCTTCCTTTAGGTAGAACAGCAGCAGTGGATTAAAAAGGCACACAGACACAGAAAGCCCCAACAGGTCTGCAAGGTGATTAGAAACCCTACATCCACCATCCAGGAGCAACTAAAACCTCCTGATAGAGATTCAAGCAGCAAGGTTAGGACTCCTGTTCTGGTTTCCTGTATGTGGATTTGTCATCGTCATGGTTACGTCAGAGAGAGAGTCACTTCCAGCTCGGCCGGCCGGCTGCCCCCCGTCAGCAGTGGCGTCATCTCTGGCTCATGAGGAGCTGGTACTCCCTCTGGTGGGCAAACAGCCGCAGGAACACTTTGTACTTTCTCTCATAGAAGCTGAAATGAGGATGAAATGCAGAGAATGATGACACACACACGCATGTGGTTTTCATGGCAATGAAACATGCAGACATTGTAGAGTTAACACTTATACTATACTATACTGCCCTACAAAGCAAAAAGGCAGTAACTACACAGAGTGCAGAACTGAAAAACGACTTTATAGTTATCCTGTAATCCAGCCTAAGTAGTTGTAGGTAGATTATTGGACATGTGGCTGTTTTGTTACTTTATATTAGCTTATTTTTTTGACCATATCAATGCTCATATTTAATTTTATATGTTACCCCTATTTTGCAGTTACTGTATTCTTGCTTTGTATTACTTACCAAAAACGTGGCACTATACCAAGGAAAAAGGCAGTATAGATTCTCCAAAAACTATTTTGCCACAACTTGGGCTCTGGGTGTGTTAGATACACTGTATTTGAAATAATTGGAACCATTTGTTTTCCTGAACATGGATATACCAAACCCAAACTCATTTGAGCATTTTAGGTCAATATTTTCCACCCGGAAGCTGTTCTGGTGCTGAAACGGCTGCAAGGCTTTTGCAGTTACTGTACAAACGACTACCATTTTTCTCCAAAACGACACACATCTGAAATAAGATGTTTTGTCACATAACAAAGGATGCCTTGAATGTCATGAAAATGATAATAACTAATTTTTGACCAAAAATGCAGTTACTGCCTTTTTGCTTTGTAGGGCAGTATACAGGGTTCGTACACTTTTTCAGTGGTCAAATTCAAGCACTTTTCAAGGACTTTCAAGGTTCATTTTCAAGCTTTTCCAGTACTTTGATACTAAAAGGGGTAATTTCACTTAACCATACCACCAGTAATGGTATTAGACTTTTAACAACTAAAAGTAGTTTGCTAATCTCATAAAACATACTGGTATGGGAATCTAGGGGCTAGGAGCAAAAGTAAGCTCACAAAAATCATCAACCGGCAGCTGGTGGAACTAAACACGACCCAAACTAGGAGGAAAGACCCACAAATACTTCAGGAGCCCTCACATCCACTAGGAATTAGAAAAACTCCCTTCAGTAAGGAGATACAGGGCAGAGCAACAAGAAACATCTCAGGAACAAGAAGACGCAGGCGGAGCGGTCTTCATTTCAGATAAGCTATAGACTATTCAATTTATATATTTTCTTCCATTGAAAATGCAGTTATCTATAGTCAGTTTGCAAGAGAAATACAGTAAGAATTCCAAGCATTTACAAGCACTTAATCCAAAACCCAAGAACTTTTAAATTACATTTTTTGCATGTTTTTAAAAATAAAAGGAAAAAGGTAGAAAAATAATAAAAAAAGCGTTCCTATAAAAAGGCAAAGTGCTAAAGAAGCCTCTTTATTTGTATAAATTATTTTGAAATGTTGCATCTGCATTTAATTGGGCATCATAGATATTAAATCCATTTCTATTATTCTCCAACTGACCATCACTAAGTAAGTGTGTATGTGGTGAATATGGCATAGCTTGTCTACCTGCACTCTTCAATTAATTTGTAATTGATTTTTTCTAATTGTTTGTTTTCTGTTGTTTTGTTTTGTTTTTTAACTGTAATTATGTATATCCTTTGTGAAGCACATTGAGTCTGCCTTGTGCATGAAATGCGCTCTATAAATAAAGTTGAATTGAACTGAATTGAATCACAGCAACCAACCAAATATATATATATATATATTTTAATCTCTTTATGTGTCTCACCTCTGGAGTTCACGGTCAGGCTGCACAACTTTCCCCACTTTAGCCATTCTCTCCATCGCCTCCTAAAACATTTGCAAAGACAAACATCACTCAATAAATCATGTTAAGCACATTCACTGTGACCCAGTTATAGCATTAACACGAGCCAACTGCAGCGGTTTCTCTGTGGCTGAGTTTATGACTAATGCAGTGCAGGGCCTCTCTCTGCTGTCTGAATCTACAAAAATCCAGCCAGTTGACTGTGTGCAGCTCAGAGGATCAGACACAACAACTGCCTGCTGTAGTTAAGGCTGAAAATGGGTTGACAGGTGCAGCCTAGTCCAAACAATAACGTCTTATTTTTAGCATATCTGGCTTAAAGGCTTGCCATTCTCTTGTGCTCCGAGCTCTGGGGACCGAGACACCGAGGGATGATAAGTTGACCTTGCAAAAGATTAAATCATCACTTTATATCTTAAATGCATCATGCACGCTCTTTGTGTTTCAGTTGCACCCAGCAGATGGAGCCAGTGAGTCGGCGAAAATGAGATCTGTGCTGTGTGCTTAAGGCTTAGCATTTAATGTTCAATTTTATTAGACTACAAAATAAGATTGGATTGCAAACTGCTAAATATATTGTGAAATAAACCCTTCTTAAAGGGCCACGCCACCAATTTCACCCATGGAGTTCAGTTTACTACAGACTGTGGAAACAACTGTATAATGTCTGCTGTGGCTTGGGAAAAAATAATTGTTCTTTCAGCTTCTGCTTCAGACATATTAACCTTCTGGAGTCCATCTATTCATTAAAAATATACTGAGCATGTTTTTTTTTTACAGTAATAACTTTATTTATATAACAGACAAGCTGAGAAAGCCAGTTGAAAGTGCAATCATAGGTTTTGTTTCTAGACCGTTTTTAAAATGTGAATTTTCTTTCTACAATGAAAACTATCACTATTCTTAATTTACATGCAAGAAGACTGTTTTATAGTTGTATTTATCTGTTATTTTTTCTGCTGTTTTTGTGTGTATAAATAGTAAAAAAAAATGTTAAATTTCCATAGAAACCGGTGTCTTTTGTTTGTATTTTGGGTTCCTGGCAGCTTTATACTATACTGAAAGATGCTAAACACAGACAGAAATTAATTCATAGGAAGTTGACAAATTTGAACCAAGATCTCCTGGACTTCAGAGATTAAACAGTAAGGCTGCTTCTCACAGTGGAGGTACGTGGTTTGGATAATAAAAGATGCTGTCCAGTTGGGAAATGTGGGATTTAGTGTTTTTGAACATTTACAAACATTTTATGCTTTTTGGAACCAAGCTATTGAAGGGAACACACAAAGGAGCGCCATCACAAGTACCTTGCTATATTCAGTATGAGGATGGTGGTTTAAACTGCTCTATTCACTACTTCTGCATGAAATATCCAATGCTAATTCCCACTGCGACAGTTTTTCTTGTCTCACAATATTTCCATCAGAAAATCTAAATGTACGGAACAGGATTGGGGCCAGGTAGGAGGAAAAAATAGTGAGAGGAGGAGAAAATAACTCATTATGCACTTTGAGAAAAAAGTTAAAATGTTGAGAAAAAAGTTGAGACGTCAAGAATAAAGTCAACTTTTTGAGTTTGGTAAAAGTAGACTGTAAGCTATAACTTGATTTTCCTCAATATGTCTAATATATGTCTAAAAATTGCACATAAATCACAGAAAAGCAGATTTTACTACCAAGAAATATCTTTTATATGTGTACGGTGATTTTAGAACTACTACACCCTTAAATATTGTGGTTTATTGTTTTTGATTCTTCAAAGTTTCCACTTTTTTGCTTTAATGGTCTCAAAACACATTAAGAAGGCAAAAAAAATCCACAAATTAACTCTTGACAAGTCGCACCTGTTGACTAAAAACCAGCCAGCTGACTTATGAATGAATCTGACTGAGAGAATAACAGAAGTGTGCAAAGCTGTCATCGAAACAAAAGGTGAATAATCTAAAATATAAAACATGATTCTGGTTTGTTTTTACTACATAATTGTGTTCCATCCATCTTCAGTATCAATATTAACTTTTGACTGGTACTGTATGTTTATATATTATATGCAGTGAAGATTTGATTGATCTCTCTCTCTCTCTCTATCTCTCTCTCTCTATCTCTCTCTCTCTCTCTCCCTCCCTCCCTCCCTCCATGTGTGTTTGTAATAAAAGCCAAAAAGCCTATAAAACCAATGTGTTTGATAATTAGATTAGATAATTAGATCCTTATGTGCTTTCAGAGCCAATTTTAACCCCAAAATATGAATTCTCAAAGCCATTTTGTGTGTGTGTGTGTGTGTGTGTGTGTGTGTGTCACTCCACCTGTATGCTGCTGTAGTCCTGTGACGCACACGCTCCCAGCACTGATGCTCCGATCAGCACAGCCTCCATCTGGTCCGGCAACACCACAGGCAGTCCTGAAAAGAACGATAGGAAAAGATTTCAGTTCAGTTCAGCTTTTTTATTTCGAACATGTGCGAGTAACACAACAAAGTACGCTCAAATACAAACAAATCCAATGAGAATAATCAAAACAAAAATAGCAACAGTCAAAACAAAAAGCTGTAATGTGAACGCAACATGTCCGAAAAGGAGAAGGATGAAGCATATGCTTATCTAAACCTACCCCTTACATAATACATATTTACAAAAAAAATAGAAAATAAATAGATTAAATAAACAAATACATGAATCATTTATCATCAAAACACCCGGTGAAGATGCTGTCTGACAAAGTTTTCTTAACCCTTTATCAGGCAAAGAACTATATTTTGTAACTTCAGGTAATATTTCAAGAAAAAAGTTGCAAATTTACTAGATTAAAGTGGCAAATCTACAAGAAAAAAAGTCGCAGATTTATGAGATTTAAAGTGGTGAATCTGGGAGAAAAAAAGTCGTTTTTTTCCCACTTTTTTCTCGTAAATCTGCAACTTTTTTTCGCGCAGATTTGCCACTTTAAATCTCTTAAATCTGCGACTTTTTTTCTTGTAGGTTTGCCACTTTAATCTAGTAAATTTGCAACTTTTTTCTCAAAATATTACCTGACTCTAACTACCAAATATAGTTCTTTGCCTGATAAAAAATTGTCATTTCTAATATCAAAGCTGTGTTTTATATACCTGTAGCGTTGGAATGAATCTGGACAAACAGGGCGTTTTTGCTCAAGCCGCCACACAGGAAGAGAGTTGTGATGTCATGTCCTGCTTCTTTCATAGCGTCCAGAATATGAAGCGTACCAAGCTGAAAGCAGGAAGATACAAAGGGAGTCAGGGCCAAAGAAACCTTCCTTCACACTATAAGGTTTAGTCAGGCGGCTTAGCTAAATAAAGGGGACACGCTGGACAAAAGCACCAAATTTTTTCCACGTGCTCTCTATCACCATAGGTTTCAATTTTTGTAGGAGCCACTTCATCAAGATGGCCAATCCGAGATGGCACCGATATAAAGTCTATGAGAACTAATACATCTTCCAAGCCATTCAGAAGGTCAATCTTGGTGTCAAAATCTACATTTTCTGGGTCAAGGAATCATTTAAAGCTGTTGAGAATATCACTAGATGATTATTTGAGTTCAATTATAGTTCATTTTCACCCAGACTGGTAGGCAACTCACTTCAAGTGCTGCAGCAGAGAATCCTGAGCTAAAAATGTTTGGAATCTAATAATTATGTAAATACATGGCCAAAATGAACATATCTGGAGTAGCTTTAAATTATTCTTTGACCCAGAAAATGTAGATTTTGACACTAAGATTGACCTTCTAAGTGGCTTAGAAGATATATTGGTTCTCATAGATTTTATATGGCTGCCATCTCCGATCTGCAATCTTGATGAAGTGGCTCCTACCAAAAATTGAAACCTATAGTGATAGAGAGCATATGGAAAAAATGTGGTGCTTTTGTCCAACGTGTCCCCTTTCTTCCCAAATCTGGTCCTAAGCCGCCGGACTAGTTGTAGTATGAGGCTCAGAGGAAGTCATTAGGAGCAAATAAAGCCGACTCACAGCGAGGGCTTGTATTGTGGCCAAATAGAGCAGAGCCAAGTCATCCAAGGTTTGGGAGAGCTGCAGTCCGATCACCTGAGAAACAGTAATGAGTCATTCATGCAAAAAGTGACTCAGTGCTGAATAATAAGAGTCATTAGAGGGGTGTATTCTGCAGCAGAGAGCAGACAGTCAGTGAGGCTCTGCTATCTCAGATCACCAGTCATTCACTCTGAACAATACTGAACAGTTCTCTGCTTCATGGAGCTCCAGATACGGTCTGGATACAATAATTAACTTACTGAACACAGGAATAATTTCACTGGCTCGACTGTGACGCACTTGGACAAAATGATAATACTACTGTGACAAGTGGATCTAAACTGTCACTGCAATGTGAAAACCACCGAAGTAAAACAACTTAAAGGAGGGTCTGCAATAACCACGTACAGTGGCAAGAAAAAGTATGTGAACCCTTTAAAATAACCTAGATTTCTGCATTAATTTGTCATAAAATGTGCTCTGATCTGCATCTAAGTCCCAAGTATAGACAAACACAATGTGCTTAAGAAGTTTTGGGTTGATAAATATTAAGAAGTTTAGGCTTGATAAATATTAAGAAGTTTATGGTGAGGGCTGATTCATATTAACCTAATACCACTGAAACAATTATACTATTTCATGTTTTTATTGAAATCATCCCTTAAACATTCATAATAGCCTCAAACAAACGCTTCTGATAGCTGCTGATCAGACCTGAACAATGTTCAGGAGGAGTTTTGGACCATTCTTCCTGACAAAACTGCTTCAGCTCAACCATATTCAATAAATACATACAATATTATAAGTGTTAGTTTGGTATTAGGTTAAGCACATTGTGTTTGTCTATACTTGGGACTTAGAGGCAGATCAGATCACATTTTATGACAAATTAATTCAGAAATCTAGGTAATTTCAAAGGGTTCTCCTTTTCTTGGTACAGTAACACTCTGGCAGGGCAGAAAATAAACTTAACCAATGCTTTGATCAGCTATGTTTCATGTCACAAGTGACAGAAAGCCTGGGCTGGTGTCCCCTCACCATGCCCTTCAGGGTGGGGTCTGCCAGGGGAGACCTGTTCCCGTGGAAGTCTGGCCAGACGTGGAGGCCGGAGGCCAGCAGGTCGACAGCAGGACAGGAGCTCGCCATCGAGCTCAGGTGGCTGTTCAGGTAGCTGTAGATGTTCTCACCAGTAAAGGGAAGTCTGGAAAATAACAGAAGCATCTTCAATGCTATTTCAGTCTGAAATTACATTATCAAGATGTTGTTGTACTGCAGGTCTTTTATTTTAACTGGAGATATTTTGACATGAGAGCCAGTGGTGGAATAAATACATTTACTTAAGTACTGTACTTAAGTTCAATTTTGAGGTACTTGTACTTCACTTGGGTTTTTCCATTTTATGTAACTTAATACTTCAACTCCACTACATTTTGAGGCAATTGTACTTTGTTGAACTGTATTGTACTTTTTACTGCACTGCATTTATCTGACAGCTTTAGTTCATATTCAGGTAAAGATTTTTAATTTTTAATTTTGCCTGATAACAGTATATTGAGTAGAATATACTGAATGTTGTTTAGATAAATGCATCAATATTAATAATACAAAAATATATTTGTAATATATAAAACAATCTGAGTGGATCCATTCTGCATAAAGAGTACATTTACTTAAGTTCTGTACCTAAGTTACATTTTGAGGTACTTGTACTTCACTTGAGTATTTCCATTTTATGCAACTTTATACTTCTACTCCACTACATTTATCTGACAGCTTTAGTTACTTTTCAGGTCAAGATTTTTTAATTTTTTAATTTAGCCTAATAACAGTAAATTAAGTAGTTAAATGAGTCCTATTTTGAGAAAATTAAAATGCTGTTTAAATAAATGCATCAATATTAATAATACAATAATATATTTGGAATATATAAAACAATCTGAGTGGATCCATTCTGCATAATGAGTACATTTAATTAAGTACTGTACTTAAGTTAAATTTTGAGGTATTTGTACTTTACTTGAGTAATTCTATTTAAGTTAACTTTATACTTCTACTTCACTACATTTTTAAAGTAAATATTGTACTTTTTACTCCACTACATTTAGCCGACAGCTTTAGTTACTTTGACATCAAAATCAAGATAAATTTAAAGTTGTTTTTTAAAAAAATTAAACCTCATAACATGAGGGTTAAGTAGTTAAAATGAGCCCTGTCTCTACAAAACTAAAACACTGCTTACATAAATGCATCAATACAAATAACCCAATAATATATTTAGAAAACATAAAACAATTTGAGTGTCTCCATTCTGCATAACAAGTACTTTTACTTTTGATACTTTAAGTACATTTTGATGCTGATACCTTTGTACTTTACTTAAGTAACTTTCTGGACTTCTACTGTTTTACTGAGTATTTTCACAGTGTGGTATTAGTACTTCTACTTCAGTAAGAGATCTGAATACTTCTTCCGCCGCTGATGACAGCAGAAAAAGCACAGTCGTTACTAATAACATTAATAATGGCTTTCCAGTAAGCCAGAGAGGACATTTTAATTTAATTCTAAGTAAATGTCAGGACAGTGAAACAATTACCTCATTGCATCTGTATAGAGTAAAATGTTTTACTAAGCTTCTAATCTTTCCAGACAGTATGATCTGAACAGGGATGACAGCTGTTACAATGGTTTTGGGAGGAGCATCAGCTGACCTCTGGCGGGCCCCGTCCTGGAGCTGCATGTAGGCGGCGTGGCCCTTCACCATGTGGTCGATCTGAGGGAGGAGCCAGCAGAGAAGAGGACGGATGACACAGCTGATGACATCACGGATTATGGAGCTGCAACCAGTGGTGGATGTAACTAAGTACATTTACTCAAGAACTGTACTTTAGTACAATTTTGAGGTACTTGTATTTTAATTGAGCATTTCCATTTTATGTCATTTTATACTTCTACTTCACTACATTTTGATGTAAATATTGCACTTCAAATATTGTACTTTTTACTGCACTGCATTTATCTGACAGCTTTAGTTCATTTTCAGGTTGAGATTTTTTATTTTTTTATTTAGCCTAATAACAGTATATTAAGTAGAATATACTGAATGTTGTTTAAATAAATGAATCAAGGTTAATAATACAATAATATATTTGGAATATATAAAATAATCTGAGTGGATCCATTCTGTATAATGACTACATTTACTTAAGTACTGTACTTAAGTTCAATTTTGAGGTACTTGTACTTCACGTGAGTTTTTCCATTTTATGTAACTTTATACTTCTACTTCACTACATTTTGAAGTAAATATTGTACTTTTTACTCCACTACATTTAGCTGACATCTTTAGTTACTTTTCAGGAGATTTAACATAAAAAAACATGATACATTTAAAGTGATTATGCATATTTTCTCGTAATTAAACTACATAACAGTATATTAAGTAGTCTGATGACATACTGTAACATTGAAGATGCTGTTGTACTGCAGATCTTTTTTTTTAACTGGAGACATTCTGACCTGACAGCCACGACTAAGTACATTTACTCAAGTACTGCACTTCAGTTCAATTTTGAGGTACTTGTTCTTTACTTGAGTATTTCTATTTTATGTAACTTTATTCTTCTACTTCACTACATTTTTAATAAATATTTAATATTTAATAAATTTCCTTGTGTTGTTGTTTCTTTTCCTTTCATATGTATATGTGCGTGTGTTTGGGTATGTATGCAAATGTGGGCGCGTGTATGTATGTATGTCTGTATAATTTCGCTGTATAGGTAAATTATATTTATGTTTTTGTAATACAAGACATGTTTAGACAAGGATGTTTACTTGTGATATTTAAGGAGAGGGGGTGGGAGTTTATAAGTTTGACTTCTTCTCACTCCTTTTCGAATATGTATTCTGTCATGTTAAATGTTTTGTCTGACTCTTTTTTTTATTTATTATTATTTGTTTTCATATTCGAAATAAACTTAAATCAAATCAAAAAAACATTGATGTATGATGATTTAATAGCAGTTTTTGTGTGCGTGGCCTCCTTTGTCCACGAACATCACGAGAGGGAATATCTGGCACTACATAAAAATACTAATACAATCAAATCAATTTTGTTGCTAATCTTTGACATATCCAAGACTCTAATCACCACCAAAGCCCCAGCCCCCTACTATTTATTATTTGTTTGTTTTTTGTTGGGTTTTTTTGGGAAGAAATTATGGAATAATTCAAATATATAAACTGGCTTATAAAGGGTAAAAAAATCTGAAAATTATTTAATGTTTAGTAGTTTTGAATATGAGATTTATGAAAAAAATCTGAATCTTTTTTGACCACGGACGTCACGAGAGGGAGCATCTGGCACTACATGAAAAATACTATTGCAATCAAATCAATTTTGTTGTTTACAGTGATGTTTAACAGCAAACAGACTGCATTTAAACACTGTTTATGTGTCCAGATGAGTTGATCATATTTAGGGGACTTTTGGTTGCTTTTCCACATGGATTGTTTACATTTGATTGTTTATTTTACACTCATCACTGTATCATGTATAACACACTCAAATGACCCACACTCAATATAAGAAGACATATTCACTGGCTACAGTTTATTTTTAAATGTATACATTGCAATTATCCTGTCTATTTACAACAATTTTTGATTCCATATTCCTCAACATATGAATTACGACACTCATCTCAGTATTTCTTTTCCATTCCTACAGTGAACAAAACAATTGGTAAAAAAGCATTTAAGTTCAAAGCGCCATCGGACTGGAATAATCTTCCTTTAAACATACGATCATTGACGTCTTTTCATAGTTTTAAATATGCCCTGTCTTCTTATTTTGAGTTAAACTGCACAAGTTTCAGATAATATGTCATATTTTTTTATTTATTTTTTTAAATGCAATTTCAATTTACAATAATATTATGTTACTTCTTTCAGTTTTACTAGGCTAATGTTATGGCCAACTTGTGGCCATTGAGAGGTTGTGATTATTCTTGTGTTCATTCTTGTGTTCATTTTTTCTATGTTTGTGTTGATGCCTGTTGTCTTTGTTGTTGTATGTCTGTAAATTGTTGAGTGTTTTGTTTTGTAATGTACTTTAGGACCCCCTCGAAAACGAGAGGATTCCTCTCAAGGGGTTTATCCTACTCAATAAAATTTCTGATAATGATGATGATTTGACTGTAGAGAGGACTGACCAGCCTTCCTGTAGCACTCTGTCCTCCCTCGTTGAGCCACAGGCCCGGCACCATGGCAGACAGGCAGGGCCCCCACACTCCTGGCACGAACAGAGGCCGCTCGCTGATCTGAAAAATATCATGTTTTAGTTATTGTATATATATCACACTAACAATCTAGAGAAAAACGGGTTGGATGTGGTAAAAAAGCGAACAGAAACCACCAAAGTCAGTCTCAATTTTAGAAGAATTAAAGAAGACGTGCAAAAAATTAGACATCTTTTATGTCCTGTTCCGTATTTGTCATAGCCTAGGAGCGGGGTTATGACAAAATCTATATGATATTAAAGAGCATTTTTCAAAAATTGGCACGGAAAGTTAGCCTGGGTATTCCCATACTGCCATGCACGCTCGATTTCATTTCGTACTGCGAGACCGTCTGGAATATGTGGATGTTTCTTAGGCCTGTTTTAGGGATCCAATCACAGAACGGGCAGGGACGGCAAGATGATGACGCGTACTATTGGACAGATGGAAGCTTGAAGTTTTGTAGTTTTCTTACAGAACCAACATGGCTGCAGCTGACGGGAAGCTCTCTTTGGATCTATTTGTAGACAGTGTTCTAGATAGTTTAGAGTCAAAGTTTATTTTAAAAGAAGAACAACGCTTGACTTAACACTCTTGTTTCACCATGAAACAGGATGTTTTAGCCTTGCTTCCGACAGGATTTGGCCAAAGCCTAATCTACCAACTAGCCCCACTACCGCTCACTGCTGAAACGCCGGTGATCTGGCTACGAGCCGGGGGACAGCGGAGCCCCCAGAGACCCCCAGCAGCTCGTCTATTGACCATAAAATCAGTGGATGTGTGTGGCTGAATGACATGAGGGGGAATAAGGCATAAAAATAAATACTCTTGCAGAAAGCGAGAACTGGAGAAGCAAAGCAGCAAGCAACACTCTCTCAAAGACACGCATGCACGCACGCGCACACACACACACACACACACACAAACTGAAACTACAGAGCAGCCAGAGCCAGAACATGCTGCAGAAAAACGTTGCAGAAGCAGAATTGAGCATTTTAGTCCCAAAGTAGAGATGGGCTAGTCTGGCTATGTAAACATCAATTTCTGTCGCTCTACATACGTCATCTGATATAACTGATACGATTGGCTCAGAGCTACCTACAGACGCTTTTGATAGACATTCGTAGCACCCAATAAACGGCTCTGGAGGATCGTAAACCACACCTCCTCTACGGAGAAATGAATTGGTGGAATCCAGACTATATCTCATTTGTGATATAGTCTGGTGTTAGCCAGGCTAACGGACAGTGAGATGTAGCTGTAAATAAGAGCTGCTCACCGCCATGTGACAAGTCGACGTCCCGCAGATCATCGCCATCCGGGAGGTGATCGGCTCGTCCTCGCAGGGCAAATTAAAGCCTTTTACATCTGCACCTATCACCCCTAGCAAGAGCAAAAACACACACTTTCATCATATTTCATCAACTTCTGATTTTTTATTTTACTGGGTAAAAACACACATGAATATTTCTTCGTGTATCCTAATAAAGAAGTTTAAAACAAACCCCAGTTAGAGCCCATTCAGGGACAAATCACAATGACTTGCAGATGAACAGCTTTAAAATCTTTTGAAGTGCTCCTATAACCTTCACATGGAGTTCAGCAGTGACACTAACTGCTGGAATAATGTTTGTCAAGCTGGTTTGAGTTTAAGGTGGAAGGTTCATCCACGTGCAGAGAAGGGGGGAGGCAGCGTACATCACTGTGACATGCAGGACAACTAAAAGTGCAGAGTGTGTTAGCCTCTGACTGATACAACAGTGTGATAGGCAGAGGCCACAGCCAGGGGTCAGAGGTCAGAGTTCATGAGCAGTTTATCTCCCTGAACAAACCCAGATGGTCTGAAGCAGAGGCTGCAGCCCTGGAGCTAACAAAGAAAAAAAATTATTAGATCACCATTGTTTTCTTCAATTCCTTGTTCATTTTAATGCCTGGTACAACTAAAGGTACATTTGTTTGGACAAATATAATGATGACAACAAAAATAGCTCATAAGAGTTTCATTTAAGAGCTGATATCTAGACATTTTCCATGGTTTTCTTGATAAGGATTTTGTTTATTATCAAGGAAAAACAGAACAGGAAACAGAAAAGCAAAAATAAAACTTTGGCGTGACAGAGTTTGTAATCTTACATATAAAATGAAAGTTGTAGTTATGACTGTTGTGGTGAGGTTATTGGTTGAAAATATCTGCATGAGTATTCATTATAGATATACATTTCTAATTAGTAATTAAATAAAGAGACTTAAAATAAGCTGATATCTAGACATTTTCCATGGTTTTCTTGATAACGATTTTGGTTATTATCAAGAAAACCATGGAAAATGTCTAGATATCAGCTCTTAAATTAAACTCTTATGATCTATTTTTGTTGTTATCATTATATTTGTCCAAACAAATGTACCTTTAGTTTTACCAGAGATTAAAATGAACAAGAAATTGAAGATACTGCATCAAGTATACTGCAGCATTAATTAGTAGCTTTTCTGACAGACACCTTTTTGTTGCATCTTGTTTAATTTTTGCCAAAAACAGTTAAAGCTGGGAGAGTTTGGGTGCATCTAGAATACATATCAGTTACTGCAACATCCCTTAATAACATGTCATCCAGGGTCTCTGCGGGTTTCAACAAGTCAAATTTAATACCTTTTTAAGAACATAATTAATACAATTTAAGAGCAATTTCTAATCCATACTGGAAAAACAGTACAAAAGACATGAAGGAAAATCGGGGGCCCGGAATTACTTGCAAAGTATTTTAATTTATTCACAGCTGCACAGGATCTTAGCTCCGTTTTGTAGTTATGTTATAGCATCTTCAAAAATTGAAACATTTAAAAGCGAGTCTGAAGTTTATGCAACTTTTATACATTTTTAATACCTTTCAAAATCGTATTTAAGACATTTTATGAGATTTTATGATAATTTTAGACATTTTAAGGCCTTAAATTCAAATTATTGGATTTCAGACCATGTTCCATGTTCCCTGGCCTTTCATCTGGCACCACCAACAGGCCAAAATGCTAATTTGAGCAAAAGAAATCCCAAAAATCTCATGACAGATTGCTTTGAAATTCACCAATATTTACCTCAGAGAATGAGCCCTTTGTTTTTAGGACAATTCATTATCTTTCCTCAGTTGCCAAACTCTACTTTGTGCACAAGATACTGCTCTAACTATTCAATGAATGTGCTGCGGATATTTACATTCCCCCTCAGATTGAACTTTTTTTTTGACTCGTCTTTTTTGACTCTTTTTATTGCTGACAAGCCCCTGGAGCTTCTCTAGAACCACACTTATGCTAAACTTTAGCATAAAAAAACTAACAAAAACTCAACTTAAACAAAGCATTTTCAAAAAATAAAGACTTATAAAAACGAGCAAACTCACTCTAAAAACAAATTAAAACTAACTGAATTTGAAAACAAAAATTCACAAGGAAATTAAAACTAATATTAATAAAACAATCCCAAACTATTATAACCTTGGTCAGGACAATCCTGCACATTCCTGTCTGCACAGCTTCCTTCCCTCATTTACAGAATTCAATATTTGTGCATATTGTTTCTACTGTTTTTAAATATTTTGTGTATGTTGACTTTTCTATTCTCCATATTTTCTATTTAGGCTGCTGTCTTTTGACTTAAGGACTTACCATAATCTATATTTTAGTACTTTATTTTGCACCACAGCAAATTTCGTGCAGGTCAAAACCTTATTGGCAATAAAAACATTTCTGCTTCTGCTTCTGATTATTTATGCTCCCTAGTGGATGGACATCTTCAATTCTGACACTCAGGACTCATCTTAAACCCACCATAGATCAAAATGTCAACTTTAGACATACACAATAAATCCTCTGCCTCCCGGCTCTTTAGTGTCTCATGAAGTCTGAAGATCTGGCAAGTTCAGAAAAACATGAATTTCCCTGCACACCTTACTAATGACAAATTTGAAGTTTTTACAGTTATAATAGTTTTGTTTAACCCTCCTGTAATATTGCGGTTATATTGTTATTCACCCAGTTCAAAGTTTAAAAATAAAAATAAAATAGTTAAAAGTATTTTTTCACAAAAAGAAAAAAAAAATGATATTTGATTTGACTCCACCTGGATTTGCTTTTATTTTTCTACCATCATTCTGTTCTTTCATGTTGATTTCAAGCATAAATTAACATGTACCTTCTTGATTTTTGTATGTTAACCCATTGAGGCCTGAAAAACCGCTGGGCCATTTTAAAATAAGCCTCTAATTTTCTGGAAATTCTGGAAAAATTCTGGAAAAAAAAGTGTCAACTCTTCTACTAAATAATAGATTTTTCAGCCTCTGTAGCAGATAGAAATGAAATTCAAAAAGTATTTGAGAGCTTATACAAATACTACAAAACGACGTATCCGTTTTCCAGGCTTCAATGGGTTAACAAAAGAAGAAAAAAAAACCCCAATAAATAGAAGTTAAAAAAAAAAAAAAAAAAAAGAATGTATTTGGAGGATAATGATGTTTAGGACGTAAATACCGAGGCCTCCAGCGTGAGCATCGATGAGAGAAGCGCCCACTGCGGTTCCTGGCTCCAGACCGAACTCTGCTGCTGCCTCCAGGGTCAGACCGTCTCCCAGCGCGCTCCCTGGAGAACACGTCACGCTGCCTGGAGGACAGAAAACAGCACAGCTCAAACAGTGACAGGAGAGCTCTCGTGTTGATGATGTGTTTGAAAAGATCATACCATGAACTCTCTGTGAACATAAAAGAAATCAGAAGCTTACCTATTTTGGAAAAGTTGTTTTCCAGGAGGTCCTCCAGTCCAATGCTGGTCCAAAAACCAGCATCCCATCCTTCTGGAGGGCAATAAGTCCATTTACACACCAGAGTACATAAAGACCTGTGAAACATGACCAAAAAGTTCAGAAAAATGTCTCATTAACATATTCAAGTGCACATTAACAGTATCTGGTGAAGGCCACAGTGTCAAAAAATGTTTATAATAAAATAACACTCTCTCACAGACACACACACAACAAACATCCATTTCTGTTGCTCTACTACGTCATCTGGTATAACTGATCTGATTGGCTAAGAGCTACCTACAGACGCTTTAATAGACATTCTAAGCGCCCAATAAACGGCTCTGGAGGATCGTAAACCACACCTCCTCTACGGAGAAATGAATGGCTAGTGTCCAGACCAAATCTCAAATGAGATTTGGTCTGGTGTTAGCCAGGCTAACAGTGAGCGGTAGCGGGGCTAGTTGGTAGAATAGGCTTTGGCCAAATCCTGTCGGAAGCATTAGGGCTAAAATATCCTTTTTGGTGGTGAAACAAGAGTGTAAAGTCAATTGTTGTTCTTCTTTTAAAATAAACTTTTGCTCTAAACAATTTAAAACACCATCTACAGCTAAACAGAGTTTCGCGTCTGCAGCAGCCATGTTGGATCTGTAAGAAAACTACAAAACTACAAGCTTCCATCTGTCCAGTAGTACGCGTCATCGTCTTACCGTCCCTCCCCGTTCTGTGATTGGAACCCTAAAAAAACAGGGTTAAGAAACGGCCAAGGTTTCCAGACTGCCTGGAGGTTCGAAATGAAATCAAGCGTGCAAGGCAGAATGGGTATACCCAGGCTATTATTTGAGTATTTCCACATTTTTAACTTTATACTTCTACTCCACAACATTTTAAGGGCAAACATTTTACTTACTACACTACTACTACTTACTACTAAATTTACGTAATTACGCATGTTTATAAATTAAACCACATAAAGTATGTTAAATAGTTAAAAAGAGCCCTATATTGACAGCAGTTAAACACTGCTTACATAAATGCACCAATAATAATAACCTAATAGAATATTTGGAATATATAAAACAATCTGTGAAGGTCCATTTTGCATAAAGAGTACTTTTACTTTTGATACTTTAAGTACATTTTGATGCTGATACTTTTGTACTTTTACTTCAGTAAGTTTTGAATGCAGTAATTTTACTTGAAGTGGAGTAATTTCACAGTGTGGTATTAGTACTTTTTCTTAAGTAAAGGATCTGAATACTCTTCCACCACTGTAAAATAAACATTTCTTAGACTTCACTTGCGTCAGAGGACAACCCAGTTCTGTCTTTAAACAGACATCTGATACCAGGATCATGTTTCAGCAGCTTAGTCGCCTTATTTAATAATGCAGACACGAACAACAATTTGTAGGTCACCGTTAATGCTTGACCCCTTTCTGAAATGTATATATTAAACACATATTCCACATGTAAATAATTAACAGATGAGGGCTTAAAACTTTTTCATCATTATTGGGTTTTTATTATTTTATTATATAGAAAATATGTATATATTCTTTATATAACCAGGTAAAAGCCTCATAAGGATTAAAAATCTCTTTTCAAGAGACACCTGGCCAAGAATGCAGCATAAAAATAAAATAAAGAAAATAATAATAAAAATAATTAAATAATTAAATAAATAAATACATACATACATACATAAATAAATAAATAAATAAATAAATAAATAAATAAAATAAATAAGATTTATTTAAGAAGTAATATATGTAAATAATAACATTTTGGGGGGAGGTTAAAAAGGTCACTTAGTGAAAGAGTAAATTAATAATAATATACAGTATTTTATGGGTGAAGGTCACTTTTTTTTCTGACACTGCAAAAAAAGCAACAAAATCATTGTTGTAATATATTTAAAATCTATTTTTGTTTTAATTGTTAATACTATTTATATTTCCATTTATTTATTGTAAATTGTCAATACTTTTTTTAACTATATTTTTACTATACTTTTTTACTTACTTTACTTAGTTTATTTACCATTATATTTCTTATATTTCTAGTTTATGCTGCTGCTTACAATTTATTGTTATTTTGCTATCCACTCTGGAAATTTCCCCATTGTGGAACTAATAAAGAAAATCTTAATCCTAATCTTAAAAACAGTAGTGTTTATGTAAACAAATTGGCATTTATAGGGTGAAAAATTCAGAGTTTTTTATGACACAGACATTTTTGTACTCCAAGGACAATAGAGCAACAGCTGAAGCACGTCGGTCACGATAACGAGTAAATAACGGAGCTCACCGTGTCAGAGAGCCGGTCGCCTTCCAGGACAGGAAGTCTGGAAGGTCGAAGAAGTGAGCAGCTTCATTCCAGCAGCTTTCTCTCAGATTCTGATTCAAAAGACAAGACAAGTGTGATGCTGATGAAGCCTTGATATGTGAGCAATGACACATTAACAACAAAGTAGGGCTGGGCGATATGGACCAAAAGTCATATCCCGATACAGTACAGGCCAAAAGTTTGGACACACACCTTCTCATTCAATACGTTTTTCTTAATTTTCATGACTATTTACATTGTAGAAAAAAATTGGCGTATTTTTTATCGAGCTTTGATTTTAAAAAAAGGTCCTCCTGTTGTTATACAGTATTTATGTTCACTTAAATGAACGGCTTCAATAAAACTACTTGTGACATGTCATATTTGGCTTTGACTGAACATTTGCTCTCACTTTGTGATAAAAATATCAGGATATATATCATATATCGATATTCAGCCTAAATATACAGTACAGGCCAAAAGTTTGGACACACACCTTCTTATTCAATGTGTTTCCTTTATTTTCATGACAATTGACATTTAAATGCATCAAAACTATGAATGAACACATATGGAATTATGTACTTAACAAAAAAAGTGTGAAATAACTGAAAACATGTCTTGTATTTTAGATTCCTCAAAGTAACCACCCTTTGCTTACTAGAATATAAGACATGTTTTCAGTTATTTCACACTTTTTTGTTAAGTACATAATTCCACATGTGTTCATTAATAGTTTTGATGAATTTAAATGTAAATAGTCATGAAAATAAAGGAAACGCATTGAATAAGAAGGTGTGTCCAAACTTTTGGCCTGTACTGTACATTTATGCTGAATATCGATATATGATATATATCCTGATATTTTTATCACAAAGTGAGAGCAAATGTTCAGTCAAAGCCAAATATGACATGTCACAAGTAGTTTTATTGAAGCCGTTCATTTAAGTGAACATAAATACTGTATAACAACAGGAGGACCTTTTTTTAAAATCAAAGCTCGATAAAAAATATCTTAAATAAAAACAGCCTATGGAAAAAAATACGCCAATTTTTTTCTGAAATAAATATATTTATATGACAAAAGAATACAAAAGAACTCAATGTGACAAACCCTAGTAAGGGCAGCATTTACAGGTGCATCTCAATAAATGAGAATATCATAGAAAAGTTTATTTATGTCAGTAATTCAATTCAAAAAGTGGAAATAACACATTATATAGATCCATTACACATTCATTTATTTAATTTCTTCTAGTTATAATGATTATGGCTTACATTTAATGAAGACCTAAAATTCAGTGTCTCAAAAAAATGTGAATATTACAGATGACCAATTTTAAAAAGTATGTTTAATATGGAAATGTTGGCCTCTGAAAAGTATGTCCATCTATATGACTTGGTTGGGGCTATTTGACTTGATATACTGGAAATGGACTTTTCCATCATATTCTAATTTATTGAGATGCACCTATATATATATATATATATATATATATATATATATATATAATATACACTACCGGTCAAAAGTTTTAGAACACCCCAATTTTTCCAGTTTTTTATTCAAATTCAAGCAGTTCAAGTCAAATGAACAGCTTGAAAGGGTACAAAGGTAGGTGGTGAACTGCCAGAGGTAAATAAAAAAAGGTAAGGTTAACCAAAACTGAAAGATAATGTACATTTCAGAATTATACAAGTAGGCCTTTTTCAGGGAACAAGAAATGGATTAACAACTTAACTCTATGGAGTCTTGGGCTATTTTGTCCATTTTTGAATTCTTTTCATGTCTTTGTAAGTCATTTTGTGTCTTTTTTTGGTCATTTTGCGTCTTTTTTTAGTCATTTTGTGTCTTTTGGTGTCTATTTTTGTCATTTTGTGTCTTTTTTGGTCATTTTGTGGTTTTTTTTTTAATCCTTTAGTCCAACATAAAATGTGATTTTCAATCTTTTTTTACTTTCAAAACACTATCATGCTCAATAAATAATTTTAAATGTTGCAAATGTGCATTAATTTCAGAGTACACTGAGACATTAAACTGCATTATTTTCAATTAAATTCTAGAAAAGTTGGTGTGTTCTAAAACTTTTGACCAGTAGTGTATTTTTTATATCGATCTATCGCCCAGCCCTACAACAAAACACTTTCAGGAAGCTTCCTCCCCCAGAAAACAGGCCGAAATACTAAGACAACACCACACACATGCTGCTGCTGTTGCTGACCACCGGCCAGGACACAGAGCGATAATAAAACATCAGAGATCAGTGATCCTGTGGTGACCTCGCTCACCTCTCACCTCTTTGAGCCAGAGCAGCTTCGGGGGTTGCATCTCCGGTGACATCACCCCTCCCACCCTGCTCAGCACCCTGTGGCCGCCGCTGGTTATACGAGCCGCCTGCTCCTCAGCGCGGTGGTCCATCCACATCACCACGTTCCTCTGGCGGTCACCTGCCACAGACAGGAAGACCGTGTTTAGTTGTTATACTGGATTAACTCTATGGAGTCTTTTTGGGCTATTTAGTCCATTTTTGAATCCTTTTCATCCTGCCTGTATACACCACTTAAAAATGTTTAAATGCCATGTTGGTATTTTTTTTCAGCACAACCTCACCTATATGACCTAATAATAATTGATTTTTTATTCTGACTTACTGGATCAACATTTTGAACCAAAAAGAAACAAAGAAAAACCAAGGGGGGGGGGTTTGGTCATTTTGTGTCTTTTTTTGGTCATTTTGTGTCTTTTTTGTCATTTTGTGTCTTTTCTTGGTCATTTTGTGTCTTTTTTTTTGTCCTTTTGTATCTTTTTTTTGTCATTTTGTATCTTTTTTAGTCCTTTAGTCCAACATAAAATGTGATTTTGAATATTTTTTTTACTTTCAAAACACCATCATGCTCAATAAAGAATTTAAAATGTTGCAAATGTGAACAAAGGTTGCAAATATCACATATAAGAGGGTTCCATCCAGTTCTATCATTTTATACTAAATATATTTGAGCTTGTCTCCAGTTTTACTTGGTATATCATCATCAAACTGAAACTGGCCTCATGGAGTTTACAGCCAGAACTTTAGAGGTAAATGTACAGTAGGGCTCCACGCTGCTTTGTTTTCTAGTCTGGATGTGATGAAGAAGTCTGGATTTGGTGCTTTTGGAGACTCCAGAGGGTTAACTATGAGAAGGCCGATAGCTCAGATAACTAATGTGTTGCTCCATTATTACTTCTCTTGTACTCTGGGTGAGGACCACTGACTCTATGCACAACTGGACCTTAACCCCTCGAGCCCCACCCTTCCTCCCCAATCCCTCCCTTATGTTGATGTATGAGATTTAAAAGAAGCCACTTATAATATCGTATCGTGAGTCAAGTATCGGGATAAAATCATATCGTGGGGCCGATACGCTGATTCACGCCTCCACTGTCCACGTCATTGGTAGCTGGCCAATAGAACTCGGTGAAATGTGAATTATTACAAAAATAAGCGCTCATTCTGACTGGGATTCAGCGCTGCATAACTTTACCTGTGACCTAAAAAAGCCTGCTGCATTGAGACCAGACTTTTTCCTCCGGTTGTGTTTACTCTTGGGCTTCCAATCAATGAACCTGAGGACCTTTAAAAACTAAATGTAAACAAAATATACCAAATATCTCACACTGCATGATCCCAGAGGTGATACAGAAATAAACTGGTATATGAGGAGATGATAAACAAAACTCTGAATGCGATATATCTCGGCAGCATATAATCATTAATTTAACCTGAGTACCTGGTCCTGACCCCTGTGTCCATCTTACTTGATTGAAAAAAACAACTCCAGGCCTTCTGTTCTGTAGCCGACCCTGACCTCTAACCTCCCTGTGGAGGAGGGTTTTACCTTCAGGGATCAATAAAGAGTCTTATTACATTAGAGTAAAACAAACGGTCCGACCATAACTCAACAACTGAAAGGTTTAAAGAAACTCTAATCAAGTAAATCTCACAATCGGCACATTAAAAACATTATTAATACCCTTTGTTAACAAATAGTGTTTACCCTTAACCCTCTGGAGTCTCCAAAAGCGCCAAATCATGACTTCTATATCACATCCAGACTAGAAAACAAAGCAGCGTGGAGCCCTACTGTAAATTTACCTCTAAAGTTCTGGCTGTAAACTCCATGAGGCCAGTTTCAGTTTGATGATGATATACCAAGTAAAACTGGAGACAAGGTTAAATATATTTTGTATAAAAATATAGAACTGGATGTAACCCTCTTACGGTATATGTTATATTTGCAACCTTTGTTCACATTTGCAACATTTCAAATTCTTCATTGAGCATGATGGTGTTTTGGAAGTTAAAAAAAAACTGATTCAAAATTCATGACATTTCATGTTAATTTTTCTTTGTTTCTTTTGGGTTCAAAATGTTGATCCAGTAAGTCAGGATGAAATAATTATTATCAGCTCGTATAGGTGAGGTTGTGCTGAAAAAACATTTTTTAAAAGTGGTGTATACAGGCAGGATGAAAAGGATTAAAAAATGGACAAAATAGCCCAAGACTTCATAGTGTTAAGCAAAATATCTGAATGTGTGTGGTACAAACAGCATATAATCATTCTTTTTTTCTTCTTCTTCTTTTTTAAGGAAGATGGAAGAAAGGAGGAAGAAGGGAAGGGAAAGGAAGAAGAAAGGGGGACAAAATCAAGCAGCTTCTCTCTTTTGTGACTGCTTATTTCTTTTATTAATAAATAACAGATTGCACATTTTTAATTTTTAAATTAACTTGACTTGTAACAGAGTAGTAGCCTGGCTAACACCAGACCAAATCTCATTGGAGATTAGGTCTGGACACGTTCAATGCTTTTCTCCGTAGAGGAGGTGTGGTTTACGATCCTCCGGAGCCGTTTATTGGACGCTTAGAATGTCTATCAAAGCGTCTGTAGGTAGCTCTTAGCCAATCAGATCAGTTATACCAGATGACGTAGTAGAGCAACAGAAATGGATGTTTGTTGTGTGTGTGTGTCTGTGAGAGAGTGTTGCTTGCTGCTTTGCTCCTCCAGTTCTCGCTTTCTGCAAGATTATTTATTTTCACGCTTTATTCCCCCTCATGTCATTCAGCCACACACATCCACTGATTTTATGGGCAACAAACAAGCTGCTGCGGGTCTCTCGGCAGCTCCGCTGTCCCCCGGCTGGTAGCGAGATAACCGGTAGCGGGGCTATTAGCGGTCTCGGCGGCTTGTTGTGCCGAGCCGCCGAGACCGCTAATAGCCCCGCTACCGGTGATCTGGCTACGAGCCGGGAGACAGCGGAGCCGCCGAGAGACCTTTCGCCTTTCAACTTTCGCTCTAAACTATTTAAAACACCATCTACAGCTAAAGAGAGTTTCGCGTCTGCAGCAGCCATGTTGGATCCGGAAAGCTTCCAAGTGCCGAGTAGTACGCGTCATCGTCTTGCCGTCCCTCCCCGCTCTGTGATTGGATCCCTAAAACAGGGCTAAGATCTCTCTCTAGTTTCCAGACTGGATGGAGGTTCGAAATTAAATTCGAGCGCGCAAGGCAGTCTGGGTATACCCAGGCTAACAGAGTAGGGTAATAAGCTATGCTTCAGCCTTCTCGGTCCAAATGTCAAATGTTTTTTTCTGGTTTGTTACTTCTCCTTTAATGACATGTATTGACTGAAATAAACGGAAACGGAAACGAAACAAACATCAGGCTGTGAGGTAAAGAAATGTGTCTCTTACCACCCTGACTGACTGGAACAGGCTGGAAGCTTTGGTCTAAAACCACCAGTGAGCAGGTGGCGTCAAAGCCGATCCCTCGTACCTGACTCCTCTCCACACCTTGAGTGACTTTCTGTAACACAAAGTTAACACAAATTATAGTTTGAGACATTTTGAACATAGCTAATATCTGTGGCGTGACTCTAAGAGTGAATGTATGATACATTAGCCAACATATGTTGTATGTTACAGGGAGATTATTACAATAACTTCAGTGATTTTCACAAATCAGGTATAATTGTACTCAGTGGTGGAAGTACATTTACTGCCCTACAAAGCCTAACTGCAGTAACTACATTTTTGGTCAAAATTGAGTTATAACTAAAAATGAACTCCTTGATGTCTGTTTTATCTTGTGACAAAGTTTTAGATTTCAATTTTGCTTTATTTCAGAGAAATAATTACATAAACACCACAACATCCAACTCAAAACCAAAGCAGTAATTGCACTTACCACGGTCTGATTTGGATATATATACTAATTTAAACATAAAAATAAAAGAAATTATAAGTTTATTTGAAAACGAAATTATTATCTAGATAGTGGTGAAGTAAAAAGTGAGATAAAATTATATTAAGTCTAAAATATTAATTTTCTTTATAATATTAAGTCTAAAATACGCACATCTTTGAATAGAGTTGTTAAACACTTTTAAATACATTTATAACAAAATCAATTTGAAAATGTTTATTCACTGAAAACAAAATATAAAAGCTGAAAGAAGACGACAACATTGTTGTTACTGCATTCTGTTTTTGCATTACCATTAGAACCTTTTACAGCAAAACCAGAGTGCAGTAACTACGTTTTTGGGGTCAAAGGTCAAATAGATCGTCATGATTTTTGAGCATAAGAATTACATCACCAACACAATTAGACATAAGCGTCATATCACTTATCTACATATAACCAATTTGGCTGGCCAGTTAAAAAACGTTAAAAAACCTTAAAGCAGTTTTTATAAGTTTTACCTTTTGCATAGTTACTGCAGTTAGACTTTGTATGTCAGAGTACTTGAATAATGTACTTAATTACATTCCACCACTGATTCTTTATAACTCTGGCCTGTACAAAAGTTGCTGTTTATTGCTGCTGTAAATAAAAAAAAGTTTAACAATCTTGAGTTTATCTGACAGGATAAGGGGGTTAGTGTTAATACCAGGTAGGGCTGCAACTAACGATTATTTTCATTATCGATTAATCTTTCAATTATTTAAACGATTAATCGATTAGTTGTTTGGTCAATAAGATGTTGAAAAATATCAATCAGTGTTTCCCAAACCACAAGATGACGTCCTCAAATCTCTTGTTTTGTCCACAAACCAAAGTTAAATTATATATGCATTTGTTTATTTAATCTTTTTTGTTGTTGTTGAAAATATGTATTATGTAAATATGTATGTTTAGGGAAAAAAATTGTTAATTGGGTAGTGTAGAAGGGGTAGGTTTAAATAAGCATATGATTCATCCTGCTCCTTTTCGGACATGTTGCGTTCACATTATAGCTTTTGTTTGACTATTGCTATTTTTGTTTTGATTATTCTCATTGGATTTGTTTGTTTTTGAGTTTACTTTGTTGTGTTACTTGCACATATTTGAAATAAAAAAGCTGAAGTGAACTGAAAGAGATATTCAGTTTATTGTCATAAAGGAACAAAGAAACCAGAAATATTCACATTGAAGAAGCTGAAATCAGAAATTTGGACTTATTGTCTATAAAAAAACTGCTCAAACTAATTATTCGATTATCAAAATAGTCAAAGTCAAATTTATTTATATAGCGCATTTACAGACGGCTGAGCCGCACCAAAGTGCTTCACATAAAAGTGCAAAAAGTGCAATAAAATACAGAATTGACAAAGGTAAAAAAAGAAACAAACAAAACAAAATTAAATTTAAAATAAATTAAAAGAAGATGGGATAATTTTAAAAGCACTGTGGGGGTTTAATCGATTATTGTTCGATTAATCGAATAACAGTTGCAGCCAGTGGCGGTTCTACACAGGGGCCTACAGGGGCCACTGCCCCTGTGAAGAAGCCCTTGGCCCCTGCTGTGGCCCCTGTGTCAAATTAATAATAAAATGATCAATTTATAATGATGAGCGATGGAACAATTCTTACCTATTTTTTGTTTAAATAATATCTCATTGTACACAAAAGGAACCCATAATGTGTACATTGTATAATAGTTTAATTGTGCAATAAAAACTAAATATAAAGATCATTCTCACTGTACTGCACTTTCAAAATAAAAATAAAAGTAATTGTGCACAAAAATGAGAAATGTCATTGTCGTACAAAAATAATTGATAACGTTGGTAAGTCTTATCGCTTCAATCAATGTAGTTCTTCCAAATATGAGACTTTTAGCTAAAATAAAGGTTTTGAATGCTTAAATATCATTTTTGACGATTTTCAATGTGCCCCTGTGATTAAACACTGGCCCCTCCTTGGCCCCCACAGTAAAACTGGTCTAGAACCGCCACTGGTTGCAGCTCTAATAACAGGGCTGAGCTGGGCTTCCTTACCTTGACGACTGTGCAGCATTTCTCCCAGATCTCAGTGGAGGACTGGACATAGTGGTCGGACTGGGGCTCCCAGATGCTGATGGGCTCCTCTGCAGTGCTGTGGAGCAGACCAGTCCTGGTCACCAGTGCAGCCCTCACACTGGAAGTACCCACGTCCACCCCAACATAATAGACCTCAGCCATGAGGAGAACAGCTGCAGGTAGAGGAGGGGGAGCAGGAGGTCCGGGGGTTGATTATTAACCAGGTTGCACTGTCAAAGTCAACATTTAACGCAGGAATCGAAATGCATAAAGTTAACATAGATCAACACGTTTATATAGCACTTTTTCTTTAGTTTTGGTGCATCAGACTGAACTGAATGATGTCGCTACAGTCAAAAAGAGTGATTTTCTACCAAAGATTTGCACAGAATTTACTTTAAATATAGCCACATCAGACGTTATTAAACATAGATGAGATTCGTAGCCCAGCTAGAACAACATCTTCGAACTTACCGGCGCATCAATATCTTATTTCAGAGAACAACACATCTGTTTTTGTTTTTGAGTTGCTGATAAACGTACTTTGTGCTGGAGTCCCTGGCTGGCTGCGACGGATCGCGAAAATGGACAAAAAGGGTAAAGTCGCTTTTTGTTTCAACCCCGAAGCAAGTCCAGCCAGGAGCATTTAAATGTTATTATCACAACTTCTCCCTTTGTCTCTGCCTTGAAATGTTCTTTTTACTGTACTGGCCGTGCTTTTTGAAGACTACTGGGTTGTAAAAAAAAAAAAAAAGCATTGTGTAGAAGTGTAGAGTATGCGTTTTAAAAGACATGGTTCATTTCGGACCCCCATGGGAGTTGTAGTCCAATCTGACTATCACGGATCAAAGGAATTGGCTATTCAATGAGATTTAGAAGAGCATAGATAGCAGCATTTTGATTTTGTTTTTCATCGTTCTTTAATGATTCATATTCTGAAATAAAGCTGTGCTGTCTGCAAACAACAGGGTGCAATTTCCATATCCGGTCTGTAAACAACTTAATTTAGGATAATGCACCATGTAAGCACACCACAAACTTAAATAATTCATATAAAACTAGTTTTCGACCAGACAAGACAGCAGGACTAACCAATAATGTAAATGTGATCAAATCAAATTTACTTTATTTATCCCCGAGGGGAAATCCAGTTAGTCTGGTAGAATATATATATATATATATATATATATATATATATATATATATATATATATATAAATAACCACATATACATAAAAAAAAGATGTTCCTGAGATGTAACATAAAGGTACCTACATAACTACGAACTTATATATAACTATAATCTTTAATTCTTACTCTCAAGAATACCCTGTATGGATAAATAATGTTAATTGTTTTGAAATTTGATACCAAGTAATTTTGTTTCTGTCCAAAGCAGGTAACTTTTCATGAGCAGAACAAAAATGCTATTTGACAATAAGCTACATAACAAGTAATGTAAGCATGTATAGTATAGCCGAATAATGTATAGCTTTTATTTTTTATCGTCTTGATCTGTATTTGTATTTTTCATTCAAGCTACTACTTTGTTCTGTATTTTATATTTACACCTTTGGCTTCTGTTTTTGCTGCTTCGACAAGTGAATTTCCCCGTTGTGGGATCAATAATGTATAATTTAATCTACACTAATTTCAGTGGATATGCAACATAATTTGCACCTTTTTTGCACAAATTCCTGCAAACCAAACACACAGTGAACCTTTCCAGGGCTGTCTGATCTCCTGGTGGTCTGGGATCCCCTTGGTAATCCCTATTTGAGAAATGTTACTTTTGCTGTTGCAGTTTACATGAATTACTAACCATTATATATGGTATATGCAGTGGCGGTTCTACACAGGGGCCTACAGGGGCCACTGCCCCTGTGAAGAAGCCTTTGGCCCCTGCTGTGGCCCCTGTGTCAAATTGTTCAAACAATATCTCATTGTACACAAAAAGAACCCAGAATGTGTACAATGTATAATAGTTTAACTCTATGGAGTCTCATAGGGCTATTTTGTCCATTTTTGAATCCTTTTCATGTCTTTACGTGTCTTTGTAAGTCATTTTGTGTCTTTTTTGGTCATTTGTCTCCTTTTTGTGTCTTTTTTTTGGTCATTTTGTGTCTTTTTTAGTCATTTTTATGTCTTCTGTGGGTTTTTTTTTGTTATTCTGTCCTCTCATTTTGTGTCTTTTTTGGTCATTTTGTGTCTTTTTTGTCATTTTTATGTCTTTTTCAAGACATTCAAAGATTTTGAATGCTAATGTGCCCCTCTGATTAAACACTGGCCCCCCCTTGGCCCCCACAGTAAAACTGGTCTAGAACCGCCACTGGGTATATGGTTTATATATATTTACTGCAAAAGGTAATAATCTGTTAGTAGTTAAGTGTTAGGGCTGCAAGAAGGGCTTTGTTTCAAAAAGGCAGCAACATGAACCTGCCGTCACAAACACTGACGCTCACTAAGAACTGTTAAACTTTCTAGTTGCATCCCGCCTGGTCACTTTCCTCTATTGTGTTATTTTCTTAAAGGAGATCAACAGCTGTCCAAAGGAAGCGCTGCCGGCTGTGATCAGCATGTTAGGTCCAGGAATGATCGGCAGAGATGGAGGCCGGAGAAAAACCAAGCAGCAGGACAGGAAGAAACAGATGGTCTTCAACAAACACTGCACGGACAGTGTTTGAAATCTCATCTGTCTCTCTCACTGCTCGGTGTGTGTCCCTCTGGTCCACGCCTGAAGCTAATCAAAACTTTGCTCTGTTGATACATCAACACATACATATATAGTCTTTCTCTGTGTTATGCTCTCATGAAAAGGGGGCCGGGGGTGTTTCCATGGAGTGTCCCACCGCTGTACAACAAAGCAGGCCTGTTGGGAGGCAGGCAGGACCAGCTCCTGATTAGAAAACTGCATGCAGTGGAAACAGCTGGCCCGGGCAGGGAGGAGGAAACGCTGTTATCTAAAAAAGCGACCCCATCAGGCCAGCAGAGGGGAAAAGCTGACTGAGAAACAGGAAGCACAGCCGGGGCACAGTGGTTGTTTGATTGGAAAATAGTCCTCAGTGGGGCTTAACCCTTAATAGGGCACTCAATGAAATACTTGCAAATTCCAAATTTCAACCCTAGAATATTACATACTGCCAGAATGTGGACTGTGGAATGTGTAGAGGGGGGTAATATATTGAGAAAAAAGTTTACGAGATTTAAGTGGCAAATCTACGAGAAAAAAAATGCACAGATTTATGAGATTTTAAACGGTAAATCTGCGAGAAAAAAGTTGCTTTTCCCCACACTTTTTTCTCGTAAATCTGCATTTTTTTTCTCGTAGATTTGCCACTTCACAAGAAAAAAAGTAGCAGATTTTAAGAGATTTAAAGTGGCAAATCTGCGCGAAAAAAGTCACAGATTTACAAGAAAAAAGTGGGGGGGAAAGCAACTTTTTTTCTCACAGATTTACCACTTTAAATCTCATAAATCTGCATTTTTTTTTTCTCGTAGATTTGCCACTTCACAAGAAAAAAAGTCGCAGATTTTAAGAGATTTAAAGTGGCAAATCTGCACGAAAAAGTCAGATTTACGAGAAAAAAGTGGGGGGAAAAGCAACTTTTTTCTCGCTGATTTACCGTTTTAAATCTCATAAATCTGCATTTTTTTTCTCGTAGATTTGCCACTTCACAAGAAAAAAAGTTGCAGATTTTAAGAGATTTAAAGTGGCAAATCTGCACGAAAAAAGTCACAGATTTATGAGAAAAAAGTGGGGGGAAAAGCAACTTTTTTCTCGCTGATTTACCGTTTTAAATCTCATAAATCTGCATTTTTTTTCTCGTAGATTTGCCACTTTACAAGAAAAAAAGTCACAGATTTTAAGAGATATAAAGTGGCAAATCTGCACGAAAAAGTCACAGATTTACGAGAAAAAAGTGGGGGGAAAAGCAACTTTTTTTTCTCGCAGACTTACCACTTTAAAGCTCATAAATCTGTGCATTTTTTTCACGTAGATTTGCCACTTTAATCTAGTAAATTTGCAACTTTTTTCTCGAAATATTACCATTTTGGATATCCACTGAAAATACCAAATACGGTTCTTAGCCTGATAAAGGGTTAACGCAGGTGTTCAGAGAGAGAAACAGAGAGAGTTATAGTGGCTCAGGAAGTTATTGCTGCTCTATTGTGTTATGAGAGGAGAGAAGAAGGGAAACAATGCTGAGGTTTGCCTCGTTTGCCTTCATTACCACTCTGGTATTAGGCAGAAAAGTTTCTGAGGCATTCCAGCGCTGGGTTTCTACTTCAGGGTGTCAAATAGTTCCAAATGGGTGTTACACAGCCGTGTTGGGAGGACAACATGTCATCTCAAGAGTGTTGACCTCAGGCAGCTCTGGTTCTCTCAGGCTGTCTGGGGCTGTTAACTTATTTATAGTTGGCTTGAGGAGAACATGTTGAATAATACAATGGGGGAGGCCAGACAGACTGGACTGCAGCTGTACAGAGTCTTGAGTCATTAGTGCAGCTTCATATTTACCTACGAGAGTCAGACACACAATGTAATGAATACATTTACTTCACAGGAAGGTTGGCGTGCAACTAAAATATATGCAGGAGCAAAGATCAAGTGGTCAAAATTTGTCATTAGTATAGGATTTATTGTGTATGTCTAAAGTTGGTTTTTTTTTAATGTATATTGGAAATACCTACATATAAAATACAATGGTTTTACATGACATTGATTTTTAGAGAAAATTATTTTACATTTTCACTTTTTTTTCTTTAAAAAAAAAAATACTTTTAACTATTTTGTTTTTATTTTTAAACTTTGAAATAGGTCAATTTGACCAGCAACATAACAGGAGAGTTAAACAAAACTCTTATAAATTTAAAAACATGAATTAATAATTTCATTATAACCTGGCACGCACACACATGCACAAACATAGATCTTTTAGTTAAGTTAACTCTCCTGTTATGTTTGTTTCTCAGGAACAGCAGTCATGTTTGTGGGTCAATTTGACCCGGGGCATGTTTAATTATCAAAAAGTGCCAATAAACATTGTTTATATTTCATTATTAACTCCATCACTAGCAATTTCAATCAGCATTTAGTGCAATGGTGTTCTTTACCTCTCACAGATCATGGTTCAATGGTTTTACATGACATTGATTTTTAGAGAAAATTATTTTACATTTTCACAATTTAAAAACATGAAATTTGTCATTGGTAAGGTGTACAGGGAAATTCATGTTTTATTGAACTTGCCAGATCTCGAGTATTCATGAGACACTAAAGAGCAGGGAGGCACAGAATTTATTGTGTATGTCTAAATTTTTTGTCGACATACACTGTATGTCTTACATTTGGCAAGACCTACATATAAAATACAATGGTTTTACATGACATTGATTTTTACAGAAAATTATTTTACATTTTCACTTTTTTTTCTTTAAAAAAATACTTTTGTTTTTAATTTTAAACTTTGAAATGGGTCAATTTGACCAGCAACATAACCGGAGATTTAAACAAAACTCTTATAAACGTATATATTGGAAAGACCTACATATAAAATACAATGTGTTTACATGACATTGATTTTTTTTTTAAAAGTTTATTTTACAATTTAAAATTTTTGCAAATATGTGAAATGAACCATTTTATTTTTTTTTATGTCGATTACGCTTATTAAGCAAATCAGAAGTTTCATCCCGAAAAAATACTTTTTTTTACTTACTTACTTTACTTTTTAATCTTTTTTTAAATTTAGAAATGGGTCAGTTTGACCTGCAACATAACAGGACAATGCTACAGTATAAACTCTGTTGCAAGTAAAAAAAAACACACATTCTAAATGTTACTTAAGGAAAAGTACTTAAGTATTAGTATCATAATATACGTAAAGTACCAAAAATAAAAATCATACATTTTAAATCACTGGATTATGATGCATCAATGGTTTGATGTGTCTAATTCTGATTATATTATTTATATACTATTGGGTAGCTTTACTTGTAGAATACATCAAAACATTTATTTGTCACTGTTGATTTTTTATTAATATTCTGAATCTACAAAGTAACTTATTTTTTTTAAATAAAAGTAGAGCAGTAAAAAGTACATTATTTGCCTCAAAATTGTAGAAGTATAAAGTAGCATCAGATGGAATTAATTAATTAAAGTACAAGAATCTCAAAATTTTGCTTAAATACAGTACTTGACTAAATGTAATTACCGGTATTTTGTGTTTGTGTTGTGATTGTGTGTACTGCATTGTTTTTAGTAGTTGCACATATGGATTCTGTTGTACTACTGGTATAATGACATTAAATATTCTATTCTATTCTATTACTTTCTACATGATTATCTTTTTAAAAAATTATATATTCACTAAACAAGCTAAATTTGGCAGTGCTTTATTTGGACCTATTGTCTCCTAAGTACATGTTTAAATGTATTAATTAATTAGTTTACTATGGCACTTACATGATGCTACAAATGACAAGCATATAAGATACTGATTGTTGGAAATATTAACACTTAAATCATAATATATTTGACCAATCTATTGGAATCTGCTATGTAATTCAAATCAATTGAAGGCAGTAAGAGACTTATGTGTGTAGGTATGTAGATTCAGCTACTCATTTTGCCTGAAAAGTCATTACAAATGAATTGCACTTCTTATAGCATTAAGTAGGCCACACAACCTGATATATACAATACAGTTTATAGTAACAATTTGACTTACACAGGTTATAGACAAAGGAGAGTATGTTAGTTGTTGTCTTATGTCACATATATTTCTGTGCGCTGTGTGCTTGGTACTGTGTTTAAGTATGCGGACAGCTAGTGAAAACCACAGCCATAGACAGAGCTTGTATGTGTCATACTTGGCTAATAAAATTGATTGTATTTCTGAGAACACATATCCTCCTCCTCCTCCTCCTCCTCCTCCTCTGGCTGAAAGAACTAAGAAAGGCGCTTCAAAATGTGGAAAAAAAGTAATTTTTTAAAAATGTGGTGTTTACAACAAAAGAGCTCATGGTGCAGGTGTGACCTCATTTTCTTTCTTCTATCTTTAACCCTTGACTACTTTCCCAGCCATCAGCACTTCTGAATGTATAACTAGATTTAGCTCAATACAATTCAATCACACTTGATTTTAATAATAAAGTAATAATTTGAAATGTGCTCTTATTTTGTGATCTGGGAAATGTATAGGTTAAACACTGTATTTTCCTTTAAAATAAAATACATCTTAAAGATCTTATTTGAAAGAATATGGATTTTCTTTTATGTGTTAATCAATGTTAAACCCCACAAAGCATGTGGAGCAGCCCCCTCACTTCAGGATGGGTAACTAATAATTGAGCGGGTAACTAAATATTCAAAAACACTACGTAATCCCAGAGTACATTGCTCCACCGTCTGCATTACCTAATCCCATAAGCCATCGCGGGGGGGCGTGGTTATGGCTAGTTGTCAGAGCAACCTGCATGTCATTAGACATACCCCACCCACGAAACCGTCTCCAGCCAATCAGAGGCCGTAGAAATGACATCATTGTTATTTTCAGTAGAGCTGCAGCTTAGAGGTGGATAAAGTTCGTCTCCACGTTGGAAGTGATAGAAAGTATTATCCCTATTCAGACTCTGTTTGTGCTTTTTGGGAAGGAGGGTCAATCAAAGAGGATACCTGAGGAGTGAAAACACGGAGGCTCGGCGGCGGCGGAACAAAGGTTTTTGTTGATGATCTCGCGCTTCACAAGGGAAAAGTTTTCTCAGGACACGAAGTTGTCAAGTGAGTTGAACTTCAACAATAGGCGGACTCTATCACAAGACAGTCGAGAGACAGGGAGTCACAGGACACATGTAAACAGTCTTTGACTTTAAAAAAAAAAGGAGAATAGAGCTCCCTCAAGGTGATTTAAAGAAACTTTATGTCCAGAAAAATGGAAGCGACGTTTTACGACGAAGCCGTGAATGCCTCCAGCTCTCAGCATGACGGGCCGACGGTGTATGGCTTCAACCCCAAAACCCTCAAACAGACCATGACGCTAAACCTAAACGACCCGAAAAACTTCAAACCCCAGCTGAGCGCCAAGGCCCTGGACATCCTGACGTCCCCTGATGTGGGCTTGCTGAAGCTGGCCTCGCCCGAACTGGAGAGACTAATCATCCAGTCCTGCACGGGGCTGACGACTCCCACCCCGACCCAGTTCGTCTGTCCCAAGAACATCACCGACGAGCAGGAGGGGTTCGCGGAAGGCTTCGTGAGGGCTCTGGCTGAGCTCCACTACCACCAGCAGACACCCGCCGTCCACCCTGACGCACAGACCGGCGCGTCCAGCGGCATGGCATCCGGCTCCGCTGCGTCCGAGAGCGGCGGGATTCCCTACAGCTGCACGGTGCGCTCCGACCCGCCTGAGTACACAAACTTGGGGGCTTTCAGCCGGGCTGTGGGCTCCGCGTCTGCACCTGCCACCGAGAGGCACCCACCTGTAAGTTACCCAGCCGCCCCACAGCCGTCCCACAACCACATGGACCTGGCGGCGGCGCAGCACCCGCGGCTACACGCGCTCAAAGAGGAGCCGCAGATCGTGCCCGAGATGTCCGGCGACACCCCGCCGCTCTCCCCCATCGACATGGAGAGCCAGGAGCGCATCAAAGCGGAGAGGAAGCGCATGAGGAACAGAGTGGCCGCGTCTAAATGCCGGAAAAGGAAGCTGGAGAGGATCTCCCGGCTGGAGGACAGGGTCAAAAACCTGAAGAACCAAAACACGGAATTGGTTTCCTCCGCCAACGTCCTCCGGGACGAGCTGGCTCTGCTCAAGCAAAAGGTCATGGACCACGTTAACAGCGGCTGCCAGCTCATTCTGACGCAGCAGCTCCAGGCTTTCTAGACTGCCAAGGGAAAATAACCAAGGGACATTTCTTGGGGACCAAATGCAGCTTAAAGTGGCCTGCTCAGCCATGCGGGGGAGCTCCCTGCGTCTGGCAGAAAATTTCCACCAAAAAAAAAATCCGCTCAGGCTGAATCCACTAAGTTTCTGCAGACAAAGAGACTGACAAGACACTCTTAATGAAATATTACAGAGCAGAGGTCACCAAACCTATTGCACAGAGGGACAGAACTGTTTCAAATAGCCCTCTGATATTTCTGGCAATTTTGTCTTTTTTTTTTTTCCTTCTTCCGACTCAAAACTACAATTTGCATTAAGTCAAGCCAAGGTAGTATGGCAAGGGGCAATACTCAAAGCTAATTTTAAATGAAGTCCCCTGCAGCTTTGCATCCTGACAGACACCCAGAGCCTGCGTGGGATCAGATTGCAAATGGACAAGAAACACAATGTGAACGAGCTCCCACTATGTCAAGTAACAATGTATGCATATAGACTTGAGTCAAGCACTGAGTATCCCACCAGCGACTATACAGTATGTACAGAGTAACACTAACAAACAAAAAAAAGTCACACCATTACGCAGGACTCTTATGGGTGTGTGTGTAGCGTTTACTGACAAAACTGCCTTACTTTCTTAACCTTTATGTTCATACAACTTTGTGATATAGGTGTAACTCATGTTAGACCTGAAATAACACTTTGTAATATTTGTACGCTGTATTTTAAGCACTTCAGAACTGTAAATATGACAAAATAAAATGTTGGACACGCGTAATGTGTGAGTACTTTTGTGTGTGCTTAATAATTAATCATTAAATAGAGTCCCTACGTGCATTTACATGAAGTGTTTGTTATTGAAGGAACTGGGGCAGACGGGATATTGAGTCACCAGTGCAGTGTGTGGCGCTCGTAATGGTTGGTGTAGCTACACGGCCGCTCATTGGACAGCGAGGTGTCGGAAGTGAGCAGCAGGCGGCCAAATATGGCAAGAGGCGCTCAGTGCGCACTGGGACGGGCGTGTGTGTGTGTGAATCACCGTCCTCCCACTACAGCTGGTGACTCCGACAGGAACCTATGAAGCATAAGCAGATTTGTTTACACACTTTGAGGTACTGGAGACATATTTCAATGTTAGGAATATTCTCCATCTATAAGGCTGCCATTTATTATTATTTTAATCATTGATTAATATGTAGATTATTTTCCAGATTTATTGTTTTGTCTTAAAAAATGTCAGAAAACTGTAAAAAAAAAAAAAAAAAAAAAAAATCCCCTCCCAATTTTTCAAACCCAAAAGTGATGTCTTTAAATATAATGAGTACAAACCCCAAAAGTATTTAGTTTGATGTGATATATAAAACAAGCTGGAAATATTAGAGAATAAAAGAGCATTTTCTGCCATTTCTGTCTGGAAAAATGATTAAAATGATCAAAATAGGAAGAACTGCACGTCATTGAAAAATTCCTCCATGCACGCAACAATCTACATGCTATGAAAAAAGGGAAAACTGTTTTTAAAAAACCCACCATAATAGAGATAAAGAGATTAGACTATAAAAAGGAAAATAAGTGGATTATTGTTTGTTGACACCAAGCTTTGTATTCTGTGTTAAGCTGTTGTACTTCCTTGAAAAAAATAAAACATAAATTAAAAAAATCTGAATATAGTTCAATATTACTTTTCTGTTAAGTGACAAACGAATCATTGCAGCTCTAGCCATCTACAAACAAGTCAACAATTGTACAAAAAATGATTTTTTAAATTTATTTTCTGAACTACTACCTGTAATATAAATTACAAAACAAGGTTTGTGTAGAAAAAAGGTACAAATGTATACACATTTCAACTCAAACTAAATGCTGCACACAAAGGTGCACTGAGAAATAAAAAACATTAGATTAATCTGTACACACATTGTGGACCACCAACACTGATGGATGCTCGCTGGCCTTTAAACCAGACACCAGTAAATGTTTTAGGAATACTTCAGAGACAATTTCAAGGTATGTTCATGAGAGGGGGGGCTGACAGCTGTCTGGCACGGTTTAAAGACCCTCCACACCCACAGTAAAGCCACGCAGGTGTTTTTTACTTATTGCTTGATGGGACCTCTCAGGATCCTGTGCCGACAGTGCCTGATTGACATTCTGTTGCATCAGATAAAAGGAAAATTCCATTTGCCTAATTTGTATCTTATCTCTAGTGATTTTTATCGATCTAGATCAGAGGTCGGCAACTTTTACTAACAAAAGAGCCACTGTTGGCCAAAATAAGAGAAAAAATCTCAGAATGGAGTTACAATATTGAGACTTACAATGAAGATAAAACAGCCTTAATTTCAGCCTAATAAGCCTACCAACATTACTAACAGGTCACAATGAGCAGTTATTAACATGGCTGTCAGAATGCAGTGAGGACCCAAGTGCAAATAAGAAGCTAGAATCCTGAGAAATATCTCAGGAAACTCAAAACAATACTTGGATTTGACAAAATTTTGAGGTAAAGGTGCCGATCGTAGACTTTCATAAGCTATGGTGCACATTTTAGTTGACAAAAATGTTTGTTTTACTGCCATTTATAAACCACACACAATTTTACAATTGAGGAATACAAATTGATTTGGGCCTACACCAATGATGAATTAAAATGAAAATGGAAATAAATAACTTATTATTTTGTATAAATATTTATTATATTTTTTGGTCAAAGCCACAGGGAGCTGCTGTAGACGGCCTGAAGAGTCACATGTGGCTCCAGAGCTGCAGGTTTCCTACCACTGATCTAGATTGTTTTGGTGTGAGTTGCCAGATATTGGAGATGTCTGTCTTCTCTTGAATATAATGAAATGTTTGGCTCTCGGCTTGTGATGCTCAAAGCGCTTACAACATTTTTTTTTGCAAAAACTCAATAATGGGCCTCATGCATGCAGTGTTATGACTTACCATCCTTTGACCAGAAAACCAACAATATATTAAAAGGTAAGTGTCAAGCTTTTTTCCCACCTGGAGTAAGTGTGCAAAAATATTAATGGAGTTCTGCGCAATTTTGGGAAATGGTTTCATGGGACCTGGCCACAGATGTGGCATTGTAAACTGGCAGAAACTCATTTCTCTATAATGTACACAGATCATGTTTTGTTAAACTGTGAAATGCCCCAACGCCTGCACTCAAGGTAAAGTGGAAGTGGATGAGATGACATATGCTGAAAAGTTTCTTCTTAACGAAACGTCAATAAGTTCCCTTTTCTGCAGAAGAAAAGTTTTTCTTTCCATTCGGTGGCATTTCCCTTTCTCTTTCCTTATTATCTCAGTTTAGCATTCATTTATTAATTTCTGCTGCCTTTATATGGCATTATCGGAGCGTTACTTTATGTTAATGCCTGGCGTGAACGGCACATTTAAGATCAAACGCGATTCATGAACATACTCAGGTGGTTAAGAGCAGACTTTGCTGTCAGTGCACAACATGAATCCCACTTATAATTGTCTTATTTTCCCCTTATTGCTTTGTGCAATACAGGAGAAAAATCTGAAGAAAAAAAAAATATCTCCAACACTCAACAACTCACACCAAAACAATTTAGATTAATAAGTAGCACTACAGGCACGAGGAAAAATGTGCTTCTGATTTCGGGTGAACTGTCCCTTTAAGGCAGAACAACTTTGATCCTTATCATTCTTATTTGTGTGTCGAGTCAGACGGCCTTACTCATCATAACGCTGCCCCTAAATTCAACCTGACATGAGGTCCATGCAAGCCAGATTAAGAGAAAACACCAGTGTGTAATGTAAAGGGCCTTTGAGACTGTTCTATATGTTTCTGTATGTTGTGACCTGGTCATGTACACAATGCTGCCGGATTAGATACTGACTGTTCTGTGTTCTTAGGACATATTTTAACAGGTGTGGTACATATCTGACAACTCCCACCTGGCCTGATAAGAACCTTATTTTCCTGTCCAGTAGCTGCCTGTTTATCCTAAAACTGAATACTTTCCATATTTTGCTACCAAATCCATTTCTCTCTCTACAACAGAACTTCCAAATGATGGTTGGTTGACTGCCATAACGGCCAGTTGGACAGATGAAAACAATTTGCCAGCTATTGGTGGTTTCAATCATTTGGTTTCATCTTGCTCCACTCATGCTTTATCTCTCTCTGCAACATGTTATTTTGAACGTATTATAAAACTGTATTCAGTCCCCCCTCTTCCATTTCCATGTGGGGATTATGTTTTGTTTGGTTCCTGATCATATCCGCAGTTCATTCACATACAGTCCTGCATCAGTGGTTCTCAACTGGCGAGCACGCCCTCCTTGGCGGCGAGGCGCTGCCGGTGTACGTGGTCCTGCTCTAGTTCTTCGTGGCTGGGGTGCCAGAGCCGGGACAGGATGCGCTCCATGTTCAGGGCGTACATAGTGTGGGAGGGCATCACACCGTGGTGAACCTGCACCAGACAAATGTTTCACAAAGACATTTACGCTAGTTAATTGAACAAATATAGTCAAATATACAGTACAGGCCAAAAGTTTGGACACGCCCATCTCATTCAATGCGTTTTTCTTTATTTTCATGACTATTTACATTGTAGATTCTCACTGAAGGCATCAAAACTATGAATAAACACATATGGAATTATGTACTTAACAAAAAAAGTGTGAAATAACTGAAAACATGTCTTGTATTTTAGATTCCTCAAAGTAGCCACCCTTTGCTTACTAGAATATAAGACATGTTTTCAGTTATTTCACACTTTTTTGTTAAGTACATAATTCCACATGTGTTCATTCATAGTTTTGATGAATTTACAATGTCAATAGTCATGAAAATGGGGGGGCTGGGTCTGTATATTATTAGTATTGAGGGAAGCATTGAACGTAATAAGACAGATGAAATTCTGAAGTAACTTTGATTTTGATGAAATACTATGAAACTCTGATATTGATGAAATTCTGAAATTGCTATTCTTTTTAAATTTGTGTTGTTTTGATGTACTTCCTGGTACCTAATACGATGACCCACAGAAATTAATAAAATAAAATTCTAAAAAAAATAAAAATAAAAAATAAAGTGACAGACTGAAACAATATGGTAAGATATGGTAAATTTTCCTGACACAATTCATTCAAGGACCATCTGGAATGTAAAAATACAACAGTATTTTCTGTTCTTACAGTTTCCGGCTATGATAAAAAGTGTAATTTAGGCAATTCTTTAAACAAAACATACCTTTGAAGGTTGCTGCCTGGTTGTGGAGTTCAGAGAATAAAAGCTCACTGACTCACAAACATTCCGATTATAAATAATGAGGTTGTTTGTCAAAAGTTTATGTTTCTAGATAAGGTAACTCGATTTATTCATTCATAGACGAAGGTTGCTACCAACAATTATTTTCTTGATTAATTATTTAATCTATAAATTGACCTACACGTACTTAAGAATAGACGGTAAAAATGTTACTTAAATTAAGCAGCAAGACTTAACACATACAAAGAAAAGAGGATGTAAGAACAACTTTGAAAACAGACTTGTCCAAATTAAAAATCAATGTTTTAACTTCTATTTGGGTTGTTTTAAAAACTAAGTGCTAAATGAATGAAAGGAAATTCTGTGAACATGTCTCTGACCTGTAAAGCCTCCAGGAGATCAAACATGCTGATTGGAGGGAGCGGTGCAGGGAGACTGTCAGCAGAACAAGCCAGTAAGTGAACAGCTTGTTGCTCCGCCTCGTCCGGTGACACTTGAGGTGGTGGGCCTGCAGGGAGAGAAGCACTGGGAGGGGGACTGAGAGGAGAAAAACACAATCATTATTGGTTGAAAATCAATTAATACTGCCCTTTAATTCAGGGTTCGTACACTTTAGCAGTGGTCAAATTCAAGCATTTTTCAAAGACTTTCAAGGTAAATTTTCAAGCTTTTCCAGTATTTTACACCTGTTGTAAATTGCATGTTTTAGATGAGTACTTACATACTAAAAGGGGGAGATTTCACTGAACCATACAAACAGCGATGGTATTACACTTTTAGGAGTACTAAACTATTACTAAAAAAAAAAAGACACAAAATGACAAAAAAAGACACAAAATTGCTATTAAAAAAAAGACACAAAATAACCCAAAAAAGAAAAAAAGATGAGTTCTTACATACCAACAGTGATGGTATTACACTTTTAGGAGTACTAAACTATTACTAACAAAAAAATTGACAGAAAAAAAACTAAATTACTTAAAAAAGAAACAAAATGACCAAAAAGACACAGAATTATTTTAAAAAGACACAAAATGACCCAAAAAAAGACACAAAATGACCAAAAAAGAAAAAAAGATGAGTTCTTACATACTAAAAGGGGGAGATTTCACTGAACCATACCAACAGCGATGGTATTACACTTTTAGGAGGAACGGTCTTCATTTCAGATAGGCTACTCATTATTTTTACATTGAACATGTGATTATCTATAGTCTATAGATGGATATAGTCAGATTGCAAGAGAAATACAGTAAGAATTTCAAGCATTTACAAGCACTTTATCCAAAATCCAAGCACTTTTTAAACCTTGAAAATACAACATTTAATTAAAGCATTTTCAAGGATTTCAAGCACCCGTACGGACCCTGTTAATTACAGCAAGTTGGTTTAAGAGTATTTATGTCTGTAGTAACTTTTAGCTCAATCTATAAATCCTGCACACGGTTCATCAGCTAGAAAGAGTTAAAACAGTTGTCCTTACCATTCAGTAACACTGTGGTAAGCAGCAAGGCTGTTTTTCAGATAAGGCTGCGGTGTGACATCACTGCCAAAAGCGTAGAGGAAGTGTCCATCTCGCAACCTGTACGCCTTCCTCCGGGTGATGACAGCCGTCAGGACGTCTTTCAAGTGGTGCTGAAAGAAATCAGAGCAGTACAGCTGCATCTCAATACATTAGAATGGAAAAGACTATTTCCAGTAGTTCAAGTCAAACAGCCCCAACCAAGTATTGAGTCATATAGATGGACATACTTTTCAGAGGTCTACATTTCCATATTAAACATACTTTTTTAAATTGTTCTTTTGTAATATTACATTTTTTTTGAGACACTGAATTTTAGGTATTCATTAAATGTAAGCCATAATCATTATTAAATACATTAAATAATAATAATAATAATAATAATACATTTAATTTATAGGCGCCTTTCATGTCACCCAAGGTCACCTTACAAAGTCTAAAATCATAAACATCTTTAAAAACAAGACAATATGGTAAAAACATCACGGCATGGTAAAAACAAGACAATATGATAAAAGCAAGTGAATTAGTGTCCAGTTACAGAGCGTATGCCAGTTTGAACAGGTGAGTGTGTTATGTGTGGGGGGAGGGAGTTCCGTGTGTAATGGATCTATATAATGTGTTATTTCCACTTTTTGAATTGAATTACTGACATAAATAAACTTTTCTATGATATTGCATTCCCAGATGCATTCATTTTATGCCTCTGCATGGATGTTGAATAGAGAATGCCAATGAAAAGTTGAATTGTAGGAGTTTGTAGTGAAGTTAGAGACATTTGCTGACAAAATTATTCACTTCTTGAGGACAGAATTAATGACAATGATAGGAATTTCAAGAACAAAATACATTTTGTAAAGAACCTGTCAAATTGCCCTATGAGTGTACAGTATAGTCCTGTATAGAGTCAAGTCAAGTCAATTTTATTTATATAGCCCAAAATCACAAATCACAGATTTGCCTCAAAAGGGCTTTACAGACTGTACATGTACTCTGTCCTTAGACACTCACATCAGCCAGGGAGAACTCCTAAAAAAAACCCTTTAAACAGTGGGAAAAAGAAGAAACCTCAGGGAGAGCGACAGGAGGGACAGATGTGCAATAGATGTCGTTGTATAGATCAACTTTTAAGTAATAAATACATACATAGAAATACAGATACTACTTCTTGGAACTTCTAAATTCAGTGTATCTTTTGTTTTACTGTTAGCATATCATAAGCCTGCAAATATGAATCGTCTCCAATACAAAATAATAAAAAGGTTTTGATTGAATGATTAAATTCATGTTTTTGTGTGTAATGATATTTTCATTTTTTGACAAACCTATATTTTTTCACCATATAAAATGAGTCTAAACGTTTATGCTTTTTATTAGGAAATTTATATCATTTTAGGTATAAAATAAAATTATTCAACTTGTTCCAATGATGTACATAGTACAGCCAGAGACGCTTCAGATTTTTAAGAACAAACTTAAGATTTATCTTTTTAATTTGGCTTTTACCTGAACCATTTTTAGAGATTTTTCTGCTCATGCATCTTAGTGTTATAATATCTTCTCTTTTATTTATTTATGTGCTACTATTTATTAGTCTATTTCTATGTATATATATTTTTTATTATGCTCCATTTCTTAATTATTTATTTATTGTTTTATCTTTTTTATTTTGCTTTTTTTATTTATTTATTTTAAACTTTCTATTGTTATTATTGACCAAGACTTTTACTTATATTATTTATTATCATTATATACATATATTTTTTTATTTATCTTATTTTATCTTGTCTTACTTTATTTTTTATCTAATTCATTTCTAACCTGCCTCCAGTGTTTCCTCACTGTTCCATGTTGAGATGGAGCTTCCTCAGTTTGTGCTTTGTTTTTAATAGGATGGGTGGGGTGAAGGTGGGTGGGGTGGAGGGTGTTTGCTTGTTTCTATGTTTCGTAATTTTTTTAATTATTATTATTTTCTCCTTTTTTATGTAAAGCGCTTTGTGTTGCATCTCTCTTGTATGAAAAGTGCTATACAAGGCAAGGCAAGTTTATTTGTATAGCACAATTCAACACAAGGTAATTCAAAGTGCTTTACATACACATTAAAAACAGCAAGACACAATTGAAAACAGTAAAAACAGTCAATTAAAACAGGGAAGATACAGCAGGATAAAAAAAAGAGATAAAATAATAAAAAGCACAAGTCAAACATTGTGTAGTTAAAAAGTAAGGGCAGTAGAGTAGAGCAGATAAGTGTTAAAGTTAAGAGTACGCTGCAGTAAACAATAGTGTTTTTAGTCCTGATTTAAAGGAGCTGAGCGTTTGGGCAGACCTCAGATCTACAGATAGTTTGTTCCACAGGTGAGGAGCAGAATGACTGAAAGCTGCCTCACCCCGCTTAGTACAAATAAAGTCTGATTGACTGAACACTGCTGACAGACAGTTGCTACGAACCTCAACAGCGTAGATCATGCTGCCGACAGTGTCTTCTGTGATGTTGTCCAGGCCGAGCTCAAAGGCCGTCACCATCATGCGAGCCTCCAGCTGGCCCCTGGTGGGCAGCAGCAGCGTGTGGGCACTGAGACGCAGCTCCTCCTCCTCACCTCCCACCTCCCTCGGGCTGAAAGGCTGGGCGGCGCTCAGAGGGTTCTGTGGCTGGAAACGATGCTAAAAGGCACAAACAGGACATGCAAACATCACAATTGATGAATTATACGCCACTACCCTTTAAAGAAAACATTCACACCCAGTCATTATTTAGGCAATTACCTCATTAAAAGTTTCTCCATTTGGCAGAGCTGCTGTTATAACTCACTCTGCCTCTGCATTGATGAATATTGAGGAGGAGTACTTACATCAAATTTCTGTCTCGAGGAACATTTCTTCTTCCCTTTTGGTTTTCCAGGCTTTGAAGCAGAGCCACCTTGCCACTGTAACGGCCCGGCGCCATCTACAGGACGGTAGAAGAACACAAGATGCATTGAAAAAACATGAATGCAACCTCAGATTGGACTATCGGAATACTTTCTTCTTTGTACCTTTCCCTTTTTCTTTATTTTGGGGTGTTTTCCAATCCCCTTTTGTACGCTTCTACTTTTCCCTTGATATTTTCTGTATTTGTCTATAGGTCTTCTTGTTGTTTGTCTGTTCATTTACATGTAAAATCAAAAACCAATAAAAAGTAAATGACAAAAAAGAAAAAAACATGAATGCAGATTACATTTAAAATAGTTCACTGCAGTATATGTAACAACTTTTGAATGTTGATAGCCTCTAATTGGCTTTTGAAAAAAAAAAAAAAATGAGCAGCACTGTGCAACCAGGAACGTCTGAAAACGACACTGCTCTAATACACCCTGTGTTAAACAGAGCTATGCAGGTTTCAACCATAAGACTGTATGAAATACAGGTTTCAACAAGTCAAATTTAAGACTTTTTTAAGACCATAATGAATACAATTTAAGACCCATTTCACATCCATACTGGAAAAAAGTAGAAAGACATGAAGGAAAATCGGAGGCGCAGAATTACTTGCTAAGTATATGAATATATTCACAGCTCTTTCACATTGGAATAAAAAATGCTTAACCTAACTGAAAAACACCAGAAGCCTCTCTATTGTGAACTAATATTTGTTTAGAATTTTAAATTCTGACTGTTTAAATTCTGACCAGGCTGCACAGGTACTTTATTCAGTTTTGTAGTTATGTTATAGCGTCCTCAAAAATCGAAACATTTAAAAGCGAGACTGACGTTTATGCATTTGTTTTAAATAAAAGTAACGTTAATACATTTTCAAGACCTTTCAAAATCATATTTAAATTCAAATTATTGGATTTTAGACTTTTTAAGACCCTGCTGATACCCTGTAATACTTAAAATCAAAGTAAAAATCCAAGTTACAACACATGATAAATTTCAATAAAGCATAGCTTTAACTTAAAAACTAGCTCACCTGAAGTTTCAAACATTACTAATTACAGAAAAATGTCTTACCTGGTGTGGAGACAATGATCTGGCAGCGAGTCAGAATGGCCAGGAGGAAATCATTGTGGACATGGACTGCAGAGGAAGGAGAGAAATACAAAATAAGCAACACTATTTTCAGACGGCATGAATTTTTCAATATAAACTGTAAAGCAGTGGTGGAAAGTAACGAAGTACATTTATTCTAGTACTGTACCTAAGTACGATTTTGATAGAGTTGTACTTTACTGGGGAGTATTCCCACTGTATGTAACTTGATATTTCTACTCTACTACATTTTGAGGTAAATATTGTACTTTTTACTCCACTACATTTAGCTGGCAGCTTTAGTTACTTTTCAGGTCGAGATTTCACATGAAAAACATGATCAATTTAAAGTGACTAGACATTTGTTAAAAATAAACCTCATAACAGTATATTAAGAAGATAAAATTAGCCCTACCTTGATAAAATTCAAATGCTGCTTACATAAAAACATCAATAATAATAATCAATATTATTTTTGGAATATGTAAAACAATCTCAGTGGGTTCATTCTGCATAATTAGTACTTTTACTTTAGATACTTTAAGTACATTTTGATGCTGATACTTTTGTATTTTTACTTCAGTAAGTTTTGAATGCAGTACTTTTACTTGTAGTGGAGTATTTTCCACAGTGTGGTATTAGTACTTTTACTTGACTAGAATCTGAATTCTTTTTCCACCACTGCTGTAAAGCATGTTTCTCTGCTTGCTTACCATTCTCCTGTGCCAACAGCCGACGTGCCTCGATGTCAAACTCCTCTTTGCTGATCTTTTGTTTGAACCATAACTTCAGGTTTGCCCAGTAGCTGCATGGAGAGGCAACAAACGTAAACATTTAACAAGATCAACACTTCTCTAAGAGTTAGGTGCAATTACAATATTAATTTATCTAATAAGCAAATCTGTGTTAGAAATAATGTAGTCCCTTATGTTAGCATGTGAAAATAAATGATGCATTTTAGCTTTTTTTTAGAATCCTCCTTTCCTTTTAACTTTTAACCCTTGTGTTGTCTTAACTTTCTGTATGCACCAATTGTCCTTCACTAAACCCCTTCAATAAAGCAACTTGAATTTTAAAACCAAAATCTATTTTTGCATGAAGAAACAACCTGTCATTTATCATAAAACTGTGTGGATATTGTAAAGGTTTTCAGGTTCATAGATTGGAAGCCCAAGAGTAAACACAACCGAAGAAAAAAAAAAACTGGTCTCAATGTAGGCCTTAAATTTGGGTCAAAGGTAAAGTTATGCAGCGCTGGACTCAGACTGACATCGCTCTTGCAGGATCCCAGTAAGAATGGGCCCCGATTTCTATAATAATTCACATTTAATCCTCTACAGAAGTTGAACGTTTTATTGGCCAGTTACCAATAACGTGGACAGGCCAACAGCTGTCCAACTCTCGTTCGAAGATTGTGATACACAATGTGTGTGTGTGTTGTTCTTACAGGCACATATCTATGAGTTACAAAGCCCAAACGTGACAACTTCTGTGGGAACACAAACCTCGGTCTGTGGGAAAGCGGAAAGCTACAGTGGAGCAAAACATTATTGAGGCTTTTCCCTATTACAGTGCAGAAAAACTTTTATTTAATCATTGGAATCCACTCGTTTTTACTACAACACACCTGCTAAATGTACTGTATAGGTGTAAACTGTCTTTTAGCATGGTGTATGGTTATTATGGTGGTCAAAAATGACCCCTAAAACAAGATTTGTACCCTGTTACTATACAGCTTTCATGGAAATATAAATATCAATGTCATTTTTTCTCATGTTGGGGTCATTTAAGAAAAAGTCATCGAATTTCAAGTTGAAAAAAGATCATATTGGGGGGTTTAAACATTGTAGACCCCTACTTTGACTGATGATGATGATGATGATGATAAGGTGAGCTGGTTTCTGACCTCACCAGACAGAACAGATATTGGGATTACATTGATAAGGATCAGGACTACAGCTGTTAGAATTTCAAATAGGTAACCTGTACATACTCACTCACTTTACTTTGCTCTTCATTTTGTTGGCAGCTGCACTCAATAATACATTGTGCTCAGCAGAAATCTTCCACCAAGCTAAACTTAACTTTAGTCATTCATTTGTAAGCAAAACTACAGAAAATGTTGCAGAGCTTTGGAAAAAAGATGACGTTATTCCTGCAGGATGTTTGACAAAGAGTGGAGATCTGACTGTGTTTTTAGACAGTGATGTCCCATGAAGAAGAAAAATATCACTTATTAATTTAACGGTTAACTTAACCCTATAAAGCCTGAACCGTGAAATAATTGCCAGAAAATTCTAAATTTTCAAAACTGGAGTGTTTGTTGAACCGGCTAACATTTTTTAAAATTCAATATCAATTTTCATATATGAATTTAATTTGGATCATATTTGATACATCAGGTCTTTTTGTGCAATATGTTGCTCACAATTTGCTTTTCTTGAACTAACATAATCACATAAAACCTAATATTGTAACCAAATAAAACTTTGACTTTCCTTTTAGCATTTTCCTCAAACATACAAAATATTTTTTTCCATATAAAACAACATCATACATCTGCTGATATGAAGTTTTCATGCAGTAATGACAGAGCCACCAGTGGAACCAGCAAATCATTTTTGTTACATCTGGTATTTTTGTGAAATTTGTTGCTCAGTTTTTTTAATCATCAATTCATGTATTCATCAGGTTTTTCGGGAAAAGAAAATATCACACTGATGATGTAGAGGTCTCAAAAACATATGTATCAAATATGATAAACTTGGCTTTATAGGGTTAAGCGAATTTATACATCCACAGATTACAGATAATAGCACGTAATACGTCTCGTTCATAATGTGTCCCTCTTCCTTCTTAAAGAACATAATAAAAACGGAATAACAATAAAAACATAGTGGCTCATTGATAACTGTTGCTGAGCAGAAATGCTGCAAACATTAGCAAGTGCTAGCAGGATGCTAATTTCCAGGTAGCTAACAAATAGCAACGTTACTTTGCATTTCCGCGGCTAAAACCAAGGTAAAAAAGGACGGAAAACAAACACCACAGACAGAAAACACACAAAGAGCGTTTTACTTACTGCTTTACATTATCGCCAATTGCATCCGTTAAATTTTTCTTTGCAATCTCCAGCTCGCTAGCATGAGCTGCCATGGCGATCAGAGAGTCCTACAGGACGTCATCATCCGGCGACACCAAGTCAAGTAGCGTTATTATTCTTTTTAAAACTTTATTTAAGATCTTTGCATAACAAACAGGTAAGTTATTCAAAACTTACTATTATTTTATTTATTCATTTATCTACTTATGCACCTTATTGATTATTTAACTTTAAACTTGTAAGTTACTCACTATAAAAAAAATAATAAACTTGCAGGAATGCTACAAATATGAAGTATTTAAAAAAGGTATAACAAACAGGCATTATCATTGTTAAACCTATACAGGTGCATCTGAATTAATAAGAATGTCATAGAAAGCTTATTTATGTTAGTAATTCAATTCAAAAAGTGGAAATAACACATTATATAGATCATTACACACAGAATGAAACATTTCACATCTTCATTTATTTAGTTTCTTGTAATTATAATGATTATGGCTTAAATTTAATGAATTCAGTGTCTCAAAACATTGCAAAAAAAGAATCATGTTGCAGCTATTTCAGCATCCTTTAGATCCATTTATTGTAATTAAATCACTTTATTTTAGGTTCACAGTTTCTAAAATATCACTATACAAATATTCAATATAGTGGTTTTTCATGAAAACACCAAACATATCAATATGATATTCCGAAAATTATTAGTATTTTTTCTATATAATATATGTTGTATACCACTTATACTATACTGTGTATATCTCTGCATATATTTGAATATATTTATTCATTTTTGTTGTTTTGTCAAATAGCAGAAATGTATGAATATAATTTGTATAGAATGTATGTATATGTCTTTTTTTTTATACTCTTATTCTGTCTTCTATATCTATGTGTCTGTATCTTGAGCTGCTGTGACGACAACATTTCCCCACTGTCGGATAAATAAAGTCATATTCAATCTATCTTTATCTCTAACAAAAATGCTATTTGACAATAAACTACATAACAACAAGTCATGTAACAATACCTACATTTTACTTTAAGACATAAATGAGAGATTTATGTATACAATCAAACAAATGAGGCTTCTTCCTTCCCCTTTATAGATTTTTCTTTATTTTTCAAATCTTGACCCAACTCTCAGATGCATAGCAGATAGTTGCTACTTTCATAACAACAAACATGAATTTGTATTTGAGCTTGACTATCTATCCTGAGATGCTTAGTTTTATATAAACTACTTGTTCCTCTCAGATCAGAACACATTTGTCTGTGAGATTGAAATGCTTTTAAAGGATGTCCGGCATGTGTACAAGAGCTTTTCATCACTGACTAACCACTTATCCAAAGTACTGCCTGTTTTACTTTACGTTCTGCCCTGGCCACCACAGAGTGGAGACAGTGGTGTGGTTAAATCGGCAAGTAAAGGTATTTTACCACTAGGTGGCATCATAGTATGATCTAATTTCTACAAAGTCCAGTCAAATTCCATCCTGGTGCAGATGAGCAGAGCTAAAGGAGGAATTAGACCAGCACATTTCAAATTGGACATGCTTTGTCAAAGTGTCAACTCAATTCAAAGTAACATGATCAAGATGCTTTGGATCACAAAATATTGTGCAGTAACAAGTTTTATCAAGGACAGACAGACAGATAGATAGACAGATAGATAGATAGATAGATAGATAGATAGATAGATAGATAGATAGATAGATAGATAGATAGATAGATAGATAGATAGATACTTTATTTATCCTGAGGGAAATTCAAGCATCAAGTAGCAGCATTAAAATATACATTGAACATATACACTATACATAACACATTAAAAATCCACTTAACCAATAAATAATTAACCTTTGGTTGGATGATGGATGGATGGATGGATGGATGGATGGATGGATGGATGGATGGATGGATGGATGGATGGATAGATAGATAGATAGATAGATAGATAGATAGATAGATAGATAGATAGATAGATAGATAGATAGATAGATAGATAGATAGATAGATAGATACTTTGTTTATTCAAGCACCTTTCGTAAATTATATTAAACATTTGTAGAGAAATTGGACGTTACTGGGAAATTAAACATTTGCAGGAAATAAAATAAAATAATGTGCATAGTGTTCTTTGGAAAGCAACTCAGCCCGTATTTTGTAGCCCATTATTTTTAAGATTGAGCTTGTTTAGTGCACGATGCACTGACCAATGCCAAGAATGCCACTAGAGGAAAAAAGGACGATTTCATGGGTATAAACAGTGTTGCAACTGTTTGCAACAAAGTAAATCTACATAAAAGTTTAACATTTCCCGCTTCCGAGCTCTAGGAATGTATCATTTTTAATGATCTTCAAACTTTTTACTGCTCAGTAAAGTTGTTTTGGTCCACTCACTACAGAAATACCAGTTGTTGTTTTTTTTAACTTTCAACAAAAAAGCCAGCAGCCAGAATCTGAGTTTTAACAAAATTGGAGAAAGCTGTCATTTGAAAAAAAAATCACATCCCATTTTAACCACTTAAATTCCTGTCCCATTAAAAACTCCCTCACATCTGCAGCTACTTTAGAATGCAGCAGCTAAATGTGAACTACTAATAAATGAAGAGATCAGACAGCATATTTCCTCTTCTATCGTCTTAACTTAATAGCAGTTAAAGTCAGAACTGGTGGAAAAAAATGTAGTAATCACATTTAAAGCACATCCGAGGTTGGCAATGGCCAGACTTTAATTTCATTTAGTTTGGGCTCAGTTAATCTAGAGACACCAAGTCCTGAATATCTCTCTTTAATTCATGTTAAGGCATTCTGTGTTATTTTTTGTGCTATTATTTCTTTTTCCAATATGACTTTTTATAGACTTTATTGTAGAAATTGTCAGCAGTTAAAAGTAAAGAGCAGACTGGTACTATAGCTGTAACAACCTTTTTTTTTTACATTCTCCACTGGACTGGATGTAAAACATTTCTGTGGTTCCTTCTGTTGAGCTTTGTGGCTCTTTGGCTCATGCCTCTTGAGCCAGTTTAGACTGGGAGGCCCTTTTGTTTTTCACTGTTTCAACCATGGTGTAAAAACAGTTGTGTAGTCAGGGCGATCGCTCCTTTGGCTCTGTCTCCCCAGGCGGTCGTGGAGCCTTAAAAAGACCTCCATGACTCACGCCATTTATCACAATAAGTGAAATCGTATATCCAGAGACGCAGAGCTAACAGTCATACTAGTTAGCGGGTCCTCCAGTTCAGTGACTAATGCTGACTCCACACTGTTCTGAGGTCATGCGTCTTCACAAAGGAGATCCATTTGATAAGGGGTTTCAAGGTCTGACTCTAGAATAAACAAGCTCTCCGTGCCAACCACATGAACAATGAAAACCATCTGACTTTTTGCTCACTAATAGATGTATTTAGCAGACTACATATCTGTTAGTAGGCAGATGAAACTCAAGGAGCGCTCACTTCTCGTGGCTCAAACGCTCCTTTGTTTGTTATCTCTGGGCTGCGATCGGCGCTTAGTTTGACTTCTCTCTGTCAAAAAAAAACTAATTAAAATAAATCTCATTTTCACGATCTCAGCACTCTCACTGCTAAATGAAATATCACTCTACTGTATGTTTTAGACTAATAAGGCAGAGTGGAAACTGCTGCTGTCTGCAGCTCGCTGAGCCTTGCCAGGTCCCTCCAAATGATCATCCATCTTAAACAAGTGTCTGTTAAGCTTTAAATCAAAAGGGCACTTAGGAACGGACTTAGCCATGGAGTTGTTTAACTGTCCCAGCAAGGGCAAAAATTACTCATGGTGCTTATTTTCAAAGAAAACAGCTCCACATCCTGTCTGTTGATTTGCTGGTTGACACTAACTGAGCTTTTGAGTGCCAGTGAGTCACTCTCACGGACATTCCCCCAACAGCAGATGTCTTTCAGCAAACAGCAGACGAGCCAGCTTCTTCCACAAATCTTCCGAGCCCGGTGCCATCTCGGTGGTGAAATTTGTAGACAGCGACGCTTCACTCAGTCACAAAGAGGGCTTTTTACCCCCGAAACCTGCAGCAGTTCTCTGAGGACCACACTGCAGCAGCTCTGGGCCATCCCCGGTCTGGGAGCCAGGTATTCGAGGTGGTACAGGCCTGAGTGTGGTCCCCTCACCGGAGCCAAGGATGTCACCTTCTCGGTATAGCGTCTGACTGTGCAGGGGTTTGGTTTTTGTGGTCTAATCATGCATTTCCATAACCCCAAGGGGCTGTTTAAAATGTAAGGGTTCAGTGTGTGGTGGGCAGAGTTATTGGAAGTTTTCAGTTACAGCTCCTGAAGTAATGAAGCATCCCACACTGGCAGTCTCGGGGGTGGTTATAGGCGCGATGTCTAAGAGGCACACTTGTAATACGAAGGTGTTGGAGTCAAGGAACAAGTGTGCACTAATGTCTAACTGTTCAATAAAACTCTGGGATTAGAGCGTCAGAGCCTGCACTTGACCTTTACAGCTGTGTACACCCTTGAAAAAAGACTTGTGTGGGTTAATGGGACGTAGATTGTAGTTTGATACTTTGATACAGTGGTGGAAGAAGTATTCAGATCCCTTACTTAAGTAAAAGTACTAGTATCACATTGGGGAAATACTCCACTACAAGTAAAAGTCTTGCATTCACAACTTAAGTAAAAGTACAAAAGTATCACCATCAAAACGACTTAAATTATCAAAAGTAAAAGTACTCAATATGTAGAATGGACCCACTCAGATTGATTTATATATTCTAAATATATTTTTACATTATTTGTATTGATGCTTTTATGTAAGCAATGTTTTAATTTTGTAAAGAAATGGCTCTCTCAGGGCTGCAAGAACACAATTGTTCTTGAACACAATTGTTCTTGCAGCCCTGGGAGAAAGAACAAGTTTCTCTGTTCTTGACACATCACCTGGGCAGAACTTTGTTCTTGTGTGGTGTCCAACAACTGTTGTTTGATTGGTCAGAAATGTGAATTTTAATGAGACGTGTGCTGCAGTGGGAGGGCCCTGTGACGACTTCCCAGGAGTTCTGTGGTGGAGTTTCCCGTGAAGTATGAATTGTCCTGGCCTTTCACTATTTCTATGTCATTTCTGTGTCATTAATATCTTGTTCAGAACCTCTCTTTATATTGGAATTAGCCTTTTGCCTGAATTATTGACAGACAGATGATAAGACCAGGGACAGATACAGATACGTACGCTAACGTCCAGAAATGGTGATACTGCCCCAGAATGCTCCACGATTCCCATTCCCTATTTAGTGGGGAAGCTTAGCTAGAAATGATATAAGTATTGTGCATTTTATGATAAAAGCATCAAATTTGGTACACTTGTAGCCAAAGATATATAGAACAAAATTAGACTAATTTTCAATATGGCGGCCATTTTCAAGATGGACAAACTCTGGACAAAAGTCAGTGACCGCCTGTTTTGAGATTAAATTTCACATTAACAATAGATAATAGGTGATAGAAACATGACATTTGGTACAATTATAGCCAGAGAAATGGGGAACATGTAGAGGGATGATCAAGACTTTTCAATATGGCCAATTACAGCCAATTTGGAAAATAAACCGCCATATTGATCATTTATGAGAGTCCATATCTGTATTTTTTGTGTATTTGGCCATAATGGTACCAAATTTGATGCTTATATTACATATTATCCATTGTTAATATGAAATCTATTATATGTTATCAATCTATAAACAACTGTCATTGGCAGCCATCTTGAAAAATGGCCACCCTTCACATCTAATTTTTTCTATATGCCTTTGGCTACAAGCATACCAAATTTGACGCTTTTATCATAAAATGCACAATCCTTCTGGTTATCTGCCCCACTAATTGGGAGTTTTAGTGCCACTGGTAGAGGGATTTTTCTTACTTTTAAAAAGTCAGGCTGCTCCAGTCTTTAATCTATAACGTAAGCTAACCGCCTTGCTGGCTCTACCTTCTTATTTGTAGTTAGCTGCCATTGTTTTAATACCCCCGAGACCTGGAATGATCTTCAACTTACACTGAGGATCAATATGCCCATAACATTTTTTCTATTTCGTAGTTTGATTGCAAACTGTTTTTAACTTTGGTCATTTTAAATAGTATTCTACTTATTTATTTTTCTCGTCTATTATCTGTATTTTGAATTTGTATTTCTGTACTGTTTGTAAATGTACTCGCCGTCACAAGTTTAAATAAAGTAAAGGATTATATACAGACATAAGATCTAATCCAATTCTATTGTAAGTGTATGTAGATCTTGCAGTTTTTGCTGACTGTAGCTTCATATTTATCATATATGAAAATGGTATCAATCTTCTTGTCAAACTCTGGAGAAAAATCAGTTAGCGTATTTCTCAAAATGATGTAAAACTTTTCTCAAAAATAACACGGTAGCCACAAACTATTAATTAAGACGCGTACCCAATGGAAACAAAAATGTGATGGTTATGATGTGAGAAATTTAAAGAAAAGAAAAGACAGTGAAAACGATTCATGTGGTTCAGGTTGAGAGCCAGACTTGAACTGATGACTTGCCCTTACCCAGTCATCCACAGATATGTGTCACCACTTAAAACAAGATGTCTCTGAGATGTATTCATCGGACTTGTTCACGCCAACACGAGGCACACACCCATGCACATTTAAGAGAACTGTTAAACACAATTATGCTAACTTCCGTAACGGCTTTGTGGTGGAAGTTGAGAATCTGTTTGAAAAACAATGACGTTTTATCTGCGTGACTCACAGCCACAAGACAAGTTCAGAATGTGCATCTTAACGAAGGCTAAAAACGAAGTCAGGCGCTAATGAGGACTTGGTTAACAGTATAAATCAGCGTGACACATAAAAGGAGTTCCTTCCTAAAGAACAAGAATGTACCCTGAAGTGACCCTAAATATTCTCCATTTATTGACTGTTAGTTGTGTAACATTGTTCTGCCAAGAACTGTGACTCATAGGTTCAAGCTTTTATTGCTGTTTAATTTTAACATTATAATGCCGTTTTTTATTAGACGCTGCTTTTTTAAATGTTCATAAACATGTTTCCATGTCCAGCTGGGTTTGCCTTCTAGCTTTATAAAAGTCTGTTAAAGTGATGGGTGTGAGGGCCACTGTGGTCAAACACAGCACAATATGAGGATCTATTTTCAGCTCAGAGACCAAAGACTGTTGGATGCAACGCTGTTGTTCAAAGCAGACCCACCAGTCAAAAAAAAAAAAAAAAAAAATCCCGGCTCCCCTCTCCTCTGGGATGGTTTCCCCAAAAGGATGCCGCTTTCCTTCCATCCCGGTGATTACAGAGCGCAGGCACCCGTGACTTTGTCAATGAAAGATATTTTTTACGAAAACATACAGTTCAAGCACTTTTGTGTGGAAAGAATGTAAATTTCACTGTATTTAAAAGGAAGAGGGGAGGGGGGTAACTTGGAAATTTGGACCGATTCCATCCCAGTTCATCCCACTCCCCTCCCTCCTCTCTCCTCTCTTTTTCTTTCTTCATCCTGTCTGGCTTTCAGCAATGTGTTTCTCGTTGTCTGTCCCATTGCCTATAACTCTCAACACGCTTGGTCGGCATATTTTTCGTGCTCGAAAACCACTCAAAACAAAACGTAATTCCAACCCCCCTCTTTTTTTTTTTTTTTCTCAGACGATGCTTGTTTTTCCCAGAGTCATACTGAAATTTAATCAACAGCCCAATGAGAAAAACATATAACAGCAATTTCCATACGTGCAAGCACACTTTTAGAATGATTGTCATTTGTACAGTGGAGGAAATTAGTTCTTTTTTTTCTGTTGGATCATTTACTGTTCCCTCAGGACACCTGGCCCTTTTTCACTGTTATGATAAGTTAATTGTACTCATAAATTATACTTTCTGGTCATCTGAACTTGGACAAAGCAGTTTAACATACAGTATAAGAGTCATTTTAAGTGTAGGGAGTGCACATACGTGTACATAGAACATTTAAACCACTTTCCTTTCTGTCCAACTCCTTAAGATGTTGGTCTTTTCAGATCTGGAAGTGGATACAGAGTCTATATAGGTATTAACAAAATGTATTTTCCAGCTCCTAACAGCTATAGCACAAGTAAAATACCATGTATGAGTGTTTCCCCCACATGTTTATCTTGGCGAGGTAGGAAGAGCTGCGTTTAGATCCTGTTATGCTAAAGCTTATGAACGACATCAATACCAATGAAGTTCTGTTGGCGCCTCGTCTCCACGGGGTGACATAGTAATGAGGAAAACACTGTGGTCTCCTAATCAGATATAAAGTTTGCATTATTTAGCTGCAAAATATAACTTAATTATTTTTAATTTCCCTTCACCATCATATGTATTTGCTGGTTGAAGGGGCTGTATGGCTTACTTTAAATATCCCTTAAATCCCTCTATGTGTGCATGTATTATCATATAAAAACAACAACGTTCACACAGAGTCCATGTCTGTTACAGGAGGCAGTTCAAGTCACTACATGATGGTTGGTAATCTCCATTGGTGTAGTTTTTTATATCTAGGATCAACCAGTTGCTGACATATACAGTCACAATAAAGAGTGAGGTTCAAGTTTGCCCTGGCCTCCACAGTTGCCCCTGGACCGGCCTGGCTTTCAGTCTCTCTCCTCAGTCTATGGGCCTGATCAGCATACGGACAGCCTTCATAGAGTAAAAGCCTCCACCATAGTCGGCCCAGAAGATCCCATCTTGGAATTTGCTGCGGTAAACACCTCCGGTGTACCAGATACCGTTAAGATTGGTTTGGCCGCAAGCGTTGTACCACCAGCCTCCTTTATGGAAATGGGCACAGTTACCTGTTGGCGGGACAGAAAGAGTGATTAGCTCTATGATGAAGTACTATGATGTTGTTGTTGCAGTGCATTTTTATTTTTTGAGGAATTACCTGGCTTCTGGTTTCTGGTATAGTATATGCTTTAAATTTGCTTTTCTGCTTGCTGTGGTATTGCTGTATTTGTCTTCTTTAACATAAAGCACTCCTGTAGCAATGACAGTTGGCTCTTAAAGTTATGTACATACTTGATTCCTGTGGTCTAAGTCTAGTACCATCAGGTTGAATGCACTTATTGTAAGTCGCTTTGGACAAAATCGTCAGCTAAATGACATGTAATGTAATGTTATGTAAGTACAGTTGGTATTGTCCTAAGAAAACATCTTCTTATTGACAGAAATTTGAACAAAAGTCATTGCTTTCTGTTTTGCCTCTCATGAGAGAGACCCAGTGGATGATCTCTTTGCCTCTGCCACTTTTTCTTGCTGCTAGCAAAAAAGATACTGTCTTGCTCAAGAGTGTTAAATGGAAAACTGGCAGAGGTGATGTCATGCAATGGGTTTGCTCCTGGTTGGTCATCATATCTATTTTACATGGAATGCATGGGAATTGCTTAATAATCCACTGTGGGATTCCAAGCAAGCTATGTGTTAATTCTGCTATATTGAATGTGAAAACCCTGAAGGTATACTATGCATACTTTTCAAAATAAACTATGTATAGAGTCAAAAGAGTAATGACTACAAATGATAAAACTTCAAAAACTAGTCAAAGTTAAAGTGAGATTGGAACCAAAAGGTAATACTGCATAATACAACGTTATAATATTAATACAACATTATAATTCAGGGTCAAAACATTAAAAGATATAATAATAATAATAATAATAATAATACATTTAATTTGTATATTTTTTGCACCCAAAGACGCTTAACGCACAATAACATATACATAAACATACATACAACAGACTTCAGATGGAGATTATGATGTGCTTTAAAGGAAAATATATGCTACAGAGGTACAGTATGAACCCATGTTGATCTACCTGAGAATGCATCCTTGTCTCGATCCAGAGTGGTGAACTGTTTGCCGTTGTGGCTGCTCAGGGAGTCCCCGGCGTTGCCCTGGTAGGTGCCCAGCCGCAGGCGGAAACCCTCGCTTTCAGGCTCTAGATGAAAGCTGCTGTACTGAGCATACACCTTCTTGTTCATCCAGTCCTCCAGCTCCACCAGCAGCTTGTAGTCCCCCTGCCTCCCCAGGTTGTAGATGCCTTCCAGACCGAGCCAGTATTCCCCATCTATGTTGCCAAAGCCGCTCTGAGTCAAAGGAAGATTAAAAGGAAGGTTATAGAAAGATTGCAGAAAATAATGAGCATTGTTTTTCAAGTGGTAGCCTGAGGAGTTTAGAAACATGAGAATTGTTTTGGAACATAATCCCCTTGTGGATGCGGCTGTAGAATTTTAACAGAACAAATGAGAATTTTCTTTTTGATGACGTTCTGGTTGTTATCCTGTAGTTAACTACAAAACTTCAAAAGGAAGAAAGCTGTGGCAAAAGAATGCCACCCTAACCCTGTCCTTTAAATTACTAAGAAAGACATGTTGTTGAGTTTATGCAGGAAAATAAGCATCCATCTTCAGAATGCTGGTACGTCGCTCGAACCCCACTGAGCTCTTGGATCATGGCTGCTGGTGAAACTGGCCTGGGCTCTTGTGTTGAATAACCGCGAGCAATCTACGTCTGGCCATGTGCCTCAAGAACACTTCACTTGGTAGAGGAGGTTGAGGTTTGTGATTGTGGATTAGCAGGGTGAGCCAGCAGATGATGAATGATGTAGGGTTTCAGTCCAGGGCCTCCTCTCTGGTTGTGTGTGTGTGTACATGTGGTGGCTTTGTGGGAGAGCGCAGAGGCAAATCAATGTTGAAGAGAGCAATTTAGCTTCCAGTTACACATGCACAAGCCTGGCCCGGCTGAATGGAACACTGGATCGCCACGGCTGCCAGCAGCGATATACTCCATCTCATTCTCACAGAGCTTTGATGAGAGGGTCTATATTGTGTGGTGGAGCGAGCCAACCAGCCATTCATCCAGGAAGGCACCATAGTAGTAGCGGTTTTGGAAAGAAACGCCTGCAGATTGAGCTGTGGAACATACCTTCCTAGTGGGCCATCTAATATTTCATAATGGGAATCTCAAACCATATGACCTCGGACGAATGGTGCTGCTGACGGGGCGTTATATTTTACAGTAAGTGAAAACACAAGGATTCGGGGCAGGAAATAGTCCTAAAGACCCTCAAAGGTTCCTCTAGATGGGTCAAATAACAGCACCCTGTTGTCTCTGGATGACCCAAATGTTCAGGTTGGCTCAGGAGAGGTGAGAGAAAAATAAGACAGACAGGGCAGGGGAAGTGTCACATGTCATCACCTTGTAGTTATCCCAGTTCCTAAAGAAGTTAACGGACCCGTCTCGCCTGCTCTGGATGACAGTCCAGCCCCCGTTGTCTATATCCTGTTCACACCAGGCCTGAACTGGCCTCTCTGCTTCATCTGGTTTGATCAAGTACATGCCGCTGGTGCTGTGGCCAGCTTCCTGCGCCGCGAGACAGTCTCTGAACGGGCCTGAAGGAAAGAACAACAAGCGAGAGAAGCAGGTGGTGAGAAAGACAGGGAAGTCTAATAATGGTAAAACCATGACTTGATGTTTTTTTTAGGATAATTAACACCAACCCCCATCCATAAACAACAAGAAATATAAGCTTGGCTAGTTAGCCTTTAGCAGGAGTACTTCATTCAGTGTTAATTTTCTCTCCATTATAATTACATTTAGCTCCGGCCTTATTTATCTGTTAGAACAAATTAAATTACATCAAACTTGGGAAAAAAGTTGGTGAATTTTGCTTTAGTTGAGGCTAGCTAGCCTGCTACTGCCCTCACGCTAGCCTAGCTTGGGTGCAGTCACTGCTGCTTGGTTTTGGTTTCTATCTTCATAAAAACGTTTCATGTTGGGTTCATGTTCAAAAATTACACATTCTTATGGCATAAACAATTTATATGGTTAAACATGCTTAAAAGTCTGATTCTGTTCACAACTTAGGTTTGACCACGTATGTAGCAACTGTGTTTTAGCCTAAATAGAGTAGAAAATTAGTAGAAAAAACATTGAACTGTTTGCTGTGGTCATTATTTGGCTGATACATAACAAAATTGCGATTATTTCCCGAACATCAGCGAGGCTGTTAAATGTCTCAGCAGCTTGGGAGACAGACAGCTGGCCTGTTCGTTAGTTATTCCACCATGCTTTAATACTACACTGGTCACAGAAAATTGCAATAACAAAGTTGTCAATCATCGGGAGATGGCAGTATGCTTTCCTACGCTGTGAAAAGAGTGTGTGAATGAAGCATTAAGTTGTAAAAATGTTCTCATTTAGCTGCTGGCTCTCAGTGTTTTGTGCAACTCCACTGCTTGTTTGGTCATTACTGTAAAACCACACCCCAATGGGTCTGCGACTTGCTGCAAGTCAGTTTATAGGGGAAGTTTATATAGAAGTTTGTCTGTTACAATGGTAGCAACAGTTAAAAAAAGGTCGCCGCCCTGACCATTCTGCTAAGTTGATTTGAATAGGAAAGCCCATTCAACTCTTATTCCTTTTCTATGATTTTGGCATTGTGGGGCAATTTTAGCCACTTTTGGCACAAGAGCACTGAAAATGCAACACGAGGGGATTGAGTTTACATGATGAAGAGGCATTGAAGTCAATGTCTAACAAAGGGCTAAATAAGAAGGACAAACCAGTAAACAAGAGCAGGATAACACAAGGCAGGCAGAGTAATACAAAACACATTTATCTAGGTCCACAAAGATGCTTACTATGTACTGCCAGAACAGTAGAAGGGAGTGGGGGAAAATAAAGTCACTTTAATAAGAAATTACTTGCCTTCATTTGAGGTAAAACAACAACAACATACAAACAAACAAAATAGATATCTTGTTAATCCAGTTCACAAGCTTTCAAGGTAACTTAACGGCCTTATTACAAGATCTTTAATTAATAGCACATGTAGAAGTGAGTTTATTTAAAGGTTGAGTAACCCGCTCCCGGCTAATAATAATATAATAATAATATTGTAAAGGTATAGTCCATTCACTTTATGATGTATACCAGAAGTGCCTCTACTTTGTGGTTTGCAAGAGCCTATCATGCCAGCCTGGGTTTTGTCTACATCTCACATGCAATGGAACAGTCGTGTAAGGGATTTTCATGCACAGCTGCACTGAAATCCTACACACTTTATTATTCTTGGGTGAGGGGAATCTAAATGTGTCAGGAATTTCTGTTGATGAGCAGATCACACCGGTTAGGTCTTTCTTTGCTTTGCTTTAAGTCCCCAGCCTCAATTGAGACGTTACAACATTTTTATTTCCATCCTGGTTTGTGTTCTTTCTGCAGAGCGGGGAGCAGAGTTCCAGCTGAATCTGCAAAATATTTAACCTCTGAAAATGGGGCCACTGGCCCACCTGCAGCTATATTCAAAGTCAGTGATTATTATTTTGTTATGGTTGGCCTGCAAAGTCTTGACTCCTCTACATTTTACCATGACTTGTTTTGGATTTTCATAACTGAATCAATGAATAAATGAATGAAAATAAATGAATGGATAGATAGATGGATGGATGGAAGGATGGATGGATGGATGGATGGATGGGTGTTTGGATGGATGGATGGATGGATGGATGGGTGTTTGGATGGATGGATGAATGGATGGATGGGTGGATGGATGGATGGATGGATGGATGGATGGGTGGATGGATGGATGGGTGGATGGATGGATGGATGGATGGATGGATGGATGGATGGATGGGTGTTTGGATGTATGGATGGATAGATGGATGGGTGTTTGGGTGGATGGATGGATGATGGATGGATGGATGGATGGATGGTTGGATGGCCGGATGGATGGATGGATGGATGGATGTTTAGATGGATGGATGGGTGTAAGGTTGGATGGATGGATGGATGGATGGATGGATGGATGGATAGATGGATGGACATAACTCATTCACTCACCTTCAGCACTGAAGTTTCTTTGTGGAGGTTTCTGAACTTCCAGGGTGCCACTAGTGGGTGGCGGCCCAGAGCGAGAGCCCCTTTCTCGGGCAAAGCCTCTTGTGTTGTCCCTCTGGATCTCATTGGTAAAACGTGGCACATTAACAGGAATGTTCTCAGGCACCACCTGCACAAGTGGAGGTCCCAAGTGTATTTGGTCATGTCTGCCGCTGTACACCTGCATACAACGCTCCTCCAGTGCTCCAATCAGAACTGATTGATTGTTCACCACTGCAGACAGGGCTGCGTATTTGGTCTCCAGTTCCCTGTATCGTGATGCCAGGCGCAGTGATTCAGTGGTGGCATTAAGGATGCGTGTCTCCAGCTGCGCCAGCTCCAGTGAGTTATCCCTCTTCCTGATGATCTCGTGCAGCAGCTGCATGTACAGCTGGGTCACTCTGGAGTTCATGTTCCTGCTCTCCTTCCTCAACAGCTTCATCTCATTCACCAGATTTCCGTCCACATCCACCACCAGCTTCAAAGTCTCCATCTCCCTACGCTGCTTCGACAGGAGGTCGCGCACCGAAGCCACATCCAGGCGAGTCACTCGGTCCTTGTCAGTTGAATAACCGCGGGCGGCACAAATGGGTCCTGTGATCTTCTGCTCAGGGACCAGGAAGGTGTAGGAGCACTTCTTGCTTTCTCCACTGGCCTCTGGAGCCCTTCGTATCCGGGAGAGAATAGGGTTCTCTGTGAGGGCTTGGCTGTGGCCCCAGAAAGACAGACTAAGCAAAATAAATATGCTCCATGTTCCAGGTCCCATGGTTCCTCCTCTCTTTATCAGCAAACAAGCTAAAGATCTATAAAAAGGAAAGAGAGACCATTTTACTTAAAAAGTAAAAGAAAGTTAAGTGTTATTCTAGATCACACTTATTGCCAATAAATCCAATAAAAAGACAAAAAACAATAAATACTTTACAACTTCCCAACCCAGCCCAAAGTTCATTGGTACCAACTGGATACGTAAATGTTTTAGAACAGTAAAAAAAAAAAAAAAAGAAATAGCCACGGTGGACAAATGTCATACAGGGTTATACTTTGTCAAAATCCACAGAATGATGAATTACATTTTGTCTTCACTGGATTTTTTGAGAATAGGGAAAATAAAATATCACAAGACTTCATAACGAGGCTTCCTTTTTATTTCCATCCATTTTGTACTTTTGTGCAACGTCCCACCAGATGTTTTCTTTTCTCGTCTAATCCCATATAATCCAAAATAACCACTGTGCATCTGTTGGCCTGACACAGGAGAGAGTTTCCAGTCAAAACTCAACACAGGACTCTTGCATAATTATGAACTAAGTGAGCATTAAAGTGTAAAGCGAAAAAAGACACAGCTGGTTTCACATGATACTGCAGACAGTCCTGCCCCTGGCGAGATGTGCCTTCTGGTACATTTGTGGTGGAGTAAGAGCAGCAGTACCACCCACCCACCACAAATCTGTTATCGTAACTCCAATCTTCAATACATTCCCTCATGGGTTCTCTTTCATTACAGCCCTTACCACATCTGTATCAGGTGTCTGGGTGTGGGCAAGTGCTGGGATCTGTTTTTCATAATTCTGTAGATCTACTAGCTCAGGTCTTTCATGAAGCCTTCACTTTACCTGCACTGTGAACTATTAGCATTTTAAAACTTCTGAATCTGACAAAAGATTTGACAGAAAATGAAAATATGTGATAGTAAATTGAGTAAATGTGGCCATGAATGACATTGAATATATCACTTTAATGAGGTAGCATGTGGTGCCAGGTTGATGAAAGGGTATATATCAAAGAAAATGGTTATCATTGGGCCTCACTGACTCATTTTAACTTCTGCCATTTCTGCCTGGCTGGTACAAACAGATACATTTGCATTTGGGGAGGAATAAAAGAAATGGATGTGTTTGAGGAGCAGCAGGGGGAGCAGGAATCCCTGATTTATGAGTAATGTTTTCTGGAGTCTATTTTTGGAAGGAAGGCATGTGTTTTGATCTTATTGGTTTTGACAGCACAACGAAAGGAGCAGGGGAGGGTGACGTTCAAAAAATGCATGCTAAGTGAAAGATCCCTCCCTCCATATTCAATAGCGAGGCTTGGCTCTGGAAGTGGAGCTAATAGTGAGCCAACTTTAGGCTGATTTAGGGCCAAATCCAACCAGAAGGCAGTCTGGTGGATATGGCCAAGGAGGTTAAGTAACCTTCATCTAACACCTCTGACAGGCGCACGATATGACCCACGTCACTTCGGAGCTCATCAAAACAAATCTGCTGAGGACTTTTACAGATGCCAAAGAAGCAGAATTAAATGAGTCTAAGACAGAGACAGCAGGGGCTTTGAATCATTTCTGTGGTCTCCTCTTGATGTTTAGTTGCACTGAAGAGTCCTGACCACAGTAAACGGGACAGATCCCAGAGCATTACCTAAGCTCAAACTGCTGCCGTAGCAGAATAGTCCCCTTTTATCATTGTTGAAGGAAAAAAAAACACGCCTCAGGGGAAATATATAGCATCAAGTTTTTGTGTTTTCACAAAGCACAATGACTTATTGACAAAAAGAAAGTGCAGGAGCCAACATTAATTTCTAAAAGCTTAAAAGTTCCTCTGCATAAGAAAGCGCCCTAAAGCCTGGACTTTAGTTTTAATGGATTTTATGGAATAGCCTGTTGTGTCATCGATTAACCATCTGAGGGCAAAGGAAAAGGGCACTTGAAGGAAAACGGGCCATGTGTCAGAGCTCAGGAACACCTTGGCACTGTCAGGTAGTTATTATTACCCGGGGAGTTCTTTTTCTTGTCTTCCAGTAATCACAGGTCATCCCCTTCAATAGCTCCGTCTCAGCAATTGGCCCGTCTGCACGTCTCCATCCCCACAATATGAATCTCACAGCCCCGGCCTGACAGGAGTGACAGTGTTTACACAGAGGCTCCTCAGCCAGGGCTGTGAATCTCATCGGCAGTTAGTTATTACCACCAGGTTTCTCTCTCTCTCTCTGTCGTTCACACCCTGCTGGTCTTCATCAAGTCGGCCGCAGCAGACGTGTTTTTTTGTTGACTTATTAAAGGCGCAGTTTCTCTCCAACTCCTCGCTCTGTGCCAGACCTGACCAAATCCAGCCACCTCATCTATATTAATGCAATCCCTGCAACCAGACGGGTCAAACTTTGCGGTGGCGGGTTTTCCCAGCCCGGAGGAACATGAGGACACTGCCAGTCGGAACACTCTGACTCTAAGTGGTGCCACTGAGCTCTGACTGTCTACTGGTGCAGGAAGATCCTCAATTGAAAGATTTTCTCTTCCATTTAAACTACCAGTGACTGGTCAAACCTGCTTTTCATAGCCAAAAGCTGATCATTTCATATTTTTGTGTTTTAAAAAAGAAGTTCAACCTGTAGTTTATGCACATTTAAGTATGGATTTAAGGAAATGCTAAGATTTAAAGATGATTTAATGTTACATACCAAATCTAACTGATATCACGATTGTTAACACAACAAAAAACAACTTAGATTATTTATTTTTTCAAACAAAATCATTCAAAAATCTTCACAAACATACTTATTTCTTACTTGGTATTAAATACGCCAAATCACCAACTAGCTACCGCCACCTACTGTATCAGAGTGTGTAAAAGCTGCACTTGTTTAGTCAATGAAAGCAATTTGGCTTCCTCTAATGGCCTTATTTTATTATTGGAATTATACATAATTTGTACCAACATTTATTGGTACCAATGCATCCATCCAATTAAAACCCTTTAAAAAGCCATTGGAATACCACATTTGCATCCCCTAATTTCTCTCCAACTTCATTTCAACACACAGCATGGATATTTTACACATCAGAAAGTCCAGTTTTTCCACTTTAACTTTGTTGTGGCTTTCGCTTTGAGCCAGCAGATTTTAAGGACGGTGCCAATTAGCCCACAACTCACTCTGATGGTGCCACTGATTAAGTCCGTCTGCTGAGGGGATGACATGAGCTTTGTACTGTACACAGTGAATAGGATCATGGGGTGTACTTTACAGACTTAAAAACAAAGAATAAATTACTTTAAAAAGCTCAAATGGTTGCTTACATTTCAGCATTTTGAACTCACTCCACATTTGTTATGAAGACTAATATGTCTAGAACAATCGTTCTCAACCTTTGTTGTGTCAAGGACCCCTAAATCAGGTCACAGACCCCCATCTGATAAGATTTTGCTTCAGGGACCTCCATGTGAAAAGATCTGGGTTGTTGGATATCTGCTTAAGTTTAGGCTTCTATAGTTGTCATGATCAGAATAACTCATGACTCTCTTACTGACATCGGACTCACTTAAATAGTGAAAATAAACTATCTAGGACCCACTGGAACTTCCTCAAGGACCCTTGGGGGTCCCTGGACCGCTGGTCTAAGTCACTCGACTTTTATCCAAAATGTAAATCTAGATTCATTAGTGCACATTAACTTTACTTATCCGAAAATGCATTCTTTAAAAATCACTGTGAAATTCTTAAGTTTGAATACTTTTCCATAGCATTAAAAACATACAGATGTCCTATTAAATTCATAAACAACCTGATGATAAAATAAAGATCCTACCTGTGTCAGTGAGTTCAGTCGGCAGTCCGGGAGGTGCAGGTTTAACACCCAGCTTGGTGTCTCAGTTGTGTTTCCTACACAGGTTCATGCTCTCCATTCTCCTCCTCTCACTCTCAGTCTCTCTCTGCCTTTGCTCTCATTGAGAATGAAGGCCTGCACACGGCAAACAGCGCCCGCTAGGAGAACAGTAGAGGGTGGTCCATATGCAGAAAGAGGGAGGCTGATGGTGTGAGTTTCTCTGTAGTTTGAGCATAGGGGGAAGTCTTGGCCCTGCCTTCTTCCTCCTAATGTTGCATAAAGTTTAGAAAAGAAAAAGAAAGACTCCCCTGATATAAGCTTTCACCACAAAACAAAGTGATGAATCCGATTGGCTGGAAATCACACACAAAAATCAGTCTAGCTGTCATCATGTATTTCCCATCAGATCTTGTTTACAATGTTAGATCGTCTCCTACACACGCTATTTTTCTGTAAAAGTTGATGACATGCACCTAAAATCACTTTTTCTCCCATCTGTCAGCTTCATTCATACAACTACAATTCCTCATATTCTCCCCCCCTCCTCCTCAAAGCTGTTTCCCATCAACTCTAATCTAATGACTGAGTGATTCTGGCGATCCAGTAGCTTTATCATATTAAATAGAGAGGTCTGTTTCTCCTGTGTTTGCTCCGTATATGGGGTGTCTCTTGTGGCGCTCCAAAGAGCTTTTGGCAGCTGTGTTTATTTGGTTATGAGGACAATATGCAGAGGGGCTTTGCAGACAAAAAAAGAACGCCCCTCAGCTAAATGTTTTGGATTGAGGAGGAAGCACAGGCTTTGATGCATGGGGATTCTCTGCGTAGGGAGACATACTTCAGCATGTGGGAGGACAGATTTGCTCATGAGCAAACGCGGCAGGACATTCATAATGTATCAGTGTGTGGGTGCTCGCATGTGACCCATGCACGCATGAGAACATATGTTTGTGCATGCGTGACTGAGAGCGTGTGTCTCCCCGGTGGTCGGTTGTGTATAATAGAGGTCGTCCAATTTAAATAAATTATACATAGAAGAACATGTGTTTGGAGGAAGCTGTTACTGAAAGAAGCCTGAAAATACATTTGGGTTAATTGGAACCATGCCTGGAAATCTTTATCTGTATCTGCTTTACATTTAACTAGGTCCTGCTTTTGTGTAGTCTGGGTCAGTGTTTCCCAACCTGGGGGTCAGGCCCCCCTAATCGGTGCCAAGATTAAGAAAGGGATAAGAAAGAACTGGTTATAATTCATGTCGCACCAGTATAGACTGTGTACAAAGATGGACGACGCGTCTCTGTTTCTCCCACTGTACAAAAATAGCCAAAATATCCCAGTTACTTGCACTGGTGATGTCATTTGGAGCCAGAGTCTGCGCAGAAGTGATCAGCCAGTGGAGCTGTGGCGTAGATATCCCGCCCATACACCTGGCCAACCGATCGTGAGGCAATCATAGCTGCCAATCATGATGTTATGCTCATGTTTTATAGCAGGGGTCTCAAACTCGCGGGCCAATTGCGGCCCTCGTGACGATATTTTGTGGCCCTCACCTTGATATGAAAGTTTAATGTGAGTTTTATATTAATTACCGTGTTGTGTGTGGAAGGTCCCTTTATTGCTCCAGCTGGAGCTTTGTTTCACTTGTTTCTATGACGGCGTTAACAAAAAGAAAGGCAGCTGCTACCGGACCGTTTTTTTGGTAATTTTGTGTCTTTTTAAATAATTTTTTGTCTTTTTTTTTGTAATTTTGTGTCTTTTTCTAATAATTTTGTGTCTTTTTTAGTAATGTTTTGTGAATTTTTTTGGGTCATTTTGTGTCTTTTTTGGTCATTTTGTGTATTTTTTAGTCATTTTGTGTCTTTTCTTTGGGTCATTTTTCTGTCATTTTTAAGTAGTTTAGTTTTTTCTGTCATTTTGTGTCTTTTTAGTAATTTTGTGCCTTTTTTTAGTAATTTTGTGTCTTTTTTTGGTCATTTTGATACTGCCTCCAGCGGCTCCAAGGTAATTTGAGTTTGAGATCCCTGTTTTATAGCATCAAATAACAAAATGTTGTCTCTGTTGTGCAGACTGAACTTGGGAAGTCAGCCTTTTGTTTTAAACCCCCCGCGACCTGGAATGATCTTCAACTCACACTGAGGATCAATACGCCCATAACATTTTTTCAATTTCGTAGCTTGATTAATTCCTGCAACTGTCTGCAACTGTTTTTAGCTTTGGTCATTTTAAATAGCGGGAATAGGGAATACTGGGACCCTGTAACGTCTCCCAGACTTCAGGAGCTCGAATTGGTAGAATTATTGTATCTAACTTAAAACTTCATTCAAACAGGACTATGCTTTATTTATGCCCAAATGTCACATTGTACAGATATTTCAGTAAGGCAGTCTTCTTGACTTCATTGAGACTAAGCATACACAGATGAGGTGCCCCCTTCTCAATTGTGCCCCTGCCTTTAGGAAGTCCTTTGGACTGTTTTATTTTGGGATTATTTGTTTAATATATAAAAACACATTTCACTATAACATAAACTGTTAAAGTTTAAATCTCTCTCTCTCTCTCTCTCTCTCTCTCTCTCTCTCTCTCTCTCTCTCTGTGAGCCCCTCCTTGTGGCTAAATAAGTTTATTACCACCTCCACCTTCACAGTTGTTGCATGTCTCTTGCTCTAATCCTGAATAGAACCACTACCTGTAAAAGTGGTGGAAGAAGTTTTCCTATCCTCACTTAAATTTAAGAACAACATCAAGTAAAAGTACTCATTAAGTAGAGAAAGGGTCCCATGTTTACTATCATATATATGATGTTTGGTTTTTTTTCAAAATTATTTTTATTGGATTTTCCTTGGATGCATAATTATGTCAGCTGTCAGAGCACACATCAGTTTATCCAATACATCCATAGACTAGGCAAGTACAAATTAAATGTAAACACCAAAATTACATAGTCAAAATATACAAAAACAAAACAAATAGAAAATAAACAAATAAATGAATGAAGATAACCATACATGAGAAAATAATAAAAGAAGAAAAGAAAAATAAATAAATAAATAATAATAATAAAATGGAATCAAAGGAAGATAAGATACACATGCAAACAGAGAGGAAGGGACAACATGAGAGGGAAGGTAATAATGGATCAGATGGAGGTTTATCACTCTAAATTATATGTGTGTGTGTGTATGTGTGTGTGTGTGTGTGTGTGTGCCTGTGTGTGTGTGTGTGTGTTTTAGGTTAACGAAACTGGTGCATTAATGTACATGTTGCATTTTCTGCTGCAGATGGATATCCAAATTTGTAGCAATGCATCATATTCTATAAGATCATCATATGTTTATAGCATTGCTGTCCTGTGACCACAAAGTCAACTTTTCATGCAAGAAGAAACACAGCTCTCTTTTCAGCTTTGTAAAAGAAAAAGAAAAAGAAAAGCATTTTCCAGCTGGTCCAAGAGGATTTCCAATAGTTTATTTAATTTTAGAAGTAGGAACATTTCCCCAACCCATAAAAGAACACTTAATCCTCCACTTTATTGGGACAAATCAAATTAAAAATTACCAAATTTGGAGATTCAGTGTTTTCACAGAGTATGAAATCTTGTAACACGCACGCTCGCTCTCTCTCTCTCTCTCTCTCACACACACACACACACACACACAGACACACACACACACACACACACACACACACACTTTTAATTAATTAAACATTTTTTAAACATATTATTGACTTATATATTATTACATATTATTAGTATATATTACATATTTTTTCTTTATAATATTGCTATTGGACTCATGAATTGAGGTTTACATTGTGGTATGTCTTTTTTTAATTTATTGATATTGCATCATTAAAAGCCCTGTAAATAGGGATTTGAATTGTATTAGCATGCATTTTTTATTTATTTATATCAAACAGCAATAGATTGCACAGTTACAAAGAAGAAATTAGTTCCAGAAAAATAAACAATGCAAAAAATTTAATAGAAATAAATAATTTACATTTTTTTTTTAAATGAAGCAAAGACAAATAAATAAATAAATAATAAAATAAATAGACGCAAGATTACATGTTAGTAAAAGACATTAAACGCAGTGCATATGTTGGTAGTCTTCACAGCTTTTTTGTTTTGTAGACAGGAGAGAGTTGAGATATACTGTTCAAACTCTGACTTCAACAAAAAGAAGTTTGGTTTTTTACTTGAAAATTTGCATTTGTGTATATGGTATTTGGCAAAAAGAAAAATTAAATTCATAAGAAAATATGCATCATCATCCTTCTTTTTGTGATCAAAACAGCCAAATATGACGTCTTGATAATGCAAAGTAAAACCAGTGTGAATATTTCTGTTAACATAGGAGGCAATGTCCTTCCAGAGTTTTTATGTGGGTATTAGCATGAATAAACAAGACAACATAAAAATTCTAAAAATTCTAACAATAACAAAGGCACAAAATTATATGATATCTTGAAAAATTTTCCCACTGACATGAACAGTTGAAACTAATTCGAATCCCCCTTATTGAAAACAACATTTAGACTGTTTTATATGTATTTTATTTTTGTCTATTTATTATTTATTATTATTATATTTTTATTTTATTTCAACTGCTCTGAATTTACAATATTGATGTTATTATTATAAGTTTTACTGTTGATTGATGTTCACCTAGCATTATTTCTACACTTATGCAAGGTATGTACTGTTAAAAAACGTGCCAGAAATGTTTATTTTTGTAATTCTCAATAAAGCACTGAAAAAAAAAAGAAGAAAAAAAACAAGACAACATAAACACGCATGACGTCACTTGATGACGCCATGCGTATTGACCAATCGGAGGCGTGGAGCTGGTGACAGTTGGTAGTACTCGACGCTCAGCAGGAAAGACTGTAAACAGCCACTTTTCTCTTATTTAAATGGAAGAAATAGATTGAAATAATGGCGTTTTTCAATTTAAAACTTTTCTGAACGACGTGTAACCTGTTATTTATTTTTTTTAATTTATTTTTATTTTCCTGTCGACTGTTTAATTTTCAAGCATGGTGAGTTTGACCCCGTCCCCCTCCTGTAAACTGTTGCCAGAGTTTAACTGTCGTGTACTTTCGTGTCCGTGACCAACCTGTAGCCTTTACACCGCTCTGTAGGGCCAAATGCTTTTGTCCACGGTTCCCTACAGAGACCAGTTGGATTAGGTGATTTAAACAGGCTTTACTTGTGTGCAGTGTGGTGGATAAAATTAGACTCCTGCAGTGTAGAGATCCTGTGTCACTGTTGAGCCCCTGAGGAGGAAGCCTGAGAGACAACTGTCAGGGCATATTTACCCATACAAATGTATGTAATATGAACTAAAAACAACATCTAAAACATATTTGATGGTAGACATTTTCCACTCTGTACAACACAAAATAACACCCTACTTTTAATGGGTCCTCACGCATAAATTGATTTTTCACTAATTTGTCTAAATGGACCCTTAAAGATCATTACACTTATCAGTGGTGGGAAAAGTATCCAGATCCCTTACTTAAGTAAAATTATTAATACCACACTGTGAAAATACTCCACTACAAGTAAAAGTCTTGCATTCAAAACTTACTTAGGTAAAAGTAAAGAGAATCAGCATCAAAATGTACTTAAAGTATCAAAAGTAAATGTACTTGTTATGCAGAATGAACCCACTCACATTGTTAGTTATAAAGTTATTCTAAACACATTATTAGATTATTGTTATTGATGCATTGATGTAATTTAATTTTATAAAGGTAGGGTTCATTTAACTACTCAATATACTCATATGGTTTAATTAAAAAAAAAAGAAGTCAAATCACTTTAAATTTATCATGTTTTTTTATGTTAAATCTCGACCTGAAAAGTAACTAAAGCCGTCCGCTACATGTAGTGGAGTAAAAAGTAAAATATTTGCCTGAAAATGAAGTGGAGTAGAAGTATAAAGTAACATAAAATGAAAATACTCAAGTAAAGTACAAGTACCTCAAAAATTAACTTAGTTACATTCCACCACTGGCACTTATCCTTATGCTGTATTATGATATGTAATCACGCAGCAGTACGACCCTTCTTATTACCTGCTCATGTGTTGCAGGATGCGGAAGGCCCCCAGGTCCTGTGCGACCTCTGTCTGGCTCAGGTGTGCCACAGCCTGGACGCTCTGTGCAGCAAGCGAGCAGACGGCTCCATGTGCCTCAGCTGGGCCCCAATCTTCCCACAGGAGATGGCAGACCAGTTATTGTGTAAGATGGCAACTAAAGGTAGGTCAGGAGAAGAAGAAAAATGCGACAACATCAAAATCAACAACTTGATATAGTGTTAGAACGATACTACAATACTTTGGAGATACAGTCATGGAAAAAATTATTAGACCACCCTTGTTTTCTCCTTGCATTCTTCACATTTGTTTAGACAAATATAACGATAACAACAAAAATAGCTCATAAGAGTCTAATTTAAGAGCTGATATCTAGACATTTCCCATGGTTTTCTCGATAATGATCATGGTTATTATCAAGAAATTAAACTTTTATGAGCGATTTTTGTTGTTATCATTATATTTGTCCAAACAAATGTACCTTTAGTTGTACCAGGCATTAAAATGAACAAGAAATTGATTCATATTTTTTTCCATGACTGTAGAGCTTCAGTTTGTTGCTGTAGTAACTTGAACTCAGACCCCTACCACTGGGCTTTTGTGCTAGCTGAATTCAAGTTGCTACAGTCGCTGCTGAAGGTCCGGCTGTTGGACTTGTCACCATTTTCCGCATTTGCCTCAGCTTTGTTTTGTTTCTTGAAATGGATATAAAGCCACACTGCTCACAGATTACAGCAATACAACTTCTTTCCACCTTTGCATAGATTACATTGAAGTAAATTTATTATGTGAATCGATTTTTTTTCCCCCCAACCCCTAGTAGTTCTGTGGCAAGTTGTAGAAAAAGAGACAGATGATCTCACACCACGACAAATTTTACTTACCCATGATTTTCACAGCTTCCTGACTAAACAAAAGATAATTACATAGTCAGAACAGCATTATCCTTAACTTACCCCACCACCATGTGATTTATGAGTTCATTATGCCAGGCTGAAATGGTGGGAAACAAAAATGTGGCTACTTTCCCTCCAACACCCCTCTGTTTCCTTCTCCCTACAAGGGATTCTGAATGACACAACTATTGGGATTTTCCGAAACTGCAAAGAGCTCCGCCTGCGCCGGGCCTCCATCCGCTGCTGTCCAGTGTCTGCAGAAGCTTTCCGCCTGGCGCTCTGCCCTCACCGGCTCCAGGAACTAGACGCGTCCTGGGTCTCTAGCGGCCTCACCGGGGCCGACATCGTCTCAGGCCTGGTCGCCAACTCAGAGTGCAGATCCAGCCTGCAGAGGTTGTCCCTCACTGGGCTGCATTTGGACTGGGAGTCTTTAAAGTGGGATGGAGGGGCCCATGTTGGCTTCAGCTTCCTGCAGGGCTTGAGGACGCTCAACCTTGCCAACACAGACCTGACTGATGCTGCCCTTGAGGATGTCTGCAGCCTCCCTCAGCTGGAGAGTCTGGATATCTCCTGCAGCACCGTCTCTACTCTCACTGCACTCCTGACTTGCAAAAACACGCTGAGATCTTTGATCGCCCATCAGCTACGGCTACTAGACATGTCAGCCGCCAGGTTGCTCTTTGTCCTTAGTCAGCTTCACGCTCTCAGGCATCTAGACTTCTCAGAGGACCATTTTGCTGCGGATAACAGCGACGGGAGAGACGGGGATGAGACAGTGCGGCAGCTGTTGGAGGGGAGTCCCCAGGTCCTCCCTAACCTTGTTTCTCTCGATATCTCCGGACGGAAGAGAATCACTGAAACGGCAGTCCGAGCGTTTGTGGAAGCCAGAGGTGGTCTGGTCTTCTTGGGCCTGACAGCCACCGAGGCTAGCTCCTGTGACGTCCTGTCTTCACAGAAAAACCTCAAAGTAAGGAGCTAGTGCTAGAGTTAAAATCATCAGGACATCAGGAAATGTTCTGGGCAGACACATGAGCTTGACTCTCACATACGTTTCTTATTTGGCTGTGATTTGAGGCTTTGTTTGTATATGTACAGAAAATGCCCGCTGCATTTCCTGTCTGCCTGACAATGCTGCTCTGCTGTGTATGTTCAGGTAACCGGAGAGGCTAACGAGAACCAGGTGTGTGAGGCCCTGAGAAGGTACAGAGACCGGGAGTGTTTCATACGAGAGGCCCTCGTCCATCTCTACAATCTAACCACTGACGTTGACAAACCACGAGCAGATATGCTAAAGGTACTAGCGCTGTGTTTGAAAGCATAATATTATATTAGGGGTCTTATTTTTTGTCATTGCGGCCATCATTTCTATTGATTAGAGTTACATTCTACTCACAAAAGTATCAGCTAAAAGAACTTCCAATGAGTAAAGGTGGTAAACAAGTTAATAGTTTGGAATAGATCATCTAAGCTACTTTATTTCAAGGTTAAACTGAAGGTTTAGCACAGGGGTCTCAAACTCAAATTACCTGGGGGCCACTTTACGCCGTATAAAAATGACCAAAAAAAGACACAAAATGACCAAAAAAGACACAAAATGAACAAAAGAAGACACAAAATGACCAAAAGAAGACACAAAATGACCAAAAGAAGACACAAAATTACCGAAAAAAGGCACAAAATTACAAAAAAAAACACAAAATGACTGAAAAAACACTAAATTACTTTAAAAAGACACAAAATTACAAAAAAAAAGACACAAAATAACCAAAAATACACAGAATTACCAAAAAATACACAAAATTATAAAAAAAAGACACAAAATTATTATAAAGACACAAAATTACCAAAGAAAGCTGGCGCACAAAGGGTTACGCTAGGGTTCAGTCTGTAAACTGTGATGGGTGTTTTTTTTTATTTTAAACAAACATAGCAGATTGTTAGAAGCCTAAATGATCATGTGACCTGTTTTAAAAAAAAAAGACAGGAATGACACCCAGAACCATGATCATAAGACCCAGATTGTAAGTAGAGGTGGGGGAAAAAATCGATACAGCGTAGTATTGTGATATTTTGTGTGGCAATATTATATCGATTCATGGCCGCCAAGTATTTCCGGAGGCCGTAGCGGGCTCACTTTTAGGAATATACTGGAGATACTAGAAGGAAACTAGAAGATCTAAAGAATCTATAGGCACCATGTGCGTCAGGATATCGTGTTGGGACGCTGCAAAGTTCGGCTTTTTTATGTTTCATTCAAAAAAAATTCAGAGCAGTGAAGCTTAAAGTTGAGGAAAGTTTGATAAAATGCTGCAGTTGTTGTCGTCCATACATGTTTGATATCAGTTCAGTTCAGTTTGACTGAATACTTTGTTGGTCAGTCTGTGGGTTTGACTCTCATTATGGAGAAATAAAAAGACTGAAGTGAGATGAATAGACTGAGAATTTTCTCTTATTTGACAAAACAATTCTTGATTGAATTTAATTTTGTGGACACAAAATGCAGTGAAACAGTTAAATCGCAGTGTAGTGTACCACAATAGTCACCATATCGATAAATGCTTAAAATCGCAGTAATATCATATCGTGACTCAAGTATCAGGATAAAATCATATTGTGGGGCAGATATGCTGATTCCCACCTCTAGTTGTAAGAAACAAGAATTATGCTTTAAAGAATTGTATCGTGTGTATTTGTAGTGAATTGAATATGATTTTTATCATTCTGCAGGGCTTAGAGTTATCGGGCACCACACCTGATTTTAGGTATAGAGCGGTTTTAATTCATATCCTCATACATTACACACTCAGGCATGTGTGTATCTCGTATGCCACTGGACCCATCAGCCTAATATTTGTGCACATTTATTACTGCATGCTCAAGGACCTCTCATGGTCACGGTGATTTACATATTTTGGGAGAAAAAATGTGTTGACTGCTCTGTTTTATACTGTGGCAGACTGCTGACACCTTTTTTTTAAACATTTTTTTTTTTCATTTTGTGAGAGCATTAAAATACAGTGCTTAATTTCAGACAATATACAATAGTATTTCTGACACTCAAAATCAAGGTTTTTTTGTTTACAAAACAAGAAACAAGATACCTACAGTTAAGTGTATTACATTTGAGAATTTTGAACAAGCTGGGAAAGGTAGGCATATGTAAAAGAGCAAATAGAAGAAAAGAAAAGTAGAAAGAAATTATCCACCAGGGAGTTTCGAAATGAAATATAAGTAATACAAACTAATCATTAGACCCAATAAAACATTAAATAATAAATCACAAAACAGCATTACAGGGTCATCATTACAGTTCTTCTGTCTGTTCCAGATTAACATATTTGCAGATGAATTTTATACCCAATATGTTTTTATCCACTAAAGCTAGGCATGATACGAGATAAAAAGATGTTTTTGTTATCTTTGACTTGTCTAGTTTTATGATGCTTACTCAAGTGTTCCACATTATCTTCTCTAGTTGGTCAGTTAATCCTTTGATTAAACAGGAAGTGTCACTGGGATCAAGATTTCCTTTTCGAGAGATAGCTTTCCAAAAATAAACATCTAAAATATAAGTACAGGAAGCTAAATTCACAACAACACACATTTCTTCTACAAAAAAGGACATAATTTCAAAATACATTCAAAAGGCTCAAGTATAATGTTTTAAAGATAATAAAAAAGAAAGGAGCTTAGCATTTACAAGCCAGTTTTTCAAGCTAAACAAACCGTACAGCTAGAGTTAACATCTCCTCTGACCTGACTTTATAATTACTGTATTTAGTTGTGATCATGAAGAGGTAGTTTCTAGTGGAGCCTTAGGAATAAATAGTAAAATACAACCTCACATCTGTGTTGGTGAGTAGTTTTAGGAGGTGGGAGTGTTGCATGCTAAAGATATCTGTAGATGTTCCATCACTGTCCTCTACTGATACTGTTTTAGTAAAGCAGCAGATACAAACAACTTAAAAATACACACAACACTGCAAAAAGGTGTGTCTAAAAACAAGATAAAAACACTAAATCTGAGGGAAATGATCTTGCTGCATGGACAGATAATTTCACTTGACAATATTTCTTAAATTAAGATTGTAAAATCTAGAAATAAGCATGTTGAATGCTTCAAATAAGAAATTTACACTTAAAACAAGATAAATTATCTAACACTTCTAAATCTAATCTTGGTATCTATCTATCTTGGTATGAAACAAATAATTTGCAGTGCACTCTGCTCGTGACAGTTTTGCATTGTCTTGCACTTTTAATTTTTCTTGTTTTGAAATTATCTGTCCATGCAGCAAGATAATTTCCCTCAGATTTAGTGTTTTTATTTTGTTTATAGACACACCTTTTTTGCAGTGAAGTTGTAGTTTTTTAAAATGTAATTTATTCTATTAATTCTTATTTTCGAACCGAAAAAATAAACAACAACATAAACTACAACAGCGTAGGCTAGATGCATATACATACACATACTCACATAGGCACCATTAAACAGATGTACATAAGCATATAACATTTACACACATACAGTATATATAGCCCTATACATATACACACATACAGTATATATAGTCCTATACATTTACACACATACAGTATAGTCCTATACATATACACACATACAGTATATATGGTCCTATACATTTATACACATACAGTATATATAGCCCTATACATATACACACATACAGTATATATAGCCCTATACATATAACCACATACAGTATATATAGCCCTATACATATACACACATACAGTATATATAGTCCTATACATATACACACATACAATAACCCTATACATATACATGCATCTGCCCCGTCTAAGTAATAAGATAGAAATAAGAACCAGTTAACTTAATATTCATTACGCATTTCCTTCCTTCATCATTTTGGTCCGAAAAAAAAGGGAGTAGGCTGAAGTAAAAAATACTTATCTAGGCCTATCCCCTGATACTCAAACTTAAAACAAGAAAAATTAAACTTAGTTGAAGAGGAAAGAAAGGGGATTAATCACACACCTCACAGCCCACATCCAGCCTTTTCTGTCTCACTCTGAATTCATGTGATGTAAAATAAAGCCCTTTCTCTTCCTGTAGCTGGTGCTGAGTGGGATGCAGAGCCACCCTAACTCCCTGCACGTCCACCTGGTGGCCACGGCGTGTGTGTTCAACCTGACCACTCAGGACCAGGCGGAGGCCATGCCCGTCAGCCTGCTCAGCACCACCGTCACACAGCTGTTGTACTCCATGAAGACCTTCCCCAACCACCAACAGGTCAGGGGACGTGCTCACTGTTTCAGATTACAGATCCATAATGATATCACGGAGTTACACAACAGCAATGTGGCAAAGAATGGCTCTGCTGCTACCAGCTGGCATGTCATTCAACAGATTCTTACCTAATACTTGCTGCACATGGCTGCAGCGCCCATTCTGTCACCTTCAGACAGTATTTGTAGTTACTCCATCATACCTCATACCTCAAGGGCCGAGGGATTCATTTAATTTAATTTCCAATTTTGGCTTCCTATGATTATGTTAACAAGTTAATTAAGATAAAGCTGTTATTGTGCCACATTCTGTTTCACAATGATGCTCTTATAAATCCAGAGCACTTTTCTTTTCAGCGACATGCTTTCTGTTACTGAGTGGAATATGTTGAATATATATTTAATTGTTTTTAGTAAGTAGTGTCAGTGCACTATAACATTGTTGACCCTATTTGTTTTGATCTAATTTTATCTATTTGTTATTTTTATATTATTAACTTCTGCATATATATATATGTGTATGTGTGTGTTTATATATATGTATATAATTATGATTATAATTATTTATTTACTTCTCTTTTTGTTTTGCAATTATTTTTCAATTGAACAATTTCAATCTCACAATTTTTGCTATAATGGAATAATGTGGAATTGAACTAAATTTACAACATACTATATTTTTATTGTATTTTTTTATTAATGTTTTTATATACAATTTTTATTTCATATATTATCATTTTCTTTTGCATTTAAACTTCTTTTTTTACATTTATTATATTATTTATTTTTCTTCAAGTTCAAGAAAAGTTTTGAATGTTTATTAAATGCATGATGTTTCCAAAGTTAACCAGTAATCACATTAAATAACTGTGATCTCAGTGTTGACCTAAAAAACCTTGATTTATGATTTTTTTTTGCCATAATAGAGCAGCCCGACCACATACACACATATAGCCATATATATATATTTTCTTAAACCTGTGTGATTCTTCAGTTAATAACCTGTTTCCATCTCTCCAGGTGCAGAAGAACTGCCTGCTGGCTCTCTGCAGTGACTACATCCTCCAGGATGTCCCCTTTGACAAGTTAGTTCATTCTCCCATCTATAACATGATATATGAGTCCACGTTTACGCCAGAGCCAAGATAATCAGTGCACTCATAGAGTGGCGCTGTAGTGTTTTTCCAACAAATTGTGATCCAGCTAAAATATATTTTTTCTTGAACTGTAAGCGCCAAAAGAAATAGTTCCTCCAGATGTAAAAGTACAGACCTGAAGTCAGATTTTCCCAAGGCGTCTCTGTGCATCACTGGTATATTATTGTAATACTGTGTTCCTTACATCCATAATGTGATCATGGTTCAGGTATTTAGCAGCCACGCTGGTGATTAACTGGCTGCGCAGCCACGAGGATCCTACCCTTCAGAGGATGGCTGTGGCCGTCATCTCCATTCTGGTGGCCAAGGTCAAGACACTGCTCACTTACTGTGCATTAGTGTGCTGCAGGGGAATAGTATGGCACCTGTTAGTCCCACCTGTTAACAGCTCTGTGCTTCTGTACCTCTGTGACACTAGTTTCAGCCGCCAGCTTAATGCTTTCATTGAGTCCGGTTAAATGGGGCAATTTCTTTGTGCGATAAATGTACCATTTGTTCTAGTTTGACATTTAGGAAAATATGCAGAATTCAAAGAAAAGCACTCATCTGTTTATTTTACTTGCAGTTGTCCACAGAGGAGACCGCTCAGCTGGGCAAGGACGTCTTCATCATGAAGGTACATTAACACTTTCAGGGTGTTTAGTTTCAAACTTACACAACGTCCCCGGCTTAGCACTAGATATGCATGAGTGTATTTCTAGTTCTCCCTCTCCCCTTCTCTCTCTCTCTCTCTCTTCTTCACCCGCTATGTTTTCCATTACCTCGTCTGTGTAGATACTCATTTAGTCACTGTCACCTCATTGCTCCGTGCACTCGTCCTTCACGGTTTACTCTTACTCCATTAGTCAATTTCGTCTCTCCATTTCTCACTTTGTGAATATAATCAGGCTTCTCTCTACACTTCAGTTCTTCAGCCACTGATTAACTCTCGCGCCTCACTAGGGACATTTTCAGCTTTTTCAGTTCTAATTTTTCAGGCTGCGTTTATTTATTTTACTATTTCCTTTCTTCAAACAATTTTATAGGTCTATCACATTCAAATCCCAGCCTAGACCTTATTTTTTGTGTTAGGGTTAGTTGTTATTTTTTCTTGTTTTTTATGTTTAATTTTATATATCATTTAAAATAATCAGAATCCACATTTTAATTATCCTACGTATGCAAAACAAAATGTAAAACACATTCTCAAATTTGTGTGTGTATATTTTCTGAAATGCAGGAGAAACACAGACGAGCTCATTAATGCTGCCAAAAGCTCTTTCGTGTAAATCTACAAATTGATTTTCTCACATGTCTCCTCGTCCCTCTCTAATAGTCCCTTCTGTCTCAAGTTCTCTCCTCATGTGCTCCGTCTCACAGCAGCTGCTGGCTATCGTGCAGCAGAAAGCCATGGTGGGAGTGGTGGACTCCACTCTGAAGTTTGCCCTGAGTGCTCTGTGGAACCTGACTGATGAGATGCCCACCGCTGCTCGCAATTTCATCGAGTGCCAGGGCCTGGAGCTGTACGAGGAGGTTCTTGAGGTAGAAGAGCCCGAGGAAGACACTGATGGAAGCATTAATAGAGAAGTGCACCCACACACACAAACATTGTCTCATGCTGGCCCCTCTTTTTGTATTGCAGACGTACTACACTGAACCTTCAGTCCAGCAGAAAGTTCTTGGCCTCTTGGTGGGTTCAGTGTGTGTGTGTGTGTGTGTGTGTGTGTTCTTGTACTTCCTACATAGTGAGGACCGGAACACGTTTTTAACCAACAGAGTGAGGACATTTTTGCAAAGTGAGGACATTTCGGCCGGTCCTCACTTTAAAGGCGTTTTTGAGATTTCAGATTTAATTTTAGGGTTAAAGGTTGCAATCAGGTTTATGTTAGGATTAGGGTTGGGCATTTAGTTGTGATGGTGTAGGTTAGGTTAAGGGTTACGGGCTAGGGGACAACAAAAAGAAATAACGAAAACTAAAATTGAAAAAACAGTTTTTGTTAACTGAAATAAAAATAAAAATGAGAGTTTTAAAAAAAAACGATAATTAACTGAAACTGTATTGTGAGGTTACAAAACTAACTCAAATTATAGTGAAAATGTCTTTTGTTTTCATCTTTCTCAACTTTTTTCATACGTAATGAAGATGGATAAGACAAAGGAAATAAAGGCAAAATTTACTGTGACCTCTTTTAATCTCCAACCTAAACTAAAACTAATAAAAACTAAACTAAAACTAGCAAACACACTCTAAGAACTAATTAAAACTAACTGAATTTGAAAACAAAAACCTAACCTAATCAAAACTAAAACTAATGAAAAGATTAGGTGTTATTAGTTGAGATCCTGTTTTTAGATCATGTGCCACAGTGCTGTATGCTCTTGTTTTTATAGTTTTTTTTTAACCCTCCTGCTATGTTCGTTTTTTCAGGAACAGCAATAATCCGTGGCATGTTGAGTTATCCCAAAGTGTCAGAAACTAAAAAATCCTAATAAACATTGTTTATATTTCATCATTAACTCCATTACTAACCATTTCAATCAATATTTAGTGCAGTGGTGTTCTTTACACTGCAATTTTTTTGGTTCTTACCAAGATAAAAAAGCTTATATTTAGAAGTGTTTGATCATTTATCTTGTTTTTAAGAGTTAATTTCTCATTTTAAGTGTTCAACATGCTTATTTCTAGATTAACAATCTTATTTCAAGACATATTGTCAAGTGAAATTATCTGTCCATGCAGCAAGATAATTTCAGACTTAGTGTTTTTATCTTGTTTTTAGACACCCCTTTTTTGCAGTGTACCTCTCACAGATCCTGGTTCAATGAGGATAATTCACTCTTTTTTCATTTAAAAAAATGCACGTTAAAACTTTTTTATATATACAAAAATATACATTGAAAGACCTACATAAAAAAATGATGGTTTTACATGACATTATTTTTTTTTATTTTAAATTTTAAATTTTCTTATTAAAATACTTTTAACTACATTTTTGTAGATTTTTATACTCTGAAATGGGTCAGTTTGACCCGCAACATAAAAGTAGGGTTAAAGTAAAAAGTCATATTCAGTACAATGGATGGAAGATGAAAAATCAAGGGTGGTCTAATATTTTTTCCATGATTTTATGTAATTTAAGTAAAGGATATTTATTTATAGGTTTAAGAGGGAGGGTAGCTTATAACCCCTTTGGGCTTTTTGATCTTTCCTGCACATTTGAACTGTTTCTTGTACTTTTCTTTCTTTATGATGTCATCCAAAAATAGCAAAATAATTCTGTTTTACATGACATTAATTTTTTTAATTTTTAATTTTTAATTTATTTTTATTTAAAAAATCATTTTAACTACTTTTTTTTTCTTTTTAGATTTTTAAACTTTGAAATGGGTCCGTTTGACCCGCAACATAAAAGTAGGGTTAAAGTAAAAAGTAATTCAGTACAATGGATGGAAGATGAAAAATAAAATTAAAAAAGTTTTACTTGAACATGAATTTTGCATTTGACTTGGATCGACTCACAATCCATCTGTTTCGACAGCTTATGCTCATTTTCTTTTTGCAATCATGCCCACATTCAAGGCTTCAGCATGTGAATGTTTAAAATCAATTTAGCAACAGGAATAAAATCCAATTTTTGGCGATCTGACGTAAACAGTCCCTGTGTCCCCTCCGGCAGAACAACATAGCAGAGGTGGAGGTGCTACAGGCGGAGCTGATGGAGGAGGGCCTGCTGGAGCACATCCTCACCCTGCTGCAGGACTCCCAGGTGGAGGTGGGGGTGCGTTACTTTGCAGGAGGGACTCTGGCACAGCTCACCTCCAGACCCCAGGCCTGGACCCTGGGAGACGAGCTGCTCAGCAACATACACAATGAGCTGGTGTGTGTGTGTGTGTGTGTGTGTGTGTGTGTGTGTGTGTGGCAAAGGATTGCAGAGTAAAATTCATCTCTGGCTCTTTTCATAGTGTCTTTCTTTCTTTGCAGCATGCATCCATAATGACATGGGCCCAACTGGACAGAGAAATGGTCTCTTACAGGTGAGAGAAACACAAACTGGAAAAATATATATTACATATGGTATATATATTTTAGATTTACTTAAGTGTCCCAGGTGAAGACGTTCATTCAGAATTCAATTCCACAGTGTTTAAAGCTGTAGGTGTTCCTTTCACTTCTAGGCTTATACTGCATAATACTCAGCTGAGTCGCTGTTTTGTATGTTACATCTTATTCTGCAGTAAGAAACTTTTAATATCTGTTGTCTGATAAATAAGCAGAATGAAGTGTGCAGCATTTTGCTCTGAAATGTAGAGGGGTAAAAGCAAGTCTCATGCAATTACTTGTGTAAATATATAGTTTATTATACAGTATATAAATATATTTTATGAATTTATATAAATGCACCTCTATTTTTTGTGTTACATCATGTTAAATCTGCTGCATTTTATTTTACTTTATTTTTTAGAAGTAGAGTCATTTTTAATGCATGTACATATTCTGTCCAATTTAACATTAAATGCAAGCTGCATGCTGCATAATTTGTTTCCCATCAATAACACATCCTACATTCTGTCTTAACACTCTTACATAAAAATGTAGCCCAGCTGCAGATTTGGTGTATGTAATGGTTCATTTATTTGGATATTCACTGAGGTGTCGTGTAGGGATTTGTGACACAGAAAACTACCAGCACTGTGAGAGAAAGCTCTGATAATCACAAGAAAGCATTTTAAAATCTATTGAAGAGAATTTTCTGTGAGTAACACCTCCATTTACATTCCCCTTGGTTGCCTTGATGCCAAAGACAATTTGCTGTCTGTAACTGAAGCACAAAACAAACCAAAGAAAATGTTCAGAAATACAATGTTTTTTTAATCCCAGTCTTCTGTCTCATTGCATTCACATTTCAGGTCGTTCCGTCCATTTTGCCCTCTGCTTGAGACTTGGCAGCCCTCAGGAGTGCAGCTGTGGGCAGTCTGGGCCATACATCTGGTGTGCAGTCAAAACAGTAAGACACACAAACACACTACTGTGGGACTATGGAGAGGAAGGGGAGCATATGGTTGGATTTATAGGGGCCAACACATTTAGATCAGTTTGTCAAACAGAACTGTGCATGTATTATTATACCAGAGCTGCAATTATTAGTTGACTATTTAATAAGTCGATCTACAGTGATGGAAAAAATTATTAGACTTCCCTTGTTTTCTCTAAGTTCTTGTTCATTTTAATGCCTGGTACAGCTAAAGGTACATTTGACAAATTTAATGATAACAACAAAAATAGCTCATAAGAGTTTAATTTAAGAGCTGATATCTAGTCATTTTCAAGGTTTTCTTGATAATCACCAAAATCATTATCATTATTATAAGAAACTGAATAAAAACAAGGGTGGTCTAATATTTTTTTCCATGATTGTATGTAATTTAAGCAAAGGATATTTATTTATAGGTTTAAGAGGGAGGCTAGCTTATAAGCCCTTTGGGCTTTTTGATCTTTCCTGCACATTTTAACTGTTTCTTGTACTTTTCTTTCTTTATGATATCATCCAAAAATAGCAAAAATAATGCTGTTTTAGATTGTTTATATCCTATTAAACTGAATGTGTTTGGCTTTTGGACTGACAAAACAAGACATTTAAAGAGGTCACAGACTTTCAGAAAAATGGGCTAGACATTTTTCTCTATTTTCTGACATTATATGGACTTTTTTTGCTCCTGTTATATGTAACACACACTTCCGGCCAAATCAGTTGTATTAGATCAATTTTAAGAAAGCAAGTTGAATTTACTTTACAAAAACAGAAAAAAAGGAATATACGTATATGTATATATATATATATATATATATATATATATATATGTATATATATATATATGTATATATATATATATATATTCCAAAAAAAGTGGGTTTACATATAAATAATTACATTTTTACAGCCTCAACTTGCAACCTCTCTTGTCCCCTCCTCTCGAATCTGTGTAACAGCCTGCAGCTTTAATTTCTGTCACAGGATTGTTGGTTTCAGCCGAATCATTCACGGTTTCCCAGTTTATTCTTATTTTTTTTTACAAGATCTGTTTAGTGCAAATTATTTATTGTTGGTGATTTTAAGCTTACATTTGATTATTTTTCCTTATGGAATGATGACTCATACAATTTGTTCAAGAATCATCTGGAAAAAAAATGTAAAAACTGATGATATAATATGCCTTTCAACTACGCATGCGGGTTGTGAAGTGCAGAGAGTTAAATATATATATGTAGACTTCTGAGCATTAATATTCAAGTGGTGGTGGGCTCGATCACTGTAAGCCTCAGTTCCTCTCTCATGTTCTTATCACGTCTTCTCTCTATCCTGTAGCTTCACATTACAGCAACATGATGGAGCGTGAGGGCGTGACTGAACTTCTGAGGGCTTTGGCTGCACATCCGGACACACACAGCGACATTAAAGGACCGTTAGACAGCATCCTGCGTATGGTGGAGCAACGCCACTCAGGGTCCTCCAACAACCAGATGAAACCTCGAAACTCTTGACAAAAGTGCAAAGAGATTGATATAATTTATTTTTTAAGCTGTATCTAAAATATGCTAGATATGAGGTCACAGATACAGTATTAAAGAACTGACAGTTGATGTAAACCATATTGAAATTAATGTTAAATTTAATAAATTATGTTCTGTATATTTTATATAGACAGTTTTGAATCCTTTGGAGAGAAAAAACTGTTTACAGACAATGAAAAGAAGACATAATTAATATTTACACTCTTCTGAGGTCAAATTTGTGTTGAAAATGTTAATAAAATATTCTAAATAAACTGAAGTTGTGCTGTAAATCATAGAACCAACACCTGTCACTAGAGGGTGCTTTGGTACTGTAGCTTCAGGGCTGTTTTGCCCTTAGTTTGTGTAAAATATTCAGTCATCAGATGTTTGGATTTCTGATTATACATGATAAGTAGCGAGAAACCAAAACAGCCTGAATGTGCTGTGTTTATGTCTGTACTGAGGGCCTCATTATAAAGCAGTCATGCTGGAAAATAAGTTATCTCTCCCTCTGTCTCCGTCTCTCTCTCCCCCCCGGTATACTCGATGCTGAATTCATTATATTTTATGTAACACAGCGAGAAGAGAGAATTGCTCGTAGGCATCTACCGAGTCTATTCTAAGTTAGCCTATTAATAAATCCTTTTGAAAAGTGGATTAACAGCCTTTTCGTGAATATCTGAGTTGTACCACCATGTTCAACTTTTAAGTAAGTGTCAGATCCCCTTAATTCACATTTTCAAATCCCCCAGAGGAATTCAAAGGGATCCACTAAACAGACTAGCTTTGCATGCTTGTGATTCAGCCAGGTTAGTCATTTTGCTTGCCAGTGGTGGGCTGTATGTCAGAAAAAAAACTACGTAAACTGATCCAGGGTCAGCATTTAACAACCGCTGCAACCCCTAAACATTAATGCCACAGTGGCAGTCTTGTGGGATCAAAGGTCGAGCTCCTTATACTGAACATGGTGTGATGTTACCGTGAGAAGTTCAAGGCAAGAAAAGTGTGGGAATATACCACCACTTCCCCAGGGCTGTAGGTTGAACTGTAGCGTGCATGGTGACTCTGCACTGGTGTCGGGTGTGTATGTGGAAAACACAACACGTGAGGAGATACTATAAGGTAAACAGAAGGAACAAAGGGTAACAGTGGTGTGCATTGCCTTAATCAGGTTTAAAGTTTGCCTATCAATATTCAAGTGGCACATGATACGGAAACTGACACAAAGATCCGATAGATAGAGGCAAGGAAAAAAGGAGGAAGAATAATGTAAGTACAACCCTGATTCAGAATTCAGTGTTTATTTCCAAAAACAGTTTGAATGTAAAATATATCCTCCTGTGAATGTACTGTAAAATATAATACAAGTTTTCAATTATATAAATGTTTTAAAGGATCAGCTAATTATTTAATTCTCGATTTGGACGACATCCACCCTTTTTTGAATCAGGGTTATACGTAAACATGTTACAAATGAAATGTATTCACTTTCTTGTGGAGAGTTTGAACAGAAAATTGACACCATTCTAATGTCTGAACGCTAAATACAAGAGGTGGGAATCAGCAGAGGCCACTACTTGAGAGGGGATGTTCTTGCAATTTTCAACATTTTGCGATACAATATATTGCGATTTAACTGTTTAACTGTCAAACCCACAGACTGATCAACAAAGTATTCAGTCAGACTGAACTGAACTGATATCAAACATGTATGGACGACAACAACTGCAGCATTTTATCAAACTTTCCTCAACTTTTAGCTTCACTGCACAGAATTTTTTTGAATGAAACATAAAAAATAGCCTAAATTTGCAGCCTTATATCCATATCTATAAATTCCTTAGATCTTCTAGTTTCATATGATACCAGTATCTTCAGTATATTCCTAAAAGTGAGTCCGCTACCGCCTCTGGAAAAAACAGAAAGGGTGAAAATACTGATGGCGCCAGAACGCTAAATATCGATACTTGGAGGCCATGAATCGATATAATATTGCCACACAAAATATCACGATACTATGCTGTATCAATATTTTCTCCCACCTCTACCTAATACGAAATAATAGCCAGCAGATGGTTAGCTTAGCTTAGTTTAGCTTAGCATAAAGACTGGAAACGCAAGGAAACAGTTAGCCTATTTCTGTCGAAGGGGAACCAAATCCAGCTACCAGCACATTTAAAGCTCATTGAAAAAACATGTTTAATATGTACAAAGAACAAATGTAAAAACTATAGCTTGGGAGGTTATGGGACTTAATCAAAAAGCCGTCAGCTGCGACGCCATAGCAACATGGATCCACTAAGGCTAACAATTTAGTAAGCTAGCCTGTGTTTCTAGTCTTTACACAGTTAATCTGCTGGCTCTAGCTTCATATTTATCATACAGATGTGAGTGGTGTCAAGCACTTCATCTCACTTAAGAAGCAAATAAACACATTTCCTAAAATGTCAAACTATTCTATTAAGAGAACAGAAGGATAAGCCATGACATAAAAAGATAGAAATAGAAATTAATTTTGGGACTGACAGGTGCAAAAATAGGAATTATACCCAAAAATAACTCCAGACAAGATAAGTAAAGCATGGGAGGGATAAAGAGAGACGTGCAGGAGATAAAAGGAACAGAGTGACTCAAAGGAAGTTAAAGACCCTTTCATGCTCCGATAGTTTGTGCAGAAATACCCCAGACCAATTTGCAGACTCCCTGTCTCAGTTTGAAATATCATTGTGCTGCTTTTGAGTTGGAGCTTAGTGTGAGTAAGCATCTCGTTATCTCACTTTTGCAGCCAGCTCCATTGGATTAACATAATCGTGAACCAGTCTGGGCACCCAGAATACACTAATGTACAATGCAACACATCTCCAGCTGTGAGTTTGCAGCTGCCAATTCACTTGTTGGGCAGACTTTACTGTTCATATGTGTATCTGTGCTGCTGTGTCTGTGAGTGAGCTAGCAAGGGCCCAGTGTAAAGTAAACCACAAGGCAGCCACACAGGTTTTGACTTGGATGCTAATTAGACTAACCTTCTAATTATCAAGGGAGCAAAAGGGGTGAAAAGTACACTAAAAGAGTAGGAGGAGAGGTCGAACAACAAGACAAAGCATTAAAAAAATAAAAAATAAAAAACACTTCTCCAGGCAGAACTGTGACGCACAAAAGGACACACCATCTCCTCTCAAATGACCTTTTATTGCTGGGGAAGGATACAGAGTTGGCAGGCCCCTGAGCCTCTGTGCAGATATGTAACAGCAGTAGGGACCATCCTTCTCTCTGCCAAGGGAAGGCAGCGGCTCACTCTTCACCTTCAATCAATAGCCATTTTCACCGCAGAGAAGGGCTAAGCAGAGCATGTCAATATCGAGTCCAATAGAAAGCATACAGCATGTAACATAGGATCGAACACAATATTTTTCATTAAGTTGAAATAAATCCAGCTGACAAACCATTTCTGATAATAATGCAAGGTTATAATGATGGAGAAAGTGAGGGAGATGAAACTCTGGAATAGTCACTTTTGGCCTGTAGTAAATACCAGGCATTCTGCTTGTTCCAGTCCCCCTTTCTGTGCTTTACTGCAAAATCTGAAAAGACAAATAATTAAAGCAAAGTACAAAACAGAAGTACTTATTTTACACTGTTTACAAATGTAAGCATAGGATATATTTAACTTAATATAAGTTGCAGCAGTTCCTTTATGTTCACAGCAGTATGTATGGGAGGTTGCATTTGGCTGACAGTATTTTGGTGCTGTCATCCATATGTGCCAGTGCTTAATGATGAAATTTTCTTGAAATAACGGAAACACAGGCACCCATTTTGCAAGCAGCCGTCTCTGGAAATATATCCCACATTTCTAACTTTGGTGTAAGTAATACCACTGCTCCGTGACGAAAGGATTTTCTTTCTATTTTGTGTGTGTTTGTGTGTGAGTGAGCATGTTTGTAAGTAGATGTGTCAGAGGGCTATTACGGTCGGTTAGAGCCGCTCTTACTTGATGTCACATCTCCCATCTGCGGGCGTTTTACAGTGGCCGCTTTGCCTTCAGTTCACTAGATGAACACAATGGTGCAAACAACCACGGGCAGGAAACACGCCTGCAGGAGCTTCTGCATCCAATAGCTGTGTGCGTTGTCTCGTCTATTCGTTGAACTGGCTCGCAGTCACAGCTGTGCTATTGATGTGACCGTAAACAGCTGAGTGCATCTCTGTCCTGAAGCACATCCTGACCACTATATACCTCAGCCTGGCTGCTGAATGATGTCATGCAGAGATGAAACAAATATCCATTCTCAAGCACAATGAAATCCCAATTAGTACCACTGTACGTCAACTTAAAGCAATAGTTCAACATTTGTGGAAATACACTTATTTTCTTTTTTGCAAAGAGCGAGATGGGAAGATTCTCTCTATATGTCTGCACACTGAAGCTACAGCTAGTAGCCCGTTAGCTTAGCATAAAGACAAGCAGGAGAAAGCAGTCCTGACCCTTTTCGCTCATGCTTCAATAAGTTGAGCAGGCTTGGTATTAGCAGAACCTTGGTCAACTTTACTCTTTTCCTATCATAGCCAACTTAGAATATTGAAGAGGGTTAAGAAGATTTAACACATTACTTTGCACTATATAGAAAACACTAACTAGCTAACTAGCTAGCTAACGTGTAGCTACATCAAGAGGAGTTAGCCTGATGTTCACAATGTCAGCCAGGTTTCCTTCTTATTTCTGTAATAACTTCAAAGAGTTTTGGAAAAGGACATCTTTGGAGATGACATGAATTATTGTTAGCCAGAAAATATCAAGGCCAATGTCCCTCTGTATTTCTGCAAGTATTTCTATATTTCTTCGTGCCACCCCAAAGTAACCTTTTTTCTTATTAATTTGGATATAATTTGGCGTCTAGCAACCCAGCAGCAAAAGTACACAGTCATGGAAAAAATTATTAGACCACCCTTGTTTTCTTAATTTTCTTGTTAATTTTAATGCCTGGTACAACTAAAGGTACATTTGTTTGGACAAATATAATAACAACAAAAATAGCTCATGAGAGTTTAATTTAAGAGCTGATATCTAGCCTTTTATATGGTTTTCTTCATAATAACCAAAATCTTTATCAAGAAAACCATGGAAAATGTGTAGATATCAGCTCTTAAATTAAATTATGAGCTATTTTTGTAGTTATCATTATATGTATAAACAAATGTACCTGTAGTTGTACCACGCCTTAAAATTAACAAAAAAATGAAGAAAAATAAGGGTGGTCTAATAATTTGCTGTGGGCTTCTTTAAGCTATATGGCGCTGAGAAACTAATACACACTGCAGCAACCAGCTAAAAATAATTAGCATTGTGTTGTCAGCTTTTCTGGCCTAGCCACAGTAACTGTTTCTAGAGGGGTGGGACTTTGGATTGGTCCATTTAAATGTTTGGGTATTGCAAAGTAGTTTGGACAATGTTGACCAAGTAGGGCAGATGCCAGTTTATAAGAATTGGTCACTTGGTACAGTGGACAGGCACCATGACCATTACAGCTCAACTCGCATTGTGTCTGGAAGGACCTAAGCAAGCGTATTTCCCAAAACGAAGAACTATATGAGTAGATTTTAGATGTGTAGTTTGGATGATGTGGGCAGGTGCTGTTCTGGTTAGTGTCAGTACTGCAGCATTAGAGCAGAGCACTTCTTCGGAGCTTTCACACAGCACATTCTGCTCAGAGGTGATTCATATTGGAGTCGATTATGGAGGCAGAGCTGATGCTTTTGTCTCTGTGTGTCTGAACACATGCATACATGTGCCTAAATATGGTCAGGGTTTGCAGTGTGGGGGTGTAAGAAGTGCAGAATATTGAAATTCAGGTCATCCGTTTAGTATATTATAGAAGCTCAGTATGTTCAGCTGCTATACAGTGTCTCCAAGTGTCCATATGGAGCATAAACTGTCAATACTGAGAGTTTTCAGAGCCAGGTGTTTGCCTTGTGCGTCCAGAACAGCAACTATGTAGGCCTACATGTTTGCTACTTGTCATGTCATCTGTGTCACTGTGCTGACATGTATTAGGGCAGCCAGCTATCCTATTTCTAGGCCACATCCTCACCCTTGCCTGTGGCATCACATGGCCTAATCAGTGTGCTTAGCAGAATGTAATACACCCTCACAGTTGAAACTAACCCATATATGCATGTAATGTATGTAGATATAAATGAGATTTTACTACACCGACCTCAATAAGCATGCACATTATGCAATGCATTTTGTATATACCGAAGGAACCCATGCAAATATTACACCCAAAGCCACAAGAGGAACCAGCAACCAAATGTTTAGAGGCAGCTCATCATACTGCTTTAGTAGGCAACTTACAGGTACAGTACACAGGTCACTATGTTGGATTGACACTTTTGGCATACACTTGCCATGCCAGTGAGTAGGTTTAGGTTGGTACATGCATAGTTATGCATACTGCAAGATCACTCCCTTATATGATGAGGGAGTGCAAGCAAACACATGGACACACGCCAGTCATTCCTGACGCTCTTATATCAGTGGTGGAATGGAAAAATACACGTTCACCATCTGCAACAGTAAATACCTCACAGTAGACATTTTCCCAGCAAACATTTTACCTTTTCATTGCAGTAAACAACACAGGTGTAATGCCTTTAATGATGCATGAGAACACGGCCCTGAAACCTGAGCAGCTAAATAGAATGCAGCCATCATTAATGTTATCAATAACAAATGGTTTGAAAAAGGTTTATAATGGTCAAAGCAGAAAATTGATACAAGCAGCATGTTTAAACTGTGTAGTCAACTGTTAATATACTGTCAGTTCTGTAGTTAAAACAATATGCACATATATGTTCTCAGTTCAATGCTACTTTAGCATGTTTGCGCTACTAGTTTTTTTAGTTTGGTCTTAGTTTTTTGTTTGTTTGTATTTTTATTTTATAAAATTTTTTAAACCTTATTTCTATTTCATTTTTATTATTCTATTCTAATATTTTGGTTGTACTCTGCACTTATGCTGCTGCAACACCTGAATTTCCCCCATGTGGGATCAATAAAGGAATATCTTATTTTATCTTAACTTTGTATTTGTAGTTAATTGTGGACAAATTCCAACAATATGCGCACGTGCATGCCAGGAAATGTGTGAAGAAAGGTTTCTCAGTGGTAGCGCAGATCATATTACAGAAAGACAACAGATTGTGTGGAGCCAGAGTGCAGAGTAACTGCTCTATCTCCACCACACTTTATAATGAGTAAAAGCTGCACAATGCCAAATTAACAAGTGTTGGTCACATAGACATTTTGACTTGTTATTGTAAAAGAAAGAAAAGGTGTTAGATAGTATTAGTGATGGCTCCATCTTATTCAAGTGTCCCAGCAGGCCCTGACAGTGTGACATTGAGCCAGCTGCAAAATACCTGGACCCTGAAATTGAAGCATTTAAATGGAATTCAGCCATCATTAATTTTATTGGCTACACATGTTTTTTTTATAACTCTGACATCCAAAAGCCTTCCGTTGTTGGTGCAAGATATCAATATTAGTAGTACAAGTAACTAGGACTTGCATACATCCAAACATCTGATAACTTTCATAATAAAATCTGTATAAAGTCAAATCTGCACAACATAAAATGAGGGGAAAAACAGCTGGTCCAAACATTGTGAGAGGATGCCCTTCCTCTTATACCCCTTTCCACCAAATAATCCCCGGTTCTTGAACTGGTTCCGTTCAGGATTTGTGAAATCTTGGTGCTATCCAGCAAACCAGGCCGAGTTTCCACCATTTTTGAGCGGAACCATTGTAATCAGTAGTAGTAATAATAACATTGATATTATTTTTGTTCTCTTATTACAGAACCAGAACTGAACCTGTTCTATGTTGGTGCAAAAGGGGTATCAGAGCCCTTAAAAGTGTATTTTGTTCTTAAATTAAGTCTCATAATAATAATAATAATAATAATTGTGTGACAACTAAATGTACAGATACAGTAGACACACAGAGGACAGCACATTGGACCCATTGGTTTCCCTGGTCCAACAAGGATTTTTCTTCCTGCTCCTTCCTTAGTTCATAACAGTCAGTGTCAGGGGGAATGAAGTGGTACAGCCAGATGATAAACCAAAATATGGAAGTGGTCATTCTGGGGTTAGATTGTGATTTGAGAAGTCACTTGCCACATTTGAGGCAAAGCTTATAACCTTCTTAAAACCCACCAGCATGGGTAGGGTTCATGTAAAGGGCAAGGGTTGGATAAGACCAGCACGTTTTTTAAGCCAAAGCTTCTAACAGAAGAGGTGTGAGGCCAACATGCATGTACAGCCTGTTCTCCCATCAAAAACGCCAATGCGTACAGGCAGCGAAAAGCAAGTGAAATTCACGTATTTCACCGACCGCTGCAATGCGTCTGCCACCATCTTGCTGACGTAGTAGCAATGGACAGTGAAGCAAATTCTAAACTGTGGATGTCCGCCTTTAGTTCGAGGACTGGTTTAACACGGCGGACTTTCACCCAGGAGTGCCGGATTTTGCAACTTATGTTTAAACAAAAGTAAACCATTTTTAACTTAAGTTACGTGAATCACGTCTTTGAACATAATTTACATTTTTTATGTAATTTGCAGTAATCACATGACCCTTGTAACTATTTCACTCTGGCATTTACGTACATTTATTTACCGTTTAAACTTTCTTTTATAACGCCTTACCAGAAGTTTTTTTTTGCCTTAAACCTAGGTCAGTGGTTGTACAACATAAATCCATAAAAACTTCAGCCTTTTTTACAACTGCGGACCGTACGTGTGTGCTATTTTTTACCGCAAGCTGCGATACATACCTACGTGCTGTAATTTGTGGCACTGACACACAACCTCCCGTGCGGTTTATGAACTTGTTGGCATGTATGAGGCTTCATTTCAAAGGTAACATCTTGGAATTTCTAAAAATGTGCCTGTTTAGTGTAGCTGAGCCAATTTGTTTTTCATTTTATTTCTATTTCTATTTATTTTGTGAACATTCTCAAAACCTGTGTGTGATATTTGTTGTTTGTATAGTTATTTAGCTGAATGTCTGTATGGTTCCATTTCACCTGTAGCATAGGGGGACCTTAATTAGGGGTGCACGTAAACATGAGTGAGGTAGGCACAGATTCCCGGCAAAACTCCTGAAGCTGTTGTAATGGTAAGACGTGTGTTGGTGCTCTTATCATATTATTTAAGCTAGCTTGCTTAAAAATGATTCGTTGTGGCTTAAACTGTGAAAATGCAACTGTTAACATGCCCTGGAGTTTTACTCATAGACTGTATAAAATAAAATAAAAAATAAAAAAAGTTTTACTGTTGGTCTTTTAAACTGAAAAACGTCCAGTATTTGTGTTCAAATATGTTGGAGATTTCGCCTCATTTGCATATCCTTTGACTCGCTTCAGGAGACACTGTGAGAGAGCCTGCAGCTCCGTGTGCATGTACTGACTGTCCCCTGTGCTACTGTTTATAGGTGCGTCAAGGTTTTTCATCTGTTTTGTGATAGTTTTGTGTATTTTTATATAAGGACTGCATTAGCCAGTAGCCTGACAGATGAAAATATTTTATTTGAGAATGTATTTTTATTTCTTCTTCTGAAAAAGTGCTTTTATTAATTTGTAAATTAGACAAAAATATATTTATTGCAGTGGATATCAGTTTTGTTTTTTATTGTAACTGCTGCTATGTGCAACCACTATGAGGGTATACATTTTAGTAGACACACTTTTTGTTCATATTAATATTTTGTTTGTTTATTTGAGAGAAAAAAAACTCCTGAAGCTGTTGTAATGGAGACACTGTGAGAGAGCCTGCAGCTCCGTGTGCATGTACTGACTGTCCCCTGTGCTACTGTTTATAGAATAAATGTGCAGATCCTGACTTCCTGGCGACTGGTGTCCTTCTCTCTGTGAGCAACCATCTTAAAGCTGCGACATTAGCGTATTGGTCAAACACAACCTAAACATATATCAGTTTAAACAAATGAAAAGTTTTATTGGTCTAACCCGGCCCTTACCCCTTCCCACCACCTGTTGGGTTTTAAGACGTTAAACACTTCTTAAGGTTAAAGAACTCAGGTGCATGGATACTTTTAAAGACAGAATCTCAAATGATTGCACTTAAGATCTTTTATATGTAAATCCTGTTTCCTCCTTTAATTAATTGAATTAGCTTGTACACACCTAATGGCTAAGGCTTTTTGGTGCATCAACAGTGCATGCAGAAACAGATAGGACACTGCACTCAAACCAGATACCCAACAAAGAGAGGATGAAGTAGAAATCAATTATCACACTCTCCTGTTCACTTGCCACCCTGCAGGGCCCGCTGCCAAACAGACCTCAGCAGTTGGCACATGCTGGCTCTCAACTTCACAAACACATCTTCAAACAAGTGCCTCCACTGCAGTTTGTTTCTGGGCTTATAGATGAGCGATGTTCTCTATCAGTACAAAACCACACACCACTAGACCAACACACATTTATTCATCAACACTGACATAAATGCATTGTATAAATGCATTTAATCCTCTCCTCCCATATCTATGAGTAGAATGACCTCACCACTTTACTCACATAGTCTTATTCCTACTATGCTTGTTGCCATTGTGGAGGTCCACTGGTGATTTGTTTGTGTGCAAACAATGCTTTTGAGAGTCTAGAGATAGACTAATTAGTGGTGGGTGTATCTATCCAATTTGTGACATTATAGGTTAGTAATAAAATGTATAATGTCAATGTCAATTGCTCAAAATATGATGGTCTAAACTGGACTTGGTTGAGTATTGCTACTCATTTATTGGTTGTAGCTGCACCCAGTTGGTGGTTAAAATAACACTTTGACATTTTAGGAAATTTGATTTCTTGCCAACAGTTAGATGAGAAATATTGATACCACTTTCTTATTTGTTATTTAAATATTACTGGAATCAGGAATTCTTATCTAACTCTTGGCAACACGGAAGTTAGGAATAATCCTTGACCATTGATGGTACCCAACCAAAATCAGCTGATTACTAGCTAAAACATTCTTTTCGGTTACCAGCATGGCTAATGTAGGCTCCTCTGTCAGCCACTATGAAACCCTGTCTCCATACGTTCCTTTACAACAAAGCTGCACTCTCAATCACATTTTGAGGAAAACACATTTTCTCCTTCATAACGGTTGCAGTTTTTAATTTGGTGAGCATGGTTAACATTGTGAAACGGTCACAGTTTGGTTAATTGTAGGCAACAAAACTACTTTGTTAGGTTTTGGGAAAGATCATGATGTCTGTGTCCCATTGGAAACATTACTCATATTTTATGTTATGATGTATGTAACTCCGATAATTCTTTATTATAACGTAACCAACGTGTTTACAACAGTGGCCGTTATTTTGTTGGATTGTAAACGAACCACATTGAAAAAAAGATCCGTACAAAAATAAACAAACCTGTTCATAAGAATTTGTTGCGTCAGTTAAGAACATTATGTAAGTAATAAGTAAAAAATATGTTTAATAATAAGTCGACTAGATAACTTAGTATTGACTTTTAGTTTAACAGCAGTCTCCTGTGTGAAAGTCTGGTGTTTGTTTGACATCCTCCTTACGCAGACATCCATGGACTTTGATTGGAAACGTATTTGTGCAAAGTCAAACACAAACATAATCCATAATAATCTCATGATCTCAAGCTAATTGAGAATGCAGTTTAGTTATATGGAAGCATATTTTTTAGGATACCACACACACACAGTACAGTATGACCACATCCTAGTCAAATATTCCAAAATAATAATAAACTATAAAGCATGGTGATACATATCTCACATAGTCAGTAACCCAAGGGCTGTGGACCTCCACAATAGCAGCCAGAGTGTGTTACATCACCTGAAAGCCCACTACAAATGAGAAAAATGGCATTTTACATTTGTGTTGAATCCTCGCTTTTCTCTTTCAGAGCCGAGCCCGTTAAACCGACTCAGTTTGACTGGACTGTAATTAGACTTCTCAGATAGTCCTAGAAGTTGACAGGAGGCACTGTGGGAATTCTTGACGGGCAGAGAGGGATTTAACGTTTTTAAACAGTATGTGACGTTTTTAAATTCCCGTTGCCATGGTCACTCCTGGCCCGTGAGGTACGACCTGTCTCGCTAGATTCTTCCTCGTCGTCTGGATCCACCTGTTCGTCTTTCTTCTTGATGTAGCGCTCATAGAGCACCATAATGACGCCCATCACCCAGGCCGACACGGTGCCGGCAGCGAAGATCACAAAGCCGATGGCGACAAAGAAAAGGTAGTCCCATGAGCCCAGAGTCTGGTGACATAACGTCCGTAGCTGGATGCCCACCTCCCCCAGACGACGGCCCTGCATGTCGGCAGGTGAGCCACACACCGTCTGGCCCTCATCTGTCACACAGACACACATCAAGAAGAATGATTCAGGATTAGTCATAGCTCAAAAGAATGCATCAACATATTTGGTTTGGAAAAATAATGTACAACAGTGAAGTGCAAAAATGCATTTCCCTCTTTTCTCATACGTAAACATTTCAGCCATAAACAGGTCAGCTGTCCTGGAGTGAGATGGATGGATGGATGGATGGATGGATGGATGGATGGATGATAGAGGGATGGATGGATGATGGATGGATAATAGATGGATGGATAGAGAGATAGATAGATGGATGGATGATTGATGGATGGATGATGGGTGAATGGATGATGGATGGATGGATAGATAGATGATAGATGGATGGTTGGATGGATGGATGATAGATGGATGGATGATAGGTGAATGGATGGATGGATGGATGGATAGATAGATGGATAGATAGATAGATAGATAGATAGATAGATAGATAGATAGATAGATAGATAGATAGATAGATAGATAGATAGATAGATAGATGATAGATAATGGATGGATGGATAGATAGATGATAGATGGATGGATTGATGATGGATGGATGGATAGATAGATGATAGATAGATGATAGATGAATAGATAGATAGATGGATGGATGGATGATAGATGAATAGATAGATAGATGGATGATGGATGGATGATAGATCATCATGATTTTAATCTCATAATTATGACTTCTAGTAATATATTTTCAGTTTCTTTAGAGTGCATACTGCTGATCTCCTTTGAATATATCAAATAACTTTGCTCACATACAGCAAACATACACAGTCTTGGCATATCATTTTCATAAATCTATATAATTATTTAAAGGACCCTTTGATGTTGTGAGAGTTGTGACAAAACACACCAGTAACTTAGCAAGGAAAATATTAAGCATTAAACAGCAGCCTACTGAATAATTCATATATTACTTTATATCTTTTGCATTTTTAAGTGGCAGAAAAAAAGAGAGCTGAAGATATCCATGACATATTCAGGCTCATAGGAAACTGTAATAGCATAACAATGTAGCCTCCTACGAGGATTATTAGGAGCTTCACGTGTACTAGAGTTGGGTCGATTTGGTGCAAAAAAATCACGGATGAATTATTCAAAAACTCCTTTCTCCCCCACTGGATTAGAGAGTGACTTGGGCCTTTGTGTCTGCCTGAAACCACAGATAATAAGGTTTCTCATCACCAGGCACCGGGTATGACTGCGACTAAGACCTTGCTGAAATCCACCAAATCCTAATAAAATGTTGAGCTCCTTCTCTTTCAGAAAACTACAGTAGATGGATACAAGTTTAAAAAGGCCCATCCGTCATATACACCACATGATTGATGTTGAGCTCGGCAGCAGCTGATGAGAGGCATTTCTCAGAAAATAATCCTGAAGCCTGGCTGAGTCTTTTGTTAATGCCGGCGGAAACCAGCACAACACAACAGAATGTTTCCATCTCCATACGGCCACTGTTTTTAATTGGCTTCTGGTTTTTCAAAGCTTTTGTGCAAGGGGGAAGTCCCGCTGGGAGAGATCAAAAGACTTGGAAGTTTTTGCACAGGGAACAGTTTTCTGTAACCCTGTTTCTACACCAACATCCCTAAAATATGCATCGTTCTTTTGCTGGCATATGTCGCTGTGGAATAAACGTGGTTTGTGCGTACATGTAGACATAATGAATACAGGAGCATCTGCAGAATCTGCATTATGATGTGCTGCTTAACTTGCACCCTGTAAGATACTTTTGGAAAAGGTTAACCATGACAGAATAATTATGTATTTTGTAGTGCATATTTAATATCTTAGAAAAATAATGCATCAATATTTTGTTATAGATATGTTGTTGTTGTTGTTGTTGTTGTTGTTTTTCTCACTATCTGAGAGTTTGATGAGTTACTGGTAAGAATTATTTTAATTTTGACAAATTTCTTGTTTCATGCATTGTCTGCGGAGGCCCACACTCTCATTACACTTTTAAGTGGCCCTCAAACTTCTCAAGCTCAAGTAGCCCTCCAATGACTCCCCGTCATGTTCCAAATGTGTCCATTTAAAATGATTTCAATGACAATGAGAAGTGCATAGTACATATTGTTATAAAACAACTAAATTGTCATTGTTTGGTTTGGTCAACTACCACTTGAAGTGGAACTATTTAGCCATTACTTTTAGCTAACCATTTATGTATTATTTTACTGAACACCTTTTTATCCACTAAACTAATCATTTTAACTATGTCCTCACTTCTTTTTGCTAAATTAACTATTTAAACCATACTCACGATTAACACCCTTATTTATCCATTAATCTTAGCTAACTATTTCACCTGTTTGTTCATTAATTTAGGTCGTTTCACATGCTGATCCATTCATTCTAGCTAATAAGTTCATGTTAGCTTGTCTTAGCTAATCCCTTTAGCCATTTATCTCTCACTTTTAGCTAACTATTTAAACTGTTTATCCTGTTTTAGCTAATCATTTTCACGGTAATCTTTATTACACCTGTACTTTAAGATAACTATTTAATCAGTTTATCCTGTCTTGGCTTATCATTGTACAGCTGATCTTAATTTGCTTTTAGCTAACAAAAGCAATTTCTATTTCTTGAAGATCTTAATTTGATTCTCTTTGGTGGCACCTTTGCAATAAACTGTAATGGCAGCTGTGTTTTTGGATCTTAACTTCACCTTCACTTGTTTTAAAGTTTCCTTGGTATTCATCGCTCTTTCCTTTGTTTGTTTCAGCCATAAGGCTGAATCCCATTACCACCCGTTCCCCCACCGCCTTGTTTTTGCACGTTCATGTGAGTGGTAGGGCTGTCTTAATTCTCATTTGGGTTAAGGGCTAGGGCCAAGGCGTAGAGCTACGTAGCCCTTGAAATGAAGCCTTCGAAAGACCACACTTTAAAGGGATGGCTTTGAGGAATTTCCCAGCATCCCCAAGTAACCTCTCAGCGAAGTTTAAAACTGGCAAACTTTTAGGCAGCGATGACTCAAGCCAAGGAGACACACAAATGTAAGCATTTTCAACATTTTGATCATGCTTGGTCATGTAATGATACTATGTTCAAGCGATTTCTAATTGACAAGTTTGTTTTGAATCACTAGTCAAGTCTGTTTGTTTTGAATCACTAGTCAAATCTGTTTGTTTTGAATCACTAGTCAAGTCTGTTTGTTTTGAATCACTAGTCAAGTCTGTTTTGAATCGCTAGTCATGTCTGTTTTGAATCACTAATCAAGTTTTTTTGAATCACTAGTCAAGTTTGTTTTGAATCACTAATCAAGTTTTTTTTAATCACTAGCCAAGTTTGTTTTGAATCACTAGTCAAGTTTTTTTTAATCGCTAGTCAAGTCTGTTTTGAATCACTAGTCAAGTTTGTTTTGAATCACTAGTCAAGTCTGTTTTGAATCACTAGTCAAGTTTGTTTTGAATCACTAGTCGTTAGTCGTAGCCGATGCTAATATTCTGGTGCTCCTTTCGTGTAGGTGTCTAGCTAGCTGCTATCACTATTTGTTGAGATAACATATCCGATAACTCTTGACATGACAAGTTGAGATTTTAAGTTAGTATGCAGTGAATTTGTTATTACTTTCCCTCAGTTGATTATACCGGCGCTCTGCTATTGTTAGAACTAGTATACTGCGATGCTACGTGATTCGCTTGTCAAGCTGGCTTAGCTGTGTTCCTTTCCCCTTTTTCTTGTGTGGACGGTATTTTGGTTTGTGTTGATGCAACTTAAATTGCCGCCTCTGTTGACGAAACAGCCCGCGAGTGTCAAGTGATGATGATGGAGGGGTGTCTAATTTTTTAGAGGAAGGTTCTTACCCCTACCAACATCAACTCTGTATTGAGGGGCAAGGGGAAGACTCAGACAGAGGGGTAGAGGAAGCGGTGGTAATGGGATTCAGCCTTCCTTTAAACCACCACTTTGATATAACTTTGTCCAACTTCTCTGCCTGCTTGCTAAATAGTTTCTATCAGTAGCAACACATGGTGTTAAGGTGTTATAACTGACTCAGGCTGGTGGGAGGTGTGATTTGACGGAGGGTGAGAGGGATCATGCCGTAGCTTTCAATCAAATCACTTGATAAGTTAATTTCATTGGCTGACAGAGATGTACTCTTTCCTAATATTTTATTCATTCAGTGCATAAATCTCCGCTCTTATCCTCAGACAAGCTCTTCTGCGGCTCACAGATCTGAAAACGAGCGTGCAACTGAAGAACACGAGGACAGTCAGCCTCTCTAAGCTCTATCTACCACAGAGAATTCAAAGCGTACTCTGATCCTCTCAACGGCTGCTGTTCTGTTGTGCACTCTTCACACAATATGCTGTTAGACTATAACAAACACACACAACCATGCATGCACACATGCACACTCCCTCTTTCACACACTGTAAATACATGCACAAACCCCATCCACGAGACTTAACTTCCCATTTCCTATCTCTGTCCTTGCAGAGTCTGTTAATGTGTGTGTGCACGTGTCCTTGTGTGTGTGTACGTGCCTGACAGCTAGGAAGGAAACCCTTCTGGCTTCTCCCCCACTCTCCCTCCCTCCCCCCTAAAGGGACTGGCATCAAAGAAGAGGGCTTTCCCTCCTTCCTTCCCCCATCCACACTCTGCTCTATTTCTAGACACTCTCCTTATATAACAGCTGAGAGAGTGCTAATCTAGCCAGGAAGGCGAGACAGAAGAGAATCTGTTGGTTCCTTCCTGAAGCTTTCTGTCTCTTGTGCACGCTCACTCGCTTGCAATTGATGCGTTTCCCTAAATCGAGGAGACAAGCGAGCCGTGTTGCATGAACCAGGTGAGACCCAGACGAGAGTTAACAAGGCTTTGGAGACAGAGCTTGCAGCTGAAAGCACAGCCGTCTCCAGGATGTTATCCTTCTGTTTTCCCCCCTCGAGCACCAAAAGTGTGCGTTATCTGCGTTTGTGTGTCTAAATGCATGAATGAGTGAATGTGTGTTGCTGAATTTGAGTGTGTGTGTGGCTCTCCACATGCTCTGGGAGTTTAAACGAGAATGAGGTATTGCCTGTGCTGTCTGCTTGAAAAAGATGGGCAGACTGTGTGTATACATAACAGAGGTAGAGAATGTGTGAGTATCTGTCCGCCTTCTCCCTTGCTGGCAGCTGTCACTGGAAGAGGCTCTACTCCAAATTAAGCGAGACAAAAGGCAATGAGCTGCAGGAAAATAGGACAGCTCTTGCAGGACTTGTTTTGGACTCGGCCTAAGCTGCACAGGGACCATGGTGAACTATAATGTGTGTGTGTGTGTGTGTGTGTGTGCGTGTGTGTGGGAGAGGGAAGCAGGGGATGCCTTTTTAGTAAGCGTGGCGGGTGTATTATAGCAATGGTGTTAGAATTATGACTGGCTTCTTCCTCAGTAAGACGCACTATAAATAGCAGCTGCCCTTTTGCATAGTGACACATCCACACCAAAGCATAAGCATAAAGTAAGAAAGATTGTTGAATATCAGACACATCTGTCAGCTTGACAGTAATAAAACAAAGGAGTGGATCAATATTTGATGGTGCAACTATGAGCCATTAATCACATCTGCAGCACAGTACGGATGGCTGGTTAAAATAGAGATTGATTACTCATTTCGAGATAAAAGACTCTTGTTTTCCCATCCCAAACTGCAGAAAGCAGAGCTGAATTAATCACCACAGTTTCCAAGAAGAGAAATCTAATGGCTCCGTGCCTCTTTAACCCTCTCACTGATGTTTCTGTGGTGCTGGAGTATAAGAACTCAGGCTGGTCTCTGTAAAAATTACATTCCCATACAACAAAACTGAATTTTAACGTTTGTTTTTGATGTATCACCAATATGTTTCTAATCAAAGTCTGCATATGGAGGAGGTCAGGTTTGATGGGACCAACCATCAAAGCTACCTAAGATAAGTATTTCATGCACGAAACATACTTTACTTAGATACAGTAACATTTAATAAGTAATGTAACAAACGTGCATCTTAACTCAAACTATGATGTTTCCCTAAATCTAACCAAGTTGATTTGTTTCAATTCACAACATTAACCATGTATAACACTGCAAACATGATCTTGGAGGAAAAAAGTGTCAGAATTCAGAAAAGAATTCAGTGTTATCTGGAAACTTCATTTTTAGGAGACAGGGTTGCGACACCAGAACGGTTCTATTGTCAGCCAGTACCAGACTACCCCTTGGACCCCAACATCTTCACTCTTACTGTGTTTTCACTGGTTACTGCTGATTTCACTAAAACTGTATTTGGGTATTTACAGCACTACACTAACTGACAGGATGAGGGCCTTAAAGTGGTTCCTGCCCAGGCTGATCTCATGAACAGTTAGTTATATAATGATTATTCATACCAAAAGCAATGCTCTGAATTTTGTAGCTACCAAAAGAAAATGTGTCTGTTTATGTTGCAAACAGACAGCAAACACATTTAGGGCTCTGAACCAGGACAAAGATGTTCCTGTCCCATCTTAACTGCATTCAATGGTTCTATATAAATGTAGTTATTTTAAGCCAAATTGCACTTTTTCCTAAGTTTAAACGAGTGGTTTTATTGCCTAACCTTAAGTACATCCATATGCCAATGTGGCCCACATGTTTAAAACATTAACTGTTATTTTGTATGATATATCAAACGATATTATATTGCCTTACATAAATTTTCAAAATATATCAAACAAACCCATTCATAAGAACATGTCCTGCTGTCTTGTAAAGGGCGTCTGTATATCAAAATCTAATTTAAAAATTTTTAGGATTTCAGATTTTTCTCTTATTCTGAATTGAAGGGTTTAATGAAATTACCACTAAACCATCCACATTCCAGAAGGAGTAGAAGGGATTGGGGTCATAGGCTGCAACACCTTAATCTGGCAGGAAGGATTTTTTTCAACAATCTGCCACTCAAAAAGTTGGTCTTATTAATTTTTTATAACTGATATAATGAGCACTAATAAATTATTTATTTACCACTCATAACACCATTAAATACAACTTAATAACATGCATAAAGGTTGCATTATCAGGAAGTGGATCTATTCTATTTTATTTACTATTTAAATGTAACTTTCATGACTAATAATGCACTGTGCAGGCTATGGAAAGTGCTAAGTAAACTTTGATCTTTTGGTGGTATGCAGGCCGATTATTGAGGGCAACCACCAGCGAAAGGCCAATAGTTTACATAAGCAGGTCTTATCTAATAATTAATAACTGGAGCAGCAGCCCTTATATGATTGGCTCCCTGGGGCCAATCCACTTAATACTCAGGAAACAGCAACAGTAAAAGGTCAAGTTGTAATTATGTCACCTTTTATGACATTAGAATAAAATATAATGCAAAATGGATAAAAAACCTTGGAACTTGAAGCCCTCCAGATGGACCCACAGGCACAGGTCCTCGTTGTCGCACTCGCAGCTCCACGGGTTCCCGCTGAGCCCCACGGAGCGCAGGGCTGGCAGCGCGATCAGGGAGGTGATGTTGACGACTGTCAGGTTGTTCCGACTCACGTCCAGCACCTGGAGGGCTGCGTTTTCCGCAAAGGCGTCCTGGTGAATCTCCGAGAGCCCCGGGTTGTCGGTCATCCTCAGCATCACCAGGCTCGCCAAGGGACCGAACGTTCTGTCCTCGATCCGGGTCAAGGTGTTGAAGGAGAGGTCCAGGTAGGCCAGCTTCCGTAGATTCCCAAACGTGGACTCGGATATCTCCGTCAGCGAGTTGTTGCTGCAGTCCAGGTACACCAGATCGGAGAGGTAGTTGAGCGCTAGCGGCGGCAGCTCCACAATACGGTTGTTGGAGATGATGAGCTGCCGCGTGGCCAGCGGCAAGTTGACCGGGAAGGTGGTCAGGTGCTGCCCGGCACATTGAACCACCAGCTGGTCATCACACACGCACCTGTCCGGGCAGCCCGAAGCGAGCACCGGGGATGAGGTCACCCCCGCGGTGAGGAGGAGCAGGACTAAGAGCCGCAAGGGTTGCGCGCTTGGCTGCGGGGCAAGACGCATGACACCGCCGAGGGCTTCATCCACCCCGTTTGGAGAGAGTCAGACGCGGTCACATTCTTCATTGATACATCCACACCAAGTTGTTTGTCTCAGAAATGATTTCCACAGAGGTCAAACCTAACGCTTGCCCGTGGCAACCTCTTGCGCGTAAATGTCTCAGTTCATCCTGTCGTTGGTTTCTGGGTCCAGCGCGCCTGGAACTTGACAACCAGATGCCTTCATGCTGTTTCAAAGTTCATTAATTTATCGGCTTTCCTCCAGCACAACACGGATATTCACACATTAGAAACACTCACAACGTCCTCTCCTGCTGCGCTGCTTGCACCGATCACGGTCAGTGGTTCCACTACATGTTTGCCATCCTCTCGCTCTCCGAAACTGAATCCAAATGAGGGGGGCGCGCTGAGCTGCGCGCGGGTAGGGGTGGGGGGTGCGCTGTGGAGTGATCTCGCGCTTTGGAGTGAGCTGGAGCGAGAGGTGAAGCTCCAGGATGCAAAGCTAATGGAAGTTATTTGTATTTATGTGTTTTTAAATGTATTTTATTTGAATGCATTTTATTTTATTTATGGAAAATTGAATCCATATATATTTGAAACTTAATATTTGATAATAATAGAAAATATAATAAAGGTGACCTACAGTGCCACAGCTGCAGGCACAGGGATCACCATGTACACATGCCTCAGGTGTGTTTGTGTGTGTGTGCGTGTGTGTGTGTGTGTAAAAACATGTGTCTGAGCATGTAAACATCCAGAAAACATCTGTTTGTTGGCATTTGCGCTGGTGTGTGTGTGTGTGTGTGGAGGCAGAACAAAAAGCAGGTGCACCCGACACCTGGGGAGCATATTGTATGTGCTGTGAGATGAGATCACATGGGTTTTTAAGGCTTTAGTAACCAGAGAGCGGGTCAGTGATAACAATGTGTTGAGAGGGGGGATCCCTATCAGCCCATCTACACCTCTCAGACCTATTTGTGCAATGAGGCTTTTACAATAATGTCAGACATATCAGCCACAGGCACCCGATTCAAACCATACTCAGCACACAGCCAGCCAGCCAGCAGATGGGACGAGATGAGATGGGACAGGGTGGTCTCAGGCAGCAGTTGTTTTCCTCCTCGCTCCAGTCTCAGTATGAGTCCTGAGTCTATTCTTGGTTCTCTGTGTAGGTGTTGAAGTGCTGAATCAGACTCAGCATGATGGAGGAGGAGGAGGACAGATGTGCCGCTGACAGTCCGTGAAAGAAACTACCCCGAGTCGACAGTCAGCAACCCGCCGCGCACTGACCTCGCTCTTCTGCTCTCTCACACACATCCCCAGAATGCACCATTCCCCCTGAATGTATCCCCCAGCGCCAGAAAATAGAGCGCGAGGCCTGTAGGCATATATAACCTAATGCTTTTTCACACTTGCCATCCTGTGGACTGAACTAATCCACACAGCTGTTTTGTGTCAAGGATATTCAGTGACTTTATGAGGACATCTAGTGACGAATGCCTGGTAATGTTTTACACAGTGAGCAGACACCATGCAACAGTCTTCTTTCCTCATGCATGGTGTGCAGCTTGATTGGTAATGACCCTAAAATAAGCAGTAGCCCACTCATCACTTATGCTGTTCAGGCAAAAATGTATTTTAAATTCTGGAGATGCTAAAGTTTCCAAATATAAAATGTTTAGCAATCAAAACTTGTCTTTGGTAGAGTCTTAGACTTCCTTGTATACACTTTGTAGCTCCATTGGGGAGTTAGAAAAATATGACAAAAAAATTCTGCAAGACTTGGTAGAAGAAGATGATTCAAACAGACTAAACTAGGATATGTCCTTGCGGTCTACATACAAACAAACTACACTAAGACAAGCCAGTAGAATAGTAACAGACCCATCCCATGTTCTACAGTACCAGCTCCTGTCTTATGGTCGGAGATTCTGATTACATTTTTAAATAAAACTTTTAAATAGTGGCAGATAAGGAATACACATTGCATGATCCTTGTTTTTAATTAGTTGGATTTTTTGTTTTTATTTTTGGAAAGTGGGATTAACTTTATGTCTTTATTTGGATTCACAATTCCTCCAAGAATCATAGCAACTTGATCATTTCATCATATGTACATACATGCATAGTCTTTTATAATAAACCATAAATAAACCATTCAGAATCAGAAAGGCCTTTTTATCATCCTGTGTCTTCAAACATTACATTCCAAGAAATAGGGCACTCAAACATTTCCCATACTCAATTTTCACAAGGTTTACCTTCCAGTTTGAGTTTGTTATTTATGGTAATATGTTTCAATGTTCTGTTTGATACAATATTTATTTATTAACACCTTTGTCTGTATCATTTGGGGTTTCTTTGTATGTTGAAGGTGGTCTTTTATAGCTGCAGCATCGGTGAGACGGCCAGGACAAATCTGCCACCCTATGGGACAACAACAATAGTCTTGATCTTGACCCTCTGGAGTCACAGATCACACTGGCATTATCAAATTACATGACTTTTTCATGATGTCACAATATAAAGAGGGAGCCCTGCCACCAACTTCCCATTTAAAATACTGGCTTGAAACTCCATGCCAGTTTTTGTTTGATGATGATATGCCAAGTAAAACCGGAGATAAGGTCAAATATATTTAGTATAAAAATATAGAACTAGATGTTATCCTCATTTTATGTCTCATATGTTGTATTTACCACCTTTTTGTTCACATTTGCAACATTTAAAATTCTTCATTGAGCATGGTTGTGCTTTGAAAGTTTAAAAAAAACATTTTCAAAATCAGATCTTCTTTGTGTGTTTTTTGCGGTTTAAAATGTCGATCCAGTAAGTCAAAGTGAAAAAATAATTATCAGGTCATATAGATGAGGTTGTGCTGAAAAATGGATACCAACATGGCATTATAAACATTTTTAAGTTGTATTAACAGGCAGAATGAAAAGGATTCAAAAGTGGACAAAATAGCCCAAGACTCTAAAGGGTTACACAAAAGAGGAAACATTTATTTGAGTCAAAGAAAAGACCAGAAAAACAGGCTAATTCATCTACATCATTAACCAACAAGGTTGGTCCTGACAGCAACCACAACTTTAACTGCAAGTAGCAGTAAAACCCTTTCTGGCTGAGTGGCACATCCACTTGTTGCCATCACACAAAACTGATCTGTCCAATATACTGGCTGCTTTTTTTCTTCATGAAAACATAAACACTGCCATATCTTCATCTATATTCTCATAATTTCATTCTTATCCTAAACACGCATGAAAACTTAAAAGTGCAGTGTAAAAATGCACAAAATTACTTATTGCAATTAATTTTGGTCTGCTGTTCTTGCACTGAAAAAAATAGAAATCACAGTAAGTGGTTATTTTTTATTTGCTTCAAACCTTTTGTATTCCTATTTATACTGTTATACATGGATTTGAGCGTGAAATATGTGAAGTTACTGCACTGTAAACATATTTAAAATCGCAGTTTCATCATATCTGGTTAAGTGCACGGTCTTACATGTGGCCCTGTGATGTGTCCATGAAAAATTATGGCCCGCTCCAGCATTTAAATTGCCCATCCCTGTTCTACATCAACAAATGAATCACTAAATGTAAAGAAAAAGCTGAGCACACTGTGAGACGAGGGTGTAGATTTCTTTGTTTTTGATAATCTCTTAGTAAAGCGTGCCACCCACGTTTTAACCTTTGCACAGACTTGTTTTACGCATTAATTTTTGTGGTTTACTCGCATTCATAAAACCTGTTTTTGTTATAACAACATGACATGTCATGTGGGTTGATCTCCTTCCAAGTATAGGTGCGTTATAGGTTAAACAGGGACAAAAAGGACACCATCAGAATGACATGGCAAAATATAATCTAATATGGTATAACATATTATATGAGACCTATTTTTATTCCTTGGCTTTTTAACACTGCGTGAATTTTGTGGTCCTCTGTGTCTTTTATTTATTTTATTTATTTTACTACTTTTAACTACGTCTTTTATTTTATTTTACTATGTTTATCTGTTTGATTGTATTGTTTTATTTATGGCATCATTTTAGATTTATACACTTATTTTTTATTGCTGATTGGTATATGGAATTGTTTGTTTTATTGTTGATTTTATGTACAGCACTTTGGAGACGTTTGTGTTGTTTAAATGTGCTATACAAATAAAGGGGATTGGATTGATTGGATTGGATATAGAATATAACACTATAACATTATGCAGTGGTGAGTCTGTGTCTGCTGAACAAGAGACGGTCCTAACAGTGACTTTAACCTGACCTGATATGTGATACAGGAAACTCCTTGCTGTCAGATCTCTGGTCACCTCAATGGAGGGCAAATGTTTTGGCTGCCTTCCAGTTAGGTTTACTGGGATCAGGGCACTGGTATTGCACACTTGCTCACTGGCACTGTGCTTACTGCACTTCAAAAGGATGGAGCCACAATTAATGTTATTACTTTCACCTGTGCTCTTCCTGTTGTGCCAAGTCAAAATGTCAGTCATAAAAAAGGCAGTAAAAGCTGACACTGGCAGATTATTGGACGCCTTGTTGAATATCTCTATCAGTCATGCACGGAACAAATTTTTTCCAGGTAACTGGACTCTTAGACCCATCATTTTGTAAATGCAATATCTGATAATTATTAACCATAGTGAAAAATCTATTCCATAAATCTTTTAAAACAATGATAAATGTAGAGTAGGAGGTGACAATCTGTGAGACAATCTGTCTTACAACTTGCTGGGTGAGATAAGTTTTTTCACTTTGTAAAGGAAATGAATGGATGTTTTGTGGAAGGGAAACCAAGCCCTCTGCTTGGCAGACACGCTGTACTTTAGAGCAGCCATTCTCAACCTTGGGGTCGGGACCCCAATTGGGGTCGCGAGATGATATCTGGGGGTCGCCAAATCATTTTGGAAGTCAGCTCTGTCTTCTTTGGTCATTTAATGTCTTTTTTTGGTCATTTTGTGGGGGTTTTTTAGTCATTTTGTGTCTTTTTTTGATAATTTTGTGGTCAATTTGTGTCTTTTTTTGGACATTTTGTTTCCTTTTTTGGGCCTTTTTGTGTCTTTTTTGGTAATTCTGTGTCTTTTTTTGGTAATTTTGTGTCTTTTTTAAATAATTTTGTCTTTTTAGTAATTTAGTGTCATTTTTTTGGTAATTTTGTGTCTTTTTTTAATAATTTTGTGTCTTTTTTGGTCATTTTGTTTCTTTTTTAAGTATTTTAGTTTTCTTCTATCATTTTGTGTCTTTTTTGGTAATTCTGTTTATTTTTTTGGTTGATCGGGGGTCGCGGACAACATGCATGTTAAATTGGGGGTCGCGACTCAAAAAGGTTGAGAACTACTGCTTTAGAGCACTGGGGCCAGATTCACAAAGCATTCTTAAGAAAAAAATGCTTCTTAAGTGCCACTTTTTGCTTAACTTTGCTCTTTAGACAAAATGTATTAAGATTTAACAAATGAGATTCTTGAAAACAAAGTTCTTAGATTTCTTCTCATATTTCTTCACAACTTTAAGAGAAGCCCTCAGCGGTCTGAAAACAGCTACAGTGAAAAGAAAAGTCTTGATATGTATTTACTTGAAACTTCCAAATTTCAACCCTAGAGAATGTTGGAGGATATTACATACTGCCAGAATGTATAAATGTGAAAAAAGTTGCTTTTTTTCTCGTAAATCTGTGACTTTTTTCCACGCAGATTTGCCACTTTAAATCTCTTAAATCTGCGACTTTTTTTCTTGTAGATCTGCCACTTTAATATAGTAAATTTGCAACTTTTTTCTCGAAATATCTTTATTTTTTATTTTGGATATCCACTGAAGTTACCAAATACGGTTCTTCGCCCGATAAAGGGTTAATATTGAGTTTAGCCCTAGACAATGTGTTAGCAAATTTTGTTCATTGAAGTTGGTCAGAGTAGATTTTTTGTGAATGTATCACATAAATCTTATTCTGGCAGTTGACATATAATTGACATGTCCTTTCAGTCTGTGTGACATGTGACACTATTCCTAGATTACACTACAATGTACTCTTAGTAAATCACAGAGGCAGTTGTTGTATTTGATACTACTTAATTAATCATTATGAACATATTATTTAAGTAGGCCAAGTTACTGAAACCATGCAAGTGATCTTGAGTTAAAAATCTAAGAACTTCCTAAGTGAGAAAACTAAGAAGTTCCTAAGAAATAAAACAATTCTTAAGAAAAAAATGGTGAATAACATTTAAGAACATTCTTAGGAACATCCTATTTTTTATCCTAAGTTTTATTTTAAGAACAATTTTGTGAATCCGGCCCCAGGTTCTCAGCCTTTTCAGCTTGGGATGTCTTAAACATAAGAAGTGTCTACTTGTGTTAATTGACAGTTTTCACATTCATATCTGAATCTGAATGGAAGGGAGCACCAGGTGAACACAATCGGTAATTAGGGGAGACAATCAGACAGATGACACATGGGGAAGGGCAAGTGACCTGAAACGAGAGGAGAGTTACTATTTCAAAATAAAACAGGAAATAACAAGACCAGAACACAAAATAAAACACCACCTCACTGCGGTGTGACAGTTTATGAGATTTATGTCCGAGGTGTTTAGAGTCAGGATTCCCTTCTGTGCAATTCATTTAATTATAATAATTTATCCCAAGGATTTTAAACATACAAAGAAACAGACAAAAGTGTTGGACTTCAGACTTTTGCATGCCAGGAGAACTATCACCTTGAATTAGAAGAGCATGGAGGCTCCTTCTATAAAACAGTGGAAAAAAGAACTATCAGAGTGCATCTGACTGACTTACATTACCAAAAGAAAGCTGAAGGAATTTGTACAATTGTGGGAACCATATGTGAACATTATAGCATCTGGAAAATAGGGTCATGAAATTCAAATTATCTTTATTATTATTATGTGTATATGTTTGTATATGGGTGTGTTTATTAGAAAATATGTATGTACATGTTGTTTAGGTATGCATACCTGTGCATGCATGTGTATCTATGTGTGCGTGTATGTATACATACATCAGGGATGGGCAACTGGAGGCCCAGGGGCCACATACGGCCCGCACCCTCACTTGAAGTGGCCCTCAGTACAACTACATGCATTTGAGCATGAAATCTTAAAAGTGCAGTGTAAAATGCACAAAATTACTTCTTGCAATTAATGTTGGTCTGCTGTTCTTGCACAGATAAAAAAGAAATCACAGTAAGTGGTTATTTTTTATTTGCTTCAAACCTTTTGTATTCCTATTTATACTCTTATACATGCATTTCAGCATGAAATATGTTAAGTTACTGCACTGTAAACATATTTAAAATTGCAGTTTATCATATCTGGTGAAGTGCACTGTCCTATATGTGGCCCTGTGGTAGTGTCAATGAGAAATTGTGTCCCCCTCCAGCATTTAAGTTGCCCATGTGGTACATTGATGAGTTGATGAGAAGAAAGGATCACCACCAACTCGTCTTCACTTGTAGTTAAAAAGAATTTATTACAAGAAGAAAGACAGTGTACAAAAAAGCCGAATTTGACAACACCTCTGGAGCCGATGTGAGATGTGTGTCTCTTGGCTCAAAACCCCAACCTTATATCTGTTTCTTTATCAAATGCTCCACATTTCCAAATTGAAAGAATTTGAGAGTTCATCAAAATCACATCTATCAGTATGCTTTACATACAATGGAACCAATGGACTGATTGTTTAATCAACAATGGTCAGCTGTCACACTGAGTGGGCATTACTCTGTTTATCCTGTTGTAACCATCTTGTTCAAAGTCCTTAACACATAGCAGTAAAGAATTTAAAGCTGATAATACACTACACCCATCCCGTACATACACTGGCGGTTCTAGACCAATTTTACTGTGGGGGCCAAGGAGGGGCCAGTGTTTAATCAGAGGGGCACATTAGCACATGAAAAAAATGGCAAAGATGATATTTGAGCATTCAAAATCTTTGAATGTCTTGAAAAAGACACAAAATGACCAAAAAAGACACAAAATGACCAAAAAAAAGACAAAATAACTAAAACAGACACAAAAAAGACACATAAATGACACCAATGACAAAAAAAAGACACAAAATGACCTACAAAGACTAAAAGATGGACAAAATAGCCCTATAAGACTCCATAGAGTTAAACTATTATACAATGTACACATTCTGGGTTCCTTTTGTGTGCAATGAGATATTGTTTGAACAAAAAAAAAGGTTAGAATTGTTCCATTGTTCATTGTTATACATTGACCATTTTATTATTAATTTGACACAGGGGCCACAGCAGGGGCCAAAGGCTTCTTCACAGGGGCAGTGGCCCCTGTAGGCCCCTGTGTAGAACCGCCACTGCGTACATACATCATTTCGTGCAAATCTACCGTTTGTGAATGGGTGTGTGTGTATGAAGGTTTGGGTTCTGCTCTGCATTCTTTATGTATGTTATCATTTACTTTTGTTTGTTCGAATTTTATTGTAAAACTTGAAAACTAATAAAAAATATTGTTTAAAATAAAATAAATAAACGTGTAACTCCTAATAATAATAAAAAACTCTGTTGGGGAAGTGGCTCGGTTTAGCCGGTTACCAAGGTAACGCGCTTACATGACGCAGCAGCACAGCTCACCTGCGGTCCAGGGCGCATGTCAGCAAAGAGGAACTGATTATTTGAGTAAACGTTTCTGTGGAGCACTGAACCGGAAAGCCTCCGTGACATTTAGCACGTATTAGCCGAATATAAGTGATTTAGTAAATAATTCTCTAAAGACAATTGCTGTAGTGCAGGCGGAGGCGGACACCACGCCCTCTGTTTCTCTCTCTGTGTGTATGTTACGTAAGCCTTTACGCACACGGACACATTTGAGCAGCAAACTTCAGTGCGCTCGGTTGTTAGTCGCTGTGTTTGCACCTGAGCGTTACATCTATCAACCTCGTACACTACACCTCTAAGGTAAACTTTAAGCGTTGTATTTTGTGTGTTCTGTGATTTTTTTCCTATGTGCTTCCTCCTAAACTTATTTGTCTAACATTAATGGCGTCGCTAGTCCTCATTTGACCTTTCGTTTAAGGCGTCCTCTCTCTCTGTTGTTGGTTTCACAGCCTCTTTTCTTCTGTCTGACAGATATGTGAAGCATTTTTGTGATATAGGGCAAGGAAGCACATAAGCAGGCGAAAGTTATGCATTCATATGCGTTGAAAACAGCATTTTCTGTCATGTTTTAAGTACAAGTCCTTTCAAAATAAAATGAGCTAGGCTAAAATCACAATTTAAGAGGCATTCCTTTCAAAATGAGTCAAAAGCCGATATGTTGACACTATTTATGTGTATGCACTTTTATTTGGAGTAACCAAAACTAATTCGGCTGTGTTATTTTTCCACTTACAGGTTTGCCAAGATGGTGGTGCTCTCCAAAGAGTATGGCTATGTGGTGTTGACTGGCGTTGCCAGCATTATCATGGTTGGACATCTGGCCATTAAAGTTGGCAAAGCCCGCAAGAAGTACAACATAGAGGTGAGCAGAAGTTTTGGAGTTCAAATAGTCACCCTGTTAAAATAATCGGCTAACTAATTTTTTCAAGTTTTGCAGGAAACACAAAAAACTTCACCAAAAGTGTAACATATGACATTTATTGATCATTTCACTCTAAAAGGATGTAACAAAGGATGGCTACTGGCATAGTAATAACACTGTGTGTTAATTATGCAACTTAAGAGAAATAAATGACTTAGGGAATTTTTTGAACATGCCTTTGTGACTTAAGATAGATATGGTAACACTTTATTTTGAAGGTCACACAAGTCTGTCAGAAACATGACATGACAAGTATCATGAGCATTAATGTTACTTCAAAGTGTCATTAATGTTCATGACACATCCCATGTCACTCTTATGTAGGCACCTTCAAAATAAAGTGTTACAATATCTTGCTTAAGTCACAAAGGCATGTTCAAAAAATTGCCTAAGTCACATTTTATTTTGACTTGGGCATAATAAATCTGCTTAAGTCACACACTTGACATAGGTCATGAGGAGATGATTTAGGCAAAAAAAAATATTTTGTCAAAAAATGATTTAGGCGATTATTTTAAGTGTGACAAAATATTAAGCAGATTAAGCATAGTCCGTTCTTTGTCATTCATCCTGTTTAAGATCTCTACCCACCCATTCAAACGCCACCATGAGAGTCTACAGTTTGTTGACATAGTTTCATGCTTGGGCTGTGCCTTTTTTGGCTCACGTGAAGCGCTTTTAATTGCCTATACAAATAAACTTGTCCTGTCTTGCAGTATCCTCAAATGTACAGTGACGACCCAGAGACTGGAAACATTTTCAACTGCATCCAGCGTGCACACCAGAACACGTGAGCTGAAATATGAACAATACAACTTACATTTGCACACACTTGACTTGATGTTGCATCACGCTGTCATGATTCATAGTAACAATGTTAAAAAGAGGTGAAAGTTAACATGCTGTTATCACCTCTTACCAGCCTGGAGATCTACCCCGCCTTTCTTTTCTGCCTGACAGTTGGCGGCCTGCATTGTCCTGTAAGTTTATTTTTGCACTGTCATACTACTGTAGCACCAACATACAGGTGCATCCCAATACATTAGAATATGATGGAAAAGTCCATTTCCAGTAGTTCAAGTCAAGTAAGTACATTTACTCAAGTATGGTATTTAAGTACAATTTTGAGGTACATGTACTTGAGTATTTCCAAGTTCTATAACTTTATACTTCTATTTCACTACATTTTAAGCAAAATATTGAACTTTTTACTCCACTACATTTAGCTGCCAGTTGTAGTTACTTTTCAGGTCGAGATTTAACATAAAAACATGATCAATTTAAAATGATTAATTTATCTAACTAAAGCTAATATAATTGACCGAGCTTTATATTCCAGTAGTTCAAGTCAAATAGCCCCAACCAAGTATTGAGATTGAGAGATTGCATATAGATGGACATACTTTTCAGAGACCAACATTTTCATATTAAACATACTTTTTTAAAGTTGGTCTTTTGTAATATTCAAATTTTTTGAGACACTGAATTGTAGGTCTTCTTTTAAATGTAAGCCATAATCATTATAATTAGAAGAAATTCAATAAGTTAAGACATGAAATGTTTCATTCTGTGTGTAATGGATCTATATAATGTGTTATTTCCACTTTTGAATTGAATTACTGACATAAATAAAAGTTTCTATGATATTCTAATTTACTGAGATGCACCTGTACATACATAGTTCAAATTATGTGCTTTAATGCCTGAATATTTACTGATTCTGGTAATAATGTATACTCATAAAATCCTTCCCACAGCGCGCTGCCAGTGGTCTTGGACTTGTATGGATCATAGGCAGATTGGTGTATGCACATGGCTACTCTACAGGAGGTAAGAAAATGTTAAGCAGTCTTATGATTTTCATTGTATGCATTTGTACCATAAAACCGGGTTGCTCCTAATATTATTTATCTCAACCAGATCCTAAAAAAAGAATGCGGGGAGCGTTCGGGAACGTGGCTCTGCTCGGGCTGATGTTGACCACCGCCTCCTTCGGCCGCAGCCTGCTGGGCTGGACGGGGCCACGGATGGGCCCCTGGCGTAATGCACACACATGTTGCTAGTCTTCAGGATGGGCTCACTCAGTCATTCACCTTTTATAATCAAAGCAGCTCTATATAACCCCTATGCATTGCACCAGGTTTGCTAACCTCAGACCAAGGTGAAGTTCATGTTGTCAGGTGACCTGACCGGTTCTTCAGGTAGGAAATTCCTCATTTAGTCTAACGGACGGGGTGTAGAAACTGGTCGGCACTCCCACAACGTGCAAGATATGTCGGTTTGTCTTGATAGCTACTTCACCTGCGCCCTGGTTTAGACATGCTTTGTTATCTGGCCTCATAACATGAATTATATTTTACATATTTAGCAACTGACAAATGAACATGCTGTAATAAAACAGGGACACTTCAGAGGGAATTTGACTTTACATGTTTGATGGACTTTGTTCTAGAATAGCATTATATCATGTTGCTGAAAATGTCTGATTTTGCACATTAAGGAATAACTGAAAGTTTGTCAAAAATATTGCTGTTGTTCAGTTAAAAAAACTCTAATCATAATTTTCTTTTTATATAGATGTTTTTCATACTGAAAACATGGTATTGACTGGTCATGCTGATGACATTAAATATTACACATTGGTTATAAATTATCTTGTGCTTTTTTTTATTATTGGGGGGGGTTGAATGGTTTGTTAGCATTGGTATGTGTTTAAAGGAGTGGCTTTCTCTTTTACACTAAGTAATTGTTCAAAGTCCACATTACTTGTCGAGGCAGGTGGATTTATATCTCTGCAGAGTTGTCGGGCTCAGAAGCAGCAGCAGTCGTCACACAGGTTACAATGACACAGCATAACACCCACATGCTGCAGCTGTAAGAGCCTAGACCAGGATACTTAACTACCACTTATGCAAATTGACAGTAATTATTGTCTGGTTCTACTGCACTTTGAACACACTCAAAGAAATGTGCGCACTTCAATTACAAATAACCAGCGGTGGAATGTAACATTTACTCAGGTATGGTACTTAAGTACAATTTTGAGGTACATGTACTTGAGTATTTCCATTTATGTAACTTTATACTTCTACTTCACGTCATTTTAAGCACAATATTGTACTTTTTACTCCACTACATTTAGCTGCCGGCTGTAGTTAGTCGAGATTTAACATAAAAAACATGATCAATTTAGAATGATTCAACTTTTTTTTTCACCCAATTAAACCACATAACAGTGTATTAAGTAGTTAAATGAGCCCTGTCTTTACTAAATTAAAACGCTGCTTACACAAATGCATCAATACAAATAATATAATATATTTGGACTATATAAAACAGGGGTCTCAAACTCAAATGACCTGGAGGCAGTATCAAAATGACCAACAAAAGACACAAATTACTAAAAAAAAGACACAAAATGACAGAAAAAAACTAAATTATTTTAAAAAGACACAAAATGACAAAAAAAGACATAAAATTACAAAAAAAAAATGACACAAAATTACCAAAAAAGACACAGAATTACCAAAAGAGACAAAATTATTAAAAAAGACACAATTATTTTAAAAAGAGACAAAATTACCAAAAAAAGACACAAAATTACCAAAAAACCCCACAATTTTACCCAAAAAAGTAATTAAAGGGACCTTCCACACACAACACGGTAAAGTGCCATTCATATAAAACTCACATTAAACTTTCATATCAAGTTGAGGGCCACAAAATATCGTCATGAGGGCCACAGTTGGCCCGCGAGCCATGAGTTTGAGACCCATGATTTAAAACAATCTGAGGTCCATTCTGCATAATGAGTACTTTTACTTTGATGCTTTAAGTACATTTTGATACTGATACTTTTGTACGTTTACTTCAGTAAGTTTTGAATGCAGTACTTTTACTTGTAGTGGAGTCATTTCATAGTGTGGTGTTAGTACTTTTACTTAAGTAAGGGATCTGAATACTTCTTCCACCACTGCAAATAACATTATCCTCCAATTGAGACAAGTAATTCTAACCTAAACTTTAAAAAAAAAGTACAATTCATGTAATTAAATTAAACTGAGATGAAAAGACTGATACATATTAGATTGAGATATTTATCTATCTAAAGCTAATGGAGTTGACCTAACTTTATGTAGTAAATGCAATTTTCTGTTCATGTTTTCTGTATGCATGTGACCAAGTAAATAAAGTAAAATGATTCCAATTGGCTAGAAACTTGTAATTGGAACTAAAAACTAACTTTAAATAGACAGTATGTATTTACGGTGATTGTATCAGTGTAAATTAGGTGAATTCTTTTAGCTATAGAGAAATGTCTTATCTATTTGTATCAGTTATATTTGATTTAATTACATAAACGATTATTTTTCAATTATGTTAGAAATGCTGGACTAAATTGGATAGAAATTTGGGATGTAATAAGTAAAATAAGTAAACCCTAGTGTCCAGCTTGAAAGGACATCATGCAAAGATTGGCCTTCTCTCTGTTACTAATTAATTTACCCCACCTTATTTACAATCAAAGTAAAAAAAAAAAAATCCTAGTTCACATTCAGAAAATCCATCCAGCACAGTTCTGTTTGTTTTCTGTTTTATTATCAAAAAGGAAATCTTCATATCAATAAATTCTTACACTCCACATTTCAATGACATATTATCATACATCACTGTTGGCACTTAACAGTAAAGTAATTCAGAACACACTAGGCAAAAACTGAGATACAACAGCTTAGTTCCAGCATGATACTCCAGCTACTACAGATACAGGTAACAACAATCTAACCTCGTGCCTCTTCTCATAAAGCATCTGAACAAACACCTGGTGCAGAAACAAATACATTCTTTATAAATATGTATTTTACAGCACTTTAAACAATAGTAGGATTTTTACTAGGGATGCACGATATTGGATTTTTTGCCGATATCCGATATGCCGATTTTTTACAACTCATTTAGCCGATTACTGATACCGATATTTTTTTCCCCGCACAACTAATACCCACAATCAGGGGAAATTTGACATTATGACATAATAATTATGACATAATAAGTAAACATAACCTGTGTTCACTGGGAACATGTGAAAAGTGCAACTGTACAGCAATTAAACCCAAATTGAATAAAACTACATGTACCTTACAGACTGCTGCTTGAATTCAAATTTAACTTAAAACAGGAGCCCAATATGTGACGACTCAATCTGCACTGTGCAAACAAAATCACAAAAAGTACAAAAAATAGAAGCAGCTTCAGTCCCTAATCAGAACATAAATAAATAGGTGGGCTCAGACTACACTGCACAATTCTCTGAGCTACAAATAAGGTGCAACAGAGAGGTGATGTGCACCCCATTATTTAATCTGTTTATTATATCGGCGGATATCGGCGTGATGTCATTTTCAATATCTGCTGATACCGATAACGTGGCGATAACATCGTGCATCCCTAATTTTTGCCTTTACAATTTGCTCATATTAAGGTTAATTTAGTTTAGTGTGCACTGGTGGATTAATCATATATCATCGAAAACAGGATAAGTAAATTCAAGTTTTATATGTGGACATCAGATCACGATGATAAAAGTTCCGTAACACTTGTAACGGCACATTAAAAGGCTGCAACATTTCATATTTTCCACATATAATTTGGCAAACAATTTAATGATGAGTTGCTTTTACTACCAAATATTTTCTGTCTGTTTTTCTTCCAAACATATGGCTTTTGAATTGTGAAATTTCTTCTGATTTTTGTGTATTTTCTGCAAGACCTCAGCTTTAAGACAACACGTACAACCTGGCAATTTGGTTTGAAAGTGCACTTTGTTGATATTTGGTCACCTAGGTGATCATAATTTCTATTTCTTAATCATTTGAGCCATGTTGGCAACTTTCCCATGTATCCATCACTCTCTTATTTCTCTCTGGTTAACCTGAGGTTGTCTATTATTTACATTAGAGGTCTTCATGCAACCTTGATCCACATTACCTCAGACGTCCCCTAGGGGGCACTGCGACCATTTGTGCCACATTAAAGTGCTGTGCATACATGGGGAGTCAGTCAGGTCAACACATACTTTCCACTAGACTGAAGATCTCCAGAAATTTAAAGGGAATGTGGAGAAAAGTACTTCTGAAATGCCCATTTAAAAGACTTTAGGGATCCTTCTCATGGAACAACAACATTTTTTTTAAAACATTTTTTATCACTGACCCAAAACTCATCTGCAGAGATGTAGGTACATCCAGGAAAAGGCTTTTCTCAGACCCACGCTGCTCTTCCTTTGGTGTCTGTTTGCTTAAGTAGTGGAAGTGAGTGACAGGATGCTTCCATCAGTAGGTGTATCTGGAGAGAGGTGTGTCCTCCATCAAATCATCCTGGAGGAGATTATAAAAAAAAGGAAGATTAAGATTATTACAGTTGTTAAGAATTAGTTTTGTGAGACATTTTTTTGTAGGTCACTTTAATGTCATTGATAGGATGCAGTTTGTGGTTTATTAGAGCAGGGATTCCCAAAGTGTGGTGCGTGGACCCCCTGGGGGTGCGCAAGATGAAAAATGTAATGGCGGTCTGATAATTACACAATTACATTTTTTCTCCCCACACAATAAAGATGTGTAAATAAACATTTCCTTTGTAAAATGTAAAACATTTAACACATAAAACACAAAGTCTGTAATATTAATTAATTAATCAATGCAAGCTATTCAAAATGCACTTCATCTTAAAATGAAGTGCAGAAGAAGTTATCTTCTTCCATTTTTCCAACCTGTGTTATGATGACGGGGTTTTGTTTTTTAGCTCCACGGTCATTTAAACTTGCTGCAATTTTTGTTCAATGCGCCTCAAAATATTATAACTTTCTGCCTCTGATCCTGAGCCTGTCATCATCCTCTTTGCTCTGTGGAAGCTTGCGCATAACTTTGTTGAATTATATTGAAACTGATTGAATTAATTCAAATGCGAGAGCGCATTGTTGTGATCGGTGATTATTTTATTATATGTGTGTTCTCATTTGAGCATGATTAAACATGCCGCCTTTAATATGGTGATAAAAAAGCTTATTGCATTTTTTTTTTTGAGGGTGTGGGGGATTGGGGGTGCGTCAACCCGTGGGACATAGAAGGGGGTGCGCGGCTAAAAAAGTTTGGGAACGGCTGTATTAGAGGAAGAGAACAAGTGGAAAAGTGATTGTATTTTGCGCATTTATTACCTCTGACGTCAGTCTCATCTCTGACATGCTGACAGTAAATGAATGAATGTGACAGAGACTGGACACTTTATATAGTTGTCATGGCATGGTGCCAGTTATTTTTGTACACTGCAGGTTGCTGAACATTACATACATAGACAACGTGTCACACAGATGAAACATATGTATCAGGTGTAGTCAAACTGGTCAGACTGGTCACAGCTTATATGGTCAGGTTGGATGATCAGTGTGTTGTCAGTTTATCAATATTTTACTCAAATGTTCAGTGGAGACCAAGTCTGTTCTTCAAATAAACACATTTTTTAAGTATCAAATGAGCTGAATTTATGAATACATGCTGTGGAGAATTACTAAGAAATACATTCTAACAGTCATGTTATGTATAAACAGGAGTTTATATGTATTTATATGTCCTGGGGGCAGGTTCAGGGCGTTTGGTCATGTGGGGTAACCTGTTTTAGAAGTGCTTTGATCTCCTTCCACCTGGTGTTTGGCTTTGTCACTGTAAATGTTAATGTTTGTTCCTTGAGAGACTACTTAAGTGCAAGGTTTTTTTCTTTCTGGTCAGACAGTAACTGCTGGGTTGCTGTCTCCATGGGACAATGTAAGTAAAGGATTTCTGATTCATAACACTGGCACTGTGTTTCTTCAGAGAATTAGCAACTCTCAACATAAGATAAGATATACATTTATCAATCATGAAGGAAATTCTGGTTCCAGATTGCTCCAAAACCACCAAAACAATTACAGAAACAATCACAATATAGGATAATATGAGAAAAACAATGAACAAAAAAGGTAACAATTACAATATATGATATAAATATAACAAAATAGAAATTAAAAATTAAAATATAGTGTCTAAGGAGTACAGTGAGTAAAGTTCAGATGACTTGGCAGGATGTAATACACAGATATATTGCACATGATAATGAACATAATATAGTCTGGTGTTGAAAATTGTATTGCACATGATGTTAATATTAATATTAGATGTTGGAAGAAGAAACTTCTTTCACAGTTTGCAAAGATGAGAATGCTTGTATCAGTTTTACAATTTTCAAATGCTCTTTAACGCAGTTTTGCAGTCTCAGTATTACTCCCCGGGACAGGTAAACTAAACTTTATGTGTAAAAAAAAAAATGTCTGTTTCCTACCATGGGTAAATCCTGCAGCCGGTGGAATTCTGGGTGGTTTGTCCGCTGGCGGAACTTGAGGAAGAGTACGACAAATACGATAGCAGTGGTGACGATGAACACTGACAGCAGGCCGGCCAGCAGGGGGTCCAGAGGGGAGCTTGAGCGGCGCGGCCCCTTGAGGTCTATATGACACATAAATGGACAAATATAATAAAACAGTTAACATGTTGATATATATCAGGGATGGGCAACTTAAATGCTGGAGGGGGCCACAATTTTTCATGGACACTACCACAGGGCCACATATAGGACCGTGCACTTAACCAGATGTGATGAAACTGCAATTTTTAATATGTTTACAGTGCACTAACTTAACATATTTCATGCTCAAATGCATGTATAACAGTTTAAATAGGAATATAAAAGGTTTGAAGCAAATAAAAAATAACCACTTACTGTGATTTTTTTTTCAGTGCAAGAACAGCAGACCAACATAAATTGCAAGAAGTAATTTTTATGCATTTTTACACTGCACCTTTAAGATTTCATGCTCAAATGCATGTAGTTGTACTGAGGGCCACTTCAAGTGAGGGTGCGGGCCGTATGCGGCCCCCAGGCCTCCAGTTGCCCATCCCTGATATAGATTAATACAGTCACAGAAAAAAATAACAGAATTATCAGCCCTTCTTCTTCAATATCTTAGCTGAAAATTCCTATTCTTTACTTGTGTGAAAGTTTGGCTGCAAAACTTGCAATGGATATTTTTCTTGTTGTATAATTTTCTTTATTTAAAGGTATATTTTGAAGGAATTTTGGAATATTCCTTAACTGCTTGCTACACGTCGTATGCGGCCCCCGAGCCTCCAGTTGCCCATCCCTGATATATATTAATTAATCTTTGAATGATCCAATTGCATCAATGCAAAATGTCGTCTTTAATATATGCTTTTATTTTGACAGTATCCTTGTTTCGTTTTGAGAAGTGAGCTAAGCACACAGATAAGATGTGAAGAATGTTGGGTATGGTCTATGTGGTGACACTTTATGCTCAACAGAAGGTCTGTTTTTATTCTTTGTATTAAAAAGATGGATTTTTTTTCATTTAAATATCTGCAAGAGCTCAAAAATAAAATCATATTTAGTTGTCAGGCCATCTGCAGGGGCTCCCTGTGGCTGTGACAAACAAATTATATGGTTATTTCTGCCCAAAGCAATTTGTATTCTTAAATTGTTAGAATGTCTAGCTTATATATAGCATTGAAAAAACATTTTAGTCAACTAAAATGTGCAACATAGCTTATAAAAGTCTACGGCCCAGCACCTTAACCTCTAAATTTTTCTAGTTTATCTAGTCTAGTCTAGTTTTGTCTAGTCAAGTATACTTTCTCCATGACCTATTAGTCATGTTGGAAGGCTATTTAAGACTTAATAGGCTGCGTTCTTCTTTATTCCAAGGCTCAAAATAAGGTTTGTGTCACACCGTGGTGAGGTCTTGGGTTTTTTATGTTTGGTCTTGTCACTGCTTTTATTTTGAAAAGTAACTCTCCTCTCGTTTCAGATCACCTGCCCCTCCCTGTGTGTGTCACCTGCCTGAGTGTCTCCCCTAATTACCAATTGTGTTCACCTGGTGCTCCCTCCCTCATCTGTTAAATAGTCTGTGTCTCCCTTGTCCTGTGCCAGTGTGTCGTTTTTCGTCTCGCCAGCATTTCCACAGTTCTTGTCATCGCCACAGTCATCTGCCTTGCTTCGTTTTCAAGTTGTTCTCCTCGTAAGAGTGATTTTCTTTTGTAAATTTTCACAGCTTAGCTGCTCCCTTAGTTTGTTAGTTGTTTAGATTGCCTTTTGTTTTTCCTCTTTATGAGTGATTTTGTGTTATCTAGTTTTTGCCCTTAGATCGTTCCTCCATTTTACGGAGAGATTTTTAGTTTAGTCATTTTCCCTGTTTAGGTTATTTCCTCCCTTTTGGAGCGCCTTTTGTTTATTAGTATTTTAGTTTGTCCCTTTTTCCCCCTTTCCCTAGTCTAGTTGTTTGTTCATTACCCCATAGGATAGTTTGCCCTGAGTTTCAGGAGTTTTGTGTTTTTCCCTCTTTGTAGGGATTATTATTGTTAGGTCTTTTAGACTGTTAATGTTTATAGCCTTTTTGTTTCCTCTGTTCGGGGAGTTCCTCTTGCTGACTAAGTACCTAAATAAAGTGCTTTTGATATTCTCTGATATATCTCTGCGCCTGAGTCCTGCTTCGAGCCCGGCCTGACAGTTTGCGGCTCCATTCCGCCAGTTTTTACTCTTTTTTTTGGCCAACAATGGCTCTTTGGTTAGAAAAGGTTGCAGACCCCTGGGTTAGGGTAAGGGTTATCGAAGTCATACCACAGCAGACTTTGTGATATTTTCAAATATCATATCATTGTCCAATGAATCAATCTAATATTGTATCATGATGAAACCCACAATTTACACCCCTAATGTTCTTTAACCCTCTGGAGACCACAAAAGCAGGAGCATCATTTCTTCCTGATGTCCTAACTTAAAAAAGAAGCAGTGTCGTGCCCTGCCGTCAACATCCCTTGAAACTACATACCAGTTTTTGTTTGATGATAATAAGTAAAATGAGATAATGTCAAACATATTTAGTATAAAAATATAGAACTAGATATTATCCTAATTTTATCTCTTATATGTTGCATATGCTGCAACCTGTGTTCACATTTGCAACATTAAAAATTGAGCATGATTATGTTTTGAAGGTAAAAAAATGTTTTAGATTTCCGATTTTATGTTTTTTGTGTTTCTTTTGAGTTCAAAATGTTGATCCAGTAAATTTAAGTTTAAAAAAAAAGAATATTTATCAGGTCATATAGGTAAAGTGGGTAAATAGGTTAGTAAAGAAAAAAAAATATTAAGAAACTGACTGAACAGCCCAAGTCTCCTAAGTCTAGGGTTAAAAAGTGATAAACTAAAGCTAATCTAGGAGACTTATAATAAATCTCTCCTCAGCTTACCTTCATCTCCAACATTAAGCTCCGATGCGACCTCCCGGTGTGTAGGCCCAGCGGGCCCCCGGCCTGGAGCTGAGGTCAGAGGGTATCCCGTGGTTGTGGGCTGTGTGATGGCTGTGGCCGGTGATTCAGACTGTGACTGGATGGTGGAGGCGTGGGCTGTGGAGCTTGTATCCTGCACTGTGTGGGCTGGCTGAGATGAAAAGGTGGTGAGGGGATCTGTGGTCAGAGTGGCTCTGCCGTCAGAGGCTGAGATGTGCTGCGGAGGGGTGGCGCTCTGTACAGTCGGAGTAGATAAAAGCCCGTCTGCAGCAGCTGAAAGTGAAGGCAGTGCTGTATCAGTTTAAAACAGTACAGAGGATTCTTCAAAGGAAACGAACCGCACACACAGCAGACGGAGTTAACTCCACACCACCCTGCTCACAACAATGGATCCCTCCCACTGACATTAAAGCTCATTATGTTTTTGTTGTCATCTATCCTGATGCCAGTGCCAAGAAACCTTGTTAAAAAAAACAGAGCCAGCACAGTTAACAATCTGTTTCACACCCTGTTTGTATTTTCATGCATCATAACGACATAATAATGATAGTGGTTGATATCACACTTTGTTTACGACTGGATCTTTCCAGTTATTTCATCAGCGGCTGATTCAACATGTCCTCATACCTACTCATATTTTTCTGGCGAGATCTTCGCCACAAAGTGATTATGTGCATTCACTGAGTGAATATTTAGAAAATAAAACATATATTTCTCGCCAGAAATGTAATCAAAATCCATTTTTATGCAGAAAAGTCAAAATATTGATTTTTTTCACAAAAAATTAGAAAACTGTCCGCCATGTTTTTTGTTCTGACCACCGGGACCTTAAAAGTCACGTGACTTGGAACAAACCAATAGGAAAAAATATCCATGGAATAGCCACGGGATATGACTGTTATTAACTTGCATTGTAGCGTAAACCGTGTCAGTTTCACGGAAATTTAAGTGATTCCGTGGCTATTCCACGGATTCCTGTGAGACCATGTTGCTCTCAAAACAACATTTATGAATGTTCTCTTTTTCACTGTTAAATTGGAAAACTTGGTTATGTTTAGGTCACGAAACCCTTGTTAGGTTTAGGAAAAGATGTCGAGAAGTCGTTACATTTGGGGCATCACAAGCCAATGGTTAAAGTAACTCTGCCTTTTCTAGCCTTTGCACACGGGACCCTGCCATTCCATCTAAAAACTGACTTTGTCGCCCTTTATACTCACTCATCTCACTTCCTCCTTTGCTCCTGTCATATTTGCTGCAGCCACTAGAGGTCACTGCCTAAAAAAAGTAAATATAGATCATAATAAGCTCCTTGTACAGATGATGGTGACAGTTTGCTAAATTCTCAGCTTCTAATCACAGCACTAAGATTAAAGTCAAATCAAAGTATTGTGGTGTTGCTTGATTTAACATTAGTATATCTAAAACTTGATGTAGTTGCTCGACAGAAAATGTATCAGCAACAATTTTGTTAATTGATTTGTTGTTTTTTTAAGCAAAAAAGACAACTGTTATATGAGGTTCTACCTCAATAAACATTCTCATAATGAGTTTATAGTTGCAATTGTTGATTTCAAATCGTCTTGTGACTTTTATGGTCCCATTTAGAGCAAAATAGATGATAATATGGTGTTACTGCAGTATGATTGACAGGTGGCTACCATAGTGTACTGTGTGTTTTAGTCTGAGAACTTTTACCCTTTCACAGTTTCACAGTTTTCACTTGATCAAAGTTGACTGTTACATTTGTCTTATTCATGTGTCTTTGCACTCAAAGACACTTCAAGGAGTCAGCTGTTTATTTAGAAGACCGATTGTCCCTTGCTAACCAAGCTAGCTAGCTAGCTCTAGCGTTAGTTGTTGACGTAGCATCATTCCAGTTTCAAATCCGTTCGGCTTATCCAGTGGTTTCCAAAAAACAATAAATTGACAAGTCCGCAGACCAATCAGTGACATCACAGTGATTATACTTCCACTATAACTATACAGTCTACAGTGAATACAAGTTTATTGAAACAGACAGAAATGTTTTTGAGCATTAAAGTATGCAAACTAAGACTAATCTAGTAGAAACCCAAGAGAATCTGAAAAAAAGATCACAATATGTTCCTTTCAGACAAAACATACATTTCACTGCCTTTTCCCTCTTTCGACACCAGTATATTCTTACTCCACTTAAAGCACATGTGTCTGTTTACATCACATTTGACTGCTCATGCTGACAGCTGGGGAGGGGGCTGTGAACGTGGTGTGTTCAAGGAACTTTGCGGGCTGTGTAATTACGAGTCAGACTACTGTTTACATGTAGAATGAAGGGACCAGTGGTTATTTGTGCTGCTGTGGGCTGTCTCGATTATAAGTAAGGGGACAGAGAGTGCATATTCTGCATTAGGTAACTCAGCACCTAAAAGTCATTAGTAATGTAATTTTTTGCTCTTGAAGTCCAACAGCAGCTTCTCTACAGGGACAGACGGAGGATAAAAGGGGGGCAGAGAGTGATCTGGAGGGTGTTATGTCATAATGTTGTTGTTTTTTCTGAGCTGCTTAAAGAGGCAACAAGCATCAGCAGAGAGTTCTATATTTATCTGGTCTATAAAAGGGAATCTCTTCGATGAGGTTGCGACACACATTCCCAGTCTCGGTGCAGTCATGTGGGGGTCAGGGGACCGATATGTTCCTGGAACGCTGCTGGCGGCGGAGCTCAGTCTGAGGAGGGAGTCTGTGTTTGCAAACAGGCAGTTTTTAATGTGTGGGATGTTTTTATTTTAAGAATCGGGGCAAAGTAAACCGGACTGGAAAATTATAGATGCACAATTATAGATTTATGGATGAAATGATGACCATAATTTCTATGTCTCTTAACGAACAGCCTATGATTTTAAAAAGGAACATATAAACAGTCCATGCAGGTTTTTGTCTTGGTTACCTGAAGGTGAAGGAGCAGCAGGGTGAGTAGTCATGACAACAGGTACATCCATGTGTTGAGATGTAGGCACGGCAGAGGTCAACAAGTGTGTTTTATATTCTGCATTGGTTGCATTCTCTGAATGGATGGTTACTTTGGTCTTGGTAATGGTGGTGGTTTCAGTTGAGGTTTCATGCCCGCCTGCAGGGCTGTATGTCCGCTGTGAGACCTCATTCGCAGGATTCTCAGTCAGGTCAGGAGAGGCTCCAGCATGACTCGGGATGGCAGTCGGAGTGAGGATAGGAGGCAAAGCACTGCTCTGACCTGTGAATTAAAAGATAAATCATACTAAAGGCATGAAAAATAATTAATCTAGAGTTTGTCGATAAAGCATGAAGTGAAATATTAAATTGTTTTGGCTGACCAACAGTCCAAAAGCAAAAGATATTCAGTTCACAAATAAAAGAAAAAGAAATTATTGACATGTGAGGAATTGGAACCAGGGAAGTTTGACATTTTTCTTTAATTTAAAAAAAGTACTTATTAATTGCTTTTTGATGACAGAAAGACTGGAAAAATCAATAAACTCTCATATTGGAGAAACTTGGATCCAGAGAGTTTTTTGCTTTTTTTTTTTTTTTTTTCCAATCAACCAGTACTGAGAATTCTGAATTAATGAGATAATTACATCAGAATTTTAAAAAAATTAATTGATTGAAAAAAGTCTGCTGTTTTATTAAAAAACAACAACAAAATAATTGTTTTTCATGGGAAAGCTGTTTAAAAAAAACAAAAAAACAAGATCATGAAAAAACGGTCATGAAAAAAAAATCGGTTTCATTTTTCTAAATAATTGAGATGATTATCTAGGAATTATGAAAAATATTTCCATGGGCAAAATTGCTTGTTTTTCTGAATTAATTAGATAATTAAGATAAATTCACATAGCTATCTGATCTATTTTTTAATTAAAACTTTTCTCAGAATTCTGATATACATTTCTTATTATTTCAGAAAGAGGGCATTTTTCTTTCTTTCAGTTGAATGCATTATATCATCCTAATGATTAATTATGTGTCATAAGTAATCAGGGAACCAATTGCAGTCTTCCATAGCAGTGTAAAGCAATTGCAATTTTGATAGCAGTTTTGAGGGTTGCATTAAATGAGAATAATTATGAAAATGAAGCACAATGAAAAGTCAATATGAAGTATGGAAATATTAAAAGTTCTGATAAATAAATCAGAAACATCAGAATAAAAAGCTTCTTCACGTCTTGGGAAAAAAAAGGAAATAAAATGTATCTTAACTTAACTTAACCCTCTGGAGTCCACAAAACCAGTGGAGCATCATTTCTTCCTGATGTCATAACTTAAAAAAGATACCAGTTTTTGTTTGATGATAATAAGTAAAATGAGATAACGTCAAACATATTTATTTATTTACAACATTTTAGATATCCGACTTTTTGTTTTTTGTGTGTTTCTTTTGTGTTCAAAATGTTGATCCAGTAAATTTAAGTAAAAAAAATAATAGTTATCAGGTCATAGGTGAGGTTGTGTTGAAAAAAATGATACCAACATGGCTTAGTAAACATTAGTAAAGTGGCAGAATGAAATATATTAAGAAACTGACCGAACAACCCAAGTCTCCGTAGGGTTAATAAAATAACTTAACATAATTTAATAATGATGAAATGCAGCCAAAAGCCTGCAGCTCTGTGTGAACTTTCTATAAGCTCAACAGACTGTGGGAGCATCATGTGAGGAATCGATAACGGCTCCAAGTCGCGTCAGCAGGATGTCAACTCGGTCCACATCAAACACAAAGACACGCACACACCGGGGGATGACACCTTACCTCCAGTCTGCGATGAACCGGTAAGCACCACCAACACGCAAAACGCCAATTTCATCTCAAATCTCATCTCCATCGCGGCCTTCAGCTACAGATCACAATATATAAAAACGGAGCGCGGCGGGCTCTCCACACAGCGGCTCTGCTTCTCAGCTCTGAGGTTGTTTCCGTTACGTGATTTGACAGGGCACATCATCGGCGCTAAAAATATCCTGAGGGAGTCGGGCAGAAGAGGAGCAGGGGTGGGGCTGCACGCCGGGCCGGCTGCATGCGGGGCGGCGGCGGGAGCAGGAAACACCGCACGCGTTTTTTTTTTTATTGTGAACAGCAACAAGGCGTCACCGACCTCACTGCACATTCACGTTTCACTCTCCGGCTCATTGTTCAAGCCTGTCAGAGTCACTCATCTCTGCATCTATTCCTCCGACATGCATCAGTTTGCATCCAATCAGGTGTCAGTGCGTCAGCGGCGCGGTGGCGTGCGTCAGGAGCGCCTGTTGTAGCGCGCGTGTTTTTACTATATTCGCGATTATTCTAGTTATTGTGTTGCTGTTTGGGTATTAAACGGTGATCAATGAGAAGCTGTCAGTGTGTAGTGGCGGTAATGTGACACAACAACTTTTCAGAGGTCAGTGTGTCGTCATGCCTGAGCGCACTGCCCACATGTGTACTGTATGGACAGCTGAATGACCCGCTGCGTCCTCTGACAGCGTGCTTTGACACACTTTAGAGGACAGTCTCTCCTCGTTTTTAATCACTTCTTCTTTTTCCTTTTTACGCCGATCAGGCTTTAATTTTTTTGGAGGGATTTCCACCGACAGCAGGGAGACACCTTTCACGTTGCGCCAGATGGATCCTCCAGCCAATCCGGGAGAGAGCCCGGTGGAGTTGGAGTTAACGGTGGAGAATGTGGAGTCGGTAAGTTACTTGTCTATAAACTGTTACATACTGAGCTGTGGCCACTGCAGATGGAGCTTCTTTAACACCATTCAGGACACGAACTTGAATAAATTCACTTGTCAAAAAAGGAATCCCAGCAGCACCATCTCATGTGGATATATTTAATTTGATTAAATTATTTAAGTGATAGTAAAATAACAGCAGTTTGGTCAATTAAAAACGGTTCTTTGTTAATTGTAGTTCAACATAGGGAGATGAGACACACTGGGCATTTTGTAACATGATACCAGCTATAAGCATATGCTGTCCTAATAATAACTAACACCATGTGCCTCGGATTAGTTGCCATGACAACACATTTTCTTTTACTCAATTCAAACAAATGGACATGACTATTAATGCTTACTGTAAATGCAACACAGCAACTCAACCTGTTACACAAGATAAAACAGATATGTCATTATTATACCTCCTCAGTCAGGAAATATGAAGATTGTGATGTTTTTTTATAGTTATCATTTTTATCCTCTATGGCAGCATCATGTATCTTTAATTATCTGTTATTTTGAAATGAATTGGTTCTTCTCTCCTCCTGCAGGCTCTCTACCAGCTGTACTTTGACCCGGACATGGAGCGTAAGAATATGGCCCAGAAGTGGCTGACCCAGGCCCAGGCCTCTGCACAGGCATGGCAGTTCTGCTGGGCCCTGCTTGGTCCCGACAAGGTTTGTTATTATGCTTCCGCTCAGACATCATTATGACTGCGTGGGCTAGTTGCAGCTGTTTCACTTTGCAAGAACATCCTGCAGCATCATGCAGTCAAGAGAGACTGGTTGCATGCCAGTGCTGATTAGAGCTACAAGGCGTAAATATTTAGTTCATGTAGACAGCAGCTGTTTCATCTGTTACGGTTATAGATGGATTACTGAATGGGCATAGGCAAGGGCCCAAAGTGTCAGGGCCCCACAGGCTTTACCTACATACATGTTACTCAAAGAGACACGTACCAGACAGGAAGAAACTCAAAATGACCTACAAAGAGACACAAAAGACTACAAAGAGACAAAAACAACTACAGAGACACAAAACCAATTCTAAGAGACAAAAACAACTACAAAGATACACAAAAAGACTACAAAGACACACAAAACAACTACAAAGAGACACAAAACAACTAAAAAAGAGATACAACACAACTAAAAAGAGACACAAAATAACTACAAAGAGTCCCAAAACAACTACAAAGAGACACAAAAAGACGACAAAGAGACACAAAACAACTACAAAGAGACACAAAATAACTACAGACACACAACACACACAAAGAGTCACAAAACAACTACAAAGAGACAAAAAAGACTACAAAGAGATGCACAATGACTACAAAAGGAGGAAAAACCACAGACAAAAGGACCAAACCAATTATAGTGTGATCCAAAATGACCAGAAAAACCACAAATGATGCATAAACACTACAATGAGACACAAAACAACACCAAAAAGAGGCTTAACAACTTTGTAATCTGTGCATCTTGCTACTATGTAGGAGAATTGCTGGGGTCTTTTGCATATCTGTGCTCAGGGGTCCATTGTCTCATAATCCACTCATGGTTACAGGACCTCCATAATGTGAGTCTGTGTCTCTGCAGCTCCCGGAGGTTCAGTTTTTTGGCGCCAGTACCCTCCACACCAAGATCTCCCATCACTGGAGCGACCTCCCCCCAGAGCAGCACGAGAGCCTGAGGATGCAGCTCTTCTCCCACATCCTGCACTTCTCCTCGGGGCCCAAAATGGTGCTAACCAGGCTGTGTGTGGCCCTGGCCTCTATGGCTCTTAACTTAATCCCACAGGCTTGGTCCCATCCGGTGGCGGACATGGTGAGGGCCTTCCAGCCGCAGAAGCCCGTCTCTGAAGGTGGCTCTGGCGCCGAGGCCACCCAGGACCCTCACACGCACTGCCTGGCTCTGCTGGAGCTCCTCACCGTACTTCCAGAGGAGTTCCAGAGCGGCCGGCTGGCTCAAGCTCGCCGTGCCCAGCTGAGGGAGGCCCTGGCCGGGGAGTGGGCGGTGGTGTGTCCTCTGCTGCGACAGCTGCTCCAAAGCCAGGACTCCTTGAACCTGGTGAAGGAGAAGGTGCTCCGCTGCCTGTCCAGCTGGGTGGGGCTGGACGTGCCATTAGGGGAGAGCCATGAACTGGTCCAGGACTGTTTCACTGCACTGTCCAACCCAGAGCTGTTTGACACGGCCGTGGAGACGATAGTCAATGCAATCTCACAACCTGACAGCCAGAGGTGAGAAACACACATAAAGTCATTCAGGTCCCGTTCAATATCCAGGGGCCGGATTCACAAAAGTGTTCTTAACCCATAAGAACCCAGACCTATTTATCCTTAAAGGAAAATCATGGGGGATATACCACACACCAAGTGGACCACATAGAACACATTTATGATGTTTTAAAAAAAAAAAATACTACCCCTAAATGTCAAAGATCTGTGATATGACATATACGATACATTGGGAGTATTGTATTTACGTTTATGATATTTCTTGTTTTAAAATTTTAAAAAAACTAGACACATTTTCTGCTTACAGAAACACAAATTTGACTTTTTGTTTGCATCGCCATAACATATATCAAAATTGTGAGTTTAATTTGTTCGGTTCCCTATTAACAGATTAGAATTGTTAAATGGCTTTAAACTTAGCCTTGTAACAAAAGTAAGCTTTTAGAAATTAGCTACTTTTTCACATTTCTGTTTCCAGTCACACCCACATGTTGGAGAAGTCACTTCTTGTCACAGTCACATGACCACCACAGCAGGGTGTTGAGTATGTGTCACTTAGGGATTTAATGAGTTAAGGTAAAGCACAAAGCTGAATATGGGAGATTATAGAAGATTTAAAGGATTTGTTACACGGGTGTCACCATGGGTTCTTATGGGTTAAGATAAACTTAAGAAAATTCTTAAGAAAAAAAATAGGATGTTCCTAAGAATGTTCTTAAATGCTATTCACCATTTTTTTTCTTAAGAATTGCCGTATGTCTTAGGAACTTCTTAGTTTTCTCATTTAGGACGTTCTTAGATTTTTAACTTAAGATCTCTTGCATGGTTTTAGTAACTTGCCTTACTTAAATAATATGTTCATAGTGATTAATTAAGTAGTATCAAATACAAAAACTGCCTCCATGATTTACTAAGAGAACATTGTAGTGTAATCTAGGAATAGGTCTACATGTCACACAGACTGAAAGGACATTTCAATTAACAGCCAAAATAAGATTTATGTGATACATTCACAAAAAACTACCCTGGCCAACTTCAATGAACAAAATTTGTTAACACATTGTCTAGGGCTAAACTAAATATTAAAGAAGTCAAATAATTATCATACAAATTTGTTCAAGTAAATACAAATCAAGACTTTTCTTTTCACTGTAGCTGTTTTCAGACTGCTCTCTTAAAGTTGCGAAGAATTTTGAGAAGAAATCTAAAAACTTTGTTGTCAAGAATCTCATTTCAAGTTCTATCTTAGGAAAAAAAATAAGAAGAAAATTAAGAATAAAAACTAAAAGATACGAATTTCATCATGAATACCAAATCTTCTTAAATTTTGTCTTAAGAGCAAAATTAAGAAAAAAGTGGCACTTAAGAACTCTTAAGAATGCTTTGTGAATCCGGGCCCAGGTGTGTGAATCCCAACATGTTTGTGCAGGTACGTTGATGCTCTGGTGAACCTGATGCCTCTGGTGCTGGGACTGCATGACCAGCTGAAGGCAGCGGCTCAGGATGGGGACATGGAAACCTCACACGGCATCTGTCGTATTGCTGTCGCTATCGGTGAAACACACTCCAGGTACACACACATACACACACGCCACCATCTTATAACCTGGCTTTAATAAATTGCTTTTATTTCTTAATTTGGATCCATGTGTTTGTGTATGACAGGGTTTTGTTGGAACAGGTGGAGCACTGGCAAGAGTATCTGGCTTTGGTTAACATGATTCTTTTCTGTACCGGCATCCCCGGACACTACCCGGTCAGTGAGACCACCAGCTCCCTGACACTCACCTTCTGGTACACTCTGCAGGTAAAATAAGTAGTGGTTTACTAATACATGCATTAACCCTTTGATGCACAACATGGGTCTAAAGTGACCCGACAGAGTTTTTATGTTCTATATCTTTACAATAAATTATTTTCATCATTCAGTATTCCAGGTTTTCCTTAATTAGTTTGTTTTTGATCATCATACATCCTAATTTTTATGTTTTCCTTTATTAATTTTTGAATAAAATCCCTTTTTGTGTCACTACCCTTCTAATGCACAACATGGGTCAAAAATGACCCATATCTATTTTTTAGCTAAGTAGCTTGTTAAGCTAACTACTTAGCTAACTTCTTGGCTAAGTATTTAGCTAAATAGTTTGCTAAGCTAAATGCTTAGCTAAATAAGAAGTTAGCTAAGTAGTTTAGCAAGCTACTTAGCCAAGTAGTTAGCTATGTAATAATACAAAAACTTTTTTTCTTCATAAAGTATAAGAAGCAAAATGGAAATAATGATCTGTCAAGATATTTAAAGAATACTTGGAATATTCAATCATAAAATAAGTTGATATCAAAAGATAGAGCACAGAAACACACAGCAGCATTAAATAACATGGGGAATGAATGTGGGTCATTTTTGACCCATGTTGTGCATCAAAGGGTTGAATTGGAAAGTGTCTCATACTGTCTACCAAAGGCTTCTTTTTTCTTTTCTTGCATGTTCAGGATGACATCTTGTCATTTGAGGAGGAGAAGCAGGCAGTTTACCTGCAGGTCTACAGGCCTGTTTACTTTCAGCTGGTGGACGTGCTACTACATAAATCCCACTATCCCTCTCAGGAGGAGTATGTCTCCTGGTCTTCTGATGATAAGGAGCAGTTCAGAATTTACAGGTAAGACTATGGAAAACCTTAGGGGACTTTAATAAAATGTATAATGTAAACTTGAAAGGGAAAATACAACAGTTCAATTAGCATTTCCAATTTCACATAGCCTACTCATATATGGGCGTTCAATGAGCACATTAAAATAAAAATGGAAAAGCAGTTTGACATTTAATTTTCAAAAGCAAATTAGATTATTGCATTTTATGTCACATAAATATATGTTAAAAAAAAATATAATGCTTATGTAGAATTACATTCTCAATTTCAAGTCTTTTTTTGGTAATTTTATGTCTTTTTTAATAATTTTGTGTCTTTTCTATAATCATTTTGTGTCTTTTTTTGGTAATTTTGTGTCTTTTTTTTGGTAATTTTGTGTCTTTTTTTGTAATTTTGTGTCTTTTTTTTTTGGTCATTTTGTGTCTTTTTTTGTTCATTTTCTGTCTTTTTTAATAATTTTGTGGTTTTTGGTCATTTTGTTTCTTTTTTAAGTAATTTAGTTTTTTCCCATCATTTTGTGGCTTTTTTTTGTAATTTTGTGTCCTTTTTTGATCATTTTGATACTGCCTCCAGCGGCCCCTAGGTAATATGAGTTTGAGATCCCTGCTGTAGATTATCCCCAACTATGTTCCCATATCACTTTTGCATTTCAGAGTGGATATTTCCGACACTCTGATGTATGTGTATGAAATGTTGGGGGCGGAGCTGCTCAGTAACCTCTACGACCGGCTGGGCAGACAGCTGATGGACCCGCAGCAGTCAGCAGTATGGCAGGTAATGTCATTACTCAATAACTCACATTCCTGCATGCCTGCACGGTATTCCACAAAGCAAGTTTTTCTTTTTTAAATTATTATTATTATTTTTTGCATTGCTTCCTCACTGTGTGTAACTCTGTTTACCTACCACCTCCTGACTGTTTCCCTCTATCGAACAGAACATGACATGGAATGCCATTTAAGTCAATACAAAATAAATAAATAAATAAATAAAATCCCCAATAAATAAATAAATCTCCACAAAAAATGCTGTATGGTTGTTAAATTATTTCTGAAAAATACAAATAGATAAATAAATGTAAATATATAAATGGGTCAACTTAGATCAAAAAATAAATAGGTTTTAAAATGATATTTTTCCCAACATCTGCTTTAATGTTATTCAGGGGAATTTCATTTCATAACTGGTGGAATTAAGAAACAAAAGGTCCTTTGACACCTATTTATTTACTTGTTGAACTATCCTGACTCATTTCAGATTTACATTTGTTTACCTATATTTATTGCCTCATTTATTTATTTCAGAATTTATTTCATAGGAGTATTTATTCATTTATTTATTTATGTATATTATATTTATTTAGATAGCATTCCATAACATCACACTTGTTTTATTTGCTCTTCAGGACACAGAGGCCCTGTTGTTTGGCTTCCAGTCCATAGCTGAGACGATAGATGTGAACTACTCTGACGTTATCCCGGGTCTTATTGGTCTCATCCCAAGAATCAACATCAGCAATGTTATGTTGGCTGACACTGTCATGTACACTATAGGTACACAGCTTTTTTTTTTTTTTTTTTTTTTTTTTTTTTTCACACATAGTCAACAGGTTACAGAGGAAATGCACAAAACTCCCACCCCCACAACTCATATTCCCTCACATAGGGTAAATCAAAATAGCTTGAATAATATGCACAGAAACACAAGCTTGCCAAAGTCAAAAACTTATTACAGAAAGCGAGACACCTTCCAATCTTAAGCGGGGGGCTGGTCCCTTTCACACCACTCAGAAAACCAAAATAATATCCAAACCTATACCCTCAACACACAACAGACATTGTTACACAGCATAAATAAGGAACAAATAAAACATATGAGAAAAAAAAAACATATGAGAAAACAAACAGATGAGAAACTAAAAAAAACCTCAAATTAAAAAGAACAGACAAACAAAACAAACAAAAAAACCCCACAACAACACATACTATTACGATCAGGTCTTGCCATTTTTACTATGCCTTATATTGACCAAGAATGCTCTTAAAGTCAAATTCCATATGAGATTGCCAAATTTTTAAAAAGTCTGAGGATCTGCCTTTACTCCTATAATATATATTATCCAGTGTAAGATAGCTTGAAAGTTCATTCCACCAGTGAGCTATAGGTACACAGCTTTTTAACAGTCCCAATACTTTGTTTGTACGATTTACATTAAAGCTAAATTGTAAAGATGACAACCAATATTAGTTATGGCCATAAATGTACATTTTGGTGTAACTAAACTCACTATCCATGACATGTACCACACTGTGAAATTACTCCACTACAAGTAAAAGTCCTGCATTCAAAACTTACTGAAGTAAAAGTACAAAGGTATCAGCATCAAAATGTACTTAAAGTGTCAAAAGTAAAAGTACTCGTTAAGCAGAATGGAGCCACTCAGATTGTTTTATACATTCTAAATATATCATGAGATTTTTTGTATTGATGCTTATATGTTTATGTTTTATGTTTTTCTTCAATTTCTTCTTCATTTTAATACCTGGTACAACTAAAGGTACATTTGTTATAGTTTAATTTAAGAGCTGATGTCTAGCCATTTTCCAAGGTTTTCTTGATAATAACCAAAATCATTATCAAGAAAACCTTGGAAAATGGCTAAATATCATCTCTTAAATTAAACTCTTATGAGCTGTTTGTGTTGTTATCATTATATTTGTCCAAACAAATGTACCTTTAGTTGTACCAGGCATTAAAATGAACAAGAAAGCAAGAAGAAAACAAGGGTGGTCTAATAATCTTTTCCTTGACTGTACTGTTATAAAATTCAACTAAAAGAAAGTCTAATCTCTTCAAATTGATCATGTTTTTTTGTTAAATCTCGACTTGAAAAGTCAGCTTAATGTAGTGGAGTAAAAAGTACAATATTTGCCTAAAAATGTACTGAAGCAGAAGTATAAAGTTACGTAATTGGAAATACTCAAGTAAAGTACAAATACCTTTTCCCTTGTTTTTATATTTTATATTGTATTTTTATTGTCTCTTGAACTCTCTTATTTTGCACATTATGACTAGTTAGTAACAAGTCATAATGTGCATAATATTCTATCTATCTATCTATCTATCTATCTATCTATCTATCTATCTATCTATCTATCTATCTATCTATCTATCTATCTATCTATCTATCTATCTATCTATCTATCTATCTATCTATCTATCTATCTATCTATCTATCTATCTATCTATCATACTGAATGTCCCTGTTGGTCAGGATCCCTGGCTGAGTGGCTGGCTGATCACCCCGTGATGTTAGCTGGCATATTACCCATGGTGCTTCAGGGCCTTTTGAAGCCAGAGCTGTCTGTGTCCAGTGTGTCCACTCTGAAGAGGATCTGCAGGGAGTGCAGACATGACCTCGCCCCCTACGCCCAGGACATCCTGACCATGTCACAGGTCCAACACACACTCTTTTTTTCTTACACTCAAAAAATTACTTGTTCCCAGAACAAAATAAAATTATGGAAATAATTTCCACCTAAATAAAATGCTTTAATTTAGCAAGAAACAATTTTGTTGAGTGAACAAAATGTAAATATGTTGGGTCAACATGATGTATTTGCGTTACTGTTAATTACCAGGGGTCAGTCCAACTAGCATTGTAAGGGTAATTGTAACATACTAACATAATTTTCTTGGGCCATTTAAACGTGTATGACATTATTAAGAGTTACTTTATTTAATAGGGTTGTTACAACTACTTTTTAAAATAGTGCAGGACATGAATTAATTGTGCTGAGCCTACAAAACAAAGTTAGGTTGAAATGGTTTAGCCTAAAAGATTACCTTTATCATATGAAAATGAACATAATAGTAATTATTCAGAAAATTAAAAAATTTTAGACAGAGTATTATATTCAGCAATTTAATTAGGTATTCTACTAAATTTTAAAGTGTTGCATTTTATGCTAAAACTACATGTTTTAAAACTGTTCAACCACAAAACATCATTTTATTTAGTAGAAGCTACATGTTAGACTAAGGAGAAGGTAGCAGACACCCAGTTTGCTTTTTTTGAGTGTATATCAGTGTGATTAAGTGTCTCTGTATTAACTCTTGTGCTCCTCTGCAGGATGTACTGCTAAAAGAAATCCATAAGGTGAGTAAACAGCCTTAAACATTCACAACTTCTTTCTGATTCTGGAAACAAAAATGCACCTCCCTCCTGTCTGAGGACATCATGTATGATGTGTGCTGCGTGTGTTTGTGTGTGTCTGTGTGCAGAGCAGCCAGTGCATGTGGTTGATGCAGGCTCTGGGTTTCCTCCTGTCCGCCCTGCCCGTAGAAGAGATTCTGGGCAGACTTCACTCTCTCATCACCCCTCACGTCCAGCAGCTGGACACACTGGCCCAGCAGGAGGTATGTCCAAAGACACTGATGCAGAAAATCACCAAATATTGAAATAATAGCTGCAGTAGCAATGCTTGTAGCCAGGTACTAATGGGATGTACTCTTTATTATTCTGTGCTACATTTAAATGCAAAACATGTTAATGTTTATGTCAGGTTTTTTTTGTGTTTTTTTTAGCACAGCCCCACCTATATGTCCTGATAATTAATTTTTAACTTTGACTTACTTGATCAAAATGTTGAACCCAAAAGAAACAAAGGAAAACATAAAATCTGATCTTGAAAATTATGTTTCAAAACACAGAATTTTAAATATTGCAAACATGAATACAGGTTGCAAATATAACATTTAACAGGTAAAATGAGCATAATATCTAGTTCAATATTTTATACTAAATATATCTGTAAGTCGCTTTGGATAAAAGCGTCTGCTAAATGACTAAATGTAAATGTAAATGTAATGTTATATTTTACTGCACTACTTTAAAGTGTGTTATTCCTCTGGTACAGAGGTAGGCAACCTGCGGCTCAGGAGCCACATGTGGCTCTTCAGACAGTACGTGACTGTGACAAAATAATTATACAAAATTAATTAGAGATTTATTTACATTTTCATTTATCATTCGTCGTCGGCTTAATATGCTGTTTTATCTTAATTGTAAGGCTCAAAAAAAAGTTTGCTGCTCCATTCTGACATTTTTTTTCTCTTTTTTTGTCCAACAATGACTCCTTTGTTAGTACAGATTGCAGAAACCTCTAGTAGTATGCACTTTACCGTACTTGCTTGTACGTCACAATTTCAAATTATTACCAAAACAGAAGGTTTCTATCAGGTAAACTGTGATTCCACACGACGGAATATGTTGATTATACCTTTCTTTGAGGATTAGTTTTAAAAAAGTACATTGAAATACTTCTTTAAGTTGTTTTCACAAAAGACATTTTAATGTGTGGACATGATAAATCGGGAATAAATGAAGTAATTTTGGTTTGATTTGAATGATTTGATAAGGGCATTGAGGACACGGGTGTCAGGGGCCTCTCTGGCTTTCACCTACAAATTTTCACTAAAAGAGACACGTACAAACTAGTCTATTATGTGATGCACAAGCAATTTATTTTATGTGCTGAGAGACTCAAAATGACAACAAAGAAACATAAAACGACTAAACAGAGACAAAAAAAAGACTACAAAGAGACACTAAATGACAGAGAGATACCACAAAATGGTAACTATAAAAGCGGCAAAACAACCGCAACAAGACACAGAACAACTACAAAGAGACACAAACTATATTTTCTTCAGTTGCCACTGTCATCACAAGTCTACACATTGTCTCCCTTTACAGCCTGATCCCACTAACAAACAGTCTATTATCCACATCCTGGGGATGCTTTCCAGCCTCTTCACCACTCTGGACATCAACAGACCAGCAGACAGCTTGGAGGGAGCATCCAGCCCCAGACTCCCTCCCTCACAGAGCACACCAAATCCAGTGAGTTTAGCCCAAGAAAACTTACAAAATCTGAAAATATTCAGACCTCACTCAAAACACACTTCATTGTCAGGACTCTAAGTAATTCCTAATTCCTGACTCCAAATAGCTCTTAATGGAGTTTACTTAGGATTTAGATGCAGATTAGATCACATTTTATGACAAATTCATGCAGAAAACTAGCTAATTTCAAAGGGTTCATGTACTTTTTCTTGCAACTGTATAAAATATATTCCCAAATGTTGTGTTTAGGTTGTTGTTGTGCTCCAGCAAGTGTTCACGTTGATCCAAACCATCCTCAGCAAGTGGCTGGATGACTCAGAGGTAGTGGAGGTAGGAGGGTTTTTTACTGCTTGAAGAAATATGCATGTGTATGTGTGTGTGTGTGTGTGTGTGTGTGTGTGTGTGTGTGTGTGTGTGTGTTCTTCCCACATAGTGAGGACCGGAACACTTCTTTAAAGGCTTTTTTGAGATTTCAGACTTTGTTTTAAGGGTTCAAGTTACATCAGGTTTATGTTTAAAAAAAGATAATTAATTAACTAACTGAAACTGTATTGTGTGGTTACAAAAATAAGTAAAACTAACTAAAATTATAGTGAAAATGTCCTTCGTTTTCGTCTTTGTCAACTTTTTTCATACATAATGAAGATGGATCAGACAAAGGAAATAAAGGCAAAAATTTACTGTGACCTCTTTTAATCTCCCACCCAACAAATACCCCATTACAAAAAACTAAAACTAATAAAAAATAAACTAAAACTAATGAAAAATTCAAAACTATCATAACCTTGCAAGGGAATTCACTATTCCAATGAGGGCCCTCGCAAAGATAGATGTACAAGAATGTGTGTGTGTGTGTGTGTGTGTGGGTACACTGTGCATGTATGATGTACATGTGTGTGTGTGTTTCCTGACTCACAGCTCTCTTCCTGTCTCTCTGCAGGCAGTGTGTGGGGTATTTGATAAGTCAGTCCGAACCCTCCTCCATGATTTCGGGCCCATGGTGTCTCAGCTGAGTGAGATGCTGGGGCAGATCTATAGCGCCTTCCCACAAGCCTCGGCTCTGGACCTGGCACGGCAGGTACGCACCCGCAGGACACGGTGTGAATAAAAGCATCACCGCTCCAAATTATAGTTCAGACTCTTAACATGCCCTCTCTCTTCTTTTTTTTTAGTTGGTTCACATATTCGCTGGAGAGGAACACCACATTTCTAACATCAGAAGCCTTATTGTGGTGTTGACTTCTGCCACTCTAACTATATTTCATCAAGGTAATAAATACCTGCAATCACTTCCTGTTTACTTTTAGACACGTCTGTCCCATCTGCGTGGCTCTTTGAGGACGTTTTGTGTCAGTTTTGCCTCTGGTTGTTTTGCCCATTTTTAAATCCATCTGCATTTCTCTGTATGGCTGTTTTGTGTCTCTTTGTAGTGCTTTTGTGTCTCGTTGTGGTGATTTTGTGTTTCTTTGTAGTTTCTCTTGTGTCTCTTTACAGTATTTTGTATCTCATCGTGGTTGTTTTGTGTCTCTTGCAGTATGTTGTATGTTGTTGTGGTTGTTTGTGTCTCTTTGCAGTATTTGTGGTTGTTTTGTGTCTCTTTGTTGTTCTTTTGTATCTCTTTGTGGTGGTTTTATGTTTCTTTGTAGTTTCTTTGTGTCTATTTAGTATTTTGTATCTTATGGTTGTTTTGTTTCTCTTTGTAGTCTTTTGTGTCTCGTTGTTGTTGTTTGTGTCTCTTTGCAGTATATAGTATCTTGCTGTGGTTGTTTTGTGTCTCTTTGTGGGTTTTTTTGCATTTTTGTGTAGTTGCTTTCTGACTCTTTGCAGTATTTTGTATCTTGTGGATGTTTTGTGTTTCTTTGTAGTCTGTTTGTGTCTCTTTGGAGCTGTTGGTCATAACTTTGTAGTCATTTTGGTCATTTTTTAGCCTCTTTGAAGTCATATGTTGAATTGTGGTCATTTTGAGTCTCTACTTGCTTGCTAAGTGTCTATCTGAGCTACATTTTGTAGATTGAGGCTCTGACTCTTCTCGTCTCTGAATCTTGGCCTGAGCCCGTTAGGTTCATTTAGTAATATCTTCTCATATTTATATTAGGTCCACGAGATCACCCTGATATTGCAGAATCGTTTATGCACCTTCATGCTCAGGTGGGTTGACTTTTTTTGTTCATTTTTATGCACATCTTCGGTACACAGAAAACTTAGCCTCATCACTTTGTTCCTTTAGATTCTTAAAAGGAAGCCTGATATGTACCTGTCTGACCAGCTGGATGTTAAAGGGCTGTTTTACTGCGGTGAGTATCATAACATACTGTATACAGATCATTCTCACAGATACGATGATATATATTTTTTTTTATTTCAAATGCTTTTATTGTGAAGCATGATTTTGAATGTATATATACATGTATATATACCAACACAATGTCAAATGATATAGGAAGAACAACACTAAAATGAAAAAAATAAATAAATTAAGAAACAATAAAAAAGTATATTGATTTATAAATTGATTTATCGAAAAAACATATTTGTACATCACCTGGAAAATGCCCATACCTACATATCAAGGATTTTTGTTTTTTTGTTGCATATTTTAAGATCAATACATTAAAAAAAAGAAAAAGTATCAAAACCGATTCAAATTGTATGCGATAATTTAACAATTTTTATATGTTTGATTCAGTGCAATCTCAAATTTGCTATGCTTTTTTACAAAATCAAGGTACTGCCTTTTGTATCGGAAGTGTGTTGTTGTTTTTTTGGTAATGATGATTTTGAAATTCTGCCTGAGACAACCAATTTTTATGACTTATTATCTGAAGCATTCGTTATAATAAAACTTTTATGGTGTGTTTTCTCCAGGGATTCTATCACTGAAGTTCCCAGAGACACCCACAGTAAAAGCTGCTGCTGTATTCTTTGTAAGTCGAGGCAGAAATGTTAAGAAAGTCTTAAAAAACCTTTTTGAATCTTCCTTGAACTCATCAGCTCATATTGATGTTTGCCCTGTGTCTCTGCAGACAGAGCTGCTGCCTCGCTGTAAAGACATGCCCTCGCTGGGTGAAGTGCTGCAGAGGGATGGAAAGCTTCTGACAGAAACAATACTCCAGGTGAGCCCGTCATTACACTCCACTAGATACGGAAATATTCATCATAAGGGCCCTGTGTAGTCCCATTTAACTCTATGGAGTCTGGGGCTATTTCGTCCATCATCCAACTCTGTTTTTATTCTAGTGTGACTCTATTTTATTTGTTTCTTGTGTGTTTATGTAACATTTTTAGTCATTTTGTGTCTTTGTAAGTCATTTTGTGTCTGTTTTGGTCATTTTGTGTCTTTTTTTTTAGTTATTTTGTCTTTTTTTGGTCATTTTGTGTCTTTTTTTTGGTCATGTTTTGTATTTTTCTGTCATTTTGCGTCTTTTTGTGGTCATTTTGTCTTTTTTAGTCCATGGTATTAAAATGAACAAGTAATTAATATTTTTTTCCATGACTATATGTATATACACAGTCCCATGCAAAAGCCTGTTTTGATCATTTTATTTTGAAAGGACGAAAGTGAGATCAGTATCATCAAGTGAGATGATACTGTAAAGATAATGTCAAGCAGTTCAATGTTTTATGTTTTAGCCCCCGAAGAGGCATCAGATTAGTTAGTTTTCACATTAATCTTTAAGTGTGTTTTCTGTTTGAATAAGTTTTGGTTAAAATGAACCTATTAAGTCATGCTAGCAAGGTTTCATACAGTAAGCTAGTTTTGCTCCAATTAATCCTCTTGTATTTCTGTGTTTTATAATTGTTATTGCAACTTTCAGTTTGCAAACTGTAGCCTTATCTAACTTAATTCTCAGCTCATTGGCTTATTGACACAGCGTGTTTCAGTTCAGTGATTCTGATACGCAGTCAGAGATTTAAAAAAAATACACAGATTGATTGAAATTTCCACGTGATCGACCAAATTCTTAACGACCATTAATTGATCATCGATTAATTATTCCCACCCCTACTCTAAACAGCCTTCTAATAAAAGCACGCTGCATGTTTTTATTTGTGTCTCAGGCAGTTGGAGGCGAGTCACCTCGCAGTCTGACGGAGCACTTTTCTGAAGTGTTGCTGAGTCTGAACAGACACTGTCCGGCTCTGCTGTCCCAGTGGCTGAAAGAAACATTACAGACCCCTGGATTCCCCTCCAGCCAGGTCTCCACTGAGCAGAAACACACCTTCAGTCAGCAGCTTCTGAGGTAATAATACACACGATGGGCCAGGAAATAAAGTGGGTAACTTTACATGGGTAACGCTTTATATTAAGGTCCTTGTAATAACCATTAATTAACAAGTAATAAGGCCCTTGTAAGTCCTTACAGGATGCTTATTAACATTATTGTGTGTTTTTTGGCTTATATAAGTGTTAATAATGGCATTACAAACACCCATGACCCACCCATTATGTCTTTGCCATGCCTTTATTAATCTTATTTTGTTTGCTTATTGATATTAAAATATACTTTATTGCTCATCTATTGTAAGTTAACTATGCTTTTTGCAACTACCGGATCTAAAGCGAGAACAATGCCTTATTACTTGTTAATTAATGGTTATTAAGGACCTTTTTATAAATCATTACCGTAACATGTTTCAACAAAATCCATTGATATCGTTTTCTCCCTCTTCTAGGGAGCAAAGCAACAAACGGCGCGTTAAGGAGATCGTGAAGGAGTTTTCTCTGCTCTGTCGGGGCCTGCAGGGGTCGGGATACTCAGATTACTAGACTGAGCTGGTAGACTTCAACCAAAAAAAAATCTATTTTAATGCCAAGTAAGACTGTTTCATTTAGGGAGGGGACACTGGATAACAAAAACTGTGATACTTGGACGGAACCAAAGCAAAAACACAGATTAAATGGACTGTTATCAGGATGAGTGGACGTCTGTGCAACATGTTTTTAATACAAAAACTTTGTAAGTACCCAAGCAGGATTAAAAAAAAGTGTCACATTACCCTTAACTTCTCCAGGCCTGGATCCAAACCTCCATCTGACAAACTGACACCAATAAACAGTTCATATTTGCAGCTGCATGAGCAACTGAGTGTGTGTTCTCTTATTTATTGTTTGTTTTCTCTTGTATAGTCCTTGATCATTTGCACACATTATCAAAATATAGAAATCCCCCCCAACACACACACACACACACACACACACACACGAGATCCAGGCTTCTTCTTGTCTCTGTTACAAAGGAGAGCCTTTTAAAAATGTGACGTCGTTACATTATATAGCTTATAACTCTTGTACATGTATACTTCTGCTAATATATAACAAAAACAATTTCACTTCCACAACAGAAAAAGATAACAAGACTGACTTTTTTTTAAAGCAGACAACATGTCCTGACAATAGACTGCTCGTTTGTTTGTTTGTTTGTTTTAATCACTGTGAGGGATGGCAGTTGTTGGAAGTAGAGACTGCATCCTGTGTAGAAAAGGTGGATGTGAGGACGAGCGTCTGTAGTGGTGGTCGGTGCTCTGAGATGAGAAGGTTCCTTTAGTCTGTGAGTGTCGTTGGTGACTGTGCATTTCAACCACAGAGCAGGAGGCTCCTCCTGGAACCAGCCCCGGCCCTCACTATCGTATCCTGGTGAAGAGGTTCAGCACTGACTTTGATTCCTGGGAATAGAAGGAAATTATAGAGTGTAAAAACTAGGGATGGGCATCTATAACGATAACGATCAATTATTCGCTTTGTTTTTATACATACTCCAGTATGTATAAAAACATGCATACATGGGCAAAATAAAACATTTATATCAGGGATGGGCAACTTAAATGCTGCAGGGGCCACAATTTTTCATGGACACTACCACAGGGCCACATATAGGACCGTGCACTTAACCAGATATGATGAAACTGCAATTTTAAATATGTTTACAGTGCAGTAACTTAACATATTTCATGCTCAAATGCATGTTTAACAGTATAAATAGGCTTGTCAGGTGCATGTTCATTTCAAGGAATTTTAATGTAATTTTATGCAACTTTAATTCGGAAACCCTGAGAGGCGTGAGAACAAAATCCTTTTGATCCAAGTTTGATCTAAATAGTTTTCTCTCCTGTGTTAATGAACTAAAGTTAAAAAAAAAAGTTTTGTCAGATCATTTGAGTGTTTGTTGTTGTTATCCAAGCAAAAAAAACGTATTTTTCACCTGTTTTTTAAGTCATAAACACATAAGTGAAAAATGTTTAGATCTGCCTGAGAAAATGGATCACAATAGACTTTTTTCCTCACTTTCCTCTCAGGGCTTCTGTACTTGCAAGATCTTGTTATGTGAATTAATTGAACTATTAGACTAACATCAAGCACTTTTACTGAAACCATTCAGTAACACCAGACCTGTGTAATGGTTATTTGATGCACTAACTGACAGGTAAACTGTACCTTGGTGCAGCGTGTCTTACTAAAGACGTTCCAGAATCGTAGTGTCTCGTCTCCGGCTCCTGTAACGATGGCCTCCCCGTCAGGTGACACAGCCTGAGAAGAGAGGACAAAGAGAGAAGAACTGGTGAGAGGGTGAACATTTCATCGGTCCAGTCCGCCTGTTTAATGGCTTTCAATCATAAACGTGTCAGTCTAGCTTCAAAGGGCGTCTTTGACGAAAGTAATCGATATGAATGAACACCATTTTTTTTTAACTTTTTCTGTTCTGACATCCGTTACCCCTGAAACTCGTCTGTTTTCCACTGTTTCCTTATTGTTTTTATAGATCGTAACTGTTTTCCTCTGAGTTTTATGCCACCAGTCTGCACACGACTGCCAGTGACGAAGCCGTGAGGTTGACTCCAATTTGGTCTACAGTATGACTTTCCCCATATTATGATCTAATATGTATCAACAGAAAATTGATCCATTTTAAGCATTTTTTGACATTTTAAAATTTGACCATTTTTGACAAAAATTAACATACGTATGAGTTTTTGTTGAAAGGGTCATTTTGGGACATCCCATAATATGGTTTTTTTTTACGCTATTTTTGCACAAAATATACTTGACCCATTTTAAGAATTTTTAGGCATTTTAAAAAATGTACCTTGCTGGACAAGGTAAAATTGACATACTATAGTATGACTTTTTTCCTGGTTTTTGGACATCCCATAATATGGTGTTTTTTGTCATTTATGGCCATATTATGCTCTAATATGTTTCAACAGACTATAATTGACCCGTTTGAAGCATTTTTAGGTATTTTAAAATTTGAACATTTTTGACAAAAACATCGTTTGATAAGTGAGGGCCAGTGCGTGAACATGTTGAGCTGCAGTCTTACCAGGTACAACACTCTGTACGAGTGTCCTGTCAGCTTAGCCACCTGAGTCAGTGATGGATACTTCCACACCAGGATCTGGTTCTGGGAGTAGCCGTGAGTGCTCACCTGAAAACAAAAGCAGAAGAGCTGAAAATGCAAACCATCACAATGTCTGCTTAGTCCGGACTTCTGTAGTGCTGCGCATTACAGCAGTACTGTATTATATATTGTATTATATAGACACGAGTCTCAGAATAATTAAGTCCAATACAAAACTGACACTGACAACTACAGCACAGTCCCACTATACGGTTGTATCAGCACTTTTCATATTGTACCAACAAAAACGTAATATCATACAGTTAGCTTTATAAAGCAGATTCCTATTGCAAAAATATTGCATGGAATCATACGTGTTTATACAAAAGTACAAAATAATTGGAAACTAGGGGTTCATTAACTGGTCAAAGTGTTGCAAAATGTCCTTTTTTTGACAAAAACGCAATAAAAATGTTAATTAATTGAGAGATACCATGGTAACATCTTTGTTTTCTGGTATTATTACATGGCTTTGTTGAATTCTTAATTCTGATTGGCCATCTACGGCACTCTGTAGTCAGTTATTATAAGCAGAATAAAAGTGTCCATAATGAGGAATTCACTGGAAATAGCCAATATCTGCAGACAGAGATTACATCTCCAGGGTGGTGTGAACATTCTTGTGTGTGGATGTGTGTGTGGTCTCACCAGTTCGTTGGCGTGTTTGGACCATGCCAGGTTGCAGACCTGGGAGCCCGTGTCTGTGCTCTGCAGAGCCTGACCCGTCAAGGTGTTCCAGAAGCGCAGGCAGCGGTCGGCGGTGCCGCCCCCCGACGCCAGCAGCCCGTGCTGGTGGGGCGACCAGGCGATGGCCTTCACCGCTGCCAGGTGGTCGCTGTACTGCTGCACGGGGAGGAGGCTGGAGCTGTTCCACACCAGCAGCTGGACACGAGAATACAAGGGATGAGACCTCGGAGCTTGAATCTGTTCACTGTCACAGATTGTTCAGGCGTGTCTCAGGAGTCATTCACTCAAAACTCACATGCTGAGCGAGTGGTCGATGTCATGAAGCCCAGTGATTATTAATAGTATCATATCTCTTAACCCATTTAGGCCAACGTGATCTTGATCAACAAATCATTTACAGTGAGTCATCTAGTGATATTCTCAATATCTTTAAATGATTCCTTGACCCAGAAAATGTATATTTTGACACAAAGATTGATTGATTGATTGATTGATTGATTGATTAATATTTCAAGAAAAAAGTTGCAAATTTACTAGATTAAAGTGGCAAATCTACAAGAAAAAAAGTCGCAGATTTAAGAGATTTAAAGTGGCAAATCTGCGCAAAAAAGTCGCGGGATTTACGAGAAAAAAGCAACTTTTTTTCTCGCAGATTCACCACTTTAAATCTCATAAATCTGCAAAAAATTTTCTCGTGGATCTGCCACTTTAATCCCGTAAACTTTTTTCTCAAAATATGACCCCTTCCCCGGGTCCTTATGTTTTTTTACACATTCTGGCATATTTGTAATATCCTCCAATATTCTCTATGGTTGAAATTTGGAATTTGCAAGTATTTCAATGAGTGTCCTATTAAGGGTTAAATCTGGTCCTAAGCCGCCTGAATATTATTAGAGAGTAATCCTTCAACACTAACATGCACCAACGTCAGAATAACACTCTACAATTTGTGAATAATTAAGGGAGAAAGTATGTGACATATTTCCCACCTTGTTGTCGTTGCCCCCCGACGCGAGGTGCTGGTGGTCAGGGGACCATTTCAGACCGCACACTTCCTGTCTGTGGCCTTGCAGCCTCCTCTCGGCTGACGGGGGGGTTCTGACGTCCCGCTGCAGGATCACTCGGTCCCGACTCCCCGACGACAGCTGCTCTCCGTTCCACGCCAGGGCACCTTGAGCACAAAGGGAGGGAGGGAGGGAAAGAGGGACTCGTATTTCACTGTGGCTATCAAGAATCCATCTGTTTCTTGTATAATTACAACACATTTGGTGGTACAAACAGACTCAAACAGCAGCTTTTAACCCTCTGGGGTCTATGATCGAGGTCATATGAAGCGCTGCTATCAACTTCACTCCAAATTACAGACTTGAAACTTTCTCCCAGTTTTTGTTTGACATTCCTAGGTCATGTAAAACCAACGATATGATAGTTTTAATTTGATAGTACAGAAATACTTGAGCGTTGGTGTAGCTCTTGCAGCTAACAAGGAAAAAAGCCTATAAATATACATGTTTTTATGGGACGTTTTTGTATATAGTTTTGTTATATTTTCATTTTTACCTTTTTATATGTTCATATTTGTATCCTACGTTTACATTTTCAAATTCCAAAACAGTTCATTGAGCATATTTGTGGTTTTTATTGGAGTAAATAGTATAATTTTTTAACTCTGATTTCATGATTTTTGGGCTCAATATGTTGATAAAGTAGGTTAAAATGAGAAAATAATTGTCAGATCATATAGGTGAAGAAAAAATGGATACCAAATATGGGTATAGTAAACATTTTTTTAAAGGGCAAAAGCAAAAGTATTAAAAAACGGCCACAATAGGCTCAGACCCCAGAGGGTTAATTCCAGCAGCTATGACTGACCTACACGTGCCGAGTGACCCTCCAGGCTGGTCAGCTTCCTGCCTCCTGCTGCGTCCCAGATCTGGACGTAACCCTTGTGGGTTCCAACAGCAACAAGACTCCCCTGACAGGACCAGAGTCAAAGTCAAACCACACTCTTATATATTAAGTAATGTCTTAAATAAGCAGCAGACTCAGTGTCAGCTCACCCGCTCATTCCAACAAACTGATGTAACAGAGTCTCCATCCACTGAAAGGTCACATAACCTTGTCACCTGTCAAAACAGAAAGAATAGAAATCTTCACTTTATTCCTTTCCTTTCATGCATCAAATAGGAAGAAACTCTACAATAAAAACATGCATACATGGGCAAAATAAAAGATATACATATACAGTACTGTGCAAAAGCCTGTTTTGATAACGGACGCTTTTATTTTGAAAGGACGAAAAGAGACTTCCTGTGGATCTTAAACTAAATCAAGGGAGATTAAACTGTAAAGATAACGTCAAGGAGTTCAATGTTTTATGTTTTAGCCCCCGAAGAGGCATGAGGTTCGTTTTCACAGTAATCTTGCATATTTAAGTGTGATTTGTATTTAAATAAGTTTTGGATCAAATGAAACCTAGTAATTCATGCTAGCAAGGCTTGATACAGTAAGCTAGTTTTGCTCAAATTAATACTCTTGTATTTCTGTGTTTTATAATTGTTTTTGCAACTTTCAATTTGCAAACGGTAGCTTTTCCAACTTAATTCTCAGCTCATTGGCTTATTGATGTACGGCCGCAGAACTGAACGATCAGCGTGTTTCAGTTCAGTGATACTGATACACAGTCAGAGATAAAATTAAAATTAAAAAAATACACAGATCGATAAAAAATTCCATGTCTCGACAAAATTCGTATCAAATTCTTAACGACCATTAATCGATCTTATTAATTATTCCTGTTAGAGCCATTTATATCTGTGTCAAGGCCATTCCCCGATTGCCACAGTAGGTGGCCTATTGGACAACAGCATGTGTAAATGTATAAGTAGAGGAAGAGGTAATTACTCCTCAGGTGTGCTGCTGACCGGGAGAAGCACACAGTTTTTGACCGCCGTTTGACCGCCGGCTAACCTTTAAGCCCTTTTGTTTGTTTTATGCCAGTTACTGATGTAAGTGTGTGTATAGCAAAAGCTGTAGTGATACATGATTGTAAATAAATACGTCTTAAGCACAAGTTTGCAGATGTTTGATTGACTACATGGAGCCGCCGCATGACGACGTGTCAACTACGTATCCCGCTACCAGCCCCTCATTGTGGCTTGGGTTTTTTTTTTTTTCCCATCCCTAGTCTGTGAGTCCTCCTCTGACCTGGCTGGTGCAGGCACTCCACAGGTAGACGCAGGCTCCCAGACCGACGCTGAGCAGGTTGCCTGCCGACCAGTCTACCAGGTTGAGGTAGAAGTCATCCTGCAGCTCCGGAGCATCCAGCACCTTGAAGGGGATCTTGGAGATCTTTCGGGCTGGTTTACGAGGAGAGCGGAGCAGCTTGTGACTACAGAAACATTAAGAACAAGAGAAAGTCACTTTATTCTTCCGGCAGCATAGTTTAAGCAGCATTTAGTTTGGTGCAGCTTGTAAAAAAATGTCATACCTCTTGTTACTAAGCGGAGAAAGGGAGTAGGGTGAGACTTCATTATCACTATCAAAAGGCACTCTCTTAGTGTGGACAGTGTACTATGGAGAATCAACACACAAAGAACAATTATAGTCAGGAATTATTTACAGTTTATTCACTCAAAATTAGTAAATATTATTGTATTTAGAGCCCGACGAGTTGAATCAGTTCGCCGGTATTGGCCTTTCACAGACATATTGTTATCTATCAGCATCCAATATATGTATAATTTCTGATATTATTTATTCATTAAATAGTCAGCAATTGACTCATATTTAACTTTAATTAATATTTAGATATTTATTTCACTATTATTTATTCTTTACTTAAATGCTCATCAATCAATTGATACTGAACATACAGAACTATTCAGGTATTATTTTATTAATTCTTAATTTAAATAGTCACCAATTGACTCATACTGAACTTGCATCATTGCATTGAAAAACTGAATCTGAATCGTAATTTGAAATTTAATTTATTAGTTTGGAACTGAACATTCAGTTCTCACAATTCATATTCAGTTTGCAAAGTTCAATTTCAATTTTCTGTGATGAACATCCGGGTTGTTGAGGCAGAGCAATCGAGCGCAGAAAACGGATGTGCTGATTGGCCGAAGAGGCGCTATGGCAACCGGGTGGCAACAAATGTTACAAAAGAAAACGGAGGTGCTGATTGGCCGAAGAGGCGCTCTGTGTATCTGCGCTCGATTGCTCTGCCTCAACTACCCGGATGTTCGTTGCAGGAAATTGAAATTGAATTTTGCGAACTGAATTTGAATTGTGAGAACTGAATATTCAGTTCCACTAACTAATAAATTAAATTTCAAATTGCGATTCAGATTCAGTTTTTCAATGCAATGATTCAAATTGAACAATACAAATTCAAATTATGTGATTCAAATTCAGTTTTATGCAATTATTCAAGTTAAGCAATTCAAATTCAGTTTCTGGTGGCACATATTTCAGCCCATACAAAAAGTCCTACTTTGGTCGGGCTCTACTAGCTTTACAACTTTCCAAATAGCTGTTTTTTCATGACTCGTACCCTAAAAAGGCTGTGAGAGTCTTGAGAGAGGACAGTGTGCCGCCGGTCGTCTGTGTGAGGGTCTGGCACCGTCTCTATCCCGGCCCCCAGTAACTCGTTCCTCAACAGGGCAGCATACGCCACAGCATCTGGAGAGGAGGCAGGGAAAGCAGTGATGGAAACACAGATGGTGGAGAGATATAGCTCAAGATAAAAACTAAAAATACGACAAGAGGGATGATTAACCCATAAGAACCCAGACACAGTTTGCCTTTTTCTTTGCATGTCCACAACATTTATCAAAATTGTGACATTAATAATGCTATTTAAACAACAAATTATTTTTCAGATTTGTTTTTTAAGTAACAAAATAGTAATAAATCAAAAATAAATAAAAACAAATAACCATTTGCCTTTTGTTTGCATCTCCATATATATCAAAATTGTGACTTTAATTTGTTCAGGAAATATGGTCAGAACACGTTAAATGCAATAAAGGACATCCTATTAACAGATTAGAATTGTTAAATGGGTTTAAACTTAGTCTCGTAACAAAAAATAAGCTTTTTGAAATTAGCTACTTTTTCACATTTCTGTTTCCAGTCACACTCACATTTTGGAGAAGTTAATGTTAGTGTGAAAGTGAAAGTTCATTTGAAGCATAAAGCTGAATATGGGACATTATAGAACATGGGTCTCTCAAATTACCTGGGGGCCACTGGAGGGAGTATCAAAATGACCAAAAAAAGACACAGAATGACCAAAAAAGACACAAAATTACAAAAAAACACACAAAATTATTTAAAAAAGACACAAACTGACCCAAAAAAGACACAAAATTATTTTTAAAAAAGGACACACAATTATTAAAAAAAGACACAAAATTACCAAAAAAAGTAATTAAAGGGACCTTCCACACACAACACGGTAAAGTGCCATTCATATAAAACTCACGTTAAACTTCCATATCAAGGTGGGGGCCACAAAATATTGTCACGAGGGCCGCAATTGGCCCGCGGGCCGCGAGTTTGAGACCCATGGTTTAGAAGATTTAAAGTGTTTGTTACACAGGTGTCACCATAGGTTCTTATGGGTTAATAATGTGTGAGAGTCTGACCTTTGCTTGAGTCTGAACTGGCATCCTTTGCTTTGTGGTTCTGATTTGGGGAGCGACAGTTCTCCTGCAGAGACGAGAGGAAGCACGTCATTATTTTGACTACTGAGTTGTGTTTTTGTGGGAGCAAATGATTGAGAAGATGAAGGACTAACTGCTCACATTGGCGTAGTGGAAGTTGATGCTCCAGTTGCTTCCTGCGCGGGTGGGAATGAAGCGGTCCCCTGACTTTACACTGACAGGACTGCAGGTAGCGCTGACACACTGGGATGGACACAGAGACACAGTGACACCATAAAAATCCAGCAGGGTTATTCCTTAAAGTCCTTAAAGTAGATAAAGAAAACACAGTTAAACAAATGAGACAAAAATATTATACTTGGTCATTCAATGATATGTAATATTGGATCATTTTCCTCAATAATAAGTGACCAAGTATACTATTTTTGTCTCATTTGTTTGCCTTGGTTCTCTTTATTTACTTTTAGGTCCTGAAAATCTGATGATGTTTTAGGTCATATTGATGCAGAAATATAGAATAGAAATAGAGAAATATAGAGACTTAAGAAAATGTACAAACTTAAAAATACACAGACTTAAAAAAAGACGATACTACTATTACAATAAAACACTATTGTTGCAATCATACAGGTGCATCTCAATAAATTAGAATATCATAGAAAAGTTTTTTTATGTCAGCAATTCAATTCAAAAAGTGGAAATAACACATTATATAGATCCATTACACACAGAATGAAACATTTCATGTCTTAATGTATTTAATTTCTTCTAATTATAATAATTATGGCTTACATTTGATGAAGACCTAAAATTCAGTGTCTCCAAAAAATTTGAATATTACAAAAGACCAATTTAAAAAAAAGTATGTTTAATATGGAAATGCTGGCCTCTGAAAATTATGTCCATCTATATGACTCAATACTTGGTTGGGGCTATTTTACTTGAACTACTGGAAATGGACTTTTCCATCATGTTCTAATGTATTGAGATGCACCTGTATACACACATTTACACGTCAGTGTGCTACAATAGACTCAGCATTGTGAAGCAGACAGACAGTGAGTGTCTCACCTTTGACAGGCGGGCCTCTGTCGGCAGGTTCTGGTGGTTGATTTGCCTCAGCAGCCGTCTCTCGTACTCTTGGTCCATCTCCTCAGGGCTGACGAGCAGCAAGGCCCCTTTGCTGCCCTCCCCGCCCCCCTCTTTAAACCTCCTCTCCCTCCGTTTGAGGATATCCACCCTGGATCCTCATCTCTGTGGAGAAACAGGTCAGCTTAATTCAGAGCCAGAAATAGAAGTACTCGGACCACACTGCTATTGTAGTGTGTATCATGAATGGACAGGAATCTGAATATAGGGATCTGATAAAAGCCTTCAGTGACTGGAGTCACAAGAACTATCTCCTACTGAACACCTCAAAGACTAAGGAAATTATTATAGATTTCCGCAGGTTCAAGCCCCCTCTTCAGCCAGTGAATACCTGCGGGGTGGACATTAAGGTGGTGCCAAGTTATAAGTATCTAGGTGTACACCTGGATAATAAGTTGGACTGGTCCTTTAACACAAACGCTCTCTACACAAAGGGGCAGAACATAAAAATAAATAAATAAATAAAAATTTCGATGCCCATTGTCGCCCTCGATTCGTGTTCTCTCTTGAAATAAATAATAATAAATATTAACAAAATAAAGAAACAGACAAACAATGACATTTTGTCACGTGTGGTGCTGAGTCACGTGACGTGTGGTCATTGCCTTGCCCCCCTTTAGACGGTCAGATTGCTGTCACAGAGGTCAGGTCAAGTGACAGACACGTTATGTTTTGATCTCGCAAGATGAAACGGCCGTCAAAGCTCTCCGGTGCGCAGTATCGAAAGAGAAGAAAAGAGGAGGAGGAGAAGAAGTCCTAATATAAAGGTAACGTTATGTCATCTTTTTTTAAATGCCGCTTTGTGTGAAAACGTTTCATTTGTATTAGCTTGCTAGCTAGGTTGAAATAAAGCAACGCTAGCTTAACACAGTTAAAGGAACACTCCACCGTTTTTTCATATTAAAACATGTTATTCGGTCAAGTAAGACGAGTTGATACAGACCTCTTGCGTCTCAATGCGTGCACTCAATCGCCCTGGCGCGCGGCGCCACTTGGCTAGCACTTAGCTTAGCCCAGTTCATTCATTAGGATCCAAACAGATGGACAGTTAGAAGCGACCAAACTCCTCCACGTTTTCCCTATTTAAATACAGCTACATGAGTAGTTAAACGACCAAGTATGGCGACACAAAATAAAACGTGGCGCTTTTCGAAGCGGATAAAAAGTATCATCACTCCTGAGGTGATATTACTGCGCCGAGTCGAAGTGCTCCCAAGTGCTATTCCGCCATACATTATAGTTATCCTTTTTATCCGCTTCGAAAAGCGCCACGTTTTATTTTGTGTCGCCATACTTGGTCGTTTAACTACTCGTGTAGCTCTATTTAAATAGGGAAAACGTGGAGGAGTTTGGTCGCTTCTAACTGTCCATCTGTTTGGATCCTAATGAATGAACTGGGCTAAGCTAAGTGCTAGCCAAGTGGCGCCGCGCGCCAGGGCGATTGAGTGCACGCATTGAGACGCAAGAGGTCTGTATCAACTCGTCTTACTTGACCGAATAACATGTTTTAATATGAAAAAACGGTGGAGTGTTCCTTTAAGCACATCTTTTAAGGGGTTTGCACCTTGTCTCTTAACTTTGTTAGCTGTCTCCAGCTGTGATTCTTTGCGAATTTACTTGTAAGTTAATAATTATATAGACAGACAGTATTATGTATGGTTGACACCATGGGCAAACAAAAACGGGAGTTCCCCCTCCATGAAACAGCAAGCGGAGCTGTTACCACGAATGGATCTCGCCTAGGGCAGCTATTCTCAACCTTGGGGTCGGGACCCCAATTGGGGTCGCGAGATGATTTCTGGGGGTCGCCAAATCATTTTGGAAGTCAGCTCTGTCTCCACTGTGTTAAAGTGTTCATGTGTTAATGTGTTTTAGTCTTTTTGGTCACTTAATGTCTTTTTTTGTTCATTTTGTGTGTTATTTTGTCATTTTGTGTCTTTTTTTTGATAATTTTGTGTCTTTTTTAGTCATTTTGTGTCTTTTTTTGATAATTTTGTGGTCAATTTGTGTCTTTTTTAGTCATTTTGTGTCTTTTTTTGGTCATTTTGTGGTCAATTTGTGTCTTTTTTGGTCATTTTGTTTCTTTTTTGGGTGATCTGAACTGTGCGTGTGAGATTCTGTTCCGTGAGTGGGGGTCACGGACAACATGCATGTTAAATTGGGGGTCACGACTCAAAAAGGTTGAGAACTGCTGGCCTAGGGCACCAAATGGGCTAAACCCTAACCCTAACCCTGGGCTGGAGCTGCTGGACACACTGGAGGAGGTGGTGGAGAGATGCACTGTCAAGATGTTCCAGGCCATCCTGAAATACCCGGATCATCCGCTACACAAAACCTTCATGGACCAAAAAAAACAGCAGTGGACGGCTCCTCTCTCCCCGTTACAGGACGGAGAGATACAAAAGATCCTCCTCTCCTGCAGCCACCAGACTGTCTCATTCTAACAGAGACTCTACCTGGCTGACTGAAACCCCCCTCGGGGATAAATAAAGTAATTTTGATTTGATTTGAAATGGCCTCGTTAGCGCCGTGTCTGAACATGTCAGCGCCAGTCAGGTGGTATTAATGTTGTCCTGACTCGGTTTAAAGACCCAGTCTGAACTGGCCCTCTTTTAACTTGAATAACTGCGGAGAAATATCAGAGTAAAACCGCTGAAAAGCTCCACGGTGCGTTAATGACAGCCGCGTCGTTGTCATGGCATCAACAACCCATTTACAGGCGATGTGACATCAGCTGACGGGCTGCAGCCATAGACTGTATAAATAAGGCTGCAGCTCCACACACACACACACACACACACACACACACACACACACAGCTCTCTTACCGGGCTGACACGGCGGCTCAGGGGACCAAATCGACGGTCATCTTCGGTTGGAGTATTCAGCGCTGCGGCGGGGAGACTGTTGTCGCTTTCTTCCCAGCTGCGGTACATCCAAATGCCAACGCGACTCGCTGGTGTTGTTTATGTTCGCGACAAAGATGGCGACCGAATCAGCTGTAGCAGAAATTCCTTGGTTGACTTCTGCTGTCTGTGCAGTCAACGCAGCGCGCGGCTCAACAGCGACGCCCGCCGGTGACACATGCGCACTGCATGTTATTGTCGCTCAGTGGTTGTTCCGCATGTGGCCACAAGGTGTCGCTACTGCACCGTAAAATAAATCACCATTGTTTATTCACTTTAATCACAGAATGTTTTAACCCTATAAAGCCAAGTGTATCATATTAGATACAGTAATTTTTGAGACCTCTACGTCATCAAAAACCTGATGTATACATGTGTTGAAGATAAACAAACCGAGCAACAAATTGCACAAAAATACCAGATGTAGCAAAAATGATATGCAGGTTCCACGAATGGATCAGTCATTGCTGCATTAAAAAACTTCATATCTGCAGATGTATGATGTTGTGTTATATGGAAAAAATATGTATTTTGCATGGTTGAGGAAAAAGAGGAAAAGTCAAATTCTTAATAGGTTAAAAATGTTACGGTTTATTTGTTTTTGTTAGTTCGAGAAAAACAAACTGTGAGCAACAAAATGCACAAAAAGACCTGATGTATCAAATATGATACAAATTAGAATTCATATATGCAATTTATTTATTTCTTAAAATTTGTCAGCAGGTTAATAAGCACTCAGTTTTTACAAAAATTGAATTTTCTGGCAATTATTTATAATAATAATTATAAATAATAATTAAAAATATTAAAAATAATAATAATTATTTTTATATTATATGGTTCAGGCTTTATAGGGTTAAGTGGTAAAAAAAAAAGCAAAAGTTGGTATACAGTATTACCATTATTAAAATAGTATACTATGATTCAAACTATACTATTACATGCATCAACAGGGTATAATTTGGCCATTTTAAGCATTTTAGGCATTTTTAAATAACTCTTTTCCCTATGGAGACTTGGGCTGTTCAGTCAGTTTCTTAAAATGTTTCATTCTGCCACTTCACTAATGTTTACCATGCCATGTTGGTATCATTTTTTTCAACACAACCTCACCTATATGACCTGATAACTATTCTTTTTACTTAAATTTACTGGATCAACATGTTGAACCCAAAAGAAACACAAAAACACATAAAATTGGACATCTAAAATGTTGTTTTTTGTTTTTTTTTTACCTTCAAAACATAATCATGCTCAATTTTTAATGTTGCAAATATAACATATAAGAGATACGATTAGGATAATATGTAGTTCTATATTTTTATACTAAATATGTTTGACATTATCTCATTTTACCTATTATAATCAAACAAAAACTGGTTTGTAGTTTCAAGGGATGCTGACTACAGGGCACGACACTGCTTCGTTTTTAAGTTGTGACATCAGGAAGAAATGATGCTCCACTGCTTTTGTGGACTCCAGAGGTCTAAAGGAAGTTATGCTTATGAGACATTGAATGTTTTAAGTGGTAAAAAAGCAAGTTGGTATACAGTATTACCATTATTAAAATAGTATAGTATGATTTTTTTTGAGGGGGTAATTTTTCGACATCCCACAATACGTTTTTTTTTTAATTTTCAGACAAACTATACTATTACATGCATCAACAGTGTATAATTTGGCCATTTTAAGCATTTTAGGCGTTTTTGGACATCCCATAATATGGTGTTTTTCTGTCATTTCAGGCCATATTATGCCCTAACATGTATCAACAGACTATAATTGTTCCTCATGTGCACAAGGTGTCGCTACTGCACCGTAAAATAAATCACTCAGCAATTGAAAGACATTATGCTTTTGAAGAATGTTTTAAGTGGTAGTAGCTGGTATGACAGAAAGAGTAGAAGTATTAATTAAATAAAGCCATTGTTTTTCATCTTTATATTTAATAACTTTACAGTTTTTGACATGATTTTAATGACATGTTTCAGGAGAAATGCATACCAACAAAAGGAATATGTACTTATTCAAGTATAGTTTAATATATGAAAAAAGAGTATTTCTAGAAAAAATATTTAGAAAAAGAAATAATATGCAGTTTTAATTTTTGTTGTTGTTGTTTTAATTTACTTTTTGTGTGTTTATCTTTCTAATTTATGTTTTTCTTTTTCTTCACCTTTTATATACACTCACTGGCCACTTTATTAGGTAGACTGCTTGTTAACGCAAATATCTAATTAGCCAATCACATGGCAGCATCTCAATGCATTTAGGCACAACCGTTTCTAGGGTTTACAGGGAGAGAATGGTCAGAAAAAGAGAATATATCCAGTAAGCGGCAGTTCTCTGGGCCACAATGCCTTGTTGATGCTAGAAGTCCGAGGAGAATGGCCAGACTGTTTCGAGATGATAGAAAGGCAACAGTTACTCAAAATAACCACTTGTTAAAACCAGAAGACCATCTCTGATCTCACAACCCGTCCAACCTTGAAGCAGAAGACCACACCGCCACTTTATTAGGTACACCTTGTTAGGTAATAAAGTGGCCAGTGAGTGTATATTTTTGCCCATGTATCCATTTGAAGTGAAGTATTTCTATTTATTTGTATAATTGTACTGTTAACTTATTCCAAATAGAGAAGAAAGAAAGAAAGAAAGAAAGAAAGAAAGAAAGAAAGAAAGAAAGAAAGAAAGAAAAATTACCAGTATTACCAGTATTACAAAAGTATAGTATTACTTTTTTTGGAGGGGGGTCATTTTTCGGCATCCCATAATATGGTGTTTTTGCGCTATTTTTGGACAAACTATACTATCTCATGCATCAACAGAGTATAATTGGGCCATTTTAAGCATTTTTAGGCATTTAAAAATTTGACCATTTTTGACCAAAAATCAACATGCTATAGTATGACTTTTTTCAGTTTTTGGACATCCCATGATATGGTGTTTTTCTGTAATTTCAGGCCATATTCTGCTCTAACATGTATCAACAGACTATAATTGACCCATTTTAAGCATTTTGATAAAAAATCGACATATTGACTTTTTCTTTTTTGAAGTGGTCATTTTTGGACATTCCATAATATGGTGGGTTTTTCTCCCCCTATTTTTGGACAAACTATACTACTACTACATGCATCAACAGAGTATCATTGGGCCATTTCTAGCATTCTTAGGCATTTTAAAATTTGACCGTTTTTGACAAAAATCAACAAGAAAGAAAGAAAGAAAGAAAGAAAGAAAGAAAGAAAGAAAGAAAGAAAGAAGGAAAGAAGGAAAAATCCCATATACAGTGGGCTGCAAAAGTAGGTATACAGTAAGGATTATACCAGTATTACCATTATTAAAATAGAGTTGGAAGATGTGTATTACTGATATGTTTGTATAAGCAATGAAATACGTTTTGTGCACAGGTTTTGTTTTTCATTCCTGTATACTTTTGCAGCCCCCTGTATATAGAAACATGAATGTTTTCCCTATGTGGTGCAATAGCAACACTGAATGGTAATTTCTAGGGGTGTATGGTTAAAAAAAAGTTTTAGGTAAATAAACAACTTTTTTTTAGCATGTAGGGTAGTCTCATTAACTTTTGTTTTTGTAAATATATACCCTGGATTCTGAATTTAATGCATTCTGTTTTTATTTATGTTTTACACAGTGTCCAAGCTTTTTAGGAACCTGGGTTGGACTTCACCCGAGGCTACCAAGGACCCCAAAAGCCCTTAGATTCTACTTTTTATTTCTTTTTTAATTAACTTTGAAAACCAACCTCTCACATTAATTTGCATGCCATCTGTGCTGGCTGTATGTCAAGCACAGAGTGACAGTATTGATAGCACATGCTCGCCTCAGGGCCCCTGCGTGACTTCAAAGTAAATAAAAATCTTACATTTGCCCTCAGTGGTACCACATTTTCCAATAGAACCAGAGAGCAACCTTTGCAAACAGAGCTGGCAGATAAAGGTGCACTCTTTGAACTCGTGTGGGTTTTTGTTTCTGAACCACTAAAACACTGAAAAAGAGGGACAGGAAAAGAGGCCGCCTGCTTTCAGGAACTTAATGAGACTGACTGACATGGTAGAGTGAAAACGAGGCATGATGGCATCTCTGGTGGCACTCTGATCCTGCACGTAGGCCGTCTGCCAGGCCGCCCTTTGACATACTGCGAGTCGCTCAGCCTACATTTACATGTCAGCAGACATGCAGTAAGCGACTGTTTATGGCTAGTCTCTAATTTCCTTTTTTGTGCTTGTAAGTCCTCTGTTTTCAGTACAGACAAAGCACACGTGCACATACGTTATCAGCGATGGAAAGGACGTGTCTTGTTGGAGACCTTTGACCCATTTCACATGTCAAAGGGTTGTCAACCAAAGAATTATTTCCCTTTTAAAGGTCTCTAATAGAATAGTTTCAATTAATGATCAGTTTGAGGCAATTTTAACTGTTTATCTATATACTTTTAGCTGTCTACCATAACAATTTATTCATTTTTAAGCTATTTTAACAGTTTATCTCAACTGTTTATCCATTATCTTCAGCCCCCCCCCCCCCCCCCCCCCCCCCCCCCCCAAACAAATTGCTAACACTCCCCCAACACATGCTAACCAATTTTAATGCACCTTAAAAAGCGGTGTTCAGGTGAATAATTCTACAACTCTACAACGTCATTTAGCAGACGCTTTTATCCAAAGCGACGTACAAATGAGAGAATAGATATATGGATATTTTCTGTAAATTCAAATTTTTATTTCTCTTTTTCCCCCTCTATGACTAGGGGAAAGGCCATAAATACACATGTGTGTAGCAGAATTTTTAAATTAAATTTAAAAAATCCTAATAAACCTAACCCTGACCCTAACCTTTACTGTAAACCGCCTTTTTTTTCCCAACAAATTTTCCATTTAGTTTACAATTTCAGCTTCTTTGCTCACTTGCTAACTAGTTTTCATGCACCTTAAAGAGCGGTGTTCAGGTGCATAAATATATGGATATTTTTGTAAATTCAAATTCAAATTTTATTTTATTTTTCTCCCTCTACCACTAGAGGAAAGGCCATTAATACACATTTGTGTAGCAGAATGTTTTTAATTTAATATTATTATATTATTATAATATTTAATATTAATTGTATATGTTTTTACTAATTTTCTCATGATTCATCAGGTCTATCTTGTGACCCTTTGGCTGGGGGCCCGGACCATATACCGTATATGATATATGGTATATGGAATATGGTATATGGTATATGGTATATGGTATAATTCAAATTAGATCCAACTCTGTCTCCTAGACCAACAACAGATAATGCAACAAAATGCTATTTTTCTGTCACGTTTACTTTTGTTTTTTCAAAGTAGATTCTGCTGATAATTCCATGTACTTCCTCTTCAGCAACATTTTCTTGTAATGTATTATAAGAGTAATTTTAGATTGTATTGTATTGTATTGGCACTTTTACTTCATTAAAGTATTTGAGTGTACATTATAGGCTGCTACACTATGGGCCTGTTAACACCACTCACCATACACACATTCCACACATGTGCCCACATGCAGACACACAGAGACACAAACACCACAATTACTTACAAAAAGCTATCTGACCATCATCATATTTTCCTTTTAGACTGCCCAGTCACAACAGCCGCTCTTATCTACATCCTCCATCGGAGGCTCACGTTGGAGAGGCCCGATGCCGACGTGGAGGGCAGCGTCTGGGGGTGTAGAGCAGCTGTCTGTCCCGGTCGGTCAGGGTGGAGGGGAAACGCTGGGGCCTTATCGCTCCTGTAACACAGAGCAGCTCGCTTGGCACAGAGAAAGCTAAAGGCTGCTGCTTTACAGACTGTGACGCTCTCAGATCCTTACAGGAATTCATAACAAGACAACAATAGGACTCTGACTAATCTCATCTCTTGTATGTTGACAAGAAAAATAATAGTTTCAGTATGATGAAAAACATGGGAAATTTAAAAACTTTGCAACACTGTGGGTGTTGAAGGCAGGCTCAGCATTTTCCATGCAAACATATATAGCTTTATTGTTCATATCCTCCCAGAGAGAGAGCTGTTATGGAAATAATAATGCTGGGAAACACAGGGCATTACTGTTAAACAACAATGTTATCTTTAATTCATCAGCAGTGTCGCATGGTGTTTGCTTTGAGCCACGTATGTGTTTCGGTGCGAGATAAAGGGACAACGTGCAACACTGAAGCTCCTATGTCAGATTCAGATCTGAGCCTTGGGCGTAGTTGACCTTTGAAGGCATCACAGGAGTTTACACTGTGCTACAGCCAGAATGTTTTGTTTTTCTCACCCCTATAGATGTGGTAAATTTGATATTTTCATTTTGTGTAGGCCTCCTCTTTCAGTCTCTTTCCCCTCCACCACAGACTGTTTCACTGCAGTGCATGTTGAACATCTCCTCCCACGCACTCGCTCACTTTGACACACCAGAGAAGAGCTGCTGAGCTTCATGCTCTCCCCTTTCTCTCTCTGTCTCTCCGTGTCCTGGTGTCAAATAAGGACAAGCATCGATCCGGGCGAAATCGATGGAAGGACACGAGGCTAAACGTGATTTGGTTTACAGTAACTCTTGATCTTGATCGGACCTGCAGGGAATCAGATTTCACAAACAAAAAGCCTTCATTCATTTTGGCTGCAGTGGTAGAATTGTGAAATCAGCATGTTTATTTGGTTCAGGTTGTGTGGTTGGTGCATGCATAATCAATATTCACCGCTCCTTTCTTCTTTTAGCCTCAGGTGCAGCGGGTTCCCTCCATCTCCAAGTGTCACATCTGTTCATCTGACAAAAATTTGACCATTTTTGGCAAAAATCGACATGCTTTAGCATGTCGATTTTTTGAGGGGGTCATTTTTTGACATCCAATAATATGTTTTTTTCTGTAATTTCTGGTCATATAATGCTGTAACATGTATCAACAGACTATAATTGACCCATTTTAAGCATTTAGGCATTTCAAAATTCGACCACTTTTGACAAAAATCAACAGGCTATAGCATGACTTTTTTTGAGGGGGTCATTTTTTGACATCCCATAATATGTTTTTTTTCATTATTTTTGGACAAACTGTACTACTATATGTGGCATGACTTTTTTTTCAGAGGGTAATTTTTGGACATCCCATAATATGGTGTTTTTCTGTCATAATCGGCCATATTATGCTCTAAAATGTATCAACAGACAAAAACTGACCCATTTTAAGCATTTCAGGCATTTTAAAATTTGACAATTTTTGACAAAAAATTACCTTTTTAAGGGGTTAATTTTTGGAGATCCCATAATATGGCTTTTTTTCACTATTTTGGACAAACTGTACTAGGCTTATAGTATGACTTTTTTTGAGGGGGGTCATATTTTGACATCCCATAATATGTTTTTTTCTGTAATTTCTGGTCATATAATGCCGTAACATGTATCAACAGACAATAATTGACCCATTTTAAGCATTTTTACACCATTTTTGACAAAAAGCCTTCATTCATTTTGGCTGCAGTGGTAGAATTGTGAAATCAGCATATTTATTTGGTTCAGGTTATGTGGTCGGTGCATGCATAATCAATATTCACCGCTCCTTTTTTTCTTTTACCCTCAGGTGCAGCGGGTTCCCTCCATCTCCAAGTGTCACATCTGTTCATCTGCTATGTCACACAGTTTTCAGTGTGTGCGTGTGTGTGTATGTGTGTGTGTGAGCATGCATGTGCCTCAGTGTGCCATTTTTGAGCATGCATGTATGATCCCAGGGGTGTTTTATTTATTTATTTATTTATTTTATTTGACAAACGAGGATGACAGCGTGCTCTTGTGCGCCGCTGCGTCCCCACAGGGATGTTCCCTTCCATGTCCGAAACAATTCCAGGGCTTGGTGCATGCTGGGTAAAAAGTCCTGAGGAATCAGTACAAATGTCAGGAGGGTGCTGTGTCCTTAAACGCATCGTGATGAATGTGATTTGACACTGACAAGTGCTTTACACACAAGCTAATGTCCCAGGATCTGCTTGGTTTTTTGTCATGCACATCAAACAACAGCATGTTTTTTTTTTTCATTCAAAATGCATAAATCACACAAGAACATTTTTGCTCCCCACTTATCTAACAGTGATTATATTATTCTGTTTTTCCATAAAGGCTAAGGCAGATTAATATAACTGTTGTAAACATGGTCCCCCTCATGAAAAGGTCAGAAAACCATGTCTTACATTTGGGGTTTGTTTTGACATTTCTCCTGCATTGGCTCATTCTGTGTATTATATAACTGCTGCAATACATATTCTATGTATTTGCAGATATTTGAGCTGGTTGCATGCAAAGGCGGAGAAGAAACACTGAGAAGAAACAATGGCGTATCTATGATGACTGCCGCCATGTTTGATAAGTAGATGATTTGTGACATTTTCTGGGAAGGACACATCCTGTTATTGTCCTAATCCTGCATTTTAGAGACTGTGAAACCCAACACACACACACACACACACACACACACACACATACAAGAGGCCTTAGAGGAAGCTGTCTGCCTCATCTGATCTTTTCCAGATTCATCATTTTCTTCAGAGCGAGGCAGAACTGTCTTTTTCAGTGCACTTCCTAAACCATGTGTCTCAGCCACTCTGAGCTGATCCCTACCATACACACACACACACACACACACACACACACACACACACATTCTTGTACTTCTATTTTTGTGAGGACCCTCATTGGAACAGTGAATTCCCTTGCAAGGTTATAATAGTTTTGGATTTTTCATTAGTTTTAGTTTTAATTTTGTTGCGAATTTTTGTTTTCAAATTCAGTTAGTTTTAGTTAGTTTTTAGAGTGAGTTTGCTAGTTTTAGTTTAGTATTTATTTTTTGAAATGCTTTAGTTTTAGTTTATTTTTTATTAGTTTTAGTTTTTTGTAACGGGGTATTTGTTGGGTGGGAGATTAAAAGAGGACACATTAAATTTTGCCTTTATTTCCTTTGCATTCATTATGTATGAAAAAAGTTGACAAAGATGAAAATGAAGGACATTTTCACTATAATTTTAGTTAGTTTTGTAACCACACAATACAGTTTCAGTTAATTATCATTATCATGTAACCTTTAACCCTTAAAACAAAGTCTGAAATCTAAAAAAAGCCTTTAAAGAAGTGAGGACCGGCCGAAATGTCCTCACTTTGCAAAAATGTCCTCACTCTGTTGGTTAAAAACGTGTTCCAGTCCTCACTATGTAGGAAGTACAAGAAAACACACACACACACACACACACACACACACACACACACACACGTACACACACATATACATCTGGATGGCTATTGAATTATCCTGGAATGCCCCATATTACATGTATTCCTACAACTAACTGCCCAGTTGACTTCAGTCCTTACTGTCAACTTGACTAAAAACAAACAGCAGCTGGCCAGGAGAAACTCCAGGAAGACATTTGTTTTTATAAAGTGGATACGGAGAGAGCAGGTTTGTTTTGCTGGAAGTGGTTCTCTTCCTCTCTTGCCTTGGCCCCGGGCCGCGGGCCCTTTCAGAGGCTGGCTGCTGGAGTGGAGAAAGGAGGTTGACTGGCTGTCGACTGGATCCACTGGCAGCAGCAGCCTCCGGCCTGAAGCCGGGCGGGTCACAGACGCTGCTGCCGGGGGCCGGGGCTGTCTGCCTTCAGCCTGCTGACGTCAGGCGCCAACACACCACAAGACTTGTGTTGGAGTTTTAAACAAACTGGCTGCCCATTGCCATGGCAGTATGGACCACCACCATGGAAAGCATCCGTGTGTGCGCCCGTGTTTACCATAAACAGTTGCCTCATTTTTGCTGAATCTAAAGGAAGCGGGATGGTTCAGGTTTCTGGTTGTCATCCAAACGTCTAAAAAAACTCCTCAAAGGTAAATCAAGGCCAGAGATATACTTTCTAGTAACCACACACACACTCATGGAGACTATACACTCATACTTGTCTACTTACACTGGAGGTTTCCTCATTTCTGGTCATATTACGCTCTAATATGTATCAACAGACTATAATTGACCCATTTGAAGCGTTTGTAGGCATTTTAAAATTTGACCATTTTAGACAAAAATCAACATGCTTATAGTATGACTTTTTTTTTGAGGGGGTCATTTTTTGACATCCCATAATATGTTTTTTTCCCCACTATTTTTGGACAAACTGTACTACTATATGTATACCACAGAGTATAACTGTGCCATTTTAAGCATTTTTAGGCATTTTAAAATTTGACCATTTTTGACAAAAATCGACATGCTATACTATGACTTTTTTTTGAGGGGGTCATTTTTTGACATCCCATAATATGTTATTTTTTTTGCTAATTTTGGACAAACTATACTACCACGTGTATCAACAGAGTATAAATGACCAATTTCTAGCATTTTTAGGCATTTTAAAATTTGACCATTTTTGACAAAATTGGGCTTTTTGGGTTAATCCCATAATATGGCGTTTTTTCACTATTTTGGACAAATTGTACTACTATATGTATACCACAGAGTATAATTGGGCCATTTCTAACATTTTTAGGCATTTTAAAATTTGACCATTTTTGACAAAAATCGACATGCCTGACTTTTTTTTCAGAGGGTCATTTTTGGACATCCCATAATATGGTGTGTTTCTGTCATAATCGGCCATATTATGCTCTAATATGTATCAACAGACAAAAATTGACCCATTTTAAGAAAAACTGGAAAAATGAATCCAGTTTGTTGTGACAATAGCCAGTGCTGCCCCTGTGGTTTATGTGCATATTGCATCATGCAGATACATAGCGTGCACAAACAACACTCCGGATACCCAAAGTCATTGTAAGTGATGCATTACTTATATAACACATGAAGTTCATGCAGTACATTTTAATGACAGCACATTTTGCATTGTGTCAGAAACAAAGGACATCTACGTCTATCAGCCCATGAGTAATGGCAGGTTTCTCTCCTACCAGGTACTTTTCATAGCTGAGTAATGAGTACCTTTTTTAAACCTTGGTGACCAAATGAGATCAATTAAATGTCTGGAGGACAAGCAGTAGTCTGTATCTCAAGACATGAGTTTCGAACTAATGGCAGGAGAAGTATTTATGAATGAAGAAGCCCCTATACAGTATACATCCCAGAATGCACGGCTGTGTATTGGCAACAATCTGATAATACGACATGAATTGCTATACAGAGGTCACCATTCATTATGTTCCTTAAGGCAAGCAAGTTTTTTTAGGAAAACTGTCATATTATAAAGAACACACCACGCGGAGGTAAGTTAGCATTTTAGTGCCCTGGAGTCGATCCTCTCAAACTCAATGAGGATTTTAAATGTGTTTTTGGTTAGATGCCTGAAATAAGGTCTGTGGTTAACACAAGCAAAAGAGATGCTTGTGATTTGTTGTACGACATAAAATACATTAGTAAATACCCCCACTTGTGAATTTTGTGAGTTTTTACGTGTTCTTAACAAGTGGCTTACAAGTGGCTAAATGAGACTCCAGTGATTGTCCAGGACATTAATATGTATCAACAGACTATAATTGACCCATTTTAAGCATTTTAAGGCATTTTAAAATTTGACAATTTTTGACAAAAATCGACATTTTTTTGAGAGGGGTAATTTTTGGATATCCCATAATATGGTGTTTTTGCGCTATTTTCATACAAACTATACTACCACATGTATCAACAGAGTATAATTGGGCCATTTATAGCATTTTCAGGCATTTTAAAATTTGACCATTTTTGACAAAAATCGACATGCTATAGTATGACTTTTTTTTCCCCCAGTTTTTGGACATCCCGTAATATGGTGTTCTTCTGTCATTTCTGGCCATATTATGCTCAAATATGTAACAGACCATAGTTGACCCATTTAAAACATTTTTAGCCATTTAAAAATTTGACAATTTTTGACAAAAATTGACTTTGTTTTTGAATGGTTAATTTTTGGACATTCCCTAATATGGTGTTTTTGCTCTATTTTTGGACCACCATATGACCACATGTATCAACAGAGTATAATTAGGCCATTTATAGCATTTTAAGGCATTTTAAAATTTGACCATTTTTGACAAAAATTGACATGCTATAGTATGACTTTTTGAGGATGTCAAAAGAAAAAAAAAGAAAAAATGACATTTTTTGAGGGGGTCATTTTGGAAACCCCATATGGGTTTTTTTCCCCCACTATTTCTGGACAAACTATATTACTAAATGTATCAACAGACTATAATTGGGCCATTTTAAGCTATTTAGGTATTCCAAAATTTGACTATTTTTGACAAAAATCAATATTTTATAGTATTACTTTTTTCAGGTTTTGGACATGCCATAATGGTCATATGATGTTTTTCTTTCATTTCATTTCAGTGATCCAAAATCCAATGCAAAAAATCCTATAGGCAAATTTTCAGTAGACCCCATGATGATTCGAACTACTGAGTTGACCGACAAAAAAACATAATTTTGTTTGCTCTCTATATGTCTAAATTAAAAAAAAAAACTTTTATATGTGACCAGAACAGTTGGAGCTGCATTTGCATTTACGTCAGAGCACTACTTTTTGTTGTGTACTTTTTCTTCCGTCTGCTATGAATCTTTGCATATAAACTATTAACTAGAAATGGATGCAATGTTTCTGAGAAAACATAATATCACTTTATTCAAGGGTTCTGATTTTTTATTACACCCCTAAGAAAATGTATCACCACAAAGACTGTAAAAAAAAAAAAAAAAAAAAGAGTCAAGAGAGCTACTGAGCTTCCACATAAATAGCTTTCACAGATGAGATAACATCAGTGAATGTCTTCCCTCCTCTGTTTTGTTGAACATACCCAGAAACTGATATCTGTAAGAGTCATCTCTGGCCTCGTGCCCATTATACCCAGCATGCCCTCCTTCTGATCACGTATTCCAGATGCTTATCTGCTCGGGTCAAGGTGCTCGCGGCCATGGGAGAGTGAATGCCCTGAGGGCGCAGCACATAGCATCACTATCTCTGCCCTTCCTGTTTACATTGCTGGCTCTGTCCACCAGTTACTGATGTCAACTGGTGTCACTGGAGGGAAGTGACTGAAGGCTCAATCATGCTGTTTTCCTCCTTCTGTCATTTCCACTTGGTTTTCCCCTCAGAGTTGCAAAAGTGGAACCATGACGTCAACAAAACCACATCAGTCACTATTATTATAATTACTCTGACAATTAATTTAAACTGTGGGAAACACCTGGCTGTCTTTGAGTCTGGATAAACTGAAACATTATAACATTTCACCACTCCAGGTTGATGAAAAGGTTTGAGATGAGGATTTAAAAATAAAAAAATGAATAAAAAACATAATAATAATAATAAAAAATATATTAATATATAAAATAAAAATATAAAATATACAACTTATTTTTTATCATTATTTTTTATATATTTTTTAATTTTATATATATATATATATATATATATATATATATATATCTCAAATAAATAATAAAAATACTAATAAAAATATATTAATATATAAAATAAAAATATAAAATATACAACTTATTTTTTATCATTATTTTTTATATATATTTTTATTTTATACATATATATATACATATATATCAAATAAATAATAAAAATACTAATAAAAATATATTAATATATAAAATAAAAATATAAAATATAAAACTTATTTTTTTATCATTATTTTTTATATATATTTTATTTTATATATATATATACATATATATCAAATAAATAATAAAAATACTAATAAAATATATTAATATATAAAATAAAAATATACAACTTCTTTTTTTTAATCATTATTTTTTATAAATATTTTTTATTATATATATAATAAAATATATATTTATATTTAGTCAGTGGCTTTAGAGCAACAAAAAAATGGTGCTGCACTTTCTATTATCGATATTTTTAACTTTCATTTTATAAATTAATAATCATTTTTATGTCTGTTCAATGTGAAGTACTGGTGCCTCTAATTTATTTTTTGAAAAGCATTTTGTGCTTCATTTCATGTATGAAAGGTGCTATACAAATATAATTAATATTAAATAATAATAATTAAAAAAAAAAATATATATATATGTAAATATATGTGCAACATTTTTCAGAAAATAAATTAAAAGTGTGTGATCAAATAATACACAGACCAGAAAATTCTGTAATACATGCCCATTTTAATAATCTGATAGAAAACATTTGTTGAGCACAACATACACCATTTTACCATATATTGTGAGGAAAAACACTGAAAAAATATATTTGAAACAATGTTATATATTTCAGCAAGTATTCCTAGAGCTGTACAATGACCCGTCACCGTACACAACATACTGCAGTAAATATCCAGCCTTCATATTCCGCCAGGAACAAGAGACAAAAAACAAAAGCTTCTTCTGCACCTCACATGAGGTGTTGTTGGTTCACACTGTACAAACGTTTCTGGCTGAAAGTTTCCGAAACAAACATTTCAAAATTGTCAAAATTGAGCTGCATAACTTCATGTTACGGTCTTATAGCAAAAACAGCTTGCTAAATACAATAAAACAGAACCACCAGACAAGTTCAGTCAAACTGTGATTTGACACGTGGTAGTGCATATAAATAATAACAAATATACAGGGAATATTAACAATCAATATCAATATTATCATATACAAGGAGGAAGATAATAAATATACTGTTACAAACAGCTGAAGGGTCGGCACAACACAGCTGGGTGCAACAACATTGTGCAACTCTGTGACCACTTACATACACACTCACATGCACACACACACACACACACACACACACACACACACACACACACACACACACACACAGGAGACCCCCCCCCCTATTCTGAAGGTTGCACCTTACGATGTGGTACCTTTAAGGTAGTGTTGGACAGATCAGCAACCAGCTGCAGAAATGTCGACATATTCAAAGTGCTGGATTAAAAACTACAAGATACAATTATTCTATTACTAACAGGTGTTTTTTTTTAAATGTGCACACAGTCTTACAGTCATTCAAAGTTCAGAATGAGTCACGGTGGAAAGCCTATTCACGAGAATGCTGCTAAACAAAACAGGTGTGTGTGAGCGAACGAAACTGGAATTACGAGGTGGAAACAGATTTCCAATACGAGCTCAGCATAAAAACAAGGTGAGATTTCTTTAGAATTTTAGGATATTTTTCTGTGGAACTTAATAATTAGCTTTCATAATTAACCCTACATAGCTACGTGACGATGTCAGGGATCAGTTTGACATCTGGTCGGAAATTTTAATTTGTTACAGTAGTGACTCAAGCATGGGATCGCACTCTTCAGAGGTGGCAGTGAAATCATCAAAGTGCTTTCTTTTCATCTTTGGATCGCTTTAAATATATATTTTTAAATGTTTTTGGAGTCAAAAATACAAAATGTTTTTCTGCTTTCAAGGAATTCATTCTATGTGTTACTTAATCGCTTGTGAAATGAATTATTAGAGAGAGAGAGGAAAAAAAAGTTGAATAAATCTAATTATTTTGGTTTTTCATGTAAATTACTGATGCTTTCTTTCACGCTCTCTTTGTCCTATGCCACAAAGTGCAAATTGTGCTGGGAAGTTGTCTGATTTTCGTAAAATACATCCACTTTTGTGAGAACAAGCTTATATACTATTGCCAGAACATTAGGAAGACTGCGTGAGACAAATGTGTCCTCTTTGTAGAAAATTTGACACATTTTACAGCTACATGAATGTGTTCAATAAATTATAAAAACACTTACAAAAAGACACGGTTGTTAAAAAAAGGCACACAACTTTTTTTTCTTTTAGACAAGTGTTAGAAAAAAAACTTCTTGGGTACAAATAACTTGCTGACCAGTAGTTCCGAGTTGGACACTTAACCAGGTTGCATCCAATCCCGACACGATACAAAGAAAATGAACATTAAAAACGTCCTGAAGTGCAAGTTTGGAATTTTTACTAGTCCCAGTTCATATCGTCCACTTCACCTTCTTTGTCTGTGAGATTCAGCCCTGCCTCTGCAGTCCGACAGTTGTCCCTTCTTTAAAGAGCAGACCTCTTCCAGCTCCCTTCTAGGGGGCTCAAAAACAAACTGCCACAGGGTTTCCTAGCTTGTTTGCAGGGGTGCCCCACATTTAGTCAGGCCCTCTTTGCCAGGCAGCTCCGCAGAGCCAGATTGCAGGATTGCTCTACTGCAATTAAATGGATTCAGCCAAAACAGCAAAACTTGCTAAGAACACCATCAGTCCAGCTATGTTTCTGCCGGGGAGATCATTTCCACCCCGTCCAGGTCACAAGTCTCATCTCGGAGTATTAAACCGTCCGCTGTCTCCATCATGCCGCCGATCTCCCCGTCGCCACTTTGTCCGTCCTGGTCGTCCAGCGTCAGCTCAAACTGGAATTTACTGGCCACGGGGCCGCCCTCCACCTCGCCGTGTGGGCCGCCCTCCCCGTCGCTGGTGTAGAAGGGAGGGGAGGGGCTCTGAGGGATCATGCTCTGGTACCAGTTCCTGTTGTCCTCCAGCGTGTCCAGGATGTCCTGGGCGTCAGGGTGGACCAGGTCGGCCCACGTCTCCCACAGAGGGTGCACGATGTAATCAATGAAGCCAACCTGGAGGAGACAACAAGCGATGATGTCAGTAAGAGTGAAAAAACAACAACAATGGTAATAGGGTTGTCAAAAGTATCGATACTCAACATTTGAAAGTTAAAGGAGAGGTTTTTTTTAATTATTGTAATGTATACTTGTTGCTCCATTTTACATTATTACTTATTATTGTCATTATTAATGCCATATGATACTCTAATTGTTTATTGTATTTATTTATTTTTTGCACGACCTCAGACCTGAAGCTTGTTATCATAGTTGAAGTTTCTTTTTGCACAACTGTTTTTTATTATAAATATTTAACCTGTGGTTCTGTTCATTTTTACATGTTGCATTTTTCTTGTTAATAAAAATATTTCTGTTGAATTGAATTTTGGGGTCTTTGTTTTAATCCTTGTGGTATCGAAAATGGTATTGAGTATCGAATATTTTCCTGCGTATCGGTATCAAGTTGAAAATTCTAGTATGGTGACAACCCTAAATGGTAATATGGTAATGGAAATATGGCGTGTGTGTCCTCTACCTGTGTCCTCTCTACTGAAGCTGTGTGTTTGTCACACATGGGGCTGATCTCCATCCCCTTCTCTCTCTCTTTGTCTCCCTGGTGGAAGAACTCGTCCATGATCCTGTCCGTCCACTGCCGGTACAGATCCAGAGGTTTGGTCGGGTTGCTCAGGTCTGCACAGTGAACCATGTTACGCAAAACCTGCAGAGAAAAAAGAAAAAGAAAATCAACATCTTGCACTTTTATGTTGTATGTTCCAAATGATCCTCATCATGCACAGTCATGTTAAAAAAAAATAGATTGTTTTCTTCAATTTCTTGTTCATTTTAACGGCTGGTACAACTAAAGGTACATTTGTTTGTACAAATATAATGATAACAACAAAAATAGCTCATAAGAGTTTAATTTAAGAGCTGATATCTAGACATTTTCCATGGTTTTCTTGATAATAACCAAAATTATTATCAAGAAAACCATGGAAAATGGGTAGATATCAGCTCTTTTTTTTTTTATTTTTTGTTGTTATCATTGTATTTGTCCAAACAAATGTACCTTTAGTTGAACCAGGCATTAAAATGAAGAAGAAATTTCAAGAAAAAGGGTGGTCTAATATTTTTTCCATGACATTTCCATGTATAAGCGTGACTCATACCTGCATCCTGTCTGTGTAGTTGTCCAGCAGCAGAACACCAGAGCTAGTGACTTTCTTGGTTTCCACCATTGTCTTCAGATTAGCCAGCAGGCTCATGTGTTTAGACATGTCAGTCGCCAGGACCTGGATGAGAGGAAGACACGGAGGATGATGTAAGAGAAATAAATCAAGCAAGGAAGCAATAAAGCAGTGAAAGACGTCAGTCAGGCAGATAGTATGCAGACGTTTCCTCACCATGTCGATGACCATCCTCCGGAGCGTCTGCCTCTGCTTCTTGGTGAGGTTTTGGAAGATGTCGCAGTTGTCTTCCTGCAGCAGCTTGAAGCCCACGGCCAGGTGGTGGTTCTCCAGCACTGACTCATCGTTGTACATCAGAGCCAGCTCAGAGTCTAAAGGCAAAAAAAAAAAGACAGGAAGAGAGAAATTAAATGGAGCTCCAGCTTTTTAAACTCAGGTCAGGTTGCTATGGTAACCATGCAATGCCCCCCCCCCCCCCCCCCCCCCCCAAAAAAAAAAAAAAAAACCCAAACACCCACACTGTCTGCCTCTGACACATCCCAAAAACAACATGCAAATATTTCTGCCTATTTTGTAAAAGTAGACTAAATAAATCGGATGTTGTTGATTTTTTGCCAGTAGAGAGGACTTACTGGTGTTGATGAGGAACTGGTTGGACACTCCTGGGTGGTCCACGTCATGAATGGCTGCAGCGAAGATGGCTGCCAAGATCTCCAGATCTGTGAAGACCGCCTGTGTTTGAGGAGAAAGAGGAAGAAGAATAACAAAAGAGGTGAGCTTCACAGTCTGTCAACACCAAACAAGGTAAGGTATTAAGACAATTGGTTTGAGGCCGATCCTTTCATTGTGTCATCTTCTCCGGCATGCAGTTTCAGTGGCGTGCCAGTATTGGTGACGTTAATGCCAGTCAGCTCATTAAGGCATTATAAACAGTTTGGAGGTGTGGCTGATGGTGGCACACTTTAATGGTGTCACATGTCAATTACAGAACTGACTGGAACTAAAGCTAATCAATGTAAAAATGTAGCTTTTTCTAACTGCTATCAGAAAAAGTGACTTACATCCAGTGCGGGGGTGGACAGGAGGATATGTGTGGACTGGGCTACGTCGGCGGCGTGCAGGCTGTTGTGGTACGCCACGTTGGAGTGGTAGTGGCTCTCCAGGGTCACCATGAACGTCACGAAGGTGTCCGTTGGAATCTTGAACGTCCTCATCAGGTCTCGCTCCTGCATGAGACACAAAGTAAAACAACACAGTTAAAGTGAGATTCCTCACTGAGGATGTTACGGCATGCTGGTTGTATTTTTCAAGTATCAAGTATGTGCGTGTGTGTGTCTTGTTCATATTTCTCTGACCGATTTCGTATGTGTCTTGCGCATGGCATGCAGGTGTGCATCCTCGATTTTGAAGATTTTTGAATTCATTTTTCAAAATATCATTATTTACGTAGGACGTGTTGCGGCATTGCACTGTTTCCGATCGGACGCCTTTTAGGGGAGCTCCGCCCCCTTTTAGGGGAGCTCCACCCCATTGTGTGATAGGCCTACACCTGGTCAGTAACACAATTCACTCTGGATTTCCACCCTGACTCATCTCATCTGTAAGTCTATTTAGCCTACCTATCTTTCAGAGTTTTAAAGGGCGCTACAAGGTTTAATTTTCCAATAATATTCAAATAGTTTCCAGCGAATATCAATGTGTTCAATGTGTATGCTGGATGGTGTGGTACCTTATGAAAAGTAAGTGTTTTATGGAGTTGCAGATGTTGTAGTGGTCTGCATGTTATTTGCAAATTCTGTTAATTGAGATTAGCAAGCTAAGCTTTATTCACTTTTTTATGTTGCAGCTCCCACTATACGAATACATACTTCCTACGGGCACTGCACTCGTCTCTTATAGTAGAGTGATCTGACCTTAAAATCAATTCTCAAACCAGGTTGCCAAATTGTGAATCACATACTACAGAAGAGGCGGAGAAAATGAAAACAGTTTGCTCTCCTTGCCAGCGTGATTCACAGCTATAAATCATTTTCAAGTGCTAATGTCCCTCTCGCAGATGTCCCTGTAGTGATACTGACAGCTGATGTAACAGCCAACATACTGCACACGCTGACGTGGGCTGTACCACATGCAGCCTTTTTTTTTTTTTTTTTTCTATGAGCTCTTTGTGACTGGACGATGAGGTGGAAGATGAGGAGGATGAAGAGGCGAGCCACTGACCTGAAAGATGGTGTACATGATGCATGTGAGCGGTCTGTTGTGCGAGTGCTCGGCCACTTTGAAGATATTCAAGCCCCATTTGTTGATGTCCTCCAGGTCCTGTTAGAGTAAAGACAAGTAAGTATCTCAGCCGAGCACATGACTCATTGTTTTAAATGTTGTTGTGTAATCTGCCCGTCTCTTACCTTCGACAGCAGCTCCTCCTGGTCCGTCTTGACCCCGAAACGATTGCTGCTGCTTCCAGAGATGCTGGGCGTGTGGCTGACCTTCCTCACGCCACTGATCTGAGTCATCATCCCGCCCTGCTGCTGCTGCTGCTGCTGCTGATGACCCTGCCTCCTCTTCCTCTCCCTCGACTTGGGAACTGGACATGGAAGCTCCAACTCATTCTGCTTGTCTGGAGAAAATAGAAAACAGAAGACAGCAAAAGAAGATTAAAAAAAAAAAAGTTGCTTTTCAGTTACTCCAAAGACAAAAACAAACTGGTGGGTGTTGTATAAGCATCCTGGGCTTGTTCTGAGTAAACAAAGCTAACACGGGGAGATAGTTGACCTCTCACACCTACATGACAACACATTAAAGCTGCACTGACAGTTGCCTAATTAGCAAGCAATCCTTCAGTTACACTTTACTCTGCTGAAAATAGATTTCTCTTGACAGCGAAGAGGCAAAAGAAGAATTTCAAGAAAAAGTGCTGATGAGATGTTATGATATCTGACAGTGCCACTTGCATTCGGAGAAAATGAAATTGTTGTAATAACAATCCACAGAATCGTGGAAAGCTGGCTCATATTAGGCCAAGATGTTCAGGAGAGGACGGACTTGTTAGTATGCGGGTTTGTTTGGTGCATGTGATTCAGTCTGTCTGCTGTGCTGGCTCGGTGAGATTCTCACATGCGCCGCGCAGCTGACAGTGTGTGTATGTGTGCATCGTCTGGATATGTGCACCGCATACACCGCAGCGAGAGAAAAATACCTCAGCTGCATCCTCCACAAAGCACAGGAAGACAATGATCTCACTGCACCTGACAGGTGTTAGCTGCAATACAGATGACAACAAAACCACCGAGCTTCAAAGATGAGATTTCTCTCTGCGCTGCTCTATCATGCAGAAATCTCTCACTGCACCACTTCTATTGTTAGGAGAGGTACACTTTTTTCTCCCTATGCATCCTCTTGTCTCTTTTAGGTTTTTGCTCCTGGAGGAGATGGAGGCGTGCTTTTTTTAAATATTTTTACAAACATTATTTTGCACACAGCCCTGATAAGCTGGCAGGTCTGGTGGCGAGTTGGATGGGAAGGTGGAAAAAAGCTGAAGGGGCAGACTGGCTGCTGGCCGCAAGTCACGAAACGCCGCCGGGGCTTTTTAAGAGGCGACCAAACACTGCTGGCCTCCTGATAAATAATGCAGTGTATATGTGGACCTGGTGGCACTGCATGCACACAAACCCTCTCCCTCTCCCCCTGCTCACTGCCCCTAATCCCTCCAGAGGGAAGTCTTCCCCGAGTGTAACCCCCCCCTCCCCCTTCCACATCTTTCTGCAGCAGTCAGAGCGAGGGAACTCTCCGTCTCCCCCCTCCAGACCAGATCTGACTGGTTTGAGAGCAGCGGAGCAGACGGAGTTTCTCTGCTACTTAGCACATGCTTTAGGTAACCTCACGACCTTTGCTGCATGCAGACTGCATGTGTCGTCTCTGAAGGATGTTTGTGTTGAACTTATGTGAGTAATATTTGTGAGGTATATGTGCTGCAGTGCTCACCGAGGAAGGTGTTGGAGATGTATTCTGACACTTGGTTGCCTGAGCGACTCATCTCAGACAGGTGGCTTAGCTCCCGGTTCAGCATCCTCTTGAACTGCAGACATGGAGATAAAAAGAAGAAGAAGAAAAAAAAGAGGTTAAATGACCTATACATGAAAACACATTCAGTCATTTATTTGACTGCTGTTTCCGAGCAGGGGAATAAAGCATTTCCTGTTATTTTCCATTGGAATATGTCCCATGAGAACACGGCCTCTGTTTTTTTATGCGCCATATAAGGTTTGTGTTTATGTCTTCTTGTCCTGGTTCGAGTTAGCCACTGAGACTCTTGACTGCAGATCATTTCAACAAACAAAATACAGTGCATAATATACAAAATGCAGTGTTTATGCTGAGTTTTTCCAGTGAAACTAAATGCGCCAGTTTTTCTCAGTGCACGCCACCAATGAGTCAGTTCAATCTAATCAAACACATCCAAGTGTGTAATCGAAACACAACAAAATCAATGTGGGGAAATCTGCACCAGCTACATAAATATACAATATGTCACACACAGACACACACACTCTCCTCTGGGACACACCTTGATGTATCCCCAGGACACAGAGAACAGGTAGTTGGCCTCAGGCATGGTGCTGAGCTGTGCTGAGCCCCTGGCGCTCCCCAGCAGAAGCCCTGTATGCTCCTCTCTGAGTGGACCCCCAAGGCTGAGCTCAGCCAGACAACCTGAAGCTCAAAGCGCCACCGAGTCCCTGCCTTCCACCGCTCGACTACGGTAAAAACGCCCCGGCTGAACTCTCCAGAGAGGGGCTGTGGCAGACCCCTACATCCCCGGCCAGATGCATCTTCTCATAGCGTCGCCCGCCGTTTTCCAGGATCGCAAAAAAGCCGCTGGTGAGAGTGATGGAATCCCCCTGGATGCAATCAATATTTCCTTCCCTTTTCCTCGTTTCTCACTGCCTCTAAACCCTCTTTCTCCTCCTGCCACCGTCCGAATGTTATCCAGTGATGCACGGGGGGGAAATCCAGCCTTCCCAAGCCCAGGTCGAGCAAGGCAGGGAGGAAGGGCTGGCTCTAAGACGGAGGGAGAAAGGAAAGGAGGGACGGAGACAGGCGGCGGAGAGGAGGAGGAGGAGGAGGAGGGGGGGGGGGGGGGGGGGGGGGGGGGGGGGGTGCGCTCTAGCTGTAGAGTCCCCTGTGGCAGACTGATGGAGTCTCTCTCTCTCTTTGCCTCCCTCCCTTTGCTAAACACTGAGCCATGCACAGCACTGCAGAAAATCGGAGTTGGGAGAATCCCCCCCACATCTTTCTCTCTCTTTCTAGCGATTTCTCTTCCTCCCTCTCTTCTGCGCTCTCTGCAAACCCCCTCCCACTGTCTTTTTTTTTTTTACCCCCCCCCCCCAACCAACTCAGTCTCCCTCCCTTCTCCATCGGCTCCCCCTGCTCAGTAATGCAGAACAGATCCAACGCATACTGCGCAATGCGAGGCTTCAAAGCACCAGAGCGTTTATCACATGGCTGAGGAGACGCCGGGTATTAATTTACCACTCTGGCTTTGAGACGGGTTTTTTTTTAATAGCTGCTGTACACACTTCAGTCCACAATCATTACAGTCTTGTTCTTGTGCAGCTTTTGTCTACAATATTTTTACAGAAACAGCACATTTCCTGTCTCACTGCAGCAGTTTTCTGTATTAAAAAACACACACACACACTCACACACACACACGATGGGAGACAAACAGATGAGACTTTTCAGACTGCCGCCCACCAGCGTACCACCAATTGCACGACAACCTGAACGCCATGGCAACAGAGTCACGTGGCCCCCCCCTCCATCATTCTCATGGTGGTCCCCACTCTAAACTCATTGCATCACACACACACACACACACACACACACTACAGTCTGCAGCAGAGATGCTGGATTGACACAACTAGGCTAAACATCATATCAATACACAAACACTGACACATATGGCAGACTTTTTATTTGTATCTTATAATTAATTATTATATCATTGTATTGTTTTATATGCAGCTTGTTAATCTATTTTTGTAATTAATCTTTTTTCTAATTTTTTTTTCTAAACGATTTGAATTGTGAATTGTTCTCCAGTTGTTCAGTTTTTTCATCACTTTGTCTTTTTATAATTATTTTTCCTCATTCTGTCTTATTATTGACTTGTCAATCATCTGTGGAGCTGCATGGACCTGAATGAAAGGTGCTCATATACAAATAAAGTTTGACTGACTGGTTGATTGAGATTCTGGTGCAAAATACTTTTTTCTTGTCAAGAAAGAGAAACACTCATACAAAAGCATGTAATAATCTTTATAATTAACACAATGGGGCAATGGTGCAGTCAATTCTTTCTCCTGAAAATGTGATTGTAATTTCCTGTTTTTATAATGTCTTTAAAAAAAAAAGAACCCAGCCATGATTATGCCTTCTGCCAGGTCTTTTTTTATTCCTTACAATGGGGTCTTTTCTCTTCTGGTCTCAACAGCTGTCTAATAGCTGTCAAGCAGACAGCTAACATCTACTTGACTGTGAAACTTGAATACCACTTTCAAAGCGTTGGCTGCACTCGAAACCCAGCCTGCCAGAGGCAGTCCATAAAAATCAAAGAGAGCTCGTAAGGACAAAAATTTGAGCTTGGATCAGGAGGCTTTATTCCATTCAAAGGGAACTTGTAATTGATTCTTTAAAGCAGCGGAACAGTGTGGATCTGTGTGACCTCTAGGAAATGAATCAGGCACAGAGCCACATTTCAGTCACCCGGGGTCATAAAGTTCAGCTCGGACGCACGGCATACACTCATGGAATGGTGACAAGTCTATGAGTGGGTTCAGGACAAAAGATTACTCAATATATGGCATTAACTCATACATCCTTTTACGTTAGCAACGAGTGCTCACACTCAGAACAAACCCTGCTCTTAGGTAACCCAGAGACATTTCATAACCTTAAAAAAAACCTGTGGTTAGTCCTCAGAAGATGATTAGCTGATGCCCCATAAAGTTTGAATATTCAAAATAGGTGCACACTGGGGCCATTGTGTGGCATAGTAGCAATATAGATGATATGACGGTTGTGAGCCAGTACACCAGAACTCATTTAAACTAACACAAAAAGTGTCAAAAAGTAATTTTTTAAAAGTCAAATATACAACCAAACTACTGTTCTGAATCCTGAAATACAAAAAGCAAACAAGACAGGAAAATCTAAATTAAATTAGTAAAAAAAAGCGAACTAAATTAACTATTTAATCATGTTTTCTGCGTAATTTATCTTTGATCAAATGATTTAATCTATTCTTGGATAAACAAACAAACACTCTCCATATGGCAGACTTCAGCATGCAAGCAACTCCTTAAAAAACTCACCTTTTTCCAACTCGTATGCATCCCAAAGTTTTGCTTCTCCTTTTCAGAACAACATAGTCCCATTGTCACTGAGCAAAAATAACCAAACGCAACCCAAAAGAAATCCAGAAAAGTTTCACGAGCAGTAACTGTGTTCAGTGCGTCTCAGCCTCTCAGCCTGCTTCCTCTCTCTCTATTCTCTTTTTCTGAAGTGGAGTCAGGCAGGAAACATATAGCGATAAAGCTGACTTGACTGACATGCCTCCACAGTCTAACAAGAGGTGGATGGCTCCTCCCTCCGACACAGGCCTGAGCTTGTGTCCCCACCTACTTCCCCTTTTACTTGATAGACTAATTCACTGAGGTCACTTACTGGTAGACATCCTGCTTCCTATCAAGCCCGCAGGCGACAAACATACCTGAGTTCATCACTAAAAAAGTCCCAGATAAACTAGTTTCGCCATGTGGCGGAAAATCACAAATGACATTCCTTTGGGACAAGTGATTTAAAGTTGGCTCATTTCTTACAGTTACACTTTGGCCTTGAGTAACAGAGCAGAAAAAAAAAAAAGGGGGATTGCACGGGAACAGTTTGCACTCATATTGCAATACCTCGACTGTGCAATCTGACCAAAATCCAGAGTGATCCAACACTGCCTCTGTCCTGTGTGGCTGTTTACAATGTCAACACACAGGCTTTCACATTTGAGTAACACTAGAAAGACATATTTCCTTGTAGGTGTTAATCCAAACCAGATAAGAATAGGGTTACGGTAAAAGCCGGGTTCATATCTACCTTCCTCAATCTGATAATAAGATTGAAAACTAACAATCATTAGTTTTAATTCTAAAATTTTGTTCAAATTCAGTTAGTTTTAATTCGTTTTTAGAGTTTACAAGTTTAAAATATATATATATATTTTTAAAAATGCTTAGTTTTAGATACGTTTTTTTGTAATGTCACAATACATTTTGCCTTCATTTTGTTTTATTATCCATCTCAGCCCCGATAAGGTTATTAACTCTTGCAGCTGCGGGTGTTTTGAATCTTGGTTCAAGTGAAGAGCTAAACTTTTTGAAGTCGTGTAACATCCTAGTCTCAATAAACAGATTTACCAACGCTTCCTGTATGAAGGAAGTTGACAAAGACGAAAACAAAGGACATTTTTACTTTAATTTTAGTTGGATTTAGTTAGTTTTGTAACCAAACAATACACTTAGTTATCCTTTTTTTTAAAAACTTTAAACTTTTTATTTTTTATTTCAGTGAACGAAAATGTTTTTTAAATTCTAGTTTTTGTTATTTTGTTAATTTTGGTTACCTGTAATAACCTAGGTACTTTGGTGTCCCCATAGATTTCCATATAGCACCATCATCAGGTCATATTTTGAATTTGTCCAAAACTTGGTAAACAACTTAATATACACAAACCTAATGACATTCCCATCAGGTTCAGCTGTACTTATTTGCTAATTAGCAACACATCCACATGCTAAAATGAAATAGAACATAAAACTGCTAAACATGAGCATGTTAACGTTGTCTTAGACAGACAAGAATTTGACCTCCTTGGCAGATCTGTCTGTCTGTCTGATTATGGAAAAACTACTTTATTTCACATTTGAGTAACACTAGAAAGACATATTTCCTTGAAGGTGTTAATCCAAACTAGATAAGAATAGGGTTTTAGTAAAAGCCGGGCTCATATTTACCTTCCTCAATCTGTCTTATTTTCCATGATAACAGCAGATTACAGAGGTAAAACGTTTTTAATTACAATTAGGCACCATAATCACTACTGCAGCCTGTCTGATCTGCTCACCACCCTTTCAGTCAAACCGATTCCCAACACTATAATTTAATGTCCATTACCCCTGCTGCAGCTATAGACCCACCGCTACATCTGTTTCAATAATTTTGTCATTTTTTCCCCTCTGAAGTCGGCGGTGCTTCAAAGCCGAAGTGACCACACGTGAGTTAAAGTTTCCTACTCGCTCGCGCTCTGCTCGGGGGCTCGCTCGCACGCTAACCCGCAGAGCGCTAAACGCCTCTAACTGGATTCAGATGGCAGTGTTTGTTCAAGGCCGTCACCAGCATCAGCATGGAAGTGTGGCGAGGCTAATGATAGTGAGGGGCAGGGGAGCAGCTCCCCGCTCTGAGGTCACAGCGACCGAGGCTGGCGGTCAGCAGGGTGTGTGGTCCCGGTAGCCCCGGATACACCTGTGCCCTTGGACACTGAAAGTGGAGACACCCTGGGTTTGATCGCGGGTTCAATTACATCCTCTCTGGTTCCTAAAAGAAACGGGCTCTTTGTCAAACATCACGTCATATAAATGCTGGGAAGGAGCAAAAGCCTGCAGAGGCTGCACTCACGGTGCAATAATGAAACTGGATTTGACAACATTTTTTTGCAATGATCATCAATATGGAGTTACTTTTGTGCTCTTATGCATAAATAGTAGAGGTGGGGGGAAAATATAGATACAGCATGGTATCGCGATATTTTGTGTGCCAATATAATATCGATTCATGGCCGACAAGTATTGATATTTAGCGTTCTGACGGGCGCCATCAAAATCTTCATCGTTTTTTTTTTTTCCAGAGGCCGTAGTGGGCTCACTTTTATGAATATACTGGAGATAATATATGAAACTAGATGATCTAAGGAATCTATAGGCACTATGTGAGTCAGGACATTGTGTTGGGAAGTTGAAATAAAGCTGAAAAGTTTGGCTTTTAATGTGTTTCATTACAAAAAAAAAAATCAGAGCAGTGAAGCTTAAAGTTGAGTAAAGTTTGACAAAATGCTGCAGTTGTTGTCGTCCATACATGTTTGATATCAGTTCAGTTCAGTTTGACTCTCATTGTGGAGAAATAAAAAGACTGAAGTGAGATGAATAGACTGAGAATTTTCTCTTATTTGACATAACAATTCTTAACATCAATTAAATTTAATTTTGTGGACACAGAATGCAGTTAAACCGTTAAATCGCAATATATTGTATCGCAATATTCACCATATCGCGAAATGCTTAAAATAAATGCAATAATATCGTATCGTGACTCAAGTATTGGGATAAAATCGTATCGTGGGGCCTCTGCTGATTCACACCTCTGATTAATAAATTTATTCAGCAAAACTTCCAGCACTGCAATTAACAAAATGTGTTATTTCAAGAAAAATACATTTGTGAAAAAGAGCATTATTATGGATAAAAACTTTAGTTTGAAAATCAAAAACTTTTCCTTTTCTTGCTGTTGAGCCAAATCTCATCTGCAGAACATCCACTGAAAGACACGTCTCTATCGGCTGGTCTTAATCTGGGGGATTAATCAACGAAGAAGACGAATCTGGAATGATTTTACCAAAGTGTCCCTCCGATGGAGACGCCCAACAGAGACATCTCTCAGCCTGCGAAATCCAGCTCAATTGCAGACAAAACTTTCGTTGTTGTGAACAAGTTTTTATGATCTGAAACAACACATTTTAATCACAAATCTATTTAACTTGGAACAAAACGTTTTTTTTGATTGCAGTCCCAGTAGTTTTGCCCTCAAACCTATTCTGTTTGATTGCACAATAAAAAGACACAAAAGTAACCCAGGAGACAAATAAATGTTGTTTTTGAATCCCTGTACAATTGCACAACAATCTGACGAATCTTAAGTGCGACATCATAAACTGTTGACCTCCGCTTTCTCAACAAACAACGTTGGTCAACAATGCGTGCTGGTGGTGGCGGGTCACACCAGGAGGACTGTGACTCAGGGCGAACAATATGCCCGGCCTGCCTGACCGACCGGCCGAGCTGCTGTGCGCCTGCAGGGCCTTGTGCTCATTGTCTCGACGGTCCCAGTGACGCGGTTGCCTGTAAAGACTCAACCTGTCTGCATGGTCACCGCGCTGCTATTGTCGTCTGGTTGCCAGGGGAGCAGAGGAGAGGGGCCAGCAGGGGGGGGGGCACGGGAAATAAAGAGACAGGAAGCTGGTGTCACGGTCACAGTCACCCGTTACGGTCTGACAACACCCCTCCCCGTCCAGATCCCGCCTCAGACCACAGTGTAGAATACAGACGGAAATGGACAACACCACCCTGGGTGTTTATAATCTGACGCCGCCATACAGTCTGCACTGTCTGTGCGGGGGTTGAGCAATACTGTCGTGCACTTTACAGTAATTTAGTCGAGCTCTGCAGAAATGAAATACAAATGACAATCAAAGCAAAGCAAAGGGAAGGGAAGCAATTAGCTCTATATAGCTGCTTTGTTTTGTCTTCAAACACCACAATAAGTTTATTTAGATTCATTTAAACCGAACCAGAAAGTAGGGCTGGGCGATATGGACCAAAAGTCATATCCCGATATATTTAGGCTGAATATGGATTTACGATAAATATACCGATATTTTTATCGCAAAGTGAGAACAAATGTTTAGTCAAAGTCAAATATGACATGTCACAACAACAGGAGTCCCTTTTCTCAAAATCAAAGCTCCATAAAGTGCACATTTAAATAAAAACATATCTTAAATAAAAATAGCCTATGAAATAAAATCGGCCAATTTTTTTCTGAAATAAATTTGTTTATATGAGAAAAGAATAACAAATATTACAAAATAACTAAATATGACAAACCCTAGTAAGGGCATCATTTATATATAAAGAAATAATTAAAAAAAAATATATATATCGATATCTTTTATATCGATATATCGCCCAGCCCTACCAGAAAGCTGATTTAAAAAATAAAAGATTTAAAACAACATGTTGGATTTACTAATCTGTCATGCTGCCAATTAATGAGAATGGATGTTTAATCTTTTTTCAGAGTTCTCCCAGGGCAGCAACTAACATCTATCTGCCTCGTCTGCTCAGATATTTATGGTGCTGACAGGAAGCTAGTGGCTCCAATGAGTGATCTCATCACTTCCTCCAGCATCATTGACATTTTAGGTTTTTTGGGGGGATTTTTTTGGGAAGCATTGGATGGACTGTAATGAAAATTGGGTACTGACCAAGGTTACAATAGTTTGGGATTTTTCATCAGTTTTAGTTTTAATGTCGTTGTGAACTTTTGTTCAAATTCAGTTAGTTTTAATTAGTTTTTAGAGTGAGTTTGCTAGTTTTTATTAGTTTTTACATTTTTGAAAATGCTTAGTTTTAGAGTTAGTTTTTCTGTAATGTTTTTTTTTTTAAAAGGGTCACAATAAATTGTAACCTTTATTTCCTTTTATTATCCATCTCAGCCACGATAAGGTTATTAACTCTCGCAGCTCCGGGTGTTTTAAATCTTAGTTCGAGTGAAGAGCTGAACTTTTTGAAGGAGACTTTGACTTCTTAAAGATCGACACACATAGTTGTGTAACATCCCCAGTCTCAGCAAACATATTTACCAACGCTTCCTTTATGAAAAAAGTTGACAAAGACGAAAACGAAGGACATTTTCACTATAATTTTAGTTTGTTTCATTTAGTTTTGTAACAACACAACACAGTTAGTTATTTTGGTGATTTTGTGGAAAAACTACTTTTTTATGAAACTTGGTGGAAGGTTGTAGCATTGGCCGAGGACGCACCTATCAAATCTTGGAGTGGATCCGAATCACGAGGCAGATAAACGAATAAGAACTGGCGAGATAAGTAATCGGTCGATGCTGAAAATGCGTCAAACCTCCGAGTATCATTTTAGTTGTGAGCATGTTACCAGGCTGCTGTTAGCATTCAGGTCAAAGCATCAATCCACTAACTTCACATCATTGACATTTTATTCCATTCATGGGCAAAATGTCAGCATGTATGTATGTAAGTATGTCAACCACTTGTCAACAGGAGCTACAGCCAAAGCATTTAGCTTGCTAACATTTGTGTTGACATTTCCTGACATGTTAGTAGGTGAAATAAATATGGTAACACTTACTGTTTTGACTGACTAAACTGCAAAAGTGCCCACTGTTAATTCATACAGTATGTATTGTATTTCTACAAGCAATATTGTACATGTTTGCACATTTGTTAGTGGTGCACAAGTGTTTGCGCTAACACAAACCTTAGCACAAATCATCAGCCACTATTGTAGCACTCGTTCCTTGTTAATAAGCATACAACTATACAATTTCATTTATAGACTGAAAAACAATCGGATGAGTTGTCAAATGCAATTATTGAAATCAAAAGCAGGATAAGAGACAAAGGAATTTTGACCATAAAGCCTGTGTGTGGTACATTATAGAAAAATATGGTAAATTTAACAGCATGTAGCCTATCTCTTTAAAGAAGAATTAAAAAATGTAAATGGCAGTTGTTCGAGCATCAAACCAATGATATGTGGATTTGTATGAATCTCTACTCACTTTACTCCTTAGACACTTTTTATTTTTATATTGTTATATTTATATTTATATCATATATTGTTATTGTTACCTATTTTGTTAATTATTTTTCTTATATTGTCCAATATTGTGATTGTTTTTGTAATTGTTTTAGTAATTTTGGAGCATTCTGGTATGAGAATTTCCTTCGGGATTAAAAAAGTGCTATTTTATCCTATCTTATTTTATCTTAATCTAACAATAGCATAACCTACAGTACTGAAAAAAAATTTAAATCAAAAATTGAATTGAATCGTGACCTGAAATGTTTAAAGGCTTTGCTCCCTCCATAGTTAATGGAGTATTGATATACAACCGAGACTTTATAAAAGTTGGGACACTGTAAAAAGAACATGTTAGAATGAATCAAACTCAGAATGATATGGTGCATATATTTACCAAAAACAATTTTTTCTACTGTATTCAAGAATTGTAGGTCACAGATTATTTGGAAATCAGAGTGTCCCAACTTCTTTAGAATTGGTGTTGTGCAGTAGAAGATGAAGGTGTTGTGCTTCCTCTTTCTAAAGATGTTATGAAGATAAGGTTGGGGAGTGTAGCTTTAACACTAGAATAAGCTTTCCTCTAAAGGAAAGATTTTCTCTGTTAATCTTAAACTTTTTTCTCTGGACAAGCGGATGTCTGTCGGTTAAGTGTGACCTTTCATGATCACGTCACTCGAGAAAGTGGACCAACGTCCCACTGAGCTCAACAGTGCAACAGAGCCAACATCCACACCACATTAAAGTGAATGACAAATGCATCTGCGTGCAGTTTAATTTGTTCTGCATGGACATGTGACGCTCAGGCTGCTTGTACAACATACTCTGTGTCTCAAGTGCTTCCAAGAGGAACTTGAAGCAAGAAGTGCTTTCCAAGAAGTATGAACTATGCTGTTTAAAGATAACAGGAAGTCAGTAGTCATGCATGCAAAACACTTTTTATTACTACAGGAAATCTATAAAATGATGATGCCAGGTCATACACCACCACAGAATGGCTGTTGCTTTGCAAGTGCGTCAATGTGGCATTAAGCAATTTACATTTTGCATACACTCTGCAGACTGACAACCACACGGCAACAAAGACCAATTGTACAACTGTGTACAAGTGAGTCAGGAAGTCAAGAAGTTCAGTCTCTATGTCATGTCTTCTGACAGCACAGTACAGAATACCCACTGTGACAATAATTCTATACCTGTTGGCTATACCTGTCTATACCATTTTTTTTGCTCTATGTTAATTTCGGTTAGGAAGGTTCGACACTGTGCTGTGTTCCTGGGAGGTCTCATCGTGGTCATTATCTCACACAGTTTAACATACATTAAGAGTTTAAGCTGTCCTGTCAGGCGTGATTCAAAAGTCATGAGGAGCATACAAGTGTTAACAAGACAAACTTTTTAAAATTGCAATTTGGAAATCCAAAATTCCTATATGGACTGTCGGATCTCTTAGAATTTTGGAGAGGTGCAATTTACCTGAGCTCCCTCTATACCTGTTTCCCTTCAGCTAACCGTCTAAAGTATGACCAGAAAATGTTTTATTTTGAAGGGGGAGGTATTTTGCATAAAAGCAGCTATAGTAAAAACTGCAATTTAATAGTTAAATCAACCAGGAGGCAGATTTAACAATTTTAAAGGTCATTTTGACATGTGGGTGCAAAAACTTCCTGCCGACTTCACAAATGCAGTCTTTACACACACACATTTACACATATAGTAATAAATTGTCCTACCTTATTGGAGGCCATGTCGCTGACAGAGCGGTAGGTCTGGATGGTCTCCAACTGGTCCAGACACCAGTCCAGCTCCTCCATGGTCTCCATAGCCAGCTTCTGATAGGACTCATCTGCCAACAGACACATGGACACGTAATCAGGCCCGAGAGGATCCATGTCCATCGTGGAGCCCCCCGACACCATGCGTGGAGGTCCGAGGGTCCCGGTGTGGCTTGATCTTACGGAGGACTGGCCCGCAGGACATCCGGGAGACGCAGAGGAAGAGGGGGAGGTGTGTACACACAGCTCCTTCATCTCTTTACGCTCCACCACCTCAGAAAGTTCAGGGAACTCTCAGACAAACTGAGGGCTAGAATTACTGTTTGCAGACTCTCTCTGTAGTCTCTTTCTCTCCGTATCCCCCTCTTTCCCTCGCTCTCGTGCGCTCCTCAAACCCCCTCCCACTCCGTCTGGCTCCCCCCGCCCCCTCTCAAGCGCTCTGTAGTTCACTTATCCCCCTTCTCAGTATCACTCTGCTGAACGAGTGGCGTGCAAACCAGGCAGTCTGCTGCCTCCTGCTGTCTGTGACCCCCCTCAATACAAATTAAACACACTCAAATGATGTGAGCATACCTGACAGGTTTTTGGTGAGAGACACCTATCTGGCTTTGCATTTTTTAGACTCCCTTCAATATGTTTTTGACCCAAACATTCAGTTATAGGGAGAAGAGAAAGGGGACAGAGGAGAGTAAGAGAAGAAAACCCTTTATTAACTTATTGGATGCACTTTGTCACTGCTGCAAAGAGAACCGCTTCAACTCCCTCCACTCTCCATGACTTCCTTTCTGAAACATGCAGACCACTTCAAGGCTGTACTCTGCTGAACTGCAGCGGCTCACACCACCATGCTGCACAAACTGGCTCTCTCCTCTCTGAACCTCTCTGAGGGAGAGAAAAAAATTATATCAAACACAAAACTCTGTGTTTGCACAAGCAACACGAGAGGCAAACTTTGACTCCCTGAATTGAAATTGGGGGGGCCAGGCCGGGGTCTCGCTGTGTGCCAAAGAAACCAAAGCACTTCCTCTTTGGCCCTGAACTCACACAAAACATGGAGCGGAATTACTGAATGGCGGAGCGACTGCTGAGAGGACAACTGTAGCCGTCATTCGATGAAATAGCTCTGCCGTTAGCAGCTGTGACTCACATGTTGTAGACGCACGAGCTTTAGAAGGAAAAAGGGGATTTATGAGAAATGTACTGTGATGATAAAACACAAGGAAACAAATTAAGAAGCTTCAGTCTCTGATATACGAGCTACAATGTTGATTCAACAAATTTCTGCCCGGAGGGAGTGAACGCTGAGCGCATCTGGATCTCCCCACCTTCCTTTTTCTATGGAAAAGACTGATCTCTACTTCATAGGGCTTCACACATGGAAGAAATTTACCCCATATGCTTAGCACAACAGGACAGCCAGCGTGCTGCTCCCCAATTTACGTCAATATAGTGGATCAAAGCACTTCAAAGCACAGTGATGGCGTACAGACTCTGAACCGCCGGTGTCTAACAAAGAACTTCAGTGAAATCTCAGACGATGTATACGCAGTTGAGTGAACCTCCCACCATTGAAAAGATATCAGAACATGATGACAGTGACTCTAAGCCGAGTCAAGTTTCAACCGTTTAAGCTCGACTGCGGTTTTTTAGAAATCATGCCACCGGCTCCTCAGATTGCAGGAGCGCGACTGCTAGCACAGGCCTCATTCCTCAGGTCAGACCAATTTTTCCTTTACTTGAGCTCCGGTTGGAGAATTCAAAGAACCACTGGCTACAATATGCCGCCGGACGCCAAGCTTCGTGGTTCAAACTATTCACAGGAACCGCTGGCATCCGAGCCATGTAAAAGTCAGTGACACAGAGCAGAAAGTACGGCATCAAAGCAAGTCAAGCACAAGGAGGTGAGCTGTTGAAACTGGGTATACACCAACGTGCGGCCGTCTTGAGCCATAGGGGCAGGAAACAGTGCCAAGAAGGTGTGACCACATCCTGCCCCCATTCCCTCCGATGAGGGCATATAGAGACATATTAACAGGGAAGTCGTGAATCATCAAAGGCTTGGCGTATCCACGCCGCCTGTATGACCGGGATTCAGGTCATTTTGAAGCTGGCGGCTGATTCATACACACAGTCCAGAAACTGATGGCAGTAAAAACCTTCAGATGTAGACTGCAGAACAAAAGTTTACTGGTTTCGCTGTCTGGCTTCATGCCACTTGCCTACAGCGAGATCACTGGAACAGAACTTCACCTATTCATCTGTTGCGTTTCCTCAAAACGACAACAGCTGGATGCTTCTCTAACGTGACATGTTGTAATCAAGTTTGAGTTGTAATTAAACACAGTTATGCGCAGACACGCACACAGGGGGAGTAGATGGGACTGCTGAATCCATCATCACCTCTGGTTGATCATAAATACAGCTAAATGGGCTGACAGACATTTCACAAAGTCACCAGTCAAAGGTGGCGTGACGCACTTTCAGTCTGAAAAACCTGCTCCCAGACAGAGCGCGAGGTACTTTTCCAGCCTGTTTTTTCAGTGGAAGTCTATTTTTTTTTTCTTCGGTGAGTCCTAATGCTTTGGCCATATGCTGGAGGCTGCCGAGAGGACAACAGACCTCAGTGTGCAGACAGACCCCGTCTGCCTCCCCTCTCTCCCCCTTTTCCCTCCAGCTCTCTCCCCTATAGGGCCACAAACCGGCCTCTGTGAGAGCCATCAACTGCACCAACGACCAGGGCTTGGCTCAAACATCCCCCCACCTCCATTCCCGCCCAAGACACCTTCCGCTCACATCCACCTCACACTGCCCCTCTCTGTGCTCCCAACCTACCCCCCAAAAACCTGCTTCCCTTGCTGTCTGGCTGAAGTTCGGTGTGAAGAACTGTACTGCCTCATCTATTATACCACCTACTGATAAGCTGCAGCCAGTGGTGGAAAAAGTGTTGAGATCCTTTACTTCACTAAAAGTTTCAATAGCAGAATTAACAACTAGGTTTTCACAGAGAAAGTCCTGCATTCAAACTATGGCTGCAACTAACAATTATTTTCTTTTTTTTGGTCATTTACTTTTTATTGTTTTTTGATTTTACATGTAAATGAACAAACAAACAATCAACATGAAGACCTACACTGCAAAAAAGCCAACTTGTATTTTTTGGCCTAAAACAGTGATTTAATTTGGTAAAACTTGGAAATACAAATTACTGACATTTAGGCCAATAATGTAAGTTAGCACAACAAAGAAAGCCAGTTGTCTGCTCAAAAACAAGTTTGTGAGTTGTTGTTACTTATATCTTTAAGTTGGGGTTCACAACAAGGGACAATATTCTGCTAACTCTTATTTCTTTGTTGTGAAATGCGGGAGAGTGGTGAAATTCATTAGCGAAAGCTAGCGGCTAACTGATGCTAGTGGCTAACTGACGCTAGTGGCTAACTGACGCTAGTGGCTAACTGATACTAGCGGCGCTGCTTGTTACAGCTACAAGAGTAGCCATTAGCGTATCAATGCTCACTCAAAATTGTGGTCGCAACATTAGCTGACATTTCATAGCGGCGTTACAATCATGCCAGAGAAATTCAGAATTGAGCAAACTCTAAAACAAAACTTAAAATATTTAGTTTAATTGTCCAATTTAAAATTTTATCGAAGTTTGTTGCCTTGAAATTTTGAGTTCACCCAATTTTTCTTTTTTTGCAGTGTATAGACAAATACAGAAAATATCAAGGGAAAAGTAAAAGCGTACAAAAGGGGATTGTAAAACACCCAGAAAAAAAAGAAAAAAGGGAAAGGTACAAAGAAATGAAAGTATTCTGATCATCCAATCAGATTACCTGAAATCTGGTTTTATGGTAGAGACATATGTAATCCATTTTTGCCAATTTTCAATAAATACCTCTTTTTGTGTTCTTGAATTGAAAGTAATTCTTTCCATTACAAAGATGTTGTACACAATATCAATCCATTCATCTGCATTAGGTGCCTCTTCAGCCATTTCTTCGTTATTGATTTCTTACAGGCCACCAGTAATATTCTCAGTAAATATTTATCTTTATTCCTCCACTCCAGTTCCTCTAGATCCACCAAATATAACAAACTGAAGCAAAAAGTTATTTTTGTTGAAAACACAGTCTCTAGAATTTGATGTACGCTCAACCAAAATGGGGTCACAACAGGGCAACACCAGAATATATATTAGTGATTCGCCTCTTTGCTTCCACAACATCTCATAATTCTTTTCTAATAATCGATTAATCTACCAAATACTTTCTCGATTAATTGTTTGGTCTAAAAAATGTCAGAAAAACATGGAAAATTAGTCCAAGTTGATGGCTTTAAATGTCTTGTTTTGTAGGTCCAACACCTGAAGATATGTTGTTTATATCTCTGTCTATTTAAGAGGCAATTAATAGATTATCAAAATTGTGGGCAACTATTTTTTTGTCAATCGACTAAGCGATTAATCAATTAATTGCTGCTCAACTTTTGTTTAAAACATTCTAAACAACTTAAGGTGAAAAAGTGCCAGTTTTGATGTCATGTCAAAGACGTCCAAGTAATGTTTTGCAGAAATATCTATTGAAATTAGTAGAGGCTTGGAAAAAAACTTATAGAGCATAGTATCGCAATATTTTGCGTGGCAATATTATATTGATTCATGGCCGCTAAGTATTGACATTTAGCGTTCTGGCGGCTGGCAGTATTTTCGCCGTTTTTGTTGTTTTTCAGAGGCTGTAGTGGGCTCACTTTAAGGAATACACTGGAGATGCTGGTATCATATGAAACTGGAAGATCTGAGGAATCTATAGGCACCATGTCGTCAAAATGCAGAGTTAGGCTTTTTTTGGGCGTTTGGAAGAGAATGATTAATAAGGTTTTGACAAGATATACACTTCTCTCTGTCAAGAATAAATCACATTGTCATATTCATTTCATGGAAAGAAGTAAAAAAAATATTTTATTCCAACTTCATGAGCAACTGTGTATGTTCAGGTGTGTGTCTTCATTTTAGTTTAGAAAGTTTGCTCTACATTTTTGAGTTTATATTGTGTCTTACTCTACACAGTCCTGAGCAGCGTCCTTGCTGCTTCTAGTAAATCATGTAATTATTGCAAACTGTGAAATAAATTGTAAATAAATAGTAAATTGCTAATACTTTTTTTTAATAAAGTTTACTTGTTTATTTGCTAATACCTTTCTTATATTTCTAGTTTATATTGCTGTTTACCATTTATTGTTATTTTGCTTTTCACTTTGCTGCTGTAACTCTGGGAATTTCCCCGTTGTGGCATTAATAAAGGAAATCTTAATCTTAATGTTAAATGGTGCTCTTTTTTTTAAGGCATTTTGTCAGTAATTATGTATTGCCCCTTTAAGTAAAAATAGAAATGTATTATAGTTCAATTCATTGTAATAATATATATTACAATGCATTTTATTTAATGTTTGGTATGTAAAATCTTAATGTGCAAAGTATCTTGTAACTATAGTTGTTAAATACATGCACTTGATAGAAAAAAAGACGATAATATTTCCCTCTGAAAAAAAGTACAGTACAACAAAAATCTGAAAAACTCAAGTACTTCAAAGCTGTGGTTAAGTACTTGAATAACTGCAGACAGTTACATTCCACCAGTTCCTGTGTAAGCAGCTTTTACAGGTTTGACGTAAAGGTGATGTTTCATATTTGTGTTTTCATGGTGAGTTAGACTTGACTTAACACTGACTAATAGGACTAAAGCCTTGTTTAGTCTTACTAATATGACTTGTCAGGAAATAATGGGGCCAGAGACAACAGAGGGTCATGAAAAAGACTTGAGTCATCACCTTCGGTTAAAGTGTAAACAGCTCCGAGCTATCTGCATGTACGCAAACACACACATTCCTCATCTCGACCTTATCCACTCTGTGAAGGAGAAACACACTTTGACACAGATATGTGCACGTACACGCTGCTGCTGTTTGCATTTGTTTCACATCACACGTGGAGCTGAGACAGAAAGGAGGGAGGGGGGCTATGAATCACCTGTGTATCATCCCCAATGTACGTCAATTTATTCACAAGCGGAGAGGGAAACAATGAGGAAACAGAAAGAGAAAGAAAATAGGAGAAGCACCGTAAAGTTATGCAACATTTTTGTAACAATTCCTCATTAAAGTGTCAAATGTGTGTAAAAGTGACTAGACATTTGAATCTATAAAGCGAGAAAAATCTGTGTGTGTGTGTGTGTGTCTAGCAAGGTTATAATAGTTTTGGGATTTTCATTAGTTTTAGTTTTAATTTCGTTGTGATTTTTTTTTTTTCAAATTCAGTTAGTTTTAGTTAGTTTTTAGAGTGAGTTTGCTAGTTTTAATTCGGTTTTTTTTTTGGGAAAGTGCTTGGTTTTAGTTTAGTTTTTATTAGTTTTAGTTTTTTTGTAATGGGGTATTTGTTGGTTGCCAGATTCAAAAAGGTCCCAATAAATGTTGCCTTTATTTCCTTTGTCTTATCCATCTCAGCCCCAATAAGTTTATTAAGTCATAAAACCAGATAGATGAAATAGATTTCATATCAACCAAAAAGGTTTATGTATGAAAAAAGTTGACAAAGGCGAAAATGAAGGACATTTTCACTATAATTTTAGTTAGTTTTGTAACCACACAGTACAGTTTCAGTTACCGGTAGTTATCTTTTTTTATTTTAAACTATCGTTTTTATTTTTATTTCAGTTAACGAAAATGTTTTTTCAATTCTAGTTTTCATTATTTCGTTATTTTTCGTTAACTATAATAACCTTGGTGTCTAGGGCATATCTCGCTGACTTCAGATTTCGTATGTGTCTTGTGCATGGCACGAAGGTGTGCATCCTCGATTTTTGAATTCATTTTTCAAAATAACGTGTTGCTGCATTTCACTGTTTCCGATCGGACGCCTTTTAGGGGAGCTCCGCCCCATTGTGTGATAGGCCTACACCTGGTCAGTAACACAATTCACTCTGGATTTCCACCCTGACTCATCTCATCTGGAAGTCTATTTAGTCAACCTATCTTTCAGAGTTTTAAAGTGCGCTACAAGGTTCAATTTTCCAATAATATTCTAATAGTTTCCAGCGAATATCAATGTTCAATGTGTATGTGCTGGATGGTGTGGTACCTTATGAAAAGTAAGTGTTTTATGGAGTTGCAGACGTTGTAATGTGGCATGTAATGTGCAAATTCTGTTATTCGCGATTAGCATGCTAAGCGGAGATTTAGCTTTATTCACTTCTTGTGTTGCCTTACTATGTAATTCAGGGATGACATTCATGTTGCTTAGCGTAATGCACATAATCATTGATCTGAGATACTTACATGCAATACAGTATATCAGCTAATTGGGTTCATGTTAATATACTTTTAGTGCAGCATACTGCATAATGTGCTATCTCACGATTAGCATGCTAAGCAGAGATTTAAGCCCTTTCTTCCGCATCAGTTTGATCCATTGAAAACAGTAAAAACAAAACTTTATTAACTGACAGCTAAGCATAATACGGACAGAAAGATACTTCCTACGGGCACTGCACTAGTGTTTTATCATTTCCGGTGTACAATTACATTATTTTGTCTCATTTGGTCGCCTGTCAGTGGCGTCATATCTCCTTTTCAAATGTGGCAGCATTGTGGTTGTCTGCTGGAAACTGTTATAAAGTGACTTTTTATTCAGTTTTAAGCCACTTTAACAATTTTACCTTTTTGGATCCTCGTAGCACCCTATAATGTAATAATTTCCTGATAATGTAATAATGCCTGAAAATGTAATAAAATTTGCACTTAACTTAATCAAAAATGTAATAAAATCCAATAATGTAATAACTTCACCAACAATATATTAAATATTCTGACTGATGGAATTTCAACTCAGATAAACTCCTAAGCAGCACTGGAGACCCCAGGAAACTCTTCCCTAAACGTACCTCTTTACAGATATCCAACAGATCACAACCTCATTTAAAACAACCACAAACCAACAAAACAACTTCCTGAAAGTGTAATAAATTCCCCATAAGGTAACTTATTACATAACAACTTCCTGAAAAGTGTAATAAATGTATTACACTTTCAGGAAGTTGTTTTACATTATTGGTTATTACATTATTGGGATTTATTACATTTTCGTTAAGTGCAAATTTTATTACATTATCAGGAAATTATAACTTTATAGGGTTCTACAATTTTTTTTAAAATTTATACTTTGTTTTTTACTCATCAGACGTCTGAATCTTAAGTTACCAAAGAAACAAGCCGAGCAAACGTTGGCGGCAGCTTGGTTTGCAGCCACTCTGGAAACTCCTTCATTTGTCGAAAGGCGTCAAAGAAATTGAAAAACTGATTCAAACGTGCAACTTTTCAGTGTTTTTATGGGTTTTAGTGACCGGGTCAATTTGTTTTGGATATGAGGAGACCTCTGCACAAAATTTACCCCTGGTAAAAGTAAAATCCTCCTGAATGTCTGGATCTTAAGTCAACGTTCTTAAGTCAGCTCGACTTGCTGCTCCTTCAGGGCATCCTGTATCTGTCGGACAGGGTCACAGAAACTCTGGTCTGGCTCACTGGATGGAGACTGTTGGTAATAGCCGGCCATTGGTCAGGTCTCTGGTAAATTATTCCCTCCTGTTCCACAATCTCTGCTATCTACAGTCATGGAAAAAATAATTAGATCACCATTGTTTTCTGCCATTTCTAGTTCATTTTAATGCCTGGTACAAAAGGTAAATGTAAATAAAGGTACATTTGTTTGGACAAATATAATGATAACCACAAAAATAGCTCATAAGAGTTTAATTTAAGAGCTGATATCTAGACATTTGCATGGTTTTCTTAGTAATGATTTTGGTTATTATTAAGAAAACCATGGAAAATGGCTATTTGTCCAAACAAATGTACCTTTAGTTGCACCAGGCATTACAATGAACAAGAAATTGAAGAAAACAATAGTCACAAAATATTTTTATCCATGACTGTATTCTGCAGAGACATTATTGCTGCATCGTGGGCTTAGTGCTGCGCAAGACTATTGTGACGACTGTTTAGTGTTTTTTTCCACTAGAGACGAGAGAAACAACATCAAACTGCTTTACTCAGTGTTTTCATTGGTTTTATTCGCCAGATCTGTTTGTTTTGGAGAGGAGGAGACAGCACCACAAAATAGCTGTTTTTCACAGTCAACTCAGTACACAGTTAATGGTGGGAAAATGCACTAAACTGCAAATAGTTTGAATTTGAACAGTGACTTGCCTCCAGCTAATATTATTTGTTCTTTGAGTAAAACAAACTGTGCTTTTGAGGTCATTTGCTCAGTGTATGCTGCTTCAAATTTCAATAAAATGAGTGCTTCCTCATTTACCGTTTTGTTACTTCAGATACTGTTACCTAATGTCAAGGTGTGTTATTGTGATACCTGCAGTATGAGACACTTTACTGTAAGATTAGGAGAGGGGCGTGATGTTGAAGGGAACCTGGACATTTAGTGTAGACGGTCCAGCCCTGAAACCGAACCATCACCCTTTGTCTTCTCTCACAAACAACCTCCTGATTATGTATCTTCATAGTTTACATCTGTGGCATAATCTCCTCACCTATCAAAACAAAAGGCTTCGGTTATACAAACAAACACATAAGGGCCTGTTTGACAGCTCCTTCACAATGCACCATGGAGCCGTGTTGGCACGGGCTGGCTTGAGGGATGGGCCGCAGCGAGGTTTATGACTGTGCTGACGTCAATGACATAATTCAAATACTTAACCAGGCTGCACGCTTCCAGCCCTCCGGATCCTCTCCTCTGGCTGCGGGCCTGGAAAACCTGACATGGACTCCTGCTTCGGAGCAGACTAACTGCTGCAGACAGGAGCGGAGTGGACTGCCTGTCCAGACTGAAAATGACAGTTCAAATTTGTTTCTGGCTGTCCGTTTGTGGTCAGCAAAGTGTGTGTGTGTGTGTGTGTGTGTGTGTGTGTGTGTGTGTGTGTGTGTGTCCCCATCTGGCCGGCTGTTTATTTTAAATTTGACAGAGGACACTTCATCATAAGTAATAATATTCAAAATCATGTACCATGCACCAACTTTGACTGCATCTACATGTGCATTAATATTCCTTTTTATATAATAATTACTTTTAATATCCCTTTAATATCCCTTCCTATTATTCCAAATATAACAATATTGCAAATTGGGTACAAGTTATGCAAACAGCATTTTCCACCTGGATATTCTGAACTACGCCTTATTCCGCATTCAGGTTTTAGGAGCATTATTTGGGCATGTACAACCCAGATTCAAAAAACACACTGTAAGTTTATCTCTTTGAACATCATATATATTGTCAATGTACAGTTTTCAATTGAACATAATGTAAAAAAGCATTAAGGAATTATTGCATTCTGTTTTATTTACACAATGGGGTTGCATCTGGAATATGCATCTCAACTGTGTTTTTATGTCAGCTCTGTGAGTTGCTATGGTTGCATGCACATTTCTGGTCAGAAAGAGAAACACAAACTTCTCTTAAACATTATGTAAGGCTTGAATATTAACAGGTTTTTGGATATGCACAAATATTACAACCTCTTCAAGGAGGTGTGTTTGAACACGTCCACCACCGATGGAAAAAAATCCCATTTTGATGCAAAGAAGCAAGTTAGAACAAGCGGGTTAGGGTTCGTCACGTACCACTTACACTTTACTGTGTAAATCTCTGCATATATTCAAATATATTTATTCATTGATGTTCATACTACTACATGCAACAACTTATTTAACCTATCTAACATGCTAAAATATATATAAAATATATTTTCTCTAATGTGCAATATCTGTAAAATGCAAAGTACTTTCAGGAAACAAACAAACACAAAATAATATATATTATTAATAACTACCAAACAGCAGAAATGTATGTAAATAATGTGTATATGTCTTATTTTTCATATTCTTATTCTGTCTTCTATATCTATGTGTCTGTATCTTGAGCTGCTGTGATAACTAAATTTACCCACTGTGGGATAAATAAAGTCATATCTTATCATATCTTATCTTATCTAAAAAAAAAGCAACATTAATCGTAGTATGCACAGCTACATGTTAACAGGAATACTAGTGGAATATCCATTTTCATTAGCTTTGCACACAGTAAAAGTGATGACTCCTTGTTATTTGATATCAAAGTGCAAAAGACTGGTGATTAACGCAGCTATTCTTCCTCTTTAACCTGTCAGAATAACCTGTTTCAGATTAGCCTTTCATCATTTCTCCTTTGGAAGTGTTTACAAGAAGAGACAAAAGATGAATGAGTAATGCTTATTGTGCGGTGCCCCACGCCCCGGGCAGTTTACGCACAAAGTCACGTGTCCATTTAGTTTCAAGGCAGAGAAGAAGGAGTCTGATTTAATGCAGTTGTCTGCTGCGCTGAACTGATTTTGCACGGTTTGAACTGCAGTAACTTCTGGCTTCAGGCTTCAGCTGGCATGCATCCCACAAAGAAACAAACTGCTGTTTGCCAACAAGGGTGACAACAAATATCAGGAAAAAGAGAGAAAGACCAATATAGACATCAAAGGGTATTTAAGATGATTGAACACTTGGCCTCAAAGGCTACGGGAGGCACATCTTGCATTACCTTTCATGAAATGGCATTGCAATGGAAACACAGTATCATCTCATATATTCCATTGCTTTGCACTGTTACCAAGATGCAAAATTATGTTTTTCAGCTACCTTAATTTATTCTAAAACAACAGGTTCAGCAGGTTATATAATACAGCGGGTTGCCAGCTTGCAGATGGTGTGCAGAACTTCTATTTGGCATCTACTGGTACTTGAGTAAATAAATGAAAACACATGGTAAAACCTATTTTTGTAACCCTCATACTCCAAGTTTGCAAAACAGAATGTAAAGCGTCCACAAAAGAGCTTAAATATTACAGAAATGCGCCATTGCAATAAAAATGTTACATTAATAGTATAAATGCATCGTCATATTTCCCGCCCGACTATAGTTCACTTTATATTCAAACACAAATGTTTGTGTTTCTATGACTCATAAAAGTCTACAAAAGTAACTGTGACTATAAATGTGTACAGTAGCAAGAAAAAGTATGTGAAACCCTTTGAAACAACCTAGATTTCTGCATTATTTTGTCATAATCTGATCTGCATCTTAGTCCCAAGTATAGACAAACACAATGTGCTTAACCTAATACCACTCAAACAATTATAATATTTCATGTCTTTATTAAATACATCCATGAAACATTCATAACAGGGTGGAAAATGTAAGTGAAGTCTAATGCAGAAATGCAGAAAACCAGGTAATTCCAAAGGGTTCACATACTTTTTCTTCCCACCGTACATATGCATCGTCATATTTTTCCCACCCTATTAGTTCACTTTACATTCAGACACATAAGTTTGTGTTTCAATGACTAATGTAAGAAAGTACTGACTAAAAATGTGTAAAGTGGCAAGAAAGAGTATGTAAAACCCTTTGAAATGACCTAGATTTCTGCATTATTTTGTCATAAAATGTGATCTGATTAATGTATTCTTCAACTGAAAAAACGTGGCTTATTTCCAGCATTACATTTTTTTTTTTTTTTTTTTTTACATTTTAGTCAACTAAAAAGTGCATCATAGCATATGAAAGTCATAAAACTCGAAATTTTGCCAACTTCAAATCTAGTTGAGTTTCTCTCTCTAGGCTAGCTTTTGACAATAAAAAAAAAATTGATAGGCCTAAAAGTGAGTATTGTTGCAAATATTAAGGACACAATTCTCCAGTCAGTCAGTCTTGTCAGCTGTTTAAGGTGCGAGCTCCCTTATTGTTGTTTTGAAAGCATTCACATTTCTTCTTTTGATTCAAAATGTCCTCAGATATTTCTTGTCTGGTCCAGCCTCTCATAGGCACTTGGCTCCTCGCTGAATTCTGACAAAATCATATTAGTAAATGCTCATAATGACTCATAAGTAATTTTGGTAGGCTAATTTAGACTTAATAGGCCGTTTTATTTCATTGTGAGGTTCAAAATAAGGTTTGTGGCTCCATTCCAACATTTTTTCTCTTTTTTTCGTAGACAATAGCTCTTCTATAAGTAAAGGTTGCCGACCCCTGGTATAGACAAACACAATGTGCTTAACCTAATACCACTCAAACAACTGTAATAGTTCATGTATTTAATGGCCTGTAGCTTTTAGGGGATCAGATCTTTTATTTGGTTTGTTTAGTTTTTCCCCCTTGTTTTCTGGTGGGACTGGTGGCTCAGTTTTTCAGTTATTTATTTATATTTCTTGTTTTAATTAAGTTATGGTTCTGTGGCAGAGGGGCTTCTTTTGCATTTATTGGCCCATTTAGGGTTGGTCCAAGAAACCCTTTCTTTTATTGATTAGATTTTTCTGATCTGCTTAGGGTTGTTTTGTGTGTTTAACTTTTTGTTAATCCCCTTTATTGGGAGCTTTTGGTGGAGGTCGTGACATCTTTATTAAAAACATCCTTGAAACATTCATAATCTGGTGGAAAAAGTAAGTGAAGTTAAATGTAGAAAACCAGGTCATTCCAAAGGGTTCACACACTTTTTCTTGCCACTATATGTTCGGCCAATGTTAAGCTTCCAAGTGCACACAATACAAATAGAGAAAAATTGTATAATGTCTACACGTTAATTTTTCTCATATGGTCGCTCAAATCTAGAGGTGGGGGGAAAATCGATACAGGATAGTATCGTGATGTTTCGCGTGGCAATATCACATCGATTAATGGCTGCTAAGTATCGATATTCAGCACCAGCGGGCCGTCAGTATTTTCACGTTTTTTTTTTCTTCCCGTGCTCAATTTTAGGAATATACTGGAGATACTGGTATCATATTAAACTACAAGATCTAAGGAATCTATAGGCACCATGTCGTCAGGATATCGTGTCGGGAATTTGTCAAAATAACGCTGCAAATTCAGGCTTTTTTTATGTTTCTTCCAAAAAAAATTCAGCGCAGTGAAGCTTAAAGTTGAGGAAAGTTTGATAAAATGCTGCAGTTGTTGTCGTCCATACATGTTTGATATCAGTTCAGTTCAGTTTGACTGAATACTTTGTTGGTCAGTCTGTGGGTTTGACTCTCATTGTGGAGAAATAAAAGGACTGAAGTGAGATGAATAGACTGAGAATTTTCTCTTATTTGACAAAAGAATTCTTGATTGAATTTAATTTTGTGGACACACAATCGCAATACTCACCATATCGCAAAATGCTTAAAATCGCAATAATATTGTATTGTGACTCAACTATCGGGATAAAATCGTATCGTGGGGCTTCTGCTGATTCACACCTCTAGTGTATTTGGCCAGTGTTAGGCTTCAAAGTGCACACAATACAAAAAGAAAAACTGTAAAATGTTTACAAGTTAATTTTTTTCACATGGTTCAAGCCAAGGTTAACTAACGTGGCCTATTTCAGTCACCGGGCCCCACTTTGAGCTGTCTTAAACATTTATTTCTTCAAGGCGCTGTGTAAACATTAATTTTCTCCAGGGCAGTCAAAGGGAACATGATGAGGTTTCACATTGTTTTCTTGGTCAAATGACTAACCGTGGACCCTGGAGTCCCTTCCAACTGTGACAATATTCCTCTAATGCCAGTGATAACCGTTGCAGATTAATCAGCAGTCCTTGACGGGGAAAGACGTCATTATCAGGCGTTTTCTTCAAAAGTACTATTTATCAGGCGCAATATAAAGCAAAGCCTATAATCTGAATCAGTCAGGGAAGAGGGAGCCCTTTGTTGGCCGCGGGGCTCACGGGGCTGCATGTGATGGGGCCAAGATGGTTTTTGAAGCGTAAACTGCAAACTCACATGATGAAACTACAATCCCCTCACGTTACTGGAGAGAGATGGAAGAGCGTAAACAGCCAGCAGTGACGCATTTGCAGCTGAGCTGATTTTTAATATACCCAGCTCCCCCGCTACCACACACACACACACACACACACACACACACACACACACATTCTTGTACTTCTATCTTTGTGAGGGCCCTCATTGGGACAGTGAATTCCCTTGCAAGGTTATAATACTTTTGACTTTTTCATTAGTTTTAGTTTTAGTTTTTATTAGTTTTAGTTTTTTGTAATGGGGTATTTGTTGGGTGGGAGATTAAAAGAGGTCACAGTAAATGTTTGCCTTTATTTCCTTTGTCTGATCCATCTTCATTATGTATGAAAAAAGCTGACAAAGACGAAAACGAAGGACATTTTCACTATAATTTTAGTTTGTTTTAGTTAGTTTTGTAACCACACAATATAGTTTCAGTTAGTTAATTATCTTTTTTTTTAATCTTACTGTAACCTGAACCCTTAAAACAAAGTCTGAAATCTCAAAAAAGCCTTTAAAGAAGTGAGGACCGGCCGAAATGTCCTCACTTTGCAAAAATGTCCTCACTCTGTTGGTTAAAAACGTGTTCTGGTCCTCACTATGTGGGAAATACAAGAACACACGCACACGCACACGCACACACACACACACACACACACACACACACACACACACTTTTTTCTGCTTCTTGTGCACTTTCACCCAGTGACTGCGGTCACGTTCCGGCTCTATTTGTTTATTTCATCCAATCTGATCCTTTTTTCTGCTTCTCCCATATCGCATCTGATTAAAAAGCCTCAGAAACTGTGACGTCCCTCTCTCTGACCTTTGCTGTGTTTTCTCTCTTTCCCATCTCACTCGCTGCAGCAATCTGGCATATCTCACACTCTCCCTTGAGCCCACTCGATCTCTGTGTCTAACCTCACCATCTTCCTACAGGAATTCACACTACTCCCTTCATTTTTTAAAAATGTGTTTCACTCTATTTCTCACTGTGTTCATCTCCAAATCCCTATATAGAAGTATTCAGTGTTTCACAGAAAGCTCCTAATCAGCGATCTGAACTGAAAGACGCAGGTTCTGTATCTTTTCCACAACTGGGGATATTGCCTCACTGAAAACACAGACGCAAAACAGGAAAAATCTGTTCTCCTTTTCCGGCCCAAGAGTTGACGAAAACGAGACAGAAAGCAGCACGAGGGAGGATATGAGGGCATCTTTCCTTGCCATATTGTTAATTGTTGCAGTCTCCTCCTGAACAATTACTATTATTTACTGTAGTGGCAGGTGTACTATATGTTCTTTGTATACTCAGGAAAAGCTGACGACAGAGATATTATAAGTAGAGTCGTATCCGACCACATTAGGCCTATATTAGGGCTTCTGTATTTTTACTATATTATATGTCATATACCACTTATACTGTGTATATATTTATATATCTGCATACATTAAAATATATGTATTCAGTGATGTTCACACTACTATATGCAACAACTTATTTAACCTATTTAACATGCTAAAACATATTTTCTCCAATGTGCAATATCTGTTAAATGCAAAGTACTTTCTGGAAAACAAACAAACACAAAAATATATACATATAAACAATAAATGCAAAATAGCAAAAATGTGTGTATATAATGTGTAGGTGCATCTCAATAAATTAGAATATTATAGAAAAGTTTATTTATGTCAGTAATTCAATTCAAAAAGTGGAAATAACTCATTATATAGATCCATTACACATAGAATGAAACATTTCATGTCTTAATAAATGTAATTTCTTCTAATTATAATGATTATGGCTTACATTTACATGAAGACCTAAACTTCAGTGTCTCAAAAAAATGTAATATTACAAAAGACCAATTTTAAAATGTATGTTTAATATGGAAATGTTGGCTTCTGAAAAGTATGTCCATCTATATGACTCAATACTTGGTATTTTGACTTGAACTACTGGAAATTGACTTTTCCATGATATTCTAATTTATTGAGATGCATCTGTATGAATAAATCTTATATTTTATATCCTTATTCTGTCTTATATATCTATGTGTCGGTATGTTGAGCTGCTGTGACGACTAAATTTCCCCACTGCGGGATAAATAAAGTTATATCTTATCTTAGTGTTAGAAACACAAGTGTACTGTGTGTCAGAGGTTTAAAACAAAACTAAACCAGTTAGTTAATCATGCTTGTTTTTCTCATTCCGTCGTTATTGGAAGCCATTAACAGGACGGTTTCACTCGTCAGAGATTTCTTTACATTTTAATGTTTCATTTTTCAATAGTGTAGGCCCAGAGCAATTTGTATTCTTCAATTGAAAAAACATGTGGCTTATTTCCGGCATTACATTTTTATTTTATTCTTTACATTTTAGTCAACTAAAAAAGTGCATCATAGCTTATGAAAGTTATAAAACTCGAAATTTTGCCAAATTCAAGTCTAGTTTTGAGTTTCTCTCTCTAAGCTAGCTTTTGACAGTAAAAAATGAAAATTGATAGGATAAAAAGTGAGGGTATTGTTACAAATATTAAGGACACAATTCTCCATTGTCGGCTGTTTAAGGTGTGAGCTCCCTTGTTTTGTTTTTTGACAGCATTCACATTTCTTCTTTTGATTCAAAATGTCCTGAGATATTTCTTGTCTTGTCCAGCCTCTTATAGGCACCACTGCGGGATAAATAAAGTCATATCTTATTATCCACTTAGTGTTAGAAACACAAGTGCACTGTGTGTCAGAGGTTTAAAACAAAACTAAAACAGTAAGTTAATCATGCTTGTTTTTCTCATTCCGACGGTTTCACTCGTCAGAGATTTCTCTGAGAGGGTCAAGGTTTGTGAGAAGTGTGGAGGAGGAAGCACAATAAATAAGAGACTCGCAGTTGTCTTGTATTTTTTCCTGCTGCGGGACGCTCCCAGCAGCCCATCTGTGCTGATAGGAAGTGGAGAGCAGCCGTGTGCAGGCCCTGCTGACGTCAATCAGGCTTGAAGAACCAGTGTGACAGGAACCAATATCTCCACCTCTCTTTTCTTTCACCCGTCCTCTCCCTTCTTCTCATCTACCTGATTCGCATCTCAGCGGTTAAATCTCCTTATGTGGCTCTCGCCCTCTTTATTTCCTTCTGCCTGCTCACAGCGTCAGTGCATGGGAATTTTTTTTGTATTGTTATCAAGTCTTCCTGGGTTTCCTGTATCAACAACTCATAAGTTTACAGCTTCTGTTTGAAAATGCTGGAGGCACTTTATGCTGGTATCTATTACTGTGATGACCTGGAAATGTGCATGAGCAATAAAAGTTCTACCTAATTTCCATGAGCACAAATTTAAAGTTCCCCAACAGACAAACATGCTCTGCTATGAGTATTGTTTTGTTTAACATGCTCGTCATCAGTGGTGGAAAAAGTATTCAGATCTTTTACTTAAGTAAAAGTACTAATACCACACTGTGAAATCACTCCACTACAAGTAAAAATCATGCATTCAAAACTTATTGAAGTAAAGTATCAGCATCAAAATGTACTTAAAGTATCAAAAGTAAAAATATACTCGTTATGCAGAATGAACCCACTCAGATTGTTTTATATATCATTGGATTATTATCATTGATGCATTTATGTAAGCAGCGTTTTAATTTTCTCAAGATAGGCCTCATTTTAACCCCTTAATATACTGTTATGAGGTTTAATTTAAAAAAAAAAGTCAAATCACTTTAAATTGATCATGTTTTTCATGTTAAATCTTGACCTGAAAAGTAACTAAAGTTGTCAGCTAAATGTAGTGGAGTAAAAAGTACAATATTTGCCTTAAAATGTAGTGGGGTAGAAGTATAAAGTTACATAAAATGGAAATACTTAAGAAAAGTACAAGTACCTCACAATTGTACTTAAGTACAGTACTTGAGTAAATGTACTAAGTATGCCCTGGTTGTCATACACAAAATGTAAAAAACAAAAAACAAAACAAAAAACAGAAAAGGGCTGAAAGTGCATCTACCCTTTTCCCTCCCTTCTTGCACTAGGTTGACCAGTGAAAGAGCAGTGCAAGCATTGAAAGCCAGCTTGCAATTTGCAAACTGCAGAGATTGTTTGGCACAATTGTTTGTCTTTTTTTCCTCTGTTAGAGGAAACATTGGAGTGATTCAGCCACACCTTTGAGCCTCCAAACACAGTTGAGGAGTCTATTGTGCTTCTAGCAGACACATCAGAAAAGTGAAGTTAGCATCTTTTAGCTTGTTAGCTTGTAACATGCACTGGTTGACGCATTGTTAGCGATGGTGAAACTAACAATAATATGTGCTATGATGTTAAAGTGGGGCTGCACTCTGGGTACTGCAGCTTCCTCCCACAGTCCAAAAACATGCACTTAGGTTTAACTGGTGACTCTAAATTGTTCTGTAGGAGTGAATGAGAGCGTTATAGTCTGTCTCTGTGTCTGCCCTGTGATAGTCTGGCGACCTGCACTGAAAAAAAAAAGATTTTTTGGCCTTCAATCATCTATATAAATTCTACAAAGAAATACGGATTCAGTGCTTTTACTTTAAAATAGCAGTTTTTCATGTAGTGCATTACTTAGTGATTGTTTGTTATTATGTGTCCTCAGTTTTGTATGTAAATTGAATCATTCGTTCCAAGTAATATTCACTTAACCAGTTAATTGGCTTAATTAGTTGATATTTCCAAGTAAAATGTCAGTGAATCTGCAATTTATTTGTGTATTTTCATTAAAAAATAAGTGGTTCTATTAAATAAATATTACTTAGAAACAGCCTGACTAAAGATTACAAACACTTTGTGTGAAAAAACTTGCCTAGCTTTTTTTAAGTAAATGTCGCTCCAATTTTTTTCAGTGTCCCTCTCGCCCAATGTCAGCTGGGATCAACTCCAGCCCCCCACAACTTGAGTGGGAATAATGGATGAATGTTTAAATGTGTTTTTACTCTGTTCTGACAACGCCAAGGACCAGGCTTGTTCCAACGAACAAATCCGACACACTGTGCCTTTAAATCATAGATGTTATTGACAACTGAGACTCTACTATCTCTAGCTTTTACGCATAAACCTTCACAAGTTTTCCAACTGGACTTTTAACTCCTCAGAATTAATGCAAAATAAAAACACAGATTTGCATTGCTCATTGCAGGCTTATGATAGCACTCACCTGACAGGCAGACTTTGGTGAGAGAAGGCTGATTGGCAGCTGGAGACCTTCTGCAACCAGAGACAAACAAGCCAGTAACAGTTAAAATCAGGAGCCCTGATGTGTAACAAATGGTTGCATTATTTTTTTTTCACAATGTGATTTTTGTGTAAGCAGCAGTCATTGTTGCCTAGGCACAAACACAAAACAGATGCTACCTCAGTTCTGTGAACTGGACGCAGGTCAGATTGTCTACCACGTGACACTGTCAGACCTCATTTAGTTTTGGCTCGCACTGACCCCTCTCTCTGAGGTCGTATTGACTCTGAGTCCACCTCTGGCTAACCTGATGCAACTGCAGCCTCTGACCTGCTGCACTGATAACAGGGAGCCTTGCACTCAAATGAGACGAGTAACCCCCTCTTCAACCCAAGAGATTTAATTAAATGTTGTTTTATGATGCTGCACTTTCACATTAAAACCACACTCTGGATGTCTGAATCTAGACTTGGTTAATGTGAGTGCTTCCTTCTTAAGGCAATAGCATGAGAAATGTTTTTTGATGCATTGGCGCCCCCAAGTGAGGCATGTTGGCATCTTGAATTGTAGCATCTAAATCAGGGGTCTCAAACTCAAATTACATGGGGGAAGTATCAAATGACCAAAAAAAAACACAAAAATTACTTAAAAAAGACACAAAACCCCCAAAATGACCAAAAAAAGTCACACAAATGACAAAAAAGACACAAAATTACCAATAAATACACAGAACCAAATTACCAAAGGAACCAAGGAATTACCAAAAAGATACAGAAATACCAAAAAAAGACACAAAACTATTTAAAAAAGACACAATATTACCCCAAAAAAGACACAAAATTACCCCAAAAAGACAAAATTATTTAAAAAAGACACAAAATTACCCAAAACGACGAAAAAAAGACACAAAATTACTAAAAGAGACACACCATTATTTGAAAGACACAAAATTACCAAAAAAGACACAAAATTATTTAAAAAACGACACAAAATTATTAAAAAAGACACACAATTCTTTAAAAAAAAGACACAAAATTAACACAAAAAAAAGTAATTAAAGGGACCTTCCACACACAACACGATAAAGTGCCATTCATATAAAACTCACATTAAACTTTCATATCAAAGTGGGGGCCACAAAATATCGTCACGAGGGCCGCAATTGGCCCGCGGGCCGCGAGTTTGAGACCCATGATCTAAACAATACTATATAAATTAAAATCTAAACATATCACTGAAAGCTAAAATCCACATGCAGATTTCCTGCCATAAAACCATGTTCTGGATGCTTGCTAAAGGATTTCTATCAACACAAAAATAACAAAAAAGCAACCTGAACATGTCTGAAGTCACTTTCACAAAATATGAGCTTTAAAAATGATGAGATCACTTACTTATTGGATGCACATTGTACATTAGTCAAGGTGGTGAAATTGTTTCTGACAGTCCGAAGGCTCGCCAGAACCTAAAAAGAAAAGAAGCCAGAAGTGGCAAAGGTTGGGTTGAAGTATGAAGAACATCAGCATTGAAATGAACCCTAAAATTACACCCAAGTCAGAACAGATAATGTCCTAGCTTTAGTTATTACTGATAAGTGCTGTTGAAGCAATTTCAATGAAAAATACATTTGTAATTCTTTATAATTTTACACTGTGATCATTTAAGTTTGATTATATTTCTTAGACCTGAGAAATTCTGTGTTGCAAATGTAATGTAGAAATAACAGTAATAATGTAATTTGATTGGTTATTAGATTTAGTATAAAAGGAAATAGAACCCCATGAAAAAGTAAAGACCTTAAGTTTTTATACTGTATTATTTTAAGTCCATAAGTAAAAAGACAAAAGAAGAACTTTGGATTCCAGACTTTTTTTTTCTTCTGACATTTGTGTCGAGTGCAAAGAACTTTGAGGTCCTAAACTAGTGCTTTGGGTTAAAATCAGCATGTCATAAACCTGAATTTTCTTTTAGATATGACAAGGTAGGAAACTATAGTTGTTGTGTTCATTAGGCTGCAATCTATAAGAGTACATCATATATATATTTTAATCAACACGTGGTCTTAAGACCCATTTTTATCCCTTGGCTTTTTAACTTTGCTTGAGTTTTGTGGTCCTCTGTGTCTTTGATTTATTTTACTACTTTTAACTACATCTTTTATTTATTTTTACTATGTTTATCTGTTTGATTTTATTGTTTTATTTAGAGCATCATTTTAGATTTATACACTTATTATTTATTGCTGATTGTTATATGGAAATGCTTGTTTTGTTGTTGATTTTATGTTCAGCACTTTGGAGACGTTTTTGTTGTTTAAATGTGCTATACAAATAAAGTGAATTGGATTGGTTTTATGATTGTTTGGAGCAAATTACAACCATTCGAGAGAAGGAACGAGACAGCACCAGTTAAATCACAGTTGAAGTTGGGGATGATGAGTCTAAAATGACGTTGCCATGCCAACTGAAGGCCACCAGGGGGCAGAGGGGTAAATCATGGCTGAGTGAGTGAGTTACTTTCTGGATCAGTGAGGTGATCTTGGGGAAAAATGTGTTTGCCAAAAAATTCCCACCGAGCAAAACATCATTAAGCTGACTTTCATGTTCTCTCAGAGCAGATTTATTTGCTCTTACCTGAGCAAAAGGAGTCACAATCAAGTCTTCTCCATGCCTGAAAGGGGATGTGAATAAGAGATATTGAAGGCGGTTGAACATAGTGAATTTTAATGTTACAGCAGTCACTTTCCATGATAAGTTCAACTCACAGTTCTCCAACAATGGAAGAGTTTCGGGATAAGGACTTTGGCGATAGTTCGTAGTCGCTGTCGGAGCGGTAGAGGAAGGACTCCCGGCGCTGGCCGTGGCTCGCCAGGTTGGGATGTAGAACCAGACCTGAACCCGGCGAGGCCTGCAGGTCTGAAGGGCTGCAGCACAAAGACGCTCCATTTTCTCCTTCAAAGCTAAGAGCAGAGAGACAAATAACAGTCAGTAGGGAGATAATAGGGGGACTGAAAATTATTCTTTTTGTATTTAGATCATGGGTCTCAAACTCGCGGCCCTCGTGATGATATTTTGTGGCCCTCACCTTGATATGAAAGTTTAATGTGAGTTTTATATGAATGGCACTTTACCGTGTTGTGTGTGGAAGGTCCCTTTAAATAATTTTGTATCTTTTTTGGTAATTTTGTGTCTTTTTTTTTTGTAATTTTGTGTCTTTTTTAAAAAGTAATTTAGTTGTTTTTCTGTCTTTTTTTTTTTTTTTTATTAGTAATTTTGTGTCTTTTTTTGGTCATTTTGATACTGCCTCCAGCGGCCCCCAAGGTAATTTGAGTTTGAGACCCCTGATATCGTGACGATATTTTGTAGCCCCCACCTTGATGATAATGTGAGTTTTATATGAATGGCACTTGTTGTGTTGTGTGTGGAAGGTCCCTTTAATTACTTTTTTTGGGGTAATTTTGTGTTGTGTCTTTTTTTGGTAATTTTGTGTCTATTTTTGGTAATTTTGTGTCTTTTTTTAATAATTGTGTGTCTTTTAAAAAAAATTATTTTGTGTCTTTTTTGGTAAATCTGTGTCTTTTTTTGGTCATTTTGTTTCTCTTTTAAGTAATTAAGTTTTTTCTGTCATTTCGTGACTTTTTAAAAACAATTTAGTGTTTTTTTTAGCCATTTTGTGTCTTTTTTGGTGATTTCGTGTCTTTTTTTGGTCATTTTGTGTATTTTTTAAGTAATTTAGTTTTTTTCTGTAGTTTTGTGTCTTTTTTAAGTAATTTTGTGTCTTTTTTTGGTCAATTTGATACTGTCTCCAGCAGCCCTCAGGTAATTTGTATTCGTATTCGTATTCGTATATGATTTGGAGAAGAAGCCACTGGACACAAGTCCGGCATGACATAAGAGGACAACAGTGTGGGAGGTTTACAAATAATAAAATGTTGACCATGTGGGAGTATTACACTGGCTTGGAGAAAGATCAGCGACAAGAACATTGTATTCTGTATGAAAAACACAAGAGGTGAAAGATATTATTGTTATTATTATTATTATTTATGTTTTTTATGGATTTTACATTTACATTTGGATTCTGCAGGTACTGAAACATTTTTTCTCATTGAGTAAGTTGTAAAGCAGCTAAAATGCTTTTGAAGTCGTCATTTTTCCAAATTAATATTTTAAGGCAAGGCAAGTTTATTTGTATAGCTCCTTTCAACAACAGGGTAATTCAAAGTGCTTTACACAAAACATTAAAAGCAGTTAAAAGAGACATATATAAAATGATAAAAGTACATTCGAATATAACATTTTTAAATTGAAAGCGAGCCGATAAAACTTTTTTTTTTTAAATATCAACTATTAAAGGAAAAAAGTTACAGTGCAGTAAAGGCAGTGGCAAACAGAAAATTATTAATTTAAAATCTTTAGTCTTGATTTAATTACAAAGGCCATAAATTTGTTCTTTTTTTTTGCTCATCCAAACACGACAACATTGAGACAAGAAAACGGTTAAAAAGTTCCTTTTATGATGTTTTTTTAATGGAAAATATTATTGATTGTACCCTGTTGAAGCTACTGAATCTTTTACATGTTTATTAAATACATTTTTCACTTGTGCACTATTATGATACAATGTTTTCTTCATTTTCTTGTTCATTTTAATGTCTGGTACAACTAAAGGTATGATGAGAACATCAAAAACAGCTCATAAGAGTTTAATTCAAGAGCTGATATCTAGTCATTTTCCATAGTTTTCTTGATAATAACCAAATTCATTATATATATATATATATATATATATAATATAATATAATATATATATAATATTTCCTATGGAGCTATTTCTGTTGTTATCATTATATTTGTTCAAACAAATGTACCTTTAGTTGAACCAGGGATTAAAATGAACAAGAAATTGGAAAAAACAAGGGTGGTCTAATAATTTTTTCCATGACTGTATAAACAAAATTTCTTTTTCTTTATTTAGTCTATATTATGACAAAAAAAAAACACTCCAAAACTTTATTTTTCCTAACTGGCATCATAATGTGTACCGTAGAGAGTTAAAACAATTCCTTTATTTATTTTGTTTGCCTGGCACACAAGGAGGAAAAACAATTACCAAAAACAAAAAAAAAAGATCAACATCAGCAATTGGTCAAATGACTATTTTAATCACTGGCATCAGCCATCGTTGCCTCCCTAATCTAATCATTTACATTGACTATCAAACAGTCATCATCAAACACGGAGCACTTTCAATAAGCTGCCACTAAGTACTTCTCTTGCGCAACATGTTCACAAATCCCATCCAGGAAAGAGAGATGGTTGCATAAACCCTAAAATGATTACTCACCCATCCATCCATGGCCTAAAAACCAAACTATTGTGCTCATTAAATAAGTATGCTTTGCTGCTCAGTGAGAGGAGGAGCTCTTTTATTGTAAACTGCTGCTCTGCTCTTCTGTTTCTCTCACTGGAATACTGTGGACGACAGATCCGCTCATTCATCCTCACTGAGCAGCAACAAGCAGGCAAAGAGACAGATTAGCTCCTTATAGTGTGTCAGGCCTCTTCTACTTGTTCTTTTATTCAGTCGAGTTTAGTTTTACAGTGACAGATACACTTTCCAGTGTAACCATTTTTATGATGTAGTGCAGGGATGGGCAACTGGAGGGCCGGGGGCCACATACGGACCGAACCCTCACTTTAAGTGGCCCTCAGTACAACTACATGCATTTGAGCATGAAATCTTAAAAGTGCTGTGTAAAAATGCACAAAATTACTTCTTGCAATTAATGTTGGTCTGCTGTTCTTGCACTGATAAAAAAAATAAATCACAGTAAGTGGTTATTTTTTATTTGCTTCAAACCTTTTGTATTCCTATTTATACTGTTATACATGCATTTGAGCATGAAATATGTTAAGTTACTGCACTATAAACATATTTAAAATTGCAGTTTCATCATATCTGGTGAAGTGCACGGTCCTTTATGTGGCCCTGTGGTAGTGTCCATCTCAACTTTACTCAACTCAACTTTATTTGTAAAGCACTTTAAAACAACCACAGCCGCAACAAAGTGCTGTACATAAACAAACAGAACAAGAGACAATAAAAAAAATAAAACAGGAATAAACACTAAAATAAATAGATTCATTGCTTTTTAAAAAACAATTTAAAAAACAATAAATAAAAGCAAACCATAAAACACTAAAAACAAGAGCAGAGTCTCATACCTGGTTAAAAGACAAGGAATAAAAATAGGTTTTAAGATGAGTTTTAAAAATGGACAGTGAGGAGAATGAAAAATTGTGGCCCCCTTCAGCATTTAAGTTGCCCATCCATGATGTAGTGTCTTTATATACTAGAGGTGTGAATCCCCAGAGGCCCCAAGATACGATTTTATCCAGATATTTGAGTCACGATACGATATTTTTGAGATTTTAAGCATTTTGCGATATGGTGAGTAATGTGATACAATATGTTGCAATTTAACTGTTTAACTGCATTTTGTGCCCACAAAATTAAATTCAATCAAGAATTGTTTTGCCAAATAAAGTCTATTCATCTCACTTGAGTCTGTTTGTTTCTCCACAATGAGAGTCAATTTGTGGGAACCCAGAGAGCCTGTTTTCATTGAGAGAGCATGATGTCAGAGGTAAAAAAAAAAACCTCTACGGCCTCACGCAAAATATTTCAATACTCTGCTGTATCAATTTATATATACATTTTTTTTAAAACATGAAAAGTCTAATGCAACATACTATGAAATGGTTCAATGTTTGGCCCTGGATTTGGAAATATACAGTCCAATAAGAAAAAAAGGGCATTAAATAATAAATAAAATAAATAAATAAAGGGCTCAGCTATACATTAAATATTATTTTTTCTACGATTTTGGCTTCCAAAAATTTCGAAAACAAGATAATCGAGATGGAAAGATTATTGTGCTGTATTCCATCTCACAATGATGTCTTGTTTTATAAATACATTACAGTGTAAGTGAGTTAGTAACTGGAATATGTTAAATATAGTTTACCAAAATATTATATTGATGATAAGTAGTTGTGTGGCAGTGCATATTTGATCTAATCTAATTTCATCCATTTTATTTTAATGTATTATTTTTATCAAGTGAATATTTGTTTAGTAGTTTTCAGTAGGTTGTGGAGGTGCACCATGTTACAACATAGATTATCTTATGTGTTTCATAAATTATTTGTATATTATTCATTTAAATATGTATGTATATGTTATCTACTTTATTTGTTATATTTTTTAATTTATTTGTTTTTCAATTGAATTATATTACGGTCGCTCATAAAGTTGGAATAAAATATAATTTTTTTTACCTCTTTCCCTAAAGTGATCGTGACAATGTGATTTATTCTTGACAGATAAAGTGTATATCTTCTCAAAACTAAATTAATTAATCTCTTCCAAACATATCACAATGAAAATGAAACCACAATTAACAGAAGAGTGTGTCTGAAAACAAAATGATATCAACTCTATGGGCGACCGTGTATTTACATTTCAAGAAAACCCCACTGTTAAAAAGCCAAGTTTCTATTTTAATGTTAAATGAATGCATGATGTTTCCAAAGTCAATGAGTAAACATGTTGAATAATCGTGATCTCATTTATTATTCTTGACATAATTGAGCAGCCCCCGGAAAATATGCAATTATAGAGAACAAAGAAGAAGAACGGATAGTGTATGAAGTCCAAACAGTGAGCTTATTATGACAAGAGGAGCAAAAGCAAACCAGTAAGCAGCAGATTTAATACAAAGTGTGCATGTTTTATATCTATCTATAAAAGCAAGAAGTGTCTGTGTGTGTGTGTGTGTGTGTGTGTGTGTGTGTGTGTGTGTGTGTGTATGTGTGTGTGTGTGTGTGTCTAGGGCATATCTCAGTCAGACTGACCTCAGATTTCGTATCGAAGGTGTGCATCCTCGATTTTAAGATTTTTTTATTCATTTTTCAAAATATCATTATTTACGTAGGACGTGTTGCGTCATTGCACTGTTTCCGATCGGACGCCTTTTAGGGGAGCTCCGCCCCATTGTGTGATAGGCCTACACCTGGTTAGTAACACAATTCATTCTGGATTTCCACCCTGACTCATCTCATCTGTAAGTCTATTTAGCATTATTCACTTCTTATGTTGCATTATAATCATTTGATATGAGATACTTACATGCAATATAGTATATCAGCTAATATGGTTCATGTTAATGTACTTTTAGTGCAGCATGCTGCGTAATGTGCTATCTCACGATTAGCATGCTAAGTGGAGATTTAAGCCCTTTCTTCTGCATCAGTTTGATCCATTGAAAACAATAAAAACAAAACTTTATTAACTGACAGCTGAGCATAATACGGACTGAAAGATAGCGTTTCTGTGTTATTTAAGGTTACACTAGCAAGAGGCATTAGCATTAAATACATAATACAATCTCATACTATATGAATACATACTTTCCTACGGGCACTGCACTAGTTATATAAACAAAGAAGAAGAACGGATAGTGCATGAAGTCCAAACAGTGAGCTTATTATGACAGGAGGAAATGTTCGGAGCAAAAGCAAACCAATAAGCAGCAGATTTAATACAAAATGTTTTATATAAATATAATGCAAACATTTACAGTGCAGCCCATCTGCCCAGCAGCACAGATGCACAGACGGATGTAATCAGTTTCTCCTCGTGTCATCGGGTGTATGCAGGAGGAGAGGACAAGCTATTGTGTAACCAGATGATCAGGTCAGATGGACTGGAGTTTAGAGTAAAAAGGTCAAAGTATCAATGCCCTGCAGGAACAGCAGATGCCACAAATCATGAATCACTGTCACCGAGAGAGTGCCGAGATCAGCTTGGATAATATACGACACAAACAGTTTACGGTTCAGTCAAAATAGTCGGCAAGAAGAAAAAAAAAATCACACTATATAGCTTCTAAAAACACTTAACCAGATAAAAAGATCTATCTTATAATGGACCAACTGCCCCAAAGGTCCCGTCAACATTTGCCCCACATTTACCCCCCGCCCCGTCTGTCACTTCTGCAGCATGCCGGATTAACCAGGCACACATCCCACTGAGACGCTCTCAGTCCCACACCTCTCCACGCCAGTAAAGCTCAGATTAATGTGAAATGTGCAAAGTGTGATTACGCACAGTCCGAGCGAGATACGTCATCTGTGTTGTTGCTATGCGTCATCTAAATCCCAACTTCATACAACATCAACAACATGCTTTACCTACAAGCGATCGGGGCTCTTAATCCAAAACAAGCAGGAAAGCACATCATCATATCTGTAAATCCTGATCCTGATATGATGAAGCTTGAACAGCAACAGGCTGGTTAAATGAATCTTAAAAAACCCCAAAGCATCTCACTTCTTTTGTCATGTTTTGGGGAAAAAATCTTCAAAAACTTCAAAATTTATATTGCAATCGACCAATGATGCAACCATTCTAAAAAATAAAACACATAAAGAGACATAAAGGCTGAAAATATTCAAGAAGACAGTCTAGATTAACAATTTAACTCAATAAAAAAGAGAAAAGAGTCACCTGGGAGCCGAGAGGTGTGCTCCACTGATCACTTCCTCGCTGAAGTCAAAGTGCCCAGCTCTGCACCTAGGGGACCGCCGCGGCATTCTTCTCCCTTCCACCTACTCCCGTCTCATCAGGCAACAAAAAGCACCGCAACTGTGGCTGCTCACTCATACACACACACACTGACAGACCCTCTCTCTGTGCAGTCACAGGCCACGTGCTGGAACAACGTAGGCTTTGGCAGACACTAACAGGCAGATCTGGGCTGGAACACTCGCAGTTGCTCTGTTTATCTGACCGCCTGTCCTTTTCCCCTCTGTATTAAACCACAGAAGATTAGTCAGTGCGTTCATCATCCCACCCGCCCTTCCTTTGCCCACCTATGATGTCCTATAAAAGCATATGTGGTAATACTAACTAGTGGAAAATCCTGTATTGCAGTTGAGAAACTCTAATGTCCATATGGTGTTATGTAGTTAGAAAAATGTTTGTGTTTTCACAGAACAACACATAGTGAAAAAAATTCACAATCCCTTCAATCATAGATAATTTCAGGCAACAAATTGACCTTTTTAACTTTCACCTGCAGGTCTCTTTAGTTATTTGAGGTACCTTATACACAAAGGCAGAGCTCAACAGTAAGTGGCTGCCGAGCTGATAAACAGGCTTCAACTTTTGGCTTTTGAAGAAATACAGGTGCATCTCAATACATTAGAATATGATGGAAAAGTCTATTTCCAGTAGTTCAAGTCAAATAGCCCCAACAAAGTATTGAGTCATATAGATGGACATACTTCTCAGAGGCCAACATTTCCATATTAAACATACTTTTAAAATTGGTCTTTTGTAATATTACATTTTTTTTGAGACACTGAATGTTAGGTCTTCATTAAATGTAAGCCATAATCATTAACATTAGAAGAAATTAAATACATTAAGACATGAATGTTTCATGCTGTGTGTAAAGGATCTATATTATGTGTTATTTCCACCTTTTAAATTGAATTACTTATAATTTAAGTTTCTTCTTGTTTTTCATTCAGGTTAATCTGGTGCTTTGTCAGTTGAATCATTTTGCACATTAGCTTGTGATGTTGATGGGTTAATCACACTTTTTACCCCACGGTCAACTTAATTAGCCTCACCATTGACTCTCAAACAGATGTCTGTGCACATGCGAGTAAACAAATCAATGCATGTGCAGCGTTGTGTGTTTCCGGTTCTGACTATAACTGCAACATTTCTGAGTAATGTTTAAATACCACTAATGTAGCACATTTTGAAATACACTAATGGAAAAAATTATTAGACCACCTTTGTTTTCTTCAGTTTCTTGTTCATTTTAATGCCTGGTAAAACTAAAGGTACATTTGTTTGGACAAATATAATGATAACAACAAAAATAGCTCATAAGAGCCATATTCCATGGTTTTCTTGATAATAAATCATTATCAAGAAAACCATGGAAAATGTCTAGATATCAGAAAGGCAACATCAGTAGGGCTGCAGTATATTTAACTGACAAACAATTTTTAAATTGTTACTGATGACTGGTGCCATCAGTCATTCTACAGGCATGGAAAAAAAATATTAGACCATTGTTTTCTAATGCCTGATCCAACTAAAGGTACATTTGTTTGGACAAATATAATGATAACAACAAAAATAGCTGATAAGAGTTTAATTTAAGAGCTGATATCTAGACATTTTCCATTTTCTTGGTAATAATTTTGGTTATTATCAAGAAAAAAAAGACATTGAAGAAAAAGGGTGGTCTAATATTTTTTTCCATGACTGCATATCTTTATATATATATTAGGGGGAAAGTTTTTCCTGGTTGCTGTCCCTTTTTTATATGCTAAAAAAGTACAAGAAATGGCAACTATTACTGTCAACTCCTGACAGGTTTGTTTTCCTGTATTAGGAATTAAAACTGCCCGATCAGGAGCACATTAGACTGCAATTCACTCCTCTTTATAGATAGATTACTTTATTCATCCCAGAAGGGAAATTCAGGGAAATTCCTTATTTAGGAAGGAGAGACGGGCTGAGGAGGCCAGAGTAGAGGAGAGAGAGTTATTAGGGTAGAGGTGTGTGGGACAAAGTTTCCGAGATGTTCAAGAGATATTAAAGTACATCATGATTGGCAAAAACACATGAAGAGATGAACCTGGTCTCACAGAAATCCGTGAAATAGCCACGGATTTCGCTTAACTCAAAATCCGTGGAATAGCCACGGAATCGCTCAAATTTCCGTGAAACTGACACGGATTTCGCTACAATGCAAGTTAATGACAGTCATATCCCGTGGCTATTCCATGGATATTTGTTCCTATTGGTTTGTTCCAAGTCACGTGACTTTCAAGGTCCCGGCGGTCAGAACAAAAAACATGGCGGACAGTTCTCTCATTTTTAGTGAAAAAATTAATATTTTGACTTTGTTTCTGCATAAAAATGGATTTTGATCACATTTCTAGCGAGAAATATATGTTTTATTTTCTAAATATTCACTCAGTGAATGTACATAATCACTTTGGGGTGAAGATCTCGCCAGAAAAATATGACTGTCATTAACTTGCATTGTAGCGAAATCCGTGTCAGTTTCACGGAAATTTGAGCGATTCCGTGGCTATTCCACGGATTTCTGTGAGACCATGTTGGAAGAGATGCAATAATCGTTGCGGTCAAGGGATGAAAAGCCTGACTATCCTGACAAATTAACCTTATATAACCTACAATAACACAAGACTCTAGTTCAGGCAGAAGAGTGTGTAGTATTAGAAGTAATCAGTGTAAATTCAGCACTCTGTCAGTGTTTATATACTGTATGTCCAGTTCATTTCATACTGGAGGTAACTCAATAGGCTAAAAGCCTCACTGATATTGACTGGCTGACACTGAGAGGAACCAGAACCTCTCATTATCATCTGAGTGCAAACACAGGAAAAAAAGAAACAGGCCGGCTTTCTTATCCCAGACGACTGCTGTATAAATATCAATTTTTAAAAACTCCGACTGCACACACCAGATCCAGAGAGTTAAACAGTGAGTGCAGCTCAATATCACAGAGGAAAAACAACTGGTGCTCTCCTGTGATCAGCTTGTAGTTTTCCACGTTGCAGCAATAAAAACTATTTTTGATGAAATAATGTCATCATCTGCCACACATTTCAACACATAAAGTGGAGAAGTGTTATGACATGTTCCTGGAAAGCAGCAGAGGATTTTGAATATGACTCTGCTGCTGTTTATTGGCAAGAATAGCTGTTTACTGGCAAGAATCTGCCGATATGATAGATAGGCCTGTCACCAAGACACATTTCTTAGGACGATATACTTTCCCAGAAATTATCCCGATTAACGATAGTATCGTTGTATCGATGGCGTTTTCATTTTATTACGATATTAGAGCATACTGAGTACATCCTTTTCCACAGCAATGGATTTTTAAATCTCGAGAATATTAAACATTTGAATTGAAATGTGGAAAAGAAATATTTAAATCCATCCATCCATCCATTATCGTTAACCGCTTATCCGGAAATATTAAAATATCCTAGATAAATAAAACATAAATAAATAAACTACAACCAAAACAATTAAAATACACTTTCAGGCTGTTAACAGAACATTGCACTGAGATGATTATTATGTATTATATTATTTTATTATCAAAATAACATATAAACAGCTGGAATGGCTGCTTGGGAAATATAGTTGTTGTTTTTTTCGGCAATTTGTGCTGCCTGTCAAACATTTGCAGCATTACTTTAAACACAACACAAAAAGCACAAAAAGTCACGCATGTAAACGACAATATATTGAGTCTAGAAAAAAAACTATCGTGTCACAACCCTTGTGTCACATATTGTGACACAAGGGTTATGATTCAATACAATTCCATGTATTGCGGTACTGTGAGCACGGCAATAGACTGCAAATTAGTCTCATTTCATAGTATAAAGAACACACAAACATATGCATAAGATCTAAGTAAAACTGCAATTATGCAATTAGAACAGTGGGATCTGTTATTATTAACCCATTTAGGCCTAAAACGGCCTAAATGCCTTTAAAAACCTCTGGGCGATTTTAAAATAAGCCCCTAAAACCTGAAGTTTTTCTGGAAATTCAACAGAAGTGTCAACGCTTCCTACTAAATAATCGATTTTTCAGCCTAGGAATGAAATAAATGAATGAAATAAAAAAGCTTATACCTGTGGCTTCCATGAGAAGTTGAGTTTATTTGTCCAAACCTTCAATAAAGTTTTTTTTTTTTTAAATCAACGTTTTGAATTGCGACACTCCCACATGTATTCTGATGCATTTCATTGGCCAAGAGACCGAAAATAGGTGGAAAAAACTACAAATACTACAAAACTACGTATCCGCTTTCCCGGCTTTAATGGTAGAATAACGCAACAGCGCTCCCGGTTTTAATGGTAGAAATGCAGTAATGCTTTCCCGGCTTAAATGGGTTAAATCGATTCAGTGTTTTTGAGAATTGTTACAGTATCACAAAACACAATATCGAAAAACTCAAGTGCACCGATATTTTAATAGACCAGAATAGATGACTGTAGGTTGCAGGGTTGAAAATTTATGGACATTTGGTATGTCACCATGGTTACCGAGGATGCTATTGGAGTCTCCATATAATCAGAATTATTATTATGATAATTATAAAAACCTGTGTAAAATAGTCTTTTATTTTTATTTTTAGATATCTTCATCAAATTTGAACTGGAAGTAGGTAACAGTTTATACTATATACGTCCCAGCTAAAATGATCTGCAGGCCTGTATTTACCAAAAATATTCAGGCTGACAATAAAAACAAATTTTTCACTGTGTTTCAGCTTCCATCACTCAATAACAGCAGCACTTACAGTTATACTGACTCTTTGGGAATTAACTCTAGAGTGTTACCTTTCAAATGTGACCAAAACCACAGATTTACTCCAAACTAAAAGAAAATGTTGGGGGTTTTTTTAGGCATTTTAAGGTTAATTAGAGAATTTGTTATATTATCACAAAACACAATAGCAAAATACTCAAGTGTACCGATATTTTAATAGACCATTTATATTGTTTATTCTGTACGGCATCTATTCTATATCTTTGCATCCTGGAAGACAAATCCTCCTCTGTGTCTTTTCCTTGCAGATTTTTTTTTCTTTTCTTTTCTTTCTTTCTTATTATCTGAACTTATCTGAGGCTTAATGGATGGAGCATGTTGCATGTACAGATTGTAAAGCCTTCTGGTTCTTTAAATAAACTTAAGATATGCATGGAACTGCAGCCAATTATCATTGCCAGACTCTACGTACGTTTTTGGCAGCGTCTGATTCCAGAGTTTTTACATACCAGTTAATCTCTTTGATAAATAACTGTCCTGGACTCTAACTCACCCTGGTCCAAGGCCATTTTTGGCAACTTGGAATAAACTACAGCTAAAGAATAGTTTGTCAGAGTTTAGAATAAATCCAAATAGCATGTCACCTCTTTAAGAGCACAATAAATAAACAGCCTTGACAAATAAAGACAAGCAGAGTGAAGCAGCAGCTCTCTCCGTCCCTTCCTGCTAAACAAACACACCAACAAGAAGACTTTATAATACGGCCCTTAATAACCATTAATTAACAAGTAATAAGGCATTGTTCTCGCTTTAGATCCGGTAGTTGCAAAAAGCATAGTTAACTTATAGTTAACTTATAATAGATGAGCAATAAAGTATATTTTAATATTAATAAGCAAACAAAATAAGATTAATAAAGGCATGGCAAAGACATAATGGGTGGGTCATGGGTGTTTGTAATGCCATTATTAACACTTATACACTACTGGTCAAAAGTTTTAGAACACACCAACTTTTCCAGAATTTAATTGAAAATTATGCAGTTTAATGTCTCAGTGTACTCTGAAATTAATGCACATTTGCAACATTTAAAATTCTTTATTAAGCATGATAGTGTTTTGAAAGTAAAAAAAAGATTCAAAATCACATTTTATGTTGGACTAAAGGACTAAAAAAAGACACAAAATGACCAAAAAAAAGACACAAAATGACTTACAAAGACATGAAAAGAATTAAAAAATGGACAAAATAGCCCAAGACTCCATAGAGTTAAGTTGTTAACCCGTTTCTTGTTCCCTGAAAAAGGCCTACTTGTATAATTCTGAAATGTACATTATTTTTCAGTTTTGGTTAAGCTTACCTTTTTTTATTTACCTCTGGCAGTTCACCACTTACCTTTGTACCCTTTCAAGCTGTTCATTTGACTTGAACCGCTTGAATTTCAATAAAAAAATGGAAAAATTGGGGTGTTCTAAAACTTTTGACCGGTAGTGTATAAGCTTATAAACACACAATAATGTTAATAAGCATCTCGTAAGGACTTACAAAGGCCTTATTACTTGTTAATTAATAGTTAATACAAGGACCTTAATATAAAGCGTTACCCAAGACTCTTACCAGGTGTTGGCTACAGTGAAGCGCCTGTATCGCTGGAGATGCTTGTTCACCACCTGCTTGCGGTAGTGTCTCGGTGAGCTGTTCGGTGAGAGTTTCTGCACAGATTTATCAGCAGCAGCGTCTGCCTGCTCCGACCTGAGCTCCCTGTCGTCTCCTCTGGCTTCCATCAGTGCAGCTGCTTTACTAACAAGCCTGATACAAGAAGAGTGTTGCCACTTTCCCGGCGTTTTAAAAGCTACGGCCTTCAAAATGTTTGGGAAAAACTACCGCTGCTTTTATATCTTGATAAAAGAATAAGGAGTTGTTATGTTGAAATCCGGTGCCAGAAAGACACTTCCTTCCCTGAGAACAAATTCACAATACTGCAAAAACAAATACCAACTCAGAAGAATATGGCTGAGCTTTTGATCCATTTGATTGGTAGATATTTTTTTCCCAGCTGTCACATTCATACTGCGAATCCCAATGCAAAAGAACAAGCTGATTGGCTCATCAATAACAGCTGCACAACAACAACAAAAGTTGTTGAGAGTTCACAGCGACATGCAGAGCAAAAGTTTTCCAGATCCTGACCTTTAATCCAGATAAATGCTTTTAAAAGGCAGCAGAGCAGAGTACGAGAGTCACTGAGATGAAAGCAACTGACAAGAGAGCAGTAATCATCTGTAGTTTAGTGGATGAGTCATACAGGTTCAAAGAAAAAGGGCCATTCAATATAGTAAAGTAGTAGCCATCATTAAACCGCCCTATTATCCATATTGGCTGCATTAATGCTGACATGGAACAGCAGCCCACTGTTCATCCTCAGAGGTATATGCAACAATAACAGAGTCTGCCAAATGATTCTGCACCATCTGATGCCTCTTCTCCAGGGCACGGGGTTACAGTCACGACTGCAAGATACGAGTAAAAGTTAAAAAGACGAGGTGCTGAAAACACTGTGCTAAACCACAAATAAAAATAAAAGGTCACGGCCGGCTCTGCTGCTAATTTGCAAATCTAATGTCGAAAGTAGACAGAAGAAAAACACCAGCCTCCCACTGTTAGCAACACAAAATTCTGCTCTCACAAAAATAAAAACACAGCTCTGAAAAACTGAGAAACTGAGAAAGCTGAGAACTTCATAAAAATAGCAAATGAAAACCTACTTTTCCACTGAAAATTATTTGGTTCTTATCAAGATTTTTAAAAAAACGTAGAAGTGTTAGATAATGTATCTTGTTATAAGAGTTCCTTTTCTTTTTTTAAGTATTCAACTTTACACTATAATCTTATTTCTAGATTTAATAATCTAAAATTAAGAAATCTTGCTGCATGGACGGATAATTTAATTTGCTTTGAGTAACTTTTCCCTCAGATTAAGTGTTTTTATCTTGTTTTTAGACAACCCTTTTTTGCAGTGTTGATTTGGCATTTAATGAATGTCATTCTTATCATTGCTGACTAATTTACTCATTTTAATTTCATTTTGTGCTTACATTCTTATGTTTTACCATCTGCTGCCTTTTTATGGTCTGATTTTCTTGTTCATTTGGCCTTGTTATAATGTGTTTCTTTTTATTGTACTTATAGCACTTTGACCTAAACCTTCTGTATGAAAAACGCTCTATAAATAAAGTTTGTTGTTGTTGCAGACTTGCAGAGTTTCCCATTAATTACCGAGACTTTGGCGGCCTGCCAGAGTCTAATCTGTCCCACCAGGGTCTAATGTGCTGCGTTAACGTCACATTTCAAGCTTCTTAAAGTATATCTACACAATTCATAATAAAGAAAAAGTTTTTTTGTTGCCTTTGCACAGCATAGTGTCTGTCACCAGTCAGTCAGTCAAAACCCCGACCCTCACTTCTCCATCCTCCTCCGAGACATGTGAGCAATTTCACACACTTACACACGTAATAAAAATTACGAAAAGAAATCAAATTCAAAATCAAAATTAATTACTTTAAATATGATGGAATGGTGGCATTAGAATCTTTGAGAGGCCACCAAATTTGGGCTTTTATTGAAAAAAAAAAATTCTCCTAGCCAGCTATTTTCCCACACTGGCTGGCTGCTCCATGTTCTAGTGGAAAGCATGTTGACAACAATAAAAAACGACCCAGTAGGATAAACAATAAAGATTCTATAATACAGTATCACCGGACTGTGAAAAATGTTATGTGAGGTGTTTTCTCTCATTTAGCTCTCAAAGTGCACAACATTGATGCATTTTACTTAAAAATATAATCGGTCCAACTGCGGCCCTCATGACGATATTTTGTGGCCCTCATCTTGATATGAAAGTTTAATGTGAGTTTTAAATGAATGCCACTTTACCGTGTTGTGTGTGGAAGGTCCCTTTATTGCTCCAGCTGGAGCTTTGTTTCACTTGTTTCTATGACGACGTTAACAAAAAGAAAGGCAGCTGCTACCGGACCATTTATTATCTGCCGTGTTGTTGTTACCGGAAGAAGTGGAAATGTTATGTTATGTAATTTTGTGTCTTTTTTTTATAAATCATTTTGTGTCTTTCTTTGTAATTTTGTGGGGGGGGGGGGTTTCTCATAATTTTGTGTCTTTTTTTAATAATTTTGTGACTTTTTTAGTAATTTTGTGTAATTTTTTGATCATTTTGTGTCTTTTTTAAGTAATTTAGTGTTTTTTCAGTCATTTTGTGTCTTTTTTTTGGTCATTTTGTGTCTTTTTTTCAGTCATTTTGTGTCTTTTTTAAGTAATTTAGGTTTTTTTCTGTCATTTTGTGTCTTTTTTTAGTCATTTTGTCTTTTTTTTGGTCATTTTGTGGCCCCTAGGTAATTTGAGTTTGAGACCCCTGCTCTAGATGGTTCGGTGCTGAACCCCATATGTGAACTCCATAGTGTCTCACTGTGATGGGGGTCTTACCTGTCGGGGTCGGCCTGTGTGATGTCGATGCGGGGCAGACAAGCGAAGGGCAGACTTGTGGGTCTCATCCGGGTCACTGGATCTTCGTCAGGTGTCGGCGACCTGCCTCTGTCCCTCTCGTTTTCTGCCTGTCGCCATGACAACGGAGGCAGCTGCAGGTTGCCAGAAAACCGTCTGTGGACTTTGCACACCTCTACCCCGAGCGTGCTTCCCGTGGTATATTGTCCCACAGGAGGCTCCTTATTCTCCTGAGGGGTGAAGAAAGAGAAGAGAAAAAAAAAAAAAATTACAATTTCATGGGTTACGTTTCCATGAAATTGGCTCATAATAATCCCTCTGGAGAGGCTTTGCGGTGAATAAACATGAAGAAAATATGGGTGAAGTGTTTTTGTGTTAATGACAATAGCAGGAAATCAACAAACAGAAACAAGGATTCTGATAAAAGGAAAGCATAAACTCAATAGAGCCAAAAGGAGAGATTTATGATACCAATTTAACACATAAACACGTAGACGTAAACATGCTTCAACTAACTAAACAATATGCCTGTCCTGCACATACTGTATCCCTGATTTAAAGCAGTGTTTTACTGTATATTGGCTATATTTACATTTCACTACACAGAGAAAAATTAACAGTTTGATCAAAGCCTATTTCAGGCCCTTGACACCTGAGCTGCCAATTGACATTTTTACGGAGGAGTGTTGAATATAAATTGTGTGTTTAATGAGTCTGGTTGAGTGCTGAGGTTCCAGTAAGGAGCCCTGGGTTCTATATTGTAATGACGGGTTGTAAACAAGCCAGGGCGCTGAGGAAACAGAGGCGGGCTGCCAGAGCTCATTCTGCATATATCACCCTCCACTTTATGTTCACAGCGCGTGAAGTGTCAATGAAACTCGCCGACAGGCTGCAGATGAACAGGGGAGAAGGGGAGGCACCGTGATGTCGAGGAGGGGGAAATGGATGGGGGGGTCGAGGAATTCCTAGAACACGGCCTTGGCAAAACATTTGTTCCATCTTGTTTATGTGTTGCAGCAGATTCGTGACAGGAAGAGACTGACAGTGAGTGAGAGAGAGAGAGTGAGGAGGAGAAAGAGCCAAGACACATTGTGAACTCGCTGTCATCGGGACTGACGACTCATCATAATATGACAAGACCGAGCCTGCACATGTTCAACTAATTATTCTGTTGACTTGATGGGCGTTTGGAAGAAAACCTGCCAATTCCAGCATCTATAACGTTAACGACCAATTAATAAATTAATCGCTTTGTTTTTTATATATACTCCATTATGTATAAAAACATGCATACATGGAGAAAAATAAAGATGTATATAGAGTACCATGCAAAAGCCTGTTTTGATAACGGACGCATTTATTTTGAAAGGACGAAAAGAGACTTTCTGTCAATCATAAAACTAACTGAAGTGAGGGGATATTTAAAGATAAAAAGTCAAGGAGTTCAATGTTTTATGTTTTAGCCACCGAAGAGGCATGAGGTTAGTTTTCACAGTAATCTTCATATTTAAGTGTGTTTTGTGTTAAAATAAGTTTTGGATCAAATTAAACCTAGTAATTCATGCTAGCAAGGTTTGATACAGTATGCTAGTTTTGCTCTAATAAATACTCTTTAATAAATACTCGGTTTGCAAACTGTATTACTTAATTCTCAGCTCATCATAGGTACCAATGTTTATAATTATTTTCATTTGAAATTACAGATTTCTCAAATTACTGATCATTTCCTTAATTCCTAAATGTCTCGTTCTATCAAACCAAAATTCCAAAGCTATTCAATTTACTATAATAGAAGATAAAAACCAGCAAAGCCTTCAATCTGAAAAGCTGAACTGTGGGTTTTATTCAACTATTGAAATTGTTGCATATTTACTAAGCAACTACTGTAATTGTTGCAGTTCAAGTAAAGATTACTCAAACAGACGCTAAACTAAAACAAGTAGTAGTAGTAGGAATGGGTGTTTGGAAGAAACCTGCCAACTCGATTATCTATAACGTTAACGATCAATTAATTGATTAATCGCCGCATGCATACATGCGCAAAATAAAATATAATATACAGTACTATGCAAAAGCCTGTTTTGATAACAGACACTTTTATTTTGAAAGGACGAAGATATTTCCTGTCGATCGTAAAACTAATTCAAGTGAGATTATACTGTAAAGATAACATCAAGGAGTTCAATGTTTTATGTTTTAAACAAATTAAACCTAGTAATTCATGCTAGCAAGGTTTGATACAGTAAGCTAGTTTAGTTCAAATTAATCCTCTTGTATTTCTGTGTGTTTTATAATTGTTATTGCAACTTTCAGTTTGCAAACTGTAGCTTTATCCAATTTAATTCTCAGCTCATTGGCTTATTGACGTACGGCCGCAAAACTGAACGCTCGGCCGTGTTTCAGTTCAGTGATACCGATATAAAATTTAAATAAAAAAATACACAGATCAATTAAAAATTCGATGTGATCGACCACATTCTTAACGACCATTAATTAATCATTGATTAATTATTCCCATCCCTAAAACGGCCCACTATGTAAGTACAAGTACATGTTTCTTGCTGAGGTGATGCATTCAGAAGACGAACAGTAAAATAAAATCTCTCAATGGTCTGGCACCACTGTCATCTGCTCCCATTGAAAAATGTCCGCTTTACTCCATCAAGTAAACAGGGTTCGTACACTTTAGCAGTGGTCAAATTCAAGCACTTTTCAAGGACTTTCAAGGTAAATTTTCAGGCTTTTCCAGTGTCTTACAACTGTTGTAAATTGCATGTTTTAGATGAATTACTTACATACTAAAAGGGGGAGATTTCACTTAACCATACCAACAGTGATGGTGTTACACTTTAAGAAGGAACGGTCTTCATTTCAGATAGGCTACTCATTATTTTTTACATTGAACATGTAATTATCTATAGTCTATAGATGGATATAGTCAGATTGCAAGAGAAATACAGTAAGAATTTCAAGCATTTACAAGCACTTTATCCAAAATCCAATCAGTTTTTAAACCGTGAAAATACATTTAAATTCAAGTAGTTTCAACGATTTCAAGCACCCATACGAACCCTGAGTAAAGTAAATTTCAAGTCCAAATTGGCTCTTCAGATAGGACAGAGAGATCCTTTCTGGGATTTAAAATCTGTTGAAAATCTTTTGAGAGATGAAGGCCAAAAGGAGAAATTCTAATTAATCAGTGAGGGGGTGAGTGAGTGAGCGACGTGAGAGAGAGCTGTCACACGAGAGCTCACAGTGATTTAAGGAAATAAAGACAACAGACAGAAATATGAAGTCATCCCACCTCCTCTTTCCAGTGAAAGTGATGAACAGTAATGGCAGGGAGACGCCAAATGGGAAGCAAATAAGAAACATGAATGAGAGAGTTTCTGAATGACGGAGAGATAGTTAGAAACCACAGTCAGAGTCGGAAGTCTGCCTTCCTTTCTGATTGTCCGTAAACAGCTCTGCGAACTCCTCTGCTCCTTCTAGGAAATGCAATTTGTTTGATTTATTCCGCCTGTCTTTTTAACAGACAGAAGATTCTTCCCGTCAGAGGGAAAAGGCATGAAAATTAAATCAGGCAAAACACGACTCTGTTCACTAACACGATCAAACAAACGTTCCAATCCAAGACCTAAATAGTCTCTTGTCAATATGTCACAGTGGCATCGCCGCTTCGCTGCCAAATTATTAATCACTCGGGTATCGATTGTGTCTCTGACATCTGGACATGTAATCCTAGTTCTGCATTGATCCCACGTCTGTGGCCCGAATGGCATTTGGAAGAGGAAATGCGTCTGATTCATTTTGATTGTACATCTGTATGTAAGCCAGGAGTAGGATAAGGATGTTGACGACAGTAAATTTAGAAGCCTGGATGTATCGTATGAGCCAGAACACGGTCAGAAAAGGACAGGAACCGAGATGAAAGGTAAAGCAATGAGTCTGAAACGGAGGTAGTGTATCTCCGGTGTCAAACAGAGGTGGAGTGGGTGTTTTCTCGATGAAGATGAAAGGGCTCTCTCTTGGCCGCAGAGTCCAAACAACTCCAGTGTTCTCTGGGATATTTCCAAAAAGGCTTTTTGAAGAAGGTGGTACAAATGAGAGAGTGAAGCTCAAACAGCACAGCTTCATGTGGGGCCTAAATTATTGAATCCTGAAGCTAGAGAAACAAAATGAGAGGCTGCTTTAATTATTAAGCACGTAAAGGATCTGAATGTAATGTGGGAGACGGACACTCGAGGGTGTTGAGGTAGCAGATGGGTTACTGAATCACATTTAACTTCTGTGAAATAAAGATACTTTGACTTCAAAAAAGAGCTTCTGAAACCATGATAAGATAAATAACACATACATATAATTTAACTGCTCGTGAATTCATATTTTTATTAAGGATTAACCAGTATTTTCTTTGAATTTCCAATACCAAAATATTTATATGGTTTATATGTTTTTTTTTTGTCTACAGTACAGGCCAAAAGTTTGGACACACCCGTCTCATTCAATGCGTTTTTCTTTATTTTCATGACTATTTACATTGTAGATTCTAACTGAAGGCATCAAAACCATGAATAAACACATATGGAATTATGTACTTAACAAAAAAAGTGTGAAATAACTGAAAACATGTCTTGTATTTTAGATTCCTCAAAGTAACCACCCTTTGCTTACTAGAATATAAGACATGTTTTCAGTTATTTCACACTTTTTTGTTAAGTACATAATTCCACATGTGTTCATTAATAGTTTTGATGAATCTACAATGTCAATAGTCATGAAAATAAAGGAAACGCATTGAATGAGAAGGTGTGTCCAAACTTTTGGCCTGTACTGTACATCAGGGGTCGGCAACCTTTACCCACAAAAGAGTCATTGTTGGCGGGAAAAAATGGAAAAATGTCTTATTTTGAGCCTTACAATGAAGATTAAACAGCCAATCTTAATTACTAATAGATCATCATGACCATTTATTAATATGATTTTATCAGAATGCAGCAAGGACCCAAGTGCAAAAGAGAGGCTGGACACCAAATAAATATCTCAGGAGATTTAGAATCGAAAGGGAAACTCAAAACTAGATATGAAGTTGGCAGAATTTAGAGGTTAAGGTGCCGGGCCGTAGAGTTTCATAAGCTGTGATGCACATTTTAGTTGTTGAAACATCATTTTAATGCCATATATAAGCTACACATTTTAACAATTGTAGAATACAAATTTCTTTGGGCCTACACCAATGGTAAATGAAAACTACAATGTAAGAGATTCCTTCATTTTATTCATTTGTTTCATTTCGGATAATTTTTGTCTCTGGCTCTGGAGCTGCAGGTTGCCTACCCCTGGTCTACATAATATTGAGTTTATATGATTCAGTTTTTTAAGTTCTTAAGTTTGTATTTTTTAGAAAGTCTTATGTCAGATATTAAATGCTTGTCGATGAACTGTGTAAACAGCAAGAGCATTGACAGAAATTAGTGAAGGACTTGGTTGTCCTATCTCCAACAAAGTCTGTTACAAAATATATTAGAAAGTTGTAAATAAACCAAAAAACAAAATAATATGCTATAAATAAGTACCATTTTCCCCCGTTGCTGTTACAGAACCTTTTATATGTCCTCAGGTTTGGGAAATACTACCTCCGACGATATGGACTTTTTAATCACCCCGCGGTAAAAAAGCAATGTTGCCCTGCTGTTTTCTGGTTAATTGCAAATGTCGTTGTTCTAGTATTTGTTACTCATTTAAATGACAATAAAGTTGAATCTCATCATCTCAAATGTCTTAAATGGATCAAATTAAACCTAGTAATTCATGTTTGCAAGGTTTGATACAGTAAGCTAGTTCAGTGATACAGTCAGAGATAAAATTAAATTAAAAATATACACAGATCGATTAAAAATTCCACGTGATTTACCAAATTCTTAACAACAATTAATCAATCATCGATTAATTATTCCCATCCCTGGTTATCATCACTGCCCTACTACTACTGGGTAGCATGAAAGCTGTTGAAAGCAGCATTGCCATCTATCGCAATACACTGAAGTACATTAACATTTCAAACTTTAATAAAGCCTGCATAAACAACCCTGCCGTTAGGGTCTGAATAGGCATTTTAGGTCCTAATAATTGCTATTTATTCTAAAGTGAGATTTTTGAAAAATGTGTGTGCCATTACCTAAATGACTGCTGGTATAAAAGTGAAAATTACCATTAATTATTCCTGACATGAATGGCCTTTTTACTGGATTAAATTGCCTATTTCCTCTAATAAAAGTGGGAAATCAACACCATTAGAGGAGTTTTATTATATTTGTGCATTATCATAGATATTCAGTAACTCGCCAGTCCTGCATTTTAGGGGGGTTGGAGTGTGATGGAGGCCAGTCACAGCAGGAAAACTTTCATCATCCAGGATGTAGCTCGGCCTCTGAGCTTCTGTTGCACAATGTCATGTAAATGATCTGGCGTGGCGGCCCAGTCATAAACACCGGTGGCGTGGAGGAGAAACAGATGGGCCTCTCTGTTAGATCTCTGTCCTTCCTCTTCTGATCCATGTTTTCTCTCAGTCCATGCCCTGAACGTCTCCTGGTGTGAACCGTTTTTACACCTTTCCTCCTCTTCCCGCTCTGCCTCCTTAACTCTGCATTATCCCCCCAACTCTGTCTCCATCCTCTTTCTCACTCTCTGTCTCGCGGACAGACACACAAAACACACTGTCCTTCATCCTCCCCGTCCCTGTTCCAACACACACACACACCAACCCCGCTCTCTGCAGCGTGTCCTGCTGGATAGCGGTCTGTTGTGTACAGTACAGTCATCTGTTTATGAGTCACCGAGCACCGCACAGACATACTGCACCTTGCTGCCTTTGTGTATTCCCACTAGAGCTCACTGTACACTCACTGTTGTTTCGGGGGGTAACAGAGGGAAGGGCGGACGTTACACGATTTACAGCAACTGTGCAAACTGCAGAATCAGGCTGTAAAACTTTAAAGGCGAGATGCGGAATTTCAGATAAAGAGAAATCATGAGTGGCTGTTTAATGAACACACGGATGGATTCATGGTTGTACAGATGGATGGTTGGGAAAATCAATACTTACATCACCTGGTGTAACCCCCTGAGCACTCCTGCTTTTCTTCATCCTGAGGGATGTTCAGTCAGACTCTCACTCCCTCTCTCGCTCTCGCTCTCTCTCTCTCTCTCCCCGTCTCTGATTCTCTCTCCGAAACGCAGCTTTTTCCTGCTTCTTCTGCTCTGGGCAGCCTCGCCAGTACGCCTGCACATGGGAGGCAGAGAGGAAGGGGAGGGCAGTGATAAAGTAACCACTTCCAAAAGTTATTCTGCTTCCCTCACAGTGGACATCATGTCTGCAATTGTTGTCAGACTTATTGCTCTGACTTGGTAATGCAGCTCTGCGTCCAGTACTTTGACAAGTCTGAACTGGGTTGCATTACAGAAAAGCAGACATTACATGAACTGTGATGGATTACGCAAGTCAGCAGTTACAAGTTGGTACAAGTAGACAATCATAGAGCATTAAAACGAAAAGAAAAATACAGATAATAGACACAAAAACAACACAATAAAAGGTATAAAACACAACTATTTGACTTGTATTTGGCATGTCAGCATTTAAATTGTGAGCATTGACTCTATACCAGCATTGGTCAGCAAGTTTAGAGCTGATATAACAGTAGATGGCGTGTTGAGCCATTTTCAGCTTCAAATCATTTAGTTTACAGCTCACAAACACACATTTGTGTGCAGTATATCTTTAATACTCTGTAATACAGACAGTTTGTATGTTTTTTGTTGTTATTTATTTTACCAGTCATGATGACATTGATTGTTAAATATGTGTGATTTGTACACTGTAAAAAAAAAAAGGTAAATGTAAATTGTATTAAAATGCGCAGTAATGTGCTGCCCACTGCTCCTTGCATGGTGTGTTCACTTGCGTGTAAAAAAGGATGGGTTAAATGCAGAGGTTGAATTTCCCCATTGTGGGATTAATAAAGAAATCTTATTATTATTATTTGTAAAACCATTCATTTAGACTAAATAGTCCCTTTATTTTAGGGTTATTGTGTCCTTGTGACATTATGGTATCTGTCCATTAATTTCACAAGAAAAAAACTGAATTTTTTTGTACTATTCCTTAAAAGCATCTACTATGTTGATATTCAGTATTTAATTTTACGGCCTATTTCTGATGCAATTTCACAGTGTTTTACTGTAATTTCTACAACCATGTTTTACAGTGTAGTTAATGTGCTAAAATGTGCAAAAAAATACAATGCTCCTTTAACCCTGGTATGTATTACTGCATAAGCTACATTGAGAATGACTGTGTAAAAAAAAAGAGTGATGGAGTTCATGTTGTTTGAGCCTGAAGGTCTCTTCGTCCAGTCCTGTCTGCCAGCATGTATTAAATGCGCCGACTGTACATTCATCAATAATAGAAAGACCACAGCTGGTGGAAAACCACCAAAAGGCAGACATGAGTGACCAATCTTAGTGACAGACATGAATCAATATTTTCCATGTCACTATTGATCCCCTGCCCTGCGGTCGCCCCCACGTCACCCCTTATTTACAAGCTCTGTGCCCTTGTGTTAAAGTCAGTCAGTGCAGTCAAGTCAAGTGTTATGAAAAGTGAATGTCTCATCTGCACAAACAACAAAATATTGTTGATAGCTTTCGAAACAGCATCTATACTGCATGTGTGGCCTCCTATTGCCCTCAGTTCTTGTGGAGAATGTGACATTAGACACAAAATGACAGCAGATTACACAGCAGGGATGATTGTTTTGAGCATCTGTAAAATTCTGCTGCTGGTTCAAATCTCAGCAGTAGAGAAATGTTCTCAATAATGTATGAGTTTGCATTGATGTGTCTGTTATATTCTCTCCACAAGAAAACCATCTGAGTTCTAAGCATTAGCAGAAAAAGCCCCGTAGATAGAAAAATGTAACAGTAAACTATTTAAAGACATGCATCTTAAGATTTGGATTTCAGTTCAAGTAATAGTTTCCAGAAACTTGAACTGCCATAATCTGACATCTGGCGAATATGAATAAAAATACCATAGTGTTATCATTTATGTGCCCTAGTACTGCCATATTCTGTTCAAATGTCCAGCATGTACTGTAATTGAAACATATTATCTACTATCATTACAACCCCCCAAAATAATGAAGTTGACAGTCTGAGGAAAAATTGTGCTTTCAGATTAATGTTAACATGCTCACAGTGACAGTGCTTAGCAGACATAATGTTTACCATGTTCACCATCTAATTTGTTAGATTAGAGATTATATTAGAGATTAGAGATTTAGCACACTATCATTTAACTATCATAAAAAAATAGTTAAAAGTGTTTTTTCAGGATGACATTTCTTCTGCTTGGCTTAATAAGTGAAATAAACATATAAAATGAAAATGGTTCATTTCACATATTTGCATGTTTATATTACATAGATACTGAGGTGACTCGTGTTAATTTATCAACATCACTCCATAAAAGAAAAAAATTAAAAATTGAAAATAAACTGCTCAAAAATGTAATGTCATGTAAAACTATTGCATTTTATATGTTGGTCTTTCCAATGTACATAAACAAGTTTTAACATGCATTTTTGTGAAAAACAAGTGAATTATCCTCATTGAACCATTATCTGTGAGAGGTAAAGAACACCACTGCACTAAATATTGATTCAGATGTTAGTAATGGAGTTATTAACAAAATATAAACAATGTTTATTAGGATTTTTTGGTTTCTGACACTTTTGGATAATTAAACATGATGCGGTTCCTGAAAAAAACTAAGTATATAAATAATTATAAATAACAGGAGGGTTAATAACAAGCACTAAACACAAAGTGCAAATGAGGCTGATAGGCGTGTAATTAGTTTTGCAGGTCAGACAAAAGTATTCAATTAAAAATAAATTAAAAGTTGATGATGACCTGATGATGGCACTAGGCTTGATGAAAAGTCAGGGGATCAACCAATTAGATTCCTCTATGAATTCTGAATATCGGTTGCAGACTTTATCCCAATCCATATTTCAGTCTTGATCAGCATTACCATTACTAAACCATCCAGATAGTGGGGCTAAAAATGTACAGATTGAACTTACTTAAAAGGAAAATCACTTGGCCTCTCAACACCAAGGCTGTGGCTCAGTTGGTAGAGTGGTTATCCACTGATCGGAAGGTTGGTGGTTTGATCCCCGACCAAGGCAGCCTACATGTCAAAGTATCCTTATTGGGCAAGGTACTGAACCCCAAATGGCTCCCATGCTGTGTTCATCAGTGTATCAATGAACTCCCAATGGTGGCAGGTGGCACCAGTGTGCCCTGGTGGCTTTGGCCACCAGCATGAATGTGTGTGTGAACGGGTGAATGAGCGATCTCTGTAGTGTAAAACGCTTTAGATAAAAGCGCTATATAAGTGCAGTCCATTTACCATTTTTATTCTGTTAAATAGGTGCTTAAACTTTGAACCAACCAACATTTCAGAAATTCCATAAAAGATTTTTCTTCATCAGAACATTCTTTCATCCTTCCAAAGTATACTTATATGGAAGGTTTTAGTATCAGTTGAAACGGACTTAAAACTCGAAAAAAAACAGCTTTGTTCTGTGTCTTTTCATCAAGATCAAGCTTTTACAAATCATCACTGAATGAATGGACCCCAGAACTAAGAGCTACTTTACCACATAAGCACAGAAGACGGACAGAAGAAGGTCATATCAAATCATGTCATGTAAGTCCAGCAATTAGGCCTCACTCTTCAGACCCAGTTTGACCAACACTTTAAAGTTACGTTGGTTTTAAAGCGTTAGGACTATTAGCACATATCATCAGAGGAAAGGCCCATGAAAGTCAGTGTGTCGTTATACCATCTGAGACACGAAAGGGGAACTTTGTAACTGTGTCACTATGTCATATTTTGTAACGAGCAGCGAGGGGACTTCTCGGCCTCTGAGAGACCACTTATTATGAATTCAGGGGGCAGACTCCATATAATTGTCTATTTCTGTGCTTCGAAAGATCGAAAGATTGTCTTTTCTCCAAGGACTTCAGCTAGTTTGAGGAAAATATCACAGTTTAGGGCAACACAGCTCCAGCACCTGGATAGTTTAATGTTGGATAGAAATATACACTCCTCAGCCAATGGAAGTTTATTAGCACAGTTGCAGTTCCATATTGTGAATAACATTGACTGATGTGTTTAACCATGGCACTGTATTAGCACCATTAATTTCACTTGTCCCATATCTTATCTCAACAAGTGAATTCAGATATAGCTGGTAGTGCAACTAATGTGTTTGCCATTTTGTCGGGCTGAAACTAATGACTTAATGTCCATTTATTATTCTAACTGTTCCGTATTTGCCTTCACCCAGAGTCAATATATCCACTTTACTGATGATTACTTAACCAAGAAAGTTCCTTGTGTGAATGTTTTGCGAAAACACCAAAAAAATCAACCCTACAGCATTGGTGTTTGGTTTTATTTGATTTTCTCCATGTCGCCTTAGCCCTACTTGTAAACCTTCTAAAATAAATGAAGTGTTTGTTACAAAATAAAACCCTTTCCCTTGCTATAAGCACTTCAGTGAATATGTCTGGGTCCTCTGAACACATCCAGGGAAGGACTGAGCCCCTAAAACCCAAGAGACCTCTCAAATCAAAGACCATAATTGGACAAAACACACTGGACTGAAACCACACTGCTTCACTTTTCAGATAAACAAACTTCAAGTAACCTCTCATCTCTGTAACCCCAGCAATAGGTCATCCCCATGGCGGCTGCCTCTACCTCTACAAATAATTGATTGTTGATGTGAAACAGGCAACAGAATGCAGAGTCATGAGGCAGCACTCAAGATGCAGCTTGTAAGAATTTGGCTTGGATTTTTGAATAGAAGATAAGGGATCTTCATGCTTAATTTACAACTCAAGGACAAAGCAAAGGCTATGGACAGACTTTGCTTTAAAGCGGTTATTTATTCCATTAAACATGCCTGGTTAAAGTACAAGTTAAGTATGTATGAGTACAGCATGTATGAGTACAGCATGTCGTCTCTTGGCACACTGGCGAGAGAAAAGGCTCTGCAGCTGAATAACTGCATCATCTTCCCCAAGAACACTAAAGACATAGCACCATACGGTGGTTTCAGGCTGCTGAAACCACAATTTGTGTGTGGATTGGCAGAAAATGAATTGGCAATAATTAGATTATAACCCCAATTCCAAAACAAAAATGCACAGCCTTGGGCTCTGGGAAAACCATGGAAAATGTCTAGATACCAGCTCTTAAACTAAACTTATGAGCTATTTTTGTTGTTATCATGATATTTGTCCAAACAAATGTACCTTTAGTTGTACCAGGCATAAAAATGAAAAAGTAATTCCATGATTGTATAACTAAACAAGGCTATATGTTTGTGTAGTTCGACTCCGGCCTACGGCTCTTCTGTGTGGAGTTTGCATGTTCTCCCCGACTCCCCTCAGCGTGGGTTCTCACCGGATACTCCGGCTTCCTCCCACAGTCCAAAAACATGCACTGAGGTTTAATTGGTGACTCTAAATTGCCCGTAGAAGTGAATGAGAGCGTGAATGGTTGTCTGTCTCTATGAGTCAGCCCTGTGATAGTCTGGCGACCTGTCCAGGGTGTACCCCGCTTCTCGCCCAATGTCAGTTGGGATCGACCCCGAGTGCGGATAAGCAGTTAAGGATAATGAATGAATATAACTAAACAGATTGATCAATAATAGTTAGTTGTGTGTAGCTTCCTGTCACAGTCCAAATAACTGCACATTAAGTGAACTGAACACTATCAAATGAAGGTGTGAGTTAAAGTGTGAACGGGCTTGCGGACATGATAGATCAGTGAGAGTATAAAAGAAGTGGACATGGGTTAGAAAAGTTGTGGAAGTGCCTTAAACCTGTAATATTTCTAATGACCAGCAGGGGGAGACTCCACTTGCTGCTAAAAGAAGTCAGATTGTATCTTAGTATATGAGAAAATGAGCCCACTTCTCACTTGATTAATTACCTCAGTAAACATTTTCTTAATGAGAGTATGATCTCAATTTCTAGGTTCAAGTGTTCTTCAATACAGCATGATGGTAATTTTGAAAAATGATGGCCCCATTTAGAGTAAAACAGATATGTCTTAGGGCAGGGCTATGTTGTCATTGAGAAGTCGCTACTACATCGATCTATCATCTGGATAGTTGCATAGAAATACATATCCGTGTCGTTGTGTACATTGAACTTAAACTTGTTTGTTTTTGGGTGTTGTCAGTGTAACCTCCAAAGCTTCACCCTCTCTTCCATATAGACACTCCTGGCTCCAAAAAACCAAGATGGCAACAAGGGAGGCATTTTGGTTTTATAATCCTTTAGGTCTCCATGTTTCTCAGTTTAGCTGCCGGTTATATCTACAGATACTCTTGGCAGAAAATGACCTACTTTAGATAATTTTTGCCCTGTGTATGCTAGAAGAAATCAGCCCCCCACTGTCATCCCCAATGGCCCTACACAAGAATAAGTGTGTATAGAGAATGCATGGAAAAATAAATATTATGGGTTAGGGATGGGCGCTTGTAAGAAACCTGCCAACTCCAGCATCTATAACGTTAACGCTATGTTGTTAAACATATATATATATAGCTTTTATTTTGAAAGGACGAAAAGACTTCCTGTCGATTGTAAAAACTAAGTCAAGTGAGATTAAATTGTAAAGATAAGGTCAAGAAGTTTAATGTTTTAGCCCCCGAAGAGGCATGAGGTTATATTTCACAGTAATCTTGCATATTTAAGTGTTTTGTGTTTAAATAAGTTCTGTAGAAATACAAAAACCTAGTAATTCATGCTAGCAAGGTTTAATACAGTAAGCTAGTTTTGCTCAAATAAATACTCTTGTATTTCTGTGTGTTTTATAATTGTTATTGCAAACTGTAGCTTTATCCAACTTAATTCTCAGCTCATTGGCTTATTGACGTACGGCTGCAGAACTGAACACTCGGCCGAGTTTCAGTTCAGTGATACTGATACACAGTCAGAGATAAAATAAAAAAATACACAGATAGATTAAAAATTCCACATGTTCGACTAAATTCTTGACGACCCTTTATTGATCATCTATAAATAATTCCCACTTCTATTATGGGTATCTGTTATATATGGCACTGATCTACTGTCATTCAACACAATGTTAATGCTCCGATAGCATGGGCTGTAACTGGGTAATTCACAATTCTATCATGACAACCAATGTTTGCACTTGTGTCACATATTTTACATCAGAAATCAGCACCACGTCAGAGTCTGAGACTTTGCCCATCTGACCAGTCTATCTATGTCCCACAGACTCCATGCACAATGGAGAGCTGTGGAGGGCAAATCAGTCACTGTCATAAATTTAAAATCGCTGGACACCCACACAAAGGTAGCTTTTGTGGCACCAAAACAAAGGAGGCTCAAGGAATCTTGTGTGGAACTGCGTTAATATTACGTTTCTAATAACAATGAAAGCTTTCTAAGGCATTGGTGTGCCTCAACTGTGATGAATTAACTTTACAGTGGTCACTCATTAACACACACAGAAGTACGTCTAACTGCTGAATAAAGAAAACATTTACAAAAAACACTTCTTTGTACTAAGCAAATTGTCTTTTACTTACCCAGCTTTGTTCCCTTTCAGTGGAAATTTCGTCAATATTTTACACAAGACTTCAAATACCCTTTTACCAAATTGCAAGTGCTAAATGGAGAAGTAAGCAGCACTGGTCACAAGACACGAAAGCTGTTGACACAGCTGCAGGAGGTCCTGTTTGTTCGTTGGGCCTGCCCACATTCATTCAATCAAAAGGCCACTCCTGCTTTATTCACACCTCAGTCAGGAGCCTGCTGATACAGTCATGGAAAAAATTATTATACCACCCTTGTTTTCTTCAATTTCTTGTTCATTTTAATGCCTGGTACAACTAAAGGTACACTTGTTTGGACAAATATAATAATAACAACAACAAAAATAGCTGATAAGGATTTAATTTAAGAGCTGATGTCTAGACATTTTCCATGGTTTTCTTGGTAATAATTTTGGTTATTATCAAGAAAACCATGATATTATTATTATTAGTTGTACCAGGCATTAAAATGAACAAGATATTGAAGAAAACAATGGTCTAATATTTTTTTCCATGACTGTAGCATGACTGATGGCAAGCATTGCTTGTCAGTCAAATATACTTCAGCCCTACTGATGTTACCTTTCAAAAGCATTTAAACATCTTATTGTTTTTCATTGCTACTTCAGAAAATAAACTGAAGGTTAGGAAGCTCACAGTTGACAAGTTCTCAATGCACATAAGAGGACAAATGAGGAATAACTGGGCCTCGTCTCTTCTAGTCCCTGGTTACAGATTGAACTGCCGGAAGCTCAGACTCATTATTTTGATTACAATGTGCCTGCATTATAACAGCACAGGTGGTATGAAAAACAGTGTCAGTTGTATTGCTGTCATTAGTCCATTTATCATTATACTGTGGCGTTCAGCCTTTTGTTTCATTGGTTTTGCAATATGCTCTATGAAAAACAAAGTTGTTTTAGATGTAGCATCTGCAGACGACAGAAAACAAATGTTAGATGAATGACCAGTGACCACATATTAATTTATTCATTCTTTATGCATTCTTATAATGCAAATCACACCTGCAACCACTCTGAATCCCTTCTGGACTCTTTTGTGACTCTGGCTGAAAGTATAGAATTGCAGCTATGGCTTACTGCTGAATTTGATTAAAATGGAATATATGTGACCCTTTCACTGGGTATCATTTGTTAGTCAGTTTTTTTGTTGCATTTTATGCTAAAAGGTCTTAATATCCTATTGGAGTGGCTGCCCTCTTAGACACATCCATCTTAATGTAATTCATACAGCACAGAATATGATACCAATCAATATTTAGGCTGCAATAAGTTTTAAGGCAAACACTTTTCTAATCTTATCCTTACTTCCCACACTGTTTGTGTGGGCATGTTCTAAGCACTAAGCAGTTGATGCACTCCATGCAGGTGTCAGACTGGCGATAATAACCATAGGACAATATATACATTCTAGCTTATTGAACTCACTGCACTGCAACTTTGAATCACCCTTCTACAGAAAGGGACAAAGTTACAGATTATAAACATAACAATATGGGTTCACCAGAGCTCCTTTCTATTTAAACTGAACTGAAATGTTTAGTCGATCCATTGTTTCATTAATAAAATAGTTTGATTACTTAAAGCAAAGCCGTTTTTCATTTGTTCAATGTTCATTTAACTCTGCATAATTGCCATTATTTCTTCTGCCATGGACTTTAAGTGGAGATCTACATGGAAAAAAATATTAGACCACCTTTATTTTCTTCAATTTCTTGTTCAATTTAATTCCTGGTACAACTAAAGGTACATTTGTTTGGACAAATATAATGATAACAACAAAAATAGCTCATAAGAGTTTAATTTAAGTGCTGATGTCTAGACACTTTCCATGGTATTCTTGATAATGCTTTTGGTTATTATCAAGAAAACCATTAGAAATGGCTAGATATCAGTTCTTAAATTAAAATCTTATGAGCTGTTTTTGTTGTTATTATATTTGTCCAAACAAATCCTCACCTTTAGTTGTACCAGGCATTAAAATGAAAAAGAAAATTAAGAAAACAAAGGTGGTCTAATAATTTTTTCCATGAATGCATAAAACATAATTCAACAGTTTTACATAGTTTTTAACACTCAACCAGAAGCCAGAAGCTCTATGATTGAAAAAAAGCTGCAACACTTGTCAGCTTGGATTACTTGTAACTGAAAAGTCATAACAGCCACAATGGAAACTTTGCTGTTTATATTTGCATTCAGTGCAGTGGAGCAGATTCCAGCAGAAAGGAACTTTTGAGACGGGTGAAGGCTGAGAGGAGTTTGTTGAGGAGGGAGAGAAACAACACACCAATTTGTGGCGGCTGTAAGATGACGTCAGCGTGGAGGCCACGTGCAGGGAACCCACTGCCCTACTGTACTGACACAAGAGAGATGTAGAGACACTGGAAATGCCAGATTGTGAGCCTGTTGCCGCTGGGCCACGTGTCACAGGACCATTTTTAGGATGGTTCTGCTGCCGCACCATATGCTTGTCATGTTGGCACTGCAAATTGTTGCTCTTTCCATCTGACTGCTAGAAGCAGACCAATTCACAGCAACTGTCATCACAGATACTACCCATTCCCATTCATCATGAGCTTTTTAATGCTGTGCTCCGGTACTAATAGAGAGACCTAACCAACCATTTGAGAGAAATGTAAAGAAATGAGATATAATTGGTGGGCCAGGACACAAGGCAGCACTGACTCTAGATGAGTCACTGTTTTAATGGAGTTGCTGAAAGAGCCCAATAATTAAGAGGGAGTGTTATTCTGTCAAATTCAAACACCCACACGCAATTACTAATTACCCCATCATATCCAAGTCACCCAATTTAACGTCCATTGACGTATTGTGATTGAAGTGCTGCCTGTGTCAGCACTGCATCACTTATCCCTTCATGTAACAGTTTCCATTGCCTGACACATTGATTCAAGCTTTTAGGATGAATTGTATAAAAATGACTTGGAGAGTAAGGAAGGGTAACAGAGGGTTTGGCAGAGTCGGCAGGATCTGGGACACAGGGTGCCTTTGGTGTCACCAGCTGGTAGCCTCCATGTCAACATGGCAGTAAATCCTTAAGACGAGACAGAAATTAATCAGCGTGCAGCTTTGACCTGTGCTCTTTGAAGATACTTGGAGGTTGAAGAGAACAAATTAATATGATTAGAGACCAGGTGGCTACCGTATATCCTGCTGCATAGCGACTGGTTAGGCCCATAAACCCTGATAGACCCCACACACATCAGGGTTACGGGGGGCTGGAGCCAATCTCAACTGACAATGGGCGAGGGGCGGAGTAGACCCTGGACAGGGCGTCAGACTATCACAGGGCTGACACTTAAGCCCCTTTCATAGTGCCGTTTTATGCCGAGACATTTACAGCTCTGTAACGTCTCGCCTCCACTATGAACGATCCCGAAGCGGGATGCCAGGATCAAATGATCCCACCATTTTTCCACCTCCAGAGGTAGTCACAGAGGCGGAAAATTGGTGGGACTGTTGGAAACGGGATCACTATGAACGGAACATCCCGACAAGGTGGAATATTTGACATCGCATGGGACGTCTAACACGCCTCCCAATTGGTCCGTCAGTCATCGAATCACTGCTCAGCAGCTGAACAACAGCTGCTGCCACTGTACGGAGTGTCCGTCGCTGAGCGTAAACAAACAGGCATCGCTTACTGTACACAGAGTGTCCGCCGCTGAGCGTAAACAAACAGGCATCGCTTACTGTACACAGAGTGTCCGGTGCTTGTTGTAAACAAACGGAGGTCGCTAAGTGAATGTACTGCTGCAGCACATACACACTGTACTGCTACAGAGCTAACTGTGTAGCTTATTAGCACTATGCTACTGTGCAGCACTGCTGCTGCTCTGTTGCCACTACATTACTCCCACTACATTGAAAAGCCAGCACAGAACTTTCCGGCAATATAACAGGAAATTTGCGGCGCGGCACAGCACTATGAAAGGGGCTTTAGAGACAGACAACTATTCACACTCTCGTTCACACCTATGTGCAATTTAGAGTCAACAATTAAACGTAAGTGCATGTTTTTGGGCTGTGGGAGGAAGTGGGAGGACCCGGGGAGAACCCACGCTAACACGGGGAGAACATGCAAACTCCACACAGAAGCAAGCCAGAGTCAAACCGGCGACCCTCTTGCCGTTAGGCGAAAGTGCATTCAAACATATATTTGACGGTTTGGCACTGCAGGTTGTTGGTTGCAGGTTTGGGGATTTTTTTGTTGTTATTTTGTTGTGCTAATTAATGGTCTGTCTCTGACGAATGGTTGCGATCAGTTCCAGCTGTCGCATAGCAGCCGAAACAAGAGGCACTTGTGGAATCAAGGGTGAGAAGCTGCAGCTGGAACATTGCTAAAATTAAGTGTGGAGATAGGTCTCGCCATCTGAGACTACTCAGCGACAGACTCTCGTTCAGCGATGTAATCCAGTAGCACTGGCAGAGAGACAGCAGGGAAAAACACACCTGCATGAATACATCAGCAATTGGGGTTAGAAAATTTGAACACCTCACCCAACCCAGATATAGATAGATATATCTGGAAGTGGTACACATGCTGAAGGATCATTTTAATATGGGCCAGTATACTGTTCTGCAGACTTACTGTACTCCATAATACACTGAAAACTAATCTCTTCTGCTACAAAAACCAATGAAGAAATCCTATACAGTACTTAGTCAGCAACAAGGCTTGCAGTAAAAACCTGACTCTGACCGTAATATTCCCACCCAGAGACAGTGTACTCACAGCTGAAGCTCTTTTCTTTGAGCCGGTGGTGAGAGGATGGGCGGGAAGTCACGTCAGCAGACTGTCAGCCTGAAAGACAAACAATTTATGGATTACAATTTCATGATCACATATCACAGCAAAAAAAAAGGCCAATATTATGGACAGCAAAAACTGATTTATTAGCAACAAGGCCCCCTGAGGGGCACAATGTTTTCCTCCGGCAAGCATAGTTCGGGAACATACAGATAATTATGCACCAAGTTCAAGTTTTTTTATTGTCCTGTGCATGGATGCACCAATCCCAATTTTTCGGTCCTGATACCGATGCATGCTTGAACCAAAGCTAATAACAGATCTGTAAGGTCAGAATGCATGTACACTTTTTTGGCTCTGTAATTATTATTTCAATCATCTATATAAAGTCTACTCAGTTTTGTATGTAAATTGAATCATTCGATCCAAGTAATATTCACTAAACCAGTTCATTGGCTTAATTAGTTGATATTTCCAAGTAAAATATAATTGAGGGACATCAGTGAATCTGCAATTTACTTGTGTATTTTTCATTAAAAAAAATAAGTTATATTAAGTAAACATTACTTAGAAACAGCCTGAGTAAAGATTACAAACACTTTATTTGGAAAAGCTTGCCTAGCTTTTTTTAAGTAAATGTCACTCCAATTTTTTTCCAGTGTATTCATTTGAAAGGTAACATTTGCAGTAATGCTTGTTTCACTTGTGGCTAAAACACAACCGAAGCAAACAGCAGTTCAAAAACACAAGGTCTAACTTTGGTTTACCCCTACCCGTTGGCAGGCAGGTGGGTTTTAAGAGGTTAAACATATTGTCTTTGTAAAGTTTTTAATTAAATATTTGTCACAAAGGATTCCCAGCTTTTTTGGAATCAGGGTTGTAGTTAAACAAAACAACTTTTGTTTTTGAGTTTTAGGAGAAGTGTGAAGCTATAACAGTGAAAGCCCCGAGAACAGAAAAGGCTGCGTTCCTCTTCACATACGCAGGCAAAAAAGTCAAACACGTAAGCACACAATGCTTTCTGTATTCACAATCAGCTAGGGTTTAAAAAAAAACACAAATCACAGTTCCCACTAGGACACACATTCACGCAGTTTGCAAACCTAACTGCCTAGAGCAGGCCGTGTATTCATGAGCTGGAAGCGGAACGTCAGTGTTTAGCAACAGAAAAGGCAGTATAGAAACCACATCACCAGTAAAGCCACCAAGCAGCCAGTAAGTGAGTCATCAGTCTGGTAGCCAAAGCCCTTTTGACAAGAAGCTGAATGTATGTGCCCTGTTGTTTCAGCACTGACTGAGAATAAAGGGACAGTGGCCAGCTGAGTTCACACCACATGACCGGAGCACTGCAGAAATGCTATGAACTGGGCTTAAAGGGAGGTGCACCTCTAAAATCCCTTCTAAAATGTTACATGAAAGTCACAACAGTGAAATGTCACCACTGTGGAGTAACAGAAGAGCAGAATGATTTGTAAAAGAGAAATAAAACTCTATGGTTCCATCAATTTTTTTTTATTATTCGTATGTCATGACTGGGTAGAGTTGGAATATTTTAGGAGTTGTGGAGACATTTGGATGGAGATAACACTGTCCATGTGACCGGGCAGAAATGAACGGCTGTGGTGTGACCAATACACACATTTCCTTCTTAACCTCAGTGAGGAAGCTTTGTGAAAGCAGAAATTAAGTTTGAATGTTTTACATGTGTGGCACTGAAAAAAGGATGTGTTTTGTCAATAACAAAATTTAAAGAGATATGTTGAGAATTTCAAACATTTCCTGCTCCCAGTAGTAGTTCAAGAGCCCTCGTAATATTGAATACTACACTAAGACATAAAAAGCCAAAGACATCACCTACACATACCAATCCCAGATAAATTGGCTTGACCGATATTTTAGTATGCACATACGTTTGTCTACAGACAGCAATAACAGAGTTGATTTTAACACTTTTTCAGGGTTTATATAGCTCCACACTCTCACACAGAGTTTAATTAACATTCAAATAGTTAATTATTTAACACTGTGTCAAGAGTTCCCTTTTAACTCACTAAACTGGGTTAAATTAACACTACACATTTTGAAAAATAACAACTTTATAATACAACAATAATTAGAATGACAGAATAATTAATTCCTAGAAAAATACATTTTCAAAAACATCATTTATTTAAAGGTTTTTTTTCCCATGCAGTCAATCAGAACATAATAAATGAAGGTATAATGTACAAACTTTCATCTGCAGCACCATATGAGCTTTGAATATCAAATGGTTTGTGTGAGTATGGTGACATGAGTGTATATAGGCCTACCATGGAAAAGAAGAAATGTATAGAGATTCCAGTAGATATTTCAACACCGTTTCAACCACAAGCTATTCAGGGCTCCTGTGGAAAAGCCAAGTAGGAAATCAACATACACTCTTGCAAGATTTTGTGATTGTGCAAGTCCAGCTGCAGCGCAAGGTAACGTGATTTGGACAAACGTGGAAGAAGAGGGTGAAATTCTTAATACAAATCAGAAGAAGGCATCCTGTTAACCATAAAACCTGTGACACTAAATTGTTGTAAGGGACCTTAAAACTTCCATTTTCAAAGATTTTAGTTTCAGTATTTTGAGTCTATTGTTTTGAGTGGTGTCTCAAGTCAGCCAGTTGTCTTTGTTTGTACTGAAGTTCAAAATAAACCATATGGTTACGTTAAGACTCTAACTTTAAGAACCATTTTTGTATAGTGATACATATTACTATCGAGATATAAAATTACATATACTCCAGTAGAAGATTTGGGCCATATCGCCCACCTCTAGATGCAACAGTGGAACAATATGGTTTTCACCTTATGTTACCTTACTTAAACCTCAGAATCACAGATATGACTCCAGTAAGAAGACTGGATATTTTTTTTAGCATATATTCAGTTTTATCTTGAAGTTTTAACCCTTTGTAGTTTTGAACTATTCTATCCGCTTTTGAATCCTTTTCATATAAACCTTTTCTATAAACCACCTAAATGCAATGTTTGCCATGCCATGTTGGTATTATTTTTTAGCATAACCTCACCTATATGACTTGATAATTAGAGTATGAAAATTGTGTTTTCTTCTACTTTTAACACACAATCATGGTCACTGAAGAATTTTAAATGTTGTTAATGTGAATACAGGTTGCATGTAACATATAAGAGGTAAAATGAGGATAACATCTGGTTCTATATTTCTATACTAAATAAATTTGACCATATCTCTGGTTTTACTCGGACAATCATCATCAAGCAAAAACTGTAGTAAAGTCTCAAGCCATTACTTTAGAGGGAAGTTTGGTGTGCCAAGTGGTGGTGGGTTTAATCTAAGTTTGAAAGGTTGAGCAAAAACAATCACTAACATGGAGATGATGAATTTAAAACTGTTACAATCATCCCCACTCTCCCCTATCAGTCAGACTATAAAAAGGTCACTATTGACTGTCTATATCGATATGAGTCAGACACATTTAACCCCGACAGAAATATGGTGTTGAGGATGAAATAATGGGCCTAACTAGTGCCATTTATTTTCTGGAATTCCTGGTTTGACCTCATTTAACTTAGACTTCAGTGCTAAATGGACAGTGATTGATTGTGTAATGGCATATAAATCAGTTGGTTTATAGACCAAACCCGCAGGCCGACTGTTGTTGGGTTAAAGTGGGTTTGCCCAGGCTCTCCATCTCACCATCTACAAACACTGTCTCAAACTCAAATGTGTTTCAAACTAGGGCTGGGGGATATATCGATATAAAAAATATATTTATATATTTTTAAATGTGATATGGAATTAGACCATATTGCATATATTGATATAGTTCAAAGTTTTTTTCTTTTATATATTTAAGTGCTGTACTAGTGTTTGTCATATTTAGTTATTTTATAATGTTCGTTATTCCTTTTTCATATAAATATATTCATTTCAGAAAAAGATTGGCCTATTTTATTTCATAGGCTATTTTTATTTAAAATATTTTTATTGAAATGTGCACTTTATGGAGCTTTGATTAAAAAAATGCTACTCCTGTTATACAGTATTTATGTTCACTTAAAAAAACAGTTTCAATAAAACTACTTGTAACATGTCATATTTGACTTTGACTTTGACTGAACATCTGCTCTCACTTTGCGATAAAAATATCGGGATATATATCGTGTATCGATATTCAGCCTAAATATGTTGTGATATGACTTTTGGTCCATATCGCCCAGCCCTATTTCAAACCCACTTGTTTTTCTATAATAACATCTGTCTCTGTGCTGAGAGAAAAAGTGGGGGAATTGCTTTGTGTGACCTCATCATCATCATCACACAGGATACTTCCTCGAAAGTGCCTCAAACATTTGTGTAGGCAGAATCCTGCATGAGCAACACATCATTCGTGTTTCAAACTAGACACTGAACAAGTCGGCTGACAAAAGGAAGAGAGATGCCCACAATGCGCCCCGAGAGAGATGAGGAGCACAGCCTACATACAAACACGAAGCCTACGTGATATGACTGAATCAAAGACCTTTTCAGTGCAACTCAAGATATCTGGCTGCCGATAAGGTTTCCTCGAAAATAGCCTCTGTGCAGGCTCAAATGACTGCCACCTGAGCTTAGTGAAACATCATATTTTGCACCAAAAAAAACAACAACAACCTCTGGAACACAAAAAACCCTCAAAGTTTGAAATGTCGCGCTGTAGGTTACCCGATAAGGTCGGTAAAAACTAATGAAAGATTGATAAATTGTCGTTTTTCGGTCAAAATTAAGACACATTTAGCTTCTTTTTCTCACAGTCAGATTGAATGCAGCCTTACCGGTTGTGTATCCGTTGTCCCACGCGCTGGTGCGGTACCTTGTTGTCTCCGGTTTCTCTGCCGCGCTTCCAAAAAGCACGCGCCCCTTTTATCCGGCTCCATTTGTGCCATTCGCGCTCGTTCCCCTTCCCGACCCCGCGAGCGCATCGATTGGCTTTGACACCGACGACGCAAATCCTTCCGTTTACCAATGGCTGTCGGTACTCACGCCCTCCCTCCCTCCCTCCCCGCCTGCCTCCCCCCGCTGCTGGCTGCCCCGAGTCCTTTTGCGCCCCGGCCAGAGGAGAGGAGGGCACCGCGTGGATGTGTCTGCTCCACCGGTTTTAATGGGACTACAACCCCCCCGGCTCTCTGCCTTTTATTGACTCCATGATGACTTTTAGTTGATTGTCTCTTTATATAGCAGTTATGTATACTGCTGTAATGAAAGTTATCCACATCATGCCTGCCCTTGATTGAGTGAGGCAAGGTTGAATTGAACTTTTACTGGAACCTGTTTTCTTCACAATAACATTTCGTCACCCTGTTAAAATAATCACCTTTAAGTCATTTTTTTCAAGTTTTGCAGGAAACACAAAAAACTTCAGCAAAAGTGTAACATATGACATTTATTGATCATTTCACTCAAAAAGGATGTAACAAAGGATGGCTATTGGCATAGTAATAACACTGTGTGTAAATTATGTAACTTAAGAGAAATAAATGACTTAGGCCTTTGTGACTTAAGACTAACGGTAACACTTTATTTTGAAGGTGTCTTGTTGTTTGTATTTTTATTTTATACTATTTATTTATTTATTTTATCTTTATTCTATTTCATTTTTATTATTCTATTTTATTATTCTGGTATTATTCTGGTTTTACTCTGTAGACCTGAATTTCCCCCATGGCGGATCAATAAAGGAATAACTTACCTTATCTTATCTTATCTTATCTTATCTTATCTTGCTGAATGAGCAATGGAGATGATGCTACAGTACAGGCAGAATGAAGTTGTAATAAATGTTATAATTAAAGATAACACATATCAGAACTTGTAATAGAATTATAAGTATTATTGAAAATACCATGCTTTACAATTTCCATGGCTTTTATCTATTCAGCAATTAATGTACAGTGTAAGGGAGTAGTAAATTATATGTTATCATATTTGTTTGTACATTTTTCCGTAGCTTGCTTGCTGGTAGTTCAATACGTTTATATTTGCTTTGTGATTCAAATAGTTAAACTAAGCTACTTTATAAAAAACAATTGTTTTTTGTCTGATTAACCACAACCACAATAAAAATTTTCAGTCATAAAAAGAAAGGATTTAGTTATTTATTTATTTCACAATGTTGTAAACAATTTTGTGCTGTTATTGAACTAATGCAGTGGTGGAATGTAACCAAGTGCATTCACTCAAGTATTGCTCTTACATACAAATTTGAGGTACTAAACTGAATGATGAAGTGTTTTTCTGAACGGTTGTAGTCAGATTTCATAAAACTGACGAGCAAAACAATAGGCCCATTAAAAAATCTTTTTTAAAAATCAATGCTTAAGTCTGTTTAAAAGTCTAAAAAGGTGCAAGCTAAATATTTTTTAAACTTAGCTTATGTACGATTTGCGGAAACTTTTTGCAATAAACTTTATTGAGTGTCTTTTCTTTTTCCTGACATTTGGCTTTCTTGAATAATATAGTGTTATAATTACATCAGGTGTATTATTTTTTTTAATTATTTTTTCACAAGTTGCTTTAGTTACCCAAACTAGATTCCCACCTAGAGTAGCTTTGCTGCTGTTCATCTTTTTTCTAGTGTGAAGTAATCAGAAGCTTGCAAAACTGCTTTCAATGGAGGTTCCTCAACACTGTCTGTCTATCTGCTGTTCTGAAATGTGTTGTATCATGTGTTGCGTTGCACTGTTGCATTGTTCAGCTCCTTTTCATTGTCCAGCTGTGATGTGTTGGTTGCACTGTATGTACTAACACTGCAGTGTGTTTTATATCACAGTATCACACCATAATATAATATGCTGTGATTCTCTAAACGGTGTTACTGTATGTAGTGTTCAAGGCCAGATCCAGCTGGATTTTAGAATAAACTTGATGCCTTTGCTGTTGCCAGGCAACAGCTGTCCTGGAACAGAGATGAATGAGTGTCCCTGGGCTCTCTCTCTCTTTCTTCATCTCCATCTTTACCTTCATCTTTTTTTTTTCAATGTCTCTCACTTGCACACAGTATGATCACAGTATCATTTTCTGCCAGTGTCTCTCACGCAGCAGCAGATGCTTGTTATTGTTGCGTCTTGGGACAAAGCACAACTTCTCCTTCACAGGGGCCAGTGGGTATTTATTTCAACACTTTTCTTCGCCAAGTAACTGAGCAAAGGTTCATCACTTTCTATACACAGGTCATTATCTGGTTCTAATGGTTCTTATACTGGCCCAGGTGTATAAGCTTGTGTTGGAAACTCTCTGTACACTACTTAAACTGTGTCACCCCTTCCTTTTATCAGAACCAAGAGACCAATTTTTATCTTGCAGACTTCCTTTAATCTTTGATGTCAGCTCCTTTCTTCAACCTGACACAACCAAGCCTTTTCATGCAGTTAATCTATTATGTATTGCACATCCACACCTTTGTGAATCTTCTTAATAAACATTTTCACACAACAGTAACCAGTAACCTCTCCATGGGATACATGCTGCATCTTCCCTTTGTCAAATGCAATCACTAGATTCAGGAAGCACAGATGTTTTTTTCCATAGAAATATTGATTAATTTGCAAAGTGTTTGTGGAGGAAATGCACTTGGCTTAACATGCAAATTGGTGCTGCAGCTTCAGTGCATTTCTGACACAAGTGAATGGAGAATGTAATGAAACCAATCAAGTTGCATGCTGCTGCATCATGGTTGATTACTATCACTTCCTATTTAACCCTGAACAGATAATGTTTTGTCTTTTGTGATTGCACCTTGCTCACAAGTGGCAATGTTGCCAATCTGTATTCAGTTTTAATGTTTGGAAACAGCAAAACAGACAGGGAGGCAGACAGATGTTTCTCAGTGAAAATGATAGGCTGTTAGGCAAAAACATGGAGGTTCTTTTTGCACACTGCTTAATGAATATTGCAAAAATATCTGAATGATTTAGCAGCTGTTTACACCTGAATTTCTAGCAAAGTCTGGCCAGATATAAATGCACCTAACACACACACACACACACACACACATACACACACACATATACACACACACACACACTCACCCACACCCTCTCCTTATTTCCTGGGCTGAGTCTTGTAGGAGGTCATTACAGTCTGCTACTGTCACTACTGCAGGTGTCTTTTTGAATGCATCATCCATCTCCAAGACTTTGCATAAGTGAAATCCCCATCCACTCCACATATCCTTCACTTTTCTCATCACTAGCAGTAAACACCAAGACAGAGTTTTTCACAATACAGAGAGTTTTAATCAATGTTAGAAAACAAAATGCAGTCAGGAGCTTATAAAATAACATTTGAGAGCTCTTCAGCACTCGTTAGTGTGGGTATGGGACTCCCAATAGAGGGAAAAAGGTTCTGTTATTGTCAGTTATGATACTTACAGTATAATATTCACCTTGAGAAGCAGTTAAGGAATTAGGAAAACCGAGAAATTGTACAGGACATTATAACTGTGTGTGATAGTCTATGAAGTGGGCTGCGCTTACAAACTTCATAACCACATTAACAGCCAGTTACTGACAGTGATGAGATACAACATAATGATGTAATATTGATTTACAATAACACATGTCAACAGCCCCTGATGATGAAACACAAAAACCTGACTCAAAAGAGAATCACAGTGATTTGTCTATTAATTAAAATATACACTGTGAATGACAGGCACTTATGAATGAGTTTGCAGATAAAGCCAAACACCTCTACTGTATTTACCATTCAACATGTAAAAATATTATTTGCAACTTAGTATCATGCTCCTGTCAGCAGTATGAAATTCTTTGTTGTCTGCAGGAATATAAAATGGTTAGGGTGCTTTCTCTGGCGCATTTCCACTGCATGGTACATCGCGGCTTTACTCTACTCGACTCGTTCTGTTTTTGGTTTTTCACTAGCAAAACTTGTGGTTGCTACCTGGTAACTGGTACTTTTTTAGTACCACCTTGTTCGAGGTTGTAGGCGAGCTGAGCTGATACTACAAGGTGGAGTTAAAACATACAATACAATTGACATGCAGGCTTTCCTGTGTTTGGCTGCCGATTAAAGGATTCAGCGCGTGTTGTGTTTAGGATGATGTCACGGCAGTTTCACGTGGCGGCGTGGAAATTAGGGTTGTCAAAAGTATCGATACTCAAAAAAGAATCGATACTAAAATGTTGTATCCAGATACAAATATCCTTTTTTAAGAGTATCTGAAGCTTGTTATCATAGTTGCAATAACTGTTTTTATTATAAATATTTAACCTGTGGTTCTGTTGATTTTTTGCATGTTGCATTTTTCTTGTTAATAAAAATATTTCTGTTAAATTTTGGGGTCTTTGTTTTTATCCTTGTGGTATCGAAAATGGTATCGAGTATTGAATATGTTCCTGAGTATCGGTATCAAGTTGAAAATTTTAGTATCGTGACAACCCTAGTGGAAATAGACTAAAGGACCTGGTACCATAGGTGAGACAAGTCGAGTTACGCACAATCTTGGAACTCGGCTATCGTTATCCCCAATATTTCTGGGGTTGGGATGTAGCCATTGGATATCCAGAAAATGGATATGTGGGCCAAGGCTTACTGTTTTCCTGTAATTGATCATTGTCCGATTAGCAGCTTCATCTAAACTTTTGGAACGTGTTTTAGGTCCTGACCACATTTAGGAACATCTCTACTGACAGATATTTGCATGTGAATGCAGACCAATTTTTAAAAAAGCAAATAAAAAGCAAAACTTTTGTCAGACGATAGCAAATGGCTTCTGAGATTGCCTTCTGGCCAATATGTTCTGCCTCTTTTGCTCTTCAAATGGACTGTATACCGGCAAGCCCACTTAAATGTGATTGGTTGTTCCAACTCGGACTACAAACGGAAATCTGAAAATTTCCAATACCAACTTTTTTTACTGTCGCTTCCAGATTCTGCATTGATATGCAGCATTCTGTTAGTTCTGTTATAGAGATTCAAGTCAAGCAGAGTTGTACTGTGCAGTAGAAACACGGCAATAGATGAATGATCTTTTTAACTACACAGTGCTTTCTCCAAATGCCTCAGCTGGCTTTTGAGGATCACATTGCTGCATAGCACAGATCAAAAAAAATCACAGTCCATGAGGTGAATATGCTCCATTTTTGCACTCTTAAATGATCTTTGGTGAGTATGTAAACAATTGCACCAAAAAAGTATAGGCTTTAAAGTCTTGTAGCAAAATGAAAACAAACAAACCAAAAAAACAAACAAACCACATACTCCATACAAATATATCTTTACCTGATTAGGGTCCTACAAATAGTTGTCAGATAGCATGGGTTAAGATAACTTGCCCTGCCTTCACACTTTAAATAGCAAACAGTGCTCATAATAAGCAAGCCATAATTCAGTATAGCCACTTGGGACTCTATCCTCATGGAACAATGAGGACAGATAACGCAGTGAGGGTTGCAGTGTTATAATAAAGTTAGGATCCCTTTATGATATTGATTAACTGAAGCATAATGAAATAGCCGGCGGCTGCAAAGAGCAGGGTGATTTTGGGAGTCGAAACAAAGGCGAGACAAGCTAAAAATACATGGGTTAAGGTGGATAGGCATCAGTGTCTCTCTGGTCCCAGACATAAGGCACAGTAATAGGGTACACAGTGTTGTCTCCAACCCTTATACCAGAGAATATAAAAAAATCGGCCTGAAAACATGCCCAGTAACTTTGACATTTTGCAGCCTACACTGAGTATTGAGTGCAGGACACATGTGCCCCAAGTCTGCAGTCAATCCATTCAATTATCCGCCTACCCACCCATCCACCCATCCATCCATCCATCCATTCTTCCAATCATCCGTCCATCTTTCTGTCTGTTCACTCTCTGCAGGCTCTCTACCACTGCTCCCAGCTGAAGTCGTCCCCACCTCCGAACACGACAAAGAAGCCGAGGATGGTGAGGAAGATGACAGCATTTCCTGTCATCACCAGACCACAGGCCCCCCACTGGATCTGGAGGAGAAAAATGTTCACACTGAATCAGGCCAAAATAAATCACAACAGTCAGCTGGCACAATGGAAGATGAACGGCCTCTCGATCATAATTGTGATTTGAATCATGAGCTATTTTGGGAAACATTCACATCACAATTGTTTATGTTAACTGTGTTTAAATGTTTAACTTGTCACTTTTTATGCTGCTTTCTTGGCCAGGTTTCTCTTGGAAAAGAGATTTTTTAATGTCAGCAAGACTTTTTCCTGGTTAAATAAAGGATATATATACAATTATTTTATTCATTTATTAAATGACCCTGGAAACATTATTGAACCTTTGTTTAAAAAAAAGTATTTTTATCAGTGGATTTTATATATACAGACTGGTACAACTATTTGTTTGGAAAATATAATAACAAAAACAGCTCATAAGAGTTTAATTTAGGAGCTGATATCTAGACATTTTCATGATATTCCCACATGGGCAGAGAGAACTCACTGTGTTAGTGCGGGCTAGCACGATGGGAAGCCCAAAAGATGAAACCACGATGCCAGTTGTTAAGAAGTAAGCCAGCTCTCTGCAGGCGTTGCTGGAGGAGTCGCTGTCATCGTTGAGGCGTCTCGATATGAAGGTCGGGATGGGGCTTAATATGTAGAAAATCAGGACAAACAGTGGCCAGTATACCCTAGAGAGAAACAGGAGAGGAACAGTTAATGGACGCACACTTTATGATATATGATGGCATGAGTTTGTAGCTGGTCAAATAAAAATAAACAGGTGGAAATATAACCGGTACTATAAGATGGATGGATGGATGGATGGATAGATGGATAGATGGATGGGTGTTTGGATGGATGGATGGATGGATGGATGGATGGATGGATGGATAGATGGATAGATGGATGGGTGTTTGGATGGATGGATGGATGGATGGATGGGTGTTTGGATGGATGGATGGATGGATGGATGGATGGATGGGTGTTTGGATGGATGGATGGATGGATGGATGGATGGATGGATGGATGGATGGATGGATGGATGGGTGTTTGGATGGATGGATGGATGGATGGATGGATGGGTGTTTGGATGGATGGATGGATGGATGGATGGATGGATGGATGGATGGATGGATGGATGGATGGATGGATGGATGGATGGGTGTTTGGATGGATGGATGGATGGATGGATGGATGGATGGATGGATGGATGGGTGGATGGATAAATACAGTAATGTGTAACTTTACTGTAGTTTTCAAAGCAAATAGCATATAGTTCTGTCTTGAGCATTTTCAGGTTATGTCACCAAGATCTGACTTTTTTGCATTGGAAAACATTTCCAGAGTAATAATGAAAACATGACAGAGCCATTTGACTATCTTGTTCATAAACATGATGTCAGGACTTTTCATCTTGATGTCACCGACACTTTCATTGACATGAATACTTGAGCAAGAAGAACTGTAACTCAAATTACAGTAGGTAGTCATGACTACATAGGTAAGTAGATAGATAGATAGATAGATAGATAGATAGATGCCAGAACAGAATATTCAAAAATATTTAACCATTCATTTCAAGAATCAGGCAAATAAATGCTGTGTCATCACTAGAAAACAACATCTTAACTATCTGCTTTTTTTAAAATCGAAGTATATGTATAATGTCTCTGTTTTGAAAAAATATTCCAATAAATAAAAGTTGACCAGTCTGACAGACAGTTTAGGAGAAAAGAAGATGCACATTTGCAGATGAGATTCCACATCCTACATTTTCTTTTCCTACATCGTAGATAAGCAAATGCACATGGTATGATAATCATAAACTGTTATCTCAGCTTGAGGTTTCATTTTCTTTCTTTTTTTCTTTTTTCTTTTTACAGAAAGCCTGCATTACAAACTTGGAGCATGGGGGTTTGAAAGAAGTGGGCACTTAATGAAAGACGCTATTGAGTTGCATTATGGAAATTGTAAGATTCAGCATTTCTGGAACTTGTCTCATACAAGTGAATACATTTCTGAGCTTCTGCTGCATTGATATTAATTATTGTTCATATCTCTCTCTGAACATCTGCCTCTCCACTGGAGAAACGGCTTAAATCAAGTCATGCAATAAGGTAAATATTTTTCAAAACAAATAACCAGTGGTGGAATGTTACTAAGTACATTTACTTAAGTACTGTACTTAAGTACAATATTGAGGTACTTGTACTTTACTCGAGTATTTCAATTTAATGTAACTGTATACTTCTACTTCACAAATTAGAAGCAAATATTGTATTTTTTTACTCCACTACATTTAGCTGACAGCTGTAGTTACTTTTCAGGTGGAGATTTAACCTAAGAAAACATGATAAAATTAGACTTTTTAAAAAAATTAAACCTCATGATCATAATCATTAAGAAAATGAAAATGTTGTTTACATAAATGCATCAATAATAATAATAATAACAATAATCTAATAATGTATTTAGAATATATAAAATCATCTGAGTGGGTCCATTCTGCATAATGAGTACTTTTACTTTTGATACTTTAAGTACATTTTGATGCTGATACTTTTGTACTTTTACTTCAGTAAGTTTTGAATGCAGGACTTTTACTTGTAGTGGAGTAATTTCACAGTGTGGTATTAGTACTTTATACTTCTTCCACCACTGCTAATAACCTACCCGTACTGTTCCAGTGCACAGCCCAGAAGAAGAAATGTGAGTCCAATGGCACCACTGAAGGACAAACCAACCAGTGCTGAAAAAAGAGAAGCATGACATTACACTGACAGCGATGCTTGTGTCCAAAGTTATAACCAGAAACAAAGCTTGTGACACTTCGTCACACTGTTAAAATAATCGCCTCAGTCATTTTTCAAGTTTTGCAGGAAACAAAAAAAACGTCACCAAAAGTGTAACAAATGACATTTATTGATCATTTCACTCAAAAAGGATGTAACAGAGGATGGCTATTGGCATAGTAATAACACTGTGTGTAAATTATGTAACTTAAGAGAAATAAATGACTTAGGCAATTTTTTGAACATGCCTTTGTGACTTAAGCAAGATATGGTAACACTTTATTTTGAAGGTGTCTACATAAGAGTCACACAAGCCTGTCAGAAACATGACATGACAAGTATCATGAGCATTAATGTTACTTCAAAGTGTCATTAATGTTCATGACACATCCCATGTCATGTTTATGATACGCTCATGTCACTCTTATGTAGAAACCTTCAAAATAAAGTGTCCATATATTGCTTTAGTCACAAAGGCATGTTCAAAAAATTGCCCAAAAAAAGTCACATTTTATTTTGATTTAGGCATAATAAATCCGCTTAAGATTAGATTAGATTAGATTCAACTTTATTGTCATTGAGTACAAGTACTAGGACAACGAAATGTAGTTTAGCATCTAACCAGAAGTGCAGATCCGCTTAAGTCACACACTTGACATAGACCATTATCTTAAAGGGGTAAAATCACATGATCTGATCAACTGAGGCGTCATGAGGAGATGATGGAGGCAAAATAAAAACAATTTTGACAAAAAATGACTTAGGCGATTATTTTAACAGTGTGACCACTTGCTATGGGGTTTGCTAAATCAACATTTAAGAAGAATTTACAGCGAAATATAAGTGAACTGAAAACTTGAAACGGGTTGACAACATCAACGTTAAAAAAAAACAACAACAACCTTCTAACACATCTTAATGTCGTCAGCCAGTGTTGTAATTTTAGCTTTCGAAATGATTCAGCAAAGGGTTTCAAACAGGTAGAAAACCAGCCTAACAAACTTTTAACGCCTGCGTAACTAAATGAACGCAACTCTCAGCGGTCGACTGTCTCATACGTGTATGAAATGCAGTACCTTTAATGCCAGCCATTATGATAAACGTGAGAAAGCTTCTCTGAGCTTTTCTGCTGTGTTCTTTGTTTATTGTTTATGTGCTCAGGCTTCTTGCTAGACGAACTTCCTGCTTCCTTCATGGGGTTTTCCTTCTTTGTCATCATGTGACGCTCTTAAAGGGACAGTACTTCTTTTAAGATAATTCTGTAATTTAAAAAATTACAAAAAAAAAAAAGACACAAAATGACCCAAAAAAGACACAAAATGACCAAAAAAGACACAAAATGACAGAAAAAAAACACGAAATTACTTAAAAAAGAAACAAAATGTAAAAAAAAACACAGAATTACCAAAAAAGACACCAAATTATTTTTAAAAAGACACAAAATGACCCAAAAAACACACAAAATTACAAAAAAAAATACACAAAATTACCAAAAACTACACTTTTTTTTTATTAAAAAAAGACACGTTTGTTTTAAAAAGACACAAAATTATTAAAAAAGACACACAATTATTAAAAAAAGACACAAAATTACCAAAAAAGTAATTAAAGGGACCTTCCACACACAACACGGTAAAGTGCCATTCATATAAAACTCACATTAAACTTTCATATCAAGGTGAGGGCCACAAAATATCATCACAAGGGCCGCAATTGGCCCGCGGGCCACGAGTTTGAGACCCATGTTTTACAACGATTTAAGAAAGACATACAGTCAAACTACTCTTTCTCTGAAGGACACCCTGAAAATGTTTTTCATTTATTTTGGCCTTGCCCTTTCGCAACTAAATTATGGGAAGATATTTGTAACCTAATTCCTTTTTTGATTGAACCTCATTTGTCCCTGTGCTTTGAACATATACTGTTTGGTTTCACTGACCTTCCTTTTGCAAAAGACACACAATACTATATCATCAATCTCATGATACAATTAGCCAAATGGCATATCCATAAATGTCGTTTTGAATAATGAAACCAAACAATATTAAGTCTATTAAGAAATCTACCAACATGAAAGCTATAAAAACTTTGAATTTATGTACACTTTACAATGTTTTTGTATGAAAGTTTGCCTCTGTATTGTTGGAACCCCCTGAAGGCGTTTTGTTGGTGTATTGTCTTGTATTGCACCATGTTGCTTTCATAAAGTTTCAAGTAAACTTTTCAGGTGGAGATTTAACATAAAAAAACATGTTCAAATTAAAGTAGCTTCTTTTTTTTAAATTAAACCTCATGATCATAATCATTGAGAAAATCAAAATGTTGTTTACATAAATGTATCAATAATAATAATAATCTAATAATGTATTTAGAATATATTAAACAATCTGAGTAGGTTCATCCTGCACCATGTTGCTTTAATAAAGTTTCAAAAAAAAAAAAAAAAAGGGACAGTAACCCAGCTGTGTGACCTCACCAGAGAGTGGACTGGACCACCAGGTCCCCCAGCTGCAGACCTCTCTTCTTCTTCCATCATTAGCTGCTCGTAGGAAACACTAATCACATTTCCTGTCAATCACACATACAGTTTGCTCCCATGATTACTGCAATCCCTCGTGACGAGGAGCATGAGATCATTAACACCCACGTCACATTAGTGGTGTCACCTTACTGTAGGCTAGTTAAGTAACATTTTGAGGTACTTTACTTCAGAACTACTTTTTATCTGACAGCTGTACTAGTAAATAATTATAATCAGAATATTATTATTATTATTATTATTATCATTATTATTATCATTAATATTATTATTATTATTATGAACCACCCAACACTATGCATAAGAAAAAAGGCAACATTATGGAATATCCTACCACAAGCTATAATGTGGTACTTTATCTGACAGCTGTACCAGTAAATTATTATAATTAAAATATAATAATAATAATAATAATAATAATAACAATTATTATTATTAATATTATTATTATTTTAAATTACCCAACACTATGCATAAGAAAAAAAGGCAACATTATAGAATATCTTACCGCAAGCTATAATATGCTCCTTTATCTGACAATTGTGCTAGTAAATAAATATAATTAAAATATTATAATATAGCAATAACAATAATAATAATAATAATAATAATAATGATGATAACAATACTACTACTACTACTACTACTATTACTACTACTACTACTACTACTACTAATAATAATAATAATAATAATAATAATAATAACAATTATTATTATTATTATTTTTATTATTTTAAACTGCCCAACACTATGGATAAGAAAATAGGCAACATTATGGAATATCCTATCACAAGCTATAATATGCAGAAAAACCTAGGCTAAACTTAGGCTTATTTATTCGGCTTTCAATAAATGTTTTTTGTTTATTAATTACTTTTTACTCTTTTTCTGAACTTTCACATATATTTAATCATCTGCTATTGTCTTATTTAATTGTCTGCTTTACCTTCTTTTAATGTGTTGCCTTTTTTTGTTATTGTAAAGCACTTTGAGGTGCATCTCTTGTATGAAGTTTATAGTTAATATTATTATTAGTAACATTGCATTAAGCAGTCTGATATGAGTCATTTCCTTAAAAATGAGTATTCTTACATTTATTATTGTCAGTTCTCTATTTTGTTCATAAGGTACTTCTGCAAATTTTAATGTCACTTCTCTGTGTGTTTTATTTAACCATTAACGTATGCTGTATCATACAGTATTTATAGTATTATACACTTACTATACATTCCACTTTAATCATTCAGTTTTTAATGGATTAAATGTTTTTGTTTGACATAATTTGAGATTAGGTGGTCTCTACTGAAGATAGTTGTCCTAACATGTCCCAACAGCACAGGTGTACATGAGGTAATGATTGATGGCTGAGTTCCAATTAGCTGCTTCGATTTCAGATGCTGGCTCACTTTCACACTGGGGCACTTTAATAGAACACAGCCATTGTTAATGTGATTTGTACAGGTGTTAAAAACAAGCATATTATGACAAAATTCAATGTCAAAATGTCAAGCTGTTTGTATTCAAAAAATGCTTAAATTAAGGCAGGGGATTTATAACTCAAGGGGTTTGCTAATTTTTGAAACTCACAAAATCAGAACTAATCTCAAGTACAGATGTGTGTCAGTTTTGGGTGTAAAATTATGGATTAATGGACTAAATGATGAAATAAAGATGTGTAATTCTATGTTAGTTTTCAAGAAGACTTTAAAGTCAAAAATTACCAAGGGTTACAATGAACTGTGATTGCATTTGATTTTTCAGTTTAAGGTATCATGTGTGTTGTAACAATGTGAATTATTCAGTTAATGTAATGTATATAATGTATACATGTAGATAGTACAGGAGAGGCAAAAATAATCCTTTAGTGGGGCTTCAGCCTATTCTTTTTTCTGTTGCTGTCTGATGGATTCTTTTGTAAAAACATGATTTTATTTTGTTTTCTTTGTTTTTTTGTAACCAAAATAAAGCATTTATTCATTCATTAAAAAAAAAAACTACAGATAAATTATGTTGACTGTGCAATGGCAGTGATTAGCCGCAATCACTAACTGAATCTAACTTCCTTTTTTTTTTTAGTGAAACTAAAAACCCACATTAAGATGTCCTCAAATGAACCAGAGCTAAACTCAGTGTGTCTCCCTCTTGTTGGGCTTTCAGTGTAATATGGAGATGAAACCAGGAGAAAGGTACAACACTTCAAAGAGCATGTGTGATCACAGAGCTGGACCAGATGTTAGCACACTGATGCTGCTACTGTCCAGATGGATATAATGTAGCCACCAGGGCTGGATACGTCTCTTATTTAAAATGTTACATCTTAAATGTCTCCTGCAGAAAAGACGTTTCAAATGAAAGGAATCATAAATTAGAATATGATGGAAAAGTCCATTTCCAGTAGTTCAAGTCAAACAGCCCCAACCAAGTATTGAGTCAGATGGACATACTTTTCAGAGGCCAACATTTACATATTAAACATACGTTAAAAAATGGTCTTTTGTAATATTCAAATTTTTTGAGACACTGATTTTTAAGGTCTTAATTAAATGTAAGCCATTATAATGAGAAGAAATTAAATACATTAAGACATGAAATGTTTCAGTTGTTCTTTTATTCACTGGCTTTTTAACTCAATATGAGCCTTTGCTCTGTTTTATTTGTTTTTATCTGTTCTTTGTGGTTTTTTAAAATTAAGATTAATTTTAAAACTCACATTTATTTACTGGTTTTTACCCAGCATGAGACTCGCTTTGTTTGAGTTTTTTTTTATTTGTTCTCTTTGTATCAGCTAACGCTGTTTTAAAGGGCTCTATAAATAAATAAAGTTGATTTGATTCTGTGTGTAATGGAATATATAATGTGTTATTTCCACTGTTTGAATTGAATTACTGACATGAATAAACTTTTCTATGATATTCTAATTTATCGAGATGCACCTGTACACCCACATGGGGTTGAAAGGTAATATGTTTATAATATTCTAATTATGCTTGTTGTTGTTCTTTGTCATTTCTAAGGACAGTTTCTGCTGATATGAAAAGATGTGTTTGTGTCTACGCTTCAGCAGGCAGACATGTTCTCACTCATCCTCAGCAGCACACACACTGAACTGCAATTTCAGGTTGCTATTCGCTGATTAGTTTTAATTTCCCAGAATGAAGGAAGAGGAACAGATGATCCAAGTAATAATTTGAGGCTTCATGGCAGCAAATAAGCACTGGGTGCATGAGGAAATGTTATTCGTATGAGAAAAACTGGAACTTATTCTCTTCAAAATCAACTTCTCAACAGTTTTCATTACTACACTGTAAAAAAAAGACAACTTGTATTTTTTGGCCTAAAACAGTGATTTAAGTTGATAAAACTTGGAAGTATAAATTATTGACATTAAGGGCAATAATATAAGTTAGCACAACAGAGGAAGCCAGTTGTCTGCTCAAAAACAAGTTTGTGAGTTGTTGTTACTTATATCTTTAAGTTGGGGTTCACAACAAGGGACAATAGTTCTGCTAACTCTTATTTCTTTGTTGTGAAATGTGGGAAAGCGATGAAATTCGGTCATTAGCGAAAGCTAGCGGCTAACTGATACTAGCGGCTAACTGATGCTAGCGGCGCTGCTTGTTACAGCTACAAGAGCAGCCATTAGTGTATCAGTGCTAACTCAAAATTGTGGTCGCAACATTAGCTGACATTTCATAGTGGTGTTACAATCGTGCCAATTCAGCACATTGCAGAAGTTAGCAGAAGTAAGGATTAAAAGTTATTACAATGATTAAGTTAGTACAACTTACAGTTGAGTTGACAAAAATCTGAATTCAGAGTTGAGCAGATTCAAAAACAAAACTTAAAATATTTAGTTTAATTGTCCAACTTAAAATGTTATCGGGGTTTGTTGCCTTGAAATATTGAGTTCACCCAACTTTTCTTTTTTTGCAGTATACTTTGCACAACACCATAGCTGGCATCCTGAGCGTGCAGAGCCGGAACAAAGTGAGAATACACAGTGTAACAACAGAGTTTCACAGAGGAAGTGAAACTGCAGTTTAAAAGCCACATGCTGCGTTTAATAGGACAACATTATGTCATGATTAGTTGTTTTGATCACTAGGAGTGCTGATGGTTGTGAAACCCTGCTGCTTTCTGCCAGTGACTCATTAGTTTAAAGTACAATTAGAAACAATTGCAAAAGTGAAATCAACATAGATTCAAAAACACCAGAATGAGACCAGAATGCAGTATGTTTGCAACTATATATCAAAAACACAAAAACCCCCACACCTGAACCAAAAATAAAAAGCAGTTTAATGAGAAAATCACTGAATATATGTTTTGCCTAAAATGCAAACTATTGCAGCTACACTTGGAATTGAAGCTCAGTTTATACAAAAATCTGGAAAGAAACACAGAGAGAGCATTACTTAAGCAATGATGGAGTAACATATGGGGGCATCATGTGATGACTGAGGGGCCACTTCGGCCCGTCCTGTGGTGCAGCTGGGAGATCTTCAGAGCGATGGTTGCCAGGGGTGCCAGCATCACCTGCCCCAAACAAGGATGACATGGTTAGAGACTCAAGCACCTGGCTGCCAGATGCCACTGATGCATTTCCACATTAATATTTAACTCTAAGCAGGCACGTACCTCTTAACAAGCCAGCAGCCCGCCGACGGGCCTGGTTGACTTTTTTTGTTTTTCAAAAGCTTAATAGGCAAATTTTTTGGCGAAGGAAAGGAAAGGGCCCTTTGACCTCTGACCTCTGAATTAAGATTGGTTCTATAGGTACCCACAAATCTCCCCTTTACAGAAATGCCCACTTTATTCTTATTCTATGCACACACAAAAAACATGCAGCCTTTCTCATGTAGTACAAATGGGTTATTTCCACTCAATGTATTTGCATATTTGTGCATACTGGGGTCTCTAAGCAGTCTTGGAATTGCATAAATCGGGTATGACTGGAAATATTGTAATATTGATTTTTCATGGACACTACCACAGGGCCACATATAGGACCGTGCACTTCACTAAAACTGCAATTTTAAATATGTTTACAGTGCAGTAACTTACAATATTTCATGCTCAAATGCATGTATAACAGTATAAATAGGAATACAAAAGGTTTGAAGCAAATAAAAAATAACCACTTACTGCGATTTTTTTTCCAGTGCAAAAACAGCAGACCAACATTAATTGCAAGAATTAATTTTGTGCATTTTTACACTGCACTTTTAAGTTGTACTGAGGGCCACTTCAAGTGAGGGTGCTGGTCGTATGTGGCCCCTGGGCCTCCAGTTGCCCACCCCTGGCCTATATTATAATGCACTGTAGTGGGGCGGATTAGCTGAACAATCGTTCACTTTGTGATAAAAGCATGAAATTTGGTAGATGTGTTGGTGAATATGTTTCAAACAAATCTGGATATTGGGCCACCTCAAAAGCGCCCCCTAGTGGCCGTGGCAGGCATTTGTTATACAAATAAATCAATGATGAATAAAAACTGCCCTTTTAATAATACCAACTGGTGATGAATTGTATATTGTTGGAAAGCCTGATTAGTCACCTTTACAACGAGGTACAGCTTGTAAGGATCGTGCATTCATGGAATGAGCAACGGGGCTAAACGTGTGGGTAGCACCCCCCAAAAATGTGCATCCCGTGGGGCAGATTAGCTCAATAAATCACAAGAATTGTTTATTTTGTGATAGAAGCACACAATTTGGTGGATGTGTTGGTGGATTTGTTTCAAACAAATCTGTATATTAGGCCATCGCAAATTCGCCCCCTAGTGGCCATAGCAGTCATTTTCTTCGTTAAAATTACAAAAAATATTTAAATTATTTCTTAAAATATTTAAAAAATTTAAACTAAATATACGAACGTAAATTAAAAAATGTAAATAGACATATTAAATTAACAAAAATCCAGTTAGACACTCTTTCAGTTATTTTTCCTGCCCCACCACAATCGGGCTAGCCATCGAGCTAGCTAGCAAATGAGCTAGCTAGCATTTGCTTCCTGGGACAAGCAGTGCAGTGCACTGTCCATCAAGGTATGTCTAAATATTTTATTTCACCTGTTATAATTATGAATAAAATATGCTATGAACATCATAAAGGCTAAAGAGAAAAACAATCATCATGGGCCTTGGCGGAAAAGTAAATTAGCAAGATAGCAAAAATAGGTACTTAAGCTAGCTAGTTAGCTTGGAACATGTATCAGTGGCTGTTGGGTGTGAAAGCTTAATAAGACACTGTTAAATTATGTCCTGTGGAATGTGGACATCCCTCTCTGCACACACACACACACACACACACACACACACACACTATATGTAATGTCTCCTTTGCCCATGTGGTTCTTTTTTTCTTTTTTTTTAAATGTATTTTATAACTCCATCACAGTTAGTCAGGCGGCTTAGGACCAGATTTGAGAAGAAAGGGGACACGCCGGACAAAAGCACCAAAATTTTTCCACATGCTCTCTATCACCAAAGGTTTCAACTCCTACCAGTTTCAACTGGTAGGAGCCACTTCATCAAGATTGCAGATCGGAGATGGCAGCCATATAAGCCATAAGCCATAAGTCTATGAGAACCAATATATCTTCCAAGCCACTTAGAAGGTCAATCTTGGTGTCAAAATATACATTTTCTGGGTCAAAGAATCATTTAAAGCTATTGAGAATATCACTGGATGACTCACTGTAAATAATTTGTTGATCAAGATCTGACATGAGATGAAAGCGTACCCTTGATTTTTTTGAGCAGTGTACATGGCAGCTAATCCACACTCTCCTGTGAACATTGATTCCAAACAGTTTCAACTCAGGATACCCTGCTGCAACTTGAAGCGAGTTGCCCAGTCTGAGTGAAAATGAACATATCTATTTGATCAAATAATCTTCTAGTGATATTCTCAATAGCTTTAAATGATTCCTGGACCCAGAAAATGTATATTTTGACACCAAGATTGACCTTCTAAGTGGCTTGGAAGATATAGCATTTCTCATAGACTTTATATGGCTGCCATCACCGCAATCTTGATGAAGGGGCTCCTACTAAAAATTGAAACCTATAATGATAGAGAGTATGTGGAAAAAATGTGGTGCTCTTGTCCGGCGTGTCCCCTTTATTTGGCTAAGCCGCCTGACTAAGTCACACACCTCAGTACAAGGATTTTGCCAGAAAGAGTAACCTGCTACAAGTAACCCTAGTAGAATTTTTAAAATGTATGATTTTTTTCTCTGTCTAAATGTGTTTTGTTTTTATTGTTGCAGGTCATACAATATTGAAAATTATTTTTTCTTTTTAAGGAGCAACAGAAGAATACAAGCCAAAGAGGAGGCCGTAGCCTGTGAATGGGAATATCAAGACCTAATAAAATATTATACAAAGTTAATGTTCTTTTCTATTAGACTGTAATAAAGCTTTTGTCACTTTAACATGTCTCTAAATTATATTTGTGGTGCTGAAAACATGAAACAGCAGCTGTAGGGTAGGCAAAGCATTCCACGGCAGTAACCACCGGCGGCCATTTTTAAAAATGTCCGCTTTTAAATGGCCATTTTAAAAAATGGCCGCCACAGCCATCAGAATTTTTTTTGCGATGGCCCAATATCCAGATTCATTAAACATGTATTCAGCAATGAGTGTACCAAATTTGATGCTTTTATCACAAAATGAACGATTGTTCAGCTAATCTGCCCCACTACACAGGGGATGCACATTTTTGGGGGGTGCTACCCACACGTTTAGCCCCGTTGCTCATTCCATGAATGCACGATCCTTACAAGCTGTACCTCGTTGTAAAGGTGACTAATCAGGCTTTCCAACAATATACAATTCATCACCAGTTGGTATTATTAAAAGGGCAGTTTTTATTCATCATTGATTTATTCGTACAACAAATGCCTGCCACGGCCACTAGGGGGCGCTTTTGAGGTGGCCCAATATCCAGATTTGTTCGAAACATATTCACCAACACATCTACCAAATTTCATGCTTTTATCACAAAGTGAACGATTGTTGTAAAATATTGAGCTAATCCGCCCCACTACTGTTATATATTAAACTACCCAACTATGCTTAAGAAAACAAGCAACATCTTGGAATATCCTACCAAAAGCTAAACAGGCTCAAAAAACCTAGGCTACTCATTTTGGCTCTCAATAAATGTTTTTTTTTGTTATTATGAATTTTTACTCTCTTTTTTTTATTAACTTTCGCATATATTTTATCATCAACTATTGTATTATTGTCTTATTTTATTGTCTTTTATTCACCTTTTTTTAATGTGTTGCATTTAAAAAATATATTTTTTTGTTATTGTGAAGCACTTTGAGGTGAATGAAAATTGCTTCTATAGGTACCCACAAGTCTCCCCTTTACAGAAATACCCATTTTGCACTAATTCCATGCAAAAAAACATGCACTCTTTCTCATGTATTTCAAATGTTTTGTTTTCGCCTAATGCATTTGATTATTTCTGCATAATGGGGTCCATAAACAGTCTTGGAATTGCATAAATCAGGTATGATTGGAAAGCTAACACTCTTCTGGATTGAATCAGCTAAATTTTATTCATGTGTGCACTTTCATGTTGCACTTCAAAGACTATTTATAACTGTACCTGCCTTGCATTGTATATTTGCAGATATTATTCTTTTTCTATCCTTTAAAAAAAAATCTATTTCTCTTACTTCTGTCTTCTCTGGCATCTGACAGACAGCAAAGTAAGATTTTCATTGTGCAATGAACATGTTTCTATTGTGTATATGACAATAAACTTGAATTGAATTGAATTGAATTGAATTGAATTGAATTGAATTGAATTGAATTGAATTGAATTGAATTGAATTGAATTGTTAGTCCCCAAAGTAGCCATGGCATTGTAGAGGCAGCATTTTTAAAAACTTGACCTCACTTTATAAAATGACCAGTTTTGACCTTTACAATAGAGGAAACGTAAAGAATTTAAGTAATCGCCATACAATCACTAAAAAATGCAAATCTCAAAGAAATCTCCAAAAGTCAAAAGCTTTTCAAACCAAATCGCAGCATGAATTTTTCTCTGGTGTTCTGGGATTATTAAGACCTCACATCGTGCATTTTTTTTTGTATTGTCGACTATTTGGCCAATTGCATCCTGAAATATTCCAGACATACTAATATATTTTACCTGTGTTTCCTCAAAGACTTGCTCCTTCTCATAGCTGTCTATGTAGATCCGAACTGTCGCCCCGTCACTACCTGTCCCACTGAGTCTGTAGATGATTCGAGAACCATCAGAGAAGATTATCCGCAGACCCTGCAGAGAAAACAGCCCAGTACAGAAACACACACACAAGTAAAGCTTTTAGCATGTGCAAAAAGTAGCTGCACAAAGAGTCCAGATAGCCATTATAGAGACCACTGGTTACATCCAGTACCTGTACACATAAAAACCTCATCACAGCTCAGTGTGTGGCATGTACCTGGTTCCTGGAGATGGTGCTGTCTACGGGGTCTGTGTACTCAAAGTTGTCTGCTTTTTCCACTTGGTAGATTTTGTCCTCCACTGCGAATCTCTGCTTCACAAAAGACTTGTCGGCGATCATAATCTCCAAATCCTCCATCATCTCACAGGCTGCATCTATGTCTACATTCTCGTAGTCGTATCTGGAGGAAAATAAAAAGCTATTTATAACAGAATATGTGCCTTTTTGTTGTACGCTTGTATGTAAATAAATAATTTCAATGGTGTTGAAAACAGTCACACATTTTACAGAAAGTTTAAGATTTTTTAATCTGACTTTCTGCTGCCCTGAAGCAGCTGCAATACCCACCAAAACCAATTCTTTTCTAATGCTGTGTTTTTACAATTATTTGTAACCTCTTTAAGAATTAATGCAATCCATGTAAGTCTGCAGAGAGTATTTGCATTTATAAAGATTTTATTTCACTCAATATCCAAATATTATAAGCCTCAAAATCTGATAATTGATTTGATTACAGTAGGTAGAGATAGATAGATAGATAGATAGATAGATAGATAGATAGATAGATAGATAGATAGATAGATAGATAGATAGGTCGATCCTTAATTATGTCCTCAGCCTTCTTCAGGCAGCGGGAACTGTGCAGTTCTTCCAGTGTGAGGAGAGGCAATGATTCACTTTTTTGTGTGTTACATTTTCATTTAAAAAACAGGGCTTAAAAGAATATGTAATGGCACTTATGTTCCACTAGATGTCAGTCTTGTCCTGTAAGAATCTTCTCACTGCAACATGTCCTGTTTCATCAGTCCACCTTCCATCTTTATCTAATAGAAAGTAAACTGTTTCTAATTAGACATAATTCAACCGTCAATTCAAACTTTTTGGACTTTGATGGATGATAGAGAATATAAAATAATATTTAATGTCATTATACCAGCAGTACGACGAGATTCATATGTGCAACTACTACAAACGATGCAGTGCACGCAATCACAACACAAACATTTCCACATGACAATAAAATACACACAGCATACTAAAACTACAAACTAAAAACATTAACAAGTTGAAGCCTCAGATATCTTCATCATCATCATCATCATCATCAAACTAGAATTAAGCAATTACATAAAATTATCTTCTGCCAGTGCAGTAAGTAAATTTTTCTTTGTAAGATTTCTTTAAGTAAGTAAAAATACAATGATGTCTTAAAAATAAGTCCAAAAATACTTATTTTGAGCAATTGTGGCTTGAAAAGCCCAACTGTAGTAACATTAAAATAAGCCAACAATACTTGAAACTAGCATGTTTTTTCATTTCAGTATCTGTGGGTAGATACTGGTGGGTAGAAAATGCTTTTGAAATAGCATTTAAACTTCATGCAACTGGAAACAATATTTTGGGTAACAACTCACGATATTCAACAGTTGGATAGATTGAAAAGCATGAAAAAGCTCACAATGTCAATCCTGAAAAGAAGTATTTACACAAGACTGAAATCCCTGTGAAGAGGTTATTCACTCATTTTAGTTACAAAAAGACACATGTTAGTATGTATGTCAGTAGCTAAATTATACTCCAAACAAGAGAATTAAGATACTATTGCTAGATATAAGAAGAAAATACTTGGTAAGCTTGATGTTTTTTGCAGTGTGGTCCCTCATGATATTGTGTGCCGTTCTGCTGATGGAGTACAACCCTGAAATACAGACAAACAAACACCACATTGTGTGTCTTCATGCTACCTGGTGAAGTAGTTCCTTCCATATTTCAGCCAATGGTCCTTAAGAATATCCTCCACACTCTGCCTCCTAGTGGCCAGGATGGAGAGCCATGCCAGCACGGCCCACAGTCCATCCTTCTCACGAATATGGTCTCCACCTGAAACAGGATATGCAATTACCTTTACCACGCACAGAAAAGAAAAGCATGACAATAAAATTTGAGTCCCCCCCTCCACACACACACACAAGTCAAGTCAAAGTTTATTTAACCCTCGAGGCCTCTTTAAAATGACCTTACACTTTATACCTTAAGGTCCCAAAACCGGCCCCTTTAAAAGTGTCATAAAAATGTGATATATAAATATTTTTTTTCACTTTCACCACATTAAACCTTTTAGCAACTTCAGACCTAGCGTAGATATAAAAAAAATTTTTTTTTCTTTTCTTCATTTTTTATGTTTTAATGCCCTTTTTGTCATAAGAACAAAAACACAAAATATGCAATATTTTCAAAAATAAGGTGCAATATATGGGGTGTATTTGGGGTGGAGTTATTACAGCCTTGAGTAGGTCAATAATTGATAACTCATTTATATCAATCCCAACACACCAAGAACATTTTTATGGTGTTAACCTTTTCATTGCCATGCATTTTGTAAGGTAAGAGAACCATTGAACCTGTATGTGATTTAGCTCTGCTGCCCCTGGTGGTTTGAGGGGGTCATCACACCTTCCATGTATTTTGAAGGGAGAGGCTTAGATTTATTAGGTATTCATGGGAAAAGCATGATATTATGTCAGGATTACAGTGTATCAAAATTATGTGTTTATAATGGGAGTCAATGGGACCAAAACGGGCCTTGTTATGCATATCTCATATTCTATACAACTTACAAAAGAGGAATTTTGGATTTTTTAAAAAGTATAATAAAAAACAAACCCTGGCCAAGTTTCATACAATTAGCTTTTAAACTGACCGATATATTGAGAATCAAAAACATAGAATTAGCTGAATGTGCACGTTTGGTCCCTGAGGTGCCTCGAGGGTTAAAGCGACATTTAAAAGCAACCTCAGTTGACCAAAGTTATTAAAATACAATAAAAATCCTACACAAATATAGTAATAAATAAAAACAATAAAAACAATAAAATACTAAAAACAATAAAACAATTTTTTAAAAAAACAATCAAAAACAGAGTTAAAAGAGGAAATAAAAGAATAAAAAGTAAAAAAAAAAAAAAATGTTATGATCTAATAACTTGAAAGAGATATAATACCTGTACCAAAGCTTTCCTCTCCACACAAAGAAAGTCTGCCTGCGTCCATCAGGTTCCCAAAGAACTTCCACCCAGTGGGAGTTTCATATAGCTCTATTTTTGTTGCCTTGGCTACTCTGCAGGAAATACAATCAAAGAGCATCCTAATGAACCTTTGACACAACAAAATATGACAACTATTAATGTGTACTGTTGCAGATAAAATTACTTTTTATCTCATTCTAATCCATGCTCTGTGTTTTTACCTGTCTAAGGCTGCACTGGTGGGCATGCTGCGGGCGAAGCCCCTCACCCCTGTGTGCTGGAAGTACGGGATGCAGAAGATGTTGTCAGCGATCACAGCCACAGAGTCAGGGGGGGTGACGAAGAAGCCGTGCTTACCGAGGATCATGTTACGGTCCTAGAAAGCCACACAGGCACACAAGGGGTTAGATGTCATGTTATCTTTATTTTAGAAAATCTTAACATCTTAGCTTTCTCCACCAGAGACCCTGACTTTGGAACGAGCTGCCCGAGGAGATAAGGAGCACAGAGTCAGTAACTTCTTTTAAATCACTTCTTAAAACCCACTTTTATAGACTTGCTTTTATGTAATGCTTTTTATCTCACCACTCATTTTACTTTTTCATTTTAAATACATTTTTTTTTACTCCTTCTACCTTTTATTTTCTGTGTATCTGAGAATGTCTTGTGATTGTTCCTGCTCTGACTTTTATTGTTTTTCTTTTAATGTAAGAATAGTTTTTAACCTTATGGCATCATTCTCTGTGTAATTAACTGCTCTCTGTCAAAGCACTTTATAAAGTGCTGTTTTTAAAAGGTGCTCTATAAATAAAGTTATTATTATAATAATAATAATCATCATCATCATCATCATCATCATCATGATGATGGAAGAATGGAAGGGGGGGGGTGTATTGTTGTTGAGGGTTTCTCACATATATATATATAATTTATTTTTCTCTGCTGTATCTGTAGCCTGATGCCCCTTCCTTTGAAATGTTCTCTAATGAAATTTTAAATTATAAATGTATACAGCTGATATTGACACCATAGACATCTGAATTAACGATTTTTACAGTATAACATTTGTATTATGTATGCATAATGTACTATGCTCTATGTATTTTTAGGGAGGGCGTCAGCTAATGGGGATCCATTCAATAAACAATAAACAATAAACACACACCCCATCACCATCAAATGCTGCACCAAAGTCATACTGTCCGTCCCTCATGCTGTCAACCAGGTCTGCAGCGTAGGTGAGGTTTGGATCTGGATGTTGACCCCCAAAGTCCTCCAATGGGACGCAGTTGATGGCAGAGTTGGCGGGGCAGCCCAGCTCCTCACACAGGATTCTCCTCACATACGGTCCCACCACTGGGGAGCAGAGATGAGAGCAGACTGCTATAGACAATGATCAACTGCTCAAGTCAAATATAGTAATGCATGCAGTACCATGTCACATTCTAAAAAAAAACAAAAACTCCAGCTTGTGTTGCTCCCATGGACTGTGTAAAAGAAGAGGATGGGGTCAGCATGACATCACCCATCAGTGTGAAGACTATGAAGCCTCAAATTTAGGCTTTTTGACTGTCGGCATCTTGGTTTTTGGAGTCTCAAGGCAGTAGTTCTCAACCTTTTTGAGTCGCGACCCCCAATTTAACATGCATGTTGTCCTTCTGTTCGCTCACTGAACAGAATCTCACAGTTCAGATCAGACAAACTCAGTTGATACGATGAATTTTGGACAAATAATGAAGCAGAAAACAACTAAAACATCTCTCTGTCTGTGCATTCATATATATTTTTTTTGATATTTTATTGTTACTTTTAATCTAAGTCCTTTGCTATAAGTTTAAAGGTCCATTCTGACCTCCTGAGTGTGTAACAGTCAGCTTCAAGCCAGAGACTCCTTGGAAAGTAAGAACTTGATACTTTGGGATTTGTCAGAAAAGACACAAAATTAAACAAAAAAAAAAAAGAATCAAATTGACCACAAAATGACACAAAACCTCAAGATGTACTTAAGTACAGTACTTGAGTGAGAAATGTACCTAGTTACATTCCACCACTGCTCTCATATTTGTACGGTAAATATGAAGCTACCACCAGCAGCAGGTTAGCTTAGCTTTGCACAAGCGAGGAGATGGGGAAGCTCCTAACTATCCGAAGGTAACAAAATCTTTCACCACAATTGAGTTATAATGTGTGAATCAGTAACGTAGCCATGCTGCCGACTGAACTGGAGAGAAAGTCCGGGGCCACAGTGAGAGGGGTGTGGCATCTTGTCAAAATGTATACCCTATAAATAAGAATAACTCGGACTTCCTGTGAAGGGGTGGCGGGGGAGGATGCAGGGACCGTTCACCTATTAGTTTCAGTTTCAGTGTTTAGGGACGCTCTAAATAGCTTCAGTAACCTGATCATTATGAATCACTCCAAAGTCAACAGTTCCTATAACCCCATGCTGCCACGTCTCCAATGTTATATCAAAGCCTAGAAAAGTGAGGGAACTAAGTACATTTACTCAAGTACTGTACAATTTTTATGTAGTTTTACTTTACTTGAGTATTTCCACATTTGTAACTTTATACTTCTACTTCACTACATTTAGCTGACAGCTTTAGTTACTTTTCAGGCCAAGATTTAACATGAAAACATGATCAATTTAAAGTGATTATGCATGTTTATAAATGTAACCACATAAAGTATATTAAATAGTTAAAATGAGCCCTACCTTGACAGCAGTAAAACGCCACTTTGATAAAAATATCTGTCATAATATTTGTCATCAACATGGCACTTAGCTCTATTCAAACCATCAGATTAAAAATATTAAAGGCTAAATGTGCTTGTATTGACACTATAATCGTTCTATCAGAATACAATGATGAAATTACATGATTTTGGTAAAGATCCTCTTACCTCCATGCATGGCATCGAGTCTTATCTTGATGTGGTTTTCACCAGATAGAAGCTCCTTCAGAGCAGCGAAGTCAAAGATGTTCCTCAACAAGTTGGCGTAGGATTCCACTGAGTCCACAATTTCCACTGGATACAACCACAAAGGAGAAATAACATTGTCTTTTAGTGTGTATTGCCATTCTTTAAGACAAGACTGTCTAGTCCTGTACCTGTGCAACTGGCAATAAATCACTTGAACTTGATCCATCATTCTAACTGCCATCATAAACATTAAAATGAATGATCACTAAAAAATGGCAAAAAGTGTCATGTAATGAATCCATAAAGTAAGACAGATTGTACAGTCTCTTTGTAGCAATAAAATAAGGAAAGTTTAACCACTCTAGTATCCATCCAGCCTTTATCTTCTCCTGATTTAAAGTGACAGCGGAAAGACTGATGCTGCACTTCACCTGTGAAGGGTTTGAACTTGTTCTCCAGATCGAACATCTGTTTGCCCAGGGTTGTCAGATCCACTTGCAGTCCGGGGCAGATGGCAAACTCCTCAATGGTCCTGCTGATCTGGAAGATCTTGTTTGTGACAGCCTCCTTGGCTGGACCTGAATGCAGTAGAAAAGCTCTGATATTACATTTCGTCACACTGTTAAAATAATCGCCGAAGTCATTTTTTGTCGATTTTTTTTTTCTTTTCCCTAAATCATCTCCTTATATGGTAAAATCACCTACATCCTCAGTTGATCATATCATGTGATTTTACCCCTTTAAGATAATGGCCTATGTCAAGTGTGTGACTTGAGCGGATTTATTATGCCTAAATCAAAATAAAATGTGACTTAGGCAATTTTTTCTTAATGTCTTTGTGACTTAAGCAAGATATGGTAACACTTTATTTTGAAGGTGTCTACATAAGAATGACATGAGCGTGTCTTAAACATGACATGGAATGTGTCATGAACATTAATGACACTTTGAAGTAACATTAATGCTCATGATACTTGTCATGTCATGTTTCTGACAGGCTTGTGTGACTCTTATGTAGACACCTTCAAAATAAAGTGTTACCATATCTTGCTTAAGTCACAAAGGCATGTTCAAAAAAATTGCCTAAGTCATTTATTTCTCTTGAGTTACATCATTTACACACAGTGTTATTACTATGCCAATAGCCATCCTCTGTTACATCCTTTTTGAGTGAAATGATCAATAAATGTCATATGTTACACTTTTGGTGAAGTTTTTTGTGTTTCCTGCAAAACTTGAAAAAAATGACTTTTATTTTCATTTTAACAGGGTGACGATTTGATTTGTGTCATGGCTGTTTGGGATATTTATTGGTAAAACCATGCAAATCTGTTTGATATACAGTCATGGAAAAAAATATTAGACCACGCTTGTTTTCTCTAATTTCTTATTCATTTTAATGCCTGTTACAACTAAAGGTACATTTGTTTGGACAAATATAATGATAGAGTGTAGAATGAAGAGTTAAATTTAAGAGCTGATATCTAGCCATTTTCCATGGTTTTCTTGATAATAACCAAAATCATTATCAAGACAACCATGGAAAATGTCTAGATATCAGCTCTTAGATTAAACTTTTATGAGCTATTTTTGTTGTTGTTATCATTAATATGTCCAAACAAATGTACCTTTGTTGTACCGGGCATTAAAATGAACAATAAATTGAAGAAAACAATGGTCTAATAATTATTTCCATGACTGTATCTGAACTTTGTCCCAGGTTTAATGTTGGGACAGAGTCTCAAACTTTATCTCAGTACCACGAGCACCACGTAGGCCTCTTGCAGCCTTGTTAACTTCTCTCGTAACACTATTTTTCACTTGGCCGATGCTCTTGCATCATGCTTCCTCCTCTCCAGTTACCATACCTCCATTTGCAGAATTGAACTTAATGCCAAAGTCTCCATCAGGTCCTCCAGGGTTGTGGCTGGCAGTGAGGATGATGCCACCGATGGCTTTGTATTTCCTAATGACACAGGAGACGGCTGGTGTGGACATTATCCCGTGGTGTCCAATGATCATTCTCCCCACCTGAGAAAATGTCACACAGGTGTGTGTATGAGTGTGTGAGTTGGCTGCCATTATCTGAGTGGAGGAGGGTTGGGAATACCACTGAATATCAAGCTTGGTGTGTCATGCTTGTTCCTCAAAGTAACTACACTTTCATTTAAGGGAAAGTTATAAGTGTATTTTAACCATTTGATGCACAACATGGGTCTAAAGTGACCCGATAGAGTTTTTATGTTCTATATATTTGCAAAAAAATATTTTTCATCATTCAGTATTCCAGGTGTTCCTCAATTAGTTTGTCTTAATTTTATGTTTTCCTTTATTAATTTTTTGGATAAAACCTCTTTTTGTGTCACTACCCTTCTAATGCACAACATGGGTCAAAAATGACTCATGTCCATTTTTAGCCAAGAAGCTTGCTAAGCTAACTACTTAGCTAACTTCTTGGCTGAGTATTTAGCCAAGAAGTTAGCTAATTTTCATCATTCAGTATTCCAGGTGTTCCTCAATTAGTTTGTCTATGTTTTCCTTTATTCATTTTTGTGTCACTACTCTTTTAATGCACAACATGGGTCAAAAATGACCAATATACATTTTTTAGCTAAGTAGCTTGCTAAGCTAACTACTTAGCTAACTTCTTGGCTAAGTAGCTAGCTTAGCAAGCTACTTAGCCAAGAAGTTAGCTATGTAAAAATACAAAAACTTTTTTTCTTCATAAAGTATGAGAAGCAAAATGAAAATAATGATCTGTTGTTATCAAAAACAAGATATTTAAAGAATACTCAATCATAAAATAAGTTGGTATCAAAAGATAGAGCACAGAAACACACAGCAACATGGGAAATTAATGCAGGTTATTTTTTTTACCCATGTTGTGCATTAAGGGGTGTCAATATGTTGTGCATCAAAGGGTTAAACACCTTAGCCATCCTACTGAGAGCATCACACGCTCAAAGGTTATGTAATTTAAGCCCCGGGACTACAGAAAGCTCATTAGTGGTGCTGGTGAGAGAAGAAAACAAAACAAGTTTTTCTATTTGAAGACATCAGAGTAGCCAGGAGCTGCAGCTGAAAGGCAGCATTCATCCTTTGATAACTCAGAGTTACATTGTTCTGCAGTGATACTGCATTTTATCATCTCTTCCCACAGCCATGCATTGATTATAACTCACAGAAATTGGACAATCAAACTTAGCTAATCACCTTTTAAGCTTATAAATGGTGCTGCAGGTCCGGATGGCTGCCTGGCTATGGTTGTATGGGGAAAAATATCGGTATCGGTATCGGTAATCGGCTAAATGAGTTGTAAATAATCGGCATATCGGATATCGGGCAAAAAAATCCAATATCGTGCATCCCTAGAGAATATACAAGCATATAATATTGAGATATTCCAGAGCCTCTTAAAGTATTTCCATTTCTTCCTTTTGCATGCCTTTATACATCCATCCATCCATTTTCCTCCGCTTATCCGGGGCCGGGTCGCGGGGGCAGCAGGTTAAGCAGGGCATTCCAGTCATAGTTAATCTCTCTTCACCACTCATATTTTATGTGTAATTACTTAGCCAAAAATGAGATAAAATGATTATAAACAAAGGTGAGATAAATTTGACTGATAGTATTTTCCCTCTAAATGTTCCATGGATATCATGATGATATCATGATCATTAATTATTTTGGTCACATAATCATGTGATAACTTTTGATGTCAAAAAATACTTTATATTAAGAATTTTAAATACTCAATGCAAGTTACATGATATATTTCTTTAATCCTCTTGAGTCAGTGAAAGCATGGAGGCATTACTTCTTTATGACGTCACGACATAAAAAAACGAGGCAACGTTGAGTCGTGCCGTCACCTTCCCTCTAAAGGTTTTGTTTTATGTTATATCTTATATTTGCAACCTGAAAACACATTTGCAACATTCTCATTGAGCGTTATTGTTTCAAAAGGGGGAAAAAAACATCATCTTCAGACTAAATTTTTTATTTGTTTGTTGTTTTTTGGTTTCATTTGGGTTCAAAATGTTGATCTAGTAAGTCAAAGTGAAAAAATAATTATCAGGTTACATTAATGAGATTGTGCAAAAAATTAAAGTATGATAGCAATGTTAAATATGCTAAATATGCATGCTTTTTTCTCTCCAAGTGGCAGAATGAAAAGTATTAAAAAAATGAACAAAATAGCCCAAGACTCCAAAGGGTTAAACATTTATTGAGCATCTATTTTATTTGGATTTATCTCATAATATCACGTATTATTATTATTATTATTATTATTATTATTTTCATCATTATTATCATTCAACTAATATTTTTTCTCTAAATACAACCGTGTATCAAATGCCTACAAATTGAATACTAATGAGACATGAGGCTGGAACAACTAATGATAACAGAGGGATAATAAGTGACACATACATACATACTCACAGCCACAAACACCCACAGCATGCACACACACACAAACAAACACACACACACACACACACACACACACACACGCATGGTGGCACTGACCCTGTTGATGTAAAAAAAACAACTTTATATTAAGAATTTTGAATAGTCAATGCAAGTTACATGATATATTTCTTTAAACATTTATTGAGCATCTATTTTACTTGGATTTATCTTATAATATTACTTATTATTATTATTATTATTATTATCATTCAACAATTTTTTTTTCTCCGAATACAACCGTGTATCAAATGCCTACAAACTGAATACTAATGAGACATGAGGCTGGAACAACTAATGATAACAGAGGGATAATAACAAGTGACACATACATACTCACAGCCACAAACACCCACAGCATGCACACACAAACAAACACACACACCCACACACACACACACACACACGCATGGTGGCACTGACCCCGTTGGCAGCTGCCATCTGCACAATGACCTCGGTGGCTGTTGTGTTGAAGAAGCGTCCGTCTCCCCCCACCACCACTGTTGATCCCTGGCGGTCACGCAGGTCGATGGAGGAGAAGATACTCTGGATGAAGTTGTGCAGGTAGTTCCTCCTGGACTGGAATACGTAGACCTTTTTCCTCAGACCGTTTGTGCCGGGTCTCTGGTCGGGGTAGGGGGCTGTAGGGACGGTCAGCACCTGCAGAGGACTGTTGTCCATTGTTTCAGAAACAGGATCCAAACTAATGAAACAGCAGTGAGGTCCAGTAGCTGTTGTTTCGAGGGAAATCCCCTGTAAGTTGACATGGGGAAGCGTACACGGGGGGCAGAATGGGAGGGTATAATCTTGACTCCTCCTGTTATTTCAGTGGAAGCACAGGCTTACAGAGGGGACTTCTGCAGCCCAAAATAACCTTTCAAACTAATGTGTGTGCAGAGGCAGCGGGAGTAACTGAAGACGCTCCTTCACACATGTGCAGGGAGATCACTGTCAAAGCTGCAGGCCCAGTCACAAAGAAGTGTGTGTGTGTGTGTGTGTGTGTGTTTGGGTGTGTCTGGGTGGAAGCACTGAGGTGTTATGGGAGCTGTTTGTCCATCTGTGAGCGGCTGCAGCTGTGCTCGGAGTAATGATATGCAAAAAGAAGGATGACATCTCTCATCGGAGATGCACTCGGAGCTATTTTAGTAAGGGGTTTTATTTTCTGTTTCCAAAAACTGAGAGTGTGTGAACAGAGAGTGTGAGGAGCAATTAGAGAATCATTAGAAGCGCAAACTGAAAATAGCAGATGTGGTGTTCGGAAAGTATCTGCGATCAAAACAAACGTAATTTGTCAAATCTAATTATACAAGCAGCATAATCAGATCAGAGTGGGAGGTATGTGCATGAGACAGAGCAACACTGCCCTCTAGAGTTTATTAAGCATTCCAACAACACAGTATAAAAGAGTTCAAAACCTTCCAGTGACAGTTTCAGTATGTTGCAATAGCACAAACAGGTTCTAGTCATTTATTTACTAGACTTTGGCATCAACAAAGTTGGCATTATTAGTTCAGAGATGACATTACTCTGTTGACATAGAAAGACCATTCTGTGCCTGACCAATGACAATCTACAGCCCATAAAAACAAATAGGATGTTATAAAAGTTTGTCTTGGTAAGTTAGTTAATAAAGGTTGCATTATATTTTACACATAGCACACCTGCCTGAACACTCACGCATTATATGAAGTCATCATCACACTTTTATTCATTTAAATTAATGAAATATAGCAAATGTATATAAAAAAGAGCATGTGAACTTAAGATGAGTGTTATCTATAGCAGTGGGTCCCAACCTTTTTTTTGCCTCATGACCCCTCAGAATGAAGCAATGTGTTCTTAGGATTACAGATGTGAATGTGTTGGAAGCTGTTCCACTCATGGATGGATTACTTTATGAGCCCACTGGGCACAAACAAGTGTAAGGGACCCTTCTGGCCTTCACATAAATGTCACTTAAATTGGCACTTACCAACCTGGGAGAGACTGAAACTGACCACAGAGACACAAAACAACTACAAAGATATAAAAACAACTGCAGACAAATGGAAAATAACTACAAATGGACACAAAACAACTACAAAGAGATCAAAACAACTACAGCCATATACAAAACAACTACAAAGAGACACAAAGCATCTACAAATAGATCAAAACAACTACATACATATGCAGACCAACTACAAAAAGACACAAAACAACTAAAAAGAGACACAAAACAACTACAAATAGATCAAAACAACTAAGAAGAAACCCAAAACAACTAAAGACTCGAAATGACCACAACAGGAAACCACAGAGAGAGACACAAAACAACTACAAAAAGATACAAAACAACACCAAAAAGTAGCTAAACAACTAAGTCTGTGTGTTTTGCACCTATAGCAGAGGTGGTGGGGTCTTTTTATGCCTTTGCCCAACTGCCCATTGTGTCATAATCTAAGTTTTTGTTGTCATAATTGGTAAGAAAATTACTTAATACTTATAATTGCAATTATTGAATTAGCAGCATAGTGCTGATACATTTTCAGCTAATTGTTTCAGTTTGCTTAAATATAATATTGTGACAATCACTAGTGGAACCGTGGTTTCACTAGTGATTTTCTTACCAATAATGACAACAAAAAGTTCTGGCCTGTAAAAAGTGAATAATTGTTGGTTTCTTAGTCTTTAAATGTATTTATTTTTAAATGGTTGGGCCTGCCAAAGCAACATTACTATTATGTATATTTATTACTATTTTCTGACTTTTGTAATTCATTTGTTAAGAAAATAACCATTCGATGTAGGCCTTTGTATATTTAAGTATTTCCTAAAGGACAGAAGCACTTAATCTGTACAGTATTTCACATAAAAACAAACAAAGTCCATTGCAAAACTACATTTAACTTTCATATCCTGTTACAATTCTCTCCCGGCTTCTTAGTTGTATCTCATGACCCCTTCAAGGCGTCCCGCCCCCCATGTTGGGAACCACTGTCATACACTGAGAGTCAATGTGACCCAATATAAAAACTGCTCACATATGGCTGAATATTTTAATTTCTCCTCTATAACCTTTGAGTGAGTGAAGATTGCATGCTAACTGCTAACTGCATTTCAGTACATTTTTGATAATTTACAAGTGTTCTGTTAGATAAGAGACCATTCTGACTCAGGCAGTAATACTTTCTTTTGGCTTTCTCAGTTTAGCATACAACAAGCACTCAGAATTGTAAAGCACATTCAGCGTCCTCTGGGACTTAATCTACCGGAAAGTGACACTTGGAGGACACATCTTCCTCCTCCTCCTGCAGCTGCCCACATTAAAGCATTGCCAAGGCTCTCCTGAAGAGGCTGATGTTAAAAGCAGTATTTTACTGGAGAATGCAGGTGCTGGATCACAAAAAAGCACCTGTGTCAGAGGAGGCGGTGCTGGGGGAAGTCACAGTGTGAACAGAGATCTGGGTGAGCTTGAGGGAGTAAGAAGCCTTCCGGCCTGGTCTCCACTGGATCCCTCTCCTGCGCTCGGAGCGCCCCTTAGACCTCATATGGAAATATCTGCTATTCAGGTTGGTGTCTCCACAGGCGTTGAACCACCATCCACCTGCAGGGTGACAGAAATTACACGTTATACTGGATGACAAGTATTCATGAGTCCCCATCTTTGTCTCGTTCATGTGCACCTGCTGTACCTGTGTAGTTGTGAGCACAGTTGGAGTCTTGGTGGCTGTCGTTGTCCCTGTCCTTGGTGGAGAACATCGTCCCTGTGTGGTTGCTCATGGGGTCCGACAGGTGATCTCCAGACAGATGTGTGAGGTGAATGGTGTAGTTGCTGTCAGGACCATTAAGGAAAAATCTGTATTCGATGAAGCGCCTGCCCTGTTTCCAGTCCTCCAGCTGGATGTGAAGGACAGAGTTGCCCTGAGCGGAGAGAGAGTGGATCTTCCTGAGACCCAGCCAAAACTCCCCTGTCAGAGAGACATCATTGAGCAGTCAGAGCTGATATCATGGATGGATTATTTAATGGGTCTATCGGGCAGAGGCCCAGGGGCCCAAAGAGTCACAGCCCCCCTCTGCACCCTCCACACCCCCTACCCACTCACCAATTAGACATAAAATGACACAAAGAGGCCAAAACAACGTCAGAGAGACACATATGAGCTGCAAAGAGACACAAAGAGACTAAGCAACATCAAAGAGGCCAAAACAACTACATAGAGCTGCAATGAGACCACAAAAAAAATTGCAATGACGATGAAAATGGGCAAAACAACCACAAAAAAGAGTCAAGAGCCCCCCTCTGGACCCTCCAGACCCCCTACCCACTCACCAATTAGACATAAAATGACTACAAAGAGGCCAAAACAACGTCAGACAGATGCATATGAGCTGCAAAGAGACAGAAAGAGACTAAGCAACATCAAAGAGGCCAAAACAACTACAAAGAGATGCAAAGAGACAACAAAATAATTTGCAATGACTGTGAAAATGGGCAAAACAACCACAAAGAGACACAAGATGATGTGAAGAGACATGAAGCAACTACAAAGAAACTCAAAATGACCACAAAGAGACACAAAACTACAAAGAGATGCGAAACAACTACAGAGAGAAACAAAAGAACAACAAAAAGTGGCTAAACAACCATAAAGTCTATGTTTCTTGAGTTAATGGGGCGTGTCCGTGTCTTATAATCCGCCCATGGCTGACATGATTTAACGAGCACCTTTGATAAAGAACTGATGTACAAAAAGTTACATCCAGAGGTGCAGACATACTTTTACTAACGGAGGTTGTAAAATTTTTAATGTTATAATCATGATATACGGCAAGTAATTTAGAATTTGGCAGCCGAGAATGAATTTTCCGACATTAAGTGGGTAATTGCGCTCAGAGTCTCGAGAAGAATAGTGTCTCTCACCTTGAAAATCTCCGAACCCATTTTCATACTTCTCCCAGGTTTGATCAAAGTTCACTGAGCCATCCCTCCTTTGCTGGATGACTGTTGCTCCATGATCTAAATGATCAAATAAAAAAAACCTTATGAGTAATTCTGAAGGTTATAATCCTTCAAATTTTAATCAAATTGTTGAATACTGATATGATTGACATTTTTTCATCAATAGCCACTCCATATAGTAGTATGTTTGTATAATAGAGTATAATACATTTTGTAATTACTTCTACAACAGTTGCATTTGTATTATTGCAGTTGTTAGTGGCGGAGTCCGCCATTCCTGCAAATGATTCAAGTTGCCTTTAATCCTATTAGGAATTAACAGGAAACAATGATGTTTTATTTCTTTCTGAAAGTCACGTCAAGATATAGGATAGACAGGAAGATTGGACCCATGCTGTGGTAAAGTTTAATGTTTGTGTGACGGTACAAAATCAAAACAACTATAGGCATTTGCAAAACAACTACAAAGAGAAACAAAACAACTAAAAAGAGATCAAAACAACTACAAAGAAATACAAAACAACTACAAAGAAAAACAAAACAACTACAAAGAGACACAAAACAACTACAAAGAAAAAGAAAACAACTACAAAGAAAAAGAAAACAACTACAAAGAGACAAAAAACAACTACAAATAAATCAAAACAACTACAAAGAAACACAAAACAAATACTAAGAGGCACAAAACAACTACAAAGAAAAACAAAACAACTACAAAGAAACACAAAACAACTACAAAGAGACACAAAACAACCAGATACACAAAATGACCACAACAAGAAAACCACAGAGAGATGCACAAAACAACTACAAAAAGATTTAAAACAACAACAACAACAACAACAACAACAACAACAACAACAAAAAGTAGCTAAACAACTAAGTGTGTGATTGTAAAGTACCTCTGCTCATGTCACAGAAAGCCATGAAGGGCTCCATTCTGATGGGTCTGATGGCGTAGACGCCACTGACTCGTTCCCCTCTGTTGAACAGGTCACTGCAGTCTGATGGAAGATCTATTGACCACAAACGATAATAACTGTAATCTGGAGCAGATAAGTGGAAATGCACCTGGGAACTGACCTTCAGCAGTTAATATAAGCAGCATTAGCAGGGAAAATACTATGTGCAGGATAATTGATTACTCAGTAAATTGAATCTGTGAATGTACCAGGCAGGTATGTATGAATGTGCAGCAGGACATTTCTTCAAATTCTTCAAATTCCTACGAAAAATGCATTGACACAGTGTGAATATGTAATTGTACTGATTTACTGTACTACAAATAAAAGATCCTAAATCTCAACTTTTCCTCATATTATTTATCCATCTTACTCATCATGTTGGTGTTGCTGCTGGAGCTTGAGGTCACATATGGGGTAAGTGTTGGTGCTTCACTGTTGAAGTTTTCAGGCATCCTCTCAATGGTCTCTTGGGTCAATGTGTTGACTGTAAGCTGTGGAAAATGATCAGGGAAAGACTTTAGCTTGCAGACATACTCCTCAGACTGACCACGGAGAAACACTATGGATTAAATAGCAATTTCACACATAATAAACTGAGTTGTTATTCTGCAAAAGAAGATTTTCTTTAGATATTGTACTGTAACAATATGAATTGTGGGCTGTCAAGATCAAGGAAAGGGCAAATGAGATATCTCATTTTATCTCATAGATTCACAGACTCCATGTGCAAAATTTCATGCAGATTGGACTGAGCCCTGGAGGAATTCGATAACGGCGATTTTTGCATTTTTGTACAAAAGCGGCACATAGTAACTGATTGGTGTCACATTTGGTACAACTTTTTTTTACAGTGTATTTGACTATTGCCTAGGAAGAGGCCTAGCTTTTGAATATCTTTAATTTTTTTTGCGAAAAAGCGCCACCTACTGGTGGATTTTGTATACAATTTTGCAGACATATCCAAAGGCTCATTAGAAATAACTGTCTCAAGTTTGGTGTTAATAGTTGTTATGAATATATGCGCCATTTCCTCTTCACTTGAGCATTTTTTCTGATAATAAAAATTCTTTGAACAACTTTTTTATCTTTGGGTTCTGCAGATTCTGTGTTCAAAATTTTGTGCAGATCTGACTCACTGCAGAAGTGGGAGTGGCTTATATCACAAACTTCAGCTGAACTCAGAGAACGCATAGAATTTTTAATGTGCAACATAGTATGGGAGAGTTATGGGACAAAAACGTTCGCCCTTGCTTTGCATGCAGTGATCCCAGCCCCCTCAGGCTTGGACCCCTAATAACACAGAGGCTGAGATTATTAAAAACACAGACAGCTCCTTCATTATGTCTGCACAAGATTTAAAGTCTAAATTATATAGTACAGTAAAATGACTCCATTAAACTTTCTTTCTACCAGCACATTTATTGTAGTGCCATGAGGATGACAGATCATTACTCAAAAAGCTGGCAAAATTATCTTAGGAATTTCTGGAAAAATGCATGCTTTTGCAAAGCAACAAACTAAAAGCTAATTTCAATGGAAATAGCCATCCACTCTGACTGAATAAGGGACTGTATGAAAAGCAATGCACACGTAATTTGTAGGTAACCCATTATTACGACTAATATTAACTATTGTTGCCTGACGTTGACCTCTAGTGGCTGTAGAAATTACTACAACAGGAAGTAAGGCGGCACAAAATAAGGACAGAGAAAATCAGTTTCGGGTTGGTGGATGGGCCAAACGGGCCCCTGACTTTGACCCAGGAGACCAGTGTTTGTGTCCCTTTTTTTAAGTTGACCTGTAAATGATCTACCATACCTAGATACATCGTGTCGTACTTCAAGGTTGTCATACTTCAACATAACTGTCCAGCAGTCACATATGGAAGTAGTAATTTTAACCCAAACCATGTTCTTTATTCCTAACCTTAACCAAGTAATGTGATTTCGACCATCACGTGTTTAAACTGTGACTAAATAGAATGGTTATATTTTGTCATCAAGATATTATTGCAAGTTTTGGTAAGATATCATACAATCCTATTCATTCAGATATTCATTTTCTAAAAGAGCTAGACACTCCAAAACATCGTTAACCCTTTATCAGGCAAAGAACCGTATTTAGTCACTTCAGGAGATATCCAAAATAAAAATATTTCAAGAAAAAAGTTGCAAATTTACTAGATTAAAGTGGCAGATCTACAAGAAAAAAAGTTTCAGATTTAAGAGATTTAAAGTGGCAAATCTGCGCGAAAAAAGTCGCAGATTTACGAGATTTAAAGTGACAAATCTACAAGAAAAAAGTCGCAGATTTAAGAGATTTAAAGTGGCATATCTGCGTGGAAAAAAGTCACAGATTTACGAAAAAGAAGTGGGGAAAAAAGCAACTCTTTTCTCGCAGATTCACCACTTTAAATCTCATAAATCTGCGACTTTTTTCACACAAATTTGCCACTTTAAATCTCTTAAATCTGCAACTTTTTTTCTTGTAGATTTGCCACTTTAATCTAGTAAATTTGCAACTTTTTTTCTCGACCCCATTTTGACATCCACTGAAGTTAGCAAATATAGTTCTTTGACTGATAAAGGGTTAAAATGTTCTTATGATCCTCTGCTCAAATTAGAAAAATGCAATGAAATCTCTCTTTCTGAAGAGTCCAGCTGTAACAGCCAATCAATGAGTGAACTGGGAACAGAAATCTGTGGCTGCAAGAAAACTTTTCCAAAAGTCAAAAGCTTCAAAAAGCTTAAACTCAACGGAAAACAAAGTGTGAGAAAACCTGAGCAGATAGTGTACAGTACATAACTGCCTCTCCACCCCCCTAAAGAGTTTCCTACAGTCCCTAACATTTACCTTTTCCTCCAGATTCCTGATCTTAACCCTCTGGTAGTTGAGCTGGTCGCTCTGCTCGCTCACAGCCTTCAGCAGCTCTGTGATGCTCCGCTCCTGGCTGTGGATCACCTCCTGGTCAGAGAACAAAGTTTGAATCATGGGAACTGTTAAAGAACGGTATCATTTAATTGTTAATTGTTAAATCACACATAATAATCTGAGTCTGCACTGCAGCCACACATTGAGAGAACAAATGCAAACCTAAGCATAGCTACAGCAGCATAAAAAAGCATTAGGTATTCAAAAAGCAAATCCTGGCACCTTGTTAAAAGATTTTCTCTCATTTGTTAATTTTGTTTGCTGGTCTAACTTCTTCGCGTGAGGAAAAGAATACACTGCCAAAGGAAAAGTTGCCAGCGACCTTTCCAACAACAGGTGACTCACCCTGAGGCCTTTGATCTCTGCCACTTGTTCACTCGTCACCAGATCATTTGACAAGATGCTCAGCTTCTCCTCAAGCCCTTCCACCTTGCTCTGCAGCTGACTCTTCTCCTGCATGATGCTGTCCAATTTGGAGCTGATCTCAGCAGACATGCCCTTGATCTCTTCGTTATTGGCCTTCAACACCACTGTGGTCTTCTTCAACTCCTCTTCTTCCTCTTTGATTTCACTAGCGATCACTGAGAGCCGGTAAAACGAGTGGTCAAAGATGTTGAGCTTCTGGATGATGTCATTTATCTGTCCTTTGGTCTTCTGAACAAACTCCCGCAGGCTCTGGCCCAGCTGGAGGAGGCCATTCGCCAGGAGACGCACATCGTCCAGAGCGGCAAAGCGGGAACGGGTTTCTGGCGGGGCCTCGGTGTTGGGGACTGGCTGCACCTCTTTGCCACAGAGGGCAGGGACACAGAAAGCAACCAACAATAAGGGAATTAGTGTAATTCTCATGTTGTTGTCGTGTTGCTTCTCCAGCTGTGTGTCGGTGATGTTTGGGTAACCTGCAGCCCTCTCCCTCCACTGTGACTGGACGAAGGGTGAGGAGGGAGCTTTATACACATACTTCAATCATGTCAATGATTAACTGGTTCATCTGATCAGTATTTGCATGGATAGTGTAGTCCCTGCTTGCTGAATGGACTACAGAAAGTTTCTTAAATGTAACTACATTTAAATGTCAGTTATTAGTTAAAATATAATCATCAATATTTAGTCAACCGTCAACTCAAGGGACAAAAAGTTGTGTTTTTCTGCATAAATAAGTTAAATTCAACTCTTAATGCACCTACTCCACTAAAGATGTTTTCCTCTCAGTCAGGACAGTGTGACATAGTGTTGTCAACTGAACTTTAGTTACTCATGTTGCAGTCACGGCTGGTCTCTGTTATTGTTGCATGGCTGGTTTATTTTTAACCAGTACGATAACCCAGTTTACATGAAGGATCTGATGAGAAATACGAGTTACAAGTTCATGGTTGCACCTTAAATTTAAAGTCAGAAATGCTGCCTTATTCAACATGTAGCATCTCATTTAAATATCTCTTTTAGCTCCCTACAGCAAAACACTGTAGGCTGGATAAACATTGCAACCACAGACATAGAATTGGACTACAACTACAACGGCTCATTTTCTGTTACCAGTGTTAGCCAGCAAGCTATACCTAGCTAGCTAGCTAATTAGCTTGCTAGTTAGCTGGCTAGCTTGCTAATTCCATCATGTTTTAATGCACTGGTTACAGAAAATGAGCCAAACAACAAACTTTTTTCAGCACTGAAGGCTTTGTCATTGTTAGACTATTGAGTACTGATTCTGGAAAGATTAACAGAAAACTATCATTTATCTTAGATATTATAAGAAGAAGAAGAAGGTGAAGAAGAAGAAGAAGAAGAAGAAGAAGAAGAAGAAGAATAGAAAATGATATACTACAATATTTGGAACTGTACCACATTGATGCCATGTGGTCAAATTAAAATATTGTATTTAAACAACAAACCAAAAAAGTTGAGTGTCTCAGAGTTTCCCACCTGAATGCACCACGCAGTCCCTGTGGTGGCCACATTCTTTACCATTTGTTGTTTACATAAAATCATGGGGAAAGCAAAAATGTTCCACACCGTTGACTTCAAAGAAGCAGGATTTTCTAGTTTCTCCTACATTTATGACTCCAGCAGTCGTCATGGTTTCTGGAAAAGTGCAGTTGCAAGCTACCACTAAGCTAATCAGTGAATAGGTGGGAGTATTAAGCGAGATATAACTCCCCATCAGCACAGGGTCATAACCTACGTCCTCCTCTGTTAAATGTTAACTACTCATATGAGAGCAGGATTCCATGCCCCCAGCGCACAGTGTGTGTACACAGTAAACACAGTCTACAACTCTGACTTCTGCAGGGGGCCCTGATCTCAGCAAGGTAAAATGTATGGGTGACCCACATTTATCAGTGCCACAGTCTAGCTTCAAAGAGTAGAGGACATTAGGAAAGGGGAGTTCAAGGGGGCGTGTTGTGATGAACAAAGAAAGGGGAGTTGGCCAGTGCTTTATATGTACAAAGGTTGGTGGTAGAACACCGACGTCATGAATACATATTTACATAATTTTTCTTTGGACATTGTGCTTCCTCTAGTTGTAACACATACAAACACATCCCTGTAACAGAACATCAAACCACTGGTGATAAACTCTATGGTCTCTTCTCAGTAAACTGTATACCCATACATAGCCGAGACGCATGATTACAAATAATTGTTTCTTTTTTAAAATCTCTCTATCACTTTGATCGCCATCCAGCCCCTCCTGCTCAGGAAGGTGAATTTCAAGCATATGTTTCATTTGGATGATCTCATCAAGATACAACAGTTTGTCCGCCTCCAGAGGGCAGCGGGTTTGTCCCATGTGACGCAACATAGCGTAGGGGTGAAATGAGAACAGCGCTATCTCAAAATTTTATCACTCCCATCACTGGTCATGCCACGTGCAGAATCAACCAAAACGAGGTGAATGATGTACAGTACATGTATATTTGCATATGGAGCGGGGGAAGCATGATCCACTTGTGATTGTATCACCAAAGATGCATGTCGATGCTAGGTGTGAACCGAGCCGGGGATGATGCTAAATATTAATGTATCTGTCTTATGCATATACTGTTATCCTGTATGCAAGCCCAACCCATTGGATGTCAAACTCTGCATGGTGATCTGATGCAGCTGCTGAGTATCTTCAAAGCTCTGCTCATCTACCTCAGGGGTTGTTTTCTGCCAACAGCCATCAGACTGTACAATGCTTTCTGCCTGCTGGAAGCTGCTGAATTATATCTTCCGTCTCATCTCCTCAAACTACCCTGCATTGCTGTGTACACCTTGTACTGTAAGTCATTAGCTTCTAATATGGAAACATTTCTTCATTCAATTTTCCTCCTCCTTCCATTATGGCAATATAATGGCAGTGACATTTAGAACAGATGATAATGCATGTGTATTTTCTCTCTGTGTCTCTCTCTAAACATTGGTCTAAATATGATTTAGTTTAGCAGTTTTCTTTTGCAGCCTAAATAGACAAATACAGCAACGTGACGACCAAATTTAGCTCCTACAGTAACTGTTTTTGCTTACTTTCTTTTGTCTTTTTGCTGCAGTTAAAAAATAGTTTTAAAGGTTTTAATTATTTCACAACATTATTTATCTACCGTACACACAGACTGTTCACATGTTTATTCAGACTGCCAAAATCAAATAGATTTTTGTGCAGTTGGCATATTTTGTCGTCAATCCACATTTTCTTGGCCTGTTATCAGTGAACCTGGATAAACTGTTCAAAGTTTAATTCCAGAAGGAGATATATAATACTGTAAGCAAACGGATTATCATTAAATACAAAGGTAATCCTGGCCTTACACAATTCACTTCACTACACATTTGAACTCACAAAGTAAGCAGATGATTATTAGATATTGATAGTGACTTGTCAATAAACATGTGACTCATCACAAAGAGATTGACTTTACCGAAAGATTTGACTGAGAAAAGGAACAACTTCTGTTTCCAATTTGGTAGTTTTGCACGTGTTCCCACAATTCTCGTGTGAATGCTGCTGTTTTAAACTGACTTGCATGACATTGATCAGCCATTCTTAAATACATCCTTCTCACTGTATCTTCAGCTTTAAAGTAAACTTTAGCTGCAATACTAAAATACCTACATCCTGTAGTACTCAAATAAATGCCAGCTGCTTCAAGTATTTTAAGATTTATAGGTCTTTAATTTCAAATAACCCCATTTGTCAAGGGTCTGTGGCCTTCTGGTCAACAGGACGTTCTTGATTCATAGGTCACTGTTACATGACTACTTACACTGTTTCAGTTGGCCAATGCAGCTACAGCACAACCTGTAACTCCCCTGACCACAAGCCACAGTTACATAACACACATGGGAAAGATGTCGGCTGTGACAGACCTTTAGGTGGACTGAACTACGTCAAAACTTTCCATCTGTTTTGTGTTATGTTATTTCAGCTGTCCTTCGAATGCCCAACTCCTCAAAGAAATCATTGAGCAACAGTAAAGAAAAAAGAAGCATTTGGATATTGGCTGATTGGAATGGGATGTTCAGGATCATTTAGCAAACATCAGTGAATTAATTGATTTCTGCTAAAAAAGAGGACATGCCTCTTGGCAGTATTGAACTTACCTCCAGCTATACTTTCCACCAGGAAGCAGCTCCTACAAGAAATTACAGTCAAATGAGAGGAAAATGAAAATGAATACCCTGCAGCCAGCAAGCCTTGTGCCTCATGCAATTCACTGTGTAGGCCCTGGATGTCTATTTGTATGAGTTAATAATTAATGACTCATTTTTCAACTAATATTTTAAGTATTTTATTTATCCTCCGCATTTCCCTTCAAATATGATGCAACTCTAAATCTTTCTCTGAAACTACATTTGAGCAGACCAAGATTTTTGCCTGTAGGCCAAGTTTTCTGCAGTATGTGGTCAGTCTGTCAGCAATCCTTTGGTCCAATAAAGACTGTTTTTTCTCTCAGCCTCCCTCGAGTTAAACCACAATCCCTCTCGGAGTCAGTTGTCTGCTTGGGTAATGGAAAAGGGGTATTTCTTGCTAATTCTTGCTAATTCCTTTTCCATCCATGGTGGGGCACAAGGCGGTGGTTGCAACTCCTCGAGCGGCTCTCCCTCTTCATCGTGTCATACACTCATCACTGCCATTGCCCAGTTTATTTTGATTTAAAGACAGACTCAAGTTGGATGCTGCCAGGTGGAGACTGTGTTTAACAGTTTTCACTGTAAGACACATGCTGTGGAGAATACATGATTGGAAATACATTTCTCAGGACCTGAAACAGGTATAAAATAAACAGAGGTAAATAAATAATATGTAGCAATGCTTGTGCTCTGTAGGCCTGTACTTTGAGTGCTTTAAACTAAATGTTAATGTTAGCATGTAGAAAGACTAACAATGCTGATACACTAATGCTACTAAGGCAATCAGTCTGATGCTTGGCAGGTCTAGTTACTCTAAATGGGACAATGATATGTCAAGTAACATTATGCTGTATTAAAGAAGACTTGAAACTAGCAACTAAGACCATCAACTCATTAAGAAAATGTTTACTGAGGTAATAAATCAAGTGAGAAGTAGGGTCATTTTCTGATAGATTTCCATACAAGCAGACTTCTTTTTCAAATCCAGTGGAGTTGGCCCCTATTGGTCATTAGAAAGAATACAGGTTTTAAGACACTTATGCTCTGGCTTTTCAGACCCAGAGGTTGCCCTCGATATGATTCAGCCACTGGGAACTACGAATGTCTGTGCAGAATATTGTGTCAATTACTCTGGAAAATGTTGGGATACTTCACTGGATAAATGGAAAATTTAACCCGTGGTTGGTGCTTGAGTAAAAGTTTGTAGATCACTAGTGTCTGGAGGCTTTGTCCTCTGGGGACTAATCATCAATTTCAATCAATATGTGCTGTGTGTGAGTCTGAGTGTGTGTTTGTGTGAATGCGTGTCTATGTGCGTGTGTGTGCATGTATGTGTATGTGTACATACAGATGTGTATGTGGGGATGGGAGGGGTGGGTTTTGTCATTTTTATTGTCTGTTTTTATTCTTATTTTTTGTAAAGCACTTTGTGTTACGTTTCTATGTATGAAAAGCGCTATATAAATAAAGTTTGATTTGATTTGATTTGACCGATTTGACACTGAATATCTGCAATCCATCTAGAAAATGTTGGAAGACTTCACCGGATAAATGAAAACTTCAACCTGCGATTAGTGTCTGACTAAGTAGAGTTGGGAGGTCACTACGTTTTATCCTCTGGGGACCATGACTTGCTGTACAAAACTTCACAGCCAGATCATCATAATAGTTGTTGAGATATTTCAGTCTGGACCAAAGTGGTTGACAGACAGTCCAAATGAACGACATTGCCATCACTAGAACAACTTTGTTGATAAAGGATAGGCAACCGGACCAGGCGGTCGGTACTCCCTGTCCACTGTCCTTTTAAAGAGCAGAGGAAAGAGTTTCCTGGCAGGATGGTAGCACCCCAAAGGAAGATGCTGGGTGCGGGTTGAAAGAGGATCCATGAAGAATGAGAGGTATGCACTGAGAGAATTAACCCCCATGGATGGCACCAGGCCCTCTGCTCTCCCCCTGTTTACTTGATTATAGAGGACAGAGACCACATAACACTGGCTAGGGTTACACATTCTGACTGAGGGAGGTCTATGAGGCACTGCGTGGTCACTGATGTTATCTGAGAGGATTAGGGACGGTACACAGTAAGGTGACTCTGGTACCTTCTCTTACTTCACGCCAGATGCTCCATATTTTGACATGTTGTCACCAGGGTCCCAGAAGAGCTGCCGTCTTTCCCGGCCAGCTACTCCTCATCTCCCATTGGCTGCTGTCTGAAGGAGTGGGTGTGGTTCTGAATGCAGAGCCTCCCACATGTCAGTCTTGTTGGACAAGAGGTACCGTAGGAAGGCTTGATCACAAGCCCCTCCCTGCTCTCTCTTTTACACACAAGCAAACCCAGCTTCTGTTATGGCAGGGGCTGCACATTGGCATTTACAAAACAGCCGCGGCATGCCACTCTCCCTGACAGCACCTCCCTGCCTACTCAGGAGACAGACAGACAGGCTGAACTGAGCTGAGAGCAGACTGGAGTGGATTGTCTGACAAACACGCCCTCAGACAAAGTGAAGAAAACTGCTGAACACATGTCACCAGGTAAGCTCTTGTTTAATATTCATCTCATATCTCTCAGCCAGTGGAGGACTGTTGTATTGGATAGTTAATCAAAGCCAGGATGCTAAATGTTGACCTTGAAAGTCGTTCTATCTGGGACAGGCTGATCTAAATTCAGGGTCAGAAAAGCTTTTGACACTAAAGTGATTTAACAAATTGTGTGGAGTGGACCTCTGGGCCTGTGCTGAATACTAATCAGACTTTCAGCAGAATAACTTTGCCTTGTAAAGATTAAATGTTGAATTATATTTACATTTTATTTACACTTACTGTATAGCAATGCACAACACAAACACATCTCCATGTGAGCACACACACACACACACACACACACACACACACACACACAAGGCAGCACACTTTCTATTTTAATCTTGCCATGTTAACATACCATCGTTTTCTTCCTTGCGTGAAGCCCATGGCAGCTGTTTCATCCTATGAGCTTTAGCTCCACATACCACACAACCAGGCTTAGATGCCACAATACAACTCTGACCCTGTTGCTGTTGGACCATGACCAGGACTCCAGTGGTCCAAAATCCCAAGAATAAAACATACGACGAACTGAAATATCATAGAACTTAAGGGATTTCTAGGAATTCTTTATAGAGACAGTGAGAGAAAAATGTGAGTTTGACAGAAAAAGAAGAGACGGATCGAGCGGGAGGGGAAAAGGCAGCTCGGGTCCAAACAGTTGGCTTTGGTTTCTAAATCAACTCCGAACAGAAGACAAGAGTTATGCACTGGAAGAAACCGCAGTCTGTACAGCCAAAAAGTGGAGGAGAGGAATGATTTTTCCGGGAACAGAACATAGACAGGGAAACATGTAGGTACACATAGTGTACAGACAGATGGACGGAGATGGGAAAAGTGCACAGGGAGGGACAGCTCTGTAGCAAAGTTTGTCTGTCTCACTGTGAGGTCTCATGCTCAGGATTACAATAATTGTGAAGCACCATCACATTATACTGATGTCAAGAAGCAATTCTATCCAAACACACAGTACGAATGGACAGCTTCGTAAGTTCACCCCATGTGAACCCATGAAAACAAATGCTTAAAAGAAAGTCTGGATTCAGAAAGTTGGAAAGAGACTGTAGTGGCTCTGTCAGGATGCAGCTTTACTAGCTAGGAGCTAGATGCTAGCATCAGAATACTAACATTTTTACAATGACTGTGCTTTCAAGTTAATGTTCACTGTTAGCATGCTTATGTCAGCTGATTAGCACCAAACACAAGGTATAGCCTGAGGTTTATGGGAATGTCATTAGAATTCGTGTCAGAATCAATATCTATATAATATATTTCTGGAAATCAAGTAAAGCTTGCATATCCAGATAATGGATATCTGAGCCTAGACTTCCCCCTCTGTGTGCCAGTCATGGTCAACAGCCTGATTAGCCACATTCAGATGTGAGAATAAAGGTGGAGTTGTGAGATGAGGACTTTAGGTTTGTTTCACAAGTAGCTAGTCTAGCGAAGCTAATAAAAAGCTAAATCATCTTCAGACAATAGTCGACGGGTTCGGGGACTGCATTTCAACCATTTTCCCGCCTCTTTTGCTCTCCACACTGAATACTGATCTACAGTCAACCAAAGCTCACTCACATGTGACCGGTCAATACTACTCAGACTACAAACAGACTACAAATAGAAACCAGAACACTTTTGATACCAGAACATGGTCCTGTTGCCTAAAGATTCTGAATGATAATAAAAGTCTCGGACATATTACAATTTTCATTAGATGAAAAGTAAAGGGTCCAACAAAGGTATTACAATCACCAATGAAGGGGACATGACTATCTGTATCAAATTTTATGGCAATCCATGCAATATTTTTCTAGACATTTCACTCAAAACAGCAGATTCAACCTCATGGTGGCACTATACGAAAAGTCAGGAGATGATCAAAGTCTTAAGGATTCATCCACTGGTGAAAATTTCAGTCTGGACCATCCCTTGGGCCATGCTGCTAGCATGGTTTAAAATGAGCACTGTAACATAAAGTTTCTTTGCTGTTACCATCAGTGACTAAAACCAAATGTTGCCTGCTACTGACCTGAATTTGAAAAATAGAATGATCCCTTTGTCGAGTATTGAAGTATTTATCATCGCTTCATTGGGAGGTCGCCCCTCTCGCTGTGTCATGAGTTCATATTTAATTTGTGGCTTTAGTAAAGAATGCTGCGGATAGAGATGTTGTGATTATGAGGTTTGTGCTGATGCAGGAAGTCTAAAAGGTCTGTGTGAGAAGGGACACATTTACCCAGAGAAGGAGAGCAGCTGTTGTGGGAACAGAAAGATGAAAAGAACCCGAATAAAAGAAAAGGGAAATACAGTGACATTTCCTGAACTGAAAAACAACAACAACTTTAGCTGGATACAAAGAAAACCTTCATTTCAGAAACTAAAAAAAAACTAAAAACCTAAAAACTCACTCTAATGCTTGACTTTGGACTGAGTTCAATGTGTGCAGAAGCAGCACTGACTGGGGCCTTTTTGGGGTGAGGCGATTTTTTTTGTGTTTCATTTCTTGGTTTTTCCTGTGAGGTGGGCCTACCGCTCAGAGCATACACAATTAAAATCTATGCCGCGGAAATGTGGAGAGAGTTAGGCAATGACTGTTGGGAATTACCTAACCCTAACTATACTATATTGTTTCCTTTGTGGTAACCTGGTCAGAAAGTATGTATGTCTATATTCAGTAAGAAACTCGTGGGTTAAAGCAGTTTGGATTGACTTTGTCTGGCAGTAAATAGTCTGAAAATTAGCATTTCTGTTTCTCAGTGTTCTGTAAACAACTTTGATACTGATGGTTAGCTTAGATAACATAAAGGCTGGAAGCAGTGGGAATGAAACAGCTAGCCTGGCTCCGTCCAAAGCTCTCTAGTTGCTATGTTAAACGATTAGTTGTGATTTTATGGGTAGTTTCTTGGAGCCAGACCTGTTTCCAGTCTTGTGCTAAGTTAAGCTAACTGTCTGCTAGCTGTAGCCTCATTTACCCTCTGAAATAGAATGACGTCCCATTCAAATTCAATTTAGCAGGGTTTTTTTTTGTGTACCTTTGCTACTAGTGACTGTTAATATTGAAGTAGCAGGCTAACTTCAGTAAACATCGGAATAAACTGACTTGCGGCAAGTCGTGGACTAACCGAGGAGAGGTTTTGCAGTAATGACCAAATGAGCTTTGAAGTTGTACGAAGCATGAAGAACCAGCCAATAAATTAGTAACAGTTAACTACTTAGTGCTACATTCAGACACCCTTATCACAGTGTAGGAAAGTACATCATCAGACGAGTGACAACTCATACTTATTTCTGTAATCTGTTGTGTGTTAAAGCATGGTGGAATTAGCAACTTCAGTGTTCTTTTTCAAATTCACGAGTTAGCTAGTTAGCTTAAACTGGTTGCAGAAAATGAGCTGAGCAGCATCCTGGTGGTTCTAACGGTCCCCAGTGGTAATAAGTATTCAGATCCCTAACTTAAGTAAAAGTACTAATACCACACTGCATAATTACTCCACTACAAGTGAAAGTCCACCATTCAAAGCTTACTTAGGTAAAAGTTCAAAAGTAACAACATCAAAATGCACTTGTTATGCAGAATGGCACCAATCGGATCATATATCAAATATTAGATTACTTGTGTTGATGCATTTATGTAAGCAGCATTTTAATGTTGTAAACACAGGAGTCATGTTAACTATTAATTTTCTGTCTTATTATACTGTTATGAGGTTTAGTTGAAAAAAATAAAAATAAATGTCTAATCACTTTAAATTGATCATGTTTTTCATGTTAAATATCAACCTGTAAAGTAACTAAAGCTGTTAGTTAAATGTAGTGGAGTAAAAAGTACAATATTTGCATCAAAATGTAGTGAAGTAGAAGTATAAAGTTACATAAAGTAGAAATACTCGAGTCAAAGTAGTTCAGTACTTGAGTAAATGTACTTAGTTACATTCCACCACTGGTTGTTACCATAACAACTAATAACAATCGCCATTTTATCATGTACTTGCCAAATGACCAGGGTGAACAATGCAATGTGCAATACTATTATTACTATATAACTCTATTTCTATTTATTTATCGTACATATGAGAGAGTGAGTATCAATCTTATCATCTAACTCTCAGCAACAACATTAATATGAGTATTTGCAGAAGTATTATTTTTTTCCAAAGTCAAATCTTGACATGAAAGTCTTCATCTTTTACTTCAAAGCACAAATGTAAAAGCATTTTTGAAAGTGTTTCCAATCTGTTGAACTGCAGCCAACAGCCTGCATTCTCCACTTGATGAGTGAGTGAGCCAGCACAGAGACTGATTGAGATGTCAGCAGTAACAGGTGCTCCGCAGTACAGAGCAGACTGACAGGGTCAATAGTGAATACAGCCTGTGCTTGTAGGCAACATTAAGCTCCTCTGTTCATCTTAATGACTCACTAGTTCGAGACAATATTATTTGTCTTGTCCTCCCAGTTTGTTTGTTTACCTGGGAGACATTAATCTTCTATTACTCCGTAAAATGAAGACACATGTCTGGGTCTCCTGTCTTGACATGTTCTTTAGCGTTACACCCACGTGTATAGGCTAAACTTAGACTTGTCAGATCGAGTGCTGAAAGATTCCACTCAACATCATAAAAGCCCGCTGGCATAACAACATACACACTGTATCACAGTGTATAACACATGTATTAGGTTTCTGTAATGGCAACTGGACAGAGCATACAGTGAGAAGGAATTCTGCTCGGAGAAATCATTTTCCCACATCAAGTAAATACTGATTTTCTTTTTCTTGAACAGAAAGCTGGGTTTTCCATATTTGGTCATAGAGTGTATGGTAACCGGGGCTGGGTTTCAGACTTTTTTACTAACTTTTATTTACTTCTCATGGGTGAATTACCTAATGAGCCTACCAGGACCCATGCAGGGGCCCAAGGAGCCTGATAAGCCTCTGTGTAAAGTTGCTTTTATTGTCAAAGAACTTCGTCATTCATGTCAATAATACCCCTTTTCGACCAAAGCAGTTTCAGGGCCAGTTCGGAACCGTTGCTCGTGCTGGTTCACAGTTGGTTCAACTTGTGAACCAGCTCTGAACCCGTTTGCTTTTCCACAGGTTCTAGAGCCACGTAATTATGTCCCTGCTGCTAACGTATATGTAGTATAATAACGACGACAGACTACATGTCTCTACAACACATCTGTGCTGCTTGTTTTAATCACTATGAACGCAATTTTTATTAACAATGAACATAAGATCTTAATCTTTGACTTTGTTGTAAGCTAACGCTAGCCCGCTAAAGTTAGCACACTAGCGACCGCCTGCTAAAGTTAGCACACTAGCGACCGCCCGCTAACGTTAACACGCTTCTTCGCCTGTATCAATCACATTGCAGTTAAACAAATCAAATAAATTAAGTTGGTCTTGTTGGTCAGATAACCCCGCCCCTAGCCCCTGATGTAAGCGGATCGCGGTTCAAGACCAGCAAAGAGTTGGTGCTGCAGTGGAACCAGTTTTGTGGAACCAGCTGGGAACCAGCTGGGAACCAGCTCTGGTCGAAAAGCCAGATAAGAGGGCCCCAATAGTCCTACTGAAAAAACTGAAGGAATAGCCTAAACATTAAAAACACAGAATATAGGCCTGTAGACCAATGTTCAACTGACTGGACCTGATTTCGTGTCAGGCCTTTACAGACCTTCTACAAACTGTTGAGATGCAGAAATTTGTCCCGAGTATCAACTTTTGAAAACCAAAATCTGGCCTTCACTGTTCTTCTTCTTCCTACCTTTTAGTTAGAACCTTTTGGATTTTGAATTGCAGTTTTTAGTTTATAATTTTAGATTTCATATTAGTAGTGAAAGTTAGACATTCGAGAACTTTTGCTCAAAGAAAAAAGCAACTTTTCTTTCAAATGTAAGGTATTGAAAAGATAATTGCCAAAACTCAGGATCATAATAGCAATAGTAGCAGAAAAAAGTCAAACAATACAGATCCTTGTGGTATCATGTAGTTGAAGCTTAAAGGCATAATATGCAAGAATGGTTGCATAATGTTTGTAAACAAAACATTCAAACTCACCCCACCATCAGTCTTGTTTTGGAAAGTCTGCTTGACATTTCTCTTGGCGCATTGCTGTATTAGTGTTTTTCTGTCACCGTGTCCATTATTTCTGTAGCCTTGTGCTCAAGGGGTATTACCCAGAAACATCCAAAGCACAGCAAAATGAAAAATAAATGAAAAATAAAATAAAATGCAGAATACAGGGCTACTGTAGATACATATACGGGTCATTTGTCTGTACATTCTCTTTTAGAAATATCCTTAAGTATACCTTAAATTCTTGAAATTACCCAAGCTGCATAATTTATATGCACAATCGCATGCATGCATGTACATTTGCAGTATATGAAGTCAATGATATCCTGTTATCCCATATGTTTGTGTTTTGGCTAGTAAAAATGTGCACATCCATATCTGCAGATTTTGTTGCTGTTTATTACTCGTCATCGGATAGTGTGTGAAAGATGGAGGTCAGAATTCCCAGCAGGGCCATTTGGTGGTGTTTGTCTGTTTACTGCATAGCTGACATTGTTTGGGGCTGCGGCTCGGTGGCTGTGGTGCCTCAAGAGGACAGCGAGCTGCCACAGTGGCTGGTGGTCAGGAGAAGGGAGGAGGGAAGAGGTGAGAATGGATGGGAGAGACACTGTGAGGAGGAGGAGGAGGGGGTAGGGGAGCAATGATTTCATAGAGAATAGACTATTCCCTCTCATATAGAGAGGATCAGGGAGAGTCAACAGAATCAGAAGGCAGCAGAGCCGTGTACTGTAAAAAAAAAGAAAATAAAAGAAAAAGGAAGCTACAGTCAGAGACAGTTCAGTAAAAGTAAACCAAGGATCTGAGAGAAGCCTGTAGGAGGCACAGAGGGAGCAGGAAGGGAGGAAAGTAGTGACTCACAACAATGGTTGTCTGTATTTATGTCTGTAGGAGTGTATTTTTCTCCGCTGGCCATAGCTGCTGGGCGAAACAGGCCCAAGCTATTTTCAGCTCTCGTCCTGGATGGCAGGGCTGTAATCAAGCGAACATCAGGCCTGCCACTGTTGAATAATAGCAGCCTGATGCATGGAAGAAATGAAGCGGTGTGAGTGTGAGAAAAACAGAAGTCTTTGGGAAAAGAAGAGAATAAGAGGGAGGAAGAGAGAGAAATCACTTGAGCGTAATTGAATGTTTGTGTTTTGTGCTACATGTGGGAGAATGAACAAGAGGCAGATTGTGAATGGAGTACAGAAAAGGGTTATTACTGCTCCGAGTGATCTTCCATCTGGTCATTAAATTAAGATGGACTCTCCCACCAAAAATACCACAGCTAAACCTCAAGTGTGTGCGAGTGCCAAAATTCATCTCAGAAATCATGAATGTGTTCATTATTTCATTAGATAACCACACAGTAACCACTTCTGCCACTTGTAAAAACGTCCAAACATGTGTTTTCCATGTGTTGCTGGCTCGATTCAGTCTCCTATTTCATCTGATTTTTGTTTGTTTTGTCAGATACTAAAGGATCCAACCAGTTAATGTGGCAGCAAATTGTTTAAACTGAAGACAATAAAGGGATGGAAGGACAAAACGGTAAAAAAAAAAAAGAAACCCACCAAAACATGACATAATTTTAAGAAACGTGATGAATGCTTTATTGCTGTTTTAATGTCTACAGGAACGATCATGCCTCACAAGACAACAGAGAATGGAATTAAAGGGAAGCCGCCGTACTCAGTGGAAACTCCCTACGGTTTTCGACTTGACCTGGACTTCCTCAAGTACGTAGACGACATAGAAAAAGGAAACACGATCAAAAGAGTCCCCATCCAGCGCCGAAGCAAAGGCCCCAGAGCCAGCACTCTCCCCAGGCACCTCAACCCCTCTGGGTGTGGCTACCGCCCGAGTCCCTGGGGATCTACTGGGGCTCTTGGCCCCAGGTCCCGACCAACAGATGCCCATCACCATGGCTACACCTCCTGGGCAAATGATCACAGGTCCCAACTATCTCCCACGGGACTCAGATCCCTGGCAGAGATGGAGGCCAGAATCAAAGAGTTTGACGAGCAACCTCTTGGTGAGCACATCAGACCTCACCTCCTGAGAGCCTCCAGCCTGCCACTCACCGTTTTACTGAGACAAGGATCAGAGTCCACAGAAGACCCCGGCAGCCTCCGGAGTTCGAGGGATCACCTCGGAGGGAGGAACACCTCCTGCGAAGACGTCTTCTACTCATCGGACAGCCCTCGACCTCAGGACTCCTCAGGGCTGATAAAGCGCCTGACAGAGGCCCTCGAACGTGTCGGGGAGCTGGAGGAGGAGGTGAGGGTGATTCCAGAGCTCAGGGCGCATATCTGCATCCTCCAGGAGGAGAGAGAAAGGCTCCGCCTGGGCCTGAATCCACATCACCCACCCCTGTCAATGAATGGAACCACAGACCCTCACAGTTCGTCCCACTACAGCACAGTCGACGTCAAAAGGCCTCGTCACGAAAGTCACGTCATGTTTCCTAGAAATCACAGTCAAGAGGACTCTAATCCCACACATGAGTGGAGGACTAGTACAGATCTGGATGAGCTGCTGACGGTGACATCGCTGCAGGCTAAAGTAGCTGTGCTGGAGCAGAAGCTGCACGAGACAGGCCTGGAGCTGCAGAGGGCCTTAGGGCTGCTGAGGGAGCAGCAGGAGGAGAGCAGAAGGAAAGATGAGAAGATGGAGCACCTTATCAGGAACCCTGCGATGTGGGTCCGTGCAGAGAGGGTGGTGGTAGACCAGGATGGAGACGAGACAGTGGTGAGATCCATCGAACCTTATAATAAAGTGTCAAGAAGTACAGATGCAAGAACTGTTACCACAAACGGACAAAGCCAACAAAACCAGCTAGTGGAACCAGGAGATGTTTCAGATGAAACAGCGGTGGTTGTCCACCACATAAAGAAGATCAAGAGGCTCCTGGATGAGCAGTGGGAGTGTGTGTGTGGGTCAGGAGAGGAGGGTAAACTTCTGCAGCACCCAGACCCCAAAGTCAACTCCCTGCAGCAGGAGATGATAGGACTCGTCGACGTCCTTACCTCCTACTACGCCCAGCATGGACACAGTGATGGAGAGAGGATTCAACATGGAGGTAGTGTAGTCAAACAGATTATGTACATTATGTGACTGTAATGATTCAGATATTATTATTATAACCTTTATTTAATCAGGAAAATCCCTTTGAGATTAAGAACCTCTTTTTCAAGGGAGACCTGGTCAAGATAGGCAGCAGAAAATACAAAATGACACAGTTAAAACACAAACCAAGGACAAACTAAAAAGCAAGAATGATTACATTTACAAACAGATTATGAAAAACACGTACATGTTATAGAGTCGTCCTCAAGTACTCTCAGTTTAGATTTAAAAGTGCTCAATGAAATTAACTCTCTTAGTTTCCAGTCATTCTGTAACTTATTCCGTGCAAAAGGTGCAGAGTGGACAAAAGCATTTTTACCCAATTCAGTACGTCATATGGAACAGAAAAGCAACAAAATATCATGAGAACGGAAAGAATAAGGACCAGCACTTCTGAACAATAAGGGCACAAATGTTGGTAGGGAGTAGTCTTAGCATTGATAGAGAGATTGATAGACTTATATATAAAAGTATACCAATGACTGATCCTTCGAGTGGCCAGTGCAGGCCATCCCACCCGAGAGTATAACTCACAATGATGTTGGATTGTGTGAATGATGTTACTGGAAGGAAGATTGCCCTAGGTCTGCATGTATGCTTTACCTTCTCAGACAATTTTAGAGACAAAACTGTTACATTATATGAAGGGAAAATAAATCCTCGTCATTTGGACTTGAAAAGAAGAAGTTAATCTGCTGCTACAAGGCAGAACAACCACTTTAGTTAGACCTCATTAATGATTTCAATCTTATGGTGTGTTCACACATAACGCAAAGCAATGCAAGCGACTCAATGCAGGATTTGTGTCAATTGCACAACTCAAAGTTGAGATTTTCCTGTATAGCATAGCCCTGATCAATCCAAACTCTATTAAATAAACAAGTATTTTAAAAGTTGTTTGCTTGTCATCTCCTAGACAGACGTGATAAAACATGAATTTAGACTTTTTACACATTGGCATCATGATGTTCTTATTTGAGCATACTTTTTAGCATACTTATTGCAGTTAAATCAAGCAGAATCCGTATATTTTATCATACTACTGTAGAGGCGCCGAACATGCATGACTCATCCAGACTCAGTTCATGAAGAAGGTGATGCAACTCCAGTTAATGTTGTGAACCCAGACATGACAGCATTTGGTGTCCCTGTGTCCTGTCTTACACAACAGGTAAAGCAGAAAAAGTGTTTGTTTTTTCAGCCACGGTTGATGAAGGAAAGGAACCGCTGCATTGTGTACACCAGCACAACTTGCACAAGTAACTTGAATAAACATGAATGTGATCCTGTGGTCAAACTTGTGCAAGAAATTCAAAGCGGTGTTAACACATCATTAGGCGCTTTTCCATTAGGTACTTTTCCCTCTAGTGAGCCGCTATGGGTGTGGCTGGGAGAGAGGATCCGCCCAAGGTAGGGTGGCCATTCGTCTGGCTTCAGGCCGGACAGTCTGGCTTTTAAATGCCCTGTCCGGCTGCAGGCACAGCCTTAATCCTGACACTCATTTGTCCTCCTTTTAAGAAAATAACAAAAAGGTCCGTCTTTTGACACGTTACCTTGCTAGTTTAATACTTATTGGCTAAAATTGTGTGTCAAAATAAGTAATTTCCTTGGTTACATTTTCGTGTGGTGACCTATCAACACATGGCTAAGCCAGTTGCTACCACCAGGCTGTCAATCAAGCTCTTAGAGACTGAAAGTCTGAAAATGCCAAAGTGAAAGACCTCCTTTAACCCTGAATGGGCAAGAGAACACAGGTTTGTTACAAAAAGTAACAGGGATGAGTTTCATTTTTTTTGTACATTATGTGGAAGCGATGTAGATGTGAGCTGCAAAGGCAAAGCAGCTATCGAGAGACATGCTAGCACTGACTAGCATCGAGCTAATCAGAGTACAACTCTGCTTAAAACCAGATCATACCAAACAAATATCTGCTTCCGTGTATGCAAAGTGTCCTCCTTTTTGATGTGAAGGAAATGGCCACCCTACCCCAAGATCCGTCCAACTTCACCGGTTAGCGGCTCAAAAAGTACCTGCCTCGGGTAGGTTGAGGCGGCGATTTCGTGCATGCGTGATTCATTTGCAGACTGGTGCAGACTGGACGCTGAGGGGTTCACATCTCCTGCTCTGCTGACTGCAGAGAGACTGGGAGGGACTGCTGCGGGAGGACTGGGCCGCTTGTGAGTGCTTTGGGATGGCGCCTGCTACTCGTTAAGAAGAGTAGGAACCAGTCTCCAAAAGTCTACAATAACACCAGAAAAAGTCGCTAGATTTGTCGCTTTTTTGTAAAAGAGTCACTTTTTTGAAAAAGAGTCGCTAGAGGGGTCTGAATAGTCGCTAAATATATCGACAAAGTTGTGAAGTTGGCAGCAGTTTGCTGCGTCGGTCTGTTGTCACATTCAAACTCAGTTGGTTAGCCGCTACAAAAGTACCTGAATGGGAACAGAGGCTGAGGGGAACTAACTAGTGGGCGGAGCCAAAACACTTCACCACCTTCCGTAAAGTACTCAGTGGAAACACGCCTATTAATTCTTAAGGTGAACTCTTGTATTTATTTGTTGATTTAAGGTGTGTTAATTGCTGTTATTGTCAATTTCAGAACCCTCCTTGTTTAAAAGTGTCAGAAATCCCATTAAGTGTATGAAATGGTTATCACAGACTATTATTTCAAACTTTGAAATACCCATGTAGGCCCACAGGGTTAAAAGAGCTTATCCAAATTTCAGTGTTCGTGAGCTTCGTGTAGTGCAAAGCCTGTGTAGAAAATAGCTGGTTGTTGACACTAACAGCTGTAAGAATTTAACAGCGGTGGCAACACAGGAATAGGAGCAAGTTCATGTGTGGACTCTGGCTGTTGTTAAAAAGCCTCAAGCTCATTTTAAATTCAATGAAGTAACTCTGTATGCCTTCAAAGTGTTGCTAAATGTGTAAAAGCTCGTATCCACACAGTTCCTCTCATAGCACAGAAGTCCTGTCAAAATAAAAGTCTCCAATTTAAAAGTCAATCGTGAGCATCTAATTCTATTAGCATTCAGGCTGCATAATAGGTTGTTCTTTTATCCTGTTCTTAGTCAATGTCAACAATTCTGACTAAATATGTCTTCCCAGTAGCTTTTGTGAAGAAATAGTTGAGTCCAAAAGTACCATAATAGGCCATAAACCATGATAAATATGTATTTCATAATGAGCATGTAATGTTGTTGTTCTGCTGTGTCGTGATATTTCATCATATCCTCTGTGTTTGTCTTCCACGCAGCCTCTAAATCCATCATGAGGACAGATGGATGCGCCCGGATGTCAAAAAGCCTACACTCTGTGGGTGTTAATGAAGGGTTAGTAAATAACTCAGTCTGACTTAAGCAACCTTTAAAGTTATGATTATTGCTAAAACCATAGTTTGGGTTGACAGACGTACTAACTTGAGGTTGTTTAAGCTGCTGTTGTATGCTTCTGACTCAGGCAAACAGTATAATTTAACATTGAAAGATGAACACCACTCCCTCTAAAAGATGAATTTGCCATTTTTCCAAAGCCACCAAAGAGATGTTATTTCAGTTATTATAGTCAGAAAATATGACTGTGAGTGTGTTTCATGGGGCTCAGGGTACTTTTTGGTTTAGGATTACTGCAATATATGAGATCAGGTTTTAATCTCCACTGGGTCAACACACTGAGATTTATTTTCTCTTTGAAAGTTTATATTTAATTAGTTTGGACTTTTCCCCTTTGATTTCCAGCTTTGTCGCCCCAAAAGGATTGGACTCTAAATATTCAGAGTTTTTGACTGACCATATAATGTGAATAATGCATTAGAAATTGTATCCCAAAATATTTGCCTTTTTCCTAAATGAGCCAACTCAAACATTGCATGGGGAAAAATGGTCAATTGGCTTTAATGTTGTTTCCTGGTGCTGGTAATACATATTAATATTGTTTCTGAGGCATTTTACCAACACATGACCTTTGACCTCTTAATGGTCTGATCAGTGTAGATTTAGTTGCCAACATTTGATGCCAGATATTTCTAATTTCCTGCGCTGCTCTGTGGAAGAGGATTGAGGACAGGTAGGAGAAGAAAATAATGAGAGGAGGATTTTTTTTTTCATTATTCAAATCCTAAAAAAGGTTGGAATAATGAGAATAAACTCGAGAATAGGAGAATAAAGTAAACAGATTTGTGTCAACAAGTCATCAGAGTAACATTGTTTTCAGATAAACGCGTCTATCCAAACAGTTAGATAGACTGCAAGCTACAACCTGATTTTCATAAATGTCATAAAATGAGCAATAACCACAATATTTAAGGGTGTAGTCGAACTAAAATCCCCCGACACATAAGGTGTATTTCCACTATAGTTGAATACCCGAAATGAGGCGGGTCTCCCTCGCCGAAACGCTCTATTATTTGAATGTGTCGCTTCAAACTTTTGTATTCCTATTTATACTGTTATACACTGCAAATTATTTGGTTCTTAAGATAAAACAAACTTAGATTTAGAAGTGTTAGATAATTTATCTTATTTTAAGAGGTAATTTCTTATTTTCAGCAAGATCATTTCCCTTTGATTTAGTGTTTTTATCTTGTTTTTAGACACCCCTTTTATTTTTGCAATGTATTTGAGCATGAAATATTTTAAGTTACTGCACTGTAAACATATTTAAAAATGCATTTTTGTCATATCTGGTGAAGTGCACGGTAAAAATTGTGTAAAATTGTGGCCCCCTCCAGCATTTAGGTTGCCCATCCCTGCCCTAGACACACATTCACACACACACAGACGCTTCTTGCTTTTATAGATAAATATACATATTTTCTCAACATTGTATTTAGACTTTTTTCTCAAACTTAAGGATTATTTTTCCTCTCCTATCTAATCCTCTTCCCTACCCTTCCTTATTCTTTTAAAGATGCAAAAGTGGCAATGCGGCCGGGCCGGCCTGTGTGAATCAGCGTGGGCAGAAGGAGAGCAGCAGCAGCCCTGCAGACATGGCTGCTGCCCAGGTGGACGCAGACCCAGAGAAGAGACGGACGGAGGGAGCGAGGCAAACGAGCCCAGACGGACAGATGATATCGGGAGGAGCAGGAGCAAGGCGGACAGATGGAAACGAAGCGTCTGTGGAAGCCGAGAAGAAGGCCAAAACGAAAGCACAGCCCCCGGGGGAACAGATGGAGGGCAACGTTGGCTCAGAAAGCACCGCCGGGGGCAGGTGAGAGGACCGGAACAAACCTTATCGCTGTTTGTTTGGATAATATGATGGTGATGTTTACTCTTCAGGGAAAAGCTCCTGTGTTTTTAATTTAATCTCATGGGGTTGTGTTCCTCATGCTGTGAGACAAAATGTCTTCTATTACAACATGGTCTCACAGGAATCCGTGAAATAGCCACAGATTTGCTTAACTCAAAATCCGTGGAATAGCCACGGATTCACTCAAATTTCCGTTAAACTGACACGGATTTTGCTACAATGCAAGTTAATGACAGTCATATCCCGTGGCTATTCCAACATACAAAGTGATTATGTACATTCACTGAGTGAATATTTAGAAAATAAAACATATTTCTTGCTAGAAATGTGATCAAAAATTCATTTTTATGCAGAAACTAAGTCAAAATATTGATTTTTTTCACTAAAAATGAGAGAACTGTCCGCCATGTTTTTTGTTCTGACCGCCGGGACCTTGAAAGTCACGTGACTTGGAACAAACCAATAGGAACAAATATCCATGGAATAGCCACGAGATATGACTGTCATTAACTTGCATTGTAGCCAAATCCGTGTCAGTTTCACAGAAATTTGAGTGATTCCGTGGCTATTCCACGGATTTTGAGTTAAGTGAATCCGTGGCTATATATACACACGTGCTTTTCTCTTCTAGAGAAACAGTGGGTGCAGATTTTCTGGCTGCTTGTCAGTTCCTCAAAGATCACATGGACAACATGGACAACCCCAATGACGACATGGTGAGTCGTTTTGATTCTTCCACAGAAACATTGCACATCGAAGCTAAGAAACTAAACCATGTCATATGGAAGCTGCTTACAGTTATGGAGGCCATTTGCAACAACAGATCCAAAAAGAAACTGTAGCATATTTTATGTTACAAGTGGTATATTTTATGTTACTTTTAGAAGTTCTGCTTTACTAAAAGGCCTCAGTATGACCTCTAGATCATGTAACAGAGTCTCCATGTAACAACTCAACATGATCTCACAGGAATCTGTGAAATAGCCACAGATTCCCTTAACTCAAACCAATAGGAAAAGATAGTTAGCTTTACTTTTGAGGTCGAGATTTAACATAAAAAATAAATTTAAAGTGATTCGACTTGTTTTTCCAAAAAATTAAACCTCATTACAGTACATTAAGTACTTACAAAGAGCCCTGTCTTGATCAAATTAAATGTTGCTAACATAAATGCATCATAATACGAATCAAATAATATATTTGGAATATATAAAACAAGCTGATCAATTTAAAGTGATTACGCATGTTTATAGATTAAACCATATAAAAGTATATTAAATGGTTGAAATGATCCCTACATTGACAGCAGTAAAACACTGCTTACATAAATGCAACAATAATAATAATAATCGGTAACGCTTTATATTAAGGTCCTTGTAATAACCATTAATTAACAAGTAATAAGGCCCTTGTAAGTCGTTACAAGATGCTTATTAACATTATTGTGTGTTTATAAGCTTATATAAGTGTTAATAATGGCATTACAAACACCCATGACCCACCCATTATGTCTTTGCCATGCCTTTATTAATCTTATTTTGTTTGCTTATTGATATTAAAATATACTTTATTGCTCATCTATTATAAGTTAACTATAAGTTAACTATGCTTTTTGCAACTACCAGATCTAAAGCGAGAACAATGCCTTATTACTTGTTAATTAATGGTTATTAAGGACCTTATTATGAAGCGTTAATAATAAGCGTCTAATAATACTGTATATTTAGAATATATAAAACAATCTGATGGGTCCATTCTGCATAACGAGTACTTTTACTTTTGATACTTTAAGTACATTTTGATGCTGATACTTTTGTGCTTTTACTTCAGTAAGTTATGGATGCAGGACTTTTACTTAATTCAAGTAAGGGATCTGAATACTTTTTCCACCACTGGACCAACAGACATTTCCTTCTTCTCCTCCCAGAGGAAGGCCCTGGTGGTGTTGTTTCAGCACTGGTTCAGTGCAGCAGCAGAGGAGGCGTCTGTGGCCAGCAGGGTGGCGTTGTACCTGAGGGAGGTGAAGAAGGCCACGCCCTCGCTGCTCGCCTTCTTGATCAACCTGGCCGACGACAACGGCAACACGGTGCTGCATTACAGCGTCTCCCACTGCAACTACAGCATCGTCAGCCTGCTACTGGACACAGGTTAGAATACAGGAGTTTTGGATTTTTCATTAGTTTTAGTTTTAATCTCGTTGTCAATTTTTGTATTCAAATTCACCTAGATTTAATTAGTTTTTAGAGTGAGTTTGCTAGTTTTAATTAGTCTTTTTTTTTTTTTTTGAAAATGCTTAGTTTTAGTTTAATTTTTAGTAGTTTTAGTGTTAGTTTTAGTTTTTTTTGTAATGGGGTATTTGTTGGGTGCGAGATTCAATAAGGTCACAATAAATTTAATACCAAAACAAAAGTAAGACTTTAATAATGGGTATTCACAGACACAGACTGTGTAGTGTGCGTTTGTGAAAAGGAGAGTAAATATAATAATAATAATAATAATTTTATTTCCTCTATCTTATCCATCTCAGCCCCAACAAGTTTATTAAGTCATAAAACCAGATAGATGAAATAGATTTCATATCAACCAAAAAGGTTTACGTATAAAAAAGTTGACAAAGACGAAAAATAAGGACAATTTTACTATAACTATAGTTAGTTTTAGTTAGTTTTGTAACCTCACAATACAGTTTCAGTTAGTTATAGTTTTTTTTTTTCAACTCGTTTTTATATTTATTTCAGTTAACAAAAATGTATTTTCAATTCTAGTTTTCGTTATTTCGTTAGTTTTTGTTAGTTTTCGTTAACTATAATAACCATGTACTGGACACAGGTTAAAGCTGTTTAACAGTTGTACATAGCTGGCTTGGTAATACTTAAAAAAAAACATACTTTTCTTTGCTTTACAGGTGTGAATGATGTGAAGCTTCAGAACAATGCCGGCTACACAGCAGTGATGCTGGCCTCACTGACAGCTCCTGATGGTCCCGGTGGTATGGAGGTGGTCCGCAAGCTGATGGAGCTGGGAAACATTAACATTCAGTCCACACAGGTAACACAGCCAATGAAAACAGCTTAAATATAATATCACATATAAGATGGGTCATTAATGCATTGTTTTTAATTTATTGTTAGTAAAAGAGTGGAAAAAAATGGAAGGATTGCATTTAATTCAACAATTACACACAAAATTAAAGGGCGGTCCCAATGATTTATACATGAAAATCTGTTCAATTGTGATAAAGACTACTACTTTGCCTGTAGAAAATAGTTCTTTATTAGTATGTTAATACGTAGGTACAGTAATGTTCAAAATAATAGCAGTCCAATGTGACTAACCAGATTAATCCAGGTTTTTAGTATATTTTTTATTGCTACATGGCTAACAAGGTACCAGTAGGTGCAGTAGATTCTCAGAAAACCAACAAGACCCAGCATTCGTGATATGCAGCTCTTAAGGCTCTGCAATTGGGCAATTAGTTGAAAGGGGTGTGTTCAAAAATACTTTACAAACTCAAAACTATTTTGTACAAACTTTTTTGTTTCTACACTGTAAAAAATGTTTGTAGAAATGACAGTAAAACACTGTCAAATTGCATCAGAAATAGGTCGTAAAATTGAACATTGTACATCACCGTAGTAGATACTTTTAATTACTGTAAATCAAAGAATAGCATAAAACTTTAAATTCTACTGACATAAACTGTAGAAAACACAGTTGTGCTGTAAAAATAAACAATTTTCATGTAAAATGAATGGAGAAATACCATGATTACACAATTATCCTGAAAGTAATGGGATTATTCAGTATAAATTACATTTTTTTTGCTGATATTTACATTTACATACGCTCACTGTATTTCTTACAGTGAAGTTCTGGCAACCACAGCTGCCGGTATTTTACCGTAAATTAAACAGTTTTTTTTTACAGTGTAGGATTTAGCAATCCTGTGAATCACTAGTCACACGATTGGTTGGTTGACTCCATGCAACACAGATGTGAAGCAGTTATAAAAAAAAACTGTGGTCATACAACTAAATATTAGTTTAGTGATTCAAGTACAAGGACAGCCAACGGGCTGGATGTGGCCCCCGAGCCACGTAATGCCCAGGGGCCGGATTCACAAAAGTGTTCTTAAGATAAAACTTAACACATCGTCTAGGGCTAAAATAAATAATAAAGAAATCAAATGAATATCATACAAATTGTTCGAGTAAATACAAATGAAGACTTTTCCTTTCACTGTAGCTGTTTTCAGACCGCTGAGGGCTTCTCTTAAAGTTGCGAAGAAATTTGAGAAGAAATCTAAAAACTTTTTTTTCAAGAATCTCATTTGTTCTCAAGTTCTATCTTAGGAAAAAACTTAAGAAGAAAGTTAAGAAAACTACTAAAGAAAAGATAAGAATTTCTTCATGAATACCAAATCTTCTTAAATTTTGTCTTAAGAGCAAAATTAAGAAAAAAGTGGCACTTAAGAAGCATTTTTTTTCTTAAGAATGCTTTGTGAATCCGGCCCCTGGTCTGCTCTAAAGCATCCTTGAGCAGGATACTGAATCTCAAAAGGTAGCATGTGTTAAACTCTCTGACATCTCAAGTGAACAGGTTCTAAATTAGGGGCAAAATAGATCAGATTAAGGCCCCGTTCACATGATGACGGTCTGAACAGAAGACGCAAAAGTGGCGTTGCGTCTTCACTTTTTATTCCTCGTTTAGACGAGCATTTTCGGGAGGAAATCTGCTGCATACGGTGACGCAAAAGTGTGTGAAATTCGATTGTATACATTCCAGGCGGCATCACTTAAAGCGATAAGAGCATCTTTGGGCATGCAGAAGTTTTCACGCCACACATTTTCATCAGCTACTCCTTCCACAAAGTTATCCACCATCACTAGATCTCCCAGGTCTCGTTCACAGCCGTCTGGCTCACCTCTGACGAATTGGTGCATCCAAAATGTGATGGAGGTAATTCCAGATCCTTCTCTGTTCACTAATACTATCTCTACATATCCTGTACATTTGGTGGAAAGACTCCTGTAAGTTTATTAGAGCTGCCAGAGCAGCTTGAAGGTCCGACGCATAGAAATAATCCCACATTTGTTTATTTTCCTTTACTGGAGCATGTATGTGACGTAAACACATACGTGACGTGAGCAGATCTGAGCAGAGTTTTGCGTCTTGTCAGTGTAGACAGACACGCTACGGCGGAGAGTATTTAACTTTTCCGATAAAATATTTTGTCGTTTTCACCCGCGAGCGTCCTCGTGTAAACGGGGCCTAAGACCAAATGTTCATTTCCTGTCTGTTTCCTGTCTCTCTCCACAGACGGGCCAGACGGCTCTTCACTTGGCTGTGAGACACGGACGGGTTGTGATGGTCCGCCTGCTGCTGAGCTGTGGAGCCGACACCAACCTCCAGGACCAGCAGGGGACCACGGCCCTGATGTTCGCCTCCGAGAGGGGCCACACACACATCGCACGGCTGCTGCTGGAGCGGAGCCAGTGTGATCTCACCCTGACTAACAAGGTGATACACAGAGCAACAGTTACTTCTCACTCCTTTTATAATCCTCTGATGCAGGTCGTCTTGCCCCCATTATACCAAAAGAATGAATGTTAACTGGATAATAAAAGAAAAGTTCCACAGGCAACACTTCCATCAAATTAAATTAAGGAAACATAGAATTCATATGATGACTCCAACTCCATTTCTCTTGAGAAATCCTGTTATATTTGTTAACAAAATGCCATATGTACTTTTCTATTCACATAACTGAACACAAAAAGCAGCTTAGATATATGAAAACTGGGATGTTTTGACTCACACTGTGTGGACGTGGGTGGACTGACAGTCTGCATGCAGCAGAATGGAGCTTTCCCAGGATTAATCAGGGCTACAGTAAGACAAATCTCCCTGGGCTGAGATGAGCTAATCCGCTAACGGTACTTTATCTGCCAGTCTGGAGCGAGCGGAGGCAGAGAAGAGAGCGGAGGAGAGGATGCAAATGTATCCTCTACTTTTCACACAGTCTGCATTTAAAGTAGAGTTTACAAAATGAAAAAAAATGAAAAAAAGACCATCAACCACAGGCATCCAATCTCGACTCGACACCATGTTTTACCTTGACACAAGCCAGATTAATTAGACTAATTAAAGTCTCATGAAATTAAATCTTCGCCCATTTATCTTAAGGACAGAAAATGCAACCTTGCACATTGTGTTATTATTTAATTTGTCATATGGGAGCCGCAACTGGGCACCTTGATACAGCTATTCACATGAAAAGTCAACAGGCATGTTAGGATTTGAGGCTAAATGCTAATGCCATCATGACAATGACAGCACTATCAGCATGTTTACCAGGTAAAAGGCTTTAAAGCAGCAAACTCAAAATACCTGGGGGCCGCTGGAGGCAGTATCAAAATGACCAAAATAAGACACAAAATTACTAAAAAAAAAGACACAAAATGACAGAAAAAAGACACAAAATGACAAAAAAATACACAGAATTACCAAAAAAGATACAAAATTATTTAAAAAAGACATAAAATGACCCAAAAAGACACAAAATTACAGAAAAAACTAAATAACTTAAAAAAAGAAACAAAATGACCAAAAAAGACGCAGAATTACCAAAAAGAGAAAATTATTAAAAAGAGACACAAAATTACAAAAAACCCACAAAATGACAGAAAAAAATTAAATGACTTTAAAAAAAGACACAAAAAAGACACAAAATGAATAAAAAAAAGTAATTAAAGGGACATTCCACACACAACACAGTAAAGTGCCATTCATATAAAACTCACATTAAACTTTCATATCAAGGTGGGGGCCACAAAATATCGTCACGAGGGCCGCAATTGATAAAAAATATAATTAAAAAATAAAAAAATAAAATAATTATCAGCTCATAAAGGTGAGGTTGTGCTGAAAAAAATACACCAACACCATAGCATGATAAACATTTTTAAGTGGCAGAATGAAAAGTATTCAATAACTGATAAAATGTCCCAAGACTCCAAAGGGTTAATATGAGCCAAGAATCTAACCCTGATGTATTCCTGTTTTTCTCTCTTTCTCTCCCCAGCGTGGTCAAACTGCTCTCTCTATCGCCATGCAAGGCTCCCACACTGACACCGCCGCCCTCCTGCAGGCCCACGCTAAAGCTCGAGCTCTGTAGTGGGAAACTGGAAGAGAATCTGCGGATATATGATCCTCTCACATTTAGCTCTTTTCTGTCTGATGCACTTTGAAACCCAATTCAGTGTTGTGTGTTTGGGTTGAGCTGTTGCTGTCATATTGTTTCTAAATTTTGGACAATCTGCGCAAGTATGATCTTAGGTTTTTTGTTTTTGGACGGGATGTCAGTGAGATCTAGCTTAGATGTGTCAGTAAACAATACATGCGTTTTATTTCTATTGTCTTTACTGTTGATGTCAAGACATCACAGTTATGTCTGATCTTTGCACATCCAAGTAAAAGCTTAGCTTTGCAAACTATGCAATTAAAAATATTTATTATGACATGTTTATTGTATGGGTCATGTTGACAATTATCAAAAGGACGGTGTGGTTTTGCGTTTTTAGAAAATGACAGATTGATATTTGCATCCTTGCAGCACCTTTTAAATAAAATGTGTGTAAAATATAGCAACATAAATACATGCTGCATGTAAGAAAGACATATTTTGGTGCTAATAAACCAACCTGATGATTTCACTCACGAGTATAAGCTGCCTGTTTTTAATAAAATGACAGAAAAGTGGAGATATTGTGTCGTTTCAAATAAACAAACATGCCCTGAATATGGTGGTTGGGTTGTCAGGCTGCATTAAGAGCTCATTCATCAGCTTTGTTGCCGTAGTGACGAACCCGACCAGCAGGTGGAGCAGCTCCTCCACTTCACTCCCAGTACAGCCGGATACATCAAACACAATAACACACATACAGAAAGCAACAATACACATAAATCTGGAATTCTAAAATGAGCATATCCAGGGGATTAGATCTAATCCCTTTCAAGTGTGACAGACAATTATAAACATGACACCCACAGAATTGCACTAATTCCACTGTGAGAGAGGACACAATGAGATTCACCTGCAATCCCACTGTACGGCAGCTGGGATGACCCAGTCAGGCATGAAAGCAGATGTGTTTGAGTGGCCTTTGTTCTCCTAACCCTCCTGGGGAACAGTGAGGGACAGAGGTTTAGTTTGGCTGCGAGGACTTGAGATTATGTTGCTGAGATAAGACAAAAAGGATTGAGTGGAGACGGCGAGGAGGCTGGATCTCTGTGTGACAGAGCAAAGCCCTCTCATTTCCCCTGAGGATTTTTTTTTTTCCAGCCTGGCTGACTGACTGTCCTGGTGCTGTAATGACCCTGAGCAAATATATATCCTCAGAAAGAGAGAGACGTAGATCGAATCAGCTGCTTTTCCATTGAACACACATGACAATAAAGTGACACATGTATGCTGCCCTACAAAGCAAAAAGGCAGTAACTGCATTTTTGGTCAAAAATGAGTTATTAGCATTTTCATGACATTCAAGGCATCCTTTGTTATGTGACAGAACATCTTATCTCAAATGTGTGTCGTTTTGGAGAAAAATGGAAAACAAAGCAAGAGTACAGTAACATCCATTACTGTATTCTTGTTATGTTTTACCTAACAAAAAAATAACCGTGTTGCTGTGCAGTGAAGTTACTGTTTCCATGGTGAACACACACAGCTGATTTCGCGGCATCCTCACGAAAAATTATTTTGTTTATTGTTTGTTTTATTTTAGAGAATCTACTGCCTTTTTCCTTGGTATGGTGCCACGTTTTTGGTAAGTAATACAAAACAAGAATACAGTAACTGCAAAATAGGGCTAAAATATAAAATTAAATATGAGCATTGATATGTACAAAGAATAAGCTAATATAAAGTAACAAAACAGCCACATGTCCAATAATCTACCTATAACTACTTAGGCTGGATTACAGTGGATACATTGTAGGGCAGTATGGAAATAAGCGTTGCTGTGAATGGATGATTAACTATTGAATCAAAGCATTTGGACAATATGTATTCATGTGTAGATATGTACTAGTATAGGTGCAAAAAAATACACCATCCCCCACCCATGCCACAGTGAATAAAGGTGTTCATCTTTGCCTTTGTGCACCAATAAACATCTATGACACATACAGTCATGGAGAACATTATTAGACCACCCTTTTTCTTCAATTTCTTGTTCATTTTAGTTTCATTTTTCATGCCTGGTACAACTAAAGGTTAATTTGTTTGGACAAATATAATGATAACAACAAAAATAGCTCATAAGAGTTTAATTTAAGAGCTGATATCTGGACATTTCCATGGTTTTCTTGATAATAACCAAACTCATTATCTAGAAAACCATGGAAAATGGCTAGATATCAGCTATAAAGGGAAGAAAACAAGGGTGGTCTAATAATTTTCCATGCTATTTTTATGCTGCAGGAACCACCGGGCTAATAAAAAAACAATACATATTACACAATATCCTAATGGGCAGTGGTAAAATAAGGAAGAGTTTGTAGTTCGCCCTGCTTTAGTTTAATAATGATAATGGACTGGATTTATCTACCACTGGTTTTCTGTCTGCTGATGAATCACTTTCTGAGTGGATGAATGTGAAGAGCAGCTCAGTCAGAATGGACTCTAAACACACTGTGAGAGCAGCTTCTTATCTGCTTTATAATGAAGAGCTGAAGTTGAGTCCGTAAGCGATAAAATAGACCTTGCTCAATACATTCAGGGGTTTTACATTCACCTCTCCATCAGCTCTACTGAATTTATCCTCTTATGTCTATTATAAAATATTAGTTCTACTTTCTGTTAGGGATGGGAATAATTAATGAAGATCGATTAATGGTCGTTAAGAATTTGGTCGATCATGTGGAATTTTTAATTGTTCTGTGTATCTTTTAATTTTAATTCTGTGTATCAGTATGACTGAACTGAAACACGGCCGATCGTTCAGTTCTGTGGCCGTACTTCAATAAGCCAATGAGCTGAGAATTAAGTTGGATAAAGCTACATTTTGCAAACTGAAAGTTGCAAAAACAATTATAAAACACACAGAAATACAAGAGTATTAATTGGAGCAAAACTAGCTTACTGTATCAAACCTTGCTAGCATGAATTACTAGGTTGAGACCCTTTATTTAAACACGTTTAAATATGCAAGATTACTGTGAAAACTAACCTCATGCCTCTTCAGGGGCAAAAACATAAAACATTGAACTCCTTGACATTAAATTTACAGTTTAATCTCAATTGATTTAGTTTTATGATTGACAGGAAGACTGTTTTCGTTCTTTCAAAATAAAAGTGTCCATTATCAAAACAGGCTTTTGCATAGTACTATATATATGTATGTATATATACAGTCATGAAACAAAATTATTAGACCGACCTTGTTTTCTCCTTGCTTTCTTGTTAATTTAATGCCTGGTACATTTATTTGGACAAACATAATGATATCAAGAAAACCATATAAATTGGCTAGATATCAGCTCTTAAATCAAACTCTTATGAGCTGTTTTTGTTGTTATCATTATATTTGTCCAAACAAATGTACCTTTAGTTGTACCAGGCATAAAAATGAACAAGAAATTGAAGAAAACAATGGTCATATCATTTTTTTCCATGAGTGTATTTTTTATTTTGGCTGATTAAGTGATCGTTAACGTTATAGATTATCCAGTTGGCATGTTTCTTCCAAAAGCCCACCCCTACTTCCTGTGATTGACATTGGACAGTGAGTTGCTTGTCAGTTCAGGGAAATCAACTCACCGCTCTGTGCCAACCTTCTGCCAACCAGGCTGCTGCAGGTTTTCACCAGCCGACTGGATGTTCTCTGATGGGCATCCTGCTGCTGTTGGATGCTGGACTGGACCTCCTCCGTGCCCGCATCAGTTTCCACTTTGTTTCACCAAAACTTGACTAAATCCTGGAATATCCACCTGCACCATTCAACCAGGAGACTCTGTCTAGACACCAGCCTCACAGGACAGAATACTCAAGCAAGAAATTAGGAGGAGGTGTGTGCTTAACCCTTAGATGCACAACATATAAACACCTTCTAATGTGCAACATGAGTCCAAAATGACCCGCATTCATCTCCCATGTTATTTCATCCTGGCTGTGTGTTTGAATAACTTTCTTTTTTTTATTACAACAGATTATATAATTTTTTCCTTTCATACAAATGACCTTGTGCATTAGAAGCATAGTGATACAAAAAGTGAAACACTAAATTAACAATTTGAGTAAATGTGTAACTATGTTTGTCTTATTTTTAAGGTTTAACTTTAAAAGTTGTTAGAACCACCAGATTACATTGGAAAATCACATATTTTAACATTTGAGACTTCATAATTTCCATTGGAAAAACACTAATGTAACAAAAAAAGGTTTAGTTAATACTTGTGTCTTCTTTGTCAGGTTTTAAATTAGTGATTGGTGAATTGGTGACAACATATAAACACCTTCTAATGCACAACATGGGTTGAAAATGACATTGTGCATTAGAAGCATAGCGATAAAAAAAAGGTTTTTATTCAAAAAGTAAGAAATGAAAACAAAAAATTAGGATGTATGATGATCAAAAACAAGTTATTTGAGGAAAACCTGCAATACTGAATGATGAAATCAATTTATTGCAAAGATATAGAAAATAAAAACTTAATTGGGTCACTTTAGACCATGTTGTGCATCAATGGGTTAATAGTGACTAAAGCACACATTAAAGGAGCTGAGCTGTACCTTGTATGGTTTCATGTGACAGATAAAATTGACTAATTCATTAGACTGTAGCCAAAAGCAGCTAATGTTATCAAGCTTAAGACAATAGTGCTGATAAAGAAGACACCTTAAGTCAGTTTGCTGGCTCTACTTGTGCTTAAAATGTAAAAAAACAACAACAATTAGTAAACACACTGTACCTTATTCAGCTTACAATCACACATTTGATACTCATTTCCTGTTTGCAAATCCAGCAGACATGTAGCAATATTAGCATTAGCATGCATTCACACTCATGTAGCTCCAAATCCTGAGGGAAATATCCGGCTCATTAGCTTCTAAATGCTCAACTATGTTCACTAGCTAGTTGCTAACTTTGGATTTGTGCCCTTGGTGCTTACATTCAGTTTATCAGAGCTTCTTTGCTGAAAACAGCTGGTAAAACGGTTGAGACTGAATCAGACAGTAATTTGTGGTCTCTAAAACCACAAATTACTGTCTGGTTCAGTCTCAGTCTCACACAGTATGCTGAGTCATTTGACCCAATGTTAATAATATGAAGGAATGGCAAGTGCTGCTTTAAAACTAAATCAAGAGATTTGGAAAATAAAAGGAAACTCAATGTGGCAATCTGTTCTTTTAGATCTCTGAAGACAGAAAAGTATTTTCCTTGAGCAGCAGTGCTGTGATATTTTGTTCTTGTGATGTTTTGTGGAAGAAAATGAAACAGCACACATTAAAGACATTTTCAGTCAGATTTTATATATCAATATATAGAGATATTCAAAAGTAATTCGTTACAGAAAATCAAAAAGTGGAACCAGTTTGGTCTTCATACAGTTTATCTTTGCATGTACAGTAGTTGGCTGATCCCTGTCCTTTTCATGAAAAATACTACAGGAAAATGAAAAAAGTAAACAAAAAGGCACAAATAAACAAAAAACAAAAAAATCAATCATCTCATTAACACTAAGGTCGCGTTGCAAAGATGTGGGAGTTTCTCAGGAGGGGTCACCGTGTTTATTTACGTGGGCTAACAAAGAAAATAAAGGTTGCACAGAAAAAGGATGCTAAATGGTGCACAGCAAGAAACAACACAAACCACTTTGGTGGATAATTCAGATTTGTTACAATCAGGGAATGCAGTGCTCTCCTTTTATACAAATAAATTAATATACCTGTCGACACTTTATCTAAAATCTTATGTACATCTTTTCTTTTACATAATTGTATAATACATTATCAAAAACCTTATGAAAACATATTTACAAATCAATGAATCAAAAAGCACCCTCAAAGCTTCTCCAGTGTCACACACATACACACACACGCACACACACGCACACACACACGCACTTACACACCTGTGTATCCACACACCTTCACACACTTGTTATCTTCCATGCAATACACAATACAGAAGGCATTCTAAGAGGGTTGTGCAACAAAGAGCATACAAAACGGTTCAAATATGGCTGTGGGATGAACGTTAGCACTCACATGCATAATAATGAACACACACACACACACACACACACACACACACACACACACATACACACACAGACATTTAAGGTTTGTGAATGGAGTAACAGTGTTATCGACGGGACTGAACCAGCGTGAAGAATGTTCACTGATAGGACAAGTTGTTCTAAACCTCATTACATCAGAGACAGATTTTTGTTTTCTGTGGTTACATCACATGACGGGTCTTTTTTCATCTTGCAGCCACCAGCTGGGGCCTCCCACATGGTGCTCTCCAAAACTGTCTGCTCAGATATCGGCCATCTCTGGAGGAGGGGGGGAGGGGAGCGGGCTATGGCTATGCTTTTGTCAATGTGTGTGTGTGTGTGTGTGTGTCTTGCCTGGAACAATGAATGGCTGCATTGTCAGTTGGTGAGCAATTATGCATGCTGTTTGTGTTTTCTGAGGGCAAGTGCACATTGTCTCGGTCCTCTGGAGAACAGCGTGAGTTCACTATCACTGCACTCCCGTGTCTGTATTCGTGTGCACGTTTGTCACAGTTAAAAGCGGGTGATCAAATAAAATTCCTAACACTCGAGGATTTTTGTCAACCACGTAACACTGCAGCCTGACTAACAGCTGGAGTCTATTGCTTTTCTCAAACCATTAAACATCTAAAGAAGTCACAATAAGAAAAAAACACTTCCCTCTATAACAACACGTCTCCAGTTTCTTCTCTCAAACCTGCTGCTCTCTCCTAAAACTTCTTGGAGGTCAAATAAAAACTGAAATGTTAGACGCCCTTACATAAATGTGTGTGGAAAATCTTACAACATAAACCCTATGCAGGAAAACTACCAAAGACAGCCCCATAATGACATGTATGACCTTTGTGACTGATTCTGACATGAATCTGTACAGATTGTCCCATCAACGCAGTAGCTGTCCCAGTTTCAGAGCTCCTCCTCCCTAAACAGAGTTCCCAGAGCTCCACGGCCCACCAGGAATAACACAAAGCCCAAATTAAAACATCAAGGATGAAACAGAAACCTCCTCACCAGCCCCGTCACAAAATATAGAAGACACACACGTCACTCGATGCAAAACACTCAGAAAAGAGGAAACCAGTCTGACTCCATATCCCAGTTCAGGTCAATGTTGGGAACACATTACGACACATTAACAACTCTGTAATTAATTCTTTCCATTTTTACTGGAGAAAAAAAGTAGATCCAGCTCCAGCACAGGAAAGGTGTGACATTTTATTTTTTTTTAGGTTTTTTAAAGAATCATGTTGTTAATTGGACTGTTTTTCAAATGGAGATCGGCACAGGAACGTGGCTGTGAACGGCTGCATGTAACACTTGATGATATGTTGTTTTCGTACCTTCTGCTAAACTCAGTCTAAGTCCCCCCCGACCTCGCTGTGTGTGCGTGTGCCTGAGCGGCCATCTTCCCCTGAATCCACTCTGCTGAGTCACTTAGCGGTGGAGAGCATGGGCTGCTCCGTGTACCAGTGAGTCCCCGGGTCGGGCATGCTGCCCCCCAGTGGCAGGGCGATGAACTGCGGGCAGGTCCCGCCCCCTGCTCCGACCACTCCCATGTTGACGCCCTGAGGGTACGGGTGGTGGTGCGCGTGGTGTCCCATGGCGTCGGTCCTCCCGATGTGGATCTCGTCCTCCTCGCCCTCGCCGGTGGTCTTGCGGTAGACGGGGTTGTCGAAGTTCATGCTCTTGGTGGAGTTGCGCCGCCAGTTGCGCCACACCAGGTAGACTCCGGCGCACACCAGGCCGAACACCACTGTGGCAACGATAGGAACTGCATGCGTTTAACACACAGCGGCAGGGACACGGGAAGGGGAGCGTTAACGAGGCAGAACGAGTCCATGGCGTGAAATGAGAGGCACGGGGAGGAGAAACAGGCATGCGGGGGACAGAGAGGGGGGGGGCAGCGACGGAAAGGTTGTGCGTGTGGGCGGCTCGGCTAAACATCAGGTCAAAGTCGGGTCATACACCAACCTTCTCAACCTTTGGGGTCCCGACCCCAATTGGGGTCGCGAGATGATTTCTGGGGGTCGCCAGATCATTTTGGAAGTCAGCTCTGTCTCCACTGTGTTAAAGTGTTTTCATTTTGTTTCTTTTTTGGGCTGTTTTGTGTCTTTTTTTGGTAATTTTGTGTCTTTTTTTGTCATTTTGTTTGTTTTTTGGGCCGTTTTGTGTCTTTTTTTGGTCATTTTGTTTCTTTTTTGGTCAATTTGTTTCTTTTTTTGTCATTGTGTCTTTTTTGGTCATTTTGTGTCATTTTTTGTCATTTTGTGGTAAATTTGAGTCCTTTTTTGCTTAATTTTATGTCATTTTATGGTCATTTTGTGGTCAATTTGATTCTTTTTTGGGTAATTTTGTGTCTTTTCTGACAAATCCCAAAGTAGCAAGTTATTACTTCACAAGGTGTCTCTGGCTTGAAGCTGACTGTTACACACTCAAGAGGACTTAGATTATAAGTAACAATAAAATATAAAAAAATATATAAATGCAGAGACAGAGAGATGTTTTAGTTGTTGTCTGCTTCATTATTTGTCCAAAATTCATCGTATCAACTGAGTTTGTATGATCTGAGCTGTGTGTGTGAGATTGTGTTCAGTTCTTTTCATTTTCAATTGGCAATCAAAATCAAATAATGAAAACTGACTGGTTATTTTGTTATTTGTTTTCTATTATAAAACAAAAAATTAACAAAATTCTTGTTTTTTCATATTTCAATATTAGGCTCAGATCAAAAATACGAAATGGAAAAACGGGCACCAGGAATGAATTTGATTTTAATATCACTCACTGGACCTCAGTCAAACTTCCGGGTCACGTAAATCGGACCAATTAAATATTGAAATCAAATTCAGTCCTGGTGCTTGTTTTTACATTTTGTATTTTTGATCTGAGCCTAATATTGAAATATGAAAAAACAAGCTTTTTTTTTTCATTTTTTGTGTTATAATAAAAAACAAAAAACAAAATAACCAGTCAATTTTTCATTATTTGATTTTTGATTGCCAAAAAAGCCATGAAAAAAATGAAAAGAACAAATGATAAATGGCTTCTGGCTGCTTTGGAGTAAATTAGTTTTAAACTTCCCTCGGGGAGCAAGAATTTAACTATCACATTACATCACAATCTCTCGGCTACTCATCCTCAGCAAATGTGTCCTTGAATAAGCAATGTGATCTAATAATGCTTTATTAGATTAAACCAATGAAAGCAGCAATAAAACTACCGTGGTGTCTCTTTTCTCTCCTCTGCTGTCTGTTCACCTTATGAAGAACATAATGAAAACAGTCCATCTGAACTAATTGACTGACTCACTGTGTTCTGCACTGGTTTTACTCCTTTATACCTTAAAGTTGCACAGAAGAGTCGACCGTAATGTTTTAAACATAAACTGTGTTACTTTTTTGACAGCCCTCATATGTTTTTTTAATAAGTGGAATCAAAGTGGGAACATATTTACTCAAGAGTAAATATTATAATTAAAATAATTATTATCTTCATCAAATATTCCTCTTTAAGCAGAAAGTTTTACATTTATTTTGGAAAAAGATACTGAATTTTGTCTGACCTTTTCCCTGAAAATCTTGGACTAACTCATGGAAGCTCTGAGAGGCAAGTAGGAACATTTTTTGGTGAAAATAATGACAAATTTTCTCATAATAATGAATATCTTAGATTAATGACTTAATTTAAAATGATCTTCTCGAAGTAATTACTTAGTATCTCAAATGATGAGAAACTTTTTCAAAATTATGATTTAGCATCTCAAATAATACACATTTTTCTCTAAATAATGACTAAGAATCTCAAAATGATGGGAAAATCTTCTTGAAATAAAGACTTAATATCTGAAAATTATGAGAAACTTTCTTAAAATAATGGCCATTCCCTGAGAAAAGTTATTTTGAGATGCAAAACCAATTAATTTTGTCTGACTTTTTCTTTGAAAAACTTGGACTAACTCGTGGAAGCCCTGAGAGGCTAGTAGGAAACTTTTTTTGGTGATCTAGTTTCTCAAAATAATGAGAAATGTTCTTGTAATAATGACTAAGTATATCAAATAATGACAAGCTTTTTCAAAATGATGATTTAGTATCTAAAATAATGAGAAATTGTCTCGAAATAAAGACTTAGTATCTGAAAATTATGACAAACTTTCTTAAAATAATGATAAGAAAGTTTGAATGTTATTTTGAGTTGTTAATTCATTATTTTGAGAAAGCAAATTACCTTAAAGGATCTATGTTTTTCACTAGAATATGATATTTTATCTTTTTTTTCTTTTACTGGCTAAATTGGGCTTCCACAGTTTCCAATGGTGGCAGGTGAAACTATTTTTTTGGGATTTAATGCCACCAACCATATGTTTTTTTAATACGTGGAACCAAAGTGGGAACATATTTACTCAAGAGAAATATTATAATTAAAATAATTATTATCTTCATCAAATATTCCTTTAAGCAGAAAGTTTTACATTTATTTAAAATGTAAAAAAAGATAATGAATTTTGTCTGACCTTTTCCCTGAAAAACTTGGACTAATTCATGAAGCCCTGAGAGGCAAGTAGGAACATTTTTTGGTGAAAATAATGACAAATTTTATTTTATGTAAAGTTTTTTTTATTTTAATTTTTTATTTGTATACATCCATATTTTATTTGTGCGGGCAGTATATTTTACATTTTATTTATTTTATTCTATTTTTCATTTATTTTATTGTATTTTACTGTTCTATTGTTTTCTACATCTCTTTGTATTGTGTTATTATTTATTGTTGTGCAGCACACAAAGATTTTCTGTCTGTCATAGGGACAGATATAAAAAATCTTTCCTTCCACATGCCATCACACTGTACAATAACAAATAATAGTCTGGTTCATTACATACTGTCTATGCACTTTATGTGTTTTTTATGCACACTGTTCATTGCACCTTATTTGTTTCATAGCATTTTTATACTGTATATTCATATTTATTCTGCACTGGAATTCTATTCTACTCCTTAATACATACTCCTTCTTTAGACACATTTTTTATTGTATTTTATTGTATTTTTATATTTTATTGCTTGAAGTATGCCTAGGTTGTTCTATTTATTTAATTGTGTTGTTATTGTCTCTGTGTGTAATGCTGCTGCTACGCTGTAATTTCCCAGCTTGGGATAAATAAAGTATATCTATCTATCTATCTATCTTTGGAAACCTTGTGTTTGCTAAAATTGTGCTATATAAATAAAGTGGATTGGATTGGATTATGTGCATTGGTGCTGCACTGTAGCATTCTCACCACAGAGAAACAAAAAGGCCTCCTGAGTCTGGCTGTAGCAGAACCCAACACAACAACACAGTGTGAAGTGAATAATGCAGTGTGGCAGCATGTCAGACGCACAGAAAATGAGTCCTGAGAAAGCTGAGCGAGGAGGACCTGTGGGCCCGGCTTCTCTGGTCCCGCCGCAGCAGGGTCAGTGTGAATGGACTACAGACAGAGTGGCCATGGGCGGCAGGGAGACAGCAGCTTTACGCAGCGCTGCAGGCCTTTAATGTGGACAGACACACACGGACAACAAGGCTCCCGGTGACTTACCGATGGGGATGACCACTCCCAAAACAGCCACTGTCAGGTTCTCGCCCAGGAGGAAATGCTCGCTTCCAGCTGAAGGGAGATGAAACGAGAGAGGAGAGTGAGGAGAAACAGCAGGGCGAGAGAGGACGAGAGCGTATACGGGATATATGTGTGAGAAATAGAGTGAGAGATAAGCAGGAGCGGCAGGACGTGAGAGATAAAACTGAGAGGTGAGGAGCGGCTGATCATGCCTGCGCGGCTGCGAGTGCTTTACATAGAGAGGCAGATAATGAAAAAGAGGTTGGAATAAAAATGAAAGAGGGAGAGGAAAATGATGGCCACAGCGGGACCTTGACACCAACCCTGACCTCCTATAACAGGGATGGGCAACTTAAATGTTGGAGGGGGCCACAATTTTTCATGTTCACTACCACAGGGCCACATATAGGACCGTGCACTTAACCAGATATGATGAAACTGCAATTTTATATATGTTTACAGTGCAGTAACTTAACATATTTCATGCTCAAATGCATGTATATCAGTATAAATAGGAATACAAAATGTTTGAAGCAAATAAAAAATAACCACTAACTGTGATTTCTTTTTTTTTCAGTGCAAGAACAGCAGACCAACATTAATTGCAAGAGGTAATTTTGTGCATTTTTACACTACACTTTTAAGATTTCATGCTCAAATGCATGTAGTTATACTGAGGGCCACTTCAAGTGAGGGTGCGGGCCGTATGCGGCCCCCGGGCCTCCAGTTGCCCATCCCTGCTCTATGTCCATCCAGGCTCCAGTGCATGGGCTGAAATATGTGCCACCAGAAACTGAATTTGAATTATTTATATTTGAATTTGAATTGCTTAACTTGAATAATTGCATTGAAAAACTGAATTTGAATCTCATAATTTGAATTTGTATCGTTCAGTTTGAATCACTGCATTGAAAAACTGAATCTGAATTGTAATTTGAAATTGAATTTATTAGTTTGGAACTGAACATTCAGTTCTCACCATTCAAATTCAGTTTGCAAAATTCAATTTCAGCTTTTCTGCAACCAACATCCGGGTAGTTGAGGCAGAGCAACTGAGCACAGAAAACTTAAGTGCTGATATGGCAACCAGGTGGCAACAAATGTTACAAAAGAAAACGGAGGTGCTGATTGGCCGAAGAGCCACTCTGTGTACCTGTGCTCAATTGCTCTGCCTCAACGACCCGGATGTTGGTCGCAGAAAACTGAACTTGAATTGTGAGAACTGAATGTTCAGTTCCAAACTAAAATATTCAATTTCAAATTACAATTCAATTGCAGTTTTTCAATGCAGTGATTCAAATCGAACGATACAAATTCAAATTATGTGATTCAAATTCAGTTTTTTAATGCAATTATTCAAGTAAAGCAATTCAAATTCAAATATAAATAATTCAAATTCAGTTTCTGGTGGCACATATTTCAGCCCATACCAGTGTCACCTCACACTTAATTAAATATCACTCTTACTAACACACTTATTTACGTGCAGTTACATAAGTGCATGCATGCCCTCGCAGACATACAAACACCCCGCAGGCAACACGGAGAGCAAGTTACGGAGGGAAAGGCAACATTTTCAAAGCGACACGGTGCCATCTATCAGTCCTATTAAAGTCAGCCGGCTGTGGTTGTTGGGGCAAGTAGATAGCTCACGTTAATGTCATCATTACATTGGAGGGGGAGGCTGTTAGCTACATTATGAGTGTGGTGTTGGCAGGAAATGAGGTCGCTCAGGTGAAAGTGGACTGAGAATTAGACCCCATCCTGACTCACTCAATTTGTTCTGTCTTGGTGTTGCATTGGTTATACAAAAATGAGTCTACAGTAATATTTTAAACATTATGTTTCTATTTTTGACAGCCTTAATATGTTTTTTTAATAAGTGGAATCAAAGTAGCAACAGCTTTACTCGAGAGAAAATGTTATAATTAATGTAATTATTTTTCTTCATCAAATATTAACTCTTTAAACAGGAAGTTTTACATTTATTTTGGAAAAAGATATTGAATTTTGTTTGACTTTTTCTTTGAAAAACTTGGACTAACTCATGGAAGCCCTGAGAGGCAAGTAGGAACATTTTTTTGTGATCTAGTTTCTCAAAATAATGAGAAATTTTCTCGTTATAATGACCAAGTATCTAAAATAATGACAAGCTTTTTCAAAATGATGATTAAAATGATGAGAAATTCCCTTGAACAAATGAGTCTACACTAATATTTTAAACATTGTTTCTTTTTTTGACAGCCTTTATATGTTTTATTAATAAGTGGAATCAAAGTAGCAACAGCTTTACTTGAGGGAAGATGTTATAATTAATGTAATTATTTTTCTTCATCAAATATTAACTCCTTAAACAGGAAGTTTTACTTTTATTTTGGAAAAATATATTGAATTTTTGTTTTTTCTTTGAAAAACTTGGACTAACTCATGGAAGCACTGAGAGGCAAGTAGGAAACTTTTTTTTGGTGATCTGGTTTGTTGAAATAATAAGAAACACGAATAAGAAACTCGAAACGATGATTTAGTACTCAATTATTCTTTTGTTGAGTCCTAAATGGACCCCAAAATTCCCTCAGAGGCCAGGTCACATGACAAATATTTATCACATACAGTAACACTTTCTTGAATGTGACATTAAGGACTAAATGCTTAAATAGGTGCTTATAAGTCATTAAATGAGACTATTTTATAGTATTTGTTGCAGCGTTTTTCATCTTCACAATCAGGCAGAATTAACTGAACATTATTTTGAAAATCCCATCCCACTCACAGTGTTGAGAGACGCTGCTGTCCCCTGCAGGTGTGGTGGAGATGACCATGGCGGTGGCGGTGTAGTGGGAGCCGAGGGCCTTTGACTCCTGTGACGACAGAGGCTTCAGAGTGGAGAGGGGTGTGAGGGGCTCGGGGGCCCCGGAGGGCGCCGTGGTTACGTGAGGGGTGGCGTCCGCCTGCGACACTCCCCCCGAGGGCGGCGGGAAGTCTTCTGCTACAGTCGCTCTGGGCTCAGGTGTAAAGCCACTGGGAGGTGGGGGTGAGGGGGTGGTGTCGTTTCTTGGTGCTGCTGCAAAGAGAAGAAGAGGAATACAGAAATGTTTAACTTGAGAGAAGGATGGGAATAATTAATGGATGATGGATTAATGGTTGTTAAGAATTTTCGGCCAGTCCTCACTTCTTTAAAGGCTTGTTTGAGAGTTCAGACTTTGTTTTAAGGTTTAGGTTACAATCAGGTTTATGTTCGGGTTAGGGGCTCAGGAACAAGGTTTTTATAGTTAAGGAAAATCAACGAAAACTAGAATTGAAAAAACATTTTTGTTAACTGAAATAAAAATAAAAACGAGAGTTTTTAAAAAAAAAAAACCCATAACTAACCGAAACTGTATTTGTAAGGTTACAAAACTAACTAAAATTATAGTGAAAATGTCCTTGGTCAACTTCTTTCATACATAATGAAGATGGTTAATAAAAGTAAATAAAGGCAAAATTTACTGTGACCTCTTTTAATCTCCCATCCAACAAATACCCCATTACAAAACACTAAAACTAATAAAAACTAAACTAAAACCAGCAAACTCACTCTAAAAACTCATTAAAGCAAACTGAATTTGAAAACAAAAATTCACAACGAAATTAAAACAAAAACTAATGAAAAATCCAAAACTATTATAACCTTGCTATGGAATTCAGTATTACAATGAGGGCCCTCACAAAGATAGAAGTACAAGGATTTGTGTGTGTGTGTGTGTGTGTGTGTGTTCGTGTGGCAAAAAAAGAGAAAAAACATATTTCACCATAGTTTTCATTAACAAAATGATCATTAGTTGGTAACACTCCATAATAGAGATATTTGTCTGCACTAACTGAGCGGGCTACTGTCCTAAATCTCTCAGGTTTCCCCTCTGATGACACTCGACACCAAAAAAATAAGCGCTTCCTTGAATTCAGTGAAGCAGAATCTGATTAAGTACACAGTAAGCACTGTGGCGCTCTGCCCAACAAATCCCTTTAGGTGCTATTGATTACTTAATACTCTCAATTAACAGCGGTAAACACGCTCACCTGGCACGCAGCCTCTCATATCGGGCCCCAGGTCCTGGCCGTCGGGGCAGGCGCAGGTGTATTTGGGCGAGTGTTCGGTAATCTGTGGAGCCTTTAGACACAAGTAGTCGCAGCCTCCATTGGCCACGCTGCCCAGATTACAGCTGTCTGGGCCTGCAGACAGTGAGGGAGAGAAAGAGAGAGACATGGAGAATTACACAGTTATGGTTATATAAATAAGATTATCACTTATTCAACACGGGGAGATAGCGGAGAGTCAGAGAGAGACAGAAGAAGTTGCAGCGTGTTATTGTTCCCCACTGTGAGCACTGTTGGATTCTCTTTCAACGAAGCCCATTACAATGCATAAATACGATCTAAAAGGATACAAAGAAATAAAATCTGGCATCGTACAGAAACTCGCTGTAAATATTCACCAGATGCTGAGCTCCACTGTTTTCATCCCCAAGTCTTGTTTAGATACAAACTCAGAAGGACAGGTATGTATATGAAGACGGACTCGGAGAGACAGTGATGAAACACAGTGAAAGATTAAAATATGAATCGGTGTGGACTATGCACGGTGAGGAAGGAATAAAAAGAGACAGACTGGCAGAGATAGGTATGAAAACTGACAGACAAGAAAGGAAAATACACCGGCGTCACATTCATGATGAAGAGCTCTGTTAATGTTGGAAACTATTTTAGATTTTGGCTTCGTTGTGACACAAGAGGGCTTATTGTTGTCACATTTGAGTCATTTTTATCCTACACAGTTTAAATCTAGTCTATAGTCTAGTCGAGAGTGAGGACATTTCGGCCGGTCCTCACTTCTTTAAAGGCTTGTTTGAGAGTTCAGACTTTGTTTTAAGGTTTAGGTTACAATCAGGTTTATGTTCGTGTTAGGGGCTAAGGAACAAGGTTATTATAGTTAAGGAAAACCAACGAAAACTAGAATTTAAAAAACATTTTTGTTAACTGAAATAAAAATTAAATTTTTAAAACCAATAACTAACTGAAACTGTATTTGTAAGGTTACAAAACTAAAATTAAAACTAACTAAAATTATAGTGAAAATGTCCTTCGTCAACTTCTTTCATACATAATGAAGATGGTTAATAAAAGGAAATAAAGGCAAAATTTACTGTGACCTCTTTTAATCTCCCATCCAACAAATACCCCATTAAAAAAAACTAAAACTAATAAACACTAAACTAAAACGAAAGCACAGTTTAAATCTAGTTTAAGTCGACAACAACCTAAAACATTTTAGTTCAATTTAAGTTGACGAAGTGTTTTCTCTTTTTACACCAGTGTTTATTTTGTCAGCATTTTTTTTAATGGAGTCTAATTTAGTCAACTCCATCCTCGTCATCAGGTTATAGTCAACACTTCAGACAATCTTATCATGCCAAAAGCATTATTCTTTTCAATTTTCACATACATTTCTTATAAGATGTTTTCTGATTATTATGTGATAAAAAGGTTGAATGATTAAGAATGCAGCTTTGCAGGTACTTTGAGTCGTCCTGGCTGTGTTTATTAGTGATGTCAGGGTCGGTCACACTCAACTGCCTGTTTGGAGAGAAAATAAGCAAAACTGTGTTACTCAACCACCCAATCTCAACCAAACCTGTAAGCTGCACCCTTTATGCATTACAGTACCCAGTGGTGGAAAGTAACCAAGTACATTTACTCAAGTACTGTACTTAAGTCCAATTTTGAGGTACTTGTACTTCACTTGAGTATTTCCATTTTATGCAACTTTATACTTCACTGTTGGATTCTCTTTCAACAAAGCCCATTACAATGCATAAATACAATCTAAAAGGATACAAAGAAATAAAATCTGGAATCGTACAGAAGAAGGTTATTATAGTTAACAAAAACGAACAAAATAACGAAAACTAGAATTGAAAAAACATTTTCGTTTACTGAAATAAAAATAAAAACGAGAGTTTTTAAAAAACGATAACTAACTGTATTGTGTGGTAACAAAACGAACTAAAACGAACTAAAATTATAGTGAAAGTGTCCTTAGTTTTCGTCTTTGTCAACTTTTTTCATACGTAAACCTTTTTGGTTGATATGAAATCTATTTCATCTATCTGGTTTTATGACTTAATAAACTTATTGGGGCTGAGATGGATAATAAAAGGAAATAAAGGCAACATTTATTGTGACCTTATTGAATCTCACACCCAACAAATACCCCATTACAAAAAACTAAAACTAACACTAAAACTAATAAAAACTAAACTAAAACTAAGCATTTTCTCAAAAATAAAAACTAATTAAAACTAGCAAACTTACTCTAAAAACTAATTAAAACTAACTAAATTTAAAAACAAAAAATCACAACGAAATTAAAACTAAAACTAATGAAAAATCCAAAACTATTATAACCTTGGTACAGAAACTTGCTGTAAATATTCACCAGATGCTGAGCTCCACTGTCTTGTTTAGATACAAACTAAGAAGGACAGGTATGTATATGAAGACGGACTCGGAGAGACAGTGATGAAACACAGTGAAAGATTAAAATATGAATCGGTGTGGACTATGCACGGTGAGGAAGGAATAAAAAGAGACAGACTGGCAGAGATAGGTATGAAAACTGACAGACAAGAAAGGAAAATACACCGGCGTCACATTCATGATTAAGAGCTCTGTTCAGTTCAGCTTCAAATCTGGATTGTCCTGTTAGGAGGAAACGGGGCTGGAGGCAGGCTTTTGACAGATGTGTGAATGTGCTGCTGCTCCCGATGCTTTGATCACTCCACCACAGTCACAAGACTCGCCATCATTTATTCATGTGCCTGGGTTGACACGGATCCACGGAGGAACTGTGGTCACAGAGATGCGACTCGGCTCGCACAGTCACAGCGTGGGGTGTAAAGTGAGCAGAACGAGCAGAGACGTGTGTAAAAGTCCCTCCTGGCTCTGACTGTGCACGCACCTTGTGGCTGGCGCAGCTGGTGGAAGACCACGATGTCGTGGGGGTCGTTGAGGTTTTCAGCCAGAGTGTGGATGTCTTGACCGCTCAGCCTGTTGGCCATGAAGACGGCCGACTTGTCTCGGTCTGTCCAGTAGATACGATCCTGAAACACACAGAGAGTCAGTGTCTCAATCTAGGGTTGTCACCATGCTAAAATTTTCAGCTCGATACCGATACTCAGTCAGTAAGGAGTGCAAGTGTGTGGAACTCAGTACCTGAGGAGGTTAAACTGCTAACAACATACAAGGCCTTCACAAAAAAGTTGAAATTGTGGCTTATCAACACCTACAGCTGCCAACACTAAAAGATAAGCCTGTTGTGTTGTTTTGATGTTATGATAAAATGTTATGTTGTGATGTTGTATGTGATGTTGTATTTTTTTACTGTGACCTCTTTTAATCTCCCAGCCAACAAATACCCCATTCCAAAAAACTAAAACTAATAAAAACTAAACTAAAACTAAAGCATTTCAAAAAATAAATACTAAACTAAAACCAGCAAACATTTTAAAAACTCATTAAAACTAACTGAATTTGAAAACAAAAATTCACAACGAAATTAAAACTAAAACGAATGAAAAATCCAAAACTATTACAACCTTGCTATGGAATTCACTGTTACAATGAGGGTCCTCACAAAGATTCTCACTTAATTTATGACCTCAGTAAACATTTTCCTAATGAGTTTATGGTCTCGATCACTAGTTCTTCAACACAACACAATGTTCATTTTGTAAATGATGGTTTCATTTAGATGTAAATAGATGATTTAGCAGGGAATGCTTTCTTTATTGTGATTGACTGGTTGCTCTCAGTGCTATGTGTATTCTCATTTTAAAACTTTGACCCTTTCACCTAAAAATGTCTTGTTCAGTTGCAAAAAAAAATCCTAAAGTCTCAGCTTCTCATTTGTTCTGGTAGGTACATTTTGTTTTTTCCGCTAGCCAGAATTAGCATCCCAATTAATATCAGTTAATGTGAATAATGGCTGCAACTTGGTAACCAAGCTAGCTGATAATTTAATCCCCAGATCCACCCTCTTGTCTAAATATGGTCCACAAACCAATGGGTTACATCACAGTGGCTGCATATACTTGTTTTATACAGACGATGGTTTGAGCCTTAGGGCACATATTGGCAATTCCAACAGCTCATGTGGAAACCTTTATAGGACAGAGCCAAACAATTTATATATAATCTCCACAAGCTAAAATGTATGAAGATGGGCACTTTATGTCTCAGAAGTGCAAGTTTCCTCAGTAGGATTTGAACGGCATTCATTTATTTTGTTTATTTGACTTGATCTCTAACTTGGAGTGATTGCTGGTGGTTGCTTTGTTTACACTTTTCACCGCCAACTTTTCAACCAATAAGAAATAATAGTGTGAGTAGATTTCCAGCCCTCCACCTTTGTACACCCTCTTCTCTTTTTATGTGGTCCTCTTACATTTCTGCACTGTGAAAGCAAACCTGACTAAATACAAAACGAACCAAATGTATCAATTTTACTCTGATTCAGACTAACCAAACAGACTTGGGTTGTGAAATTGCCCTTATGTGGCTTTTTGTGTTGGACTGAGAGGAAGAATTGTAATGACTTTGGTGGTCCTCTGATCTTTTCTACTCCGTCCTCTACTTCAAGAGAACATTTGTGGTTTTAACCCATTTAAGCCGGGAAAGCATTACCGCATTGCTACCATTAAAGCTGTCGTTTTGTAGTATTTGTAATTTTTTCCACCTATTTTCGGTCTCTTGGCCAATGAAATGCATCAGAATACATGTGGGAGTGTCGCAGTGCAACATGGGACTTTTCCAGAACTGAAATCATGGCGACTATAGCGGAGGGAGCTCAGATATAACAGCTATAAGCTCTCAAATACTTTTTGAATTTCATTTCTATCTGCTACAGAGGCTGAAAAATCTATAATTTAGTAGAAGCGTTGACACTTATGTTGAATTTCAAAAACTTCAGGTTTTAGGGGCTTATTTTAAATCGTCCAGAGGTTTTACAGGCATTTTTTCCAGCCGTTTTAGGCCTAAATGGGTCAAGTGAGATGTTTCAACAGCTATCAGACAGGTTGCCATGACATCTTAATGGTAATAACGTCAATGATCTCTTAACTTGTCTCTCGCTCCATCACCTGGTCTAAATTTCACTTATATGTTGGTCTATTCCCAAATACTTATTCATGACATTTAAAAATGGTGAACATATTCAGCATTATAGCATCATGATGTTACCATATAATTCAAAGCACCACTGTGTGCAGCCTCATTTAAGATGCTGTGAGAGACGACACAGCACTAACAGCTTTAATGCTCAGCTCAGAGTACTCACATATCTAATTTATTTGAGGAAAAATAAGCGAGAGGAAATTAGGGCATGTGAAATATGCACTGATAAATATTTGTTGCCACACGTAGTCAAATTCATTATCTTTTGCAGAAGAGAGAGTGTGTTAATTTGGCTCTTCCTGCAAATAAAATGAGGCGATGAATCCATCAAGGAAATGCAAATGCAGAGTTTGAATGGTAACTAAGACGTGTTTTAATCCAATTGGAGCGCAACATTAAGCAGCAGACATGCAATAAATGGGGCCATGACACCTTAATGTGGAAGAAGATTCAATCTATGAGTTGGTTTTATTTTTATAGGTTTTAAGTGTCGCAGATGCTTTCTGATTGGTTACAGCATTAGGTCTTAAATGATTCAAACACATCCTATTTAGATCAAAATACAGCAGCTCAAAGGCACATTTTAACCATTCTCGTTGTTTATTAATTGATTTGTTTCCCCGGTTCATTTCCTCAACAGTTTAAAAAGACATCCTGACATTTTTGGCGGTTGCCTTAGAAACTACAGGCTATTCTCCAGAGAGACAATCGGCGAGTGTGTGCGTGTGTGTTTGTGTTGAGTCAGTCATCGAGTCAGAAAGAGATGCTAATGTGTTGTACCCTACAACAGGCTCCACTCAATAACACGGGGCCGCTGAATGTTCTACATCCTGAACAAGAAGGTCACCTTGTTGTCACAACAGGCCAGAGAGCAGAGGAGCCCCGGGTCGATTATGTATTACAGCACAGGGGATTTATCATCATTTCTGGGAGTTACACTACAATGCTGCCTGCAGGGCAGAACAACAGCAGGATACAGTAGGAAAAATCTTCAAGGTTATGCTTTGGACAGTTTGCCTATACAGGTATTGTCAATTTTAAAGGTTAAAATTGTGAGAGAAGCAACAGAGCTACTTACATCCTGTATTTTAGATATTGTTTTGTGGTACTTCAACCCTGTTTACACTTGGTTTTAAAATGCATTTTGGCCAATCGGATCACAAGTTGTCAGCGATAAATACAAGTGTAAACAGGGTCTGAGGTGCATTGTGATCGGATCCCTTAAACCAGCTATTCTCAACCTTGGGGTCCTGACCCCAATTGGGGTCGCGAGATGATTTCTGGGGGTCGCCAAATCATTTTGGAAGTCAGCTCTGTCTCCACTGTGTTAAAGTGTTCATGTATTTTAGTCTTTTTGGTAATTTAATGTCTTTTTTTGGTCATTTTGTGTTGTTTTTTTTTGTCATTTTGTGTATTTTTTGGTCATTTTGTGTCTTTTTTTGTCATTTTGTGTCTTTTTTTGGTCATTTTGTATCTTTTTTGGTCATTTTGTTTCTTTTTTGGGTGATCTGAACTGTGCGTGTGAGATTCTGTTCAGTGAGCGGGGGTCGCGGACAACATTTATATTAAATTGGGGGTCGCGACTCAAAAAGGTTGAGAACTACTGCCTTAAACCTCTTGCTGAGGTGGTCTAGGAAGCGTTTGACCACATTTTGTAGTGGAAATGCTGACGTGTCCTGATGCAGGAAACACATCAGCAATGCAGGCTGTGTGGTTTTGTTAACAGAGACCCTGTTTCCATTTGGCAGTAACATGCGGTCTGAGTGATCCGAACACAAGTGGACAGCTCTAAATACAGGTGGAAACACTGTCAGGAAGCACTAAGATCGGATGTCAAAAACCACATTTGGAGGTGGTTCAGGCCGCATGTGTCCACATCAAGGTTATAATAGTTTTGGATTTTTCATTAGTTTTAGTTTTAATTTAGTTGTGAATTTTTGTTTTCAAATTCAGTTAGTTTTAGTTAGTTTTAAGAGTGAGTTTTCTAGTTTTAGTTTAGTTTTTATTTTTTGAAAATGCTTAGTTTTAGTTTAGTTTTTATTAGTTTTAGTGTTAGTTTTAGTTTTTTTGTAATGGGCTATGAGTTGGGTGCGAGATTCAAAGTGGTCATAATAAATTTTGCCTTTATTTCCTTTGGTTTATCATCTCAGCCCCAATAAGGTTATTAACTGTTTTGAATTTTGGTTGGAGTGTAGACATCCCAGTCTCAGTAAACATATTCACCATGTGTTGCATGCTCAAATAGAAACACTGAATTATGAATGAAAAAAGTTGACAAAAACGAAAACTAAGGACATTTTCACTTTAATTTTAGTTAGTTTTGTAACCACACAATACAGTTTCAGTTAGTTATCGTTTTTTTAAAAACTCTAGTTTTTATTTTTATTTCAGTTAACGAAAATGTTTTTTCAATTCTAGTTTTCGTTATTTCGTTAGTTTTCGTCAACTATAATAACCTTGGTCCACATTCAGATAGTAGTGAGAACGGGTATGTGACTCTTGTCCACATTCGGGACCGCCTACTCAACCGATGAGATAGCAACTAGCGACTTTTTTTTGTTTTTAACTTTCTAGCTGAAGTGATGTGAAGTGAACACAAGTGGTCAGCTGGACACAATGCATGATGCACACAAGTGTAAACGGCGATGTGTCTCATCTGTCCACTTGTGATCCGATCGCCCAATACGCATTTTAAAACCAAGTGTAAACAGGCTCATACTTTATTTTAGCAGTTAAATTTTAAGCTACTTTATACATTCTACTGTACAATATATACCGTGTTCCACTACAATGATCAGACACTGACAGTTATCGATACTGGTTTCTTTGCTGATTAAGATTTAACATACAATAATTAATAAATTAAATGTGATGCATTATAAAGAGTGAAGTGCCCAGCAGAATGTAAAACAGTTTATATTGGCTCCACCTCGACCAGCTGTATTGACATGATTCATAAATATTAATGAATCAATAATAAGAGGGCATTATAATACGCAGTATAGAACATTGAACAAAAGGGAACATAATATGCCCGTTTTCAGGTTCATACCCATATCTATAAACGCATTATATTTCTGATTATTTACCTTTATTCCGTTTTAGCAGCTGCTCTGATTGGTCAGAGTTTCCAGGTCTGCACCTTAATTTCAGCTGAGTGATGAGAGTAACAGCACTGCAGTGGCACTTTCTGCCTATATATAGTATAGTTGTGACATCATAACTTTATGGAAGTCCTGATAGCTTGTTCAATTGCACCGATCCTGAATATAAAGTTACCTTTAATTACATTTCTCGATAACACTCCTGTACTTTTACTTAAATACATTTTGGAATGCAAAACATTTACTGCAAAGTCTGAAGAAGTCACATGTTTCACGACCTCGTAGCTTACAAAAATGATTCAACAACTCCATGCTTGTAAGTCTGGTAAATCTGTTGCATAAAATCTGTATCTCTGTTCCCACTGAGAGCAGTTTCCCTTGAGGAGAGTCCCACAGGGAGAAATGGGAGGCCACATGGGTGATGTCATTAGCACCCATCAGAAACTGACTGCAGTGGCAACCTCAGGGACAAGCCCGACGAGAGCTTGTGAGCAAAAGCATGTTTGCACACAGGCACAAACACATAAAACAAATGTGCTTCCTTGTGGCTTCTCTCTGATGGCTTGCTCTAAGAGTGTGAGAGCAAACTGTTGCTGAAAGGGAACGACATCTAATCGTTCACAACTTTTTCCACATTTGTTCCAGCATAATCCATATACTGGAGTCTGTGCTTGGGACCTGAAACACTTGCACTATTTGTCATCGCTGTTGCAGCAGCTTCTAGTGCACCCCCACTAATTTCAGATGCACCCTGAGTCATTTTGTTCTGGGACTGGGCCTGCCGACGGCCATGATGTATGACACACACACAGACACAGGGAAGCTGGCTGATGACCAAATCATGAATGTGTGGGTTGCTTTAGGCTGCTCTCGGCTCCCTATAGCTGCCTTCTGTTTAGTATTCTCAGCCAGCCAAATACCACGAGGGAAAAGAGACACACGCACAAACTGAGCGTACAGTAAATTGAATTTAACAGTCATTACATTCAGACTCCCAGTCACACTGCAGGCCCCTGTGAGGCTAATGAGAGAGATGTAGATATGATGGGATGAGGGAGGCTGGATGATATCATGGACGGCAGCTCAAAATCGTTTAAAAAACTGTTGCGCACAAACCTCGAAGACAGCCAGAGCGTACGGGTGTCCCAGCCGCTCTGCAGACGACATGTGTGTTCTGCGGTGAGCTCCGTTCAGATCCACGCTGGCTATGAGGTGAAGCTTAGAGTCCACCCAGTACAGACGCCTGTTGGCTACATCTGACACACACACACACACACACACAGACAGACAGACAGACAGACAGACAGACAGACAGACAGACAGACACAGACACAGACACACACACACACACACACACACACACACACACACACACACACACACACAGACAGACAGACAGACAGACAGACAGACAGACAGACAGACACACACACACAGTCACAAACACACACACACACACACACACACACAGACAGACAAAAACACACACAAAAAGACACACACACACACACACACACACACAGACAGACAGACAGACAGACAGACAGACAGACAGACAGACACAGACACACACACACACACACACACACACACACACACACACACACACACACACACACACAGACAGACAGACAGACAGACAGACAGACAGACAGACAGACAGACAGACAGACAGACAGACAGACAGACAGACAGACACACACACACACACACACACACACACAGACATACAGACAGACAGACAGACAGACACAGAGACACACACACACACACACACACACACACACACACATAGATACAATGACACACACACACAGTCACAAACACATACACAGACAGAAACAGACACAAAAAGACACGCACGCAGACACAGACACACACACAGACAGAGACACACACACACATACACACACACACACACACACACACACAGAAACACACAAAAAAGACATGCACATGCACACAGACAGACACAGACAGACAGAGACACACACACACACACACACACACACACTCACACACACACACACACACACACACAGGTGAATGCAACTTTCCCAGGCTGAGTAGAAATTGATTACCTCTGCGGTAAGCACTGTTGCACTCTGACCAACAAATCCCTTTAGGTGATATTGATTACGTTTTAAAATGTCAAATTCTCACGATTACACCACTGCAAGTTTCACTGTGTCGATCTATAACTTCTCAAACGTTTCAAATGTCATTTAAATGCAACTGTGATAACTTAATTAATCTATTTCCTGCCATAATCATTTAACGTTTACCCTTATAATTCTAATTACTTGACCTTTACCTACAGTAAGTTGAGCGTATAAGCTTTTTCTTTTTTAAGGACTGTGCTTCAGGCAGCAGAAAGTGTCAAATATAGCACTGTGTAATATATAATGTAAGGACAGGAGTAAAAAAAACAGCTGTTCTCCTCTCACCTAGAGTGATGCCATTGGGCCATTCAATGTTATCAGCCACCAGCACCTGTCGGTCCACTCCATTCATCCCGGCCTTCTCTATCTTGGCTCGCGTGCCCCAGTCCGACCAGTACATGAAGCTGGATTGAACAAAGGAAGCACAGTAATTGTGTTATTATGGGGTGTTCATGCAGTGCTGCTGCGCTCAGCAAGAAATGTGGAAGTGACAGTCTTATACTGCACATGCATTGTACTGTTTATAATAAGATAGCTTAGTCATTTTTGTAGATTTCAATCAATTATAATGCAATTATTAAGTCTGGTGACATTGCGCTAACAGGCACTGTTGTGCTGTTTTGCACTGAGACACTTTCCCATCAATTAATTTGTCTGGAACAAGAACAAAGAGCTGCTTCCAGACACCAGGAGGGTTGATTTACTAACTTTCTGCCACAGTTTTTTTTTAGGTAGAGAACTAACGAGTCAGAGAGAATTCCTCTATATTTATTATGAGAACTGCACTGACATATTTTCACTGGAAAGATGACAGTACACAATGCAAGTGCTAAAAATTGCCTATGCAATATATATATACAATATACAATCCTGTGTCAGACTGCAGAAAATAGGTGAATGCAGCTGACAACATGATTTTCCCTGCAGACTGAACACTGTAGCAGAGGAGATACAGTTTCTGATTTGATGTCTGGGAACAGCACCTGTGAAATGTTTGGAGCTGAGCTGTTGAAGGGGACACAGGAACAGAGAAATGTCTGTTAATAACAACTGCTAAATTTCAAAACGGCATTAGTGACAGAAACAATAATAACTGCAGCAAATCAGAAGATCAGTGTAGCGTGTGCTCTATGGGAGCTGTCCGTTCAGCACCATGAAACCACAAGACAAGTCAAAAAAAAAAAAAAATACAGCAATGCAGCAACAGTGTCCTCTTTCATATTTTGGTAACACTTTATAATAACCATCATAAATAAATGGTTATTCATAGTATATTCAACTTTAGTTGATAGTTACTTTTCTTTAATTAACTTATAGCTAATAATGTTCACTTATTAGCATTATTGGTAATGCTGTAATTTAGGTAATTAATTGTTGCACACATTATTACATTTTATATACTGTATTAAAGTATAGTACACTATATTAAGTGTTAATGGTGAATAATTGCTATGTTAAATATCTATAAATATTATTTCGATGATTATAAAGTTGCAATTGATGATTATAATAATTACTTAATGATAAGTGGTTTCTAAAGCATCAAATTATATTCATTTTACCCCCATTAAATCTTTTATTGGTGATCTACACTCACCAGCCACTTTATAAGCTATCAAGGTGTACCTAATAAAGTGGCGTTGCCTCAAACCAGTTTAAATCATGTTTAAAAATAATTTTAAAAAAAATTGTTTAAAAGTATTTTTTCATAAAAAGAAAAAAAATGTAAATGTAAAATTAAAAAAAATTAAAAATCAATTTAATGCGGAACCATTGTATTTTATATGTAAGTCTTTCCCATGTTCATAGAAAAAAGTTTTAACATGCATCTTTTTATGAAAACTGAGTAAATTATCCTCATTGAATCATGATCTGTGAGAAGTAAAAGAACAACATTCCACTAAATATTGATTGAAATAGTTAGTAATGAAATATAAACAATATTTATTGGGATTTCTTAGTTTCTGACACTAGTGGTTAATTAAAAATGCCCCGGGTCAAATTGACCCATGAACATTATTGCTGTTCCTGAGAAACGAACATAACAGGAAAGTTAAATCACCTTTCATTCCCATTCTGATGCTCGCTTTGAACTCCAGCAGCTCGTCTTCACCATGTCAACATGCCTAAATGTTTTGAGCTGCTGCCATGTGATTGGCTGATTAGTTACGTGCATTAACAAGCAGTTGCACAGATGTACCTAATAAAGTGGTCGGTGAGTGTTAACCCTTAATAGGGCACTCATTGAAATACTTGCAAATTCCAAATTTCAACCCTAGAGAATATTGGAGGATATTACATACAGCCAGAATGTGTAAAAAAACATATGGACCCAGGGGAGGGGGGTAATATTTAGAGAAAAAAGTTTACGAGATTAAAGTGGCAAATCTACGAGAAAAAAATGCGCAGATTTATGAGATTTAAAGTGGTGAATCTGTGAGAAAAAAGTTGCTTTTTCCCCCATTTTTTTCTCGTAAATCTGCAACTTTTTTCGCGCAGATTTGCCACTTTAAATCTCTTAAATCTGCAACTTTTTTTTCTTGTAGATTTGCCACTTTAATCTAGTAATCCCCCCCATACTTGGCCCTAATATGCAGTCATAGTCAATTTCTCCTCATACAAGTCATTGAAGAATAACTCTGTTTGTACGACTGTTTCTTGCAGATTTTTTCCTCCAAATTTTTCATTTTTAAATTGGAGGGCAAGATCAATAAAGTTAATATTATTATATTATTATCATACAAATTTCATGGTGTCACCGTCTGTGACAGAGCCTGGTCTTTGCTGATTAGCTGGAAGAAATCCATGTGTTTCTACGACCTCACAGAGAGACATGGGGAACTCATTTTGATATCTGCTGAAGTTACCGAATATAGTTCTTCGCCAGATAAAGGGTTAAAGAGTATATCATGTCACTCCTTAACTTTGTTTATTGGTTTCGTCAGTCAATATTTCAGATATATGGACGGAAACTTTTGCTTTCCAAATGTGTTCAATTCAACCCTTTAACAGCCCGTTACTGTGTGTCATAATCATAGACAGTGTATTCAATTCAGCTCTGCAGCTATGCTAATGCACATCTCTAGTGTTAGTACAAGTCTTTGGCAGACACGGTAATGATTTGTGGTCGACCAAAACCAACCCCCTTGTGTTTAAACCAGCAAATGTAAAAGCTGTTATTGTGTGACTTGTCTACAGTTGGGATGGTTATTGGGCAGTATCAGTCAGCAATCACAGCAGCAAAACACACTGTGATTACAGCTATTTCTATGTAAATGTTTATTACTGACAGCAAGTGAATTTTCCTGCAAAGTCATTTGGTGTCAGAGTAAGAAAATCTGCTGGATCCCTGTCGGGCAGTTCTGATTGAGTCTCTAATGTGGCGAAGATGTCACTGTGTCTATGCTTCGCTTTGGGCTGTGTGCCTGTTTGTTTTATTTTTGTGCTTTTGTGTCTGTTTGTTTTCATCTGGGTTCGGATCACCAGAACACAAAAGCAGCAGAAGCACAGGCTGGCACAAATTCATAAAGCTTCCCAGATTAGGAGCGATCATCTGGGACAGAATTTCTAAAAAACTATTGAGTCAGGACGCTAAATGGGTCACAGGCTCGTTCCTCTGGAGCCCCACATACAGCAACAAGAGTTCTCTTATGTTTGTCATTAGATGTGGTCCCAGAAGAGGATTATGTTTATTCGTTTCCTGGGTCCAGGGCTGAAATCACTTTACAAATCTTTTTTTTGGGGTCATTGACCATCATCTTCAATATTATAGAACGGGGACAAAAAAAAAGATCGGTTTAGTGTGTGTCAGCGTTTTCAAAGACACATTGAGGAGGGTGACTCATATGAGCTCAGTTTGACCATATTTTATGCTGACACACTGTAAACTGTTATGTAAATTCATAGCATGGAGTTCAGTAATTAGCATACATTAGAAATTAACTGAGTGGGTCAATGGCATCATAATGACTAATAGAGATCATTGTGTTATATATCTTACCATTCATATCTTAAATATTTGATAATACAGCTGCATCTCAATACATTAGAATATGATGAAAAAGTCCATTTCCAGTAGTTCAAGTCAAATAGCCAGTATTGAGTCATATAGATGGACATACTTCTCAGAGGCCAACATTTCCATATTAAACATACTTTTTAAAATTGGTCTTTTGTAATATTAAACTTTTTTTTTGAGATACTGAATTTGAGGTCTTCATTTAATGTAAGCCATAATCATTATAATGAGAAGAAATTAAATACATTAAGACATGAAATGTTTCATTCTGTGTGTAATGGATCTATATAATGTGTTATTTCCACGTTTTGAATAGAATCACTGACATAAATAAACTTCCCATGATATTCTAATTTACAGAGTTCGTACACTTTAGCAGTGGTCAAATTCAAGCATTTTTCAAGGACTTTCAAGGTCAATTTTCAAGCTTTTCCAGTATCTTACACCTGTTGTAAATTGCATGTTTTAGATGAGTACTTACATACTAAAAAGGGGAGATTTCACTGAACCATACCAACAGCGATGGTGTTACACTTTTAGGAGGAACGGTCTTCATTTCAGATAGGCTACTCATTATTTTTTACATTGAACATGTGATTATCTATAGTCTATAGATGGATATAGTCAGATTGAAAGAGAAATACAGTAAGAATTTTAAGCATTTACAAGCACTTTATCCAAAATCCAAGCACTTTTTAAACCTTGAAAATACAACATTTAAATTCAAGCATTTTCAAGGATTTCAAGCACCCGTACGAACCCTGAATATATTGAGACGCACCTGTACATAAAGTGGTCAACGCTCACAATAAACACACACATCTTCTCCTCCTTACCCGTGGTGAGGATCCAGCGCTATGGCTCGGGGTTCACTCAGGTCCGTGTTGATGAGGACTCGTCTCTTCGTGGCGTCCACTGAAGCCACAGAGATGGATTTGTCCCCTGAGTCGGTCCAGTACAGGTTGTGTTGGAGCCAGTCCAGAGCCAGACCCACGGGGGTCTGCAGGAGAGAATCCAGCAGCGGCACCTGCTGGGACGGGTCGCTGGCCTCGTGGATGAAGGCACTGCAGAGGGCGATAAAAGGAGAGAGGAATGGGATGGATTATTTGGAGGGGAAGAAAATATGTAATTCATAATCTACAGCGAGCCAGCTGTTATTGCAAAAATCGATGTGTAGTGGAGGTTATGTAGAGGATGTTGGCTGCCTGCTGGGGTCTTTTCTCTGATAATAAGTCTATATAAACTGTAGGGCTGTACTGAGCTGAAGCTGAGAAAACACTAAATGAATGCTGCACAACTTTTTTGTGCCTGTTTGCGTTTGTATTTATTCTGTTTAAAAACGTCTTTTTCTGCTCATTTGCAGATGAAGATTAGGATACACTGATATTACTAGTATTCAGGCCGTCCACACTGAAAAGAACGAAAACTAGACTGACTAGACAGTTGAAAAAAAACAATCCTACCCAAGTGGATGGAGTCCATAGAAACACTGACAGCCAATCAAAATCTATACGTGGAAATCATCTCTCTCTGTCTACTTCTCTCTCTCTTTCTGTCCCTCTCTCTCTCTCGTGACGTAACAATGTATATATTGCCAAAGCAAGCATCAGAAAAAAAGATAACAAGATAGGGAAAGCAACATTTACAATAAATTATTATAATTCTATTATTCATATTATCATATTATTTCCTCTCTCTCTCTCCCTCTCTCTGATGCAGAAAGAAAGCTGCAACAAGCTGTACACCACAGCAGCAGCAGCTCCCTTTCAACTGTTTTCTTAGAATTGTTATTCTTATTCTTATAAATAGGAATCCTGTTCTTTATGTCAGCAAACTGAAGGTTATTTAAACACGATAATGCAGCTCCAACACAGCTGGAGAGCATGCTTGGCACCGGCGTTTACAGAATGTCAGACTTCATCAGTGTGGATGCTCATATAGTTATCGTTATTGTTCTTAGAATTAGAATCTAGGGGTGGATGTGTAGCAGTAAAGTGCATCAGAGTTTTTATTACCCACACTCACCTGAGCAGGACTGTCAGGACTGAGAAAAGGTTGGAGCACCATATGTGTGTGTGATGTGTTTGAGAGAGACAGAGTGACAGAGAGGGTGGAAGAGAAGGGGGAAGTCTATGGAACGCACTGTTTTAGTAAGTAAGTTATAAGTGACTCGAAACACTGCTTTGGTACATTTTGAATCACTTGCTGTGCTCAAATCTGGCCGACCCACAGGTCAACCTGTTTGTCCCACAATGAGCAAACACCTAGCAACAAACTTACGAGTTACATTCATTAAAGAAAGATCAGGATTTTGTTCGGGGATTTAAAATATGATTAAAAACATCACGACAGACATTCAAAGCTCAATAGAAGCTTCAAATGTAAAAAAAAAAAAACCCTAATAAACTATTATTATTTCATGGCACCCTACCAAAAATCCTTGTAAAATATCAGCTTAGTGCTTTCATTACAAGCTAAAACATTTTACAAACTTTACATTACAGTAAATGAACTGCAATAACATTTATGAATTCATAAATGATGATACAATTAAACAGCTTTTCTGTTTGTCTAAAGCAGATCTGGGCATTGGGCCCGTTGGCTGTCCTTGTCCGGCCCACGGGAGGTTAACCAGAAATTAGAAATCAATACAACCGCAGTGCTTTTATTTTGACGGCGGTTTACGTATATCTGCCTGCATGCATACCCACCTGCAAAAAAAAAACACGTTCCACAAAATACACTGAGTCACCTCGGTGCCTTGTCAAAAACACGTATTGCTTTTAGCATAAAGTTAATAAAAAAGAAGCCTTTTTGATACTTTATATGAATTTCGACCGATGCATGTACGACCCGTTATTATTTACCGTTCGTTTCTCATTTAACTGGTCCACCTGTTATTTCCTGTCAAAACCTAAAGCACCCGTTTCACACTGGACGGCACCTTTTCAAAATAAAAGCATCACAACATTGTAAAACACTTAGAAAATTTACAAACATGAAAAAAAAGCTATAAAATACAAAAACACCAATAGGAACTTTGCTAAAGGTAGTTTACAGTTGAGTTTAAAATAAATGGAAAAGTGATATAGTGATTGGAGTATTTCCTACTTTTTACTAACAGTCTTATCATAACATGTATTCTTATCAGTAGCACCTCAAAACCAGATAATTTACTGTTTTTTATAAAGCGATTTAATTAATATTGAGCAGAATTTAGTTCAGAGTTCAGTTTTAGTCCGGCCCCCACAACCTTTGTGGTATTGGTCATGTGGCCCCTTGGGAAAATTAATTGCCCACCCTTGGTCTAAAGTAAGCAAAAAAGTTGTGTTTTTGGCACCTTTATTTTATACAAGTTTTTATATATATTTATATAGATATATTTATTTTGACAGTCCACAGTATGTTTTTATTAACAGGTTCTGCTCACCAGTTCTGTTTTCTGTGTTCTGTGCACTGCGGAAGCCAAGCAACGATATTTCGTTGTCAGATTCACTGTTGTGTTTTTTGTGCAATGACAATAAAGAAAGTCTAAGTCTAAGTCTAAGTCTAAGTCTCTAAGTCTAAGTCTAAGTCTAAGTCTCTAAGTCTAAGTCTAACATTAATATGATAAATGGTGAGTGGATATAAAGGGGACATATAAGCACATAAAAGGACAGCGGCAATACAAGTGAAGAGCCTAAAGATTGTGTATCACCATGACTGATGTGCATACTAACTCTCCACTGTGCTGTGAAGCGACTGCAGAGTGGAGAATGGAACTGGTGTGCGAGCGGTGGCCTTGGGCCATGTGCTGAGCAGGTTCATTGCTGGGTGAGCATCCTTCTTAGGTGGACCACTTATCAGAATAGACAAGGCCTAACTCGGGGGTTGCCCCGCTCGCTAATGGTTTGACCCCGGCAGAGGTGTGAGGTGAGGGCGAGGCAGCTGTGTTCCTGAACAGAAATTTCAATCTCAGTTTCCCCAGAGATCTTTTCTCTTAACATCCATTTTATAAAGAGAACACAGCGCTCCAATTAGAAAACACTCTGGGGAGAAAACGGAGTTGGGATAACAATAGGAACAGTGGAATTCATGTGAAAGAATAGCAGGCCTGAGCCATCAACTCACTTCATGAAATTTTCAAAACATGAAACATCTGAACTAGTAGATGCTCAGTGAGTTTAGTCATGTCAGGGTACACTAATATGAGATATGGCATAACCACTGTATGTCACATTTATATTATCTGGTTTAAAGAGGACATATTATGCTCTTTCAGGGGTTCATATTTGTATTTTAAGGTTTCTACTAGAACATATTTGCATCCTTTAATGTTAAAAAAACACTTTATTTTTCTTATACTGTCTGTGTGAATATACCTGTTATTACCCTCCGTCTGAAACATTCTGTTTTAGTGCCTGTCTCTTTAAGACCTCTCTGCTCTGATTGGTCAGTGCTTCTGGGTATTCAGAATCCGTACAGAAGTCCTGACGGCTCATTTAAAAGCAGGTTTCTGAATACAGCCTGTGTGCGTTTTCTCTTTTGGGCATTTTTATACTTTCACAGTATTTATATAGCACCCTGACCGGTTTTATAATCAACAAAGACCTGGAAATCTCACTTTCTACACTATGGGGCCTTAAAAACAACAAGTAAGACATTTTTAGGAACTTAAAAAATAGCTGAAAGCTTCACATGTTCCAGCAGTCATTCAAAATGGAAATGCATATTTAACGTATCCATGCTGAAAACTGTGAAGTATACGTGAAATATTTACTGTTAGACAAAATGTGTGTTGCATTGGTGCAGTGTACAATTTGAGATAACTGCCCTAGAGGATGCACCATAGTAAATGTAAACATTGTTTACAAAAATCTTAATTTTGGTTGTATCTGATTATCCCATTTGCCAGTTTGGGAAGTCGTATTTTATTTATATTTCGACGTAAATATATTAATTAGCTCAAACTAATTTTTCTGATAGCACCAATGCTCTATCTCGCAATATTGACAAAAGAGAATGAATAGGATCGACTCTAAAATCTTATGGGTTCTTCCTTGGCCGATGCTACACCCCTCCACAAAAGTTTCATGAAAAACATGCCAGTACTTTTTTGGTTATCCTGTGGACAAACAGACAAACCACACAGAAAACATAACCTCCTTTTTGGAAGTCACGATCACCTGTAGATTTTCCGGTGAAAGCGATCACACCAGAAGATACGGTTGTTGGCTACGTCCAGGTCCAGAGCCACAGCGTTCTTCTGGGTGGACACCACCTGGCTGTAGTCCCTCTTCACCAGGTCGATGCGTCGGATCTCGTGCCGGTTGGTGAACAGCAGGTAAGGGCTCTTGCCTGCGTGCAAACAAAGCAAAGAATATTGCTTTGTTGAAAACCGGCTCAAAGGCAAATGCATGTGGGAACTTGTGGACCGCACTATGGATGAGCTAAAATTTACAATCGCAACGGTCACAGTGCAAAGCAATTTAAAAAAGCGGCTGAAGCAGGATAAATACATTAGTAAGAGGAATACATTATTAGTAGGTGGAGTTGGAACGTACTTTAATAATGGTCAGCCAAATCCGCTTTGACAATTTGGTAAAGTGCCAGAAGAAGAGTCCAAGCCATTATCTCCTGTTAGAAATCTGCTCACGTCCAGGAGCTGCACAGATCCTCTAAGCACAGCAACCTTATATGATTCAAATTTAAGTATGGTGTAATAAAAACAGTAACCTTTAGCCAGTGGAATTAACTTCCAAAGACATTCTGAGCAAACATGCTCTGGATTTAGATTGGATTAGAAATGAGAAATAATGGCTGCACCTGCATGTCAATAATCACAAAACATAGAGCATTGTTCTGCTGCAGAGGAAAGAGAGATGCTGAGGAAATGCTGCGTGTCAGTGGAAGAACAACACTGAGGTTTCACCACAGTGTCTAAAAGCACTGCAGCTCAGTGCTGCTGCATGTTTGTAGCACCGAAGTCGATACTGTAAATGTCATTTTTTAACATGGATAAATAACACGACAAAGCCTGCATTATACAGCTCAATATCCTCCTCTAACAAGAGTGCCGGGACAATAATCCTTCATTAAAAAATGCTGAATAGTCTCGGTATCGATCAGTGTGTCCGTGTGCATCATTAAGTTGTACGCTTCTTATTATCCTATCCTTGCAAATATAGATCACAAGTACCTTAGCATTCGCCGGCACCTCCTTAAACAGCTAGATGTCAACTTTCACACAGGCTGGAGAACTAAATAGATATGCATGAGTGCACACCCACACTCTCTCTCACACACTCACACACACACATATATATACATGCCCGCTGAAAGGCTAACAATGCAGTGATTTTCTCTGAGGTCTGACAAACAACCTTGAACAAAGTTAAATCACTCAGATTTCTCGCCCTCGGCCACCTTACACAAATAATAAGCATCATTCCTGTCAATTAACTCTGCAGCTGCAATAAAGTTTAACCTACAGAACGTAACAAAACTTTTTATACCTGCACTGCGTGTGTTACAGGAGCAGGCGTTACCTGGCAGCAGGAAAAAATCTCAAATGCATCACTTGCTGTAAGATTTTCCATTCCCCACCTACATTAGATTTTATCAGAGAAGCGACAGAGAAGCGGATTGTCTCAGATTTTCCTGCCCGTCTGTTGAGGATTTAGCCTTTGAGCGCAAGGGTGCATATCCTGGATTCTGGTGTCGTCAGTGGATATCCCGTAATGGATACACGGATTTCCAAGACCAAGACTTCCACCAAGTTTCTACATAGCTCTGTGTACAATTATGAGTCAACCGGAGGTGCATTAATTCTTAAGGGAACCACCGGTATGTTGAAAACTATTGCGAAAGATTTCGGACAGACAGTATGTACTGTAGGCCACAGCAAGTTAGCATCTTAATGCTAAGTTCAGGGGAATTAGCAAATTATTGAACAGGACCTTTGATTCAATTTGGTTGCTTGACTATGTTGAGATTCAAACTGTTTATATGATTTAAGCATTTTAAGCATTTAAGCAATGCTATTTTGCTAAAATAAATGGTTAGCATTGGCTGCACAGGGTCTCTGCAGGTTTCAACAAGTAAAATTTAAGACTTTCTAAGACTTTTAAGACCATAATGAATACAATTTAAGACCCATTTGCCCAGTGCCTTGATACCCAATGTTCCAAGTTTCAAAGTCTTCTTGCAGAAGGTGCTGTGTTTCCATCCACCGGCTTCAACCATGCATTCAATTGTTCGCTCTGGGGCCCCAATTCGTTGAACTTGCGCTTAGCCATCTAAGACAAGAAATGTGGCTTTGCTGTGGGCTTTCGTTAAGTTTTCTCCGCTGCTATGCTAGCCTGTAACACACCGCGGCATAAACACAGGACACTAGCTGGTTTTTCTCGATAAATTCTGACCGGGTTGCACAGGTAATTTGTTCCGTTTAGTAGTTATGTTATAGCGTCCCCAAAAATCGAAACATTTAAAAGCGAGGCTGAAGTTTATGCATTTGTTTTAAATAAAAGTAACATTTATACATTTTTTTCAAAATCATATTTCAAGACATTGTATGAGATTTTAAGAGAATTTTAGACATTTTAAGACCTTAAATTCAAATTATTGGATTTTAGACTTTTTAAGACCCTGTGAGTACCCTGTTTCACCACCTAAAGTTAAATAAAAGTGGAAGAGTTCACTATTATTAAGAAAAGATCAGCAATCACTAGTGATGACAATATATCTTCAGAGATTAACTTTACAACAGTTTTTGAGACATTTCACTGAGCCTCATAGTGGAAATAGGGGAGGAAATGATTCATCCTCTTAAAAGCAAAGTCTGCACACAATTTCAAGGCAATCCGTCCAATAGTTGGTAGAGATATTTAAACCTGGACGAAAGAGGCGGACTTGCACTCCAATGCACTAACTGTGCCGTTCCTATAGCTATGCTGCTAGATTTGCTAAAAATACATATTTGCTTTCAGCCTCACAGCTATAGAATGAGACTGCAGTGGATATTTGCATACTGGATCTAAAAAAGTACACACACAAAACACAGAATGAGAAAACTGAAAAGAAATCCTAATATAGCAATATGAAATCACAGTCAAACAGAGACACACATAAGATTACTGCCTTCACTTTATCAGCAGCTTTATCTTGCTACAGTCCTATTATCACTGAGCATCTACATCACAGTGTGTCCTTGTTTCATTTTAGGTGCACTCACACCTATTTTTAGAGCTGTCCACTTGTGATAAGGTCACCTACGAATGCATTATAATTAGCCCCAAATCTGAACAGGGGCTTCTGACTCATTTATATTATCATACCTTTATATTTATTTCCTTATAATTCTGGCAGGAAAAAGCCAAGTGGGTAATAGATGCCTTCGGCGAAAGCTTTATCACTTCTGGCTGGCAACTACAGCCCACCTTTGTCTTGTAACATCTATATTGAGCCTATCGCTCGCTGACATTGCATGGTAATAGGTTGGCAGCTGCAGCCAGTTATCTCCAGAGGCAGATATGATATTCTCTCATTAATGACTCCCTTGCCTCGCTTTCCCTTTTGACAGTCTGTGTCATAGCCTCATTGTAGTATCATACTCCTGCATATTCCCTCTTTATTCCCTATCCTTCCTCTCCCAGCCCAAAGTCTGAATCATGACAGTGCTGGTCGGGACTAAGTGTTCTCAAAAGCCGGCCATTACAATGACAACATTTCCAACCCCTCTAAAGGAAAAAATGGTCCCCTGCTGGGTTTTATGGGGCTGTCACTGGTTTATATTGCCTCAAAACCAAGCGGTGGAACTGCTGCATTCACTGCAATTCAGCTTCTGACACGCAGCCACACACACACACACACACACACACACACACACACACACAGTCCTCTCCTGGCCGTGATGAACTGATAGCAAACACGGCGGGGCAGTCATGTGCGGAGAGACACACTAGTGCAGACAGAGGCAGGGGGCAGATACGATCCGAACACATATACGGAGCGTACGAATGCAAACACACACAAATGCGAGTGCTGAGCTTTGATATCAGCTCAGCTTAATTGAGGGAAATGAAATCACAGCGTTTGACAGCCACGGGGACCGAATGACCACATTTCATTTGACTCACTGTTTCCTGCCAATTAAATAATGAACATTTTGGTGGAAATGGAGTGTAAACATATAAACTGGCCTCTTTGTGTAAGCCTCTTGCTAACAGCTTTTGGCCATGGTTGGAGGTCAAAGAAAATTAATTGGCCTCTTAGCAGTTCACTTTGTTCTCCACTAGTCCGACAACAGTTGTCTACAAGCCCTAACGGGACACCTGATTCAATTTGATGTAATTAGCCTCCACCGTGACTCAGCCAGGTACCCCTGAAGAGTTGCTTTACCCAATTATAAGTGTTCAGCATGGCCGAACACATCAGTCTGTCACTCATTAAACTGTATAATGTGACGGGACACCTGAGGACGGATTTGGCCTGGGAGAAACCAGAGCGGTTGCCCTGGTGACGCTTGCTTTATTTTAAGACTTAGCAAGTACACATGCAAGTGTGGAGTAACGATAAGAACCTAAAAGCAGAAAGATGTTTGTGATTATGACACAAGAAGGGTTTTGACACCGCGGCACAAAAGCCGAGAGTGAAGTGTTGCACTAATGAGGCAGCTCGATATCTGAGAGAATGTCTTGTTATCAACAGAACAACACAGCCCTTTTAAAGTTTCACTTCAGGAAAATGTGTCTTTACAACACCAACTGTGTAGGTTATAAACCGCAGCAATATAAAAAAACTAAAACCTTTAATGCAGGAACAAGAAGTATAATAACGAGAATTCAGAATCTTTGACATCCTTTCAGATCCTTGACTAATTGCTGACATATTATGCTCATTTTCGGGTTCATTTTTGTATTCTGGGCGTCTATGACAACATAAATACATGTTTTAATGTTCAAAAAACACTTCCATTTTCTCATACTGTCTGTCTAATCTAACCTGTATTCAGCCTCTGTCTCAAACACTGTTTTGTATTGTAACATCATGTATATAACTTGCTACTTATATGTAGTATAGTTCATATAGTTCATCACGACTGTAGCATCCCTGGCTGAATGACGGTTGCCTTTTTACCTGATGGTTCACAAGATTTATTTACAACCGTAGCTCCATGAAAATAAAAACAAGACATTACTTGACCACATTGTGAATTCACCGGATGAGCTACAAGACAGGTAAACAATAGCAACATTAGCATTAGCGCTTTAGCAAATAAACACTTTTACAATAGTTAAGACAACAAAAATAATATAATATACTAATATATATGACAGAAGGAAATTAACTTAAACAAACCTTGTGCCCTGTCAGCCAGCCACTATAGAAGCATTTTTGATACTTTATACCAACTTTATGTCAATTACGAAGCTCTCATTATTTACCGTTAGTTTTTCATTTTACCGTTCCACCTTTGATTTCCTGTCACTATCTTTCAAATTAAAAGCACCAGTTTCACACTGGACGGCACCTTTTCAAAATAAAAGCATCACAACATTGTAAAACACCTAGAAAATATACCTACATGAAAAACAAGCTATATAATATAAATACACCACAAAGAACCTTGCTACAGGTCATTTACAACAACCTCTTTTATGAATACGGGCTGTGCACATTTCTCCATGGATTGAGGGTTTAATTCTTTCACTGTATTTATATAGCACATAGACCTCCTTTATAACAATAGCACATAGGGACATTTTTCTGCACCTACAGACCGACAGAGCTAGCTGAGCTATTGAGCTGCTGGTCGCTAATACCTACTCTGTTATGGGTCTAATGAAGCCTCCTGCAAGGCTGTATGACAAAATGTTTAAGGGTTATGAAAAGGCCGTGGCTTAAGTGTGTAAGGTGGGGTTAACTCACACCACTGAAACTAACTCTCTGCTAATACAAATGACTATTCCCACAAGTCTCTACGGAAAATGGTTAATACGTTTTGGCCTTTTTTGTCATAGGCCACTCCCACTGCTCCACCCACTTTATGCCAGCTGGCATGAAAACAAGCACACATACTTTCTCATACACACACTTGACATTCATGCCAAACTTCGGCTTCCTAGGGAGGAATTTGTGGTTCTTTTATAAATGTGGACTGACCGACCAACAGAGTGATCTGTGGAGCAGTGGTGGAAGAACTATTCAGATCCTTTACTTAAGTAAAAGTACCAATACCACATTGTGAAATGACTCCACTACAAGTAAAAGTCCTACATTCAAAACTTACTTGTGAAAGTAAGTGAAAGTACAAAAGTGTCAGTATTAAAATTAACTTAAAGCAACACAAGTAGAAGTACTTGTTATGCAGAATAAACCCACTCAGATTGTTTTATATATTCCAAATATATTATTGTATTATTATTACTGATGCAAAAATGTAAGCAGCATCTTAGTTTTCTCAAGGTCGGGCTCATTTTAACTAGTTAATATGCTGTTATGAGGTTGAATTAAAAAAACAGCATCTTATCACCTTAAATTGATCACGTTTTTTTATGTTAAATTTAGTGGAGTAAAAAGTATAATACGTGCCAATAAAATGTAGTGGAGTAAAAGTATAAACTCACATAAAATGGAAATAAGTAAAGTACAATTAACTCAAATCTACTTGAGTAAATGTACTTGGTTACATTCCACCACTGCTGTGCAGCAACTGGTCGCAGCAGAAAAAAAGACAGACTTTTTTACAATATGTGACCTTTAATTTAAATTCTATGATCAGCGACATGTTGCATTGTTGATCATTAAGCATTGTTACTCACCTTCTGCCTTGCAGGTCTTAGTAACAGGGTCCATCTCATAACCTTCATAGCATTCACATTTAAAATCACCCTTGTAGTTGATGCAGATCTGGCTACAAGCATCAGGGTTCTCACACTCATCAATGTCTGCGGGGAGAAGAGGAGAGAGGTTATCAATCAGCTGAAAGACAGGGAGAGATGGACCCAGTCACACAGAGACAGACAGTGACTTATTCACCACCATGAGCTGCAGCAGATAAGAGCGGAAATCTAAATTCACAAAATGTAAATATAGCAATGAATAACTGGGAATAACGGCTGTAATGGGAGAGTAAATGCGCACATTTATAACTGCAAGTGCTGGAGAAACACACAGAGGATTTGTGTTTCTGTTAATGGAAAAGAAAGACAGGGAGACAGGGAGACAGGGAGACAGGGAGACAGGGAGACAGGGCGTGTCCCTGTCGACTTCTCTGTTCTGCTTCCTTCCAACAGATCTCAGGCCTTTTCCTTGGGTGTGATGGGGAAACATTAGTGTTAAAAGGATGGGGAAGGGTGTGAAGGACAGAGTGTGTGAGTGTGAGAGAGTAGTAGGACTGTGCTAGTTTCCCAGTGGGAGTGACAGGCTGGGCACATTAAACAAAGACAGACAGCGAGAGAGCTGAGAGCTGCCCAAAGCAATGCACCACACACACACACACACACACACACACACACACACACACGCAGTCACACACACACACACGCAGTTACACACACACACACACACACACACACACACACACACACACACACGCAGTCACACACACACACACACACACACACACACACACACACACACACACACACACATGCTGTCACACACACACACACAGTTACACACACACACACACACACACACACAGTTACACATACACACGCAGTCACACACACACACACACACACACACACACACTCACAGACACATAGATAGACACACGCACACACACACACACACACACAGACACACTCACACTCACAGACACACACACATACACACACACACACTCACAGACACAGACACACACACTCTCTCTCGCACACACACACACACACACACACACACACACACACTCACACTCAGACACACACACACACACACACACACACACACACACACACACACACTCACACTCATTTTCTCTTTCTATCTATGTATCTGAAGTTATTTACCACCGCAGGTCTTTTTGTCCAGCAGCTGGTAGCCAGTGGGGCACTGGCACTCAAAGCCGATTGGTCGGTCCATGCAGACGTGGGAGCAGCCGCCGTTGTTGATCATACACTCGTTGAGCCCTGGGACAAGACAAAAGAACAGGCAGCGGTCAAAATCAGCCAATCGTAAGCCGTGTTCACACTAAAGTTGAAGCAAATTTTGAAGCGAAAATTTGAAACGTCTCATTAAAGAAAATGCAAATTAGTGACTTTTCCATCAACTGGTTTAGAGCAAATAAACAAAGCTGCACAAATGTTCATTGGTCACAAGATGGCAGTATAATGTTTTGCTGAGGCTAATCCATCAGTAAACAGTAGGTAAGAGTTTGAGCAAGAGAGGAAAAATAACAAAAAACAGGTCGGTAATCAGACAACTTTGGCCACCCTTGAGAGAAAATTGAGAGAAGTCTTCAGGAGTTAGATTCAATTGGACAACTTATAATTTTTCTTTCATGTCAGAGCGGCTGATCAGTCATGTCAGTTAAATGTTCGCTATGTGAAAACTTTTCTGTCTCCTGTTAATGTCGCACAATAACTATTTTTTGGAAAATCAACACGGGGGAGGGGGGTAATATTTTGAGAAAAAAGTCATTTATGAGATTAAAGTGGCAAATCTACAAAAAAAAAAAAAAAGGCAGATTCACAAGATTAGAAGTGGCAAATCTGCAAGAAAAAAGTTGCAGATTTATGAGAAAACAAAGTTGGAAATGTTTTTGTTTGTTTCTTGTAAATCTGCCGCTTTTAATCGGGTCCATATTTTTTTTTCATACTTGGCCCTAATACGCTGTCGTTAAAACGGCTCAAGTGTGCGTAAAAAAATGTATGTGCAGTTTTATCAAATTTTGTTGTATTTGGTTTCCATCAAGCTTTTCTCATGAAAATTTTCATAATGTGCATAGAAATTTGTTGATGGAAACAAATGGCCATTATGTTCGCCGATAGGTCATTTAAAACAGTCAAAAGCCTGTTTTATGTTAACTATTTTTGAAAAAGGGCTGAGTGCAATGGAATGGCTGGTGATATTTGATAAAGGTGTATAAATATGTGTGGCACATAGGTGAGGAAAATGGATATCATATTCATAATCTTGGTTTTATCTCAGCTCTTGTACTCAGCGCCTTCCCCATCCTTTCTGAATCCTTATCAGATGTTCTCAAAAGTGGAAAAAAGGAATCAAAGAGACACAACATCACACGAGGTAAGCTCTTAAAACCGAGAATCAGGTCCATCTGCAGGGATATGAAATATGTGTGGAGGGGATTAATGCTGTGAACTGGGATCCTGATACGTCCCAAAAGGATCTAACACAGGAGCGAGTGAGGACGTCTAAATTAAACAGGCGCGTTGCTTTAAATTGAAGCGGACTGATGTAAAAGCATCCGGAGAATGAAGAAGAAGTGAAAAAACAAGATGTAAAAACACAAGCACTCTCATTTTAAAGTAGGTCAAAGCAGCTGGCACAAGGTTGGCACACAATAAAGAAGGCAGAGGCAGTTAGATTTGATTGTGCTGCACACAATGGATTTATGAATTACTTGATAGCGGGAAAGGATCAAAGTTACTGGCTAAAATTCCAGGGTCAGTTTTTTAATCTGCTCCAAGTTTGTTCAATACAGCTGAGAATCATGTAGCAGCTGCATACACAAGCTGCTGCATATGTTCCTTTTATTTCACAATGAATCTTGTGAAGCTCTTTACCGCACTTTCCTCTCTGTTTGGTTTGAAAAAACAACAACAACAACCCACTGTTTGAGTGATTCATGAAAGGTAAGCCAAGTGAGTCAGAAGCTAAGATCACCAAAAAGAAAACTCCCCAACATTTCATTGAACAGCACGCAGGCTTTGCTTTTTGCACAAATCTGCAAGAAAAAAGTTGCAGATTTATGAGAAAAAAAAAGTCGGAAAAATAGTGTTTTGTTTCTTGTAAATCTGCAACTTTTTTCTTGCAGATTTGCCGCTTTTAATCGGGTCCATTTTTTTTTCCATACTTAATACGCTGTCATAAAAACGGCTGCGCAGTTTTATCAAATTTTGGTGTATTTGGTTTCCATCAAGCTTTTCTCATGAACATTTTCACAATGTGCATAGTAATTTGTTGATTGAAACAAATGGCCAATTTAAAACAGTCAACAGCCTGTTTTATGTTAACTATTTTTCCTCTCAGTGTTTGGTTTGAAATAACAACAACAACCCACTGTTTGAGTGATTCATGAAAGGTAAGCCAAGTGAGTAAGAAGCTAAGATCACCAAAAAGAAAACTCCCCAACATTTCATTGAACAGCACACAGGCTTTGCTTTTTGCACAAACAATTAAGCATGGCTGCACAATGGACAAGCGACAACTGGAGAGGGAGATAAAGAGAAAAATGGATTAAACTGCAAGAGAAACCTCACTCCTCAATACGACAGAGTACTTAATTCTGTCAACAGCATCCTGCCCAATCTAGTGTAACACATTTGTCAATAGACAGGGAGCTTTAAATCATCAGTCATCGAGAGCACGGCTACTGTACACCATGTGTGTGAGTTAGGAACCAGCAGGGCTAAAGCAAAGCATGTGCAAACTCTCCACAAGACACCGCTTACAAAATAAAAGCCTTATTAGTTGAAATACAAACTGAAAATACATAAATCTGTAGCACTTAGAACCAGGATGGGCAACTGGAGGCCCGGGGGCCGCATACGGCCGCACCGTCACTAGAAGTGGCCCTCAGTACAACTACATGCATTTGAGCATGAAATCATGAAAGTGCACTGTAAAATGCACAAAATTACTTCTTGCAATTAATGTTGGTTTGCTGTTCTTGCACTGAAAAAAAAGGAACAGTAAGTGGTTATTTTTTATTTGCTTCAAACCTTTTGTATTCCTATTTATATTGTTATACACTGCAAATTATTTGGTTCTTAAGATAAAACAAACTTAGAAGTGTTAGATCATTTTTCTTGTTTTAAGAGTTAATTTCTTATTTTAAGCGTTCAACATGCTTATTTCTCGATTTAATCATCTTAATTTAAGAAATCTGGTCATGTGAAATTATCTGTCCATGCAGCAAGATCATTTCCCTCAGATTTAGTGTTTTTATTTTGTTTTTAGACACACCTTTTTTGCAGTTTACATGCATTTGAGCATGAAATATGTTAAGTTACTGCACTGTAAACATATTTAATTGCAGTTTCATCATATCTGGTTAAGTGCACGGTCCTATATGTGGCCCTGTGGTAGTGTCGGTGAAAAATTGTGGCCCCTCCAGCATTTAAGTTGCCCATCCCTGACTTAGAACATACATTCCCCTGGTTAAGTTAAACTGATGGTCTCCTGATGTGCCAGACACGTCCATTAAGTGCTCTGAAGGAAAGGGTTCTCTGTACCACTGCGTATGGGATTGTCCAAAAATAAAAAAAATACTGGAAAGAAGTTGCTCTGACTTAATCTGAGATTGCTAGAGTGAAGGTACCTCACTAGGCAAAAATATGTATATAGGTATGTATGTATAGGTATATAAATATCTAAAAAACTTTATTGACTTCTGACTCCTGGATGTGCCCTTGATACATGTGTGAATAAAGGAGATGGCATCTTGTATTGTGTTGGAAAGACTGACTTATATAACCAGAGCTGCAGAGTTTGAGAGTGTTTGGAAACCTTGATAGAGTTTCTTTAATACATTAAAATGCACAATCAACTTGAAACTATTGTGTTGATGTGTGTAGTTGAGTGTTTGTGTTTCATTTTGTTTATTTAATTTGTTTAAATGTGTGAAATATGTGAAGTGTTTTGTTGTGACTGTTTATTTAATGGATGTTATTGTTTTGATTGTTGTATAAGTGATATATATATATATATATATATATATATAGAAGTTCAATAAAAATATTGTTTAAAAACAAATCTGTAATACTTTCCTTTTGTTTATGTTTGTTTGAGCCGGTGTATTCATGTGAATGTTATTTCAATAAAATAACGGGACATTAGGTTCTAAAGTCTGATTAAGTGGAGGCTTAATTATATTGCTTAAAATGCTGCTAATATACCAGATATATTTTCATGTTACAAACATATCACTTGTGCAGGTGTGAACACAGTATTAACACTCATGTGGGGACCAAAACAACCCTTGAAGGAGGTTGTTGAGGTCCCGTTACCAACAAATGGTTTGTTTGTGGCGGTAAATGATCCGAACCAACGACCAGGTGCACTCTGCAAGTTCCAGCTAAATGACTCCTGTAGCTGGTCGTGCTTTGCATTCTGGGATTTGGCAGATGATGCCAAATGTAGCAGCTTGTCATATTTAGTTCTTTTGTTTGTTATTCTTTTCTCATATAAATATATTTATTTCAGATAAAGATTGGCCTAATTAATTTCATAGGCTATCTTTATTTAAGACATTTTTTTATTTAAATGTGCACTTTATGGAGCTTTGTTGTTCCTGTAATACAGTATTTATGTTCACTTAAATAAAAGGTTTCAATAAAACTACGTGACATGTCATTTTAGCTTTGACTTTGACTGAACATTTGCTCTCACTTTGCAATGAAAAATATTGGGATATCTACCGTATATCAATATTCAGCCTAATATATCAGAATATGACTTTTGGGCCATGTAGCCCAGCCCTAGGCTGCACATTACTGCACCCGGGGAGCTGTATTGGGGGCTTGGGTGCCTTGCTCAAGCACTGCAAAAAAAGCAGTGATTTAGGCCCGACACGAGGACGGTCTGAACAGAAGACGCAAAAGTGGCGTCTCGTCTTCACTTTTTATTCCTCGTTTAGACGAGCATTTTCGGGAGGAAATCTGCTGCATACGGTGACGAAAATGTGTGTGAAATTCGATTGTATACATTCCAGGCGGCATCACTTAAAGCGATAAGAGCATCTTTGGGCATGCAGAAGTTTTCACGCCACACATTTTCATCAGCTACTCCTTCCACAAAGTTCTCCACCATCACTAGATCTCCCAGGTCTCGTTCACAGCCATCTGGCTCGCCTCCGACCAATTGCTGCATCCAAAATGTGATGGAGGTAATTCCAGATCCTTCTCTGTTCACTAATACTATCTCTACATATCCTGTTCATTTGGTGGAAAGACTCCTGTAAGTTTGTTAGAGCTGCCAGAGCAGCTTGAAGGTCCAACGCATGGAAATAATCCCACGTTTGTTTATTTCCCTGTACTGGAGCATGTATGTGACGTTAACACATACGTGACGTGAGCAGATCTGAGCAGAGTTTTGTGTCTTGGCAGTGTAGACGGACACGCTACGGCGGAGCGTATTTAACTTTTCCACTTTGGAAGGTGGTTTCAGATTTTTGCGTCTTTAAGCCCCAAAAACGCCGTCACCGTCTAAACGAAAGGCACTTCTGATAAAATATTTTGTCGTTTTTACCCGCGAGCGTCCTCGTGTGAACAGGGCCTTCAGTTGGTAAAACTTGGAAATATAAATTATTGACATTTAGAGCAATAATGTAAGTTAGCACAATAAAGGAAGCCAGTTCTATTTTTTCTTTTGTTGCAGTGAGGGCTGTACCACTGTACCATACTGGTTAGCATCTTCAGCAGCCTACATGTGGATACTTCAACATGTAGGCTGCCATGGTCGGGGATCGAACCACCGACCAACTGAGGCACAGCAGAGTGAACTTTCTCATGTGGTTGTAGTGATGCATTTTAATTGGCTTGGAAGAAACTCTGAGGAACAACTGATTCAGACCAGATTGATCGAACTGATGTGAAAAATGCCCTTAAACACAGTGGAGCAATAACTAACTTCTGAGACCTAAAATGACCTCAGCTCATCTGCAGAGCTCTGAGGAAAGTCATTTCTTGCCGACCACATTATTCTTTATTTATTGTAAAAAAAAAAAAGAAAAAGTTGACTCTCCAAAGATTGACTGAAGGTTACTTTTGTGGGAACATTTTCATCTTTGCTTTGTGTAAGTGCCAGCAGATTCTGAGCGCTGCGACCGCCAGCATTAAATTCCCATCTCTAATTCAGCTGGATGGTTGACAGCAACCTGCCACTCACAGCCGCTCCTGCTAACTCCCTTCATGTCACTTCAGAATTAACTGCAGACAGAAGAAAGATGTGGCTGTATTTGAGTACTCACTCACTCCGGCTTCTTTGCGAGGGGCCGGCTGGGTAACAGAGAAGCCTCCGGAGAGGCCGAGTGACAACATGAACTGCTTTTTCTAGACCACTTCCAAGGACGGCCACGATTTGGAGGTCACTTTCCCATGGGCAAACAAACATGACGTCTCTCCTCCTCTGCTCCACCTCTCTCTCTCTCTCTCACCATGGTAACCCATTATGTACTAGCTATTTTCAGCCGTATCTCTCGGTGGAAGCTGCAAGTGATGGTGCACTGTTAAGAAATGAATGGTACGCCCAGTAATGAGTCAGTATTGTGGTAATACGCTATTATTTCTAATGAGATAGGAGACACAGAAAAACATTTGCTTGAGCACAGAGAGAAATGCATTGTCTTTATTTTCCACTGATGTAAGGCTGATGCGGCAAATGCAATCACACCGAACAACTATGTATAAATGTGTTTCAGTGCAGCGGGGAGTATTATTGTCTGGCTGTGTGTAGTTTGGTGTGTGTGTGTGTGTGTGTTTTGGCTTGGGGAACATCTTGAGAGTAAACGGTTGAGCGGACAGAGCGATGAGCTAGGTGTGTGTGTGGACGCGCTTTTAATGAGCTGAGAACAAGACCTGAGATGAAAGAGGGAGGGAGGGAAATATGAGGAGGAAGAGGAGAAGGAAGAGGGACAAAGAGAGGAGGATTACTCTCTGGAATACCTGTTTCGGTCTTTTAATTTCCGTCTCTGGCAGGGGTCAGTCTTCTCTGCCATCTGTCACTTTTCCCTCCTCAACTCCGTGTTCCTCTGAGACGTCATGTCACTTTATGAGTCTGTCTGTCTGCTGATGTCAGCCTCTGTCATGTCACAAACTTACTGAGCTCTTCAGTAAAGTCTTAAACACGCGCCGTTTTGTTTCTTTAACTAAGGCATCACTCTGTCATGGTCAGTGAAATAGGTTGAAGAGATATAGGTGATGGTGCATGTGAGGGTGATGAGACAATGGGCCCAAGGGATCAGACATGCAAAAGGCCCAACCAGACCTCCAATACAGGAGCAAGACACACAGACTTGTAGCCTCTTTGTGTTGTTTTGTGTCATTTTGTAGTCATTACACATGTATTTGTGGTTTTGAGGACTCTTTGGAGTCATTTTGCATCTCTTCGTAGTTGTTTTGTGTCTATTTCTAGTTGTTTTGCATGTCTTTAGTCTACTTCAGTCTGCCTATCATCTTGTATCTTTTAATATTGACTTTCACTCCATTTGAAGTCAATTTGAGACTCCTTTTAGTTGTTAAATGTCTTGTTTTTGTCATTTTGCGTCTATTTGTAGTCATTTTACGTCTCTTTGTAATAGTTTTGCATGTCTTTGCCGTCAGTTTGCCTCTCATCTTGCATCTTTTTGTATTAATTTCTCTTGTTTGTAGTCATTTTGCTTCTCTTTGTAGTTGTTTTGTGTCTATTTGTAGTTGTTTTGCATGTCTTTTGCATCTTTTAATATTGCTTTTGACTCTGTTTGAAGTCAACTTGAGACTCTTTTAGTTGTTAAATGTCTTGTTGTCATTTTGCAGCTATTTGTAGTTGTTTTGTGTCTATCTGTAGTCATTTTACGTCTCTTTGTAATAGTTTTGCATGTCTTTGCAGTCAATTTTCCCTCTCGTCTTGCATCTTTTTGTATAAATTTATCTTGTTTGTAATCATTTTGCATCTCTTCGTAGTTGTTTTGTGTCTATTTGTAGTTGTTTTGCATGTCTTCTCTTTGAAGTCAATTTGAGACTCCTTTTAGTTGTTAAATGTCTTGTTGTTGTCATTTTGTGTCTATTTGTAGTTGTTTTGTGTCTATTTATAGTCGTTTTGCATCTGTTTGGCGTCTCTTTGTAATAGTTTTGCATGTCTTTGCAGTCAGTTTGCCTCTCATCTTGCATATTTTTGTATTCATTTCTCTTATTCGTAGTCATTTTGCATCTTTGTAGTCACATTGTATTCATTTGAAGGCATTTTGAGACCCACTGTAGTTGTTTTATTTGTCTTTGTAGTTGTATTGTGCCACTTTGTCGTCGTTCTCCATCTCTTTGCAGTCTTGCATCTCTCTTGGAATAATTACTATTCAAAGCAGGATAAAAACACAAAGTCTTTGTGGTCTATGTGTCTCATCTTATCTTGTCTTGTCTTTTGCATGTCTTTGCAGGAGTTTGATCTCTCTTTTATGTTTTCTTTGTGATCATTTTAAGTCTCATCCTGGTTATCTCTCTGAGTGGCATTTTAAAGGCGCAGGTCAGTGGGGGGCCCTGACTCTTGGCTCCCCTGGCCTGTGTCCAGTAGACCCGTTCAGTAATCCCTCCATGGGTACTTGAAGACAGGAAGAGAAATGCAGCGGAGGGAAATTATCCCAGAGCAGAAGGAGCCTTCTTTTCCGTTTGATGGTAATTAGTACATGCAGGCTCTTGTTCTGATGCTGCTAATTTGAGTGTGCCTCTGAAGCCTTTGAAATGCAGGTAACAGGAGGGAGGTATTTTGTTATGGCAAACACGATTTTGCAGCTACATTAACTGCTTTAATCATTTACAATGGTAGATATGTTCTTTTTGCACGGGGCTCAGCCAAATGCTCCACTGACACACACACAGTCTCCTTTATTTCATATTACTGCATGGGTCTCAAACTCGCGGCCCGTGGGCCAATTGCGGCCCTCGTGACGATATTTTGTGGCCCGCACCTTGATATGAAAGTTTAATGTGTTTTATATGAATGGCACTTTACCGTGTTGTGTGTGGAAGGTCCCTTTAATTACTTTTTTTGGGTAATTTTGTGTCTTTTTTTTTTTTGTAATTTTGTGTCTTTTTTTGGTAATTTTCTGTCTTTTTTTAATAATTGTGTGTCTTTTTGAATAATTCTGTCTTTTTTTGGTCATTTTATGTCTTTTTTTGGTCATTTTATGTCTTTTTTGGGTCATTATGTGTCTTTTTAAAAATAATTTTGTTTCTTTTTTTGGTAATTCTGTGTATTTTTTGTCATTTTGTGTCCTTTTTTTGTAATTTTGTGTCTTTTTCAAAGTAATTTAGTATTTTTTCAGTCATTTTGTGTGTTTTTTTGTCATTTTGTGTCTTTTTCAAAGTAATTTAGTATTTTTTCAGTCATTTTGTGTGTTTTTTTTGTCATTTTGTGTGGGTTTTTTTCGCCATTTTGTGTCTTTTTTTTAAGTAATTTTGTGTCTTTTTTGGTCATTTTTGATACTGCCTCCATTTGAGTTTGAGACCCCTGTATTACTGCATCATGGTACTATAACCAAGCATGTTCGTGCAGAAAAAGTCCTCTTACCGCACTCCTTCTTGGGCTCATCTGAGCGGTCCTTGCAGTCCTTGACAGAGTCACACACCTTGGAGCTATCGATGCACTCTCCGTTCTTGCACAGGAACTTCAGGGGTCCCTCACATTTGGTAGCTGCACAGGACAGATCAGTATGCACACCATAAACGTCGTGAACTTTATTTGCATGAATTGATTCAGCATCTCATGCATCAAAAAGTGTGTGAAGTCATATTGAATATCTCGCCAAATTACTGAGGGCTCACATGAAACAAGTGACAGCAAAAATACTCCTCACTCTGATATTCATATCATCGCACATAAAAAGCGCAGTGTAATAAAAGCTGAACTTTAATTTGGTCCAGTTTCACAGTGCTGGGTCTTAATTTCCTGAAATATCATTTTGGAGCACGCTGGTAAATTATGCATCATAGTCAGAAGATGGAGAAGTAATGAAATCAGCTTAGAAAAAGCACTGGGCTGGATCCTCACAACATAACAGCAGCGGTCATTAGAGGAATTCATTTCACTTTTTGTGTCCAGAAACATCTCACATAATTGTATCTAAATGAATTTATAATCCTTATGGTTGTCATGGAATCAAAACTTATTTTAATGCTTTTTTTTGTGTGGGGAAGGGTAAAAAGGCTAAAATAAATAATGCATAGCAAGACATGTTTGTAAAAGGCCTGTGAGGAAGACCTAAAGCATGTGATAAGTCTAAGTTCTGTCTGTGAAGATTATAAGGACATACTTTATTAAACTAAATACATTTCACTTTTAGATGAATGAACAATATAGCCATAATGAGGCACAATTCATTGTTTTTGTGTTAAAAATAATATTTTTTATATTTTCAAACATATTTTTGATTCACAAATTCATTACTGTAATGCATCCAGATAAAAATGTTATGGTTTCCCCACACTTATATACAAGAAATATTTAATAAACTTTATAAAAATAAATACACATTTGTTTAAAAAAATATAATTTAATAGTATGAATATAATCAAACATAATGGTTTTTAATTATGTGTAAAAAACAAAATCTGAATGAAAATTAATGAGAAAAAATGGTTAAATGGTTAAATGTTACGGTAATGATATAATTGTTTGCATTAAAATGTGTATATTTTTACAAAAATACATTTTGGTGATACCAGCTACCCGTAAGCATATTTAAGTGCTTGCCAAAGAAAAAAAATGGGAAAAAAAAAACTTTCGTTGTTTTTTTATTTTAAAATGTGTTACGGTAATGAATTTTGCTCTCTAAAAATATCAGAAAATACCTGAAAAAAATGAAAAATAGATTATAAAGTCATATTAAACAGTGATTGTAGATTGTATATGTTATAAAGGGTCAAAGAAAATATGTATTCAATGCTCTTGGATTTTTTCTATGAGCTGCACCATGTTCATGAGAATCACCCAGAAGTCTTCATTGTAAGAGGCAGACTTCGCCATTCAACATTACCAACCTACGCACAAGGTACCCACAGGAAACTTTCTGTGCATTTTTATCTCATTGATATCAGACATTTAACTGTCAACTCTCTTTACATCATATAAAAACTTGAATAAGTTTTACTGCTAATAGAAATTAAATGCTTCCTACTGAGGCTGCTTCACATTAACACACTGGCAGGTTTGAAAGGAAGATTTTCTTTTGAAACGTAGCCAAGAATAACCAGTTTGCACCAGCCAGATCCTGTAAAACACATTAAATTATGCACTCCTCAGAACAACTGGGAAGCTACAAATGACTCAGTCTGCTGACAAAAACTCAAAACTGGGCTGCAAACTAGCTGTTTGTTAGTAGAGGCTGCAAAAAAATGTGGATAGTTCAATTTGTATAGCAGGTGAAGTACCCTGTTCCCCTAATATTAGTAACACTTGTGGGCACTTGTATTGGGAAATGGTGTACGAGTGCATCTCAATAAATTAGAATATCATGGAAAAGGTTATTTTTGTCAGTAATTCAATTAAAAAGGTGGGAATAACACATTATATAGATCCATTACACACAGAATTGTACATTTTATGTCTTAATTTTTTTTTTATTATTATAATGATTATGGCTTACATTTAATGAAGACCTAAAATTCAGTGTCTCAAAAAAAGTTTAATATTACAAAAGACCCATTTAAAAAAGTATGTTTAATATGTAAATGTTGGCCTCTGAAAGGTATGTCCATCTATATGACTCAATACTTGGTTGGGGCTGTTTGACTTGAACTACTGGAAATGGACTTTTCCATCATATTCTAATGTATTGAGATGCACCTGTATATACAGATCATATTTTAGTTACATTTTTGTAAAATAAACTGCCAAATAAATATAACTTTTTATGATTTATGGCATAATAATTGAATACGGCAAGTCATTTTTCATGCAAAAATGGCGTAAAAAGGTTGTTTTCAGCCTGTCAAATATGGAGATTTTATGCTTTTCTCGGTTTTATATCATATTTATGTTATTTAAACTGAATACTTTTGGGTTTGAACTGACAAAATACAAGTTTGTATGTACTTGTTTTGTTTTTATTTGATATTTTTGTTTTTGTATAGTTCTTAATTGTGATTGTATTGTATGTTGTATGTGTTACGGACCCCAGGAAGACTAGCTGATTGCTATGGCATCAGCTAATGGGGATCCTTAATAAAATGAAAATGAAATATGACACAGATCACACACATCCTGTAGTCCAGTAGTTCTCAACCTTTTTGAGTCGCTCGCGACCCCCAATTTAACATGCATGTTGTCCGCGACCCCGCTCACTGAACACAATCTCACACGCACAGTTCAGATCACCCAAAAAAGAAACAAAAATCAAAAAATGGACTAAAAAGACACAAAATGACCAAAAAAGAAACAAAATTATCACAAAAGACACAAAATTATCAAAAAAAGACACAAAATGACCAAAAAAGACAGGAAATGACCAGAAAAGACAGAAAATTACCAAAAAAGGAAACAAAATGACCAAAAAAGACACAAAATGACCAGAAAAGACAGAAAATTACCAAAAAAAGGAAACAAAATGACAAATAAGACACAAATTGACCACAAAATGATCAAAAAAGACAAAAAATGGCCTAAAAAGACATAAAAATGACCAAAAAAGACACAAAATGACCAAAAAAGACACAAAATGATCACAAAAGACACAAAATGATCAAAAAAAGACACAAAATGACCAAAAAAGACACAAAATGACAAACAAAAAACCCCACAAAATGACCAAAAACACATTACCACATGAACACTTTAACACAGTGGAGACAGAGCTGACTTCCAAAATGATTTGGCGACCCCCACAAATCATCTCGCGACCCCAATTGGGGTCCCGACCCCTAGGTTGAGAATAGCTGCTGTAGTCAAACATCATTACTGCCCATTAGTAACTAACTTTCGTAGTTTATGCATGTCACAATGGCAGATATGTGCAAATGGTAACGACACACTGAATGTAATATATACACAAACCGACAGAACAAAATATAGGAAGACAGATTCAATCACACACAGGAATAAAAGAAGAAGACAGGTGCACAGTGAGGGCTGCAGGAGGACAGGTCCCTGCAGCGGGACATGCAGACAGCCATGACAGGTGTACCCACCGTTGACGCAGCCAGATTCATCGCTGTGGTCAGGACAGTCGTGCACCTTGTTACACTGCTTGGTGCCGTGGATGCAGGAGCCATCACCGCACTGGAACTCATCAGGACGACACGTCAACAGGGCTGTAAGAGGCACACACACACACAGAAACACACACTTGAAATTGGACTTGTAAATCCCCTTTAATCCCTTCAAGAGGAACACAACATCCCAGGGTCGAAACCAACGCAAAACCTTTTGTTGCATTTCATTCCATCAATTTTTGCACGAGCTTCTCTGCTGCTTTCATCTCTCTAATAAAGCCTAAAAAAAAAAAAAACTATTTTAAAAAACCCTTTATAGAAGCATGCATGAAATTAAAAATGTTGTGAGGTAAAGCACACAGTATTGTACTTGTATCCATTCACAGCCTGTGTGTGTTAGGTGCTGCCTTGGACACAGACAGTCAACCTGATTGCTATGGCATGAGCTAATGGGGATCCTTAATAAAATGAAAATGAAATATTTCACAGATCACACACATCCTGTAGTCCAGTAGCTCTCAACCTTTTTGAGTGTCGCTCGCGACCCCCAATTTAACATGCATGTTGTCCCCGACACCGCTCACTGAACACAATCTCACACGCACAGTTCAGATCACCCAAAAAAGAAACAAAATTACCAAAAAAAGGAAACAAAATGACCAAAAAAGACACAAAATGACCAGAAAAGACACAAAATTACCGAAAAAGGAAACAAAATGACAAAAAAGACACAAATTGACCACAAAATGATCAAAAAAGACAAAAAATGGCCTAAAAAGACACAAAATGACCGAAAAAGACACAAAATGATCAAAAAAGGCACAAAATGATCAATAAAAGACACAAAATTGCCAAAAAAGACACAAAATGACAAACAAAAAACCCCACAAAATGGCCTAAAAAGACACAAAATGACCAAAAAATACACAAAATGACAAACAAAAAACCCCACAAAATGACCAAAAACACATTACCACATGAACACTTTAACAAAAAAACTATTTTAAAAAAACCCTTTATAGAAGCATGCATGAAATTAAAAAATGTTGTGAGGTAAAACACACAGTATTGTACTTGTATCCATTCACAGCCTGTGTGTGTTAGGTGCTGCCTTGGACACAGACAGTCAACCTGAGGGCGTGTGATGAATGATTTTCAATATAGTAACGCAAAGATGGAGGCTGCATGAAGCCACACCACATTTCATTAATATCCCAAGCACAGACAAGCTTTTCATCAACAGGGCCCGGTGTGCTCATATAACTCCCTTCTAAACCACACTAAAAAGCAATATATATGACTGAGGGGGATATGATTTAGTGTTATCACGAGATGAGCAGAGCAGGGGGAGTGTAATGGAGACAGGGCCACCGCAGCCTGGACATGCATGTGCTCGCATGAATGCAAACACATTACACTCGGAGCACGCTTTATATAGTGTCTTCTGTATCTGGGAGATCAATCTGATTGACCGGGAACACTGTGTGCACATGCAAACACCTTATATTCAATGTTGGAAATGTTTTAATCACAACTGCATCAGTTAGCAAAGCAAAGGAATTATCTCATATATATTAAAGTGAACCTGGTCTCACAGAAATCCGTGAAATAGCCACGGATTTCGCTTAACTCAAAATCCGTGGAATAGCCACGGAATCGCTCAAATTTCCGTGAAACTGACACGGATTTTGCTACAATGCAAGTTAATGACAGTCATATCCCGTGGCTATTGGTTTGTTCCAAGTCACGTGACTTTCAAGGTCCCAGCGGTCAGAACAAAAAACATGGCAGACAGTTCTCTCATTTTTAGTGAAAAATCAATATTTTGACTTATAAAAATGAATTTTGATCACATTTCTAGCGAGAAATATATGTTTTATTTTCTAAATATTCACTCAGTGAATGTACATAATCACTTTGTATGTTGGAACAGCCACGGGATATGACTGTCATTAACTTGCATTGTAGCGAAATCCGTGTCAGTTTCACGGAAATTTGAGCGATTCCGTGGCTATTTCACGGATTTCTGTGAGACCATGTTGATTAAAGTATGTATATGTAAATGGGTGTTTGGAAGAAACCTGCCAACTCCAGCATCTATAACATTAACGATCAAATAATCGATTAATCGATTCGATAAGTTATGTTTTTATACATACTCCAGTATGTATAAAAACATGCATACATGGTCAAAATAAAAGATGTATATACAGTACTATGCAAAAGCCTGTTTTGATAACGGACACTTTTATTTTGAAAGGAAACGAAAAGAGGTCGATCGTAACACTAAATCAAGTGAGGTGAAACTGTAAAGATAATGTCAAGGAGTTCAATGTTCAATGTTTGCATGAGGTAGTTTTTACAGTAATCTTGCATATTTAAGTGTGTTTTGTGTTTAAATAAGTTTTGGATAAAATTAAACCTAGTAATTCATGCTAGCAAGGTTTGATACAGTAAGCTAGTTTTGTTCAAATTAACTGTAGCTTTATCCAACTTAATTCTCAGCTCATTGGCTTATTGACGTATGGCCACTGAATGATCGGCCGTGTTAAATTAAAAAGTACACAGATTGATTACGTAATCGACCAAATTCTTAACGACCATTTCTGTCTACATTGTATATAATGTTCAGAACTTTTTTATATTATTTTTGTTATATATATATATATATATATATATATATATATATATATATATATATATATATAATTGTTGAGATTTTTAATATTTTACCTCTTATATTAATATATATATTAACACCTAATATATATTAACACCTGTATAACACCTCTTATATTTCTAGCTTATACTGCTGTTTACTATTTATTGTTTTTTTGCTATCCACTTTGCTGCTGTAATACTTGATATTTCCCCCACTGTTGGACTACTAAAGGAAATTTTAATCTTAATCAATCACCAATTAATTATTCCTATCCCTAATGTAAATACAGCAAATTTAGTCAGAAATCTCTGGACAAACCTGAGTTTGTGCCTCTAACAGCCTCCTGGCCGCTCTCTTAAAGCAGAGATCCAGTTGGCTAACAAAACATCAATCTGTAGTAAGTGCTGCCTCTATGACAGCACAGAGTGTGAGAGGTGGGTTTGATGTGTGCACCGCACATCTTGATAATGAATAGTGGGACTATCTGGTTTTCACACTCTGGCTTAGCGAGACAGGAGCTTCAGGGCTCCCCCATCCATGACCAGCTAATAGGAAAACCTGCGTTATCACAAAGCCCCATCTTCACACTGTGTTTATCAACAGAAACACATTCTTTACCAGACACATTTAGAAATAAATAAATAAAAAGAAACCCTAAGCAAACTCCCAGCAGAGTGGAAATGTGCTAAATGACAAAGTAACACCTCAGAACAGGAAGAAAATATTGTTTGCGGAGATATTTTCCGGTCTCAGAGCAAACAGATATCTTAACCTGCTGTCCACACAAAGATAATGTAAAATAAATCTCACTTTTAGTGGGATTATTCCTGAATGTGTTGGAATTTAATTGGTCTGATGCCTGCTATCTCTGAACAAGATGAGTATAATAAAAGTCTAGCTGTTTCTGGGTAAAATATTCATAACGGTAATATCGTATAGTCAGAAGAAATGAAAAACAAACAACACTGACCCAAACAGAATCTGACTTGTTACATTCAGACAAGATGAAAACACAAACTTGAATAAAACGGCCCATAGCGAACACGAACAGACTGCTGTGTGTGAAACCACGTTTCTATGAGCAGCCTGGAGCTGGAGAGACGTGCTCGGTGCTAGGGATTCATATTTTTCTCATAAAAATGGGACATTTTCTGTCCCAGGAGCAGAAGCACATTGTCCCGGGATTCCCAGGACATTAAACTTCAGCAACAGTCAAAACACACAGGTCATATTCCAGGCAACACTTAATGCAACAAAGACAAATATATATGAATAAATGTAACAAATAATACAAGTGAAGCTAATAACGTTAAATTAAATGTGCATTTACTGTATATGACCTATATTAATATAACTCCCACCGTTTAGGAACTGAGTTGGAAATTACGTAAATACATGGCCAAAAAGAGCATATGTATTTGATCAAATTATCATCTAGTGATATTCTCAATAGCTTTAAATGATTCCTTGACCCAGAAAATGTATATTTTGATATCAAGATTGACCTTCTACATCAGGGGTCTCAAACTCAAATTACCACAAAATGACTGAAAGAAACACCAAATTTCTTTCTAAAAATTACCCAAAAAAAGACAGAAAAAGACCCTAAATTACTTAAAAAAGAAACAAAATAATGAAAAAAAGACATAGAATTACCAAAAAAGACACAACATTATTAATTAATTTTGAGACCCATGCTCTAAGTGGTTTTGAAGATATTCTGGTTCTCATAGATTTTATATGGCTGCCATCTCCGATCCGCCACCTTGATGAAGTGGCTCCCTTTAAAAATGGAAAACTATAGAGATAGAGAAATCTGGTCCTAAGCCACTAATATGACTAATATGCATGAAAACCTGACTGCTTTAGTGTATTATTTGTTGGTGTTAATAATTTTAAGGCAAAAGTTTTTTTTTGTAACCCAACATTAGAAAGAACATAAAGTGTGCAGGAAGGTTGTGAGGAATATAAAACACCAAATTCATCACCAGTGATCTGTCTGCTGAGAGAGATATTTGACAAGTTGTCAAACAAAACTTCTTTTGAAAAGTAATTCAGATATTTCAAAGTCAATCTCTGTGTCACAGTCTGGCTGTGACACAGAGGCCGGAGTTGATTGAAGCATTTCTGTCGTGTCTAGAACAAAAGTAGTGTTCTGTCCTGTTTCCCGTCATTATATTTCTCAGGAAAAAGTTTCCATATCATACTGCAGGCTCACTGTAAACAGATTGTTATATAGTATCAGTGGTGGAATGCAACTAAGTACATTTACTCAAATACTGTACTTAAGTACACTTTTGAGGTACTTGTACTTTTGTTGAGTATTTCCATTTTATGTAACTTTATACTTCTACTTCACTACATTTAGCTTTTGTTACTTTTCAGGTTGAGATTTAACATAAAAAACATGATAAATTTAAAGTGATTATGCATATTTTCTTTTAATTAAACCACATAACAGTATATTAACTACTTAAAATAAGCCCTACCTGTAGAAAATTAAAACACTGCTTACATAAATAAATCAATAATAATAATCTAATAATATATTTAGAATATATTTGACAATCTGAGTGGGTCTATTCTGCACTAGTACTTTTACTTTTGATACTTTAAGTACATTTGGATGCTGATACTTTTGTACTTTTACTTCAGTATGTTTTGAATGCAGGACTTTTACTTGTAGTGGATAAATTCTGCAGTGTGGTATTAGTACTCCTTTTTAAGTAAGAGATCTGAATACTTCTTCCACCTCTGTATAGTATATAGTGCAAGGTACTTTCTCTTTAAAAGGTTAGTATACGATTCCACTATAACAGAGAATTATTCAATTTGAGGGCAGACAAAAAATAAAAGTGGAAACCTCTATCAAGTAAAAGTAAAAGGTTTCCTCTTGGTATTTTTATTGTGTTTGTAGTCTTTCTCTGGGTGTTTTACCACTATCTGCAAATTGATTTAATGTTTCTCAGGTATGGCTTTCTCTTCAATTTGCATTGCATTGTCGGACTATAGAGTGCATCAACAGTACACTCAGAAACCGGCACTTTAAGTTTGTAGAAGGACTTTTTGAGTCTCCAGTGAGACTATATACTCAAAACCTGCTTGGAATTAGCATATAGTATGGAGATGGGACACAGCTATAGCCTCTCCATGCTTACTTTCTTCTGCTGTGCTGAAAATATACCTCACCAAGCTGAAGGTGCACAACAGAGAACAGTATAGGAAAAGGAAGGCTGGATGTGTGTTTAGAAGAAATCTGCCAACTTCAATAACGATCAATTAATCATTATGTTTTCATACATACTCCAGAAAACATGCATACATAGGCAAAATAAAAGATATATATACAGTACTATGCAAAAGCCTGTTTTGATAACGGACACTTTTATTTTGAAAGGACGAAAAGAGGTCAATCGTAAAACTAACTCACATGAGATAAACCCTTTATAAACTATATTTGATAATTTCAGTGGATATCTAAATGGGGCCCCATGTCTCTCTGTGAGGTCCTAGAACCACATGGATTTCTTACAGCTAACCAGCAAGAGAAAAAAGTTGCAGATTGAAGAGATTTAAAGTGGTAAATCTGTGCGAAAAAAGTTGCAGATTAACAAGAAAAAAGTGAAAAAAAGCAACTTTTTTATCGCAGATTCACCACTTTAAATCTCATGAATCTGCAAATTTTCTTCTCGTAGATTTGCCACTTTATCTCATAAACTTTTTCTCAAAATATTACCTCCCTCCCCCAGGTCCGTATGTTTTATTTTTTACACATTCTGGCTGTATGTAATATCCTCCAATAGTCTCTAGGGTTGAAATTTGGAATTTGCAAGTATTTCAATGATGCCCTATTAAGGGTTAAACTGTAAAGAAAATGTTAGGGAGTTCAATGTTTTATGTTTTTTGCCCCTGAAGAGGCATGATGTTAGTTTTTTCAGTAATCTTGCATATTTAAGCGTGTTTTGTGTTTAAATAAGTTTTGGATACAATTCAACCCAGTAATTCATGCTAGCAAGGTTTGATACAGTAAGCTAGTTTTGCTCCAATTATTACTCTACTAGGATTTCTGTGTGTTTAGTAATTGTAATTGTTATTGCAACTTTCAGTTTGCAAACTGTAGTTTTATCTAACTTAATTCTCAGCTCATTGGCCTATTGGCGTACAGCCTCAGAACTGAACGCTCTGCTGTGTTTCAGTTCAGTGATACTGATACACAGTCAGAGATACAATTAAAATTAAAAAGTACACAGATCGATTAAGAAATTCCACGTAATTTCTGTCTACATTGTATATAATGTTCATAAGGTTTTTTATATTTTTTTGTTTTAAATTGTTAAGAATTGTTTATATTTGACTTGTTTATTTGCTAACACCTCTTATATTTCTAGTTTATACTGCTGTTTACTATTTATTGTTTTTTTGCTATCCACTTTGCTGCTGTAATACTTGAAATTTCCCCCCCTCATAGATAACATTAAAATAAAAAATTCCACAGATCGATTAAAAATTCCACATAATCGACCAAATCCTTAACGACCATTAATCGATCATCAACAAATTATCCCCATCCCAAAATGAGATGCGAAGAAAAGAGACAGAGATAGAAACTCACGGCAGTCCGACTCATCAGACTTGTCCTTGCAGTCTGGATCTCCGTCACACTTCCATGTGAGCCGGATACACTCCCCGTTGGCGCAGCGGAACTCCCCGGCGGTGCAGTTCATCTTGCGGTTGGGCAGGTACGGGACCCCGTCGCTGCCGCAGCGCTCCGGCCCCTCGTCGGAGCTGTCGGAGCAGTCGGGGTCTCCGTCGCAGCTCCACATGAGCGGCACGCACTCCGACGTGTTGCAGCGGAGGTGGTTGGGTCCGCAGGTCAGCGGGGACGCACACTTCAGCTCGTCGCTGCCGTCGCCGCAGTCGTCGTCGCCGTCGCACACGTGGACGGTGGCCAAGCACTTGCGGTTGGCGCACATGAACTCTCCGCTGGGGCAGGCTTTGGCATCTAGGAGCAGAAAGGAACAAAAGGAGTCTTATTAGGGGTAATGTCGGTTCTAGACCAGTTTTACTGTGGGGGCCAAGGAGGGGCCAGTTAAAAAATGGCAAAGATGATAGTTAAGCATTCAAAATCTTTATTTTAGCTTATTTAAACATCTCATTTAAGTATATTTGGAAGATAAAAATACATTGATTTAAACAATGAGACTCACCAACGATAACAGTTTTTTTGTATGACAATGACATTTCTCATTTTTGTGCACAATCACTTTTTTTATTTTGAAAGTGCAGTCCAGTCAGAATGATCTTTATATATACACACACACACAATATTTTATTGCACAATTAAACTAGTATACAATGTACACATTCTGGGTTCCTTTTGTGTACAATGAGATATTGTTTGAACACAAAATAGGTAAGAATTGTTCTGTCATTCATCGTTATAAATTGATCATTTTATTATTAATTTGACACAGGGGCCACAGCAGGGGCCAAAGGCTTCTTCACAGGGGCAGTGGCCCCTGTAGGCCCCTGTGTAGAACCGCCACTGATTAGTGGTGCACCCATTGCAATTTTCTGGCCGATCATCCGATTTTAAAAAGCCTGACCTGCTGATTCCAATTTTGGCCGATACAGATTTTTTTATAACTCACAGCATACATCTTCAATGTTTGAATCACTATCATTATTTTATTGAAAAACAATAACAATGCAGTATTTTTCTTTAACAAATAAAGGAAATCACAATGTCTGAGGTAGTTAATAAAATATTGACAAACAAATAGGACAAACTAACAAAAGAACTGCAACCATGAATAAAGTGTCCTGAGTTTTTGGTTTTGTTATAGTACAACATACATAATACAACACAGTCATGCAGAAGAACGCGTACGTGCAGATGCACTTTCAGACCTTTGTGGAGGTAGATAAGATCTCTAGATAAGATCGGTTTGACGTAAAAGTATAGGCCGATCGCCGATCCAGCAAAATTAAGGAAATCGGTGCCGATCTATTGGCCGGCCGATTGATCGGTGCACCCCTAGAGTCTATGAGAGCTGAGTCAGAGAGAGTCTGTTTTACTGTGCCAACATTGAAGCAGGAAAGGTGAAACATTTATTTTAAATCTGCTCCTACCTTATCTCCCATAATTGCAGAAAAGTGGAATTTAATGTATATGTTTAGAGGCCGGTCCCTCCATACAGCATGACAATATTAACTTCACCTCTTGGTAAAATAGAAAGAGGAGGTATTTCAGGCCATAAAACAGCTAATTGCAGGGAAAAGTCCTGGCTCAGTTATATTTGGTGACGTCTTAGACCTGTTTACGTCTAATAAATGTTTGCATTGACCCTTTTTTTTTAATCAAGGTGCAGTGTGTTTTCTTGAATCACTTTTTGTCAGCTAAATTGCAGTTGTGCCATCCTCAAAATGTGCTTGCATTCACACAAATTACATATATAAGAATCTTGCATTTACATAAAGACATATAAGATTCAGCCATAGAGCAAAAAAAGACCAAAAGAAAATATTAAGTGACAAGAATAAATAATATTTTACACACAGAGTGCTGAGCTGCAACCCCAGCTTTCAGATGGTGTCTATTGTTGACCTGCTATCTCCCCCTAAAAAGAGCATCTTCTCTCCTAGCACCACAACATTTCTACTCCTAGAATTGTCACTAGCACTTATTGCTACACTAATGGCTCTTATGGCAGTATACCATGATTGTTTTGCTTTTCTGTAAGTTGCTTTGGATAAAAAATCGTCTGCTAAATGACTAAAGTAAATGATAAGGGGTTAAAATGAACTAAATTGTAACAATCACAGAAATAAAAAAAAGCACACCAGTGTCTCAGTTTTTGCTCGCAGTGCATGAGATTAAAGTTGACGTTTTCAACATCGGCTGCTGTAGGTAAAAGAAAGTAAGACCAGAGGTGAGAAACATATTACATTTAAATTAGCTTCTAATATACTGTAGGGACATGGTGACGGTAATAGAGTTTCTCAGGTAGTCTGGAAGTCAGTACGGGTATCATAACAGAGAGAGTGGTGGACAGAAGGAGAGGGGATGATGGTGGTTATTAGAAGGTGGTGAGAGACTTCCTCTCCTGTGGAGCAGAAGATAACAGAGCGCTCTCTGCCATCAGCTGGCCCTTCTCCTCTCTCTGTGACCAATCTCTGTCATAGTACATCCTCCTCTCTCACAGGATCTCTCTCTCTACTGTTAGTTTTATATCTGCTGCTCCCCGGCTCATCGTTCTCTAGTCCAGCTATTCTCAACCTTTTGGGGACCCAATTGGGGTCGCGAGATGATTTCTAGGGGTCGCCAAATAATTTTGGAAGTCACCTCTGTCTCCACTGTGTTAAAGTGTTTATGTGTTTTAGTCTTTTTGGTAATTTAATGTCTTTTTTTTTGTCATTTTGTGTCTATTTTGGTAATTTTGTGTCTTTTTTTGGTCAATTTGTTTCTTTCTTTGGTCATTTTGTGTGTTTTAATGGTCATTTTGTGTGTTTTCTTGGTCATTTTGTGTCTTTTTTTTGGTCATTGTGTGTGTTTTCTTGGTCATTTTGTGTCTTTTTTGGTCATTTTGTTTCTTTTTTGGGTGATCTGAACTGTGCGTGTGAGATTCTGTTCAGTGAGTGGGGGTCGCGGACAACATGTATATTAAATTGGGGGTCGCGACTCAAAAAGGTTGAGAACTACTGCTCTAATCCACGACCAACAAGGGGACACTGGTCACGCCTTCATACCAAGGTTGTTATAGTTAACGAAAACTAACGAAATAACGAAAACTAGATTTGAAAAAACATTTTTGTTAACTGAAATAAAAAAAAAAAACAAATAAAAAAAAAAAACGATAACTAACTGAGACTATTGTGTGGTTAAAAAACGAACTAAAACTAACAAAAATTATAGTGAAAATGTCCTTTGTTTTTGTCTTTGTCAACTTTTTTCATACATAATCCAGTGTTTCTGTTTCTCCACCGCTGAGTGTGTGTATTCCTGCTTTGTAGGCTTCCGGGAGAAGCACGAGTGAAATTACCGTAATGACACCATGTTGGCTGTAAAGAGCAACTTCTCAGCTTTCAGAAAACATATCCGTTCAGTTATTATGGTAATCTGAAGTGCGCTTGAGCAAACATGTCGCCGGCGCAACACTCAGTAAACTTTGGATGTTGGATAAGCCGAAGGGAAAAAAAGGCAAAATTTTCTTTGAATCTTACTATCTTAAGTAAGTATCTTACTTCTAACGCTAAAACTAATAAAAACTACACTAAAACTAGCAAATGCACTCTAAAAACTAATTAAAACTAACTGAATTTGAAAACAAAAATTCACAACAAAATTAAAACTAAAACTAATGAAAAATCCAAAACTATTATAACTTTGCTTCATACTGAAGGTAAGAGTTAACATTGTGTTATATTCTACCTCACAAAAAGCAGAGCAGTAAAAACACAAGGGCAGTGAAGTTGAGAAAAAAAGGCTAGTGTCAAGCTGTGAAGAGGAAGAATCTTTTTTTTTTTCTCTCGATTGTTATTTTACACACGCTCATGACTTATAGACACGCGGTTGTTGCAGGAAGGTGTTAGAGTTTTGGGCTGCGTGCTGAGGCACCCTGAGTAGTTCAAGGTGAGGTGCCTTGCTTTTGTAACCTCTTTTTCAATTTCAAAATAAAAGAAAATCATTATCCTTGTACAAGACCTAAGAAAACATAGAGAAAAGACACAATACCTACAAATAAAATGACTCTACAACTTCTCTTGTCCATTTGACATAACTATGTGCAGTGGTGGACTGTAAGGCTAACACAAACTCCGCAAGAACAGAGAAAATTTGTTCTCTCTTCCAGGGCTGCAAGAACAGAATGATGTCATTTTGTTCTTGCAGCCCTGGGAGAGAGAACAAATTTTCTCTGTACTTTCCACATCATCTGGGCAGAACTTTGTTCTAGTGTGGTGTCCAAGAAATATTGTGTGAAGAAATTTGAATTTGAATGAGTCGTGTGCTGCAGCTGCAGACTTCCCAGGAGTTCTGCAGTGGAGTTTCTTGTAAAGTATGAAATGTCCTGGACAGAAATAACTTTTTTCTTGTTCTTGCCACCTCGAGAACAAGAACAAATTTCTCTGTTCTTGCTGAGTATGTAAAGGGCTTTACTAACCACATTTTAGGGGCAAATATTGTTATTTTTACTCCACTACATTTAGCTGCCAGCTAATTTAGTTACAGGTCAAGATTTAACATGAAAAAAATAAAAATGATTATGCATTTTTATAAATTAAACTACATAAAAGTATTTTAAGTAGTTAAAATTAGCCTAAAAATAATAATTCTGCAGCGTGGAATTAGTTTGTCCTTAAGTAGGGATCTGAATACTTCTACCACCACCAACTGTGTAATATAAAAACATTTAAAAATGTAATACATTTAAACATTAGTTTTTTAAAAACTTTTTTCTTTTTTTAGACTTGATTGACACAGTGCCATGGATATACATTGTTCTGCTTCTCGCCTTGTTAGCCACCTGTCAATCAAAGGTAGCCACGCCCAAATCATACGATTCTTTATCTTACATTTTCTTTTAAATCGGACCAAATATTTACACATTTAACATCATATTGTCTTGAAGAAGATTTTTTACTAGCGATTGAGACCATATTGTGGTCCTAAAAAAAATCTCTGAGGTAATAAATCAAATGAGAAGTTTTCTCATTTTGTATTAAAATGAATGGACCCAAATGCTTCCGCAGCCACCGTTGGTGCCCCCCTGTTGAAATTTCTGGTAGAAAGCAGGCTTAAGGCACTTCCTGGTTTGCCTCACTGCTGAAACCCGGAGGTGGCTACCTGAACCCTTCCCACTGGTGGGCAGGTGGCTTTAAAGAGGTTAACCCTAATGCCAGTGTAGAAGCTAAGCCAATGATTTAAGCCACTGAGGCATTTCAACAGGAAAACTAATTGACACGCTTTGACTTTGCCATGAGTGATGAATGAGAGTCCAGTCGCTTTTCAGTTTAGATGCAAAACAAGTCAGTTTATTTAACATCTCATGCTTTAATCACACTTTCTCTCTTACATACATCCGCATGAAGCATAACGTGCGCAGCACAGCGCAGCGGTCAAAAACTGTTTTTCCTCTTCCGGTTGGAAAACACCTGACGAGCACCCAAAAGGTTCCCACATCATATAGGCTGACCCGCCAATCACAATCGGACCATGACACACAACAATTAACAATTATCAAATCTGCTCTTACAGCCAGTTTTGCTACTCTGCTAAATGGGGCTAGTTAGCTTTTAGCAACTAGTTATGTATGATTAGATTGAGCTACTGCCTTATTTATGGGCTACAACAAACTTTTGCTTTAGCTTCAGTGGTAGCTGTGGCTGTCTCTATTTGTAGTTGCTGCCAATTACACATTTATTTTTATGGCATTATACTGTTCGACCTAAGCTATTTCTAAAAAGGCAGATTCGGGTCTTAACCTGATATTGATTAAATATGTAGTTTCAGCGTTTTGGCTTTGTAGGGCAGTATTGATTTAAATGTTTCTCTGGAAGGAAAAGTTTGCACTGTAATGTTACCTCTCCCCTTCACACAGCCGACCTCAAGGCTTAGGCAAATCCTTTTCTCTCCTTCTCCCTTCCTTTTCCAGCTCTCTGTCTCTACTCAAGTCTGGCCAGAAGCGCTCAGGCTGTGAAGAGAGTCGGGGTTCCCACTGTGAGCCCATAGCAGCACAGAGGCCAGCAGAATTTGATATTTACACGAACCACAGGGAGTTCAACTTCAGCACCGCTGCCTTTGGCTGTTAAGGCCGGTTTCAGGAAGAGATTGTGGTTTTAAAACATCTGACACGGAATCAGCACATTGTAAAGCATTAGCATATCAGCTCACATCTCTCAGAGATCTGGAAGCTGCTTTGGCTCTACTGCTACAGTCGAGATTTTATGTGCATATGCAGTTATTTTCAATTCTGATACTGCAATTTAGATCAAAACAGGGATCTGCTTTTAATCAGCGACAGAACGAACCAGTTTGAAATGATCTGAACAGAAATTAAGAGTGATTTCCCTCAGTGGACTGTCACAAGCTACAAAAAAAAAAAAGCTTCAGAAATTAAATCCATAGCAGAGTTGAAAATCATATGCATTTCCACGTGCTGAGCTAAACCGGGTGAACAAACATCAGATGCGAGCTAGTGTCCTAATTACCATCCTATGTAATTATACCATATGTTAAAGTACATATCTTTCTTTCTCTGGGTTTAATTAATTCACTGGCACCGAAATGATTGCCACAGAAGCTCGGGGAGAACAACTGATACGAAAAACAAGTGTCAAGATTCAGTTCAGTGAAAGGGTTTATATTCATAAATATTAAACAAGCTCCATCTGATTCTGATGTGTTGTATAACTACTGTCCCTGTTATGCCTCTACCCTGACTCCATACTAATTTGCCACTAAATAATTAAGGAGAGTCAACAGACATGTACGTTATTACACAGGGGGCAGACCATTAGTAATGTACATGAGTGGCCTGGTTACGCTGGAGAGGGACTTTGTTTTCCAGTGGGGCCGCTGAGTAAATGTATTTCAAGACTTTGGAGCAACTTTGAGCCCGCAGACTGGCTATGCTGCACAAATCAGTGGCTTTTAAATGATAAATAAATCGCAGAGGGACCCAGCATTTTACTCAGTGGGTTGAATTTTCAAATCGCTTTTTCCATCTATTTGCATAATTTGGTATGGCTGCTTGGACAAAAGCAGGAACTTAGCATACTAAACATCAACTGGATATGTATAAATGTATGCATATACTGCATGTACAGCATGGACTGTACAGTACATTATATGCATGTACACTGATAGAATTAGACATACTCTATTTGCTGAAGCGCAACACAGCCTTTTATGCATTAACGTGCATCACTTCACTACGCTAAAGTCACAATAAACATGATATGAAATGCTATTGTGAGCATGTTAGCATGCTAATGTTAGCATCCGGCTAAAATGGAAGGATCTGTCTGTAAGTCTTTCCTTGAACTTTTTTAAACAAGCATACATCCGATGGACTTTTCTCTGCTCTTTTTTGCCTTGCAAATACTTGAATCAGTGGGGAATGCTTCTAATAACCAACTATTATCTTTTTTGACCACCAGAGAGGATAAATTAAGCCACAATGTGCAGACTTGATGTGATCGTCACTTCAAAAACTGTTTTGATATTCCCAGGAGGGTCCACACAGTGCTGCAGGAAGCCAGGTCACCAAAACTGTCCAGTAAATGATTTATGATGAATGACATGTTTCTAACTCTTGGTTTCATTATACCAACTGAGAAACCAACTGAAAATGCAAACTTACTTCCTGGTTTAAGAACTCATTCCTGTGGCGTCAGTTTGAACATTAAATATACTGTTACTGTTTGATATATGTCAAAAAGGATTAGCAAATGATTGCTATTTTATGTTTTATTTACACTTTTTTTTTGGGGGGGAATCAGGGTTGTAGATTTGCTGCAAATACAGCTATATGATGTAATATTCATCTAGTGAAAATTGGTTTGAAGTTGCACTGTGCTTGTGTTATAATGAAAAATTGAGTATAACAAAAGGAAAAAGTACTGACACTTTGCCAGCAGCAATTTCTCTCACAATAATAATTCATGTGCTCAGTTTTAACCAGTTCATCATTATTAAAGACCAGAGACAACTAATACTTCTAATAACTAACTATTATCTTTTTTGACCACCAGAGAGGATACATTAAACCACAATGTGCAGTGAAGTGCAGCATGACTCGGTGTGATCGTCACTTCAAAAACTGTTTTGATATTCCCAGGAGGGTCCACACAGTGCTGCAGGAAGCCAGGTCGCCAAAACTGTCCAGTAAATGATTTATAAGTCAGTGCATGTGAAGTCATGTCTATAACTCTGGTTTCATCATACCAACTGAGTCTAAAGAGGAAACAAACTGCTGGCTAACTAAGGTTAAATAAAAAAAATTGGAGTTGATGCTGGAGTTTGGATAATGGTGTCTGAATTTCTTCAAAGCATGCCCTGCACCTAGCGGTCTCATTACTTCTGATAATAGGAACATGAGAAAAAGAGATGGTGCAAAGTTCAAAACTCTGCTCATTTTTAGACCTGTGCACACCTGGCAGCTCTCTGCAGAGAGAGGGCAATCGAATACAAGATATATTTTTTGTAGCATCAATCGTGTTTCCACATTGCAACTTAAAGCTCATCAACTTACTGAAGTAGGAAGAATGAATTCCCAACCCAGGACACAGGTCAGCCAAAGCCAATACTTGAGGCGAGAAATCATCAATACAGTAACAGAACCTTATTCTTATTCCATTCTTATTTGATCAGAGATGCTTAGTTTGAAAGTGTGATCTGAGTTTTGCAAGCCTGGTGTGTTGCAATGGAAGTAACTTTGCATAAAGTTGAGATTGAGTTGTGATTATAGAAACGGAGATACAGCAAGTATTGAGTGCCGGGCCATAGCCATCATGCAACATGTGGCCGGATGTCCTGCTTTTCATAGGAAGTGAATGGGATCCGTCGATTTCACAAACGTCAACAAATGCACCTTAAGAAGTTGTTCGGGTGAGCTGCAACTAGAATTCCTGAGGCCAAGCAATCAGCCTGTTCTGAACAGGTACTGCACTAGTTCAGATCAATGCACTGCTGTGACTAAGTAGCATGAATGTAGACTTTAGTAGCCAGTAAGAAAGATCTGTTATATAGTATCAAGGTGATGTTGCAACAGCTTTTGGACTGAAAATGAAGCCAGTGCTGAAGTGCCAAAAGCTGCATTCCTTTAACTGAACAATTTATGAGTACTCTGCTAAAATAAACAATTCATGCCAACCATAACTGTAACTTTTCTCAATGTTATTTCTCACTTTATATTGACTTGTGATAGCCAAAAAAGGGTTCACTTAAATTTTAAATGACCTCCTGCAGGATGGCTACCTTCATTCTTTCTGCTATCAAGACAAACACAACTTTGTTTGTGAGCTATAATGAATAATACATAATTGAACAGGAAACACACAGTGATGTCAACCAATAAAAACTCCATAAAAATGCTAAATTCCCAAAGAGCCTTACACTGGTGGCACACATCAGTCATATATTGCCCCTTCCTTAATAACATGGGTGGGAGAACCTTTCCTATGACTACCTCCATGCTTGTCAGAAGCGGATAGCGTGACACACTTTACTTCTCCTGCCGGCTTTGATGAGGAGAGATTGTTGCCAGCAGCAACCAGTGGCTCAGATGCAGAGGCAGGAGATGACTGGTCGCTCAGCTCAAATTAGCATTACAGCTGATGAGTGTGGGCCGCGTGTATGTGTGTGAATAGCCAGGATGCACAAAGGGAAGAATAAAGGTAAAGAATTATATAGAATTATTTAGTGAAGGGGGAAGGGAAGAGGAGACGTGAAAAGAAAGACATCCAGGTTGTGTGCAAGCATCAAAAACACACTCATGTATATTTTATCTGCACATGCACAAATACCTCAGAGCATATCAGTCCCTGTCTGTGCAGCTTAGCATCCTTGCAGGTTTCTCATGGATACACACAGACTTAAACTGAAGGGACAGTTCAGACCTGTCCACTCTGCTCAGTGAGCTGAGGTCCACTACAGCCACAGCCACTGCAGCAAGGTCACTGGAACACACAGCCTCATCCACTAAAGCCTAGAAAGGTAGAAAACACACACACACACTCACACACACACACACTCACACACGGCCTGCCAGTTCAGACGGGTCGCAGTGCCTCACCAGGGAAATAGCTCAGAGGTTGACCTTTCCTGTGATGCCACACAAACATTTACAGAGGAAACACAGAGACAAGCCTCTCATCTACAGTAACAGCAGAGGGGATATAATGGAGGACAAGGTGGGAGTCAAAGTAAATAGAGTTTTCTAACTTCCTCCCTGATACATCACTGTTAGGGAAGGTGAGCTTACAAAGGGCCAATGGGAGAGACAAAACACCTGTCTGGATTTCGATTAGCAGAATAAAGTTATGGAGTATTTGGTTGTTGGTGGGGGCACATTAGTTCTGTGTGAAAGCTTCATCAGTGGATGCACAGCAGAGGTGTGAATCAGCAGAGGCCAGTTGATACAATTTTATCCTGATACTTGAGTCCCGATACGATATTGTTGTGATTTTAACAACATGGTCTCACAGGAATCCGTGAAATAGCCACGGATTTGCTTAACTCAAAATCCGTGGAATAGCCACGGAATCACTCAAATTTCCCGTGGCTATTCCAAAGTGATTATGTACATTCACTGAGTGAATATTTAGAAAATAAAACATATTTCTCGCTAGAAATGTGATCCAAATCCATTTTTATGCAGAAACTAAGTCAAAATATTGATTTTTTTCACTAAAAATGAGAGAACTGTCCGCTATGTGTATTGCGATACAATATATTGTGATTTAACTGTTTAACTGCATTTTGTGTCCAGAAAATTAAATTCAATCAAGAATTGTTTTGTCCAATAAGAGAAAATTCTCAGTCTATTCATCTCACTTCAGTCTTTTTATTTCTCCACAATGAGAGTCAAACCCACAGACTGACCAACAAAGTATTCAGTCAAACTGAACTGAACTGATATCAAACATGTATGGACGACAACAACTGCAGCATTTTATCAAACTTTCCTCAACTTTAAGCTTCACTGCTCTGAATTTTTTTTGAAAGAAACATAAAAAAAGCCGAACTCTGCAGCATTATTTCAACAACTTCCCCGCAGGATTTCCTGATGCACATGGTGCCTATAGATTCCTTAGATCTTCTACTTTCATGATACCTAGTACATCCAGTATAATCCTGAAAGTGAGCCCCTCATGGCCTCCGGAAAAAACAAAAATGGCAAAAATACTGACGGCACCGGAAAGCTAAATATGTCGGCCATGAATCGATATAATATTGCCACGTGAAATATTGCTATACAATGCTGTGTTGATTTTTTCCCCCCACCTCTAATGCACAGTATCTGCCAGTCCAGGTTCACTGCAGGAACGAAGAGACAGCTGTGAAGAGTGCAGGAAGTAATTGTTTGCCTCATACAATCCAAGCAGCGTTAAATATGAATAAAGAAAACATGCAAAAAGTGCATCCACACAGAAATATTATATGCACAAGCCAGGCTGGCAGCTTAACCCGTCACTGAGTGTAAATGCAAACACACATGAAAACACACACAAACCCAGACCGGCTTCTGTGCTTCGCTGCAGATCCCAACAGACAGGCGAGCTCAGGAGAGAAGCCTGGAGAGTAAGTGCACATTAATCTCCACATCGCTGAGGGTTGAGGACAGTTCAACTTTCTCGCGGAGCCTCTCTAGAACTGCTGCTTAATGTAATGTTGATCAAGGAAAGCTTCCTCTGGTGAGGGCTAGATTCTACTTAATACATAATTCAACATGTGGATGACTCAATTAGCAGGATGCCTCTGCGAGATTTACTTTTCCAAGTCTGCGCCGGGCTATGTTTTCTGTAAATTTCTACAAATAGAAGAGAGAGAGCTGAGGCTAACTGGTTACGTTCCAGCTCAGTCAGTTTTTTTTGGGGAAGTGCGACCCTTCCGCTCACGTTCGGGTAAACACAAGTGAAAGTGTAAAGTGAGCTTGAATGTTTTACTCACGGTGAGCAGGATTAAGTTTGAGCTTGCTCACAAAAGCGTGAGTGTGAAAGACACCAAAGAGCAGCTCATGTTGAGGGTGCTTTCACCACTCAGCGGTTCGGTGCACTTCCAACCAAATCTGACACTTTGTCTGTTTGGTTGGTTTGTTCAGCTGGTGTGATCGCTGCCATTCAGAGCTGACAGAGAGGCGCCTGGAACGGTGTGCACCTTCTTCAGTGCCATGCACAACCCAAGTTTTAAAAAAGTTGGGATACAAACAAATAAAACAGAATGTATTAAATTCATACAAAGAGAGCACATGAAATGCGTATTTTTGTAGGCCTACCAGGAAGTAGCATCACCATGGGGTCTATTAGAATAGAATATAGAATATAGTTTTTATTTGTCATTGCACTAAAGTACAGGGAAGTTAAAAAGAGCAGCTCTCGGTTTTAGTGCAACAGAATACAATAATCTAAACATAGTTAAAAAAATATAGGTAACGCTTTATATTAAGGTTCTGTAATAACCATTAATTAACAAGTAATAAGGCCCTTGTAAGTACTTACAAGATGCTTATTAACATTATTGTGTGTTTATAAGCTTATATAAGTGTGAATAATGGCATTACAAACACCCATGACCCACCCATTTTGTCTTTGCCATGCCTTTATTAATCTTATTTTGTTTGCTTATTGATATTAAAATATACTTTATTGCTCATCTATTATAAGTTAACTATAAGTTAAGTATGCATTTTGCAACTACCGGATCTAAAGCGAGAACAATGCCTTATTACTTGTTAATTAATGGTTTTTAAGGACTTTATTATAAAGCGCTACCAAAATACATATAAGAAAGCACAAGAAGAAGAAGTGGGGAGTAGCAGGTTTGGGATATTTACAGGGACATAATGGGAGTTATTGCACATAAAATAAATATATTGCACTGTTGTTCCACAGTATTGAGATGTTTGGTTTTTTTTAGATTTATTTCTTGGAGGCTTTCAGGACAATGACAGCTCTCTGATAGAAACTGTTCCTGAGTCTGTTTTAATCTTAATTTGCCCTGAAACGCCCTCCGTTAAGAATTCATCTTCCTAATTTTTGCATTGGATTTTGGATCATGGCAGAAAATAAGCTCTGTGGTGAAAGTTTCTAAAGATTTTGTGTTTTGTTCAGCAGGATAATCTTCACAAACTAACACCACTTTTATGATGTTTGAAGCGTTAATGCGGCCGACAGAAGTAAAAAGCTAACGTGACTTGAACGTCACAACCGTTTTGCTTCAGATGATCTCCGAGAAGCTAACCAGCAGTTTTGACAAGCTAGCTAAACTGTAGCTTAATAAATTGTTTATTAACCTAATCTACAATCTACAAGAGTTTGCAAGAGCTCTGAAAAACACGACTAGAGGCTGTGAGACGGACTACAGAGAGAGTTACTATCTATGTTGATGTCCCTGACAACCACTGTAGTCTCATTTAGCCACCTGTTAGCAACCACCTTTTTAAGGACACATAAAATCTCCAAAACTCACAACAGGGGGTATTTGACGTATATTATGTCATACCACAAATCACAAACACTTCTTCAGCTTATGTTAACCACAGACCTTATTTCATACATTTAACTAAAAACCCATTCAAAATCCTCATTGAGTTTTAGGAGGACAGACCCCAGGGCGCTAAAATGCTAACTTACTTCCTGGTTTAAGAACTCATTCCTGTGGCGCCCTATTTAGTTATATTTAGTCAGTTTGAACATTAAATATACTGTTACTGTTTATATATGTTTGATATATGTCAAAAAGGATTAGCTAATTATTGCTATTTTATGTATTATTTACGCTTTTTGCAACTTTTTGGGAATCAGGGTTGTAGATTTGCTGCAAATACAGCTATATGATGTAATATTCATATCAAGAGTAAGTGGAATTGGTTTAAAGTTTCATTGTGCTTGTATTGTATTGAAAAATTGAGTAAAACAAAAGAAAAAGTACTGACACATTGCCAGCAGCAATTTCTCTCACAATAATAATTTATGTGCTCAGTTTTAACCAGTTCATCATTATTAAAGACCAGAGACAACTAATGCTTCTAATAACCAACAATTATCTTTTTTGACCACCAGAGAGGATACATTAAACCACAATGTGCAGTGAAGTGCAGCATGACTCGGTGTGATCGTCACTTCAAAAACTGTTTTGATAGTCCCAGGAGGGTCCACACAGCGCTGCAGGAAGCCCGGTCGCCAAAACTGTCCAGTAAATGATTTATAAGTCAGTGCATGTGAAGTCATGTCTATAACTCTTGGTTTCATCATACCAACTGAGTCTAAAGAGGAAACAAACTGCTGGGTAACTGAGGTTAAATCAAAAAAAAAGTTGGAGTTGATGCTGGAGTTTGGATAATGGTGTCTGAATTTCTTCAAAGCATGCCCTGCACCTCGCAGTCTCATCACTTCTGCCTAATAGGAACATGAGAAAAAGAGACGGTGCAAAGTTCAAAACTGCTCATTTTTAAACCTGTGCACACCTGGCAGCTCTCTGCAGAGAGAGGGCATTCCTGTGGGTTTTTGGTTTCATTAAGTCCCAAAAATGAGATAATGCAGACCTAAATCCTCGTGAAAGGAGCTTTTACAACGCTTACAAACTCACTGTAACAATTTGCAGTAAGAAAACAGTCAAATTGTGACAGTAACATACTGTTTTCCATTAAAAAGGTATTATACTGTAGAAAACAATGCTTTTGTAGGCAGCTTGCCGTTTCCCATAAAATATATTATATATATATACATATACATATATGATTATAAATATTATATTATATATTTTACTTAACTAACTCATTCAGTATATGGTATATTAAATTACTGAGGTTACAGTGAAGACCGCTTAATTAGTAGTAATTGGCTTTCAGACAGTAATAAGCTCTATTTACAAAAAATGACTGTATTTTATAATGCAACAATATTGCACTATACTGTGTTTTAGTCTACTGTAAAAATCAATGAAATGCAGGATTTTACTGTAATTCAGTATGTGGTTTTATCACAGTAACATACTGTAAAGTAAATAACAGTAGAGGAACTGTAAAATTAACAGTAAAATACTGGCAACCCTGCTGCCAGTATTTAACTGTTAATTTACAAGACAATTGTTTACAGTGTATCCAAACAGCATGTAACCACAATGACATGAAAGCCTTTACATTTAAACACGAAAGAGAAAAAGATAACAGAGCTGCTGAGTTTTATCTTAAACAACGTTTGGGGCAGACAATGTGGCAGTAATATTATTTCTTGTTTACACTTCCCTACAACATTTGATGCTCAATGATGCTGACACTTTCCATTTATGCTCCAATATTAGAAATTAACTGCACCCAAGGATGATTTACACTCACTCACTGAGGTTTGCAGCTGAGCCGTTTGCTGGCTGGCAGCAGCGTAATGCAATTGGATACATGCGCTGTTCATAAAATAGCTTTATTCTGGATTTCGTACCACTGCTGCAGCATCATATTCCACATCGTCATTCATTCATCCTCTCCCCTAAACCCAAACATACAGCTGAGTTAATGCCGCTTTGAAGTGAATTCTCCAGCTGCCCCTGTGCCAACAGCTAGCCCGCGATGAACAGACACGCTGACACATACTCAAACCAATTGGTAATTTCCACCACTCGTCTCTCTCCTCACTTCATGACTGGAAATGTGAAAGATCTAAAGCCTTCTGTCTGCAGTACTTAAGAGTAAAACAGCATGCAGTGTTTTTGACACACAAGGCAATTATCATCGATGTGAAGCTTTAATTTTGTGAACACTTTTAAACCGCACGGCACAGTCACCACTGAGACGACCGGCTCGACAAGTCTGCAAAACATAAATCCTGCTGAATGATAGAAATGTTCACTGCAAATGTTTTCTGTTGTTTATTCCTGTAATAGCCTGGCAACTCAGTATGGGTAAGGACGTCTTATGGTTTATTATAGGCAAATATTTGTCTGTCTATAAACAAACATAATATTATGTGAATCACATTGTCATATTGCACCATGTCCACTTCCTCCAACATTACTTTATTACTAGAAAACTCTCTCTGTCTCTCTGTGCTGCCTGCAGAGCATAAACGACAGAACAAGGGGAGATAATCGATCACGCATATCATCATTCTCCAGGACAAATGAAAAATATAAAATAAAGGGAAATATGTGTGGCCAGATAGACTTTAACAGCTGAATATTCTTAGGCTGCCTGCCCACGTGTGGTCTATGTGTGAAAAATACTGCAGCTTCAACTAATCATGTCCACAGCTTTCTTATAGTGTACACCACTTTAACAACTTTGACTCTATCATCCCGAAGGAAATTAGATCTACAGCCAGCATCACATCACATCAAGGACCATGACAAACATGAAATATTGAGTAAGAATTGAGTAAGAATACAAAAAAACAAATGTCCACACCACAAATGAGAGTAAGGTACACCTGCCACACTAAACCTGTAGCTAAAAAACAAGCTAAAATATTATAAACAGCAAATGACGTAGGAAATTAAATAGAAATAAATAAATATTCGATCCAGGCTAATCTAAGATATCCAAGAAGCCTAGATACCTAAGAAGTCTTATTGGCATCGACTGTTGACCTGCTATCTCCCCCTGAAATCCACTGCCCGCCAACCCTGACTGTGTATAATTTGGACAAATGACAAAAGGTTAAAGACAAGATGGATTCAGCACCATAATGCTGTCAGCACAGGGTGCTCATGTTGGAAACTTTTTAGTTTGCCATAATAGAGGTAGACTGATATATCGGGGCGATATTTGCGTTTTTTACTTGTATCGGCATCGGCCGATACGTGCGTGAATTCGCTGATCTATCAGCCCATTTCACTGAGCCAACAGCAGGCAAGGCTCGGTGCAACATCTCCATTCTCTGGTGAGCTGCTGCTGATACCGGAAAAAAGAAAAACACATCAAATATGTGGATCATCTGAGGCGCCACCACCTCCAGGCCTAGAACAACATACAACTGTTAATATGTTTTGTTTGTTTTGTTAATATACATTTGTTTTGTTTTTTTGTTTAAACTGAGACTTGTGTAACATTTGTTATCATTGTGTCATTTCCATCATGTAAATGGGGGGAGAAAAGGCAATATCGGCTTCAAGAATCGGTCCAAAAAAATCAGCAGCACATATCAGGGATCGGTTAAGACTGATGTCATAATAATCGGTATCGGCATTGGCCTTAAAAAACCCGTATCGGTCGACCACTATGACATAATGACAAATGCTGTTTCAGCCCAATAAATCAAACCAGATCCAGCTTGGAAACAAGACCAGAGCACTGGCCAATATATTGATAATGGAATTTTTAACTCCCAAATTTCTGTATTGACATAAAACAATCAGCCCTATTCAGGTTAGGCATTTAACACTCTAAATTCTTGTTATTGCTAATTTTTTTAAAGCAAGCTTTCTTACTTCTAATCTGACAAACTGATCTACAGTGAGTTAAAAGCTCCTTAGACTGGATTTAGACGTCATCTTTCAGGGTGGTGTTGGGCCTAATCAGTCTCCAGATAAACTGGCCTGAGCCGGACTTAATAGGCCCTAATTTGTGATGTTATCTGGCACTGAGCTGCGCTGATGTCAGAATCAACTTCTCCCTCCTGGTCACGCTGGGCAGCGTTTACCTCTGGAGGGATTTTGGCCTTTGCCTGGGTGGGCGGCAGCTTGCCCGCCCGCCCTCATGTCACTACTGAGAAGCTTAAGACGGCGGCATCAATACAGACATTAGAATGAAAAAAGGATTAGCACAGGCTACACTGGGTCTCAATGGACAGCGCAGTGAAAAGCCATCTAAGCTAAGAAGGCATTAGATCTAAAGTCAATGGAATTGCCACCACTTGCTCTGGTGAGGGAGTGCGTGGGGCCACTTTGATACGGGGAGTCAATGACAGGCCACTTTCAGGCTCATCTGGCAAAATAAATATATTTATCGAACAACAAATTAAAAGCACTTTTATCAGGTATCCTTCAAAGAGGAGGGGGTAAATATCTATTCAAGAGGACACTTTGTGTGATTTATGGTCTCATCTTGTGCCAAATTGATTTGGCTTCTCTAAATACAAACTTGTATGTATTCTTCACAAATAAACATGAATTGCTTAAACGCCAGCGAGTCATAATCTCAACACCCACACACAGAGAAACTGACAGGGAGCAGATGCCCGAAAAGACGAACAACATCATTTATAAAGGATAATAAGGCGATGGCTTTTTTTTTTTCCCCTCTGTGCATTTGCCGCCACGTGCCATTTTGCACAATCTTCAAAGTCTAAACACCACACCCCCTACAGCTCTGTTGCCTCAATCAATTTTTCTTGACGTGAAGAAGCAAGGGAGAGAGAGAGAGAGAGGGAGAGAAGAGAGGAAGCCGATTCTTCACGGGGCCTCAGAAGTAGGGCAAGGATGGTCCCTGCAGGGGACGGGGGGGGTGGGGGTAGCACACGGTTGAGTTGTCTGATTGGCTGGGAAGGAGGTGAAGTCATTTTTGACGGTTCTGTGGACCCTGCAGTGGAAAGGCTAAAGACTCAAGGTTCAAAATGTAATGACAGGAACCTCCACATATCAACAGACAGCTGAAAATATCTCCACACCAAAAATCATTCCACTTCAAAGAAGACTTTGTTGTCGAGTGCAGCTGGCTTAAAACTCAAACCTCACTTCAAATCCTTCTAATTATATAGAGTGTTCCCTACTGTGCTTTAATGTCTCAAGCCTCCGGATGATAAGTGAGATCAGAAAGAATGAAACCCCTTAAAATACAAAAAAAAAAAGGAGCAGTCTGAGCTCTTCTCATTCACTCCTGCACACTTGTCATTGCCACTATTTGAACAAAATACTCTCTTGAATGCAGCAGAAACAAAGCTCCACGTGGCTTCTTTCGAGGTTGAAAACTGAGATCTGACTTCAACAAACTCACCAGAGGCGCAGTCCTCCTCGTCCGCCCCGTTTTCGCAATCCTTCTCCCCATCACATCTCCATGACAACGAGACACACTTGTTGGTGGATCCCCCACAGTCAAATTTCTCTGGAGGGCACGTCTGTTTGCCTGTGGGCAGAGATGAAAGAGATAGAGATTACTGCAGTGGTTTTATGGCCCCATAAAGGCTGCAGAAAAGAACTACAAGACACTGCTGGACTCGATTTCTATCGCCCCCACGATGCAGTTAAAACTCATCCAAAACTCCACCACACTGGCCAATTGATTTTACTGTCTGGGCCACCTCTAAAGAGACATGTCGAAAGATCATGAAATACTGCAAATGCACAGTTGGCTGTCAGGCAAAAGAACAACTCAGCCCTCCCCCTATCTCCTTTTCCTGCCAATCTGCTCCAGTTGGCACAGGCTAGGTTTGATCCAGATTACAGTGCGTTTAATATGAAGCATGTTGTTAATTATATATCTTTGCTTACAGTGCAGCCCTAAGCTTCCCAGTATGAAATCAAGGGGTCAGCCTCCATCATTTAACTTTTTGTTGGTTTTATTTTGATATTTAGGAACAATGGCTCCCAACCTTTTGATGTCACACACCTCCACAGACGAGTCAAGTACCCCGTCATTACTGTTTCAAATGTGGTCATTTGAATTTCAAAAGAACTTTAAACTGAGTGCTATTTAACTCTTTTATTTATGCAAAAGACTATATTGCTGCAAAAATGTTTTCATACTTTCAAACTGTCAAATGTTTAGGTAATTGTTGCCAAGTTTCTATTTGAATACCCCACTAGGAATGTCAGAAGTTGGATTTCCAGACATTGACACACCATTTATTACTTTAAGCTGACTATTGTATCTACTTATTTCAATCATTTCTCTATCCCTTTAGGTAATTACACTATTTCAACCATTAGCCATTGCTTTTAGCTAGCTATTTTTGACCATTTTGCTTTTACTTTTAGCTAGCTATTTTTGACGTATCCCTTACTTTTTGCTGACCATTTCAATAATCCATTTATTACTTTAAGCTAACTATTTTAACTACTTGTTTCAATCAATTCTCTATCCCTATAGCTAACTACGATATTTTGACCATTTAACCATTGCTATTAGCTATTTTTGACCATTTTGCTATTACTTTTAGCTAGCTATTTTGACCATTTTGCTATTACTTTAGCTAGCTACTCTCATACTTTTATCTAACCATTTCAACCATCCATTTATTACTTTAAGCTCATAATTTTAGCTACTTATTTCAATCACTTCGCCATCCCTTTACAGTATTTCGACCACTTAACCATTGATATTAGCTATTTTTTCAACCATTTAGCCATCATTTTTTAACAAACCCATATCACCGTTTACTTTTAGCCAGCTATTTTCAACATTTATCCATAACTTTCTTAACTATTAACTAATCTATTTCTTTTTTGCTATATTGCTATAGCTTATATTACTATTAAACTATTTGAACTGGATCCATTTTGCTTTTTCACTTGCTAACTAGCTTTCACGGACTCTAAATCACTACACATTTTGCCCAGAGGGTACCGCTGACAATGTAGATATGTTTCTCATTGAAGTGACATTTCTGCTTTAAAATCAGCCGAGCAGCTCTACAATCGGTCCACGTCGCCCCTGGCAACATATAAAGGTTAGCTTTTGAGACCCTCCAATAGTCATGCTTTCTTTTTCACAGGAGCTTACTGAAACAGCACTGCTGACAAACAATGCAATGAGAGGATCATTAGTAGTGTGACAACTGGGAACAAGCTCCACAATGAACATAATTTATGAGGTTAGAGAATCTCTAATGCTGTCACGAACAGTTAGGTGTAAACTGCAATTGGACCAGACAGGGAGAAGGTCGACCGAACCATCTTTCTAAACAAAGCACATCTGTTCATATGGAAATGAATGCATTAGAGCACTGCACTTAGGCTAAAATCTAATTCCCTTTATCTAATGTAAATTCAATATGCAGTAGATTTTAATTATTAAATGAGCTACTGTATATCTACCATGACAATTATAGAGATTAAATTGCAGAGCGTATTTAAGGTTTGATTGTAGTGGGTCTAAAGGGTTTCAAACATAATTGTGCATGCTTTTTAATTAAATACAGTGTAAAATCATAATTTGTGATATCAGTAATAAAATCGTTTATAGGCTGGAGAAAAAAAACGTTCCTTCCAAGTCAGAATAATAATTTGCTTTATAAAAAATGTGTCCATTTGCTGCTTTGGGAGCTAATATCAATATTTGAGAGTCTGAAACTTAGATAAAGATATATTGGGCAATATGTTCTCAATGGCAGGTCATGTTCCTCAACACAAATAAAAAGACACACTTTTTTTAACAAGCCATAAAGAAAAAGTTCTTCCAAAGGTTCCTAAAAAAATGCCTGGTCAGCATTCACAATTCCCTTATTCAGCAGTGTTGGGATAGGCAATAATGACAATAATGTAGATACAGACAGAAAACATACAGTGCAAAAGAGCGGTACAAAGTGAATTAAGGAGCTGTGTTCGATCTTGTCTTGTATTTAATATTCAACAAGTTTACAGGACAAGTAATGTTAATTTGTGATCTACACTAAAAATAATAATAATACATTTGATTCATAAGCACCTTTCTAACACTCAAGGACACTTGACAATAGTTTGAACGAGACAAAACAGGCAATGAAAACAAGACACAAGAAATAAAACAGAACAAAGAGTGCGGTGCAATCAAACAGAGTCAGCTAACTGGAACAGATGAGTTCTGTCTCTCATGTTGCGGATTCTATTTGAATCCGAAACATGTATTTGATACGTACGGTTGTATTCAAATAAGTCATCAGTGGTGGGTTGTGATTAGTGTGTCGTTCCGTTTGAAAGCGTCTCTTGCCAGAAGGACATAAAACCTTTACGTGCTTGTTCCTGCAATCTTACTGCTTTGCTTCATAACACAAAATGTGATGGAAAATTGAGACTTCCCTGAATACTGATCCTTTTTCTCATTCACACATGATCCCATGCAGGAATTATTCCTGGTCCCTGGTACCTGTTTATCTTAAAGAAATTAAATGGGATTCCTAGTGTAGCTGTTGAGATAGAGCCTGAGTTTGTTCCACCGCTGTGAGCTCTGACTGAGATGAATGACCACAGGGATCTGAGTGACAGCCACAGCCAATCATGCAGAAGCAGAGGAGCACAACGGTCGGGCCAGAGTGGAAGGTTTGACCATGGCTTGAAGGGAGGAAGGAGCGATTCCTTTCACTGCCCTGTAGGCCAGCATCCGACTTTTGACCTCGACGAGAGCTGCGACAGGGAGCGAGTGTAGTGGAGTAATGGAGTGTCATCCATTTCCTTGTTACCTGTTCTGCCCTACAAAGCCTAACTGCAGTAATGAACATGGTCTCACAGGAATCCGTGAAATAGCCACGGATTCTCTGGCTGTAAACTCCATGAGGCCAGTTGCAGTTTGATGATGATATACCAAGTAAAACTGGAGATAAGGTCAAAAATATTTAGTACAAAATGATAGAACTGGATGTAACCCTCTTATATGTTTTACTTGCAACATTTGTTCACATTTGCAACATTTTATGTTGGACTTAAGGACTAAAAAAGACACAAAACGACCAAAAAAAGACACAAAATGACTGAAAAAAGACACAAAATCACCATAAAAGACACAAAATGACCAAAAAAGGACACAAAAAGACACAAAATTATCAAGAAAAGACACAAAAAGACACAAAATCACCATAAAAGATACAAAATGACCAAAGAAAGACACAAAAAAGACACAAATTCACCATAAAAGACACAAAATGACTAAAAAAATACACAAAATTACCAAAATTGTTACACTAAACAAACAAGACACAAATAAAATACAGTCACACTACAAGAACACAACAACAACAAGATCATATTTATGTTATTTTTTCTTTGTTTCTTTTTGGTTCAAAATGTTGATCCAGTAAGTCAGAATAAAAAATCAATTATTATCAGGTCATACAGGTGAAGTTGTGCTGAAAAAATATATACCAACATGGCATTAAAACATTTTTTAAGTAGTGTATACAGGCAGGGTGAAAAGGATTCAAACATGGACAAAATAGCCCAAGACTCCATAGAGTTAATAGAGTTAACAGTTGATATAGCGGCCTGGTGAATAGGTAAGCTAACCACCATTAGACGTCTTTTTAGTATAAAGATTCGTGTTTCATCTCTTTATTCTTGAGTGTCCCTGCAGCACGGAGGGGTACAGAGGCAGGGAGGGGCAGCTGGTGCCCTGGAGACCGAGCTGTGAGAAAGGCTGATGCAGCCAGGCCCTGACCCCACACACACACACACACACACACACACACACTGGCCACTGCAGTGCTGATTCTACAGCAGGGAACACTCAGAGAACATTGCATTATTCTGCTTGCTGAGTAGTGACATTTACCTACATTTTCCAATCCACACATTGCACTTGTGAGCAAATTGCCGTGTTAGGGTGGTGAACAGAAGCTGACTGTAATTCACACTTTGATGCAACTGTCAAAAACGTCAAGGTACAATCTGAAACATTGTGTCAAACAATGTCCTGCTGTTCCACTGGTGCGGTGAATAAAACAGCGGGGTAGTAAAGAAATAAGTGCAGTGATCTTCCACCTGCCAGCTCTGCCACGGCTGCCGTTGCCCTCATGGCTTATATATGAGAATGAGTTATAAAAGAGATATTTTATTCCTTCTGTGTCTGTTTCATGTGTAAGGAAGTTTGGAAAGTGTCTCACCAAGGCAAGTGAGGACTCTTTGATGTGGCTTGCATCAATGCTAAATTCTTCATGCACGCCACAAAAACAATTACACTCTGCGATATGTTATTTCAGTCGCTTCTTTCCTTTCCAGACACAAGCTGTCGAGGGAGCAAACAAGTTTAATGAAGACTAGAGAAACTAAAGACGGGAAGGGATGATTAGCTAAAACGAATGATTACAGCTGAGTAATGTGTGACAAAGACAGACCGGCTGGTCAGGGGCGCGATGAAGGAAATGTTTCTTGGAAATGTCTGAGATGAAAGGAGCGAGGAGGTGGAGGAAATAACATGCTGTCGGAATGGATTCAAACTAATGTAGGTCCAAAGGGGAGCTGACAGAAAACAAGAATCAGACTAAGAAAATGAAAGGGAGGTTGACAGAGAGAGCAGAGCGGAGAAAAGAGGAATATAGAGAGAGCTTCGGAGACGCGCCGAGAGCGAGATAGTGCATAAAGGAGGAGAAGGATGAAGAGACAAACTGCTGCATGACCTTTCAGGTTCTTATCCTAAAGCGGAATCAAAGCCATCCATACCAAGTGGAACGAGATGAAGGCAGGCAGAGCGAAAAGACTCGAGCAGAATCTGAATCCGGCGAGCGGAGGGCGAGCTGCCCCGTCCTTTTAACTGATGACTCTTTAATGAACCGTGAGCTTCGTTTCCGCCCAAATCCAAACAGAGAACAAAAAACTTCTCCACGACAAAGCGGCGCCCGCTCCTCGTGGCAGCCATTGATTAGTGACACGGCAGGTTTTTATAAAGACATAGGTAATGGGTTTTTGCTTGAGAAAGAGGCGACGTTATAAAAGCTAATTACTCACAGACAAAACTGACATGGTTAGCATCCATAACAGTGACTTTTGGCATTGTGTACACCAGTGGTGGAATGTAACTAAGTACATTTACTCAAGTGCTGTACTGAAGCACATTTTTGAGGTACTTTTACTTGAGTATTTCCACATTTGTAACATTATACTTATACTTCACTACATTTTAAGGGCAAATATTGTACTTTTTACTCCACTACATTTAGCTGCCAGCTTTAGTTACTTTTCAGGTTCAGAGATTTTAAATTTAAAAACATGATCAATTTAAAGTTGTGAGACAATTGATGACTCTTTAATGCAGTAGTTCTCAACAGTAATATACATGTTGTCCACGACCCCCGCTCACTGAACACAATCTCACACGCACAGTTCAGATCACCAAAAAAAGAAACAAAATGTCTAAAAAAGACACAAAATGACCAAAAAAAGACACAAAATGACTAAAAAAGACACAAAATGACAAAAAAAGACACAAAATGACCCGAAAACACACAAAATGACCAAAAAAAACACACAAAATGACCGAAAAAACACACAAAATGACCAAAGAAAGAAACAAATTGACCAAAAAAAGACACAAAATTACCAAAAAAGACACAAAATGGCCAAAAAAAGACACAAAATGTCCAAAGAAAGAAACAAATTGACCAAAAAAAGACAGAAAATTACCAAAAAAGACACAAAATGACAAAAAAACAACACAAAATTACCGAAAAAAAGACATTAAATTACCAAAAAGACTAAAACACATGAACACTTTAACACAGTGGAGACAGAGCTGACTTCCAAAATGTTTTGGCGACCCCCAGAAATCATCTTGCGACCCCAAGGTTGAGAATAGCTGCTTTAATGAACCGTGAGCTCTGTTTCCGCCCAAATCCAAACAGAGAACAAAAAATTTCTCCACGACAAAGCGGCGCCCGCTCCTCGTGGCAGCCATTGATTAGTGACACGGCAGGTTTTTATAAAGACATAGGTAATGGGTTTTTGCTTGAGAAAGAGGCGACGTAATAAAAGCCAATTACTCACAGACAAAACTGACTGCCGGGCTGTTGTTTACCACCGCGGTGAAAAACGAGGATTCATCTCCACTGTGGCGTTTTGGCAGGAGATCTGTTTCCAATCCATCACCTTTTACAAGACCCAAGGCAGTGTTTCGTCCCAACAGCGCGTTACTTTTCATTTGATCATCACCATTGACCTTGTTATTGCCGACAGCCTTTTTTACCCTAAAGTTGACGCTCAATGGAGAAACTCTTTAATTTGTCAGTTGTCACCAGGCATGTGCACTAACTCTGTGATAAAGGAAAAGCCTAATGAGTGCTGTGGAGCTGCAAACCTGTGAAACTGATCTGATATAATGAACTGCAGCTTTATAACAAATGTGACACTACACATCAGCCTGCCAAGGCATTCCTGCAGTCATCATTTGCAGCTTATTCATGTAAATTAATGTCTTTTTTGCAGCTTGCAGCTGATAATGGAGATTGCACAGTGGGGTTTTATCTTACAGCCGTTTAATGAGTTTTTATGTGTGGTTTGTGGCAGCCTGACTTGTCAATATCGACAGTTACATGTTACTTGTCTGATATACCAAGTAAAACTGGAGACAAGGTCAAATATATGTTGTATAAAATGATAGAACTGGATGTAACCCTCTTATATGTTATACTTGCAACATTTCTTCACATTTGCAACATTTTATGTTGGACTAAAGGACTAAAAAAGACACAAAATGACCAAAAAAAGACACAAAATGACTGAAAAAAGACACAAAATGACAAAAAAAAGACACAAAATGACTGAAAAAAGACACAAAATGACCAAAAAAAGACACAAAATGACTGAAAAAAGACACAAAAAGACACAAAAAAAGACATAAAATTACCATAAAAGACACAAAATGACTAAAAAAATACACAAAATTACCTGTCAAAGAAAGAAAGAATGAGACCAATAAAACAGAGCAAGAAATCGCTTCATTTATAGCTTTTAAGCAGCCAACGTTGAAACATTTGCAGACAAGAAAAAGCTGCAATGTTAAAGGGATGGTTTTTATTTTTCTAAGTGGGGCTCTGTGAGGTACTTTATCCTTGCCTTCCACTGTTTTACATCAGCCCGCCAAGGCATTCCTGCAGTCATCATTTGCAGCTTATTCATGTAAATTAATGTCTTTTTTGCAGCTTGCAGCTGATAATGGAGATTGCACAGTGGGGTTTTATCTTACAGCCGTTTAATGAGTTTTTATGTGTGGTTTGTGGCAGCCTGACTTGTCAATATCGACAGTTACATGTTAAAAAGCATCATTCAGAATCTAAAATGACACATCACAAACCTATTTGTCCTCACCATCCACTCCAACTGTCAGCTAAAAGGCTCCCAGCGAGCATCTATCTGGGTCCGTGTATGTGTGTGTCAACGTTCTGGTTCCGATGGTGCAGGAGATAAATCGGCCTCTCTGCCTCGGAGCTAAAAAGGCACAAAGCGCTCCAATAACATGAGTCATACTCGGATTCAGCGCTTCATTAAGCCGGGTTAGCGTAGCCGTGTCCTCCTCTCTGAATTATAGATCTGGTACAGCGGAGAACACTTGCTGCTTGCAAACTACAAGATGGAAAATTGTTGTTTTCGGCACAAAGTGCATTAGCAAGTAATGCACTGTGGCGTGCAGCTCTGCTTAAAATCAAGTGCTGTACTTGAGTATGACTTCATCAGCTGGAGAAAGCCAGACTCATTTTGGCACTTTTAAATGTTTTTCATGGGTTTGTGTTTTAGCAGAAACTGGGCAGTGGGTACACGCTGGATTTGTTGCCAGTTTATGACAGAGCTAACACATATAGACACCTATTCTCACTCACACCGATGGGAGGTCGAGAATAGAGTGGAAAAATAGTATTAGATTCTTGATATTTAAACAATGAACATTAAGGGCATAGTGAATTAAAATCATGTATCATGAACAAATGGCCAGGCAAACCTACTGAAGTTGATTTGCATGACAAGAACCTGAACTGGTTCCCAATCCACGTTTCTATTGTTTCTTTGAAGTTTCTCTCACTACTTTGCAAAATGACCAAAAAGACACAAAATGACCAACAAAAAGACACAAAATGACCAAAAAAATACACAAAATGACAAAAAAACACACAAAATGACAAAAAAAAACACACAAAATGACCAAAGAAAGAAACAAATTGACCAAAAAACACACAAAATGACCAAAGAAAGAAACAAATTGACCAAAAAAAACACACAAAATTACCAAAAAAGACACAAAATGACAAAAAACACACAAAATGACCAAAGAAAGAAACAAATTGACCAAAAAAAACACACAAAATTACCAAAAAAGACACAAAATGACAAAAAAACATACAAAATGACCAAAGAAAGAAACAAATTGACAAAAAAAAACACACAAAATTACCAAAAAAAAGACACAAAATGACAAAAAAACAACACAAAATGACCAAAAAAATACATTAAATTACCAAAAAGACTAAAACACATGAACACTTTTACACAGTGGAGACAGAGCTGACTTCCAAAATGATTTGGTGACCCCCAGAAATCATCTTGGACCCCAATTGGGGTCGGGACCCCAAGGTTGAGAATAGCTGCTTTAATGAACCGTGAAGTTTCTCTCACTACTTTGCAATGTCTGGTGTATGTTAATTACATTAAGACGCGACTTCACCTGTAACAACCTCCTGTCTTTTGATCATGTAAGACTGAGGCACTGTATAAAAGTATGGAAAGTTTCTTCTGTCGAGAGAGATTGCTGAGAACTCTCTCTCCGTGCTGCACGTAACTAAAGGCTTTGATTGATCACACCGGCTCGCTGCATTTTTTCTTCAGAGAACACTCTCAATATTTTGGGAAGAAACTGCATCTACAATAGCCAAGTTAGTGGATTTTAACCCTTCACTTGCACTTTGAACTAAACTAAAACTAAAGCATTTCAAAAAAATAAATACTGAACTAAAACTAGCAAACTCGCTCTAAAAATTCATTAAAACTAACTGAAATTGAAAACAAATTCACATCAAAATTAAAACTAAAACTAATGAAAAATCCAAAACTATTTTAACCTTGCAAGGGAATTCACTATTACAATGAGGGCCCTCACAAAGATAGAAGAACAAGAATGTGTGTGTGTGTGTGTGTGTGTGTGTGTGTGTGCGTGTGTGTGTGTGTGTGTGTGTGTGTGTGTGAACTGTAGCAGAACGACCACAAAGAAAGTTTAAGTTCTTTCTCACTGCGATAGCTTTAAAGTCTGATCCAGATTCTTTTTTACGGAAGCTGCTAAATCAAAATATTGTGCACAATATCATTAATAAACTGTATTCTTGTCAGTGTGAAAAAACCCTCTGAAGTAAAAAAATAAAAATTCAACACTCAGTGCCCTCTTTTCTTTTGACAAGGACATTTCCAACAGCAGCTCCTGCATGAACAGCAGCCGGGTCGTATATTTGACACCCCTGCATATCTATATGCAACCCTAGCATGATTAGCATCCATACCAGTAACTTTGGCATTGTATACACCAGTGGTGGAATGTAACTAAGTACATTTACTCAAGTTCTGTACTTAAGCACATTTTGAGGCTCTTTTACTTGAGTATTTCCACATTTGTAACATTATACTTATACTTCACTACATTTTAAGGGCAAATATTGTACTTTTTACTCCACTACATTTAGCTGCCAGCTTCAGTTACTTTTCAGGTTCAGAGATTTAACATTTAAAAACATGATCGATGTAATGTCACAACACATTTTTTTTTTTTTACATTAAACCCCATAACAGTATATTTAGTGGTTAAAATGAGTCCTATCTTTACAAAATTAAAACACTGCCTACAAAAATGCACCAATAATAATAATCTGATAAAATATTTAGAATATACAAAACAATCTTAGTGGGTCCATTCTTCATAATGAGTACTTTTACATATACACACACATATGTAATATATATACATACATATATATACACACATATGTAATATATATACATACATATATATACACACACATATGTAATATATATATATATATATATATATATATATATATATATATATATATATATATATATATATATATATAACATGTCTCACATAACACAATGAAAATAAATAGGCAAACAAAGCAAGAAGCACAAACGTGAGAAGAGAGGGAAGAGGAAAGAAAAAAGAGAAAATAAATAAATAAATAAATGAATAAAACAAACAAAAAAAACAACCTACAGTTCATTTAGCTAACGGTCCATCTAATAACACCCACTGTTACAATCCACATCTCCACATAAAAGGAAATCCACATAATGAAACATGCATAGAACTGCAGCTTCCAGCATGTGCAATGCAAACACATTTACCCAGAATATCATTACCCATTACAAAGTCAATAAAAAAGCGAGGCTTTATTATTAACTCCTCCAGAAAAAAAAGTTTAACAGCTCAATATCTACAAAAGAGGTTTATAGGAGGAAGTTTTCATCAAACTCCTTTCAGAGAAATATCTATAATCCACTTCAAATTACATAACACCTAAAAGACCAAATAGAAAACACAATATGGTGGATTTAAAAAGGGAAAAAAAAGAATGAATGGTATTTTGAAAAAAATGCACCAATTCAGGGTTATGTCCTCACGTAATGAAAGACTCCTTGAGAAAGATGAAACAGTGTGAAGTTGCCTCACGCCTGTCAACTCCTAGAAGTGAATTTAAAAGCAGAGAGGACAAACTGACACGCAGAACTGAGCTGAACTCAGTAATTTAGTCAGAGAGTGTCAAGTAGCTAACACCCCAACACTCTCTCTCTCTCGTTAAATCTTAAAAAAAGGCGCCCGGGCATCTTGGAGCACACAGAAATGTCACCGCTTTGTCCGGGGAGCAGAGAAGAAGCTGCTGCACAGCTGGCTGCAGTGGCCCACTTCCTCCATCATTACACATTAATCTAATACAAAAACTATGAGCTGTGGTGCTTCGCATGTTTCTCCAAAGAGTCATTCATTTTTCAGCGCTCACGAGTAACTCGCTCAGTGTGGCCCAAATTTGAATTCTTAATAAAGCAGTGTAATGCTACTCCAGCGTGTAATTGGGAAGCCACTCAGTGAGCCAGAATGATTGTGGCACAGATGTCTGCAGCACCGAGTCCAAAATGCCTTCACCGAGTGTGTGCATGTGTGCAAATGTGAGTGTGTGTACTGTATGTTTGTGCATATGTGGGACTAAAATAGACAGAAAGTACAGGAGAGTTGGGGCTGTCTGCACGTGAGAGTGAGAGCAGCCTGGCTTATTGGGCTAAAATAGACACAAAATGACTGATAAAAGACACAAAAAGACACAAAATGACTAAAAAAAGTCATTAGGCTAAAAACGACACAAAATGACAAAAAAAAAAGACACAAAATGACCAAAAAAGGAAAACAAAATGACTGAAAAAAGACACAAAAAGACACAAAATTACTAAAATAAAAGACACAAAAATGACAAAAAAAATACACAAAATTACCAAATTGTTACGCTAAACACACAAGACACAAATACAATACAGTCACACTACAAGAAAAGTCAAGAAAAGCACATGAGAGTGAGCGCAGCCTGGCTTATTAGCCTAAAAAAGACACAAAATGACTGAAAAAAGACACAAAAAGACACAAAATGACTAAAATAAATACACAAAATTACCAAAATTGTTACGCTAAACACACAACACACAAATACAATACAGTCACACTACAAGAAAAGTCCAAAATGCCTTCACCGAGTGTGTGCATGTGTGCAAATGTGAGTGTGTGTACTGTATGTTTGTGCACATGTGGGACTAAAATAGACAGAAAGTACAGGAGAGTTGGGGCTGTCTGCACGTGAGAGCGAGAGCAGCCTGGCTTATTAGGCTTTAGCCTAACTGGAGCATGATCCATTAAAGTATGATGTGCTATATGTAATTAACATGTGTAAAGCAGTTGTGCAGGCACCTGTCTCTGTGAATTTACATAACGGCACATTTCTTATCTCCAGCACGTTAAAGATTGGACGCAGTCGGTGTGAAATTCCGACCTTCCCTCCGCTGTAAAGATGACAAAACAATCCCTACTTTGGCAAAGTTTAATTGATAAATGTGAAGCTTGGGAGCTTCTGGGGTTTAAAGGGAAGTGTTGCATGGGATTGGGGTGTTAAGCAAATTGCTGATGCTGGTGGCATTTCAGAATGGATATGTTAAACATTCGTGTCAGAGTCGAGGTGTACAGAGACGTCAATTTCTGGATCTGTTCAACCAACAAAATTATTCCTCTCTGAATTCTAAGAGAAGACTGAAAGCGGATGTGGTTGGTATTAAAAGTAATGCTAACTTTATATCCGTCACCTCTAAAAACAGTGTTTTACAACTTTAAAAGACAAAGCAAAGGGTAAAATGAAAACATAAAGATGCAAAAGTATAGTGGGGAGAAGAATAATGAAAAGAAATTAAATAAAAAGTGTGTAATGGAGCTATATAATGTGTTATTTCCACTTTTTAAATTGAATTACTGACATAAATAAACTTTTCTATGATATTCTAATTTATTGAGATGCACCTGTATTAAGTGTTTATATAACAACGAAAATTACTGGTATGAAAATAGTTGAGACATATAAATAAAAAAGAAGATGACATCACATAAAAAGCAAATCTATAAAAATGGCTCAAATGGGGTCAACTAAAAAGTGCTTTGGATAAAAGCGCTATATAAGTGCAGTCCATTAACTATTTACCATTTATAACTTGTCCACTATGTAGCTCGGAGCCAGATCCAGAGGAGAGATAGTAATTTGGAAGAAACCTGCCAACTTGAGCATCTATAATGTTAACGATCAATTCATCGATTAATTTATGTTTTTATACATACTCCATAATGTATGAATACATGCATACATGGGCAAAATAAAAGATATATATACAGGAATATGCAAAAGCCTGTTTTGATAACAGACGCTTTTATTTTGAAAGGACAAAAAGAGACTTCCTGTTGATCTGTAAAACTAACTCAAGTGAGATGATACTGTAAAGATAACGTCCAGGAGTTCAATGTTTTATGTTTTAGACCCCGAAGAGGCATGAGGTTAGTTTTCACAGTAATCTTGCATATTTAAATGTGTTTTGTGTTTTAAATCAGTTTTGGATCAAATTAAATCTAATAATTCATGCTAGCAAGGTTTGATACAGTAAGCTAGTTTTGCTCCAATTAATCCTCTTGTATTTCTGTGTGTTTTATTATTGTTATTGCAACTTTCAGTTTGCAAACTGTAGCTTTATCCAACTTAATTCTCAGCTCATTGGCTTATTGACGTACGGCTGCAGAACTGAACGCTCGGCAGTGTTTCAGTTCAGTGATACTGATACACAGGCAGAGACACAATTAAAATTAAAAAATACACAGATCAATTGAAAATTCCACATGATCAACCAAATTCTTAACGACCATTAATCGATCATCGATCAGTTATTCTCATCCCTAAGTGCTTTTAAAGCAATCAGTAAATTCTTAAAATCAACTCTTAATGGAACAGGGAGCAAATAGCCAACAGGGTATTTGGCGTTAAATTCAGGCAAATGTTGTATTTTATAATCTAATTTATCACCAATCGTTGTTATGCCTTCAAAGCCTCAAACTGATTTAAAATAAGCATAACATTAAATCTAAAATATATTTCTATATCCTCATAATGTACCTTTAATCTCTCTCTCTCACTTTTGTTTTTCTTTAATTTTTACCAAGATTTTACCACATTTTAACGCATTGGCGCTGAAAAAACAACAATGTTTTATGCAAGGCTCAGTTTTGCATTGAAAAGAAAAAAAAAGAGAAACTACAGAACTACAATATTTACAGGAAAAATATGATGCTGCATCGGGGTTTATATTTTGACAGTTTTTAAAAATAATAATAATAATACATTATTTATAAGCACCTTTCTAACACTCAAGGACATTGTACAATAGTTTGAACGAGACAAAATGGAATGAAAACAAGACACAAGATATAAAACTAAACAAAGAAAGAGCTGAGCGGTTACAGAAAAAGGTGCAGATAAAGACTACAGGTTCACATTTCTAAGCTTCATTTTGATGTAAAAGTTGCATGAATTTACAAGAAATCCAGCTGTCACACCAGACTTTTGTCTGACTAATTACGCATGTGACGCATTCTTGATTTGAGAGTTTTACTCAGTGAAAGTCAGGAACTAGTGATGAATGGGATATGTTTCGGTAAACTTGCTGTAAAATATTCCAGGTTTGGGCAGGTGGGTCAAAAATTGGCAAAGGAGCGCTCAGAATAACTTAAAAGCTAAGAGAAACATCGCTTCAAGTAGTCCACTTTCCACCCCTTCATGCCCTCTCTTTCTCTCAAAACACAAACAAACAAACAAACACACACACAAACACACACTCTCCAAGGTACCGTGCAGAGTTGATCGTTGCCTGGGGCAACAACAGAATATACTGGTCGATTTTCAATGATTCCACAATGATAAGAATTGATTTAAAGCAACATCAAACATGGCTTTTCTTCCTCTGAACCGTGACACAATATCTGTTTCCTACAAAATATCTTCTCTCCGGAATATAATGTATTCAAGGTACATCCCTGTGTCAGAGGTTCAATCAGAAAAATAGAGCGTATCAAGAGGGTTTCCCTGACAGATGAACAGTTCTCGTGCCTTTGTAATCTCACCAAGTGGCTGGCACAGGCAGGTAATTTTCCAGTGAAACGAGATTAATGAGATAGACGATAAGAGAGCCATTTGAGCAGGTCTGTTGCTAAAGATGCTGCATGCAAATTCACACAATGTCCATCCTTGAGACTCCCCCCCCCCTTTTTTCTTTTCTCTTCAGTGTGATTACGGTTCAGTTGGATCCACTCAAAGTGAAAAGACAGCTGTGATGAAGTGGATCTCGTTAGCGAAGCCTCTGTTCAGGCGGCGGCCACGATCTGACACTTGTCGTCTGGAGCACATTATCAGGAGGTGGTGGCAACTACCTGTGTTATAGTTTAAAGTAAGTCTCCTAAAATGTGTTTCCTTCATTTTACACTGTTTTTTTCATTGGATGTAGGTGATTTTGGCATGTCCCACACACTGCTCCGCCTACTACACGTGGCCAAGACCAAAGAGATGATCATCGATTTGTGGAGTGTGTTTGGAGCCAGCGGCAGTAGTGCAGCAGTACAAACATCTGGGCACTGTCCTGGATGACACGCTGAAATTTGATGCAAACACTGACCGTGTATGTACAAAGGTGAACCGGAGTCTGTTCTTTTTAAGAAAGCTGTGCTTTAATGTAGACAGGACTCTAATGAAAACAACCTGGTCTCACAGAAATCCGTGAAATAGCCACGAATTTCGCTTAACTCAAAATCCGTGGAATAGCCACGGAATTGCTCAAATTTCCGTGAAACTGACACGGATTTCGCTACAATGCAAGTTAATGACAGTCATATCCCGTGGCTATTGGTTTGTTCCAAGTCACGTGACTTTCAAGGTCCCAGCGGTCAGAACAAAAAACATGGCGGACAGTGAAAAATCAATATTTTGACTTAGTTTCTGCATAAAAATGGATTTTGATCTAATTTCTAGCGAGAAATATATGTTTTATTTTCTAAATATTCACTCAGTGAATGTACATAATCACTTTGTATGTTGGAATAGCCACGGGATATGACTGTCATTAACTTGCATTGTAGCGAAATCCGTGTCAGTTTCACGGAAATTTGAGCGATTCCGTGGCTATTTCACGGATTTCTGTGAGACCATGTTGAATGAAAATGTTTTATCCGGCTTTTCTGTACTTTCCTTTAATGTTAGCTGTTGGTTTGGACCAGGCGGCAACCTCCTGGTCTGAGCAGGGAGGCAAACCATTAAGCTGCATTCTACTGAAAATTCCAGCAGGGGGCGCTAAGTTTAGCTGCAAAAAAAATCAGCCCATTCATTTCAGTGCAAAATGAGAAAACTTCTCACTTGATTTATTACCTCAGATTTTTTTTCAGGACAACACTATGGTCTCAATCGTTAGTAAAAAATCTTCTTCAAGACAATTTGATGTTAATAGTTCTAATAATGGCCCCATTTAGAAGAAAATAGAAGATAAAGAATTGTATGATTTGGGGCGTGGCTACCTTTGATTGATAGGTGGCTAACAAGGCGAGCCGTCATCAGGAGAGAAGCAGAACAATGAGTATATAACGTTATATAGATATAAAAAAGGATGTTTAGCGGTTTTGTCTCATAACTTTAATCCTTTCACTCTATTTTCCCGTAATGACTTTAAGATAGTTTTGTCTCCTGGCTCCAATCATACCTCCCCGACAGACAGCAATTCATCAACATTAACAACTGCAAATCCTCCACTGCTCCCCTCTTCCAAGGTGTCCCCCAAGGTTCAGTTCTCGGTCCCCCTCTCTTCATAATTTACATCCTTCCCATTGGTCACATCATCCGCCGCCATGGATTCCATTTCATTGCTTTGCAGACAACATCCAGCTCCACATTTCTAACAAAGTAATCCCTCCTGCCACCCACTCTACCCTCACCAACTGTATCACTGAAATAAAATCCTGGCTCCAAACACACTTTCTCAAACTCAACAGCGACAAATCGGAAATCATCATCATCGGTCCCAAACCTCTCAATAAACCCACCATAACTTCTCCCTCTCCATTGACGGCTCCACTGTGCTCCCTTCTCCTCACATCCGTAACCTTGGTGTCCTCTTCGATCAAACCCTCTCCTTCAACCAGCACATCAAAAACATCACTAAAACAGCCTTCATCACATCCAGACTCTACTGCAACAGCCATTTAGCTGCAGTAGCTAAACTGTACGGCTTCACAAGGGTCTTCGTATAAACAATCTTCCTATCCTGTGAGACCGCTTTTTCTTTTCCTCCATCGATTTTTATTTATTTTTTGGTATCTGTTTGTATGTTATGCTATGATGTTTGTTTGTTGTGTATGGACTCTTAATTTTACTGTAGTAAAGTAAGTGTTGCGTCATGTCTTGTGGTTCATGTTTGTTAGAGTTTGTGATTGTATATGTGTTGTGACTGTATTGACGGTTGTTGTTGTTGTTGTTTTTGTTTTGTTGATGATCTCGGAGATGGACAATTTGATTTAATGTTTGGACTCCAGAGAGAATAGCTATGATAATGTGCTGGTGCTAATGGGGATCAAATAAATAAATAAATAAATAAATAAATAAATAAATAAATAAATAAATAAATAAATAAATAAATAAATAAATAAATAACAGCCTGCTCTACGGTTCACCATCCAAAACAGTCAAGAAACTACGATACATCCAAAACCAACATGGTCTCACAGAAATCAGTGAAATAGCCACGGATTTCGCTTAACTCAAAATCCGTGGAATAGCCACGGAATCACTCAAATTTCCGTGAAACTGACACGGATTTCGCTACAATGCAAGTTAATGACAGTCATATCCCGTGGCTATTCCAACATACAAAGTGATTATGTACATTCACTGAGTGAAGATTTAGAAAATAAAACATATATTTCTCGCTAGAAATGTGATCAAAATCCATTTTTATGCAGAAACTAAGTCAAAATATTGATTTTTCACTAAAAATGAGTGAACTGTCCGCCATGTTTTTTGTTCTGACCACCGGAACCTTGAAAGTCACGTGACTTGGAACAAACCAATAGGAACAAATATCCATGGAATAGCCACGGGATATGACTGTCATTAACTTGCATTGTAGCGAAATCCGTGTCCGTTTCACGGAAATTTGAGTGATTCCGTGGCTATTCCACGGATTTTGAGTTAAGCCAATCCGTGGCTATTTCACGGATTTCTGTGAGACCAGGTTCTCCAAAACTCTGCTGCTCGTCACCTCACTAACTCTCGTACCCGTGACCACATCACTCCTGTCCTCCATAACCTCCACTGGCTCCCGATCCCCCAGAGAATCCACTTCAAAGTCCTTTCCATCACCTACAAAGCCCTCCATAACCAGTTTACCCCCTACCTGTCTGTCACCTTATGGTGATATTGACTCAGAAGGACACAACCGTTTAAATTTTGCCTACAGCACAAAAAAAAAGCCTAAAAGGATACTTGAATAAAGCCATAATATTCCTGACAAAATGTCTCCAATTTCTAAAAATCTATCCGGATTATTGTTCGCAGAGAGAAATAAAAAACCCTGACAAAAATTTTCCGTGTTGGTGTTCCGAATTTTCTACATTACAACGTCAAGTCAGTACATTGGGGATTTCCATACAAATGGCTTTCTTCTCGGCCCAGATCTCTATCTCTTTATTCTGCAGCCAAGAGATGAATCCTTCCTTCATTTATCTTTAATTGGATTTCCAATATAAACTTGTTATCCTTCAGAGGGCCCTTTATGTCTCCCTCCCCGCACTCCAACTTTCTGGGGGTGACATTAGAAGCTTTGCTCGGCTGCTGCATTATTCATGGAGCCGACCCACACACCCACAGCCAACAAAACGGACCACAACAAGAAGGAATATCCTCTGAAAGATCCGTTCAGCTCTCTCTTGATCCATTTCCCGCGCAGCTTGACGCACTTTAATTCCCTCCCACAATAACATTTAAAAAGAGTGATAAAGCATGATAATGGTGGGTAGAGGCAAAATATCTGTTTCAATGCAATTTTCAACATTGTTCACCAAACTGGAAAGTTCATCTCTTGAGCACTACTCCTGTGAGTTTATAAACTGTTCCCATTTACTTCTTTCAGCTTTGGGAGTTGACTTGCATGAACTTGTGTGGGCTGAAAAGTACTTTATCCCAGCATGCATTTTGCATCAAACAGCAGCAAAGAGTGGGGGCAGACAGTCGAATACACAACTGTTTAAGCCTTTTTAAAAACTTTGGTTCAAATCTTAAGTATTCCTCCATAACATTAAAACATTCATGAATAAATAAGTAACAGTAAACGTTTAGATAAAGTGTCTGTGTGGGTTTTATTTAGGAGTTTAACACACAGTTATCGCCTCACATCTTGTCTTTTTATAGTTCACATTCATGTCTGTTCAGTAGAGGTGGGGGAAAAAGTCTATACAGCTGAAGTGAGATGAATAGACTGAGAATTTTCTCTTATCTGACAAAACAATTCTCGATTGAATGGGACACAAAATGCAGTTAAACAATTAAATAGCAATATATTGTATCACAATACTCACCATATCGCAATGCTTAAAATCGCAATAATATAGTATCGTGACTCAAGTATCGAGATAAAATTGTATCGTGGGGCCTCTGCTGATTCCCACCTCTACTGTTCAGACTCATATAATATGTTTTGTAGACTTTCGGGGAATGTAACATCTTCAACCCTTGTAGAACCTGATAATGTAATAAATTCCCGTTAATGTAATAACCCCGTTAATGTAATAAAAATCTGCACTTGTCCAGTGAAAATGTAATAAAACCTGATAATGTAATAACTTCCCAATAATGTAATACACTTTTAACCAATAATGTAATAAAGTATTACATTAATGGGAGGTTATTACATTATCAGGTTTTATTACATTTTCACTGGACTCAAGTGCAGATTTTTATTACATTGACGGGATTTTATTACATTATCAGGTTCTACAACCCTTCCTACTATAGACCAGTTTTAGGGAGGACACGGGATCATTAGGGGGACACAGCAGGTCAACAGTACATGTCACGTGTGTCTGTTTTAATTAGATACCAATATCTTCATTAAAACTGACCCTGCTGCAGCCTCTGAGTTATTGGGAAATCAGCAGAGGATGCCGGCATCCTCGAAGAGTTCAAGAGGTTGGAGAGGAGACTCTGACCCTTGAGTGTGGTATTTGGTGTGTAGTCCACAAATGTGCATTTGTCTGTTTTTCAGTATGTTCAAGAAATTGATTTGAAGATTGCACTGATGACCTTTAAAGTCTTTTACAGTTTAGCTCCCACTTTAACCCTTCTAGTGCACAACATGGGTCAAAAACGACCCACATTAATTTCCATGTTATTTAATGCTGCTGTGTGTTTCTGTGCTCTATCTTTTGATAACTTATTTCATGATTGAATATTCAAGTATTCTTTAAATATCTTGTTTTTGATAACAATAGATCATTTCCTTTGCTTAGATTTCATTTCCTTTCCTTTTGCTTCTCATAATTTATGAAGAAAAAAAGGTTTTGTATTATTACATAGCTAACTACTTGGCTAAGTAGCTTGCTAAGCTAACTTCTTGGCTAAGTATTTAGTTTTTATCTTATTTTATTGTTGGTGATGTTGGATTTTATCTGCTGAAATGTTTAAATCTTGATTCAACCATGTAAAGTATGTAAATGACTGTTTAAATAAAACTATTTTATTATTACTATTATCTCAAAATGTTCAACTGTTCACGTGTCAACAAAGATTTTTTTTCGGTGCGTGACGAATTTAGATATCAAAGATGTTGTAATATTCCCAAATAATAATTGAATATTTGCTCTGACTTTGTATCAATGACGAGACATAATTTCTCTTTAAAGATAAACTAAGGTTTCAGTGTCTGAATTGAAATATTTGTTGCTGCCAAATTCTTCTGGTTTAGCTGAAGGCAAAGCTGTGGCTCTTTTCTCAGTTGCCTTTGTGTACTTTTGGCTTCTTAAACATGCAGATCTTGCCACTTAAAAACAAATGTGTGGTGCATGATATCGTTTTTATTGCAAATGTACCTGGTAGAGTTAAAAAAAACCTGTTGAATGTAACACATTTGTAGAGCTTTATTCCAGTGGGTAGATTCTCTCTGCTTTTCCCTAAGACATCATTATTTATCAATGCAGTGCTTTCAGCTCCTTCTGATATCTGCAGCCCCAAGAGAGAAGCAAGCCGCCACTGGGAGAAAAGGAAAATTAGCATTTAAGAAAGAAAGAAAACAATTAATAAGTGGTTCAAGCCTCCCACACTTGAGCCCCTGCTTGGTTGTGGAGACGTCAACTCACCTAACCCCCATCAGGCCTGTGTGTGGGTGCGCTAGACTGGCACCGGCTATAAGTAAGCCAGCCAGAGATCCTCGGCTCTAACAGCTTGGCAGAGAGGTAATCGAGGCCTTTCTGTGCACTCTCCAACAGACAGCATTGAGTATTGAAGTGTGTGGGCGAGTGGAGGCAGGAGAGGCGGCTGAACGGCCGCCAGAGCCGAGATAACAAGGTAAATCAGCAACCTGAATACAGGTTCTGGGAGAGTCAAATTAAATCTTAAATGGCTGAGATGAAGGCGTGACGGTGTTTTCAGATGCAACATGTTAAATGTATATACACAGAATTTACAAGCCTCCTTGTAAAAAAAAAAAAAAAATCTTATTTACTGTAACAAAACATCCCACTGTGCATGTTAGATGCTCCAACGCAGATAATTCATAAACACCTTAACCCTTTATAGGGCACTCATTGAAATACTTTCAAATTCCAAATTTCAACCCTAGGGAATATTGGAGGATATCGCATATGGCCAGAATGTGTAAAAAACAACAACATGCGGACCCAGGGGAGGGGGGTCATATTTTGAGAAAAAGGTTACAAATTTATGAGAGAAAAAATCTCAAATTAACGGTAAAAAAGTTACAGATTTATAACAAAAAACATCACAAATTTGTGACCAAAAAAATCTCAAATCAATGGTAAAAAAATTGACAAGATTAAAGTGGCAAATCTACAAGAAAAAAATGTGCAGATTCATGAGATTCTCCACTTTTTTCTCGTAAATCAGCGACTTTTTTCAAGCAGATTTGCAACTTTAATCTAGTAAATTTGCAACCTTTTTCTCAAAATATTACCACAGAGAGACATGGGGACCTCATTTAGATATCCACTGAAGTTATCAAATATAGTTATTCGCCCGATAAAGGGTTAAGGGGAAATAAAAAAAGAAGTGCAATGAAAAAGAAGCACAAGCAGTCTAACAATCTTACAGGATTCAGCCAGACGTTTTCGAAGAAAGTGCAATTATAATAATGATCTAAACCACCTGTTGTAAACATCTTCTCCAATTTATCCTGCTGTAACGTTGACCTAATGTTCCGACTATAACTGCACATTTTTCCACTGCATAGATGGATAATTAAAGACATGGGTGAAATCAATTTTTGGTTTAACCTCCTAATAAAGCAGTTCAGATCTTTTTGGCTAATCAAGAGATAAAACTATGCAGTATTTATCAAAACAAATTATTATGAATACAAACAGCATCAGCAGAATCACAATTTTCATGTTTCCAATCTCAGTCGTCTTCTAACAACTCACTACATCGCTCTCACAACCTCTTATGAGGGTCATGCCCCTAAAAACACTAAACCACTGACTTGTTTGGCTGTAAGTGGAAATAGCCACCCTGATGAACCACCGCTTTGAAGCCTCAAGTTTAGTATTTCAGTCATCGCTATCCTGTTTTTGTTTTTTTGTGGCAAGACTTGCAGCCTGACTGCTCCTGGCTCCTGGCAAAGTCCCTGTTAAATGCCACCTGAATGGGTAAAAAAAGGTTGGGGAAAAAAGCTTCTAACAGAAGGAGTTGTCAGGCCAAAATGCATGCATGAGGCTTTATTTGAAAGGTAACATCTCCTCGTTAGCTGCCATAATTTAAGATAAACCAAAAACAAGTTCCACGACTAAGCATACAAATTGCTACGGCTCTTATTGACTGGTCGCTAAGGTAATGACCTGTCAATAATAAACTAATATAAACTAATCTAACTCTGCTCTCACCTCCCCAACTCCTGTTAGTTTCATGACCTTGGTATCAAAGTGTGTAAGTTCTAGTGTAGCATTAGTTTGAACATCGTGGAGGAGTTGTACTCGTCTGTTAGAGCAGATTAATATGACCCATATTTCCGTTTTCCTTTCTCCTTAGATGGCGCCCAATGGTGGCTGTTGTCATTGTGACAGGACCAAAAGAGGTAGCAAGCAGTATAAAGAGTGAAAAAGTCCAGACAGGGAAGAAGTCAGGGGCGATGGACGCGTCAAACAAATATAAGACTTTCAGTTTTTGTAACTTAGATACATAACTACGTTACCATATATGTACGAGACATATTGTATTTACATAGGATAGATTAAGGTGCTTATTTGAACCTAAACAATGATATTTTCCTTAACCGAGCAGAGTAGTTTTGCTGCCTGAAACCAACCAAGTCATTCTATTGGCTAGAATATAATTGGCTTTACTTTCAGACTAGGTCCGCCTCTTTTAGCATATATGGTCACGCCTACAAAAAACAAATTGAAACAGATTGTATTTCTCCTTTAATCCTTAATAGGGCACTCATTGAAATACTTGCAAATTCCAAATTTCAACCCTAGAGAGTATTGGAGGATATTACATACAGCCAGAATGTGTAAAAAATTGCCACTTTAAATCTCTTAAATCTGCAACTTTTTTTCTTGTCGATTTGCCACTTTAATCTAGTAAATTTGCAACTTTTTTCTCAAAATATTACAGAGTACGACTGTTTCTTGCAGATTTTTCCCCAAATTTTTACATCGGAGGTCCAGGTCAATAAAGTTAATATTATTATATTATTTTCATACTGATTGGTCAGATGTCATGGTGTCACCGTCTGTGACGTGGCCTGATCTTTGCTGATTAGCTGGAAGAAAAATCCATGTGGTTCTACGACATCACAAAGAGACATGGGGACCTAATTTAGATATCCACTGAAGTTACCAAATATAGTTCTTCGCCCAATAAACGGTTAAAGACGTCCTTGATGTGAGCAGCTGAATGGTTTCACTTACTGCACGTCTCCTCCGCCTCATCAGAGCCATCGGGACACTCTGGTTCCCCGTCGCACCGCCAACGTCCCGGGACACACTGGCCATTTAAGCAGGCGAACTCTGCAGGGGCACATGTCTTCCTGGCTGCTCACAGAGACAGAAAAACACCGAAGAGAAGAAAAGTGAGGACAGGCAGACAATAGGACAGGCTGAGAGCAGAAACAGTCTGCAGCAGGACTTCATCTCTGTCATGAAACTGGTCACATTATGTGAATCATCCCTCTCATAAAACGAGATTAAGCTCATCATCTCTCACATTATGTGGCCCTTTCCTTCGCTCGCTCTCATGATATGCCTCTCTAATTATCTCCACTTTCCCCTTTTTTCTTGACTCTTGTTCACTGTGCTGTCTCCCCCTCCCCTCCCCTTCTCCTCCCTTCATCTGCTGATCTCAAAAAGTCTAATCTCTCCTTCAGGTTTTCCATCACAGAGCAGTGAAATGGAGGCTGATTGCTGAACACCGCAAGCTCAGGAAGGTTAAACCTTTTACCTCCCAAACCTGTTTACCACGGAAAAAAGCTACAAGCCAGCAAGGCCACGGGCTGATAAACATGTCAAGCGTGCTGAGAATTGGAAATAAAAAAAAAAACATGTCAGGAAAAGGATCCTGTTTAAGCAGTAAGAAGAAAAGTGAGTGATCAAAACTTTCACGTAGCAGCCCAGAGCTTATCACGCTAGCTACCTTAATCGTGCAAACCCACAGTGTTCAAACATGCATTTCACACACATAGAAACACATTCTCCACCTGTAGCCACCAGGCTGCATGCTTAGCCAGCGAGCCAGAAGCAGATAGAGGTCAGAGCCATTCGATTTCCTCAGCCTGTTACTCCAAGAGGACCTTCAGTATGGTCTAATAAATCACTGGCTAAAGGGCCCTCAGCTGAGCTCTCTGGTGTTGTTACACAGCCACGACTGTTCCTAAACTGGCCCCATCTTGGCTCTGATGCTGCAAATTAGATATAGCGTTTAGAGATGTGCAGGGAGCTTAAGCTTAGCTGAGGGGCTGGAGGGAAAGAAAGAAAGCAGGCAGCGATTTTCCAAGAGTCTGCGTTTGCTGTGCTCGCACTAATCTAACTCGGCTCTCACCTCCACAACTCCTGGTTCTTTCATGACCTTGGTATCAAAGTGTGTAAGTTCTAGCGTAGCATTAGTTTGAACATTATGGGGGAGTTGTACTTGAGTTAAAATGCAGACCGTCCTCTAGGGCAGCTACTCTCAACCTTGGGGTCGGGACCCCAATTGGGGTTTCTGATTTCTGGGGGTCGCCAAATCATTTTGGAAGTCAGCTATGTCTCCTGTCTCCTGTGTTAAAGTGTTCATGTGTTAATGTGTTTTAGTCTTTTTGGTCACTTAATGTCTGTTTTTTTGGTCATTTTGTGTGTTATTTGGTCATTTTGTGTCTTTTTTTGATCATTTTGTGGTCAATTTGTGTCTTTTTTGGTCATTTTGTGGTCAATTTGTGTCTTTTTGGTCATTTTGTTTCCTTTTTTTGTCATTTTGTGTCTTTTTTTAGTCATTTTGTGTCTTTTTTTGGTAATTTTGTTTCTTTTTTGGGTGATCTGAACTGTGCGTGTGAGATTCTGTTCAGTGAGCGGGGGTCGCGGACAACATGCATGTTAAATTGGGGGTCGCAACTCAAAAAGGTTGAGAACTACTGATCTAGGCCTGTGCATCTTCACTTGTCTCACGATTCGATTACTGATTCGATAATTGCATCGAAATGGCCGTACGCCCACTTTCTGTCATACATTCGTTTGATAAATGAGGGCCAATCATTCACACTCACATACACTCCTACGGGCAATTTAGAGTCACCAATGAAACCTAAGCTGCATGTCTTTGGACTGTGGGAGGAAGCTGGAGAACCCGGGGAGAACATGCAAACCACACAGAAGAGCAGTGGGCCGGAGCCGAACCAGCGACCCTCTTGCTGACCACTACTCGTGTACACGCTATGTTATGACTTTACACTCAAAATTAAGATCATCTTATTTAGCTGTTGTAGCAGGCTGCTAAAACAAAAATGTTACATTTGTATCTCTTAAAAAGAAAAAAGATTTCCTTTATTAGTCCCGCAACAGGGAAATTTCAAGAGTTACAGCAGCAAAGTGGATAGCAAAAAACAATATATAGTAGAAAGCAGTAAAAGCTAGAAATATAAGCAAATAAACAAGTAAAAATAAAACAAAGTATAAACAATTTACAATATAAACAAGTAGAAATATAAAAAAGTATCAACAATTAAAACTACAATAAAAAAATAATTAAATAATTCTAAAAAACACCCAATTCTTTTACAAATTGCGCTGACCTTTACTGCCCCATATTAGATAGATAGATAGATAGATAGATAGATAGATAGATAGATAGATAGATAGATAGATAGATAGATAGATAGATAGATAGATAGATAGATAGATAGATAGATAGATAGATAGATAGATAGATAGATAGATAGATAGATAGATAGATAGATAGATAGATAGATAGATAGATAGATAGATAGATAGATAGATAGATAGATAGATAGATAGATAGATAGATAGATAGATAGATAGATAGATAGATAGATAGATAGATAGATAGATAGATAGATAGATAGATAGATAGATAGATAGATAGATAGATAGATAGATAGATAGATAGATAGATAGATAGATAGATAGATAGATAGATAGATAGATAGATAGATAGATAGATAGATAGATAGATAGATAGATCGATCGATCGATCGATCGATCGATCGATCGATCGATCGATAACTTTATTCATCCCCGAAGGGAAATTCCGTTGTCACAGCAGTCCGGTATTCAATTAATCAACACTCCTGTGTTACGTGTTCTATCTGGCATATCAGTTGACATTTCTAGCAACAAAGACGTCGTCTCATCTCAGTTATAACAGTTTAACTGGACTCCTCAGAAGCATTTTAGTGAGTCAATCAAACTGCAAACCTGTTAATGTACTCAGAACAAAAGTGTAGGGGACATGTCCATCTATAGAGCCATTTTCTGAGTCATGCTGCTTTCAGGTTTTTTTTCCTCTGGCTGTCTTTCAATGCACATAAAAACCCACTGAAATGTAATTCTCACACTTACAGTATGGGTCATTTAAGAGTTATCTATGATGTGACTGTAAGTCTTTTACTGCAGCTATGGCACAGGATAGAATACCACCAAGAAGCACTCAGATTAGAAACGGCTTGTCTCTAATTCTAAATCTTCTTTAATTGCCCCATTCTCAATTATCTCCCGTGTCAGAGTGCCAAAGTCAAAGCGATAACGGCTCAGCTCGGCTTGTTGACGATATGAAAAGAAATTATGAAACGTCTAATAGCGTCGCTCTAATAGGACACGTGTTTCGGTAAATGTGTTTTCTGCCTGTAACCACAATCAGTGGCCCTTGTTTCATTTCACTAGAAAAATGTAAATTATCTTCTTTCGCCTTTTCAGCAAAACGTAATGAAGTGACCCCATTAAACTTCCTAGACAAACATCCCCCTCTCCTCCCTTTTGTTCCTCCAGGTCTCTTTCTTCTCTAAACCCCGAGCCTCTAAGCTCGTCACCACTGGAAAATAAACAAAAAACACATTTTTGATTACTGTTTTCTGAGATCACATAAAGCGTGTAGGTTTTCCGGAGAAAAGCTTAAGTGCCACTTGTGTCCTCATTAGGCAGCAGGAATGTGGGCCTTTGTTAAAGGTGAAGACAGATGATTATGGGCCAAACGAGGATTGTCACTTCCTTTTAACCAACACCTCCCTCAAGTGTATGAACTCATTAGTGGTGTGCTCACATTTTGAAGAAAAAAAATGGGGGAAAAACAAACTCGGGTGTTTCCTGTAACGCAGACGAGCATGTATTAGCATAAGGCATGCACGTTTTCTAAACCTATTTATCACTAATGTAAGTAGGTGTGGCGCTGTAAGGAAAAAGACACCCTGAGGTATAATACCAGGTTTAAAGGAAACAGAATAATTAGATTCATACAATTCTGCAAATACAACATATTTCAAATTCTTATTCCATTAATTAAACGGTGGGTCCCTTATTTTTTCTAGGTTTTTATATCATTTTGTAGCTTCCCAGTAGTTTTTCTTATGTATTTAATTCCAAACAGGCACATATTGGCATATATGTTTTGTGTGAAAATGCTATTTTCTAGGGATGGGCATTTAAAGTAATTTTCATATTCGAGTACTCAATGATTTGTAAAAAAAAAAAAGCTCAGAAATTAGTCTTTGATGACGTTTTAAACAGTGGTGGAAAAAGTATTCAGATCCCTTCCTTAAGTAAAAGTACTAATACCACACTGCAGAATTACTCCACTACAAGTACAAGTCCTGCATTCAAAACTTACTGAAGTAAAAGTACAAAAGTATCAGCATCAAAATGTACTTAAGTATGTAGTAAGTATCAAAAGCATTCAATATGCTCCGTGTGGCTCCGTTGGTAGAGAGGTAAACCCACAAATCGGATGGTCGGCGGTTCAGTCCCTGACCATGGCAGCCTACATGTCGAAGTATCCTTGGTCAAGATACTGAACCCCAAATGGCTCCTGATGCTGCGTTCATCAGTGTGTGAATGAATTCCCAATGGTGGCAGGTGGCACCGTTTAGGGTAGCCTCTGCCACCAGTATGAATGTGTGGGTGAACGGGTGAATGAGCGCAGTCTGTAGTTCAAAGCAATTTGAGTGGTCGCAAAGCGATTAGAAAAGCGTTATATAAGTGCAGGTCCATTGACCATTCATGGGCGACCGTGTATATCCTTATCCACAGCCAGTTTGTTTTACGGACAGTGGTCGATACGTTCGTTGTTTGGGGATGCAGAGTACCGGCACAGAAGCAAACCAATGTACTGCTGTGGACGCCAAATGAGTTCGGATCCGAGACAGAAAGTCACACATCAGACAAAAAACTAAGAGATTAAGGCAGGGGTAGACCGACAAAATTACTGTTTTAGTCAAAGGAGTCTGTTGGCTTTGAAGAAAACGATGTGTACTGCTGTGTGAACCAATTTCAAAGAGAAAAACAACCCGGAAAACACTTCCAATAGAGTCGGCCTTCAATCTGACTGAACAGAAAGAGAGATGAAGGCAGAGCTGAGATTCTAAAGAAATGCAACAATCTGTTCCTGACACTTTTTCTGATCGCGTGACAAAGACCTTGAAAACGTATCCGGTACACGGCCTCCGCAGATCAGATGTTTCTCTCCGCGAGTCAGAGCTTCTTACCCAATCCGACTGAGCTCGCTACTCATTTCAGTCGAGGTCTTCAGGGGCCATGGTTCACTTGGCAATAATTACCTAGGCCAGCTCATGCCATCTGCTTGGAATGACTTTCTGTTTTAATTAGGAGCGGGTTTTAAAATGTGAGGCTCGTTGGGGGGGCTGAAGGGGGAAAGTGACAGGAGAATGAGAAGAAGGCAAGTCTTCAGATAGAAAAGCTGAGAAATAAGCAGAAGTGAGTAATAGCGAGAGAGATGGAGAGTGACACACACAGTAATAATGTTTTATGGAATCCTAATGGAAAGTGTGATAGTGAATAAAAACGGGCAATATTACAGTAGATGGCAGGGATAGCACTTAGTCAACGTTAATCTCCAAGACATGTAAACCCACACTCCCACTCCCACACACACACTTACACATTCACACTGTAACCTCCCTGGATGATTAGAAGAAGACTTTTACAAAGCTTTTACACAGCTCCGTTGTATCCAAGAAAAAACACAAACAACAGCAGCGATTCAGCTCGGTGTGAGTCACCTATCGTGAGCATTACAAATGGGACGTGACACAGACAGAATGAGGGCCCTGCACAGGGGAGGTTACCCAGCCATGTTATGTCTCCTGGAGGAGGTGCAGTGGGAAGGAGCTCCACGCTCCGACAACCCCACCTGGAGCTTTCCCCTCTGGGGCCCATGTTGTCGACATTTCACTGCTTCTAATCCTTTTCATCTTTCTTAAACGCAATCCATGTGGATGTGCACGGCAGACCTATATGCTGCATGGCTCTGCAGAGACATTGGGTTGATGTCGAGCTTTACGTGATTATCAGATATGGAGACGTCAGTTTTTCCCCCTAATTGGTTTGACTGATGTATGATTTTCTTCAGCAGCTTTAAGGTGTCAGAGTATAAAACGTACAGTATCAAATGAAATCTGCCTCATCCTTCATCGAGGAGATGCTAACCAGTGGTGAAAGAAGCATTCAGATCCTTCATCAAAAATGAACTTAATGTATCAAAAGTAAGAGTATTCACTATGTAGAATGACTCCACTAAGATTGTTATCTATATTATTGTATAATTATTATTCTTTTTTTATTATATTTATTGGGTTTTTAGAATTAATATGACTCTTTTTGGTTAACTAAACTCACTTAATGTCTCTTTTTTTTGGTCATTTTGTGTGTGTTTTGTTATTTTGTGTGTTATTTGGTCATTTTGTGTCTTTTTTTGATCATTTTGTGGTCAATTTGTGTCTTTTTGGTCATTTTGTTTCCTTTTTTTGTCATTTTGTGTCTTTTTTTAGTCATTTTGTGTCTTTTTTGGTCATTTTGTTTCTTTTTTGGGATGTGCACGGCAAACCTATATGCAGCATGGCTCTGCAGAGACATTGGGTTGATGTTGAGCTTTACGTGATTATCAGATATGGAGACGTCAGTTTTTCCCCCCTAACTGGTTTGACTGATGTATGATTTTCTTCAGCAGCTTTAAGGTGTCAGAGTGTAAAACTTATCAAATGAAATCTGCCTCATCCTTCATCGAGGAGATGCTAACCAGTGGTGAAAGAAGCATTCAGATCCTTCATCAAAAATGAACTTAATGTATCAAAAGTAAAAGTATTCACTATGTAGAATGACTCCACTAAGATTGTTATCTATATTATTGTATATTTTTTTTTAATTATTATATTCATTGGGTTTTTAGAATTAATATGACACATACATTAATGAGGGTTTACATGCCCATATTCTTAGATTTAAAAAAAAGACAAGACCAATAACCACTGAAACAAAGAACAAAACAATGTATAATTATTTTTGATTCATTTCTGTAAGCTTTAATTTATTGTTGTCAAGGTAGGGCTAATTTTAACTATACAGCATATACTTTTATGTGGTGTAATTAGTTCAGTTCAGTTCAGCTTTTTTTTATTTCAAACATGTGCGAGTAACACAACAAAGTAAACTCAAAAACAAACAATTTTAATGAGAATAATCAAAACAAAAATAGCAATAGTCAAAACAAAAGCTATAATGTGAACGCAACATGTCCAAAAAGGAGTAGGATGAAGCATTTGCTTATTTAAACCTACCCCTTCTCCACTGCTCAATTAACATTTTTTTTCCCTAAACATACATATTTACATAATACATATTTACAAAAAAATAGAAAATCAATAGAATTATTTTAATTAATAAAAATGCGTAATACTTTTAAATAAATCTCAACCCAAAATATATATATTTCGGGTTGAGATTTAACATAACATGTCAGGCTCTACTCTCAACATCGTCATCTTCCTGGTCTTCCTCTCTTTGTAGTTTTTATCCGACTATTTTCTCTTTGTGAGTAACTTCGGCATCACGACTTTGACGTTTATTGAAAGCTGCCTTTGGTTTGGAAACAGCTCAGCTTGGTCACCGAAGCAGTTTGGACTGTTAGAGTCACAGCAGCCTTTAGTGGTGCTGATGTGTTATTACTTGCCTTGTGTTACCAATCAGATTTAGTTGTGGACGGGACATTGAGTGAGACAGAGTGAGTGGTGACTACAGATGGAAAAATACGGCTCTTATTTGTTGAATTGGCAATTGGTCGATAAAAAAAAAAGCTCCATCCAGTTTCACTTCCCGACTCTATCCCTGTGAGTCTCTGCTGTTCTGTGTTTAGTGCTAAACTGAGAAGTACAGTCTGACAAAGTCACCAACATGTCTTTAAACTAGGGATGGGAATAATTAATCCATGATCGATTAATGGTCGTTAAGAATTTGGTCGATCACGTAATTTTTAATTGGTCTGTGCATTTTTTATTTATTATTTTATCTCTGACTGTGTATCAGTATCACTGAACTGAAACACGGCCGAGCGTTCAGTTCTGAGGTTGTACGTCAATAAGCCAATGAGCTGAGAATTAAGTTGGATAAAGCTTCAGTTTGCAAACTGAAAGCTGCAATAACAATTATAAAACACACAGAAAAACAAGAGGATTTCCAAACTAGCTTACTGTTAAACCTTAACAGCATGAATTACTGGGTTTAAAAACAAAAAACACACTTAAATATGAAGATTACTGTGAAAACTAACCTCATGCCTCTTCGGGGGTTAAAACATAAAACATTGAACTCCTTGACGTTATCTTTACAGTATCATCTCACTTGAGTTAGTTTTACTATCGACAGGAAGTCTCTTTTCGTTCTTTCAAAATAAAAGCGTTGTTATCAAAACAGGCTTCTTCATAGTACTGTATATATATCTTTTATTTTGCCCATGTATGCATGACGTTATGCATACTGGAGTATGTATAAAACATAGATATTAATCGATTAACCCTCTGGAGTCCATCTATTTATTGAAAATAACATTTTTTATTTACAGTAATAACTTTATTTATATATGATATGTAGACAAGCTGAGAAAGCCAGTTGAAAGTGCATCATAGGAGCTTTCACAGTGTGCCACTGTTTTGTAGTTTTATTATTTATAATTTTTTCTGCTGTTTTTGTGTGTATAAATGGTTTTTAAAAAATGGTACATTTCCATAGACACCTGTGTCTTTTGTTTGTATCTTGGGTTCCTGGCAGCTTTATACTTTGTTAATTAAAATAAAATCTGACTGATCAAGTTTGTGTGGAGAAAAAGGAGCCATACTTGTGATGTAAGGACAGACTGAAAGATGCTGAACAGAGACAGAAATTAATGCATAGTAAGTTGACAAATTTTAACCAAAATCTCCTGGACGTCAGAGGTTTAATTGATAGTTTACATTATAGATGCTTGATGTGACAGGTTTCTTCCAAACTGTTAAAATATTGGTGCAGTTGATTCAGTCACATAATATACATTTTTTCAGTGTGACAAGAATATAGTTTGATGGAAAACACACACAAAAAAAATAGAAAAATGAAATGATTTCATGTCAAATATAGGTAAAGTATGGGTACAAAATATCAAAAAGGAACCTTGAAGAACCTCTGTAGAACTGATGAAACCTCAGAGTGAATATGTATGTGAGTGTGCGGCTCCTGCATGTACATTTTAATGCGTCCTGTCAAGAACTGTGCTCACTCAATCATTCAGTGATGTTGAAGAGCAGAGCAGCAGACAGCCAGCTGACATTCACACACACACATGCACTCCCTAACCCTTTGAAGAAACTTCTTCTTTTTTTTACCATGAAGGATATTAATGACAGCTCTCTCCATTTGGAGGCCATGAGAAGCTTAATAGGTAATGCAGTGATAAGCACATTCTCCTGGGCATTAGAAGACAAATGGCCTCATTAGCTCGGAGTGAAGTAGGGGAGTGTTGTCGAAGCAGGAAACATAATGTATCCTGTTGGCTTAAACCGCCATGCAAATGACTAAACCTTCCGAAATTAATGGGATATGGTGCTAGCATACAAAGTACAGCATGGCATCAACACGAGTTGGGACAAGCTGTTCTTGAAATTGCTTTAGCGAATGATTATAGAATCTAATTAGGCTAATTTGAGTGTTGAGGTTCGCTTGGAGTGCCAGATGCACGAGCAGGAATGCTCTATTTCTATCTCATTTATATTTTAATATGTTGTTGTATACCTACAGTAGGAGCTCCACACTGGTGGATTAAATGTCTCCTTAGAGCGGGTTAGTGATTTCTCCTATTGATTCCATCCCCTTTATCTGGAAGTCACTGTTGTTTCCTGTAGGGTTGTCAAAAGTATCGATACTCAAAAAAGTATCGATACTAAAACGTTGTATCCGGATACAATACTCATTTTGAAAAGTATTGAGTATTTGAAGCTTGTTATCATAGTTGCAGTTTTTTTTTGCGCAACTGTTTTTTATTGTTTTGTTTTTTTGTTTTTTATTAATTTAATCAAAACACATAAGTCACCAATGGACAAACACAGTAAAAAATTTAAAAAAGAAAAAAGAAAAAGAACAACAACAAAATCACAAAACCAACCTAAATAGATAAATAAATAAATAAAACAAATAAGAACTTTAACACATTAAATAACATTAAAATTAAACACAAACAAACATCAAACATAATTACCACATAAAACATACACTAGTCAGTAAACTTAATAACCTAAGAGAAAATATTCTGTTCTGTTCATTTTTACATGTTGCATTTTTCTTGTTCAGAAAAATATTTCTCTTAAATTTGGGGGGTTTTGTTTTTATCCTGGTGGTATCGAATATTTTCCTGAGTACTGGTATGTTGAAGATGATGGAGTTGAACATTTTTGAAAATTTTAGTATGGTGACTATAGTGTCCTGTCAGTCAGGCCTGTTTGGAGAGCAGTGAGCCTCTGAAACCAACAGGAAGACAAGGAGCCAAATGGGACCAGGCTCTAACTCAGCACTGGTTGATAGAGTATTGATCTGGCAACACAGAGCCACGGAGTAGAGGCATCTGAAGATTAAATCTCTCTCTCTCTTTCTTTCGTGCTGTGCATTTTTGTCCTCTTGGACAAATTGAGCAAATCAAATGTTAATGATAAAATTAGGTAGGTATGACATCAGATTGTTCCGATAGTAACTCAATTTGGGCTGCAAACTTAATTATTACTTGTAATTTCACTTTTACTACAGCCAATTTTTCATTTTATCCTTTTCCTAATCAAAGATGATTTAGGGCTTTACGTTTTTTACAGCACGTGTGTGAATGAATAATGTGTCTGCTGTTGTGTTTGCAACCCTGCGTGGGACTGAGCTGGAAAACGGCCTTGATAAATGACCTCATATCCTTACTCACCCACTTGGTATTACTTTTTCTTTTTATTAAAACTTAAAAGTCAGTTGTTTTTTTTTAAATCACACCATTCATCATCGCCAGAAACTGTACAAGCAGAAATTATTGTCTGATTTTCACATTTCTGACAATCTTTGGACAAATCATGTGGGAGTAGCAAAATCTCAGATTAAAGTAGTGATATTTTTGCACAACTCAGATCCATGAAGGATTATTGAAAGGGCCTACTGGGCACAGTAACAAATGAGAGGTTTTGTTTGAAGTGACTGATTGACTTTCTGACAAAAAATGTTAAGAAACAACCACAAAGAGACTTAAAATGACACCAAAGAGACCAAAAAATTAGTACAAAAAGACACAAAATGAGAGATCTTTGAAAGAGATGTTTTATGTGTCAACTGAACTACGGGCTGTTTACACAGAGCAGAGAGGAGAGGGCAAGTAGAGTTTGTACATGTAAATTGTTCAGTATGTATAGAACTTGAACCCCCAGTTGGCAACCATTGGCTTTTTAACCCATTTAGGCCTAAAACGCCTGGAAAAAATGCCTGTAAAACCTCTGGGCGATTTTAAAATAACCCCCTAAAACCTGAAGTTTTTCTGTAAATTCAACAGAAGTGTCAACTCTTCCTACTAAATAATAGATTTTTCAGTCTCTGTAGCAGATAGAAATTAAATTCAAAAAGTATTTGAGAGCTTATAGCTGTTATATCTGAGCTCCCTCCGCTATAGTCGTCTTCCGCCATGATTTCAGTTCTGGAAAAGTCCCATGATGCATTGCGACACTCCCACATGTATTCTGATGCATTTCATTGGCCAAGAGACCGAAAATAGGTGGAAAAAACGACAAATACTACAAAACGACGTATCCGCTTTCCCAGCTTTAATGGTAGAATAACACAAGAGCGCCCCCGGTTTTAATGGTAGAAATGCGGTAATGCTTTGCCGGCTTAAATGGATTAACTGTCTTGTACAGCACAAAAGACATTTTTGTGTTGTTCCTACTTGTAGACATTATTGTCAAGTTTCCATAGAGTTACAGGAGTTACATTAGGTGCATTTCCATTTGGTACTTTTCCCTCTAGTGAGCCGCTATGGGGTGGCTTGGGAGAAAGGATCCGCCCATAATCCGGCCAACTTCACCGGTTAGCATCTCAGATAGCGTCTCAGAAAGTACCTGCCTCGGATAGCTACTTTCTGAGCCGCTACTAACTAGTCGACGCTGATTAGATACGGCTGAGGCAAGATATGAGGTGAGTAGAACTCAACACAACCACAACATAACAGCGCCATTTTTAAAAGAATTAAGCAGAGCAGACTGAGACGAGAGAATCGAGAACAAGAAACCAAAGAAGAGAAGACGATGGACAAAGGAAAAAGAAACACCGCCGACAAGTCTTGCTGCTTCGGTCTGTTGTCACTGAATAATCACATTATGCTTTCCAAAAAGTACTCAAAAAGTACTCAGTGGAAACATGCCTTAATTGAAGTGAAAAAAATGACAAGTGAATTAGAGGTAATTCGGGCCGATATTCGCGTTTTTTAACTGTATCGGCATCGGTCGATACGTGCGTGCGTTCACCGATCAATAATCCCGTTTCACTGAGCCAACAGCAGGCAAGGCTCGGTGCAACATCTGCCATTCTCTGGTGAGCTGCTGCTGATACCAGAAAAAAGAAAAACACATCAAATATGTGGATCATCTGAGGCGCCACCACCTCCAGGCCTAGAACAACATACACATTGTTTACTATCCAACTGTTAATATGTTTTGTTTGTTTTGTTAATAAATGTCTCTTATTTGTTTAAATTGAGACTTGTGTAACATTTGTTATCATTGTGTCATTTTTATCATGTAAATGGAGGGAGAGAAGGCAATATCGGCTTCAAGGAAAAAAAAATCGGCAGCACATATCAGGGATCGGTTAAGACTGATGTCATAATAATCGGTATCGGCCTTAAAAAACCTGTATCGCTCGACCACTAAAGTGAATTGTGACGAGAGCAAAACGAGCCCTGAAACTGCTTTGGGCCAAGAGGGTTACATCATCACTGTGGGCTAATAACAGTCATGATAATGATGGACATTGGACTATATTTACATAACCCTCAGAGGCTGTAATCAGGTGTGTATCACAATACATTCAGGGAGGAAAGAGGTAACTGGCTGCTGTTCACTGCATTCCCAGCATTTCTTCTGACCTTGTGTACTGACCAAAGACACATACTGTGCTAATTATAGCCCTGAGCCTGCTAAAAGACATATTTTCACTCTCCGTGTCAGGTCACATTGGCACAAACACCTCCTGACCAACCAGGAGACTGGGCGGTATAAGCCAGCACAGCCCCTTAGTTCCTTCAAGGCAGCCTCTGAGTGATTTATACCGAAGGCGGTTTGGTTCAGCTCGGCTAAACCCCGAGAGATTTACCTGGATGTCTGAAGTACGACAGAGCAATATCAGACAGCGGCACAGGTGGTTGTACACCAGAGTGTGTGAGAAGGCAAACAGGGCGCAGCTGAGCCGCATCGACATTCAGAACAAGTCTCGATTTATCAGACTGTTTTCAAGCTTCAATGCAATTCTTTTATTCATGCTCATGTGACGGTCCACTTCCTTTTCGCTCTGCATGCGCATATGGAGCATGAATGGGGGTGGAAACACACACACACACACACACACACAGACAAAAGATGCACGTAGCACAGGACGGTGAACTCTAACTGACAAATACTGCTGAGATAACACATATATTGAAAAAAGCTCGCCGGCTCCTCTATCAGGACACACACACACACATTTCCCTGCCCTGCACCGTGTGACGCCTGCTCCATGTGTCTGACCTTCTGCTACTCTCATTTTTTTCCTGCGTTTGCTGGTTTTGGAGAAGCAAAATGTGGCTGATGTACAGCCATATGTCAAAATGTTCATCCTACAGCCTGGCATCTTCTCTGGGACACACTGTTCCATTATACATTCATCCATTGCAGGGCAGGCCAAAGCTGCAGAGGGCTCAACACAGTCAAACAGACTGAACACTGTTTAATTTGAGTTTGGTCAAGGGTGAGGAGGAAATACGAACAGCAGGTAAAACCTCAGGAGTCTGGACAAAATGTTCATATACATTGGGGTTTTTTTTCTCAGCAGACAGCAGCTTCTGCCACTGCTTATTTTCTATGTGATTGTACAATAAATTTGCCCTCTGTACTGTGCAATCTATAATGCTTAAAGTGCCATAATGTATGACTGGAACACTGACGGAGGACGTAGCAGCTACAGACAGACCTTGAGCTTTCTCACTAACGGATGCTATATTCAAGTCAAGGCGTTTTAAATGCAAGCCCAGTTATTTTATTTAATTCGCTTAACTTATGGCCTTCACTGTTTTCATGTAGAATATTGAACAGGCTATCAGTCGTGTCTAGTGATTCAATTTTGTTGTAATTTTTTTAATTTAAAATTGGATATCGGTGACTGTCGGAGTACATCAGCATTCGTTTTGGGGGATTATTTAGCTAATTTTATAAAGAGCTACAAGAGCTGGAATCCAAATTGAGCCGCTGCTCAGAAAAGTGTGGATATTATATAATGTATAGATATATATATGCAGTATATAGTGAAGATTGGTCTGGCTATGTGACAGTACTCAGTAACAGACACTCATTCAACGAGATGGTAGCACAAAGAGACGAGCAACAACAGTGAGAAACAGCTGGGAAAGCAGCTGTCGGGCCAGCATACTTTCACATCTCACTCTGTGATTTAAGGATTTCTTCCAACCAAACTGGAGCTGGAAAAAGGGGAAAGACTAACGAATTAAGTTGGTTGATTTACTGGTGATTTTAATTGGTTTCTGTCCAGTTTGAAGTGTTTTTATGATGAGTTAGTCTGAATTCAAAAGGTGTACGGTTGTATTTTCTGTTTTATATGAAAAAATGTGTGAGAATATTTACATGCTTGACATTCGCATGCACAAAAATCTCTCTTAAAGTGACAGTAACGTGTCTTACTGCTCAAACAAAAGTTACCAAAATTTTTTTTTTTTTTTTTTTTTTTTACAAAATATCCTTGACATAAACATGAATAACATCTAATGATATTTTGCTGACTTTAACTGTTATGAGTCAACTTATTCAATTAAATCCCTTATGTATTTTAATTTACTTTCAAACAAGTACTTATATGAATGTAACTCGGCCCCCACAGTTACTCTGGCATACTAATGAATTATTAATAATGGAAATAAAATTTAAAGACCAAACATGACTGTTTATTCACTGTAATAAATACAGAAGGGGAAGCAATCCAACCCTGTTGAGCTCTAGACATGTTGTAGGTCACCGTCAGTAAAAGACCTAAATCAGCAGATGTTTACTGCTTATCAGTTTTAAGGACACTGAAAATGACCTTTAGCAAGGTTCCTTTTGGTGAATTTATATTATATAGCTTGTTTTTCCTGTTCATATATTTTCTAGGTGTTTTACAATGTTGTGACACTTTTATTTTTGAAAAGGTGCCGTCCTGTATGAAACGGGTGCTTTTATTTTGAAAGGTAGTGACAGGAAATAAAAGTGGAACAGTAAAATGAGAAACGAACGGTAAATAATAAGGAGTGCTTCGTAATTCATATAAAGTTGATTTAAAGTATCAAAAATGCTTCTATAGTGGCTGGCTGACAGGGACACAATGTTTGTTAAAGTTTATTTTCTTCTGTCACATATATTAGTGCCTTTTTGTTGTCTTAACTATTGTAAAAGTGTTTATTTGCTAAAGAGCTAATGCTAATGTTTGCTATTGTTTTCCCATCTCGTAGCTACAAGGTGGTCAAGGAATGTCTTATTTTTATTGCTTTATTGCATTATATGCTACAGATTCAGTTACGAAAGAGATATTCAATATGGCTTGCTGTCATTGTGTAGAATGGTATCCATATAAACAAGGAGGCATCAAGTTCACCTGCACAGAACAAGGCTGAAAGCATAGATATAGTGCCTATATGACCTATTTATAGAATTTCTATGACTATACAGGATCAGAGACGAGTACAGACAAAGAACAGTGATTCAGATACAGAACATTTCAGTGTGCACTGTACTGTACTTTATAGCTTATATATGCTATTTCTAAAGCAGAATCAGTGATGCAACCCAGCTGTAATGTCACCCAATCCTATGTAATTATCACTTCTGCTGGAAAGTGTAACCTAGATTCAGCCAGGAATTTTACATTTCATTACGGAGTTAAAACAATTGTTGTACAAGTGGTTATACGGTTATATTTGGCGGTACAGGTTCTGCTCTCTGGGGCGTTCCCTTGCATGAATTCCAGCAGCCTGCTAATGATTCAGCGGGGAGCACAATCAAACCCCAGGGGTGTCAGAACAGAGCCATGCAGACACATATCTGTGAGATTTGGAAGACATTGCTGGAAGAGAAACGCCTCCAGAAACAGACGACAGGAAGCTCACAGGAGGAGGAGGAGGAGGAGGTGATGGTGGAGGGAGTAAACAGCACAACCCAACTGCAGCACAGCAGCAGGTAGGAGCTGCAGGGATGCACCTTATATCAATTGCCTTGTTTTATGTGTTGACAGTGATTTGTGCTTCAGCTGAGAGTCAGCTGATGTTGCATGAATAACTTCCATGTGCTGCCTGAACTAGGGCATTGTTTCTGTAACAGGAGCCAAGCAATTACTGAGCATTTCATTGAAAGAAAAACATTTTGGCAAAAGAATCTAATTATGGAGGACAGTGGCGGAAGCAGGCAAGGTTTTAACAGCGGGTGTTTGCAGGAATCAGCCTCTACCGCTGTTTCTAAATCCATAGCAGAGGTCAGATAATGTGCACTTCTCCACAGTTGGAGCTAGTGCACGCACCCCCAAAATCCTACTTTTACCAGAAAATGAGCAACAAAACAGGACGCATCCTAAAAAGTAATCCTGCTGGACAGATGGACGGGCCTCTTGTGGTAAGATGAAATGTGGAAAGCTTTATTTTGATAAAAAGCCTGATTCTCTCTCAGTTCACATGCAAAATCATAAGCCTCTGCAAGAGGAATCAAAAGCATGATTGAAGCTAACATGACGGATAATGATGCCAGGGATCGTACAGCTTTTTAAAAGTCAAATTCAAGCACTTTCAAGGGACCTACACAGCCAAACACAAATTAAAGTTTATGGAATTAATTTATACCCGCAGCAATCAATGTATATTGACACTTTATTTTAACAGCTGTTCAAATGAACTTTTATTGTATGATTTAATGCTTGCTCATTTTCAAAGTAAGAGTTCAACAGAGGACTTATAGAGCCATTAGTTAGCTCAGCTTGTCTGACATGAGACGCCAGGAGACAACAAACACATATGACGATGGGATCGTTTCATATAAAATATAACAAGATTTTGGTTTGTATGAGTGATTATGCTGATGAAACACCAGATTAGGATTTTTACCAATATGGCGGCCAATGGAGTGAATTTTTGAGCTGGTATGAAAATAGACCTTTTCTATACAGATTTGTCTGAAATAACATAAATAACACTATTATACATTGTACAGACAATGAATTGCATTATAAACTACATTAGCATGTTAAGTAGTGACACACTTTACTGCTGTTTGGAAGATTTTTGTCCAGTACTCTGTTGGAGAAACTACACAATGACCACATTTCTAAAAAAAATTGTCATATTTGTGCATATCGGACAACACATATGCAGATAGATATCGATATGTCTATGATAGGCCAATGCGGCAGGTAATATCGGCCAACTGATATGTAGAGGGCTAGACAATATGACCTAGTCCGCAGTGTTTACATCAGACTTCTTATTGTTCAGGGTCGTCTTCCCTCAAGCCAAAATGTGTCAAAAATATTCAAAATAATCATCATGGGATTACATCGGTTAGAAATCCTTAATGTCGGATTCGATTCATTTTTATTTCATTGCCCATTCCAAGATATTAGAGGTGGGGGAAAAAAAATCGAGAACAGCATAGAATCGCAATATTTTGCGTGGCAATATTATATCGGTTCATGGAAGCCAAGTATCGATATTTAGCCATCCGAAGGCCAGCAGGCAACCTGATCATCGGTGAGATTTCCATTTTAAAATGCGGCTCTCCTGCATATCTAATCAAGCACTTTCTACACCAGTAGAACCAGTACCTGGTACCAGTACCAGGAGGCGAACGCATAGTTAAGGTTTCATGTAGCTGCCTAAATAAATAACGAGCGAGCGCTAAGCAGGATGTGACGTAGTACTTAACGCCACAACAACACGCAGCATTTGTAAAAGCCGGCGATGCAATGTTGCCAACTTACCAACTTTGTTGCTATATGTGACTTTTCAGACATTCTTAGCGACAATTTTTCAAAAAAAGTGACTGGCAACAAATCCAGCGACTTTTCTGCTGTTATTGGAGACTTTTGGAGACTCAAAGCAGCACAGTCCTCCTGCAGCAGTCTCTCCAAGCTACAGAGCCGGAGGGGATGTTAACCCCTTAGCGTCCAGTCTGCAAATTGCTAACAGGCTAACAGTTAGCTCTGTAGCAGTACAGTGTGAATGTGCTGCTGCTGCAGGAGGTGTTCACTTAGCGATCTCTGTTTGTTTACAACAAGCACCACACACTAAAAACTGTTCCTATTGTTTGCAATAAAAATACAGATGTTTTCCCTAACATGATGAATAATCATGATTAATAATCGTGATTACAATATTGATCAAAATAATCGTGATTATCATTTTGGCCATAATCGTGCAGCCCTAAGCTGGTTGGTGCCGTCTGTCTGTCACCTGCCCCACAGTTTTTGGTAATAAAGTGGTGTAGGATACAAGGAGACATGTAGTCTGAGGACGGGTCTCTCAGCCAAACAGCTGACACCTTCACTGCTGCTCTTCCCTCCAGAGCCTCCCCTGCACGCTCCAGTGGAAATGACTCCAAATCAACCCAGCAGCCAGATGCTCCGGCTGCCTGGCCTCAAACACCACAGTCAGACCAAGATCTCGGTGAATGCAACTCACACACTCTGCCGAGGTTGCACCTCTTTGTGTTGTGCTGTGTGTTATTGAGTCTTGAGATCTTGTATTTCTCATCACAGACACAGCAGGTCTACCCAGACCTTTTCCCTGGAGATGTATTGATCAGACTCCCGGTTTTTAACCTTTAATGATTCAGGGAAGCTTGACAGCACACACATCTCAGCACTGCGCTGCTTCTCACCACCTTAAACCTACAGCTGTTCCGCAAAAGCTGTCCTTTATATATTAGCTACTAAGCAGCTCCAGTGGCGCAGATGGGGGTTCAGAAGCTCGCTCAAGGCAGATACTCAGAGATATTTGGGGAAGAGAAAGGGAGGGTGTTTAACTTTCCCCAAAAGTAGAACTCAAATCTCCAATCTCTGAAGAGCACATCTAGGCTATCGCCGTCTGTACATTTCATTAGTTTGGAAGTTACAAAAGAAATCTGGAATAAAAGCCTTCACTACAAAGATACAACTAACTTTAAAATCTGACATGCCAGTTCACAGATTAGAGGCAGAGAACTTTCAAAGGCTCACAGAAGATCTCTGGGGAGGACATCAGCACTGTGAGTTTACAGTACAACACAGTGCAAGTTCACTGATTAGGTGCATAAATGCACTCGTATGAGCATACACTTTAAAAGGCTGACTACAAAACATTCAAACGCCATCTGATGCCGGGTTTTGGCAGACATTCTAACTGTATTTTTCCTGTGCACACACATAAATCATCCTGCTTGCTCTTATCCAACTCTACAGAATTGATCAAAAGATGAAAACGGGCCTTTAACCCTCTTTTACAGCAATTTGAGAACAAGAACGACTCAGAAATCAGAGTCTGCGCTGCTGAGCGATCAGATGAATGGAAATTAATGAGGAGAATCCCAAAGTGATTTCCCCCCCTTCATTCGGACAGTCTCACGGTTTCAATGCAGCGGCACACAGGAGACACTCTTCTTAACAATTATTATCCATCTGTCAAAAGTAATTATGACTGCAGCACCGAATGCCATCATTCACCACTGAGACCTGACTGACACGATCCATAAAGTCGGCAGTCTATTATTTTGGGATTAATTTGTGACGAGAAAATGTTACCCCCTTGAAACTTAAAGGAATACTTCATCCCTAAATTGACTGTTATATATCAAGTATCACCTGTAATCTTGAATACTTTAAGACAACTTGAAGAAATGTGTCTTGTTCAAAGTGAAGAGGTAACAAATACAAAAGAGGACCCTGCAGTAGGGGTGTGCCATATCGTATCGTTCACGATTATACCGGTATATTTTTTTTATGGGTAAAAAAAATGCATATCATGATATTGGCATCATTCCTACTTGTTGCCGTAGTGGCGTAAGGGTTTCCATTAATGACCTAGACCAGGGATGGGCAACTGGAGGCCTGGGGGCCGCATACGGCCCGCACCCCTCATCCATGTCCTAGTGGAAAGCCCTATTGACTGTGAAAAATGTTATGTGAGGTGTTTGCTCACATTTAGCTCCCAAAGTAGACGAGATTGATGCATTTTACTTAAAAATGAACACAATTTTCTCCTGGTGGGGCCCTCAGACCCCCTAGATGGTTATTTTTTTTTATTATTTGTTATTACTCAAGAGTCAAGAGTATTATTTTTAGTTTTATTTATTTATACAGACAAAAAAAAAAATCACACCTTGCTGACAAAAAGGTGACATGGTTGAGGTGAATTGCAAGCTGCGACAAGGGGTTGGATACTATGGATTAAGTCTTTACTTAAATAACACCAGCAAGGCTCTTTAATTTATTTTATTCTTGTACAGAAGCCTAAATACTCAGTTTACATTCTTCTGACTTCTTTTAATATATGTCATACAGCCTGTGTTGTTTGGGGGGTTGTTGCTGTGTAAGTGCAGGCTATTATATGTCCATTTAAAACTATGTTGCCATTGTTCTGTATGGCTGGAAGTCTGGAATTGAAACCACTCTGACCAGTATCTGTTACTAAACACCTTTAGTTGCATTAGCAGCACTATGGACTGGTGTACCGTAAGGTCAACCCTGATTTGCAGGTAGCCGACATGTTTCCCGTCCACCTGTGTTTCCAATAGCCCTGTCCCATCATGTTGAGGTTAGGTCTGAGGTTATGTTATCGATAGCATCAAGGAGATTATCTGGTTGGGGTCAGGGCGAAGGTTAGGTTCAAGTTAAGGTAATGGGAAACAAATCGATGGCATCATACTGGGAAGACCAGGACAGATGCAATCCAGGCTGTAGTCTCTGATATAGATACTGTATGTAGCAAAGGTTAAAATATTGATGAGCTGTTTTTCATGGGTATTTTTTGTAGATTTCTCTGCATTCACACAGCTGATCTTAGACATATGAATTAACACTCAGACAGCCAGGATTCTCTTCCAGGATTGCAATAATGGTAAATAAACAAAACATCACAGGAGTGATAAAGAAGTCTATAGAGCAGGATCAAAAAGCGTTTGTTGCATGTCCTGTGCTAATTTATAATGGTTATGTTGTGCTTTTGTGAATTGTTTTATTTACTGCTGCTGCAAATTTCCTGTCCATGGACAAATTTGCTTTCCAATTTCTGGTGTTTGTGTTTTTGGGAGCCACCCAAGCATGTCCCTCCATTCTCTGAACACAACACAGAAAAGAAAATGGTAATTAAAAGCTTTCAAAATGGTTGATGCCTATTGTCATTATTTTCGAGGAGCATTCCTTAATGCATCTTGAGTTTACAATAGTTCTGGATTTAAGAAAAAATGATAAGAAGTTGCTTGGCACTTTTCGTCAAAAGCATTAGGAGAGCCTCCAGTCACTCCTGTACAGTATATGGAAATGTGTGCCACAGTGGATTATGGTTTCTGTCTGCTATCCAAGAGACAGTAATGGGAATTGGGAGATTAGCCCTTTACCCTGCAAAGAGAATGAGCCACATCTTTCTTCTCTCCTTCCTTCTCCGCTTTTCTTGCAAAAACCTGACTCCAGTAACACGAAACACAATGCAAGCTGCAGACCGAATATTCAGAAAGGCCCTCGCTGGCCTGAAGTGACTACGACATTGAAATTGCTGTGACAAGGCGCTGAGAGCAGGATTTTACATTTCCCACTGCAGACGTAAATTAGCATAACTGTAATACTGCCTGAGGTCAAATTTCTTGTTCTAGAAAATCTGCCCCTAGTAAGAAGGCAGCGTAATTAAGACACAGTTCAGATTTTAGTCCCCACTGCGGCTTGCCTTTGAACACAACCCGACAGTTTTGTGCAAACACTACACACTACTCACAAGCACATTCACCCACTTTTGCACGTGTGCGAGTAGACCTTCTGTTTCCTCGTGTTTCAGGCTTCATGCTCCGTCTGTTTTGTTGTTGTTTTTCTTCTGCTTTCCCAAAAACACAAACACTGCACACTGGAGTCAGACAGGAGGAGCAAAGTTGCAGACAGCTATTGATGGACTCTGTAAGGGCCAATATCTTCTAGTGTGGGTCTGCAAAATGCCTACACTCCAATCAAAAAAAGGGCAGCATCCACCCACCACAGAAACAGATTACTCAGACCGTGACTAAAGGCTTTCCTCTTACCACCAGAGCTGCTGAATGTTAGCACAATGCAGCTACTGTACAGGGTGGGCACATCACGTAAACTGTTGCTAGTAATGCTTTAGATTAATACTTAATCAATGGACTGTGAATGCACCTTGAAGCCCTGAGAGTCAGAAGTGTACGTGAGGTCTGCATGTTTGCTAGCAAGCACAGAAGATCACTCAGAGTTGTAAATACTCCATGTAAATTATTAATAGTCACATCTAACACAGCACACATTAATGTCAAAACACACAGATCTCGTTTCCTTTTTCCAATGCAGCACCATACACATCTGCATGTGCTGCATACAGCATCAGTAATATCAAATACTGAAGACTGCATCTTCGTCTTTGTGAAAATGCTGAAGGTGACACAGCAAATGTGCTCTTTACTGGCGTTTCTCTCATGCATGTAAAGCTCAGATGGCTCCATTAACAGCACGGTACATTTGTTACACATCAGAGACGGAGCGTTTCGCTTGGCCTCGCTTGAACTAATAGGAGAGAAGTGAAGTGATTCATTTTCATAAAATCTTACTGGAGCCTTAATTGGCTGAGGGATACAGCAGCAACAGTCTACATGCTGCAGAGTGAAATGTCACAACACAAAACTAATTTAAAGGGGACCTATAATGCTCAGGTTAATACTTCCATTATGGGTTTCTTCTGGAAAATGTTTGCATGTTTTAATGTTCAAAAACACTTTTCGAAAAAAGGTTTTGTCCTACTGCCCATGGCTGCAAACCGAACCTTCTGTCTGAGATGCTCTGTAGTAGTGCCTGTCTCTTTAAGCCCTCCTCCCCTAAAAAGCCTAGTCTGCTCTGATTGGTCAGTATTTCTGGGTCTTACAAATCTGTGCTCTCACTGTGTCTGTACTGTCTGTTACTGCAAACAGGGGAGAGACTGTACTGGAGGTAGAGGTGGTTCTTTTAACTGTGAAAAAATTCCAATAAAAGCTTTTTAAACAAAAAAATCACAACTAAACATGTCTTAGCAGGATTGTGATTCCAGATTGCAGGTTTCCCTGATGTTAGCATGTAGCAGTGGAACAACTGTAACAGAATATGAAGTGTTTTCTGCCATGAAAAATCACCAAAAAAAAACGAAAACCTACTCAATCACACGTTTCAGTAACGTGATCTAAAAAAGACATAAACAACATCAACAACCAGGATTTCAGGTTTCCCTGATGTTAGCATGTAGCTACATGTAGCATTGAAACAACTGTAACAAAGTTAAAGCAGATTTTTCTGCTATGAAAAATCACCAAAAACTACTCAATCTTACATGTTCTAGCAAGCAATTTTATCCAAAATTGGGGATAAATTAACAACATATCTAACTACATGTAGCAGTGGAACCACTGTAACAGAATGAAGCAGCGTTTTCTGCTGTGAAAAACCACCCAAAAGTTTTTAAACCAAAAACTACCCAATCTTACAAGTTCCAGCAGGCAATTTTATCCAAAATTGGGGAGAAATTAACAACAGTTGTAACTACCTGTATCAGTGGAATGACTGTAACAGAATATGAGTATTTTCTGCCATGAAAAATCACCAATAAAAGCTTATAAACTAAAAACTACTCAATCACACGTTTCAGTAATGTGATCTAAAAAAGACATAAACAACATAAACCACCAGGATTACAGTTCTCCCTGATGTTAGCATGTAGCTACATGTAGCAGTGAATGCAGTGTAACCACTGCAGATGACCATATATGGAAATCCGCACAAACTGATGTCAGCTGGAGCCGAGAGTAGAAACAAGAGTGTTGAGACTGATTGGAAACATGAGGTTTTTGCTGACAGGGATTACTTTTACACACGTTTACTGCATTATTTCAGACGTTGGCCATGTTTAACATGAACATCCAGCATTATAACATTATATATATGACAGATAATAAGGAAAAGCATAACAGGTCCCCTTTAACACAGTACTGGGTGGACTGATCAAACAACTCTTTGCAGTCAGGGATTCTAAAAGTTATAGAAGTGAAATTTGGCAGTATAACATTACCAGTGGATTAAGATTTTGGAGACTAATTTAAAAGTCATTTACTCCACCTGAATCTTTTCGCAGTTTCTGCAGTTTCAAAGCCATTTTTACAAGCCCTTGGCATAGACCGAGTGCAAGCTTGCACTTTAATTTTGAGATCATGACATTTTTACAGTGTGAAATAAGTTGCAGCCTTTAGTTGCAATAGCAGCTTCCTGTTGCATTAGGCAATTTAATGAGGGTTTTTTTTTTCTGGGGCATTTATTCTGCTATTTCTACCCTGTAATAATACATATGGTGTTAAGATTAAAAGTAAGCTGAGGGACTGTTCTATACTGTATGCAGGAGTGAGGTTTCTGGTTCGATACAAACCAGAAAGAGATATTTGCATATGGATGCGTCATATTCATTTGCCTCCAAGCTCATCGGGTCCTTTTATAAATGCTGGCATGTTTTTCGCCAGTGACGTCAAACTTGATGCGTCTGCACTGCTGGTAATTTGTAAAAGTAAAAAGACTCCAAGTGGAAAAGAAGAAACGATCAAAAGCATGGCTTCGTTTCACAAAGACGGATGAAAGCAGTACTGCTGTTCACTTACAATATGCTGAAACATCTTTCTGTGTGACATGGGCTTAAATTCCAGAAATGCCATATATTTAAAACTGTGTGCAAGTGGCACTGATTCCCAACTGAGCTGCACATCCATTAGCGCCACATGGGCAGGCTTAGCAGAATTTTTCTTTGACTAAGAAAACCTAAAAGAAAACAAACGCTGGAGAAATATTCTCTTATTTGACCTCCACTGTGTTCAGACTCAGAGATATAAAAACAGTTGCTGAAAACGTTTGTCTGCCTACTTTATTCCCTACACAGAAAAATGATCTGGAATCAATCAGGGAATTGATAAAGAATCGGAACAATGAGCAGGATCGATGATGGCATTGGTATCAATAAAATCATGTCAATTCCATCCCATTTGCACATCAATACGAGTGAAAAAATACAGTAAATTAGTGATTTTAGAGTAGGACTCTTGATATTGTAGGAGCAGGTGCATACAATAAAAGCAGCACCTGTATATAATGCAGTCGAATGCAAAAATCATGCAACAAATTATAGAGGTGTGAATCAGCAGAGGCCCCGAGATACAATTTTATCCCGATACTTGAGTCATGATATGATATTATTGCGATTTTAAGCATTTTGCAATATTTTGAGTATTGCAATACAATATATATATATATAATACACTTTATGTGTTTCATGAACTTTACGTGTTTTTTATGCACATTGTTCATTGCACCTTATTTATTTCACGGCACCAACATTTTTATACTGCATATTCATATTTATTCTGCACTGGAATTCTACTCCTTAATCATACTCTTTCTTAAGATACGTTATTTTTTATTGTATTTTTATTGTATTATTATATTTTATTGCTTGAAGTATGCCTAGGTTGTTCTTTTTATTTAATTGTGTTGTTATTGTCTCTGTGTGTAATGCTGCTGCTACACTGTAATTTCCCAGCTTGGGATAAATAAAGTAAGTCTGTCTATCTATCTATCTATCTATCTATCCATCCATCCATCTATATTGTGATTTAACTGTTTAACTGCATTTTGTGTCCACAAAACTAAATTCAATCAAGAATTGTTTTGTCAAATAAGAGAAAATTCTCGGTCTATTCATCTCACTTCAGTCTTTTTATTTCTCCACAATGAGAGTCAAACCCACAGGCTGACCAACAAAGTATTCAGTCAAACTGAACTGAACTGATATCAAACATGTTGGACGACAACAACTGCAGCATTTTATCAAACTTTCCTCAACTTTAAGCTTCACTGCTCTGAATTTTTTTTGAATGAAACATAAGAAAAGCCTAACTTTGCAGCATTATTTTCTCAACTTTCTGACACGATATCCTGATGCACATGGTGCCTATACATTCCTTAGATCTTCTAGTTTCATGTGATACCAGTATCTCCAGTATATTCCTAAAAGTGAACGGCGAAAATGTCAAAACCCTAATACGGATACTTATCAGCCATGAATAGATATAATACAAAATATCGCAAGACAATGCTGTATCCATTTTTCCCCCCGCCCTCTAACAATTAATACAGATTTTAAGGTGCAAAGCTTGTGTTCAGAGTGTAGGGTTGTCAAAAGTATCGATACTCAAAAAAGTATCGATACTAAAAGGTTGTATCCGGATACAATACTCATTTACAAAAGTATCGATACCTCGCCAAGGAATGAACACTTAAGTTATTATTTTTTTTATCAAGCTTGCCTAATATTGTGCACAGCATACAACCTCAAAATATTGTTCTAATTGTTATTGTTTATTCTATTTATTTATTTTTTGCACTACCTCAGACCTGAAGCTTGTTATCATAGTTGCAGTTTCTTCTTGCACAACTGTTTTTTATTATAAATATTCAACCTGTGGTTCTGTTCATTTTTACATGTTGCATTTTTCTTGTTAATAAAAATATTTCTGTTAAATTTTGGGGTCTTTGTTTTTATCCTTGTGGTATTGAAAATGGTATCGAGTAGCGAGTTGAAAATTTTAGTATTGTGACAACCATATCAGAGTGTATAAAGGACAGCCTGATTTGCGACCATTTAAAGTGACACATAAAAGCAAAAAAAGGACTTCAAACAGCATTGTAAGTAGAGCAGGAACGCTGCGAGTGCGCCAGGTGTTCCCAGCAGCCTGTCTGTCTGATAGCATGAGCAGATGTTCTGCAGCGACTTGGAGCCTCCCATAAAGATGCTCTGCTTGTCTTCATTCAAACCAAACAGGCGCCATTGGTTTCAAATTTGTTCTCCGGCTAGACGAAGAGTTTCATCTGCCTCGCTGTCTTGTTAACTCTGTTTGCTGCGGTGGCTGTTCTCCCTATTCCTGAATCAATGCTCTCTTTCTCTCCATTACATACATGATCACGTCCTGATTATGTGGCACGGGACAGAACACACATCGTCAACTTTGACCTTCCTAAAGGAGAGATTACTGGTGATTGTTAATGGGATGTGTGTCTTATTTGCTACCCATTATCTGATCTGCATCACAACAATAACACTGCAAAACAGCCACTCTAAAATCAATGACACTGCAGCACTCGTCCTCGCCGCTCCACCCCCCAACGCCCAGCCCGCTCCACAACAACAGCCCCCTCAGCTCCCCTTCCTCTTCTTCTCCCTTTATTTTTCTCCACCCTCCGTCGCTCTTGTTCTTCTTTCTCTGGTGATCCGTGTCCCAAGAGATTACATCACTTTACGTGCACGATAGGTGCGCACAAACCAATAAAACATCTCTGTTGTGTCCGTGCACATCGAGCTGTTCCATGAGGATCTTTGAGCGTGCGCGACTCAATGCATACATATTTGTGCGCGCATGCGAGTGGCCGACGGCTATGCATTTAAAACATATCTATCTCCAGGCAGAGCTGAGCTGCTGAGCTTTGATCACAATATGCCTCCCCACCGTACACGAGGTCGGGCACAACGCAGAGAAACCATCTGCCAGCTAACGTTTCCCACTTCTTTCTATCTGCATTATAGTTTATGTAACTTTCAGGCAAACTTCTGCCAGAGTGGCAGGTTTTGTTTAATGATGATAACCAAAGTAAAAGAGAGATAAGGTCAATGTATATTTAGCATTGAAATATAGAACTTATGTTATATTTGCAACCTGTAAACACATTTGCAACATTTAAAACTCATTGAGCGTTATTGTTTCCAAAGGGGAAAAAAACATCATTTTTTAAAATCAGATTTTAATGTTTGTTGTTGTATGTATAAAAATGAAAAAGACAAAATAACATTAAGAAAGCAGAATAAGGATTAAGAAAATAAATACAATAAAAACAACAGCACACATGCAACACCAGTCAGTCGTAACAAATAAAATAAAAAAAACATAATAAAAACACAAAATTAATCATTATTTATAAACCGTATATCGGCCATTTAGAATGGTAAATAGATAATTTATTAATGTTGAACCATCATTTCTAAATGGCAAATAGATGATATATTATTGTAAATTGATAGTTACTTTACCTCAACAAACAATTAAATTATAATTATTATTTTATTAATAGTTTTGCACTCATTTTAACATTTTTAACACCATATTGAGTATGTTAATGATTTTGAAATGATTGATATACCTTTAAGAAATTGGTTGAAAACATTTAAAGATTAAATATGTATAGCACTTTGTAAAGGGTTAATAATTGGTCTATAAACCATCTATAAAAATGACTTAGATGGTTATTGTAAAGTGTAACCTTCAATTCTTACATAGCGTATGATTTAAATATCAGCTTTCTAAATTAGAACCAGCATGGCTGACCTTTCCTGATATGAGGTCTGCTTTTTCCTTGAAGGGACAGCAAAAAATCTATTAAAAGCTCCACATTACACTGTGATTAAAGTTAAAAATGATGGAAAAAGTAATTTCAAATTCCAAATTAAGTTTGAGCGACAGCATTTGGGAAGATTCTGCTATTTTTACACCTTCATATTTATATATAAATCATCAGAAAACCTTTACAAAAGACGACGATCCCCTTTGGTTTATACACAGCCCTCTACATACACTATGTGCATGAATATATGTCAAGGAAAAGTAGAAAATCAAATGGTGGCTGCTGCTTTAAATCCACTCTTTAAGAAGAGTGAGAGAGTTTCTTGCTGGAGAAAAAAAAATTCCACTTTGATGTAAAACAGACCTGCAGAGGACTGTGAAAAAAAGCCGCTCTGCAGAAAAAGCTCGGCACACGGCCATTAAATTGTGTCAGTCTGTTATGTTATATTCTGCCAGTCATAAAGTGTCATATTGTTCTTTGTATGAACCTACACAGAGCAGAATGCGACGCACGGTGAGTCTATAGTCTAGACATTCAACACATCTGATCATCCCGGCTCTTCCACTAATTGAAAGGCTGGTTTTGTCATTTGATTGTCTCTGTCTGTCTGGATTCAAGGCTCCACACGCTGGAAAATCCACCACTGAGTAAATGAGTCCGAGGGTGATTCTTATTTGCTGTCATTGTTCAGGTAATGCAATGTTTGACAGATTTTAATCCCATTCAACTTAATGAATTTAGCGTTTTGGTAACACTTTACAATAACCAACAAAATGATGTTTATAGATGGTTTATAGACCAATTATTAACCATTTACAAAGTGCTATTCATGTTTAATCTTTAAATGTTTTCAACCAATTTCTTAAAGGTATATGTATAATTTCAAAATCATGGTAACATTTTACAATAACCAACTAAGTTATGTTTATAGATGGTTTATAAACCAATTATTAACAATTTACGAAATATTTAATCTTTAAATGTTTTCAACCAATTTCTTAAATGTGTATGAATCTTTTCTAAATCATTAACATACTTAATATGGTGTTAAGATGTTATAATGGGTGCAAATAAAACTATTAATAAACTAATAATTATAATTTAATTGTTTCTTAATGGTAAAGTAACTATAAACTTACATTAATATACCATCTATTTGCCATTTATAAATTATTTAGTTAGTTAAACATTAATAAATTACCTATTTACCATTCTAAATGGCCTATATACGGTTTATAAATGATGATTTATAAACCAATTATTAACAATTTACTACATATCTAATCTTTAAATGTTTTCAACCAATTTCTTAAATGTATATGAATATTTTCTAAATCATTAACATACTTAATATGGTGTTAAGATGTTATAATGGGTGCAAATAAAACTATTAATAAACTAATAATTATAATTTAATTGTTTCTTAATGGTAAAGTAACTATAAACTTACATTAATATACCATCTATTTGCTATTTATAAATTATTTAGTTAGTTAAACATTAATAAATTACCTATTTACCATTCTAAATGGCCTATATACGGTTTATAAATGATGATTAAACATTAATAAACTATCTGTTTACCATTTATAAATTATGGTTATTATAAAGTGTTACCAAAATCATTAACATACTTAATATGGTGTTAAAAATGTTAAAATGAGTGCAACTAAAACTATTAATAAACTATTAATTGTAATTTATTGGTTTGTCAATGGTAAAGTAACTATAAAGTTACATTAATATACCATCTATTAGTCATTTATAAATGATTCAGTTAGTTAAACATTAATAAAAATATGCATTTACCATTCTAAATGGCCTATATACGGTTTATAAATGATGATTAAACATTAATAAACTATCTGTTTACCATTTATAAATGAGGGTTATTGTAAAGTGTTTTTTAAACCAGCATTTTGTTCAGGAAGTGAATCACAGATCTTTCCTTGACATGCTAATGCAGCTTTACTCCTCCAGAAAGCGAAAACTGTGAGAACGTTCTTTGCCCCAAACATTCAGCTCACGCTCCACAACGACCAGCTGAGCCAGTGGGGGGAAAAATACAGAATGAGCATATAAAGTTTCTTCACAGTCACACAGGAGTGAGCAGCATCAGTGGACTCAGGGTAATCACTCCAGTTATAACACGTGGCTATGAAAATGGGCTTTAATTGGGGTTTCTGTGAATTGCACAGAGGTCAAACAAAGAGTCGTTCTGTTCTGCTTGGATGAACCATAGCTAAGGTGATATGCTCAAAATGAATACTGCCATATTAATCACACTGTTTTCTCTTATTGCAATAGAACGCTAATAATATTTACTAGAAGATCTCAGTAGAATGACACTCCGATACAATGGCATATGCTTGAATGGTCTCATTTCCTGAGTTGGGAAGTCGTTCTTTTGACTAAAATGTATTGTTCTGGGAGCTTTTTTAAGTTGTTGTTCTGACTTGAGGGGGAGTTGACTAGGGTTAAGCAATAGTTTCAAATGTTTATTCTTGGTTACCAGAAACAGTCAGCCAATCTGATCGCCAATCTGATCACCAGTCCGATCGCCAATCTGATCGCCAGTCTGATCGCCAATCTGATCGCCAGTCTGATCGCCAGTCTGATCGCCAATCTGATCGCCAGTCTGATCACCAGTCTGATCGCCAGTCTGATCACCAGTCTGATCACCCAATCCGAACGCCAATCCGAACGCCAATCTGACAGACTGACCAAATTTAATACCAACATATGCAGACTGTGACTGCAACAACACAACTGATACAGGTTATACAATGCAATCCAACATCCAACTGAATCAATTTTATTTTTAGTACTCAAGAACATGTGTCATTGGCAACAAGATCTCAAACCTAAACGGAAAAGATCATCCGTCAATACCACCCAAAACGACACACTTATCTAGGTTTTGGGCAAAAAACATTCTGGTGATGGGTTATAAAAGACAGTTTTTAAATGCTGGAAGTTAAGTTGTTACAAGGGAGAACCGGAAGTGACATAGTTACGTAAAAAGTTCAGGGATGTTTAATTTTCATCATTTGCTTTTGTTTTCCAATGGGAAACGAACCCCAATCCCCGTTGGTGAAAGCAACTTTTGTGACGACTCAGCTTCATTCATAAAAACATAATTACGACGGCCACAGGAGAGCAGAGGAGGACAGTCTTAAACGGAAATGTGGGTCGTATTGAGCTGCTTGTAGAAACAACCTATGGCTCATTTTATTATTCTGTTAGTAAAGACAATGATCAGCAGATTAACTGACAATGAAAGTTGTAGCACTTAGAACAAGTTTGTACAGTACAGGCCAAAAGTTTGGACACACCCATCTCATTCAATGCGTTTTTCTTTATTTTCATGACTATTTACATTGTAGATTCTCACTGAAGGCATCAAAACTATGAATGAACACATATGGAATTATGTACTTAACAAAAAAAGTGTGAAATAACTGAAAACATGTCTTGTATTTTAGATTCCTCAAAGTAACCACCCTTTGCTTACTAGAATATAAGATATGTTTTCAGTTATTTCACACTTTTTTGTTAAGTACATAATTCCACATGTGTTCATTAATAGTTTTGATGAATCTACAATGTAAATAGTCATGAAAATAAAGAAAAAACATTGAATGAGAAGGTGTGTCCAAACTTTTTGGCCTGTACTGTATGTATATTGAAGATTTATGATATAGAATTATTCCACCTCCCAGCCCTAACTATAACTGCATCTACAGTAGTTGTTAAGTCCCGCCTCTACACCTGCAGTGAAGTAGAAGGAATGCATTAGCCACAGTTCACGGCAGGTCTGAGGAGCGTGTTGACGTGTAGGCAGGTGGAAAGATTTCAAGGCAGCGACTTCGTGCACGCGAAGCTTTAACATTGTGATGGTGGCGATGTAATGAGTCACTGTGTAGCAATGCAAGAGGAGGCGATTGTTGCGAGTTCTATGAGTGGAAGTGACAGTCATTATTCAGCCAGCTACACTGAATCATCAATAAAAAGAAAGAGACGGAGGGCTTTGGTTGCCGTGTCAAAGCCATTTGCTCATCATTCCAATTCACTACCACGCTCGCTGCTGACGCTCTCTCTTACCCTGGCCTGACTTCACAGAGGCATAATGTCCTCTGTAGGTCTGTGATGAGTGTGTGTACTCATCCACAAACAGATAAATCAAAATAAAGTGAGACTCGAAGCAACACTCAGCCAATCCCAACATCCCTGGAGCTGTCAGTGGAGATTCACAAGCACGCCTGTGACATTTTTCACAAAAATGAATCACAAGTTTGCGAGGGACCACAGTTTCTTGCAGTGTGTGCCAACATCCTCCCTTGTGGGTCTGGTTTTTTTCTGACAGTGATTCTGGATGAAAGGCGCTGTGTGCCTGGAAGCCCGTTGGCCCCGAAGGCCTGGGTTCACAGAGCAGGCAGCTTCTCTCAAACATCCAGCAGGTGTGTTATCGATTTTCAAGCTATCCTGGGTTCATTTCACTGCCACTACTCAGTAACTGTTACAAAAAACTAGAGCCATGTGCAGCAGCGTCGCTTTATCCGTGACATTTCCTGGTGAATGACGCAATTTCAGAACTATTTCAGCTCTCAGCTTGTTTATAAAAATGACATTTCACCATATTTATGCACACGGTGGGCATTTCTACAGTTTTACAACAAGGTGATGTAAATATTTCAATGGACTTAATGCTTGATGTCCGCAAACTTTTTTTTCTTGACATTTACTAGCTCTCTAAGCACCGCTGGGCTGTTGAGGGAAAACATTCTGCAGCATTAATTGACGATCTGGGAGGCACTAAATATGCATAAAAGGGAAATATGAGTGATCCACTAAATCGTGAGGCATGTGACACAAAATCCTGCATTTGTAAGTTCTTGGGTTCATGACAGCTTGTAGCCCTTTATAGTGCACTCATTGAACATTTAACCCTCAAGTGTTATTGGAGGATATTACTAGACTTTTATTTTTGTGACTTTTTTTCTAAAAGTTTCATTTATATGTTGCAAATCAAGCTCAATAGAGTTATTTTTTTAACATATTATTATTATCATTATTATTATTATTATTATTATCATTATTATTATTATTGGTAAGATGCCATGGTGTCACTACACTGTAAAAATTGTCTGTAGATTTTACGGTGAAAAACTGCTAAACCATGACAGTAAAATACCATAAAATGATAAATGGGTTATTTCAGTTTCAGTAACAATGAAACACCATAAATGTATATATCAGCCAAAACAGTAATTTTTACAGTTTAAAAAAATATACATTACTCCACTATAAAATACACTGGCAATGTGTTTGTAGCAAAAATATACTGGAATAGTATATATACAAGCCATCATTTTTGCAGTTATTTTTTGTAAACATACTTTTTCTCACTGTTAAATGTACTAAACACCATATCTCTAACAAAAATATACTGTAATATTAAATGGTAAAATCTTAAATTCATGCGGCATTTATAAAGTATTTTCTTATCAATTTTATGGCAGAACAGCTTTTCTTTTGATGGAAACGGTAAAGTTCTGGCAACCACAGCTGCCGTTTTTTTAACGTAAAAACTACACTGTTTTTTTTTACAGTGTATCTGAAATGTAGTCTGATCTTCATGTGGTTCTACACCCTCACAGAGAGCAGGGTGAATCATTTTGGACGTCTGGTGAAGTTTCAGGGTTCGTACACTTTTTCAGTGGTCAAATTCAAGCACTTTTCAAGGACTTTCCAGGTACAGTTTCAAGCTTTTCCAGGACCTTTCAACGGTTGTAAATGACATGTTTTAGATGAGTACTTCGATACTAAAAGGGGTAATTTCACTTAACCATACCACCAGCAATGGTATTACACTTTTAACAACTAAAAGTAGTTTGCTAATCTCATAAAACATACTGGTATGGGAATCTAGGGGCTAGGAGCAAAAGGAAGCTCACAAAAATCATCAACCTGGAACTAAACACTACCCAAACAAGCCCCATAAATAGGCTACTTCAAGAGCCCTTACATCCACTAGGAATTAGAAAAACTCCCTTCAGTAAGAAGATCCAGGGTAGAGCAACAAGAAACATCTCAGAAACAAGAAGACGCAGGCGGATCGGTCTTCATTTCAGATAGGCTATAGGCTATTCAGTTTTTGTTTTTTTTTTCCATTGAAAATGCGGTTATCTATAGTCAGATGTAAATATGAGTGCTGTTTTGCTGCCTGAACAAACAACCAATATTGTCATTTTTGAGAGGATACCAGTCTCGCTTTTAAACTTGAATGAAATAAAAGCACACTGAAAAACAATTAAAGTTTAAGTCGTCTAAACCAGTGGTTTTCAACCTTTTTGAGTCGCAACCCCCAATATAACATGCATGTTGTCCGCGACCTTTGACCCCTGCTGCTGCTGCTGATCCAGTCTGGAGCTTTTCTTTGCAGCCATCGCTCCATTTTTCCAGCATCAGTTATAGCTGCTAGCAAACTGCAGCTGCGGTAAAGCAACAACGCGCCAAAATGTTTCATTTTTGTTTATTTTTTCTGCTGTGCTCACTGAACAGAATCTCACAGTTCAGATCATACAAACTCAGTTGATACGACAAATTTTGGACAAATAATGAATCGGACAACAACTAAAACATCTCCCCGTCTGAAATTATGTAATCTAATATTAATTTTATACATTTAAATTTTTTCCAAAATGATTTGGCGACCCCTTAGAAATCATCTCGCGACCCCAACTGGTTGAGAATGGCTGCTCTAAACCACAAGATTTTTCAGTTTAAAAACCGGCTCAGATTTACAGTTTATGCTCTTGTTTTAATATCACAGCAATACATCAGTGAACTGAAGCAACATTTTTCACAAGGCAACTCACACTGCTCAGAGTGTCCCCAGAGAAATATCTGCATTTCCCCCCTTCATATTGAGATGAGATTTCTGGGAGGTGTTGTGTTTAACATGATGCAAATGAGCGCTTTCTTTCCAGCATTGAGCAGTAAAAAACCAAGTGAATTGGGGGATAAATACATGATGAGTGAGGGCAAGAGGTTGAGTGATGTTTTATATCCCCACATTAATTCTCTCTCTCTCTCTCTCTCTCTCTCTCTCTCTCTCTCTCTCTCTCTCTCTCTCTCTCTCTCTCTCTCTCTCTCTCTCTCTCTCTCTCTCTCTCTCTCTCTCTCTCTCTCTCTCTCTCTCTCTCTCTCTCTCTCTCTCTCTCTCTCTCTCTCTCTCTCTCTCTCTCTCTCTCTCTCTCTCTCTCTCTCTCTCTCTCTCTCTCTCTCTCTCTCTCTCTCTCTCTCTCTCTCTCTCTCTCTCTGGCTGGCTCATCCTCTCTCTCTCTCTCAGCATCTTTGCACTAATCTGAGATAATAGCTCAATTGCAGACTTCTTAATGATCACTTTGGGCAAGCTGGCTTTGAGACACGCAGATGCAGGGCAGTAGGCCAGTAGTGGCAGCGACCGAGCAAACAGACAGAAACACAGTTACACACACACACACATGTGGACGAGACAGAGCCGAGGCCTCTGAGAGCTTCAGACACCTGATGCCAACAAGTGCACTAAGCACTAAGTGCATCCAGGGAGGAAACGTCTAGTCACTGTCTAGCGGTCAGACTGGAGGCTGATTAATTCTTCAGTATTGGACAACCACACTATTACTTACTGCATCTAGTGTTTAATGGTAAGGTCAAAATGTAATGTGAAGACACTTCTCTCTGTAGTGGAGCAGCTTTCACACTGTATTTTATATTCCAGTGTTGTAAAATGATGAACTGCAGCTTTTTATGTGTCTCTTCTTTACATATTTTTTAAACGGTAAGGTAAAAAAATGTCTTTTTTTTTGTCGTTTTATCACTTTTTTACTTATGTGTGCTGTGCAGCTTGCTTACATTTTGAATTTAAATGGTATTCCTATTTGCTAGGAAGCCAGTAAATATTTCCTTGTCTTGTGTTGTTTTGATGTGTATTTATTTGGACAAATTGTGATTTCAAAATAAAAGAAATGTCAGATTTATTTGCTAAATGCACCAAGTGGGTGTGGGGAATTGTTGGCAAATTTACGACTTTGTTGTTGTAGATGTCTAATCAGTGTTGATGATAAATGTCGTAGATTGAAGCATCACTTCTCTCTTTTTTGTTTTGTTTGTTTTTTAACCCTCTGGAGTCCATGAAAGCGCCGGAGAGCAGTGCTGTCAGCTTCCCTCTAAAGTTCTGGCTTTTCTAGAAGTTTCCATGTCACATCATCGCATCAACTCTTTTTCAGCAAAGGTTAAAACCACCTCGACCAAGTCTAACATGATTTTACTGAAGTTTTTTAAGAGATTTTTTTGAATTCTGCAGTGTGCATTCAGCATTTCAATGCATTTTGAATGCAATCTTTTGTGTTTCATGTTTTTTGTGTGTTTTTATGTGTTTTTTGTGTTTTTGTCATTTTCTTGGGTTTTTTTTTTGTATTTTTTGTGTGTTTTCTGTGTGTTTTTGAGTGTTTTTATGTGTTTTTAGTGTTTTTTATGGGTTTTTTTTTGTGTGTGTTTTGTATTTTTTGGGTGTTCCTGTGTTCAAAATGTTGATCCAGTAAGTCAAAATGAAAAAAAAAATAATAATCAGGTCATATAGTTGAGGTTGTACTGATACCAACGTGGCAGGGTGAACACTTTTTACGTGTTTTTTACAGACAGAATGAAAAGGAGTCCAAAACCAACAGAATAGCCCCAGACTCCAAAGGCTTAACCTTTATTTAAACAGGAAAATCCCATTGAGATCAAGAACCTATTTTTCTAGGGAGACCTGGCCAAGATAGGCAGCAGCAAATACAAAACAGTTACAAAATGACACAGCTAAAACACAAACCAAGGACAAACTAAAAAGGAAGAATGATTACATTTACAAACAGATTATGAAAAACACGTACATGTTATAGAGTCGTCCTCAAGTACTCTCAGTTTAGATTTTAAAAGCGCTCAATGATATTAAACTCGTTAGTTTCCTGTCATTCTGTATCATATTCCATGTGAAAGGTGCAGAGTGGACAAAAGCACTTTTACCCAATTCAGTACGTCATATGGAACAAAAAGCAACAAAAGATCTTGAGAGCTGTTTTCCTGCATGGAGCACCATCCTTTGATGTGACACTGACGTAGCTGGAGGCGAGACAGAACTACAGGCTACTTCAGCTTGGATTTCTCTGAGTAGCCAGGGGCCAAGATTAACAGCCACCATTTTCTTTCAAGCACCCAACTGGCACTGTGCATGTGCAACTCTTAACAGAGATGAGAAAAAAGCAAGATGGCTCACTCCTTATACATTTCCTTTATCAGCTCTGGAAATAAGATAAATAAAACGGACATGTGCAATTCAATTGATACGATTGAGTGCAAAACATTCAACCTACCTCATCTATAAATTATAGCAATTTCAGTAGCCATTTGTTTATCTTTATACTTATTTATTACATCACACGTCCTTGTTCTTGTTTTTGTCCTTGTTTAGCTCAGTATTTTTTAAATGTTTTTACTCATGTTGTTTTGTGTTATGATTGTCATAACTATGCACCTTATGCAGTGGCACTTTCAATTTCGTTGTATAGTGAACTATATAATGACAAGATTATTTGATTTGATTTTGATTTGATTGAAGATGTTTAATTATTTTTTTCCACTTGGCAAAGAGAGTTGATACATTTAGTAACCCAACATGGCATTTTATGTTGACCGGGCAATTCTTGTTGTTGAGTTGTGAAAGAGTTCTAACGTCTTGGTTTTACAGCTAGGCGTTAGGGCTGGGCGATATATCGATATAAAAGATATATCGATATATTTTTAAATGTGATATGGAATTAGACCATATTGCATATATAGATATAGTTCAAATTTGCACTGTGATCCTTGTGATCCTATTTTTATTTAAGATATTTTTTGTTTATTTAAATGTGCACTTTATGGAGCTTTGATTTTAAAAAAGGTACTCCTGTTGTAATACAGTATTTATGTTCACTTAAATAAACGGTTTCACTTGTGACATGTCATATTTTTGCTTTGATTTGATGAACATTTGCTCTCACTCTGCGATAAAAATATCAGGATATATATTATATCAATATTCAGCCTAAATGTATCAGGATGTGAGTTTTGGTCCATATCGCCCAGCCCTACTAGGCGTCATGCAATGCATCCTGGTACATGTAGGCACGATCAGCATGGCTTCAAGAGCAGCTTTTTCTGTCAATATAGCACATATTTATTGCTTTATTGGACTAACATTGTCGTTGGTCCTGTACAATGACATCTATTACACGTCTGTCCGTCCTGGGAGATGCATCCCTCCTCTGTCTCTCTCCTTGAGGTTTCTTCTTCTTTTTCTCCTGTTAAAAAGGTTTTTTGAGGAGTTTTTCCCTGGCTGATGTGAGGGTCAAAGGTCAGAGGGTGTCGTACCATGTACAGCCTGTAAAGCCCTTTGAGACAAATCTGTGATTTGTGATTTTGGGCTATATAAATAAAATTGACTTGACTTGACTTAAATTCATCATCTGAACACTAATTGGACATCCACGTGAAAGAAATTTTCCCTTTAACATTTGTAGGCTATACAGGGATATAATGTGCTCCAGTCAGTAGCATAACAAACACTGACAGCTTTAAAATGTCAGTTTTCTGCTACCTTAGAAGTTTCAGGTTGACTTCAACAACAACATTTATTAATAAATAACAGATTGTACATTTCTATTCTCTTTTTAAAATTAACTTGTTGTGACAGAATAGGCGTAATAAGCTATGCTTCAGCCTTTTCGGTCCAAATTATGTCTATTATCAATTTTCTTTCTCTGTTTACTTTGATCAATGTTATTTTTTCTGGTTTGTTACTTCTGTTGTAATGACATGTATTGACCGAAATAAACAGAAATGAAACCAAACAACTCTTTGATATCCTCACTATAAACACAGACTTTTAGAGCTTTTTGCTTAAATTAAAAATATCTTTTTTTAAAAAGGTACGGGTTATGAGACAGAGGTAAATTTGACTTACTCAGTTCATAAATTCAACTATTTTTTCCTAAAAAGGCTGCTTTATCTCAGCTATTAAAATGGTTCCAATAATTAGGGCTCTATCACGATTATATGAGCTGCAAGTGAGCGAGTTAACAGAACATAAATTGACCACAGACCCAACAGAAAACATGCCTCATTGCATGCAGAGATAAAGGCATAATCCTTTCCACGCTGTGCACAGTTGTCAACAGCCGTGGAGATTACGGAGAGAATTTGATAGCAACACAAACAACCTCCCCGACTCGCCCTGCAGGTCAGAATGATTTCTTTGCCCACTTTCTATCACTTCAACTTCCACTCGTTTTTATCCCGCTCTCTTTGTTTTCCCAGATCGTCAACAGTGTCTCACTTCAACGCTGTCAAACACATTCCTTCACACAACAGAAGCAGGAAGAGGCAAAGACTGAGGGGGGAAATACACGTTCACACAAACCAAGACATGTTTTCAACACTGATAAGTGAAAAACACAACAAGATGATGCGTCTCTCACTTCCACCAAAACCACTATGACACACAGCAGAACATCACAGGCTGCTCTATTATTCTTACACATTTTTCAAGTCGATCTTATTACAGTTTTTCTCAATTGCTAAAACACTAATTATTCCTGTTGTGTGAATCAATTGCTCAGTTGTCTAAACTCATTCCCTGAATCGAACATCCTTCTGACAAAACCATAAACTATCTTCATCTAGTAAAACACTATTTGCAGATCTCAGTCATTCTCAGTCAATTCTCAGTTGTCACTGTGATGCACTTGTGATACATAATGGTAACAACAGGTGACAAAACATGAACACAAATGAAACACATGTCATTCATTGAACACAACGATTCAAAATTGATCACACTTGTTTCTCATCATGTCAAGGCAACATGACAACCAATATAAACCAGTTCAGAGTGCAAACAGGTCGGTCCTGCAAGCTCATGACAACAATGGATCAAAGACACAGAGGACGAGTGTGTAAGAGGAGGGAGAGGAAGACAAAGAGTGGCAATTTCTGACGAAATTCGGGCTTCCGGCATTGACCATGTACTGGTTCATGGTATGGCCATGAGGGAGGCAGGCCAGACACCTGTTTGTTTATTTTTTATTTGACAGTACATTGTAGGCTATACACTTTCACTTGTATTTGTCAATTTTAGGATGATTTTTTCCACATTACCTATGTTTCAATGCAGAGTAAATGCTGAATCCACTGAGTTGTGCAATCTTTTTTTATTTTATTTTTTTACTTTTGAGATGCAAAATGCATGTGCTAATGTGACCAATAAACATTTCTCCATGAGCTATGCCTTGAACATTGTGTTTTCAATTTTTTGGTGTAGTGTGTAATGACTGCTCAGCAGTTTTTCTATTTTGACCAATTAGTTCAAGATCTGACAAGATTGTTTGGTTTTGAGAACAGGTAAAAATATTTTTGAGGTGATGGTATGGTTTTGCTAAAAGAATCAGAGGTTTTGCTAATGTAGTGTGATACAAGAGTTTTGTGTTTAGAATGCTGAGAAAAAGACAGGAGGATTCGAAAAATGTGTTTTAGCAATTGAGAAAACGCTAGTTGACCAAGCTTTGACCAAGAGAAGAGAAGAGAAGAGAAGAGAAGAGAAGAGAAGAGAAGAGAAGAGAAGAGAAGAGAAAAGAAAAGAAGAGAAGTAGAAGAAAAGAGAAGAGAAGTAGGAAAGATGTAAAAGGGAAAATAAGTAGAACAGAAGATAAGAGAAGTAGAACAGAAGAGATGGAGAACAGAAGAGAAGAGATGTTGAAGAGAAGAAAAATAGAACAGAAGAGATGTAGAAGAGAAGAGAAGAAAAAAGAAGAGAAGGAGAAGAGAAGAGAAGAGAAGAGAAGAGAAGAGAAGAGAAGAGAAAATAAGAGAAGAGAAGAGAAGAGAAGAGAAGAGAAGAGAAGAGAAGAGAAGAGAAGAGAAGAAGAAGAAAAGAGAAGAGATGTAGGAAAGATGTAAAAGGGAAAATAAGTAGAAGAGAAGAGAAGAGAAGAGAAGAGAAGAGAAGAGAAGAGAAGAGAAGAGAAGAGAAGAGAAGAGAAGAGAAGAGAAGAAGAAGAAAAGAGAAGAGATATAGGAAAGATGTAAAAGGGAAAATAAGTAGAAGAGAAGAGAAGAGGTTACCTATACTGTGATGGTTATGGGGAAAATTGGTGTGCTAAATGAAGTCCCAGGTAACAAGAAATATAACAGTGAGTAACCATGAAGAAGTCTGGAGGAGGATTCTGACAACAAACAATCTTCTCTCTTTGAAAAAGAAGAAGGCGGTTAAGGAAAATCAAAAGCAGAGCCTAAGCAACACAAAAAGAAAATCCCATCATGTGAGGCCCACTTACTTTCAGTAACCATTCAACGACTTGTCTCTCAATGTTCTGTCATTGCATCTAAAGCAACACCTGAAGCCTCTCAGAGAAAATGGTGGGATTTCAAAGTTAAAGCCAGTGAGCGATTGTGACTATTGTCAAGAAATGAAAAAGCATTCAGGAGGGCTATGGTGCCTTTCAGTGGGTATGGTATAAGCTCATCCCAGGAACACACAAGAAGCTCGAAAAAAAGCAACAGTATGGGTGGAAAAAACATATCTTAGGCTACAGACACAGTAGTAAGTTGTTTTCTGATTGTGTCTTAACTTATCCTTCCTTGATTCATCTGTACTGCTACCCTGTGCTAAAGAATAGGGGTTCTGAAAAATGTTTCATATAGAGCTGCACAATTAATCGAATTTTAACCGTGATCACGATTTTGGCCGCCACGATTAAATTAACCTGATCGTCAGGTGATATTTCCATTTTAAAATGCGGCTCTCCTGCATATCTAATCAAGCACTTTCTACACCAGTAGTCCACCAACCACCAGGGGGCGGGCCCGTTTTTCTCCCCTGAAAAAGCCTGGTTGCTGATTGGATGTGACATAGTACTCGACGCCACAACAGCCATTTGTAAAAGCCGGCGAAGCAGTGTTGTCAACTTAGCGACTTTGTTGCTATATTTAGCGACTTTTCAGACCCCCTTAGCGACTATTTTTCAAAAAAGCGACTGGCGACAAATCCAGCGACTTTTTCTGGTGTTATTGGAGTAAGAACGAGTCGAAGCGGCACAGTCCTCCTGCAGCAGTCTCTCCCAGCTGCAGAGCCAGAGGGGATGTTAAATCCCTTAGCGTCCAGTCTGCAAATTGCTAACAGGCTAACAGTTGTAGCAGTACAGTGTGTATGTGCTGCTGCTGCAGGAAGTGTTCACTTAGCGATCTCTGTTTGTTTACAACAAGCACCACACACTAAAAACTGTTCCTATTGATTGTTTAAAAGTAGTGCAATAAAAATACAGCCACCCACATGCACCCACGTCAGCTCCATTTATGCGTACAATGTCAAAAAGATGCTCTGGCAAATGCGCTGCATGTGACTCTTTTCCAGAAGACAACAAACAACATCAGCTCTGTTATTTCACCATATTACAGGCTTAGCTGACCTTGCCATCAACAGTAGCAGCTGTTGTGCAGAAATTAACTGCATGATGTCATGGATTCAGCTGCCTTGCAAGGAAACATGATTTGGTGCAAGAAAGTAATGCTGTAAATACAGTACAGGATAAGGCATTCATTAATCATGAAACTTGTAACACCTCAAATTACTGATCCGAGGAACATTAACCCTTGATGCCTCTTTAAAATCACCTTACACTTTACACCTTAAGGTCCCGAAACGGTTTCTCTCATACAAGTGTCATGAAGATGTGATTTTTTTTCCCACTTTCACCGTATCAAACCTTTTAGCAGCTTCCGGCCTAACATAGCTATAAAAAAATTTTTATTTATTTTTTCATTTTTTTATGTTTTAATGCCCTTTTTGTCATAAGAAGCACTGATTTTCTCAAGGGCAAAAACACAAATATGCAAAAAAATAAGGTGCAAAGTGGAATATTTGGGGTGAAGTTATTACAGCCTTGACTAGGTTAATAATTGATAACTTCTTTATATCAATCCCAACACACCAAGAACATTTTTATGGTGTTAACCGTTTCATTGCCATGCATTTTGCAAGGTAAGAGAACCATTGAAACTGTATGTGATTCAGCTCTGCTGCCCCTGGTGGTTTGAGGGGGTCATCACACCTAAAACCTATTTTCCATGTATTTTGAAGGGATAGGCTTAGATTTATTAGGTATTCATGGGAAAAGTATTATATTATGTCAGGATTACAGTGTATCAAAATTATGTTAGTTTGACTGTTTAGAGTCCTTTGATTCTGACTAAAAGGTTGTGTGTGATTGTTGTTGTTTTTTGTTTTTAGCCTACGAATAATAATAATTTACAGAAGAGCTAACAGACTAACTGAATCACCCCTTGGGGATAAATAAAGTTATTTAGAATTTGAATTGAATTTGGAATTTAAATGAAGATTCCAAACAAAAGAAAATAATGTTATTTTAAACAACTTCTCAATTGAATTTACAGAACAATTACTGTTTTGTGATAAAAACGGTTACTGAGATATCCAGTAAAATATAATACTGTGGCTGAAGATTTTTTTCCAGATCGCTTACTGCCTTAGATAATATGACCAATTTACAGATTGTGAAAGAAAGTAGAGAATGTTCTTTACAACAGCATAAATAAAACATACCTGCAGACTGGATTCACACTCGTGGTTTTTTTACTCTATTGTCAATTGGTGTCAGTTGAATGCTGAGCAAAAAGAAGCTGAGGTTTAAACACTGCTGAATAAAGCATTAAGCCAGTGTGGAAGGAGACTTTTTGTATTTCTAAAACTTGGTGTGTTTGGCAGCACTTCAGTTCCAACTACTGCAGCAGAGGATGCTGCATCCACTGCAGCTCTCTGGGATAAAGTAATTAACAATGACTACAGGAGGTGTGAACGAGCTCCAGGAGTTCCAAAAGTGAGTTTTGCTCTGAAGGAGTTGTGCGGATTTATTAGGGAAAGAAAAAAAAAAACACAAAGAAGCAAGAAGAGGCACACGGTTTGTTGCTGACTCTGCAATCTCAGAGGAAAACAAAAGAACACTTTGAGCTCTACGGGGCGATGAAAACGCCGCCCTGCAGGTATCGATGTTAAATTCATGAACGTGGATGAAATGGATCGTTATCACGCTGACGGATGGGAAGAAAGTGAAGCGAATGTGCCGGACTTTGAAGGTAAAGCAGATAGATGGAAACTGGGTGATATGCTGCTATAATCAGGGTGAGGATTAAACGGCGGCTCCGTGTCAGAGTTGGCACAGATTTGACTTTGAGAAATCAAGGCGGAATTCTTTTGTTGCCTCCGCTGCTGTCAGCTCCAGACGAGGCGGGAGAGGCAGGGTGGCTTTGCATCTCATCCTCCACCACAACTGTTACGCAACTAGTAAACAAAATGTACACTCCCCGTTATGATTTAACCCTTTGGAGTCTTGGGCTATTTTGTCCATTTTTTAAATACTTTTCATTCTGCCTCTTGGAAAAAAATGTGTGTAGAACCTGATAATGTAATAAATTCCCGATAATGTAATAACGCCGATAATGTAAGAAAAACCTGCACTTGAGTCCATTGAAAATGTAATAAAACCTGATAATGTAATAAATTCCCGATAATGTAATAAAAATCTTCACTTGAATCCATTGCAAATGTAATAAAACCTGATAATGTAATAAATTCCCGATAATGTAATAACCCCGATAATGTAATAAAAATCTGCACTTGAGTCCATTGAATATGCAATAAAACCTGATGATGTAATAACTTTCCGATAATGTAAGAAAAATCTGCACTTGAGTCCATTGAAAATGTAATAAAACCTGATAATGTAATAAATTCCCGATAATGTAATAAATTCCCGATAATGTAATAAAAATCTGCACTTGAGTCCATTGAAAATGTAATAAAACCTGATAATGTAATAACTTCCCGATAATGTAATAAAGTGCATTTCCCAATAATGTAACACACTTTTGACCAATAATGTAATTATTTTGTTTTGGGTCCTTAGGACGTATATTTAGTTCAGTATAAATCAATCTTGATGTCTCTAAATGCAAAAAGAATGAGTTTTACAATCAAATCAATAATTTTATCCTCCTTTAAATGGCAGTTATTAGTCTGAATGAACAACTGCATGTTACACTTTTTTTTAGTGTAATGTGCCTGATTAAATACATTTTACTTTTCAATTCTTTGTCAGAAAAAGTGCAAAGTTCATTGGTATGCATACATTTGTGTTTATGCATTTATGCTCACGTCCTGCTGGTGTCCACGCATACTTATGAGTGCAATTATGCATGTATGAATGTATGGGTGGCATGCAGCGAGCGACTGGTCAGTGGGGAATAGAGTTGTGATGATGGGGGATGGTGATGGTGATGGGATGCAGTCTGGGGGTGGACCAGTGGGGGATGGGGTTAACAGAAACAGGGTGGAGGATAAAGGATGGAGGGGGATCCTGGTGCATTAAGGGTATGAGCAATAACAAGTGTTTTTAAGACACTTACACCTGTTCTGTGAGGTTGGAAATAAGACGATACCGGCTTGATAAATAAGTCGCTGCGGCAAAGGTTTCTTCCCGTCAGCGTATTTCATAACCATGCTCTGGTGCACACATTCACTCACTGGCTTCTTGGGCTCGGCATAGTGTTGTAAAAATAACAAATTGTGAATACAAGTTGAATAAAAAGTGAGACCAACCATTCAGCGACTCAGAAACTTAATTAAAAAACGCAACCACTTCACAGTCAACAAGAAAACTGTGTAATTCCTGCTCAGGATTTGCTGTGTGTACAAGCTAAATCCTTAGCGCGCTCTCTCCCCGTGCAGCATATGTTGTGCAGGTTTACATTTCATTGCACTACACTGTCTGTCTCTGCTCAGATGTGGGAAAAGAAACAGAGTTTGCAGAAGCAACCCCTAAGAATGACTTTAACCCTTAATAGGGCACTCATTGAAATACTTGCAAATTCCAAATTTCAACCCTAGAGAATATTGGAGGATGTTACATACAGCCAGAATGTGTAAAAAAAAAAAACATACGGACCCGGGGGAGGGGGGTCATATTTTGAGAAAAAAAGTTTACGAGATTAAAGTGGCAAATCTACGAGAAAAATGTGTAGATTTATGAGATTTAAAGTGGTGAATCTGGGAGAAAAAAGTGGTTTTTTTCCCCACTTTTGTCTCGTAAATCTGCAACTTTTTTCGAGCAGATCTGCCACTTTAAATATCTTAAATCTGCACATTTTGTTCTTGTAGATTTGGCACTTTAATCTAGTAAATTTGCAACTCCCCCGCCCGGTTTGTATTTTTATTTTTATTCATACTTGGCCTTAATATGCAGTCATAGTCAAGTTCTCCACGTACAAGTCCATGTGGTTCTACGACCAAACAGAGAGACATGGGGACCCCATTTTGATATCCACTGAAGTTACCAAATATACATGGATTTCTTCCAGCTAATCAGCAAAGATCAGGCTACGTTACAGGCGGTGACACCATGACATCTGACCAATCAGTATGATAATAATATAATAATATTAACTTTATTGACCTTGACATGCAATGTAAAAATGTAAAAAATAAATCTGCAAGAAACAGTACAGAGTTATTCTTCAGTGACTTGTACCGGGAGAACTATGACGGCATATTAGGGTCAAGTATGAATAAAAATAAAACTACAAACCCGAGAAAAAAGCTGCAAATTTACTAGATTAAAGTGACAAATCTACAAGAAAAAAGTCGCAGATTTAAGAGATTTAAAGTGGCAAATCTGTGCGAAAAAAGTTGCAGATTTACGAGAAAAAGTGGAGGAAAAAGCAATTTCTTCTCCCAGATTCACTTTAAATCTCATAAATCTGCGCATTTTTTTCTCGTAGATTTGCCACTTTAATCTCGCAAACTTTTTTCTCAAAATATGACCCCCCTCCCCCAGGTCCGTATGTTTTTTCTTTAACACATTCTGGCTGTATGTAACATCCTCCAATATTCTCTAGGGTTGAAATTTGGAATTTGCAAGTATTTCAGTGAGTGCCACATTAAGGGTTAATAGAAGCAGATTAATTAAATATTGCCAGAGGTGCACAGTGTGCCAGAGAACCTCTTCTCCAAATCAAACAACTGCTATCTTTATCCAGTGAGTGGTCCAGCACTGCCAGGATGCCAGCACAGACACAAATCTGACTGTGCACAGGCCGAGCAGCCTCATCCGCCTGCCCACGCACATATAGCAACACATGAGAAAAAGGAAATGGACACCGAGTGAAGGCCACTCTCTAATATAATGGCAAGTAATGCTGCACTGTCATAATCATCAAATGGTGGGCCGACAGTAGTCTCAGCTTAAAAGGCTTTCAGGAGGAGTGTTTTCACTAGAACCCTAAATGTGTCAGAAGCTCTGCTTGATGGAAAACACACAGGGGGTAATATAACCTCCCTGACTATTTCCTATTTCATTCATAAAGGAAATAAAGCCTGACAGAGTAATGATTTTCTCCAAACACCAGGGGTTTGTGTGTGTGTGTGAGAGAGGCAGTGACACATGAATGTTTCAGGAGGAAAGATGGTCCAAATGACCGGCTTTTTCTCTGGCATGCCCGAGGACTCATCCGGCTGGCCTCAGAAACGGGGTTACAACGTCTCCAGACTGCTTTACAACGAACGAGGCGCTGCAGTGAAAACGCCAGGCCTCACGTTCATCTGAGTGGGAGTAGTGCATTTAGGATACAACAGTGCTTAGTGCACCATATGCTGGGAAAACAGCAGTGGTATGTGCTGAGGAGTTTAAACTGAATCTACTTTTAAAGAAACAGAATGACATTACACCACGGTGTAGCGATGGGACCATTTATGGCAGGGGTCTCAAACTCGCGGCCCACGGGCCAATTGCGGCCCTTGTAACGATATTTTGTGGCGCCCACCTTGATATGAAAGCTTATTGTGAGTTTTATGTCTTTTTTGGTAATTTTTTGGTAATTGTGTGTCTCTTTATCTGATAATTTTGTGTCTTTTTTTGGTAATTCTCTGTATTTTTTGGTCATTTTGTGTCTTTTTTTAAGTGATTTAGTGTTTTTTCAGTCATTTTGTGTCTTTTTTGGTCGTTTTGTGTCTTTTTTGGTCATTTTGTGTCTTTTTTTAGTAACTTTGTGTCTTTTTTAAGTAATTTATTTTTTTCTGGCATTTTGTGTCTTTTTGTAATTTTGTGTCTTTTTTGTTTTTTTAGTGCCATTTTAGTAGTTTTAAGGATATTTTGATGATTACAGGGATAATTTTGAAATGCAATTATTTTGGCGGGGTCATTGTGACGTGATATTTTCATATCATCCCATCCAAGTTCACATAGCCAGCGAGTTGGTGTGAGAGTACAGAAAATATTGCTGCCATGACGGAACGAGGAAACAACGTCAGCACGAGACATCTTAAAAAGCTTTGTGGCCTTCCCCCAACTGACCAAGAGTTTTTATAACAGCTGACTACATGGATCCTCGTTTAAGCGACTCTGTTGGGATCTGATAGCGTGTTTCCTGCTGCTGGCTCCAGCACCAGGCCCAGTCCCTCTCTCCTCTCTTGTCTAGCTGCTGTGAAATGCATGAAGCCACCTTCAAGTCTGCTTGGAAATGTTGGAACGGAAAACGATTATTGTGAAATATATATTCTTCTTGTGCTAAAATCGCAACATGACGTCACCCAAAGTGACCCTAATCCACCACTGACACACAGTTAAACACAAACGCTGAACAAGACATTTTTACTGAACAAAACGTTCAAATAAACTGTCATTAAGTGAAAATACAGTGAAAGGGTCAAAGTTATGAGACCAAACCGGTAAACGTCCTTTTTTATATCTATACAACGTAATATATAACTTTATTGACAGGTTGCCGTGGATACGCATTCTTACATGCTTCTATCCTGATGACGGCTGGACTTGTTAGTGACCTGTCAATCAAAGGTAGCCCCGCCCCAAATCATATGATTCTTTATCTTCTATTTTCTTCTAAATGGGACCATTATTAGAACTATTGACATCAAATTGTCTTGAAGATGATTTTTTTTACTAGTGATTGAGACCATAGTGATGTCATAAAAAACATTTTCTGAGGTAATAAATCAAGTGAGAAGTTTTCAAATTTTGCACTGAAATGAATGGGCAGATTTTTTTTTGCAGCCAAACATATCGCCCCCTGCTGGAATTTTCGGTAAAATGCAGCTTAAGGCACTTCCTGGTTTGCCGCCTGGTGTGAACGCAGCCTCCAAACTCACAAAAAAAGAACCACGAGGTGTTTGTGTACAACAGGTCTGTGTGTGTGGGAGTTTGTGGCAGAAACAAACAAAGACAGCAAGAGGTATGAGGAGAAATACAGAGCATGTATGCATGTATGCATATGTGGGGAGGTGCAGGAATTCCTCCCGAGCCACAATTAACCCAGACACAAAGGAAACATTGCTGCACGGTGAACATGCAGGGTTTGGATTCAGCTTTGGCACAACTTCACTGGTTTCAGCGCAAGCCTCCTACCAAAATATAGGCCACTGGCTCGCAGTCAGCAAGGAAACTGGAATTCCATTATTTCCGCACAAAACAACACATCCAAGATACCTGTCAGAGCTTTGTGCACCAGACCGATGCACCACGCAATCTGTCTCTCAGCTGGACAGCTTCTTATTTGAAGATGATTGGAAAATGGTTCCACCCAATCAACCCTCATTTTTTTTTAAAACATGCTTGTTGAGCTTTTTCTATATATAGGAGCAGCAGGGATGAAATCACCTGCACACACTGAGGGCCTGAGGCACGCACACACACACACACACACACACACACACACGCCTAATCCCCACTCAGAACATGATTTTATTTATGCCTCTTTGTAAACTCTGAAAGCTTTTATGCCTTCTTAAAAACAAGCCACTGTCCTGCATAATGAGAAAATAGAAAAAGCCCAGATAATATGCTAATAGGATAGCAAATCCACCATAAAAATAATACCAAATTATGAGAGGGCAGAGACCTAGGGGAGATATGGGTGCATTTTCTGCTTCATAACTGTTAACATTATGAGAATATACAGCTCATTAGGACAGAGAAGCTTCAATACACATTCCAGTCATGAACAGACCATTAAGTCAAGCTCTAATGGATGGCTGATGGGAGCGGTTCCAGGTATTGTCTCTTGATGAGATTAATGATAGAAATCTAATTAGTTTTTTAACTTTTGGAGCATTTTTCATAGATAAAAAAATACTCAATGGACTACCTATAAGTTCACAAGAATACAATAGGATGCTTTAATGTTTTAGTACACTATTTCACACTGTTAATTGCTCTGGGTGGGTGGGTGGGCAGCATTGGGAAGGGAGGAGTTGCAGTGACCTAATAATTAAGTTTTTTAATCATTTTGCTCTATTATGATATTGTTCTAACCATGGACAGATTATGAGACAATGAGCCCCTGGGCACAGACATCATATCCAATATCGTCCATATCTTATATAGTCTACATAAAAACAAGAAACCCAAACTCAGAGACATACGTTTAGTCATTTTGCATCCCTCAGTAGTCTAGTAATATATGTTTGGTCACTTTTATGGTCATTTTGTGGTTGCTTTGCATCTCAGTTGTAATTTTTGTCTTTTTGTGACAACTGTGGTAATTTTGCATCTTCTTGAGATTCTGTGGTTGTTTTGCTTCTCTGTATTATTTTTTGTGTCTCTTTGTAGTAACTTTGGGTCTCTGTAATAGTCATTTTGCGTCTATTTTTAGCCATCAAATATTTTTTGTAGCTGCTTTGTGTCTCTTTGTAGTTATTTCTGGTTGCTTGTAGTTGATATGTTTATGTTTTTGTTTTGTTTTTTTGCTTATTTTCCATCATTTACTGTCTCTTTGTGGTCATTTAACATCTATTTTAAGTCATTTTGCATCTTCTTGAGATCATTCTGTGGTTGTTTTGCTTCTCTTTAAGTCATTTTGCATCTATTTTTAGCCATCATACATTTTTGTAGCTGCTTTGTGTCCCTTTGTAGTCATTTCTGGTTGCTTTTAGTTGATATGTTTATGTTTTTTTTTGCTTTTTCGATCATTTACTGTTTCTTTGTGGCTGTTTTGAATCTCTTTATTCATTTTAAGTCATTTTGCATCTTCTTGAGATCATTCTGTGGTTGTTTTGCTTCTCTTTTCAGTCATTTTGTGTCTCTTTGGGTCTCCATTATAGTCATTTTGCATCTATTTTTAGCCATCATACATTTTGGTACTTGCTTTGTGTCCCTTTGCAGTCATTTCTGGTTGTTTGTAGTTGATATTTGTATGTTTTTGCTTAGTTTTTTCTTTATTTCCAGTCATTTACTGTTTATTTGTGGCTGTTGTGAATCTCCATATTCATTTTTGTCTCTTTGTGGTCATTTAACATCTATTTTTAATCATTTCACATCTTCTTGAGATCATTCTGTGGTTGTTTTGCTTCTCTATTTAGTCATTTTGTGTCTCTTTGTAGTAACTTTGGGTCTCTGTAATAGTCATTTTGCATCTTTTTTTAGCCGCCACACAATTTTTGTAGCTGCTTTGTGTCTCTTTGTAGTCATTTCTGGTTGTTTGTAGTTAACACGTTTATGTTTTTGGTTGTTTTGTGTTTATTTTCAGTCATTTCAGTCTTACATTTCTGTAGTCATTATATATCTCTTTGTAGTCATTTAACATCTATTTTTAATCATTTTGCAACCTCATAAGATCATTCTGTGGTTGTTTCGCTTCCCTTCGTGGTTATTTTGTATCTTTGTCTCCATTATAGACGTTTTGCATAATTTTTCGCTACTATACATTTTTTTAGCTGCTTTGCGTCTTTTTTTAGTAATTTTTGGTCGTTTGTAGTGGAAATGTTTATGTTTTTGGTTGTTTTGTGTCTAGTTTCAGTCATTTAGCATGTCTTGTAAGGCTGTTTTGCATCTCTGTAGTTATTTTTGCAGTCATTGTCGTAATAAAGCATCTCATTGTGTCATCTTTTTGTGTTTTTAGCTGCATTTAGTAGGTCAGGACCCCTGACCCCTTGTGCCCCTGGTCTCCGTTCACTCATCCATCCAAGCTTGTAACAGGTTCTTCCTATTTGCTGTGGTACTTGCAAAGCGCCCCAATCATCACATGTCTCTTTCACAAACAACACTGCTGAATTGTATCAATTTCTCCACTGATTTGAACACTTACGACAGTTTTCTTCATCACTGTTGTCCGAGCAGTCATCATCGTCGTCGCATCTCCAGATGGTGGGAATACACCTTTTATTGTGGCACTGAAACTGTCCATCCTCACACTCATCCGTGGCTGGAAGAAGAAGAAGAAAAACAACAACAGCGTCCAGATGGATCAGCAACAAACGGATATAGTGGAGTAGTAAACCCACCGCTTGTAGTTCAACTGTCATTTGCAAATGAATGCCTAATTGATATTCAGCATTCATTCAGGTCAATTGGCTGAGGCGCGGGGAGCGTCATGCTCTGTGTTTTCTTTCAGTTATTGATCTACTTTACTATGATAATTAAAAGCTGTTATGGGAGAAGGGAGATGAGGAGGCCCCGTGTCTGCAGGACATAATTCTCCACAACATGAAGACAAAGATTCAGTCTGGCTTACTACAGCTACTACCTCTGATGCAGTATGGACGCTCACAGCCGGGAAACACATGACTGATCCTGAACACCACAGCAAATCACACAGACACCAAATTATTAAAATCAAACAAGCCATATTCTCCTGTTTGCGTTTCAGATAAAAGTATTTTTGGTGTTTTTTTTCTCTGAGCACACGCGCTCTGAGTACCCGGCAGCGCTTCCAGTCTCTCACCTCCACAGCCCCATCACTCTCACACACACACACACACACACACACACACACATAAACACACACACACACACACACGTTCACACACACCGTGGTTTATATTTTATTTCATAAACACGCAGGTGGAGAGAAAAACCCCACTACTGACCTTCCGAGAAATGAAGCCTCAGGACTAACGAATGAAAAAGTAGCAATGTCCTTATATCCGTCCACATTTCTGAAGGAGGTGATGGAGCTCATTCACATCCACTAAACAAAAGCCCGAAAGCCGCTCTTGTTGTAGCGCTGCGACGCTGCTGCCTGCCTCTCCGCTCTGAAACACCCCCTCCCTCCGCCTCACTGGCTGCCGGGGCGTGACGTCAGCACAGGGGGCGGGGCAAGAGCAGAGTAGAATAGAATAGAATAGAATAGAATAGAATCGATGTAGTATCCATAATTATAGTATGTAATAGGTTGAATATTCAACCCTAATATCCACTTTATTTTATTTTTATTTTATCAACTAAACTGACCTTGTTTTGATATTTGTCTTACTTTTCCAATAGAATAGAATAGAATAGATGTGGTATCCATATTTATGTTCTTTTTTAGGCTGAATAGTCAATCTTAACACTGGAAACACTAGTTGACAAAAATGAACCACTTTCCAACCATTCAATCAGAAGCCTACAAAAGTATAGAATAGAATAGAATAGAATAGAATAGATGTAGTATCCATAATTATAGTATGTAATAGGTTGAATATTCAATCCTAATATCCATTTTATTTTATTTTTATTTTATCAACTAAACTGACTTTGTTTTGATAATTGTCTTACTTTTCCAATAGAATAGAATAGAATAGAATAGATGTGGTATCCATATTTATATTCTTTTTTTAGGCTGAATAGTCAATCTTAACACTGGACACTAAACACCAACCATTCAATCAGAAGCCTACGAAAGTATAGAATAAAATAGAATAGAATAGAATAGAATAGAATAGAATAGGTGTAGTATCCATAATTATAGTATTTAATAGGTTGAATATTCAATCCTAACATTGGAATCAGTAGAAGAAACTGTAAAAGGTCCACTTTATTCCGAACCATTAAATCAGTAGCCTACAAAAACAGCAACTAAACTGACCTTGTTTTGATATTTGCCAGATACTTTTTCAATAAAACAAAATACAATACAATACAATACAATACAATACAATAGATGTAGTATCCATATTTATATTATTTATTTAGGTTAAATAGTCAATGTTAACAATGTAATAATAGTTGGCAAAATGGTGTTCTTTTCGAGCTTCATTATAGAATAGAATAGAATAGAATAGAATAGAATAGAATAGAATAGATGTAGTATCCATATTTTATTTTTTAGGCTGAACGTCAATCTTAACACTGGAAACACTAGTTGACAGAAATGATCCACTTTCCAATCATTTAATCAGAAGCCTACGAAAGTAGCAACTAAATGAACCTTGGTTTGCTATTTTGTCAACTACTTTTTTAAGCTCCATTATAGAATAGAATAGAATTCAATAGATGCAGTATTCATATTTACTTTATTTTTTTTAGGTTGAATGTTGATTCTCGACATTGGGAACAGTAGTTGACAAAAAAGGTCAGTTTAGTTTCCAACCATTCAATCAGAAGCCGACAAAAGTAGCAACTAAATCCACCTTGGTTTGATATTTTCTCAACTACTTTTCAAGTTATATGATAGAATAGAATATTCTGTGCCATTTGTGAAACACGTTATATTACGTTACTTACGGTAATTAATGGTGCCCTCTAGTGACTGTAGTAATTATGAATACCGCCACGCCGAAAGTAGTATAAAGAGTGTGATAGCAAAGATGGAAGTGAGGTATAAAGCAAGAAAAGATGCACTTAGGGCGGGAATGACAATCACTGTCAGTGATGCACAGAACACTGAGTGACACAATATACAAAGAGGTAACCAGAAAGGTCTGATAGCCCTACACACCAACACAGTGTTTCCAATCAGCCTGGCTGATTAGACCTCCAGTCTTGCTACTAACAATGATAAAGGTGTAATTTGCACCACTGGGGCAACAAAAATAACAGGAGAGTAAGCTGTAAAACGAGCACAGTCTGTATACCCCATGCACTCTTAGGGAAAATGTCAAATAGGCCTTTTTACAGCATATATTTGTGACTTGTCAAGAAGCTCACAGCTGTTTCTAAAAACATTAACAATGTCTCTACTTTATGAAAGTAAGTCAGCGTTTATAAAACCAGCACACGAGCAGCTAAATGGGATTCATTATTCATTAATTTCATTTATGTACACCTGTTTCCCGACTGTGACACAACAATATGTCTACAGTGAAAACAGACCTTTCAGGTTAAATGAACAAACCTGTGTGGGCGGATTGACACAGAAACTATTAAAAAACATGAGTCACATCCACCACAGCCCCCACCAAACAGGAACATTCACACCTGAAACAATTGGCTCTCATCTCTTAACACAAAATTATGGCATTCGTTTTTGAGAATGAATAGCAAGTAATCCCCTCACAAATTTCCAAGCAACACATGTAGGTTTTCCTTAACCAAATGTATGGACAAAATACCATTGCAAAACATTAGCACTGCACTAAACACCTGTTTGGTGTCATTCAAGCCTGTGCTATGTAATTGTGTTCATAATACAGTTCAAGCTAAAATAAATAAATAAATAAAAATGTTACAGTATCACATTAACCACCTCGGCAGATTTGGGATGGTTAGGAAGGCCTACTATGGCATGTATGCTAAAAATAAAAATAAAGGACTAGCCCAACGTTGCTCCGCTAACATTAGCTAGCTTCAAGTGCTTTTCAACAAATATCCTATTAATCCTCTGGGGTCTTTTTTTAAAGCGCTGTAACAAAAAAACGAGGTCACGTGGAGCGCTGCTGTCGACTTCACTCCAAATTACAGACTTGAAACTTTCTCCAGTTTTTTGTTTGATGTTCTAAGGTCATGTAAAACCAAAGATATAATCATTTTAATTTGATTGTCCAAAAATATGACGAGACAGGCGTGGCATTCTGTAAAAATGGAAATCATCATCTAACACTGTTCCTATAAATGAACATGTTTTATGCATATTTTTATTATATTTGAATTTTACCTTTATATGTTCATATTTGTAATTGTAATTTGTTGTGAAATGTGGGAAAGCGGTGAAATTGGGTCATTAGCGAAAGCTAGCGGCTAACTGATGCTAGCTGAGCTGCTTGTTACAGCTACAAGAGTAGCCATTAGCGTATCAATGCTAACTCAGCGGCGTTACAATCGTGCCAATTCAGCACATTGCAGAAGTTAGCAGAAGTAAGGATTAAAAGTTATTTCAATGTATAATTATAAGTTAGTACAACTTACAGTTGAGTTGAGCAAACTCAAAAACAAAACTTAAAATTTTATCGAAGTTTGTTGCCTTGAAATTTTGAGTTCACCCAACTTTTCTTTTTTGGCAGTGTAAGCTTGTAATGGTAATGTTAAGGTAACGCACCCTTTAGTCTCCTTTCAAAGAACCAACAAGTTGTGTTGGCTGTTTTCTGCAGGAAAAAGACATGCTAACAACAGGAGAAATATTAAGCAGCCAAACTACTGGGTCAAGTAAAAATAAGTAAGAAATCCAACATGAAAGAAATTCACTGTGACACATAATTTCTGCAGACAACCAGTGCATCACTAATACTAATCAAGAAAGTACAACTGTGTTTGTGTGTGTGTGTGTGTGTGTGTGTGTGTGTGTGTGTGTGTTAAAGAGTGTGAAAAAGCGATAGTGGGGTCTTAGGGTTGTCCATGTCACACCCACGGAGCCAGTGAAATCAATTTTTCGAGCATGACAGACAGGTAATAGTGGTACAGTGGTGGAGACTAGCTGGAGCAGATAAGAAGGGATCAGGAGGTCAAGCAATTTTGTGTCCCCGTGGTGTTTTTGTGTTCCCTCTGGGTGGAGTAATTTAGAAAAGTAGCCAGCAAGGAGTCTATTCTGTCTACACACATACAAAAAAGAAAAATCTTAAATCCCTCATGAATGTAAACAAGAAAATAGAGTATGGCTGATTGAGAGCAGAGGGAGGTGAAACACGCAGGACAATATGCCTCCATTGAAGCAGAAACCGACGCTCTGGGCTCCACCTGTTTCAGCATCTACACAAGTCTCTTGTACAGTAGCGTATCCTGTTCAACAACCCCATTATTAATGTACCCCCAATGCAATAATGTGATGTGACTCTCATCTATATGCAAATTATGCTAAGGTGAACCGCAGGCTACACGGTTTCTCAGAGGCAGCAGCAACAGGAAAAAGGCCCCCCTGTACCTCTTTCATTAAGCAAACTGCAGCGTTATTGCTCTTACTAACACAATGAGGTAATACTCGTCTGCAGATAAAAGTGCACCAGTAGTATTTACAAGGTCTAGTGGCTCACAGCCAGAGCAAACGAGGCTGTCTTTCAAATCTAGGCCACGACCATTGCTGACAGCATAATCAGTCATTTTAATGGAGATAAGCTGAAGGATAACTTAATCCCCCTCCCAACCTTAACATATAGTACATACACAAGCAGAAGCTGGCACTCACATGCACATATATGCACATTGCATCGTATGCACTGCCAGTAAAGCCATGGCACCGAAGAGAAAATTGCCTGGCAGCCCTTCTGCAAAAATTAGGCAGTAGGAGCAGACTGTGAGGTAACTGGTGGTTGAACAGGTGTTTGAATCTGTTACAAATCAGTATGTTAGAAATATCAGCCAATGGGATATTAGCTCAAATTAGTCCCTGTCTGTAACAAATCCTGATTCTCAGCTGTGACCAGGAAGTTTAGTTATACAGGAAGCTGTACCAGCACAAACAGCTGCATAACATTCTGAAAAATTCCCACTTTCTTCAAGATAAAACCCCCCAGTACTGCAAGTCGTCAGGAAATTAACTTGGAAATCTCAAAGTAATCGTTTTCAGTTTAAATTTTTATCTCCTTAGGGTGTATAATCCCCATCACGCAATATAGGCTTATTATGAAATATGCACTGGCCCAGCTGCTTATAGCAATAGCTCACATACCGTAGGTTTTGCACTTTGAAAAATAATTATAACATGTAAAGTACATTATGTGTTATCATTCGTGCCCATCTGCCTCGCTCAAGTAAAAAATTAAAGCGATGGATAATTGATGTAGCACAAGAAATGTTTTGGGTTTAGTTGCAAATCTGATTCTCCCCCATCGGAGATAACACATACTAAATTGAATTTACAGTCAATTTGCTGTGAGGAGTGAGTCATGAAAATGCTTTTAGCACACTGAGGATTAAGCAGGAGGCAGGGTGTTTCTGGGAGAGTGAGAGAGACTGTCAATCAGCTGAAATGTGCAAATACTAGAAAATTCTTCAGAGCTGATTTTGAATGCTTAACATAGGCCATCGGGCTGTGCCTGCACTGGACCTCAGTGACCTGTCCACTAGGCTTTTTTTCCCTCACTGTCAACCATTCTTTGACTTGTGAGACTTTAAAAACAGGGGAGCTGCCCTTATGTTGCCCCTGTTGTGTCTGTGCATGCCACTGTGACACATAATATCAAAAAGAAAGACCAAAAGAAAAGAAAAGTTAAATGTTTCTATTGGCTGAAAACTTTGACTCTCTAAGGACATTCAAGAATTGAGAAAACATCAGTCAGAGGAAACCAGAGTCTACAGCTACACTGTCAGCTTTGTGAGGCTGCAATAATCAGCAACCTCTGGGCCTGAAAGTGAACTCAAGGCTGAAGTGACTTAAACCTGCATTCTATCTAATGGCCAGCAGGGGGCCACTCCACGGTTTCAAAAAATGAGTCCAATTGTATATTAGTCTAAATTAGCCATTCACTTGATTTACGATCTCAATAAACATTATCCTAACGAGTTTGTGTTCTCAATTGTTAGTTTCAAGTCTTCTTCAATACAGTATAATGTTGATTTTGTAAGTTATGGTCTCATTTAGAGTAAAATAGAAGAGAATGCAGGTTTTAGGGCAGGGGTCGGCAACCTTTACCAACAAAAGAGTCACTGTTGGGCAAAAAAAGAGAAAAAAATGTCATAATCGAGCCACAAACCTTATTTTCAGCCTTACAATGAAGATAAAACAGCCTACTAGCATTCCTAGCACCACACGATAATTCTGCTCCTTAAAGAATGGTCACTAGCACTTATTGCTGCACTAATGGCTCTTACTGCCATCTTAAGTCTAAATTAGCCTGCCAACATCACTAATAGGTCATAATGAGCATTTCTTAATATGATTTTGTCCGAATGCAGCAACTCAAAACTAGATTTGAAGTTCGAAACATTTATAGTTTAAGGCACCGGGCCGTAGACTTTCATAAGCAATTTAGTTGACTAAAATGTTTAAACATTTTTTAATGTATAAGTGACAGTTTTACAACTGTAGAATACAAATTGCTTTGGGCCTGTTTCATTTCGTATAATTTTTTTCTCACAGCCACAGGGAGCCACTGCAAATTGCCAAAGGGCCACATGTGGCTCCAGAGCCACAGGTTGCCTCCCCCTGCTTTAGGGTGTGGCTAACTTGTGATTGACAAGTCACTACTCCAGCGACCTGTGTACATTTCCATGTTTCTGTCCTATAACTTTGACCCTTTCACATTGTGTTTTACGCTCATGAAAGTTAATTGTAACATCTAGGTTGCTTAAAATGTCCTGTTCATTTCAGTTGCACTAAAATTGCTATCGAAGTTAGCTGGCCAGCTGGCTTGCTAGCAGATAACTTATCTCTATATTTGGTCAAAAGTCAAACTTGAGGCTTCAAAACTAGTCCACAAACCAATGGGTGACGTAACGGTGGCTACACCCCTTTAATACAGGCTACAGACTTTGGGCTCTACTTAGAGACAGCAATGCTTTGAGCTACATGCTAATGTCAGCACGCTAAAAGCTCGCAATGTCATTGCTAATATGCTGATGTTTAGCAGGTAATGCTTGCTATGTTCACCATTGTTGTTTAGCTGTTAGCATGACAGCATCTGTTAGCATAAAGTGGAGTTGAGGCTGATGGGAAAGTTATTAGTTTTGCAGGTACCAAAGTTTTAAACATACTTTTTTTTTGCATTGTTATGATGAAGTTTCACCAGAGCTATTTATCTAGAGGGCGACATGAAAGTATGTACCACTTTTTATGGCATTCCACCCAATAGTTGTTGCGATATCACTCAAAAGGATATGTCAACCTGCTGGTGGCACGAGAGGAAGTGTCATGTCCTCCGTTGGGGACTGTGAATGTCTGAACAAACTTTAATGGCAGCCAGTATTTTGGGTATTGAGTGATAGTGGTTGTGAAGAGGTGACTGTTGCTGAGCAGGTGTGTCTGTGACATGTAATGCAATAACTGTCTACTTCTCCACAAATTGATAGAGTGCAGATGTACGCTGTAAAACATTTTTACTATCACGCAGGGTGCAGCACATGCCACATCAAAATCCCTTATAACTCAAGCTTTTTTTGACAGACTGTTTACAGATCAGTCCTGTTACTGATATGAAGCCACTCCATGACACATCTCTCTGCCTGAGTGATGTCCGGATATGTGGGGGTTCATAATTTTTGAGGGGTAAGCTGTAAGCAGTACTAACAAGTCAGGATTGATAAGATTTGTGTGTGTTTGCATAGTGTCACCTGTTGTCAGCTGCTAGAAACTTGACAGGAGATCCCTTTCCATTTGTCACAGCAGCCAGTCTGGATGATGTGCCACATTTTCTCAACATTATGGATTCAAGAGAGGCTCCCACCATCCTCACTTACAGTCACAGCAATCATGTAAATCTGCACTTCCTCTTGCATGCGAGTAGCATTTCAGTAAATAGTATGACTCCTACTCTGGCCACATTTCTTATTTAATTAACCTTTAGGGAACATTTGCTGAGCGTGCATACTGTTTTTTTCCCCAGCTGTCCTCTGCTCTGCATGCAGCTGCAGAAGCTTTATGGTTCAGTTACAGTGTGGCTATGTACTGATGGCCTCTGAGCACTGGAGCAATCAGGTTTTTGTACCTTGTTCAAGAACACCTCAACAGCTGTTTTTCAGAAATGAGAGAGTCACTTTTGTATCCTCCAACCTTTCACCAGCTGAACGAAATTGGAACAGCGACGCTCCGGTCACAAGCCCTGTTTGTGTAACCCAGTGATCTGCGACTGTGAGATTAGTTCATCCTCTCTGGTTGATGCTGCACCTGTCAGTGAAATCAGCTGCTGTAGTGTCGGGCCAGAATGAGAAACTGTTCACACAAATCTCTCCATGGTGCATTCTTGGACACTGACAGCGTTCTGCTGCAGGTTTGTGGAAGCTGCTGTTTCTGCTCAACACTCCTACAGCCCCCCTATGATAATCTTCACCATAACCAACAATAATTTTTCTAAAGCCTCTAAGCAAAATTGTATCCTTCCTCCACACACCCAGCACAATTTACAACTAAATGTGCCAAAACTTGAAGGATGTTTTTGCATGTATGTTCTATTAAAATAAAAATAACCAATACATCTTGGTAAATGCAGCTTGGTATACATACAGTGTATGAATCAAATACAAAACACTGCAAAAATAGGCTAATATTTTACTTTTAAAGAAAAGGAAAGGGTGAAAAAAGTAGGATTTTGATGTGTACACAGCCACTTAATTGCTAATGCTCTGGATCAGCATCTGAAAATGCAGGATAGGAAAGATAGCGAGTCATATGACATCATACAAAGTGGGTACTTTTGTAGTTTAATTTGGCATTTTTTACTCCACCTATTCCGACAGCTATAGTTGCCACTTACTGTGCAGATGAAGAATTGTTGAATTTGTTGCAGCAATTTGTGGGTTGGTACCATTTATTTCACATATTTAGTTCTAAATTCTGCCTTTTCTCTTACTCAAGAACTGATTAAAACATTTTTTTTATTCTCAGAGAATACCACATTAAGACACCAAGACCAAGAGGAACAGCATATGAAAATCCATGCTGACAAGTCAGAGTCTTCTGTAATTTCAGCAATTGATGCTCTGTAAACTGGAAACCCCCTTATTGCCAATATATCTAGTAGAGCTCTACATCCTCTGAATGCTCTACTGTACGTCTCTACTTTGTGGTTGTGAAGTTTTATGAGGCTGTGATTATCCTCAAGGGTCACAGCAGGTCATTTTATACAGTTAGCACGTTTCAAAAAACACTTTCACTGCAAATAAATGCTACTATGGGGACAAACATCATCACACATACATACAATTGGACTCATTGAATCCACAAGTGTCCTAGTTAAAGCAGAATTGTGCAATTTTTAGCTTGTTTAGGAACCCCAGCTGGGGGGTTATTACTTCTGTATTTTGTAAGCTAACAATGTAGGTTTTTAACATTTTAATACAATTAAAATAACTTTATTAAAATATCTGAGAACTTCCTTTGCCAATGCATGCACTGTACAACCATATGCAGTATGATTGTGCAGGCTGCAGTCCAAACTGAGATGCTGCTGCCCTCTGCAGGTTGAGCTTTGGCAATAACAACACTCACATTTTGCAGAGGAACATTTTATTTTACAGTATACAATCATAGCACTTTTTCAATGAATAAATAGACCAGATATCTTGACTTTAGACAATGTAAAGTGACAGATAATGCAAAAACGTGTCTGTGTAAACACATATGGAGTGCACTATGGATACATGATGCCAGAATGGTTACTTTCTTTGGTAGAGTAACCAATAAAAAGTACAATAATCAATTGTATGCACAGGATTTTATGATTTATAATTTATCCACACATCTGTTTATCTGTTTTCTACATTGAGTTTCTCTCCCAGAATGCAACAGGCATCCAACAGGCTAACAAACACATAAACATTTACCAGCTGTTCAGAAAGATGGCAGAAATAAACTGTAAATAATTTATTCAAATATTGTTGTATTATTGCTTGATTGCGAGGTAATTGCTTTAACTAATTACTATGAGGGCAGTAATCACAACAACTAGATGCTGTATGTAGCAGCGTGGTGAAAACAAGATGAGAAGCCCGGGAAGAGTTGCCTAGCAACTGTGTCTAATTGATGGTGTAGCAAAGGTTAGAACAAGTTTAGTAACAATAACTAATAATAGAGTAATTGTGGTAATAAACTAAGGTGCCCTGCTTTATGTCTTAATTTGAGTGAGTGTAAAGTATCAATGGACACAAAGGAACACGGGTATTTGCTGCCACCTTGTGGTTGAATCAGATTGAACCAGTGACTCTTTTGGATTCTCACATTAACCCTCTGGAGTCCGTGAAAGCGCCGGAGCTCAACTTCATGACGTCACGACGTAAAAACTGAGCAGCATGTTTCCCTGCTGTCAGCTGAACTCTAAAGTTTTGACTTTTCCAGAAGTTTCCATGTCCAATTTAATGCATCAACCCTTTTTCAGCAAAGGTTAAAAAAAAAAAAAAAAACACCTTGAAGTGTTTAAACATGATTTTACTTTTTTGCAGAGATTTTTCTAATTTAGCTTTGTGCATTTAGCATTTGTAATGCAATCTTTTGTGTTTACTGATTAAAAAAAAAAAAATCTTTGTGTTTTTATCTGTGTTTTTTGTAATTTCTTTGTGTTTTTTCATGTTTTTTATGTGTGTTTTTTGTTTTTGGTGTGTTTTGAGTGTGTTTGTATGTGTTTTTTGTAATTTTGTGTGTGCTTTTGTGTGTTTTTGGTTTGTTTTTCATGTTTTATGTGTTTTATGTGTGTTTTTCTGTGTTCAAAATGTTGATCCAGTAAGTCAAAGTGAAAAAACGTAATCAGATCATATAGGTGAGATTGTCTTGAAAACAATGATACCAACAACACGTCATGGTAAAGATTTTTAAGTCGTTTATACAGGCAGAATGAAAAGGAGTCCAAAACTGACAAAATAGCCTCAAAAAAAAAAAAAAGGGTTAAGTAATGTGATTGCTTAGACTTCTAAGGATTAACTTTCTTATTAAAAATATCAAAACAGTTCTCTGACTTAAACAAAATAAGTCATATCTATATCAAAACTCATTTTTAAAGATCGGCAAAATCAGACATTTACACACATATTCAAATTAAATATTCAAATGAAATTGTACAGTACAAGCAGTGATGGAAAGTAACCAAGTACATATTACTCAAGGACTGTATTAAAGTAAAATATTGAGGTATTTGTACTTTACATGAGTATTTCCATTTTTGTAACTTTTTACTTCTACTCCACTACATTTTAAGGGAAATATTGTACTTTTTACTTCACTACATTTAGCTGACAGATTTAGTTACTTTATAGGTTGAGATTTAACACAAAATATATGATCAATTTAAAGTGATTAGACATTTTTTTAATTAAATCTTATAACAGTATATTAAGTAGTTAAATGAGCCCTATCTTTTCGAAATTAACCCTTTGATGCACAACATGGGTCTAAAGTGACCCGACTAAGTTTTTATTTTTTGTATCTTTGCAATAAATTAATTTCATCATTCAGTATTCCAGGTTTTCCTCAATCAACTTGTTTTGATCATCATACATCCTAATTTTTTGTTTTCATTTCTGAATTTTTGAATAAAACCCCTTTTTGTATCACTACGCTTCTAATGCACAACATGGGTCAAACATTTCATTATGGGGTATTGTGTGTATAATTTTGAGGAAAAATTAATTTAATCAATTTTGGAATAAGGCTGTAACATAACAACATGTGGAAAAAGTGAAGCGCTGTGAATACCTTGTATGAGTGACAAAATGAGACATAAACATGTTAAATATATTAAATATATGAGTGTTTGGCCCCTCTTACTGCTAAAGTAACTATATGAAACAAACAATGTCAAACTATTATTATAGTATTAGGTCATTTAATTTTAAATCAAATTTGGATGAACTAGTAATTTTTTACCCAAAAACAATTTTTCTTCATAAAGTATGAAAGGAAAAATGGATATAATGATTAGTTGTCATTAAAAAAAAAAGATATCCAAAGAATACTTGGACTATTCAATCATAAAATAAATTGATTTAAAAAGATAGAGCAAAGAAACACACAACCAGCATGAAATAACATGGGAAATGAATTTGGGTCATTTTGACCCATGTTGTGCATCAAAGGGTTCAACCACTGCTTACATAAAAGCACCAATACAAATAATCTAATAATATTTTTGGAATATATAAAACAATCTGAGTGGGTCCATTCTGCATAACGAGTACTTTTACTTTTGATGCTTCAAGTACATTTTGATGCTGATACTTTTGTACTTTTACTTTACTTTAACTTGTAGTGGAGTAATTTCACAGTGTGGTATTAGTACTTCTACTTAAGTAAGGGATCTGAATACTTTTCCAACACTGAGTACAAGCAATCATTCTCCAATCATAAAAGATATTGTAACACTGATAAGAATCAGATAGAAAGGCAGGAATTACATCCACATCTCTGATCATGTCGGCTCTCAAGGACCAACCGGAGAGGAGAGGACACAGGGTCAACACTTTGTACAAATAGAGGGTCTAACCTTAGAGTGAGTGCTTTTATCTAATATCATGAGGGAAAGAAGGGAGACAAAATGATGAACTACATGGACATATGAGGGAATGGAACGGTAGACTGACTGATAGATGGATAACAAGTTAACCCTCTGGAGTCCATCTATTTATTGAAAATACACATTTTATTAACAGTAATAACTTTATTTATATATGATATGTAGACAAGCTGAGAAAGCCAGTTGAAAGTTCAATCATAGGAGCTTTCACAGTGTGCCATTTATGTTTCTAGACCATTTTTAAATTGTGAATTTTCTTTCTACAATTACTATTTTTAATTTACATGCAAATAGACAGTTTTGTCGTTTTATTATTTATTTTTTCCGCTGTTTTTTTGTGTATAAATGGTAAAATTAAAAATAAAAACGGTAAATTTCCATAGAAACCTGTGTCTTTTGTTTGTATTTTGGGTTCCTGGCAGCTTTATACTTTGTTAATTAAAATAAAATGAAAAATCTGACTGATAGCCAAGTTTGTGTGGAGAAAAAGGAGCCATGCATGTGATGTAAGGACAGACTGAAAGATGCTAAACAGAGACAGAAATGAATGCATAGGAAGTTGACAAATTTGAACCAAAATCTCCTGGACTTCAGAGGGTTAAATAAACTAAATTGTTGACATTTGGCTTCAGTTGATTTTCAAGGATTCAAAGGCTGAATTGCACATGTATCTACTTATATTGTCCACTAGGGGGAGAAAGTGTATTCTGAGCTCATGGTAGAGTTACCAGTCACATCTTTACTCATTATACTGTGATGTTATAGCTCTGAGTTTGACTGTTTGGCTCACATGTCTAAAACCTGTATGTTAATTTAGGTTTAAAGTGAAGTTGGTTAATTTTAGAACTACATTTGTTTGGTCAATGGCTAATTTAACCCATTTATTTAAGTTAAATACTTTGTGGGTTATTGGTTACCTGTTTAAAATATACTTGTTTAAAATATACTAACCTGTTCAAAATATATTTATCTTATCTGTTCAAAATATACTTGCCTTTACCTGTTAAACATACTTGCCTTTACTTACCTGTACCTTTCGTTGGTGATTGCTTTTATTTACAATTGTTTATTCTTGTGTTTAAAGGTTTTTCACCTGCACTGAAATGCATTGTACTAACTGCAAATAAAGAGAGTGAAAGAGTGAAATCCTGAGTTGCATCAAGTCCTTCCTTTCAAGTGTGGAAAGCCATGCAGTAAAAATACACTTGACATTAGTTGTGAGCTTACTCTGTTGATAATTTGCACTTTTTCAGTTTCTTACATACACTACCGGTCAAAAGTTTTAGAACACTCCAACTTTTCCAGAATTTTATTGAAAATGATGCAGTTTAATGTCTCTGTGTACTCTGAAATTAATGCATATAACAAATAAACAATTGAAGTTAAAAAAATAAATCATAGAATCAATTTAGAAAGGAAAATGTGTTCTAAACTGTTGACTCATTGAAGTAGCACCTTAACAGATAGAACAGCTCAACACACTCAATGGAAATCAAATATTCTTCAGAAAGTTCTTCCCAACTCTGTTGCAGAAGTTCCCTTAAATGTGGAGCAACTTGTAGGTTGTAAGTGATCAAGAAAAGTTGGGACACCTGTAGGAATTGGTAGCAACTTAGCAACTTTCAAGGCTTGATCAACCTCCGTTGCTGCAGAACTGCTTTAAGTTTTTAACCCGTTTCTTGTTCCCTGAAAAAGGCCTTTTTGTATAATTCTGAAATGTACATTATTTTTCAGTTTTGGTTAACCTTACCTTTTTTTATTTACCTCTGGCAGTTCAACACTTACCTTTGTACCCTTTCTAGCTGTTCATTGGACTTGAACTGCTTGAATTTCAATTTTAAAAAATGGAAAAATTGTGGTGTTCTAAAACTTTTGACCGGTAGTGTATATAAACAAGCAATGGGTAAGTGCAGGAAGTTTTTAACTGGTGAGTAAGGAGCAACTAGTGAGCAGGGTGACCAGGTGTCACAGTTTATGCAGGGTTGCACAGCATTTGTATCCCTTACAAATGTTGTGCAACCCTGCGTAAAATCCCCACATTTTGAGACGACATGACCTGCATGTTGATTGTCTCTAATAGTAAAACCACTGCAGGACGGATGTATTTCTATAAATCTGTTGGGTGTTTTTGCAATGGCTTGAAGAAAGCAGGTAAGGCTGTCATGTATTATGTCAATCAAACTGTTCATGCATGCTTCCTTCAAGTGTGGGTGCAGTATAGAATTTCATAGACGTTCTTATAATACATCCACAAGGTCAACTGTCATTGTGCCCAATGAGGAATAAGCAAAGTCACAAGCTCTGCAGATTTAGGTGGAATATAATGAGAACTACCTCAATACAGCTACAAATGCTGGGAAAGTATTTATAACTGGGTGACATTGAACACTATTCTTACAGTTTTTCGCAAAACTAATGGGTTTGGTTTTTGTTTTTTTTTCAATTTCACATAGAGGAATACCATGTGAAGTGACAAAATTTTAAATTACTTCTCCGTATGGTAATGTGCCCCACATTGTCCCACACAAACACGCTCTTTGTCCTACATTAGGTTTGTTTGGATCTGGTCATGCAACAAGTGTGGGGAACTCCATAGATAAAAGCTACAGATTGAATGATTCATATCACTTAAGTTAAAAGATTTGTTCAAACATGTGCTAAAAAAACATCTGTAGCCCCCAAATAGTAGTTGAAGTCATGCCATTATTACTGTAATTAAATTACATTGTTGGACCTGTGTTTGATGAGTCAAACTGTCCACTTTAAGGCCTGTTTACACAAAGGGAAAACACAGATTTTTCCATGCGGTTTGGCCTCTCATTTACACGAAAACCCTGTTTTTATCACAGAAAACGATTATTTCTAAAAATTCCGGGCAAAGTGGAGAATTTGGAAAACTTCGGTTATGTGTTGTCGTGTCAACTGGGAGAAACAAACAGGGTTTTAGGTTCTCACGCTCATTCTATGCGGCGGAAAATGCTTCACGTCATGTGGGCGCCCTGTTTACCGTTAGTTTGGCTATCATGGATGCTGTTAAGGTGGTACTAATTTTTACGTTTGTGCAAACGAAATTGAAAATACAACTGCTATACTATATGGAGGAGCAGAGGCGAAGGAATGCACGGAGGTCAGCATTTTTACTGCAGCTTTCCCAGCCATGACGTTTGTACATTTCCTGCCAACGTCGCCACCGCCGATTTTGGATCCGACCTGGGCGAACTGCGGTCTGGTGGACAAACTTCGAAAAAGAAGTCGTCCTCCCGGAGGAATGGCATGAGAAAACGATGTTTTGTGCACGATGTTATTTTTGAAAACGGAGGGGGGGGAAACATTCGTTTCTCTAAATACCCTGCTATTTATAAACGTGGCCTAAGAAAAGACAGTTTGACTGTTCATGCACTGTAGCGAAATCCGTGTCAGTTTCACGGAAATTTGAGTGATTCCGTGGCTATTCCACGGATTTTGAGTTAAGCAAATCCGTGGCTATTTCACGGATTCCTGTGAGACCATGTTGGCTCCAAACCAGGAAGTGATGTTGAAGGTGATTATGGATTCAATGAAACATCTGTAGAATTATGTATTATGTAATGCTATAGTTGGTGTATTAGTGGAAGAGCCAGATCAGCAGGCCCGTGTCAGTGAGCGTCTCATTGAGGAGAGGCAGCCTTCCCTGTGGCCTATCTAAGAGGCTCAGCATCCAGTGTGAATGACGCCATCGTCAGGATCACAGAAACACCATTATCACTACACACTGACATCACTCAGCTCCCCACGACACCAACACGACTCCCCTCCACGGCTCACACACACCACCGCCCGCCTCCTGCAGCACTGTCATTGTGCTCGCCGGGCACCCCATTGTCTGTGTCGGGGAATGGAGGACAATGTCGCCAATCTCTGTCCAAACCGTGATCCAACACGGCTATTGTGACCCCGTCTTTCCCCCCACTTAGCCAGACAAGATGGTGTCCCCGTGTGATGAGAGGAGGACGGGTGGGGGGTCCTCTGTCCCGCCTGGCACTGGGGCTGAGAATGTGAAGAAGGCGCAGATTTGCAAACTGTGACGTTAGTACAGTCATGACAGACTCATGGAGAAGCTACACACACAGCAGCCAGTCAGGATGTCAGCAGCATCATCAGTGTCCCTACAGTGAGGATTACACAGTGGAAGTCTCAATGGCTGCGTTCGCTGCTCGTTTTCTGCCTCCAGCTTGAACTTCGACCATCTATACTGAAGACGAGCTTGAGCAAATTCAATTTTTCCTTGCAGCTGGATTATTTCTATGTCAAACATCATCTTTTCTACAAACTTTTCTACAGAATGAAGCATCAAGACCAAACAACTGTGGGATCTTTCAAACTTGTAATGCTTTGACGAAGGTTGTGTGATGGAGTGCAGATGGACGGACAAAAACACATGACACTCATCTAACACCAAGTGAGTAACTGGTTCCACAGACTCATATATTACTAGATGAAATTGTCTTTTTATTTTTATTTTTGAGTTTATTGTTATTCATTTACGTATCTTTTGGATTTTTTTGTTGTTATTCAGTTATGTAAAGCACTTTGGTCAACCTCGGTTGTGTATAAGGTGCTCTAGAAATAAGCGTGACCTTTAACCTTAATGTTTTTTTTCACACATTCCTACAAGGTGTCAGCCTGGTTCCTGGCTGACTGATCTGTGCCTGACATGCAGACCTTCTACCAGCCCGCGGGTCTCTACCTGGACCCCGGCCTGATTCAGCGGCGCGTCCTGGAGGATCAAGTGGAGCTGTGGTGGTTCAGAGAGCCCCGCCGCTCCCTGCTGTGCTACTGCGCCTCCGTGGCCCTCATAGTGGGGCTGGGCCTGGGCGGCGTGGGCCTCCTCTCCACGACGACCAGCCTGTCCGGGGAGTGGCGCCTCGGGGTGGGCACCACCCTCTGCCTCTTAGCCCTGGCCGTCCTGCTCAAGCAGCTCCTCAGCTCTGCCATCCAGGACATGAACTGCGTGCGCAGCTGGCGTCGGATCGACCAGCTGAAGAGCGGCGGCAGGGCCGACCCGGCGCTCATGTTGGCCGTGGGGCTGGCGGTGATGCTCTGCGGGGCGGTTCTTCTCTGCGTGGCCACGGTCGGCAGCCGAGGTCACGACAGCAACGAGATGTTGGTGTCCGGCCTGGTGCTGATGGCTGCCGGGGCGGGCATGGCTCTGGCTGTAGCCGGCTACGGCCTCCTCATCTTCCTCAAGAGAAGAAGAGAGCAGAGAAGGAGGATGATGATGAGGATGAGCAGAGTGAGGAGGCTCGGGGGGCGAACTGTCAGGGTGTTCAGTGTCTCGGGAGGACAGATGAGTCAGGCCAGGAGAGAGACGTTCTCCAGCAGGACCAGCCTGATCTAAATGAGAAAAAAAAACTCAGAGAAAAAGATACTTTTAACCCATAAGAACCCGTGGTGACACCTGTGTAACAAACACTTTCAATCTTCTAGAATCTCCCATATTCAGCTTTATGCTTCACCTTAACTCATTACATCCCTAAGTGACACACACTGCAAAAAAAGAAAAGTCGGGTGGACTCAAAATTTCAAGGCAACAAACTTCCATAAAATTTTAAGTTGGACATTTAAACTAAATATTTTAAGTTAGTACAACTGTAAGTTATAATTTTACATTGTAATAACTTTTAATCCTTACTTCTGCTAACTTCTGCAATGAGCTGAATTGGCACGATTGTAACGGCGCTATGAAATGTCAGCTAATGTTGCGACCACAATTTTGAGTTAGCTTTGATATGCTAACGGCTACTCTTGTAGCTGTAGCAAGCAGCGTGGCTACCATCAGTTAGCCGCTAGCATTAGTTAGCCGCTAGCATCAGTTAGCCACTAGCATCAGTTAGCCGCTAGCATTAGTTAGCTGCTAGCTTTCGCGAATGACCGAAAACCTGTTTGTGTTTAAATGTTGAAAATGAATAGGTTGCCTTCTCCAACAAAGACGTACAACACTGCACAACACAGCTCAGAATAAAATTCACGTATCATTTTAATTAATTTAATTAAGGGTTGTGGACTCAAGCTAAGGGAGCAGAGCCACAATGAGACTTCAAGTGCATTGCCAACTTGGAAAGTTGGCTTTCAGCATTTCACAACAAAGAAATAAGAGTTAGCAGAACTATTGTCCCTTGTTGTGAACCCCAACTTAAAGATATAAGTAACAACAACTCACAAACTTGTTTTTGAGCAGACAACTGGCTTCCTTTGTTGTGCTAACTTACTTTATTGCCCTAAATGTCAATAATTTATATTTCCAAGTTTTATCAACTTAAATCACTGTTTTAGGCCAAAAAATACATATTGGCTTTTTTGTAGTGTGTGACAGTCATGTGACTTTGACACTTATTTATATACAGTCTATGCTTTGACAAGAAGTGAAAAATGTGGCTGTGACTGGCAACAAAAATGTGAAAAAGTAGCTTATTTCAAAAAGCTTATTTTCTGTTATGAGGCTAAGTTTAAACCCATTTAACAATTCTAATCCATTAATAGGGAACTGAACAAATTAAAGTCATAATTTTGATATGGAGATGCAAACAAAAAGGCAAATGGTTATTTGTTTTTTATTTATTATTGATTTATTATTATTTTGTTACTTAAAAACAAATCTGAAAAATAATTTGTTGTTGATGCAAAGAAAAAGGCAAATGTGTGTTTCTGTGAGCAGAAAATGTGTCTAGTTGGTTTTTAAAAAAAAAAAAGAAATCCCATAATGTATCATATATGTCACATCACAGATCTTTGACATTTTTTTTTTAAAAACATCATAAATGTGTTCTATGTGGTCCACTTGGTCTGTTGCGTAACCCCATAATTTTCCTTTAAGGATTACTGGGTCTGGGTTCTTATGGGTTAAAAAAATGTCTCAAAGACGTACAAAAAGAAGAACGAAGTGGCACATCAGAAGCCTTAGTCTTGGCATTCACTGCTGTTTCTTTCAGGTCTTTTTTGTTTCCCTTTGCACACATACATGAATGCATCCAAATAGTTTATCTGATTACAACATTTTTGATACATCTGAGCAATTATGGTTGAGAATAAAGAGTTTATTCTGTTCACAAAAAATATATTCTCTGTGTTAATTATGCTTCTTTTCTCTACTTCTGACTTAAAAATCAAGGTTGGGTTGATGAAATACTTTTCCTTTCATGCTCAGATGCCTGCCTCCCACTTACAATCTGGCATTTTCTCCACAACAAAGATAATCAAATGTGAAGATGTTTCCAAACTTTGCTCTTGATTCACTGCCAAAATAATACTACAAGAAGACTTTACTTATTCAAGTGGCAGACGATATCAGCGTTTGTTGTTGGCAGAAAAAAAACTTCTAACAACTAACAGATGGATAATCACACAATATATTCATTTTTTATCACAGAATTCAGTTTTAAAGGGAACAAATAACATTCTGCATGAAAAAAAATATATATATGTACGGTTGCCTATAAAGTTGTAATAATTTTGTTTTCAGACATTATCCTCTGTTAACTGTGGCTTCCTTTTCATTGTGATATGTTTGGAAGAGATGATTAACAAAGTTTTGAGAAGATATACACTTTATCTGTCAAGAATAAATCACATTGTCACAATCATTTCATGGAAATAGGTTAAATATATTTTATTCCAACTTTTTTAGCGACGCTGTATATACATGTGAATAATGAAGACCCAGTACAGGCAAAACATTGTCTGTCTCAGTCCAAGTACATTTTTTTATAATCCAGTGTGCAGAACATCTCTACTATTTCCTTCAATGAATCTGATGTCCTGCACCAAGCTACGGAAGCCCTGAGAGGCAAGTGAGATTTTTTTTCCCCCTGGTAATTCATATTCTACTCTAAATATTTTTTTCACTCTTTTTCTGATGATTGAAGAACAGCATAATCTTTTAAAGTCCCTTCTGATTTATATTTGAAACAGGTAGAAAGATAGTTTTGTCAGATGATTTAAAAAATTGTCAGATGATTAAAAAAAAATCTAGACAAATAAAATGCACAACAGTAATGCTACATAAATTGGTGACACATAATATTGATGTTTTTACAAGTGAATGGAGAAAGTACATGTTACCTGGAAGAAAACAATTATTCCTATTTAGAGCATGGGATAGTGGTGCACTTCAGCCTCTTGTGGCCAAAAAGAGTACTACAATAACAAATACTGACAAATAAAAATAAAAATGAAAGAATCAGCTGCAAAAAAACAAACAAACAAAAAACAACAACTAAGAAACTAAGAAAAAGTATCCTGGAATTTTTTTTTTTTTTTTTCAAATGAAGATCCAGAGAAAATAGATTATTACTATTAAAGATTATGATGGGGGGGGGGGAAATCACATTTTCTTAAGCAATTAATACATGAGAGAAAACAATTTGTATCAGACTTTTTTTTCTTTTTCTCACTTGCCTATTAGGGCTTCCATACATAGCTTAAGTATATAATGAGATGCAACTACTAAACTGTGCTCAAATGAACTAAAAGACAAACAGTAACATTTTTCAAAGATTCATATAACTTCTGTTTATACATTTCTATCATTACAAATGTGCTCATTTTGGACACAAGTCCAATCATAACTGAAGCTTCAGACATTTTGAAGCATCTGTGTCTAATTCCGTTTTCACTTTGATTATACATCTATTCAGCACTTTCACGGGTTTCCAGACAATGTGTTGGGACTCCTGCATAAGGTCACAAGATCATTTTAGAGATCACAAAAAAGAGCAAGAAATAAATTCTGATAAACATTTTTTTCAGCTTTTCTTTAAATCTTGTCTTATTTCTTGTGACATCTATATTTTTTGCCCATCTGGCCTATTTAAATGAAACAATAAGAGACTTTTTGAGGGGAACTTTCTCTTCACAGTTAATAGACATATGCTAGATGATGATTCATTTCAAGAGGTCATAGTCCAGAAAGGTTCAGAATCACTGTGTCACTGTCGACTGTTAATCAAAATCTTACCCTAGTTGCAAACCAGCTGTTTTTAATGAAGTCCCCCTTTTATCTAATCACCCGATAGTGAACTCAAGATCATCATCACTGTCTTCTATCTCGTCCCCTTCCTCTTCCTCCTCCTCGTCCCCTCTCTCAGCTCTTGCTTTCTCACTGGCCTGGATGTAGTTATCCTCGATGAAGCCGTCATCGTCGTCCTCCAGCCCTCCTGGAGTCCCTCCAATCTCTTCCATCCTTCCCATCACGCTGCTGGGGAAGGGCAGATGGTCCTGGCCGTACTGGCTGACCCCGTCGCTCTCCTCCAGCAGGGAGTGTCTGTAGCTGACCAAGAAGCGGTGGAAGAGACGGAACTTGACCACCATCACTATGAGGAGCGAGATGGTGAGGACTGTGCCCAGACCTGCAGCCAGATAGGACCACTCCAGGGACTTTGGGCCCTCATCTGGATCGGCTGCCTCTGGGAACACAGCAGGGGGGGAAACAACTTTATTGCATGGGAATGTAGTGTTAGAAATAATCTGTTATTCTGTCTCTGTGCATGGGGGTCACTATCTGATTGACTAAGTCACTATCCATGCATGTGTAGATAGATAGATAGATAGATAGATAGATAGATAGATAGATAGATAGATAGATAGATAGATAGATAGATAGATAGATAGATAGATAGATAGATAGATAGATAGATAGATAGATAGATAGATAGATAGATAGATAGATAGATAGATAGATAGATAGATAGACTTTATTTATCCCAAGCTGGGAAATTACAGTGTAGCAGCAGCATTACACACATAGACAATGACAATTAAATAAAAAAGAACAACCTAGGCATACTTCAAGCAATAAAATATAAAAATACAATAAAAATACAATAAATATAAAGTGTCTGAAGAAGGAGTATGTATTAAGGAGTAGAATAGAATTCCAGTGCAGAATAAATATGAATATACAGTATAAAAATGTTGGTGCTATGAACAAATAAGGTGCAATGAACAGTGTTCATCATCATTCACTAACTGTGTGTGCCCTTTCTCTATTTATTTATGGATTAATCATGTAAGATGCTTTTGATACAATGATCATGTGCTAATATTGTTTTAAAACTATGATTACTCTAAATATTAGATACATTAATCTAATTAATTAGAGGCTTTGTAATTAATTAATTGAAATTAATCACATTTTAATCGCATATACATATTTGACCTGAGAACAGTGAGAAGTAATTTTTTTGCACATTTCTTGACGTATTGTAATAAAATTATGTTAAACTGAGAGCTTGGATGTCTCCTGCTCATCATTCCCCATCAAACGATCTGCACAGAAAAAGAGTTGAGAGGTTACTGTTGGAGTCAGATAATTTCTTTTAAAAGGTTTCCTCAATGCATTTCTCAACAGTAGCTATAAACACAAAGAGGTCAACAGCAGTGCGTTCAAACTGTTTCCTGTAACCAAAGTGTTACAGAGTCCAAAGTTCCTCCAACACACCAGGTTGTAAATAGTTAGAGGATGGTAAAATAGGAACAACATCTCCAACCTAGACGTCTTTGGCAGTTATCGCCCCTGTAAATTGCTGGAACACCCAGTCAACTGGAAGTTTCAGTCAGCATGATGATTGCCAGGAATTGCCGTAAACTTGCAGTCTTAGGTTAGAAAGTCAAACCCCCCAACCAGCTCCTGGGACTGTGTCAGGTTTTCACATGTAAATGTCCATGCTGTGATCTATACAAATGCAAATCAGGAGTGTGTGTATGCTCACAGAAAAAGATAGACAAGTCTCTGGGAGCCTTTGAATTTTGCCTCCTGTTTTGCTCAGTAGATGTAAGTTTAGCAATAAGTTTGTTTTTTGACCCATAAAACTTTTTATCTTAGAAAAGGAATTTCAGTTTACATTTTGAATAACCCATTTTTACATTTGATAACGTCCCCTGTTCATTGTTTACTATGAATGATAAGGAAACATAACAAAAAAAAATTCTTTTTTTTGATCTTTAATGGTGCACTGTCAGAGTGCTTTTTATTTTTACCTGTATTTATTTACAGAAGTACTTCTTTCTATTCTTCTACAGCAGCAACTGTAACAAAAAGCAATTTCCCCCGAGGGAAGAATTTCTGATTCTAACTCTGAATGCTGCAAATTCACTCCACAAAAGGGTAGTGCACCAGCCAGGCCACTAGGGGGACCCGACCTGAGGGATTGACCAGTCAAATGTTCATATGTGTTGTTATGAACATTTGACAAAATAACCCGTATAGGTGTTTTGCGGCTCATGCGGTAAAGGTCTCTGCAGGCTTTTTATTAGGTCAAAGGTAATGTTATGCAGCGCTGGACTTAGGCGGCAACCTCCGTGTCTGAGCAGGGATTCAAACCAGGAAGTGCCTTAAGCTGCATTCTACTGAAAATTCCAGCAGGGGGCGCTAAGTTTGGCTGCAAAAAAAAATTCCGTCCTTTCATTTTAATGCAGAATGAGTGCAAAACACTATGGTCCATTTCGCTAGTAAAAAATCTTCTTGAAGACAATTTGATGTTAATAGTTCTAATAATGGCCCCATTTAGAAGAAAATAGAAGATAAAGAATCGCATGATTTGGGGCGTGGCTACCTTTGATTGACAGGTCACTAACAAGGCGAGCGAATGAACGTTTTGTTCATTAAAAATGTCTTGTTCAGCGATTGGTTGGACTAACAGACACTCCAAGGAGTCGCTGTTCATTTTCCTGAGGTAACTAATGTACATTTTGTTTTTGATTTTTGCTAGCCAAAATGAACATCCCAGTTAATGCTAAAATGAATTATCAGCGACTTCTCTGTCAGGTTGCGTAGTGGACAGGCTAACAGCTGTCCAAGTCTCGTTATAACGGATAAGGGTAAACATTTAACAGCCTCAGCTAGTAGCCTGTTTAAAGAATTTCACAGTATTTATGTATTTACTTTTAATGATGTTTTAATGATAAATGATGTAGCCTAAACATGCTTTGGTTTATCACCATTAAAAAATAAAACACTGCACAGTTTTATCAGCTCCAGGGATCGATACAGGAGCCTAAGATCAATTCTCCATTTCAACCGTGTGGACTTCACGCTGACTCAAATTTGCGTACACAAGCCGAGACCAGACGTGAGATCTGATCGTACCATCCGCTCACGTCCAAATTGATAAATGCCGAGCCTTATGTAGAAATGATTGTACGCCCATTTTACGCTCACTTTACGCTCACTTTACACTCACTTTACGCTTACTTTACGCTCACTTTCTGTCGTACGCTTGATTGATAAATGAGTGTGTGTGCCTAAACATGATAACTTCTGTGGAAACACGCTGTCTCAGGTCTGACTGTGAGAAAAGACAGCTACAGTGGAGAACAACACATTGGCTATTTGCTTTTTTATAATACTCAAATGTAACAGTACAGAGTGGAACGTTCTAAAAATAGTACACATGTCATTATACATACACCTTCAGTTCATGGTAGTAAAGAAGGCTGCAGTTTCTGTCAATTTAATTAATTAGTTAATTAGTTTAATGCATGCAGCAGAAGTAATGCAGGAAATACAGGAGCGAGGGATCTTATATGTAGTCGTGGTTACTGCCAGTTATTTTTGTACATTGAAGGTGTTAAAATAATTTGTTAATCTGTCTCTTTGTGTGTCTCTGTGTGTAACACAGGTCACTATCAAAGTTCACTATCTGCGTAATTCACTGTGTGTGTGCCCTCTCTCTATGCATTTATATATTAATCATGTAAGATGCTTTTGATACAATGATTATGTGCTAATATTGTTTTAAAACTATGATTACTTTAAATACATGTATCCCAACTGCTTAAACTTAGTAAGATTCTAGAATCACAAAAATATATTGTATGTTTCATAGTTTGTGTTTTATAGTTGTGTGCACATTGCAACATCTGTGTCTCCAAACTATACCTCTGTAAGACATAACAAGGCAGGAGGTTTTGTTGAATGTTTTGGGGACATGACGTGTCTCTATTTTGATTAAAACTGACGCATCAGCGGATCAAGAAGGCGACACTTCCTGGAAGAAATCTACCTTCATGATTAGTAAACCATTGTGAGGATAAAATAATGGGTTCGAGGGAAAGGAGACTGGTTCAGACTTCATGACCTGAAACCAATCTGCATGTAAATCTGGGAAGTGATGTTTGAACCCACAGAGATCTCTGTAACTGCACATTTCTTGACGTATTGTAATTATTATGAACTGAGAACTTGGACGTCTCCTGCTCATCATTTCCCATCAAACGATCTGCGCAGAGAAATAGGATGAGGATTTATCGGTTGGTGTCAGATAATTACATTTTAAAGGTTTCTTCAAGCATTTCAGTAACGAAGGTTACTTAAGTTCTAACAATAATGTGTCCCTTCATGGTCAATCTGTCAACACAGAAGCAACATCTTTCTCAAGTTCTGGCAGTGCAGAGTCTGTTCCTAAAATATACGCATTCCTAAGTAAAAAGTTTGTGCTGAGTCGACAGTTGCATACTATGCAGGATCACCAAAAAAAGCATCCTAACACCTCGGTGTAGGGCAAAAAACTGTTTATGTGGGAGCCAAGTTATATTTATTGAAGTACAAGTTAATAGGAACAATTTCAGTGTGTTTCATGTTAATTTAAAATAAGTCAAATACACATTATAAATGTAATTAATGGTAATATAAGAATAATATTTGTATAAAGATGTCATATTTGTACCGTTTGTTATGAGCAGTAAGGCAAGTTACCGTGACCTTAAAAGAAAGAGGTTTTTTTTTTTTTTGTTTTTTTTTTGGGCCACGGGCTTTGAAGTATTTTCTAGTAGTTGAGGCTCACCGAAGGACCGAGCTACATGGTTTCCTAACCGCAGTTATAGTTATTTATACGGGAAATCGACATTAAACACTCTTGTAAGAACAGAACTGTGGAATAAAGATTTTTGTTATCGTGGAAGTACTGTGGAAGTTTTTTCCTCATCAAGTAACTTAATATGTGTAAAACCAAAAACTATAAATAATGGACCTAGTCACCGTGACGCCACCCATTGGTTTTCGGACTGCCTGTTGGAAGTATCGAATTCAGCGTTACACTCGTCGCCATCTTCTTTCTGATACAGGAAGCAGACCATATTTGGACTGTGGAGGAGCGAGAGGGATCTGATCACTGACTACAGCCTCTCTACACCTCAACCTGACTGAGAGAAGCTGCTGCTAACTCATGTTAGCATTAACTGGATCATTAACTGGGTGTTCATTTTGTCTAGCAAAAAAACAGAAACAAAATCTTTGTTACTAACCTCAGAAAATTCAACAGCGACTCCTATGAGTGTCTGTTAGTCCAACCAAACGCTGAACAAGACTTGGGCTATTATTTGAACTATTAAAATCCTAAAAAAAAATTCTGAGGTAATAAATCAAGTGAGAAGTTTCTCATTTGGTATGGAAATGAATGGACACAAATGCTTTTGCTTAAGTCACTTCCTGGTTTGCCTCCCTGCTCAGACCCGGAGGTTGCCACCTGGGGTGACATGAGCCGCGCAAGTTACATAAAAAAGGTAAGTTCCATAAAAAGTCGTTTTGTTTTGTTTTCACACGGGACACGAACCCCGTTCTCCCGGATGAATGTACACCGTTTGTTTTGACTTACTTCGCAGTAAAGTGCCGTTATTGTTGGTGTGATCGTCGTCTTCCATCAGAAGACGTCTCTCGGCGCCGTTGTGTCCCCCTGCATCAGATATAGCAGCTGGACAAGCTTCTCTGATAAAAGCTCCACAAAGAAAGAACACAACAAAGAGGAAGCAGCTCCACCGGCCCATCTCTATGTCCTGAGGGAAAACCTAAAGAAACAAAATCATCAAGAGATTAATTAAGGATCATGAGGAATTTAAGAGAGATGACAAGTCAACCACTAGAGAAGACTTTTAGAGTTTGTATTCTACTATAAAGTGATTTATATTAAGTTTAGTTTGAAGGGACAAATATGTCACTTAATCATTAAAAGAATAATAATGTGTTTTGCTTTTTGTATGTGCTTGTTTTCATATTGTTTCACATCTTATCAGCATCTTGCTGTTTGTACGTCAAATGGCTCACATAAAATAAATAATAAAGCATTGTCTTTTTCACTTTTTCAAATGAGTCTTATAAAAGCTGGGACTCAAACAGAATGAAAGAAAGCCATTAAGAGCTTTGTCAAATGTCGACACATTTTCATTGTGTTTTATAGTTTTATACAAAAAAAAAAAATCATGATTGTGTTTCTTCCAACCAAGACATCTTATTCTCATTTTTTTTTCACTGTCATGTTCTTTCCATTTAAGGATGCAGTGTTTGATTATTGCAGATGTTCATCATATATCATGATGTTGTGATATTTAACACTTAGCCCTTCATTAATATACATCTATTTTTTTACACTAAAATCAGAGGACATTTGCATTTTATGTAAACATTTATCACATTTAACTGTAAATTTCTTTGCTGCTGACATACATTCTATTGAAACCTAATCTATACTATAATATGTATATTATATGTGATCTAACTCCTGCTCGTGTGCAGTATGATTGTGCTTCAGTAACACACATAATTGTATAATTGATATAATGAGTCTGAACAGCACGACCAGCTAATTATATCAACCTCACCAACCTTGTGCATTTTTGAATGTGTTGGCTTCCGCAACTACACTCACATAAAGATGTTAATTACAAATACTTAGGACAAAATAAAGACTACTGGTATGAGAAAATGTATGAAATGCATCCGATGCAAACTGATGTCATATTTTAAAATGTAGACATTTGTTAACCCCAACATGAGTCTGACTTTAACCCCCCTATATTGAAAAAACTGAGATCTGCTAAATTTCCCACATCATAGATTTGGAGGCTAGTGATTGAAGACTGACTGTCACTCCTTTACTCACATCTCTGCACTGGCTCCCTGCTGCAGCCCACATTAAATTCAAAACCCTGTCTCTTGCCTACAAAACAGTCCTTGGCAGAGCTCCTGCCTACCTCAGTTCCTATATTCAGGTCTGCAAACACTCCCACTCATTAGACTCTGTAGGCGTCTGTATGGGCTGAAATATGTGCCACAAGAAACTGAATTTTAATTATTTATATTTGAATTTGAATTGCTTAACTTGAATAATTGCAATAAAAAAACTGAACCTGAATTGCAATTTAAAATTGATTGTATTGGAGCTCAACATTCAGTTCTCACAATTCAAATTCAGTTCGCGAAATTCAATTTCAATCTTCTGCGATGAACATCACGGTAGTTGAGGCAGAGCAATCGAGCACAGATACACAGAACACCTCTTCGGCCAATCAGCACCACTGTTTTCTTTTGTGAGTTCATTTCTAAGATCCACAACTTTACAAGCAACTAACTGACTAAGTGTAAAAGACACAAACAAAATGTTCTTAAAAACTACTTTAAAAGTAGTCTAAACTCTTTTGTGTAGCAAATAACACTGCAGTCCAGGGAAAACAACTGGAACATGGTGGCCTAGTTCACGATGCTGGACCCAAACAGAACAGGTCATGTGATTCACTTACATTAAGCCAAAGACTGAAATTATTTTTTACAGTGGGGATGTGTCTTATTTGAGAATAAAATGACATATTGAATAATTTCGTATTAAATAGATAAAATAAAATATTTTACATATATTTAATTAAAAGTCTGCTCATTTCTGATTTTCCCCAAGTTTTCTTCTTCTGTTGTTTTTTTTTTCTTTTCTAAAAATGAATCTGTTATCCATAAGCAAACGAAGGCTTTCAAACAGCCAATAAGAATGTGTTATGTGTCACTGGAAATAACTTATTAACAAACAATCTGACCTGAACAGAAACTTTTGGATCGAAAAAGTCCCGTTTTCACACGTAAAACTGTCACATGATTCAATGGAGTTGGCTTGCCAAGCCCTGTTCATGTGCAAATTCATGATTATATTCTTAAAAAACGTACTAATTCACTTATACCATAACATAAACAAGTTTTATTTACTGTTTTACAGTACATCGATGATAATTTCTTGACACAGAAAGCAGAAATAGAATAGATCCATACTGAATGTTAAAGGGAATTAATTTGGCAGTTCACAGTGGTGATGCAGGTCGATCATATGACAACAACAGACCCAGTAATGTCTAACCTACATCACATAATAACACTGTTGTCAGCTTACAGAGTCTACAACAACACACACTCACATACAAAAGTCTAAAAAATGACTTACCTGTACAGAATAAGATCACTGACAGAGAGCAGGTGTTTGTCTCAGAGACCTGACTTTTAAACTTCCTTTTCAGCTCCTTCTGAAAAAAAATAAAGACTCCCTGGGCAAAGGTTGCAGCAGGACATACCATAATACACCCACCATGCACCATGCCCTTAAGACACAGACGTTAATGAGTAACTTTATTAGGTTTGTCATCCATTTCTCCTTTTATTTCCACTCTTTCAGTCAGGAGTGAATTAAAAACATGGTTTTATTGTCATTTCATTTTGTTTTCATGATGAGTTTTAACCTGAAGGAGCTTAATTACACTATTTAATTTTTCAAAGTAGAGGTCAATCATTAGAAATTATTGAAATTTCTGCTAAAGTGTTGTAGTGGCAAAAATCGTTATAAGGAGGAAAGATCACTGAGTCGTTGGAGTATAAGCAAAAAAGGTTTATTCCAATTGCGATTAGGAGAGCACAAGGTACAGTCAAAAAGGTCTGCACAGAGTGAATCTGCAGACAAAGAGAGCTAACAGTTTTTATAGAGTTACAATGAGTGTGTGTGTACTGGTTAAGGAGGTACAGCCTTACGACCTTGAGGACTTGAGATAGCAGGCATCCTACGCAAGAACAAGAAGCAACTGTGACCTATTTTCTTACAGGATGAAAAGGGCGGATTGTGTTCGTATGAAAATGATATAAAATTAATTGAAAGAGATATAAAGTTATGTGAAAAATGTTCAGAGAGTTATGTGAAAAGGCATACGCATGGCACTTTGTCATAACAGTGTTTTGGCTAAATTGTTGCGTCTGTGCTCTGAGGCCAGATAGTGTCACTGTAATCACATAAGAAACAAAAGCATGAGTCTCCATGCTTTATGTGCATGTAGGACATCCGCCAGTTTACATCCCATTAACATTACAATATATCCTGAAGACAGGTGGGATGAAAATAAATTGCTATCCACTTTTACATTGCTTCTGTTCCTTTTTTCTCTCTCGAGCCGTCGCCCACAAAATCGTCAGGTCTCTAATCAGAGGTGCTGAGAGGAGAATGGGTTGAAAAGCACTGAAATGATTCCAGGTGGCCTTTGGTCTAACTTATTATTAATGCACTTTCAGCCATAATCTTCTCTCTGCTCCTGGGAGGAAATAATGTCTTCAGAAGAGCTTTAAGTGTAAGAGTTCTCTCGCTTCACTCTCCCCGGGCTTCATTATACACGCTTCACTTCTTCACTTCTGTCATTACAGAGAATAGAGAAATGCTTTAAGGTTCACCTGAATCCATGAATCATCGCTAAACAGTGAAGTGAGGGTGAGATATTTCAGGTGTCTGTTAGAGATTAATCAAAATAGCAATAATCTGCATAATGATTTTAAGTATAAATTAGGGTGACCAACCGTCCTCTTTTGCCCGGACATGTCCACTTTTTACGTCCTGTCCGGGTTTTATAAATTCACGAAAATGTCCGGTGTTCACTGTTTTTCATAGGACCAGTACACGTGCACGTAAATTGACCGGCGCTTTGCACACAATTTTGCAAGACGTAATTACCAAGAGGCTGCCTTGTGGGCGGGTCAGTGCCACGCACACAGAGAGACAGAGAGCAGAGCAGACAGAGGACAGATCGAACAGCGGAGCAACATTGCACGGGAAATGCCAAAGCGTAAGTGCAGCTTCACAGATGAACTGCAAAACATTTTTCCGACGTACCGTCACAGGTGGGAGGTGGAGTGCACCGTGTGCAAAGCTGGCACATATGTCTCAGTGTCTAATAAAGGTGCTGGAGATCTCAAAGCTCAAAGACAACTAAAGATGAAAAGTATAGATCCTTTTTGTTTGTTAAGTTAGTATCTTTGTGAGACTCTTCTATTATTTATCTTATTGCAGTTATTAAGAGATATATTGTTGAAGCTAGATTTTCTAACAGAAGAGTTCATATTTAGAACATTATTTCATATTATTTATTCATTTATTTGAAAAGAGTCTACGAGAGCTATTATTTTGTTACAAGTTTTTACAGATTTCATTTTATTTTATTACAGAAGTTAATTTTGCACCATTGAAGCATAATAAAGCATGTTCATCAACCTCCGAGAAGCCTGTCTGAATTTGTGTCTCGAGGCCGTGCCGATTGTCCTCTTTTTTGGAAATCAAAATATGGTCACCCTAGTATAAATGCTGCTTAGAAATGCAGTGGCGAACCGTGAGCACTACATCTGGGCCCTCAGTAGTCCAACCGGCTCCTGTTTTTGCATTTTTCATGTTTTAAAACCAATAAACACAAAGTCTCGCCATCCCCACTTGTTGCACATTTTGTTAAATATATCTTATTGCTGGCTACGGATGCTGCATACTCTGCGGAGGGGTGGTTTCTTAAATGGCGAATGAGGTTTGTTGTGTTGAATGATTTGATTGTGGCTCCTCCACGACTTATTTCGGCCTTACATGAATTACAAATGGCTGTCCTTTGCTCTCCTTCTGTAACAGTGTAAAAGTTCCACACTGACGACATGATTGGTTGAGCGTGCTCTGGGTGACTGTTGTCACGTAATAGACACTAATCCGACTGCGTGCTCAGTCATGCAGAAGTACGCGTACGTGCAGACGCACTTTCAGACCTTTGCGGAGGTAGATGAGATCGCTAGATAAGATCGGTTTGACGTAAAAAGTATCGGCCGATCGCCGATCCCGCAAAATTAAGGAAATCGGTGCTCCCCTAGTTTTCACTTCATTAAAGTTAACTGTAACGTTTTGGTCGACTATAAATGTCTCGTTCAGTGTTTGGTTGGAATAAAAGACACTAAAAGACACTCAAATGAACAGTCAGCTGTTGATTTTGAAGAGCGATTGTCCCTTGCTAACTAAGCTAGCTAGTGCTAGCATTCGCTGATTACGTAGCATCATTCCGACTTGGTGTTAACATTACATTACATTACTTGTCATTTAGCAGACGCTTTTGTCCAAAGCGACTTTCAATAAGTGCATTCAACCTGATGGTACTAGACATAGACCACAGGAATCAAGTAAGTTAAGAGCTTAATACTCATAGTTAGTGTTCAAATTATGCACTTTGCCATTTTTATCCTCACAGTTATTGCGCTAACATAGCTTATTAAGACAGACATCTCCATGTATTCTGAGCACAATAGATGCTAATGGTGATTCTGCAAGTACTTCTTGATTCCAGAATACAGTTCTTACTGAGTGTGTAGTTAGACAGAGCTAGAACATCCATCCAATTATCATCCATTTAAGCTCATCTTCTCATTATGCTCATTGTCAGACCTGGAGACGAGCAAAATGTCTTTGGTGCTTTTAAACATGCATGTTGCTAAAAAATAATGGAGGTGGGATGGGTTATTCATGTTATGTGACGTATTTATTCCTTGATCTTACTCAAGAAAATAAGGTCAACATGATTATTTGATGCTTATTACATTGATCAAAGTGGTTTTATTGTCACCTGCGTCACCTCTTTCCCTTTGAGTTTTCTTGCCACATTACATTTTCGGCTGACTTTCTAAGGCCCTGCCTCCCTGCAGAGAAAGTTCAAAAAACAAGTGCCAGAAATAAACTTAACAAAGATGTTTCTGTCCATGTTCGAGTATCTTCAGTGCAGGGTGACGCATGCATGATGAGTCACTCTATAACACATAGATACAGACAATCACACCCTTTAACTTTAACTTTAATTAACACCTGTTAGAATAATTTGAATATTATACTTGTTGAAAATGAAATGTTACTGTCTTCCTCTCTTTTTCCTCTTTGTGATTTTTCTCCAACAGTCATCACAGGTCACTATGCATGCGTAATTCAATAAACCTTGATAATGTCTATCTCTATGCATTTATATTAATCAGGTAATATGATTTTGATGCATTGATTGTGTTTGTGTGTTAATATTGATCTAGAAAACTATGATTACTTTAATTACATATATTCCATTTGCTTAAACTAATTAAGATTCTATAATCACAAAAAATAGTATTGTCTGTCTTATATTTTTAAACTTTAAAAGAATGTGTAGATATTGAAGAATAGTTGGGCTCTTGTTATATTTCTGTAGAACATAACAAGGCAGTATGTTCGTCATAACAAGTTTGTTAGCAGGTCACATGGCCTTGTCCTGGGCAGCATTGATTTTGTTGCCCAGGTGACCTGATGAAACGGAATGAAAGAAGACTGGCAAATCAGCGGAGGGGGAAGGCTAGACTTCCTGGAAGAAATCTACCTTCATGATATAATTAAACTATGTTAGTGTGGAACTGGGGTTTTTTGCAGGGGGAGAGACAAGGTTTTCAGACTTCATGGCCTGAAACCTGTCTGTGTGTATCAGGGACAGTTAAACTGATTCCTAAATTGAATCCCAGAGCTCTGTAATTCACATTTCTTGACGTATTGTAATAAAACTATGTTAAACGGAGAACTCGGACGTCTCCAGCTCATCCTTTCCCCATCAAAGACTGCGCAGAAATAATTGGTGAGGTATTTTCCTGTTGGTGTCAGATAATTCAATTTTCAAGGTTTACTCATGCAATTTTTCTAACACACCTACGGGTAATTTAGATTCACCAGTTAAACCTAAGTGCATGTTTTTGGACTGCGGGAGGAAGTACCTGGTTAGAAGAAGTTGATTCAGTAAGACATTAAATATATTGTCTTTGTACAGTTTTCAATTGAACATATGTCAAAAAGGTTTGTGTTTTATTTACATTTTAAATCGTGTCCCAATTTACTTATTTTTAATCCAGGCTGTACTTACAAATGCTAGCTTGTATACTTGGGATGGGACCCACGCTGTAAGGTAGAACAGGGGTGTAGAATCTGATAATGTAACAAATTCCCGATAATGTAATACAAATCAGCACTTGAGTCCATTGAAAATGTAATAAAACCTGATAATGTAATAACTTCCCGATAATGTAATACACTTTTTTTTTTTTTACCAATAATGTAATAAAGCATAACATTAATGGGAGGTTATTACATTATCAGGTTAGCCGTCATTTCGCAAGTCCTGATAATGTAATAATTCCCCAATATTGTAATGATTTAACAGCAGACCACCCATTACTTGGGTTCAAGTGGTGATACTGTGTATCAACTCTAGCTCAAGAGCTCTAGCGCCACCAACAGGTCAAAGTTGAATGTTTATTCACTTTTGACCCGTTCATCCGTTTTTCACAAACGAGGTATCCATGACGACACACGAATGCATTCAACAGCTTCTTGAAATGAAGCTGTTGAATGAATTCGCCGGACGAATGGCCACCTACCAACCCTAGAGATAGAACAGTATGTCTAAATTCACACTGGAGTTAATTTGGTCCACATTTCAACTTGACGATTAGGAATCACTGCCACAGAGTGCAAGATGCAAAATAAACATCATCGGCAAAATATCTTGCAACAGCTGATTTAGGATCAGAACAGCGGATCGCACTTTCTGTTACAGTTTGGTTTACAACTGCACTCAAGCAAAGGACACAGAGAAGTCTGATGCAAGCAAAAATAAATGTATTTACAAGATGAAAAATACTCAGGCCACAGAGACAGAAAACAAAAACGAGCCGGTGAAAACTGGAGGTCCTGAATAGGCCAGAAAGACAGACGTCTAGAAACACTGACAGACTTGTCCTAAGAGGAGCCGGAGCACAACTTCATGGTCACGACGTGAAATGAACTGGCACCAGATCACAGGAGCAACAGGATTCAAGTAGAGCAGGTAATCAATGAGGAGTGGAGACAGCTGAGTGCCTGGCTCAGGTGCTCTGATGAACGGAGGAGGAGGCAAGCACACACACACACACACACACACACACACACACACACACACAGGCACAGGAAGAGGACTGAAGGAAAACAGGAGGGAGCTTACTGGACAGACTGGGATCCGAACACTTTCATACTCACAGATTTTGAATATGAGTTGTCTCCTTGTTTTTCTAGACTGTCCTATGTTTTTTGCACTGCAGCTTATTAAGACCCATAAGATTATTGTTATGAGACACCCTCTAGTGCAGGAGTCTCAAACTCAAATGACCTGGGGGCCGCTGGAGGCAGTATCAAAATGACCAAAAAACGACACAAAATTACAAAAAAAAAAAAAGACTAAATTATTTTAAAGACACAAAACGACCCAAAAAAGACACTAAAAAAAAGACACAAAATGACCAAAAAAAGACACAAAATGACTGAAAAAAGACACAAAATTACTTAAAAAAAGGACAAAATTACCAAAAAGTCACAACATTACCAAAAAAAGACACAAAATTACTGAAAAAACACTAAATTACTTAATAAAGACAAAACGACCAAAAAAGACACAAAATGACACAAAAAACACACAAAATTATTAGGAAAAGACACAAAATTACAACAAAAAAAGACAAATACCAAAAAAAGACACAAAATGACTGAAAAAACACATAATTACTTTAAAAAGACAAAATGACCAAAAAATACACAAAATTTAAAAAAAATACACAAAATTGTTAGAAAAAGACACAAAATTAAAAAAAAAAAGACACAAAATCACCAAAAAAAGACACAAAATTATATTACATAACATTTCCACTTCTTCCGGTAACAACAGCGCGGCAGATAATAAACGGTCCGGTAGCAGCTGCCTTTCTTTTTGTTAACATCGTCATAGAAACAAGTGAAAACAAAGCTCCAGCTGGAGCAATAAAGGGACCTTCAACACACAATACGGTAAAGTGTGATTCATATAAAACTCACATTAAACTTTCATATCAAGGTGGGGGCCACAAAATATTGTCACGAGGGCCGCAGTTGGCCCGCGGGCCGTGACTTTGAGACCCATGATCTAGTGGCTGTAGTAATTATGATGGAAGACAAAGCGGAAGTGAGGATACAGAGTATAAAGAATGATAAAGTCCACTAACGTCAAATGGGAGAGGTGGTGGATGGATGAAACAAACAGGACTTTGATCAAAGAGACGAGTGAAACCGAAAGTCAACATTGTTATTTTAAGTTAAGTTTGTACGTCACGTCCTACATAACTACTATATCTACCATAACTACTTCATATTTGTCAGTAGTTTTTTCACGCATCAACAAAATAGATCTGAATGAATAATTAATGAAAAAGTATTGGTGTGTTAGCCTTGGAGTTTTTTGTGTGTCTGTGTGTACTAGTGTGTACCCCCCTTTCTGCAGGAAGGAAAGCTAATATATCGGACTGGCTAATATTAACATGTGCAATACAATTTTCAACATCAAGGACTGCATAATATTCATTATCATGTGTAATATATGTGTATATTACATCCTGCCATGTCATCTGCACTCTACTTACTTAATCCTTAGACCCTTTTTAAAAAATGTTGTTATATTTATATTATATATTGTAATTGTTACCTATTTTTTCCATTGCTTTTCTTATATTATCCTATATTGTGATTGTTTTTCTAATTGTTCTTATAACTTTGGAGCAATCTGGAACCAGACTTTTCTTTGGGATTAATAAAGTTCTGTCTTATCTTATATTACTGGACATTCTTTGCTCTGGAAAAAGAGAAACATGGAATAAAAAAATAAAATGCACCAGTGTTTCTTAACAACTAACTTATGTAACACTCATGTGGTAAACAGGTTAATATAGAGAAGAATATTAGCTCAAGTACAAATATGAGTACTATGTAAGACTTATGAGACAAACAGAAAGGAATTATTCAATAAATGTAAACCTGAAACACTGAAAAACAAACATCCTCCTGTGTTTTTAACTCCAGCTGTTTACCACTTGTGTGTGACATAAGCAATGCAATGTGAAAACAAACACAGACGCAGCATTTTATGTGTTATGTGTTATTTTTAACTCACTGCACGTTTTTCTCCCCAGAGACAGGAAGCATGCACTATTTTTCAAGCCAGTAAAGATAGTAGATCTGTATGTATGATAGTTGCCAAAGAAACAACATATAGAGCCTATACCCTGTTTATGTTGCAGTGCTTTACATGGTGACTTTACTTGAATGACTGTTGAAAAACCCCCATTATTACAGGGTGACTCATCATAATGAGCCTTGTGACACATGCTGCTCGATGGGTCAATGACGTGATCGCATGCAGTGTCAGTTGGTGTAACCAGTAATTTTTTCCCCCATAAAAATCTGATTATATATACTGGGAAATAAATGTGAACTAAAATTTGAAAAAATACAATCCACTTTTATATTGCATACGACACATACACTATGGTATAAAACAAATTTATACATAATTTGTCAAAAATTTTGAAAAAAAATGCTTGTATTTAGGATATATTCTGCTCAATATGGACCAAATGTGTAAATGTAGAAATAAAATTAAAAAAGCATTTTAATTTGATGTTTTTTTTAAATTAAGTAATTATATGTATAAGTCCGCTTAAATACAATGTAGGTGGATGATAATATTTATCATTTTTTGTGGTTACACCATTCGACATCTTGCCAACCCTTATTTGTCACTATAATGATGTTTTTAGGATTTAATATTCTTTAGTCGTTTCCATGGTGATATGGAATGGTGATGACACTCAAACATGGCAGCAAAATAATAAGGTTGGGGCTTTTGATTTCCATTTTAATGATGAACTTTCAAGAACTGACTCACTGAACCACTATGTACATTCATTTAATAAACTGAGTCTTGTTTTTCCTCTTACATTCATTGAAATGTGTACGTTTGCTACAGCTGGTGACTGTGCACAGCTTTGTGCTGACATTTAGGAATGCGGAAAAGACTGTATCAACATTTTGCATGAGTACAACAGAAAGGTAATTTTGACAAACAGTTAATAGTTTGTAGACATTTGTGAGAATACAGATAAATGAGGCCCCTTCAGCTTTATGCTGGATTTTTCATTTTTACAGCCCAGTTTGACGGGATAAAAGAACATACTGTTGAACAACTGTTGACATTCAGCCTCTGTTTCACAATAACACAAGCCAATTTTATTCACAAACACAGGACATGACATTTTGCATGAGTTTAAATATATTTTTAAGCTACTGTTCCAAGTAACAAAAACAAGGGCACTTGAAAGTTTTGAGAAGGAATCCAGTAGGTACAGTAGAGCATAGTTTGTTTGTGGGTCCACAGAAAATACAGCTTTATGATACAGCTCTTACGTAGGATCAGAACTCTTCAGACAAAAGCTAAAAGCTCGCTGTTACATCTGATGACAGGTTATGCAGCGTTATGATGTGTTTGGATGTGAAGTATGGAGGACAAAAGCTGCCAAAAATAATTAAATAAATAACTGTAATTACTGTATGTATGGATAGATTAATACTTCATAAAATGTAAATTACATTTAAAATAGTTATTTAAGCCATTTACAAATTAATAAGATGTGACCCACACTTTGAAGGACAGTCCCCTCATCTGCATAATTTAGAAGAAATGTAAAAAACACACATAAATAAATCGATTTGGGGCAATAAAAAGGGGGGAAATGCAAAGGGAAAGCAACACATAAATAAATAAATAAATAAATAAATAAATTTAATGATAATAAAAAAGCATTGAGAAAAAAAATGTATGCAAAAATAAATATATATGTAAAAAATAATCATAATAAATAAATAAATACATAAAGGGGGAAACATTAATAGAAAAGTAAATTAATATGGCAATTAATACAAAGATAAATAAAAAAGAAAATAAAAAACACACAAAAACACATTTTGCCACTAAATGAATGCCTATATTTGTATTTAATATTATTTGGTAATTTAATGGAACATTAATTGACTTAATGAGTCATTGATTTATTTATATATATATTGGCAGCTTCCATCCCCCACAGTAAAATTGGAATCCAAATGTACTGTAAATTGAGTATGACTGGTAAGAATATATATATATATATATATATATATATATATATATATATATATATATATATATATATATATATATAGTATAGTTTTCCCTCACTTAAATGCAAGAGGATAGTTCCCCATGTTTTACACATTTCCAAGTCAGTAGTGAAACAGTACTTAACATGCCCTTGTACATTATTGCACTATGTTATGCATTATCTATTTATTCCATCTTTGTGCGAGAAACTCCAGTCAAACTTTAAAATGCTCCAAATCTTGCATACATGATGACGTGATTAATCTTTCGTTTCTCAGGAACAACACTAATGTTCCTGAGTCAATTTGACATGTTTAATTATGCAAAAGTGTCAGAAACCAGGCTTTGACACTATGTCAGTTATTAGAGGCGTTTGGGAGCATAATATAAACAGTATGAGTTGTTTCCTTTTAAGGTTTAAAAGTAGACCTAGCGCTTGCACGTGAAAAAAGAAAAGTTGGGTGAACTCAAAATTTCAAGGCAACAAACTTCGATAAAATTTTAAGTTGGACAATTAAACAAAATATTTTTAGTTTTGTTTTTGAGTTTGCTCAACTCTGAATTCAGATTTTTGTCAACTCAACTGTAAGTTGTACTAACTTATAATTTTACATTGTAGTAACTTTTAATCCTTACTTCTGCTAACTTCTGCAATGTGTTGAATTGGCACGTTCGTAACGCCGCTATGAAATGTCAGCTAATGTTGCGACCACAATTTTGAGTTAGCATTGATACGCTAATGGCTACTCTTGTAGCTGTAACAAGCAACGCCGCTAGCATCGGTTAGCCGCTAGCATCAGTTAGCCACTAGCTTTCGCTAATGACCGAATTTCACCGCTTTCCCACATTTCACAACAAAGAAATAAGAGTTAGCAGAACTATTGTCCCTTGTTGTGAACCCCAACTTAAAGATATAAGTAACAACAACTCACAAACTTGTTTTTGAGCAGACAACTGGCTTCCTTTGTTGTGCTAACTTACATAATTGCCCTTAATGTCAATAATTTATATTTCCAAGTTTTACCAACTTAAATTACTGTTTTAGGCCAAAAAATACAAGTTGGCTTTTTTGCAGTGTTCAGCGGACATCCGAAATAGGGTCCCCATGCCTCTCCATGAGGTCATAGAACCACATGGATTCCTTCAGCTAATCAGTGAAGATCAGGTTATGTCACAGATAGTGGTACCATCGCATCTGACCAATCAGTATAATAATGACAATATAATAATAATAATAATAATAATAATAATAATAATAATAATAATAATAATAATAACAACTCAATTGATCCTAATTTGCAACATAAAAATGAAACATTTTTTTAAAAAAGTCACAAATGTTTAAGTCTTGAAATGTCCTCTATAACACTTTAGGGTTGGAATTTTCATTCATAACCCTTTATGAGTGCCCCATAAAGGGTTAAGATCTGACAAATTATTCTCCCGCTGTACCTAGGTAATGTAATTTAATATCTGATAATAAAGAAAACGAAAAGGAACATCGACGTGCTCTTTGATTCCTTCCTCACTCAAGAGAGGTACTCATTTCACTACAATTTTCTTGATACATTTCTTAATATATTTGTTCTCCATTATGCAAATAAAGGGGGTGTCATTTCAAGTATGTGCCACAATTTTTCAATTAATAAATACCTAGTTTATTTTTTATTGTTATTTTTGGGACATTAAATGGCATTTCATTTAATTCAAGTCATTTGTATTTATTTTTTATTTTATTTTGGCAGCTTCTGTCTTCCATCAAAGTAGTATGATGAGAAAACGACTCTACAAGGAGCACAGTTTAGTATTTGATGTCTATTAACTGTTAACAAATTGACCAATTTAATATCAAAGATATGCAAACATAATATACAGTGAATAAAAATCAATTCTGACTTTGCCTACTGATCTAAGTGTGTTTTTTCATGTGATCTAAAAAAAAATCCAGAGTCACATACATTTGCACAAATCTGTACAAATGCATTTGCATTTTTTACTCATCATACTAAATAGTCTGGGCACAAATAGGTTGAGATGATCTATGAAAAACAATCAATCTAGTTTGAGTAGAAGATTTGTGAATTTGAAGGTTTATCAGATGCCCAAACACTGCACATAATAATCTCAAGACAATCATTTACAACTCAGAAATGATCTCTTAACAACATGAAACATACACATACAGTAAAAATATGGAGTTCTTGTTACATCAAGCAGAAATGTGCATTCACATGTATTTGATTGACATGTTGAGCCAGATAACCCTGTATTCCTTCCTGCTGAATCTTTTTTTTTAATGCACAGCGAAAGCCGGTGTGAATGCAGCCATATATTTGGTTAGGTAACTAAAACTATTTAAGCACCGCTATCATTATCATAAGATGATTGGTATCGGCTGTTTCATCAACAAGTTCTCCAACATAAACGGCAGAAGAGGTCGTGTGTCAGTTCAACAAATTACAGCACATACAGTCATGGAAAAAATGATTAGACCACCCTTTTTCTTCAATTTCTTGTTCATTTTACTAACTGGTATAACTTAAGTTACATTGGTTTGGACAAATATAATGACAACAACAAATAGAGTTTAATTTGAGAGCTGATATCTAGACATTTTCCATGGTTTTCTTGATAATGATTTTGGTTATTTTCAAGAAAACCATGAAAAATGTCTAGATGTCATATCGCTCATTTTTCGCTGCCTGTACACACGACCTGTATTGACATTGTTGACAGGAGAACCAGCTGGTTTCATTCATGCTTCACAATCACTGGCTGATCCACACCAAGTCATATATCACTGATACTCTGTTACCCAACCGCCTCCTTTTGTGCTAAACCAGGGATGGGCAACTGGAGGCCCGGGGACCGCAGACGGCCCGCACCCTCCCTTGAAGTGGCCCTCAGTACAACTACATGCATTTGAGCATGAAATCTTAAAAATGCAGTGTAAAAATGCACAAAATTACTTCTTGCAATTAATGTTGGTCTGCTGTTTTTTCTGCTTGCACTGAAAAAAAGAAATCACATTATTTGCTTCAAACCTTTTGTATTCCTATTTTTACTGTTATACATGCATTTGAGCATGAAATATGTTAAGTTACTGCACTGTAAACATATTTAAAATTGCAGTTTCATCATATCTGGTTAAGTGCACGGTCCTATATGTGGCCCTGTGGTAGTGTCCATGAAAAAATTGTGGCCCCCAGCACATAAGTTGCCCATCCCTGTGCTAGGGTTTTGGTATTGTTGCTCTAACTAAGATTAAGTGTTTATGTATGTGCGTATTATCATTGATAACAGACTGCAACTTAGATTGTCATGAAAGCACCATTTAAAAATAAATCAATCCCGAGTTCATGGTGTCCAACAGAAGCGTACCACAAAAGGGCAACATCCTTTTGATTCGACTCTTTGCCCCGCCCCTTTTTCTGGTAGCTTCCTTCTGGCAGCTGCCAATTAATAGCAAAAATCTTTTTTTTTTAAGTCAGTTCCTCGATGTGCCTCTAGCTGAAGCTCTGACTGTTGGTAAGAGACTATTGTAGACCATGAGTCCAAAGTTGCACAATAACAAGACTTCTCTTGTCAGGAAAAAGTAAACATACTAGGTCAGTTTAAGCATTTGAGCGAAAAAGCATCCAATAGGATAAGCAGTGCCAGCAGATGTTCCCCACACATCCTTCAGTCCCTGAGTAAAATATAGCAGATGTGGCTAGCAGTCTGCAGCCCCTGACTTCACCATGGCTTCACAGTTTAGCTGTCCACACTCTCTGTGTCGGGGTCTTCTTCTTGCAATAAGCTACATCTTTTTTTTAAAGATACACATGAATCTGCATGTCCTGAGTCTGAACTGGATTGTTCCCAGTTGCTCTGTTCATGCATGAACAATTCATCCAGTCTGCTGCTTTCTTGATGGCACTTAAAAAAACATTCTTTTCCAAGAAAATTATGGATAATTACTTCCAGCCATATGCTCTCAATTACTGCTGCAAGGTGCGCAAAACACTTACGCAGCCACGAGGAGGAGAGAAATTTAATGTGAGAAGAAATTCAGTCAAGGCTTTTCAGACCTTTCATTGTGCAGGTTTGAGCCAAAGCACTCAAAGTGGATTCTTTTTTTTTTTTTTTTTTTACGTTACTTGATATTCATTCCACCTTGACTCCCATTCATACCACACTATGAAAGCGACACTTCTCCCCAGTGACTTTCTTTCGACTGCTGGGCCCATTTCAACAGAAAGTCCCCCCCGCGGCCTATGTAGGATTTTCCACTTTCATGCCAGTGATGGTAGCTGTGAAACACCTCTGAAACAGGAGCTCAGGGTCCGGCGGCTGGTTATCACAGTCCAGCTTTCTGCTCATGAAGTGTTTTCTGAATCCCTGCGGACCAGAGGCACCGGTCGCTCTCACATGGCTGGGCCCCTCACTGGGATCTCCTGCTGAAAAATCACACAGACAATTACTAACATTACTAAAAAAGTCCCAAATAGAGGTCAGTCGATATAGCGGTGTACAGTGTGGTATTAGTATGTTTAATTAAGTAAGTAAGGGATCTGAATACTTCTTCCACCACTGTTGTATAATTATCTCTATGCATTATAATCTAATGCACTTGTGTGAAACTCCTATACTACCTGGTATATTGCAGTTGAAGTCCAGACAAAAACAATGACATGGAAACATTCTCATACAGTACAATACAGGTGCAGCATTCAGCTTGGTTGTTATCTCTATACCTCTATTTTATTGCTTTTTTGTATAATGATTGGTTGAAAGAAAATAATAATTTTACCACATGTTGTGTTATTTGATGGATGTATTTGCTTTAAATGTTTGCTTTTTTTAGTTGTTAGAGTATTTTGCTAACAAAATGTGTCTTTCAGTTTAAGCCTGTGTGGACTGTATTGAAAACTTCTATAACTAATTTAACTTCTAAATGTACATGAGAACTGTACGACCTGAAAATTGCAGTGATTTTCTCTGAAGGGCACATCCAAATGAAACTAGAGAAAGCAATTTCTGATGACGTGGGTGTGCTGAATAGCTGACAATACATTGCATAGCTGGCAATGAGTGCCATTGAAATGTCCAACAATACTGATGGTGTATAAAATATGTGGAAAGTGTCCCTTAAGTGCCATGTCTCAAGGGACATATGTCTTAAGACAACACAGTATGTGAAATATGTGTTCATAGTGTTAGAAAAGCAGGTTAGAAAAACTGGCACTGTTTGTTTTCCTCCAGAAATGTCTGGTCTCAGTTAACATTGATTTCTATGTAGCAGTTGCTTGACGTTCCTGTCCCTTTAAGACTCTCAGGGCCAAAAATGATGTATGAAGAGTGAAAATTGTGGGAATGAGACCAAGTTTAAATCTCATCTCCACTCTAGCTGTGATGTCAACCACTCCAGCTCTGAACATTCAGTCCAAAAAACACTAATGAAAAGATACGAGAAGGTAATTTTAACCCTCCTGTTATGTTGCGGGTCAATTTGACCCATTTAAACGTTTAAATAAATAAATAAAATTGTTAAAGTATTTTCTTACGGATGAATCTTCTTCTGCTTGTAATCAACATATAAAAAGGTCAATTTGACCCTGAACTAACTGGATGATGGATGGCTGGATGGATGGATGAATGGATGGATGGATGGATGGATGGATGATGGAGGGGGATGGATGGATGGATGGATGGATGGATGATGGAGGGATGGATGATGAATGGATGGATGATGGAAGGATGGATGGATGGATGGATGGATGATGGATGGATGGATGGATGGATGGAAGGGGATGGATGGATGAATGGATGGATGGATGGATGGATGGATGATGGAAGGGGATGGATGGATGGGGATGGATGGATGGATGGATGGATGGATGGATGGATGGATGGATGGATGGATGGATGGATGGATGGATGATGGAAGGGGATGGATGGATGGGGATGGATGGATGGATGGATGGATGGATGGATGGATGATGGATGCCTCAAAACCACTTCCAGACTTTTCTCTGTCTTGGCTCCCAAATGGTGGAATGAGCTCCCAACAGACATCAGGACCTCAGACAGCCGGTACATCTTCCGCCGCAGGCTGAAGACCTATCTCTTCCAACAATACCTCGGTTAAGTCATGGTCACCTAACAGATATACTAAAAAAAAAAAAAAAAAACTCTTATTCTTTTCTCTTCTTTTCTTCTTTAACATATAGCACTCCTTTAGCGATGACAGTTAGCTCTTAAAGTTGTGTACTTACTTGATTCCTATGGTCTATGTCTAGTACCATCAGGTTGAATGCACTTATTGTAAGTCGCTTTGGACAAAAGCGTCTGCTAAATGACATGTAATGTAATGTAATGAATGGATGGATGATGGAAGGATGGATGATGAATGGATGGATGGATGGATGGATGGATGGATGGATGGATGAATGGATGGATGGATGGATGATGGAAGGGGATGGATGGATGGATGGATAGATGAATGAATGAATGGATGGATGGATGGATGGATGGATGGATGGATGGATGGATGGATGAATGGATGGATGGATGGATGGATGGATGGATGATGGAAGGGGATGGATGGATGGATGGATAGATGAATGAATGAATGGATGGATGGATGGATAGATGAATGGATAGATGGGTGGATGGATAAAAAAATTAAAAATCAATGTCATTTAAAACTATTGGATTTTATATGCAGGTCTTTCCAATGTACATTAAAAAGTTTTAACATTAATTTCTTATGAAAACAAGTGATCTATCCTCATTGAACCATGATCTGTGAGAGGTGAAGAACACCATTGCACTGAATATTGATTGGTTTGACACTTTTGCATAATTAAACATGTCAAATTGACCCAGGAACATTAGTGTTGTTCCTGAGAAACAATCAATCACACCCATAATGTATGCAAGATGTGGAGCATTTTAAAGTTCGACTGGAGTTTCAATAACATAGTGCAACAATATACCAATCCTGACCATTCATTTGAATACAGAATTTATCCTGGAAAACATCATTAAAAGTATGAAAGGATTGAGTACTTTTGGATTAGCACACATGTCTTAATTGAATTTCTTGGTTGAAAATGTAGAAAGAGTTAAGTGCCAAAAACATGCAGTGGAATAACACGATTTAATAGAAAAGCATGGGTTGAAAATTCTTCCACCAATCACACCAACCTGGTGCTATGAGGGGTAGGCCGTTGTCAAGACGACTGGGTTTGGTGGCGATGAAGAGGTAGCACAGGACACAAACGGTGATGAGGAAGGCAAGGAGGACCACTGCTGCAATAGAGAGACCAACCAGCGCGCCGATACTTAGAGTAGAGAAGAGGAGAGAAGAAGAGAAAGGAGAAGAGAAGAGAAGAGAAGAGAAGAGAAGAGGTTTGGTTTTCAAAGTCCCTTTATTCACCCATCTTACAGGATGAACACAATTAATTTTCAATCAGTACAGGGTAAGCAAAAAACAATTTTTCAAAAACAAAAAACAAACAAAGAAGACAAAAACACCAAACAAAAACACAGAAACCAAATTCAGATCAAAAATTAATATTCAGTTCTCCGCCCCTCCCCACAGAGCACAAAACATCCCCAACAGCCCACATCTGACTGAAGCCCTGCACATTGTCCATCATGAGGTAGTAGGCGTGCTCAACCCTCAGTCTGGCCTTCAGCAGTCCCTTCAGGACCAGAACCAGCTCCACGCTGCCCACACCCTGAGCATGGTTCCTGCGAGTCAGCCAAATGGCCAACTTCGCACAACCTGATACAAAATTAATCATATTGTGGACAGTCTTTTTCCGGGCTGTATATTTGGGTCCAAAAACAAACAAATCAAAAGAAAAAACCTCCCCAAGAGCCTGAAACCACCTTTTTAAAAGCTTGAACAGCACTGACAGGCGTGAACATTCAACAAATAAATGTGCGAGTGTTTCAGTCTGGGAACAGAAAGTACAACCCTCCCCTAGCTCAGGATCCAGATGCGCTCTGTATCTGTTTGTAGCTATAGCTCCGTGTACAATCCTCCACTGGAGGTCTGCTGTCCGTTTTTCAACGGGCAGCTTGTACAGAGACCGCCAACTGCTTTTCGGGGAAACGTCTGGGCCAAAAAACTCAGTCCACTTCGACTGCTTTACACCTGCGAGATGATGCAGGTTCAGGACCTTCACACAGGTCTGATACAAAACTTTCTTGTCTGCGTCCTGAAACTTGTCCAAGTGTGGAGTTGTTAGGGACAGCAGCTGGCACCCTCCCTCCTGCCACTCCCCCACAGCTGGGGCAACGGACAGAGAGGGGAAGCTGTACTCCGACCCCTCACTCCACTGGTCACAGACAGAACAGTTCCTGGCAAAGTGTTGTAGGGATTGTGGCAGGGCAGCACAGACCTCCTCCACCACTCTATTGAAGACCCTGGCCGAGGTGATGTTGGTCGTCCTTCTCAGGGCGTCTACGGAGGTCGTCATCGCCTGAATCAGGTGGCCCAGTTTGGTGCAGCCAGCGCCCCTGAGACTGGCTCGCAGGCTGGCAGACTGCAATGTTTGAGTCTTTAAAAAGTTGTTAAAAAACAAAGGCTCCTCAAACAGCCACATGCCTGGAGTCTGGTTAGTGGCACGTGAAGTTTTGAAGATCTGCCAAGCCTGCAGAACAGAGTTATAAAAGGATGTTAATCCAGATAAGTCCACCTGTCCAGACTGCAAGAGGAAAAGCTGCTTGCTGTATCCCAACCGCCCGGCTTTCCTCAGCAGAAGACGAGCCATCTCCATCCAGCCTGGGCCACAGCCGTACAGCAGTCTCTGTGCAGTCCTGAGGCGAAAAGAGGCAATTTTGGACTGGATGTGGATAAGCCCTTGCCCCCCCTCAACCACAGGCAGGTAGAGAATTGCTGCTCGGACCCAGTGGTGCCCAGACCAGAAGAAGTCCAGGATGGCTCTCTGGATGTTTTCCACCCAGCCATTTGGTGGTGTCAGTGCGACCAGTCTATGCCAGAGAGTCGAAGCGACCAAGTTATTGGCTACCAGAACCCTTCCCCTATACGACAGCTGGGGTAGCAACCATTTCCATCGAGACAACCGAGCGCACACTTTCTCCTGAGCTCCCTCCCAGTTCTTCTTTTGAAACCCCTCAGTGCCCAAAAAAACCCCCAACACTCTCAGTCCCTCCTTGCCCCACTGAAGCCCACCAGGCAAGCTGGGAACAGATTGATCTTGCCACTGCCCTACCAACATAGCCTCGCTCTTCTGCCAGTTCACCCGTGCAGATGACGCCTTTTCATAGAGGGACAGGGAGTCCTGTAAACTGTTTATGTCCTCCTGATTGGTAACAAAAACATTGATGTCATCTGCATAAGCAGACACAATAGGAGGACTTTCAGAGATGGAGAACCCAGGCAACGAAAGACCACTGAGCCGACCTCTAAGCTTGCAGAGCAAGGGTTCGATGGCAAGGCTGTACAGCTGTCCAGAAAGGGGACAACCCTGCCTTATTCCCCGCTGTACAGGAATTGGCCGACTCAGACCGGCCCCCATCTTCACCATGCACTGTGCTCCAGTGTATAACAGACTCACCCAGGACAGAAACCCATCACCAATACCAAAAGCCCTAAGTGCAGAAAACAAATACGTGTGATCCACCCGATCAAAAGCTTTCTCCTGGTCTAGTGAAACAATGCCAACATTAACATTATCACATTTACACACATCAATTACATCACGTACAAGAAAAATATTGTCCATGATGGACCTATCCGGAACACAGTAGGATTGGTCAGTGTGTACAATCATTTCCAGGATGAGCTTTAGTCTGTTGGAAAGTGCTCTGGAGAGCACCTTGTAGTCTGCACAGAGGAGGGCAACAGGCCTCCAGTTCTTTAATAATGCAAGGTCCCCTTTTTTAGGCAGCAGGGAAAGAACTGCTCGCCTACAAGAAAGAGGCAGGGATCCAGTCTTAAAAGACTCCATTAAAACAGTGTGTAAGTCAGGTCCAAGGATAGACCAAAACCCTTGATAAAACTCAGTGGAGAGACCGTCAATTCCAGGTGCCCGTCCTGTTGACATCTGGTTGACCGCCTCTGTCAACTCTTGCAGAGTCAACCCAAGGTCCAGAGACGCTTTCTCCCCAGGGCTGAGTTGAGGGAGCCCCTCCAGGAGCTCCTCACGACAGTCCATGCTGCATGGTTCTGCACCAAAGAGGCCAGCATAGAAGTCCATCGCGTGGCTCCTCATCTCAGTCGGACTGGTGGTGACTCTGTTTCCAGGAAGCTCCAGGCAGGTCATTTGCTTTCTCTGTGCAACAGACCGCTCCAGATTAAAGAAAAAGGAACTCGGGGCATCCATGTCCTTGAGCTGGAGAAAACGAGACCTCACCAGGGCTCCCTTCACCCTCTCCTGCAGGAAGGAACTTAGAGCAAGCTTCTTTTCCTGCAGTATCTGACCTCTGGAGGGATCTGAGTGTAGACCCTCTTCAATGTTTTTTATAGATTGCTCCAGCTCCTGAACTGTTGCCTTGATCTTGGCAGTGGAAAAAGATGTATACTGCTGACAAAAGACCCTGATCTGTGCTTTCCCGACCTCCCACCACAGCCTCAAGGAAACAAAATCAGTTTTCTTTTCTTTCCACTGTTGCCAAAAGTTCTCAAACCCTTTACAAAAAGACCTGTCCTGCAGTAGTTTATTATTAAAACACCAGTAGGATTTAGTCCTTTCGCCTGGTGAGATGATCAGATCTGTGCTAGTGAGGTGGTGGTCAGTGAAGCCTACTGGGATTATACTGCTGCGGATCAGTCTAGAGCTGAGGTTTTGTGATATGTAAATTCTGTCTAATCTCGCTGCACTTACCCTGTTATTGTTCACCCTCACCCATGTGTACTGTCTAGCCCGTGGATGTTTCACCCTCCATGTGTCTACCAGGTCTAAATGTGTGATGATGGTGTTGAGGCTCTGAGATGACTGTGGATGGGGTTCCTCACTTGTTCTGTCCATGGTGAAATCTACAGTACAGTTAAAATCCCCGCCAAAGATTAAAAGCTCCTGATTGTATTTGACGAGCTCATCTTTGACCAAGGAGAAGAAGTCTGCTCTCTCTCTTCCCTGGTTTGGGGCATAGACATTTACAAAAACAACCACAGAGCTCTGTATCTCTGCCCGGACTATGAGGAGCCGACCCTGCACTACCTCATGAGAAGACAGGATAGTAGCGCTTGTTGCTGTTTTAAAGAGAATGGCTACTCCTGCACTAAAGTTAGTGCCATGACTAAGGGCACATGGACCCTCCCACCATAAACCCCAATCTGTCTCATCTGTAGGAGTGGTGTGTGTCTCCTGTAAAAACAACACATCCAAGCTTTTTTGGCTAGAGACCTCCTTAATCAGGGCTCTTTTGTGTCCATCTCGCCCACCATTGATGTTAAGAGACCCTATCTTAAGGCACGCCATAGAGATACAGAAAAGAGACAGACAGGTAGAAAACAGAAACAAACAGTCTATAGAAGAAAACACCGTGCGATACATGATCATTTACTTTTTTAATTTTTTGGCACTTTTTCCTTTTGCAGCCTTCCTTAGAGTTGTGATGTGTTTTTTCAGACGAAAACGTTTTTTTTCGTCCAACAAATCAAAACCTACCAGATTTTTTAAAACACTTACTGACCTGATGAACTTTTCGGTGTCGCTGAAATAATCAGACACTTTAACTGATCTTTTGTATGTCACATCCAAAAACCCATTAATCTCCTCTAAAGAATAGAGGTCAGTGTTCCTGACTGCAGGTTCACCTGTGTCTGACTCAGAGTCGTACTCCATGTCCTCCTCACAGGACACCTGGCTACCACACACACTCTGTCCTTCACACACAGTTTGATCCCTACCTGCACTTCTGGTCACCACTCCCTCAGCTGCAACAGCTGCTGACTCAGACTGAGACGCTCCACAGTCTGCAGACTGAGAGCCGTTCAGGCTCTCTGCAGCCACAGAAACCTGCTGCTCCTCAGGCTGACTCTGTTTCTCTCCATCAATGTTTTCAGACAGAGAGACAGTAGCGCAGGCCGCCGTGCCCGCATCACCGCTACCCGACACGGCACCTTCCGCCAGCGGGCCGTCAGCGCCGGAGCCACCAGCCGCAGGCCCGGCACCGGACCCGGCCGCAGCGTCAGCCGCCGCGGACCCGGCCGCGGCTGGCGCCGCGGACCCGGCCGCGGCGCCAGCCGCTGCGGGCCCCGGGTCGGCCGCCGAACCGGCAGCCGGCGGCTCGGAGCCAGCGGAGCCGGTCTCCCCACCGGAGGAAGCCGCTCCCTGTTGTCTATGCGGACACGCAAACCTTTTATGCCCCACATCACCACATTCAAAACATTTTAGCGAGCCTGAGCTGGCGTACACCATGTAGAAAGCGTCTCCGTGCTTCACTCTGAAAGACACGTCCAGTGTCTGAGCAGGTGAGCTCAGAAACATGAACACCTGCCTCCTCAGGGACTGAACGTGCCTCAGCTTAGGGTCTTTACACCCAAGACTCACTGTTTTAAAGCCGCTGGCCAATTTACCGAACCTGCGGAGCTCGTTCTCCAGCAGCTCATTGGGAATGAACGGCGGAACACCGGAGACGGTGATCCGCGTGGAGGGGACCGACAGCGGGGACACCTGCACAAAGGTGTCTCCGATGAACACGCCACTCTCAATCAGCTGATTGACATGCGATACATCTTTTAGAAACACAACCACTGCTCTGTTCATTCTAGATGCATATACCAGTTTATCATGTCCCACCTGCTCCCCTACAGCCAGCAGGACCTCCTCCACAGTAGAGCTACTGTCAGACGGGACTATACGGACTCCCTGTCGGAGGGACGGAGGTGGCGTCTCGGAGGACGCCATTCCTCCCGAAACACACCAACCACAAGCCAAACAGTCAGCAAACACACTCAACAAAAGTATTCAATCTTACCTGATCATGTACAAAGGCCCACACGGAGAAAAGGGAAAGAAATCCGAAAATCAGGGACAGAAAACCAATCCAAACTTTGCGCCTCTCACGCGCCCGCCACCACTCACACACTCACACACTCACGCTCACCGGAACCGGAAAGAGAGGAGAGGAGAGAAGAGAAGAGAGGAGAAGAGAAGAGAAGAGAAGAGAAGAGAAGAGGAGAGAAGAGAAGAGGAGAGAAGAGGAGAAAGGAGAAGAGAAGAGAATAGAAGAGAAGAGAAGAGAAGAGCAGAAAGGAGAAGAGAAGAGAAGAGAAGAGAAGAGAAGAGAAGAGAAGAGAAGAGAAGAGAGGAAAATTCAATTTAGAAATATAATTAATTGAGTATGAGGTGATATATTGCACTGAAGCACAAATTAAATGCTGCTCTAATTATGATGGTATGCTTCTTAATATGCAAAGGAAATAAATGAAAATATGCATGGAGTAGCTGTAACTGTCTCAAGCTATAATACCATGAGGTAACATAAGAAAACAAAATAAGATTCATTTAAATCATAAGAAAAACAAAGAAAAATAAATTAGTTCAGCTCTTTCAGAAGCACGAGGACTGAAATATAGAGTGAGAAGTATAGAAAATACAAACTATACAAGAGCTGGGATGGACACAAGCATAACGCACTTCATCAGCAGCAGCCTTAATTAGTTTCTGCAAAGATTTTGTGTCAAGCTGAGTCTCAAGAGAATTCATCAATCAAGTGAACCAGGATTTAAAAAAGGTGCACACACACACACACACACACACACACACACACAGGCAGTTAAAAGCTCATCTGTTGATCATGACAGAGTGAAAACATCATTAAGGATTTCCAAATGAGAGACAAAATGAGAGGCAAAAACTGTAAATATAATTAAAAAAAAAAAATTCCCCTTACCTCAGCCACCACATGTATCCATACTCATACGGGAAAAAGCTGTTGGGATCATCACAGCAGTACTTGACATCATTAAATCCGCAGCAGTAGGCAGCGGCGGCAGCGTTTCCCGGTCTGGGGCACGAGAACCCGTCCACAAACACTCCGTCAGCGTTGGAGTAGCTGCTGCATTCAGCGCTCATGCTGCGGGATGAGTGGAGAAGGAAACAGAGACTTCTGACTGAGCCGGAGGTTAAAGTGAAAAAGAAAAAGATCCCTGCATCATCCTCTCTGTTAGAGCGGTGTTTTATATCTCCATCAGCTGTGTTTCCCGCTGAAAGGACACGCAGAAGGACCGAGGGAGAACAGTTTGAATCTGAAGAAAACTGGAGCTCGCTCTCTCTCTCTCTCTCTCTCTCTCTCTCTGATCATCTCTCTCTCTTTACCTCTCTCTCTCTTTTGCTCTCTCACTCTTTTTTCCTCTCTCTCTCTTTCTTTCTCTCTCTTTCTCTCTCTCTCACTCTTTCTCTCTCTTTTTTTCTCCCTTTCTTTCTCTTTCTCTCTCTTTCTCTTCCTCTTTCTCTCTCTTTCTCTCTCTCTCTCTCACTCTTTCTCTCTCTTTTTTTCTCCCTCTTTCTTTCTCTTTCTCTTCCTCTTTCTCTCTCTTTCTCTCTCTCACTCTTTCTCTCTCTTTTTTTCTCCCTCTTTCTCTCTCTTTCTCTCTCTCTCTCTCACTCTTTCTCTCTCTTTTTTCTCCCTCTTTCTCTCTCTTTATCTCTCTCTCTCACTCTTTTTCTCTCTTTTTTCTCCCTCTTTCTCTCTCTCACTCTTTTTCTCTCTCTTCCTCTCTCTCTCTCTTTCTCTCTCGCTCATCACTCGCAGACACACACACACACACACACACACATGGCCTCACTCTACTTACTTAATCTGCTTTACTTTTTGGACAGTATAATCCTATTTGTCACTTCATGTTGTTCTACAAAAGCACAAAAACGGACATTTGAGAATTACCATTTAAATACCTACGATCAATTAGAAAAACAATTCAAAATCCATTACACCAGTGGAAGTAACTAAGTACATTGACTCAAGTGCTGTACTTTAGTACAATTTTGAGGTACTTGTACTTTACTTGAGTATTTCCAGTTTATGTAACTTTATACTTCTACTCCACTACATTTAGCTGACAGCTTTAGTTACTTTTCAGGTCCAGATTTAACATTAAAAAAAAAAAGATCAATTTAGTGATAAGACCTTTTTTTTAACTAAATCTCAAAACAGTATAGTAAGTATATTGTACTGTGGACAGATTTAGATACTTTCTGGTTGAGAATTAACATAGAAAATACATTTAAAGGAATTTGACTTGTTTTTTTGTTTTTTTTATTTAACCTCAAGTATATGAAGTAAACAATATATTAAGTAGTTAAATGAGCCCTATCTTGATTTTAAAAAATGCTGCTTACATAAATGCATCGATAATAATAATGCAATGATATATTTGACATATTTAAAACAATCTGAGTGGGTTCATTCTGCATAACGAGTACTTTTACATACATCATACACAAAGGGGCAAAGAGGTGGCGGACACTCAGAAAAGCAGACATGCTCTTAATTTTCAATATAAGTTAAATATATACGTTTTTGTACCAACTTGTAATCATGTTTATTTCTGCTATAAAGTTAAACACTTTAACATCAGTTAAAGCCTGTCTAATTCTTCTGAATTCATCTGAATTTCCCCTCGGGATAAATAAAGTAATTTTGATTTGATTTGATTAGTGTCAGTATGAGTTGACTCACTTTTGGAGCTAGCCTCAAGTGGCCATGTAAGGAATTGCAGTTTTTGTCGCTTACACTTTCAGGAGCAGCACGATGCTGCAGCTACAGAGAAGTTTGTGTGTCATTTGTGGTTATGTGAACATATTCAGCCTTTAAGTGCCTAGAAAAGCTCAAGGTCTTCCAAGTACCATTCAATACCAAGAGCTGGAGAGGTAACACTGTTCAACTGCAATGCGCTACCAAAAGAAACCCCTTCAATCAATGAAAGACCATGTAAATATGGAGTGGCCACCTTTTAAAACTCTATGCAGCCTTGCTGTTAAGTGTCTGGTGCTGAAGAGCATGTCTGCACCATCTCATTACTTATTAACTAAAAGCTTGAGATTCTCTTCATTGTAATTTCCCTTTCATACACAAAAGAGAAATAATTTATCCCCAGCTCCAATCAGTGAATTAAAAGATTTAGATGTTCAAAATTGTCCATGCCTAAAATTAAAAACTTTAAAAAATGCCAGACAGACATTTCGTAGCAGAACAGTACATTAATGTCCATGGGTAAAGTGCTTGTTAAAAGTTTCCTGTTGACAGGTGCTTATTTTGTGTGCGTAGGAGGGCACATGGTCCAGTCACCATCCATGTTCAGCACTCTGCAGGATCTGCAGCAGATGCTTCTGTACCTCTTCCCACACAGCAGGAGGTAGAACAGGCTGAAAGAGGAGGTGGTGAGGGTCCATGATGGAGGTAGCTCCGCTTCTCAGATCTCCATCAGGAAGGGGAGAGGGGCAAACGCAACATGGTCTCACAGAAATCTGTGAAATAGCCACGGATTCGCTTAACTCAAAATCCATGGAATAGCCACGGAATCGCTCAAATTTCAGTGAAACTGACACGGATTTCGCTACAATGCAAGTTAATGACAGTCATATCCCGTGGCTATTACAACATACAAAGTGATTATGTACATTCACTGAGTGAAGATTTAGAAAATAAAACATATATTTCTCGCTAGAAATGTGATCAAAATTCATTTTTACGCAGAAAGTAAGTCAAAATATTAATTTTTCACTAAAAATGAGAGAACTGTCCGCCATGTTTTTTGTTCTGACCGCCGGAACCTTGAAAGTCACATGACTTGGAACAAACCAATAGCCACGGGATATGACTGTCATTAACTTGCATTGTAGCGAAATCCGTGTCAGTTTCATGGAAATTTGAGCGATTCCGTGGCTATTCCACGGATTTTGAGTTAAGCGAAATCCGTGGCTATTTCACGGATTTCTGTGAGACCAGGTTGGGCAAACGTTATGTCCATACCAAATCATGTGGGATTTTTTCATAAAACCAATGTCTTCCGTTTTGGGGCTCTTTTTTAAATATATGCACAGCAGTGTTCAATATAATAGCAGTCCAATGTGACTAACCAGATTAATCCAGGTTTTTAGTATATTTTTATTGCTACATGGCCGTGATTCTTTTCTATCTGTTTTTGGATTGAGTTTTTAATACTATTTTATTGTTTTACTGTTTTTTTGTATTTTATTGTTTTTATTTATAACTATTTGTGTATGATTTTATTCTATTTTAATAACTGTACAGCACTTTGGTCAACTGAGGCTGTGCAGTTGGGCAATTAGTTAAAAGGGGTGTGGTCAAAAAAAATCTACTGCACCTACTGGTACCTTGTTTGCGATTTAGCAATAAAAAATATACTAAAAACCTGGATCAATCTGGTTAGTCACATTGGACTGCTATTATATTGAACACTACTGTATATATATATATATGTATATATATATATGTATATGTATATGTATATGTATTTTTTTTTTCTTGATTGAAGGACAAACATGAGTCACACAATGTACAGTCGTAATAATGCAAATTTTTCAACAAACATCCCCTCCAATGTCAGGTCTTTAAGCCTGATGGCAGACGATGGGGGATTAGGAGATTTCCATTCAAGCGAGATTCTGGGATGAGCTAACAGAGATGCATATGCTACTATATCAGCCTTTCCAGACATTAGAGAGGTGTTAACCTCAGGGACCCCAAAGAGTGGGATATGGGTGCAGGGTTGCAAGTCCCGTCCTATAACTTTAGACAAAGTTACAAACACAGAAGCCCAGAGTTTTGGAGCTCTTCTGTGTGGAGTTTACACATTCTCTCTGCGTCAGCGTGGGTTTTCTCCGGTCCGGCTTCCTCCCATAGTCCAAAAACACTCAGCTTAGGTTTAATTAGTGACTCTAAATAGGTGTAGGTGTGACTGGTTGTCTGTCTCTATGTGTCAGCCCGGTGATAGTCTAGTGACCTGTCCAGTGTGTACGCCAGTAGCTCTCAACCTTTTTGAGTCGCGACCCCCAATTTAACATGCATGTTGTCCGAGACCCCCGCTCACTGAACAGAATCTCACACGCACAGTTCAGATCACCCAAAAAAGAAACAAAATGACCCAAAAAAGACACAAAATGACTAAAAAAAGACACAAAATGACCAAAAAAAGAAACAAAATGACCAAAAAAGGAAACAAAATGACCAAAAAAGACACAAAATGATATAAAAAAAGACACAAAATGACCAACAAAAAGACACAAAATGACTTAAAAAAAGACACAAAATGACTAAAAAAAGACACAAAATGATATAAAAAAAAGACACAAAATGACCAAAAAAAAGACACAAAATGACCAAAAAAGACACAAAATGGCTAAATCTCCCCACAAAATTACCAAATAAAGACACTAAAAGACCAAAAAGACTAAAACACGTGAACACTTTAACACAGTGGAGACAGAGCTGACTTTCAAAATGATTTGGCGACCCCCAGAAATCATCTTGGGGACCCCAAGGTTGAGAATAGCTGGTGTACGCCACCTCTCCACTATGCAATATGCTGAGTATTATGATAACATATATTGCAATATTGTGATAAATTACCCTTTTTCAACTTATCTCCCCAAAGTTAACTTTCGACAACAGCTGTTTTACCTAATAAGTTTGCAGTCTATCATATTAATTGCACAAAGTGGGATTGTCAAGCAGCCAGATTGACCATTATATAAATCTGTCATGCTCATTAGTCCAACTTATCTGATTGCACACATGCAATTTATACAAAAAAAGTTATGCAGCCCCTTTACCAACTAGGGAATTTGACAGTAAATTAGTGTTAAATTAAATAAATAAAGCATCTCAACTCAGCACCATCTAGTGGAATGACAAAGCAACTGGTTTTATTATTTTAATACCAAAAAAATATGAATAATGTAATGATAAAATATCTAAACTTGGTGTCGGTGTATCAATAGGGTATTGCAAAAAATACATCAATATCATGTATCAATATATCATGATACTATGCTGTATGGATTTTTCACTCCTACTATTTACACACATTGATAAAGTAAACTCATCTAAATTCAATGGAAGCTCCATTACAGCAGCCAACGCAGAGTGGGTGGACACAAATGAAATGTGTACTGTGGGTTACAGCCTATTGTGACCTAATAGCACTGTGATTAATGCACCTCTCACTCTGTTTTATTTCTAAGAGGTGTTGTGATCCAGAGCTGTTGACCATAAACTATGACAATAACAGGTGCTGTACTATGTGTTCCATAATATTCATTATATTTTGTACCTGTGGGAGGACGACAGTGAATACCTGCATGCATCTCTCAGCCTATAGGTGTTGTGAGAATATAGTGATCATTTGATGCATATGGATTTATCCTCATTATGGTGCAGTGCAGGTACACCACCACAGCTGTGTCTGCTCCAACACTAATCAAATGTAATCTGACACATGTAGAGCAGTCTGCATGTAAAACTTAGTGACAACATGATTTATCATTTAAATTATTAATTCTGGCTTCAGATAATTAAGAAACACTTTCAAATTTAATGCAACAAAACCCATGGCCAACTAAAAGTTCCTTTGCAATTATGGTACACCCACACAGGTTGTTGATTAGATCTACTCTCAGGATTGCATGGGTGTTTAATTGACAGGTACCTTATTGATGAAGTTGTCAGTTGAGCCTTCTCATTAGCATAATCATGTCTATGTCTAAAAATACGTCCTATAAACAGTTATCCATAGTCAAAGTTCAAAGTACAGAGTATGTACATTATATACTGTACTTTCACATTCACAATTTTACCTCTCACATTCACATTTTTACCTCTCACATTCACATTTTTACCCCTCACATTTATATTTTTTACCTCTAACGTTCACATTTTTACCTCTCACATTCACATTTTTACCTCTAACATACACATTTTTACCTCTCACATTCACAATTTTACCTCTCACATTCACATTTTTACCTCTCACATTCACATTTTTACCCCTCACATTTATATTTTTTACCTCTAACGTTCACATTTTTACCTCTCACATTCACATTTTTACCTCTAACATACACATTTTTACCTCTCACATTCACATTTTTACCTCTAACATACACATTTTTACCTCTCACATTCACATTTTTACCTCTAACATACACATTTTTACCTCTCACATTCACATTTTTACCTCTAACATACACATTTTTACCTCTCACATTTACATTTTTACCTCTAAGATACACAATTTTACCTCTCACATTCACATTTTTGCCCTCTCACATTCACAATTTTACACTTAGAAACAGGGCTGTAACAAACGATAGACAGAGCGCCCGTGGAAGACGAATCAGAGAAAGGTGCTATAGAAATAAAGTTTTGTTGTTGTTATTATTATTATTATTATTGGAAAGCTTTTGAAGTCTCACAGTAGTGATTTTGGTGACCTCAGATAACTCCCAGCATAGCACCATCCTACAGTAGTTTTTTAAGTCGGGTTATATGAGGTATTTATGTATATTCTGTGTATTACCTAGTAGCCTCCAGTTTGGAGAAACAGGTTGGAGTAGCGGCACAAAAGCTAAACAATGTACTGTTGAGGACGGGGGGCAGCAGAAAAACGTATGTTAAAAAAGGCCCACCATAGAAAAAAAATATCAGTTTAAGTGTCCACTACATCTTGAATATTTTACCTCTTTACTTTGCCAATAGGAAACCCTTTTCAACCTGGAACCAAAGCCCAGACTGTATCTCACTCGCTTCAACGCCACCAGACAAAAACAGAAAGTTTCCCTCGTAGAAGATGAGAATTTCTGAGCTACTTGAGTTATTTTGTCACTTTGGTGTTTTAAAGCATAAGCTGAAATGACCAAACTCACACAATAACACAAACAAACTTAACGATCCAGGCAGCAGTGGAACAGGAACTCTGAACCCTTTAACCCGAGCAGAGCGAAGTGACGAAGCACCTTATAACACCTATAATCAATAGGGTGTTATTCCCTGTTCGACAGGAGCTGAAATATTGTTGGCAGGCAGGGTGCATTGATTGGGTTAAACAAGACTATGTTGAAAGTGTTACAGCTATAGACAGCGGTGATCTATAATGTCAATTCATGGATGTTGAATAATCAGGTTTCTTGCAGTAGCACAGCACATGACAGGGTTGAGCTATGTTTGAATCAAATAACTGAGGACTGCTTTGATTTATTGAATTCAACAGTGTAATAAATATATATATTTTTAAACAAGTTGTTGTTCTGCGTTACTCATCAAAAGTGATATTATAAAAATAAAAATAGCTTTGTTTAACAGACCACACTGCAAATTATTTGGTTCCTACCAAATAAAAAAAAACTTAGATTTAGAAGTGTTTGATAATTTATCTTGTTTTAAGAGTTAATTTCTTCTTTTAAGTGTAATAATAATCTAATGATATGAAAATTCCACATCACGGTTATTGAGACCAAAATTATCACGGTTATCAATATTCATACTACAGTATTGTTAAATGTGTTCAAAATGTTCAAAAAGTACTGAACACACACATTGAAATCTTTTAACAAAGTTTCATTTGGAAAATGTCTTTACATTCACTGCTCAATACTAGCTCTAGTCTGACACATTCAAGAACTGGTACAGAAAGACAACTCACTTTTATTTACCTTAAGTAGAAATCAAATGTGCATATGGAAGCAACACTACCATTTTAAACAAAGTAATGTGGCAGAAACACCTCTGTGCTTAACACTCTGGAGTCCATCTATTTATTGAAAATACACATTTTATTTACAGTAATAACTTTATTTATATATGATATGTAGACCAGCTGAGAAAGCCAGTTAAAGTTCAATCATAGGAGCTTTCACAGTGTGCCATTTATGTTTCTAGACCATTTTTAAATTGTGAATTTTCTTTCTACAATGAAAACTATTACTATTTTTCATTTATATGCAAATAGACTGTTTTGCAGTTTTATTTTATTTTTCTGCTGTTTTTGTGTGTATAAATGGATTTTAAAAATGGTACATTTTCATGGACAAAAGTCTTTTGTTTGTATTATCGGTTCCTGGCAGCTTTATACTTTGTTAATTAAAAGAAAAAGAAAAATCTGACTGATCGGTCGAGAAAAAGGAGCCATGCATGTGATGTAAGGACAGACAGATATGTATCTGTTCAGAAAGATGCTGAACAGATACAGAATACATAGGAAGTTGACAAATTTGAACAAAAAATCTCCTGGACTTCAGAGGTTTAATATGCAAACAAATCGTGCTGCTCTTGAGAGTGAAATAATTGAGCTGCAAACAAATAAAATTCTCCAAGTTGAACTCCGGTGATGGCCACTTTTGGAGTTTGGTTTCTGAAGCAGACTTTCCCACTTTGAAACCACTTGCACAGAAAAAAACAACATTTTCGACCATGAACATTATCAAGAGAAAAACAAACCGACTGACCCATGCTCATCTCGAATGCCTCACTGTGATTACAACAACAAACTACAAATACAACATAAAGAAAGTCAAGGACGTTCATGCCAGCTTCCACTCATCCCAGTATTAAGGTAAATCTGGTGTTAAATGAAAATGTATTGGCTGTGTTATTCCTTTTTGTGTGGGATGTCCAATTTATATGTAGAAATGCACATTTGCAAAGGTGACTTAGTATGTTGTCGTAGAAGTGTCTCTCCTTTTGATTTTGCACTGCCAATGTGGCCCTTGTGAAAAAAAAATAGTGAGGATCACTGGATCACTGGATCACTGCCCTTGACGGACAAGAAATCGCCCAGCAGTATGTTCAGGGTAATGAAAGGAGGAGAGATGCTTTTGGGTCCTTCATTGAGTCAGCTTCATGTAAGTGAGTGAGTACATTTTTTTTGGCTGCACTGGGAATTTCATGTACAAAGTTCTTGTTTACGCCACAGTTCATTTAAAAATGCTTAAATAAAACATATTTTGGTTCACGCATGGAGTGGAAAAAGAACTCATTGAGTTGAAATCAAGAACTAAGCAGGGCGAGGCAGCTTTCAGTTATTCTGCTCCTCACCTGTGGAACAAACTACCTGTAGATCTAAGGTCTGCCCAAACGCTCAGCTCCTTTAAATCAGGACTAAAAACACTATTGTTTACTGCAGCGTACTCTTAACTTTAACACTTATCTGCTCTACTCTACTGCCCTTACTTTTTAACTACACAATGTTTGACTTGTGCTTTTTATTATTTTATCTCTTTTCTTATCCTGCTGTATCTTATTTTATCTTATTTCTATTTTTATTTCTATTTCCCTGTTTTAATTGACTTGACGTTTTTACTGTTTTCAATTGTGTCTTGCTGTTTTAAATGTTTATGTAAAGCACTTTGAATTACCTTGTGTTGAACTGTGGTTCAAGGTAAACGAAAAACAGAAGATGAATCCACACCATAGACTGTATATAAATAATGGACGTAGTCACCGTGATGTAACCCGTTGGTTTGTGGACTGCCCGTTGGAAACATCGAGTTTAGCTTTACACTCAATGGGGCCATTATTAGAACTATTGACATCAAATTGTTTTTTGCCAGATTTTTTACTAGAGATTGAGACCATAGTGTTGTCCTGAAAAAAAATTCTGAGGTAATAAATCAAGTGAGAAGTTTTCAAATTTTGCATTGAAATGAATGGGCAGATTTTTTTTTTGCAGCCAAACTTAACGCCCCCTGCTGGAATTTTTGGTAGATTGCAGCTTAAGGCACTTCCTGGTTTGCCTCCATGCTCAGACACGGAGGTTGCTGCCTGATTCACACCAAATGTCACAACTATTAAAGACAAGAAAATATGATGAGGCATATCTCGGCCTTGGCTTCACCAATACAACAATGGGTAGTGAAGAGAGACCGCAGTGTGTTGTGTGTGTTTATGTAAAGCACTTTAAATTACCTTGTGTTGAATCTTGTGTTGAATTGTGCTATACAAATAAACCTGCCTTGCCTTGCCTTGAAATCATTTGCCGACAGCTTCCGCCCCCCCAGTTCAAAAAACCCATCTGTCCCTACCCAATAGGGACCTAGGGCTGGAAAACACCAAAACATATGGATAAGATAGTCATGACAGTTATGAATAAGCCCTCAGCCTTAAAAGTTGTTCTGAGGAGTTGCAGCATTTATTCATGGACAAGTTAAAACCTTCACTGAACATGTAAAACCACCTGACAACTTTACAGTTTAACCACCGACTGCTCTCATCCACTTGCTCTCTTATTAGCTGTTCCGGTCGTCTGCTGCTCTTTAGACGGGTCTATTTTAAAGATGCTTTAATGAAGCATGATTTTTTTTCCCCCCCTGTGAATTTTATATTAGAGAGAGAGACTTTCACAGTGCTCAGTCTTCTAAAAACGAAATGTCCTAACACTGGTACCCTTTTATAATCTCCAAGACATGCTTCAGTGGAAAACTGAATACAACATGTAAGTCTTGGTATGTGAAGACATGATAGTGATGCATTCCTGTCACATGGAGGTACCGTAATTACCCGTTTTTGAGTTGTAAATAGCCAGCATGTCACGTTGTAATTACAACCGGAAGGACAGACAAAGTTGGAAAGCTGTAATATTTCCTAATAACACAGTGCCTGGAAACCAAACACAGATGCCTTGTGCAATCAGTGTCCATCATTCTAGATCATTAAACATGAATATGATGGGAATGCTGCTCTATTGCTGATAGGGGTGTGACAGTTTAAGTTGCAAATCGAGAACTGAGTGAAATGACTTTTCAATTTCAGTTTCATTTAATAAAATTAAATTTAGCGCTCTGATAGTGTTTGATACCTTCTTATGCGAGTGTTGTGTGTTGAATAATAATTTTGTTGATTGTGAAATGGTAGCTTAGTTCTGCTGTAATTTAGCCTTTCAAAGATTTGGATAATTGAACAGCCTGCCATGGTGATTTATTCAAACACTAAACAGAATGATTGAAAGCACATACTGATTATTTCTAATATGGTAATATGTGTACCAAAAGAGACTTTGATTTATAAGGCGAACAGAAGCCAAACACAGACAGTGAGACAGGCCGCCAGGTGAATAACAAATCTTTAACAAAAAGGTTGCAGACTGGTGGGGAGATGGCAGAGGGAGAATGTCAATGAGAGCCGGTTTCCTGGTAGCAAGGAGAGCAAGACTGAGGCCCCATTTACAGGACGATTGCGGGTAAAAACGACAAAATATTTTATCGGAAGTGCCTTTCGTTTAGACGGTGACGGCGTTTTTGGGGGCTTAAAAACGCAAAAATCTGAAACCACCTTCCAAAGTGTAAAACTTGAATCCGCTCCACCGTAGCGTGTCCGTCTACACTGCCAAGACACAAAACTCTGTTCAGATCTGCTCACGTCACGTACGTGTTTACGTCACATACATGCTCCAGTACAGGACAAAAAAAACCATGTGGGATTATTTCCATGCATCAGACCTTCAAGCTGCTCTGGCAGCTCTAATAAACTTACAGGAGTCTTTCCACCAAATGAACAGGATATGTACAGATAGTATTAGTGAACAGAGAAGGATCTGTAATTACCTCCTTAAAATTATGGATGCACCAATTCGTCAGAGGTGAGCCAGACAGCTTTGGACGAGACCTGGGAGATCTAGTGATGGTGGAGAACTTTGTGGAAGGAGTAGCTGATGAAAATGTGTGGCGTGAAAACTTCTGCATGCCCAAAGATGCTCTTATCGCTTTATGTGATGCCGCCTGGCTGCATACAATCGAATTTCACACACTTTTGCGTCACCGTATGCAGCAGATTTCCTCCCGAAAATGCTCGTATGCTTAAACGCGGAATAAAAAGTGAAGACGCAACGCCACTTTTACGTCTTCTGTTCAGACCGTCATCATGTAAATGTAGCCTAAGGATGAATCCCATTACCACCCCATCCTCTCCCACTCTGAGTCTTCCCCTTGCCCCTCAATACGGAGTTGATGGTGGTAGGGGAAAGAACGTTTCCTTAAGAAATGAGACACTCCTCCATCATCATCGATTGACGCTTGCGGACTGTTACGTCAACAGAAGCGGCAATTTTAGTTGCATCAACACAATCCAAAATGCCATCCACACAAGTTGTGATGTCTGTTGCCTGGGCCATTTTTCTACTTTAGGTCTGTCAGCTAGCTAGCCACCTACACAAAAGGAGAACTGTAATATTAGCATCGCTACGAAGAAACTAGTGATTCAAAACAAATTTCACAGTTGCATTTTCAAATGCTTGAACATAGTACAATTACACGACTGCTGTCAAAATGCTGAAAATACTAAAACTTTGGTGAAAATCAGGTGTTTTTGCAGCACTGGAAACATCCGAGAAGATTAAAATATCACAATTTAAATACAAAATTAAACTAGTTCGTATTGCGAATAAGCAATTACCAATACTGTGTCTCCCTGGCTTGAGCCATTGCTGCCTAAAAGTTTGCTGACCGGCTTTAAACTTCGGTGAGAGGTTACTTGGGGAGGCTGGGAAATTCCTCAAAGCCCTCCCTTTGAAGTGTGGTCTTTCGAAGGCTTCATTTCAAGGGCTACGTAGCCCTACACCTTGGCCAAATGACAATTAAGACAGCCCTACCACTCACATGAAGGCACAAAAAAAAGGCGGAGGGGGAAGGGGTGGTAATGGGATTCAGAGGCAAACAAACTAAGTCAGAGTGGCAGGCTAAAGAGCTGGAAGCCTGACACATGGACAGACCTTGAATGGTTCAACAATTGTTATTGTGGTACTTTCTGAAAGTGCAAAGCTTTTGTAGTGAAGAGGAGGTGACTTGATTAGCAGCTGCTGAGTGCAGAGCTGCGCTGTGGGGGAATGACAGAGAAAAAGAGAAGGTGGCTGTGATGCTGATGATGAACATGCGGGCGGTCAGAGCGGAGATCTGTTGCCTGATAAAACAGAAACAAAATGCATCACTTTGCACAGCATCGTCCAGTCCAGCAAGAGCGTCTAAATGTAGTTATTAAGGTACCAATAAGCAGAACTGAAATACAGTTGGGGCTTTTTTATGAGTACCGAGTCCTTTTTTTTATGTGTCATAAATGTATCATTTAAGACTGCCCAACTATAAATGTCAATGGGTGGCAAGTGACAGATTTAGAGAAATATTAACCAAAGACTGTATATAAATAATGGACGTAGTCACCGTGTCGTCACCCGTTGGTTTGTGGCCCGATTGAGGCATCGAGTTCAGCGTTACACCCGTCACCATCTTGTTTCCGATACAGGAAGCATGACCATATTTGGACTGTGGAGGAGGAGAGGGATCTGATCACTGACTACAGCCTCTCTACACCTCAACCTGACTGAGAGAAGCTGCTGCTAATTCATGTTAGCATTAACTGGGATGTTAGTTTTGGCTAGCAAAAAACAAAAACAAAACGTATGTTACTAACTCAGAAAATGAGCAGCGACTCCTTGGAGTGTCTGTTAGTCCAACCAAACGCTGAGCAAGACATTTTTACTGAACAAAACGTTCAAATAAACTGAAAATACAGAGTGAAAGGGTCAAAGTTATGAGACCAAACCGGTAAACTTCCTTTTATTTAAAATAACTTTATTGACACACTGCTGTGGATACGGGTTGTTCTGCTTCTCTTCTACTGACAGCTCACCTGGTAGCCACGCCCCAAATCATATGATTCTTTATCTTCTATTTTCTTCTAATTGGCGCCATTATTTACACTATTAACATCTAATTGTCTTTAAGAGGATTTTTTACTAGCGTTTGTATATGTTTGTAATACTTGTGCTTTAAATGTTGCTTCTTGAACTACTGAACTGTACAATTTTCAAAAAGGACTTTTTTATATATATTTTTATTACTGTCCTTCTGTTCTGTCTATGTTTACTGACTGAGAGATACGCACAATAATTCCAGTTCCCATGTACATTTTTGCACCTGAGCAAAAGGCAAATAAAAGTCTTGAATCTTCTTTCCTTTTGGTTATTGGTTATTGGTTATGATTTGATACCAAGTCAGAAGTTGTTTGTTGGCATTTCTCAAAAACTAAAAACTCAAAATTCTTTTACCGATGTCCATGTCCAATGATGTTATATTTGAGAAAAATAACAATAAAATGAAAGGAGCTCCATTTGGTCTAAAAATGTCCCATTTCAACAGACCCACAGACTCAATATGACTCATCCAGTTTCAAGTACCATCACTTATAATTATACATCTGGTCATACTTTTAAAAGATTATTTTTAGGGCTTTTTCTGTCTGTTAGAGAGTCGCGATGGTGAGAAAGAGTTTGGAACTATGGAAAGAGAAAGAGCTTGTGATTATATGACAAAAGACTACATTTACAGCACAAATTAGAAAGAGGTCAACCGTGCTTCATCCTCATCACCATCGCAGGCACAAGGTCCAGATTACACAGATAAAAAGCAAACAAATGAACTGTAAAACCCAACTTGTTGTTTTAACTTAAATATTTGAGTGTCCATCCTGCGAAAGAAATGTATGTCAAGACAACAACGACAATGGAGTTAACTCAAATGAATCTTGATGTTTAACTCAATATTTTGGGTAAAAATTACTTTTTGCACAAATCTTTGTTGCATTGAAAAGGAAAAATGTGTTATAATGACAAACAAGCAACATTGGGTTTTACAGTGTGTTTAAAGAGCAGATTTCTGATCCCTCTGTGAAACTGCTTTATTCAGTGTATTTACTGGTTATAATGACAGGGTTTGTTTGGAGCCTTTCGGCTGACAGCACTGATGGTGACTGACAACAATAACTCCCATGAATCCACTTCAAAACATTACCAAACTCCATCTTTTGTGTGCATTGATTGAGAAATAAAATGCACAATGTGCGTTAATGCAAAGTGAAGTGAATGATTTACATAATTCGTAGAGTGAGGGATAGTGCTGGTATGAAATATATAATCATCTGTAGTAGAGTCAGTGAAAGGTAAATGATTCTGCATGGAGATTTTTAATGAGACCACTTGGCTGCAGGGTCAGGGGCTCCCATTCCAGTAACAAGGAACAGGGGAGCATCCTACTGCACATTAAATATGGCATTTTCAGCAGTGGGAAAACATGCATCAAGAAGTACCGTTATAGGTGATCCTCGTTAGTGCTCCACAGCTATTGGTTAATTAACGCTTGATGCAGATATTTAGAGAGCAGGGGGACTCATGGTTGTTATAACGAGAAGAGAAGATGAAGACCCTCTGGCATATGCCAACATCTAAGAAAACCATAGACTGTATATAAATAATGGACGTAGTTACCGTGACGTAACCCGTTGGTTTGTGGACTGCCCGTTGGAAGCCTCGAGTTCAGCGTTATACTCGTCGCCATCTTGTTTCCAATACGCGGAGCAGACCATAACACCTCAACCTGACTGAGAGAAGCCGCTGCTAATTCATGTTAGCATTAGTTGGAGCATTAACTGGGATGTTAGTTTTGGCTAGCAAAAAAAACAAAAACAAAATGTATCTTTCTTACCTCAGAAAACTGAGCAGCGACTCCTTGGAGTGTCTGTTAGTCCAACCAAACGCTGAACAAGACATTTTTAATAAACAAAACGTTCAAATAAATTGTCATTGAGTGAAAATACAGTGAAAGGGTCAAAGTTATGAGACCAAATCGGTAAACGTTCTCTTTTCTATCTATATAACATTATATATAACTTTATTGACACGTTGCCGTGGATACGCATTGTTCTGCTTCTCTCCTGATGACGGCTCACCTTGTTGGTGACCTGTCAATCAAAGGTAGCCACGCCCCAAATCATATGATTCTTTATCTTCTATTTTCTTCTAAATGGGGCCATTATTAGAACTATTGACATCAAATTGTCTTGAAGATGATTATTTACTAGCGATTGAGACCATAGTGTTGTCCTGAAGACATTTTCTGAGGTAATAAATCAAGTCAGAAGTTTTCTTACTGCTCATTATCTGCATCTGTACTGAACCTGCTCCACAATTTATACCAGAAATTGTGAGTGAAATTTATATTTCCTCCGTTCTTTTTCTGCCCTCAGGCATTACATCATGAACCAAAAACAGGAAATCTCTTTTTTGGTATGTATCTTGTGAATGTACATGTCGGATGGGACAAAAATGTGTTGATTTCAGCTTTAAGGGTTGATTTGGTGGATGTTGAAATCTAAATAAAGTGAGAAGTTTTTCTCATTGTGTATTGAAATTAATGGACATAAATGCTTCTGCAGCCGCCGTCAGCACCCCCTGCTGGAATTTTCGGTGGATTGCAGGCTTAAGGCACTTCCTGGTTGGCCTCCATGCTCAGACACGGAGATTGCCGCCTGAAGAAAACACAGAAAGAAGGCTTCAACAGTGTGTTGAAGAGCTGCAAACTTTTCAAATATCAACAGGTGATTGTTGATTGCTTTATTGGAGTTTCAAAGGGGACAAGCAGCTGAGAGGCATTTGTTTTTCACAGAAACTGTTATATTTGAATAATATAAGAAGGCGGATAGCCAATTTGTTTTTCTCCACTGTAGCTTTTGTCTTTCTCACAGACAGACCTGAGACAGCATGTTCCCACAGTATGTTACCTAGTTTAGGCTTTATAGCTCAACACACACACTCTGGCCCTCATTTATCAAACGAGCGTAGAAACCAGCACAGATCTGAGCGTATATTTCATCTGACAACAGGGTTCACGTGGGATTTATCAAACGTTTGTATCTCACCAATCACATCGTAAGAATGATCTGCTGTTGATAAATGTGGTGGCTGAAAGCAATTTGAACAATACATTTGAATGTCACGCACTAAATATTATGAAACCGAAGGACACAATAAGGCCAAAAAGAGGGTTTTTTTCCCTTTTTTTTTTAAACTCACTTTTATTAGCAAAGTGCACTGTGACAAAAAACAACAGGATCGAAATAGACATTTTACAGAAATACACAGCGATGGGGATTTATGAAATAAAAAGTATTAAAAAAGCAAAAAAGGGGTGTCTAAAAACAAGATAACATCACTAAATGTTAGGGAAAAGATACTCAAAATAAGTGAAATTATCTGTCCATGCAGCAAGATAATTTCACTTGACAAGATTTCTTGAATTAAGATTGTTAAATCTAGGAATAAGATTATAGCATAAAGTTGAACACTTAAAATAAGAAATTATCTCTTAAAACAAGATAAATGATCTAACACTTCTAAATCTAAGTTTAACTTGGTAAGAACCAAATAATTTGCAGTGTACACTCAAAGTAGTTATATCTGGAAAGCAGACTTAAAGTTTTCGCAGCTTTTTGATTGCAGCCAGGAGGTAAACGATGTTTAAAGTAAGCTTTAATCCAAAAGAAGAGGAATTTCTCAGAGGCAGAAAGTGAAACTGACATTTAACAGCTGCAACAGAACAAACTGTTTTTTTTCGGCAGCATAAAAAGTGAAAAGGAAGGAAATCAGTGGTGCTGTCAGCAGAGAAGCAGTGGACCATCCAACTCACATTGGGTTCTAATATTTCATTTATGGTGACCCTCAGTTCATGTCCAAAATGATAAATGGCGAGCCTCCCATAGAAATGATTGTACGCCCACTTTACACTCACTTTCTGTCGCACGCTCGTTTGATAAATGAGGGTCAGTATGTATCACAACCTTTGAACGGGACTAAGACAGCTGTTGGCCTGTCCATGTCACACACTCTAAAATGTGAGAAGTTGAGCTTACATAACCTATAAGAACCCAGACCCAGTAATCCTTGAAGGAAAATTATGGGGGATATACCACAGACCAAGTGGACCACATGATGATTATGATGTGTTAAAGAAAAAAATCTACCCCTAAATGTCAAAGATCTGTGATGTGACATAAATGTTACATTGGGTGTTTATGGTATTTATGTTTATGCTTACAGAAACACAAATCCGAATTGTTACCAAAATTGTGACATTAATTTGTTCAGGAAATATGGTCAGAACAAGTTAAATGCAATAAAGGACATTAACAGATTAGAATTGTTAAATGGGTTTGAATTTAGCCTCCGAACACAAAATAAGCTTTTTGAAATTAGCTACTTTTTCACATTTCTGTTTACAGTCACAGGCACATTTTAGAGAAGTCACTTCTTGTCACAGTCACATGACCACCACAGCAGGGTGTTGAGCATACATCGCTTAGGGATTTAATGAGTTAATGTGAAGCATAAAGCTGAATATGGGAGATTATAGAAGATTTAAAGTGTTTGTTACACGGGTGTCACCATGGGTTCTTATGGGTTGAAAGAATCTAGGAAACCGATTGCACTAAAGAAGGTAAGTAAATATAACTGATAGTCTTAAGTTAGGTTTACTTGATATCTACTAGTTAAGTTAACTTTAAATCTAAGTGTATTTACTTAATTTTTTTAAGTACTCCTAACTCCTAACCCTAACCCTAAACCTAAAATTAACAAATATAATGAACTCTTTCTAAGTGTAGGTAACTGGCCAATAGAACTCGGTTGAGTGTAAGTCCAACTTCTGTAGAAGATGAAAATGTGAATTATTACAGAAATCAGGGCTCATTCTGACTGGGATCCTGCAGTCCAGCTCTGCATAACTTTACCTAAATAAAGGCTGCTGCCCCCGCGACCCGGCCCCGGATAAGCGGAGGAGAATGGATGGATGCATTGAGACCATTCTTTTTTCATGTGTTTTAATCTTAGGCTTCCAATCTACGAACCTGAGACCTTTACAGAAACACAATTGAATTACTCTCATTCTTGCTCTCCTGTGTGTCTGTTCACAACTGCACGGTTACCAAAAAAACCCAACATATTCTTTTTTTTTATTAGTTTTTTTTTTTTTAATCAGTTTTCAATTCATCAAGTTATACATGAAAACACAAACACACAACTCCAAACCCCTTCCCCAACCCACCCACAAACTGAAAAGAGAGAGGAGAAAAAATAAATAGCTAAATAAAATGAATAGATAATGAAAATAATATTAATGATATAAAATTAATTAATTGGAAAAAAACATTCTTAAACACAGTCGAGGCAAGGAAGACAACAGTAAGCACTGACAACAAAGAGAATGCTAAAACTACAACCCGTCCACCATAGAAGCTGGCGACTGTATAAGGTGTATATGTAATTTTTTCAAGTGGAACACAGCAATTCATTTCTGAAACCCATCTTCCTATAGAAAGTTGGGAGTCAGATTTCCACCTGACGGCAAAACTCAACATATTCCTGACAAAACATGAGCTCTACAAAGGTGGTGGTGTCAGAAAGAAAAGATGGATGACAAGAGTCCCCTCAGACATTTATTTAACCTTTTCTGGATTTATGAGCAAAATGGAGCAGTAAGTCAAAGAGAATAATATATCCTGGCACCCCAGACAATGTATTCCATCATTTAACACACAGGGACATTTTACAACAATGCTGGAAAAATGTAATATCTGAACATAAACGGGAAAGTGCCAGAGAGAGACAGTAACATAAGAGAAGAAAAAGAAGATTCAGGAAGAGTTCTAGAGAGAGATTAGATCTTTTATTATTTACTCAAGTACTGTACTAACTGTAATTGTAAATTTGAGGTCTCTGTACTTTGCTTTAGTATTTCCCTTTTGTTCAACTTTAAACATCTCAAAGTCCACTACATTTTTCTAACATCTTTAGTTACTTATTCAATTTTTTCTCCCTATTACTGTCCATTGATAAGCATGTACATGTGTGTTTGTGATAAACTGAGGGATCTAATGTTCTTTTATGTGTTTGTGAAAATTCTCTTCCATCTTCAGCTAAATAAACTCTTTTAAAACCCTCTTGGATCGGATGGAAAATGCATCGTCACAAAGCTGAAAACGGCTGTGTTGCTGCTAAGCTCATGAAAGGTTTAAAGTTTTGTAGACTCACAGGACAGTGACGCTACATGACGCAACATGACAATCTAACAGAATATGAGTATTAGTATGGAGACCAAAGGCTGCCAATATTTTTTAAAAATGAATCAATGAATAAATGATTGTGTCATTAAATTCACCCCCATAAATGAAGCCATTAATAAAATTAAATGAAGATAAAATATGATTGATATTTCTGTTTTGATTTTCTTATTTATTTATTTACATTTGAACTAATTAACATATTCATTTGTATTTCTTTTTTTTTTAAATTATATTTATTGGGTTTTTAGAATTAACATGACACATACATTAATGAGGGTTTACATGCCCACATTCATAGATAAAGAAAAGACAAGACCAAGAACCACTGAAACAAAGAACAAAACCAAAAACAATAGATAAATAAATAAATAACATAAAAATGAGATAAAATAAAATAAAATGATAACCCTGTATTTCCTATGTAGCTGCTGTGTTGAATATAAAATTTTCTTTATACACTTCATTGTCCTTTTCAAGTGTTCAACATCTTGATCGGTGACTTTCAAGATATTCAATAAATTCTCCCCATAGAATTAACGTATTAATTTGCTTTTCTATATTATTTTGATGTATTTAATTTTCCTTTTTTTACATGCATTTGTTTATTTTTGCACTTTTATTTATTTTAAAAATATTTTTTATTGTTTTTATGTTTATATTTATTTGCTAATAGTTTCGCTTTGCCACTTAATGATTTCTGAATAGCTTTCTTTAAATTTTCTTAATGCATTTCTTCTTTATTACACAAATAAGGGGCTGTAATTGAAAGTAGTCACATTTTACCGGTTCATTCATACAATTCTTTGAATATTGCTCTATTGCTCTTATGAAATATGTATCAATTTACATAGCCATTTTTAGATTAACAATACAGATTAATTCAGCAATTCCTTTTGGTGTCTTAAGTACACGTCCCTGATAATACTTGCATAGTTTTACATAAGTAAGTCATTAAATGCAGGACTTTAAATTAGGGTTGTCAAAAGTATCGATACTCAAAAAAGTATTGATACTAAAACGTTTCCGGATACAATACTCATTTTCAAGAGTATTGATAAATAATAATAAATAAATAAATCAGGCACGTAGTATGCCCTTATTACGTTAATTGACATTGACAAGCATAGAGTTAATAAGGTAACATAAATGTTGGTGACCTAAAAGTGTTAGCAGAGAAAAGTCGACCTGCAACCAAACAGCACCACACACAGCTGAAAGTATTGTTCTAATTGTTATTGTTTATTGTGTTTATTTATTTTTTGCACTACCTCAGACCTGAAGCTTGTTATCATAGTTGCAGTTTCTTTTTGCACAGCTGTTTTTTATTATAAATATTTAACCTGTGGTTTTGTTAATTTTTACATGTTGCATTTTTCTTGTTAATAAAAATATTTCTGTTAAATTTTGGGGTCTTTGTTTTTATCCTTGTGGTAACGAAAATGGTGTCGAGTATTGAATATTTTCCTGCATATCGGTATCGAGTTGAAAATTCTAGTATCGTGACAACCCTGCTTTAAATGCAGCATAGTATTTTCACAGTGTGCTATTAGAGTTTTGTTTCAGAAAAGGATCTGAAGTGTTTATTTTGGCAGATGAGGATGGAATCAGCTGCTCCACTAGAGCCCAACAGGCGGCAACCGCATTCATTCTTGCTCTCAGTTTAGCATGCAAAGTGCCCAAATCTGCTAAAAATGTTGCCCTGAGATGATATGTAATGGAATATGTCGAAGCCTGCAGCAGATGACCTGTGGATGTTGAACATGTCTGCCCCGTCTAAATGAATGAGGAACACACCAGGCCTGACTGCTCGCTCTAATCCCAGATTATCTCTGCCAGTCCAATCCAGAAACAGGGGAAAAATTGGCAGAAGAAAGGGGATTATTTGACAGTGGTGGGGGATTGTGGAGGAACGTAGCGGTTAGAACACACACACCTACTTGTTCATACACATAACACACCATCACATGCATACAGAAATGCACAAAATACAGTAAAAGTTTGTAACTGAGGCGTCATGCATCCTGCACTGTAACAGATTGCTGTAAGAAAACAGTCAAATTGTGACAGTAACATACTGTTTTCCATGAAAAAGGTATTATACTGTAGAAAACAATGCATTCTGGGCAATATTTGTAGGTAGCTTGCAGTTTCCCATAAAATATATGATTTTCTAAGTCTCTTCTTGTCCACATTTTTAATGGCTGTATTTTACTTAACTAACTCATTAAGTATATATTATATATATATATATATATAAATATAAATATATATATAAATATATATAAAAAAAAAAAAATATATATATATATATATATATATATATATATATATATATATATATATATATGATATTTTCTAAGTCTCTTCTTGTACACATTTTTAATGGCTGTATTTTACTTAACTAACTCATTAAGTATATATTATATATATATAAATATAAATATATATATATTTAAATATATATATATATATATATGATATTTTCTAAGTCTCTTCTTGTACACATTTTTAATGACTGTATTTTACTTAACTAACTCATTAAGTATATATTATATATATATAAATATAAATATATAAATACATATATATATATATATATATATATATATATATATAAATATATATATATATATATAAAATATATATATATATATATAAATATATAAAATATATATATATATATATATATGATATTTTCTAAGTCTCTTCTTGTCCACATTTTTAATGGCTGTATTTTACTTAACTAACTCATTCAGTATGTGGTATATTAAAATTACTGAGGTTACAGTGAAAACAGTGCTTAATTCCTAGTAATTGGCTTTCAGACAGTAATATGCTCTATTTACAAAAAATGATTGCATTGTATACTGCAACAATATTGCAACTAGCTTCAGCACTATACTGTGTTTTAGTCTACTGTAAAAAATCAATGAAATGCAGGATTTTACTGTAATTCAGTATGTGGTTTTATCACTGTAGATAACAGTAAGGGTTTTTAAAACATTAGAATGCTGGCAGCAGGGTTGCCAGCATTCTAGTGTTAATTTACAAGACAATTGTTTACAGTGTGCCATGACTTGTTCATTCATGTCAACACGAGGGGCAAACAATCACAGCAGGGCTGAGACCCCTGCCATCGACACCACATCGACCAGCTCCTCTCCACCTCCTCCCTCCTTCACCTCTCATCCATCTCTCCTCCCCCATCAGCCCTCTGAGAACCATTGGTAAACATCCTCCATCACTGCTCTGCTGCATGACAGATAAGGCTGACCACCTCTGTGCAGCGCAACAGCAATCACCACCGCAAACCCTCAGCCTCATAATGCAGCATTTATTCTCACTCTAATTGGTGTTTTATCTAACGGAACAAAAGTTTATTGCCTTGAGCAGTGTGATTTCATCTTTTACCCTGAAGAAATCCCCAGGCTTCAGCTATAAAATCCAAAATGAGTCCAACTGAGCATTTTCGAAAATTACCACCATTGGTATTTTGTGAGTGCAGTAACACTGCCTGGTAATTAAATGAAAACATGATTAATGATCAGACAGGTGCAGAGTGAAATAGCTGCACTGTGAGAGGGTTTCTGCTCTCACTGCATCAGTTCTAGTGCAGCAAAGCAAAAATAAGTCACTTTTCACAGAATGTGTTTCATTTCAGATTTCACACCTGACCCATACATTTTTCTCTCTCCGATGAAAGCACAATACATGTGACATCTACAAGGTAAAAATAAAATGAGATTTCATTTTAAATTCAGAAAATGTGAGGAGGGAAAAAATGCATTCTGGTATTCAGCATATTTACAATGACACCATTTTCCCTGTGACATGTTTCACAGCTTTTAACCATCACTGCTTAGTGAACTGCCGTCTTGGTGGAAGTCTGAGAGCATTTTCTAGTTAAGTTTATAGCTATCTTTATGGATTTCCCATGTTTATTGATGCTGATTTAGCTAAATAAAAATAGCATGAGTTTAGTAAGAAAGTGCAAATATTGGTAACACTTTACAATAACCATCTAAGTGATGTATAGATGGTTTATAAACCAATTATTAACCATTTACAAAGTGCTGTACATTTAATCCTTAAACGTTTTCAACCAATTTCTTAAAGGTGTATGAATCATTTTGAAATCATAAACATACTTAATATGGTGTTAAAAATGTTATAATGAAAGCAAAACTATCAATAAACTAATAATTATAATTTAATTGTTTGTTAATGGTAAAGTAACTATCAACTTACATTAATATACCATCTAGTTGCCATTTATAAATGATAGTTTAACATTAATAAATTATCTATTTACCATTCCATACGGTTTATAAATGATGATTAGTTTTGTTGATATTCCGGACTGATTTAATATATATGTATTTTTTATTTATTTATTTTTTTACTACTGACTGGTGTTTTCTTAATCCTTACTTTCTTAATGTTATTTTGTCTTTTTTCACATATATATTAATATATTAATCTTGATAACCCTTCAATTTATGCATATATTGCATCACAAAATTGTTTCACTGTAACTATTTTTAGTTTTGTCACCTGTACGGTCTTTCTTTTTGTCTGTTTTTGTTGAGAAAAAAAAATAAAAAAATAAATCATGATTTAACTTGAATAAACTATCTGTTCACCATTTATAAATGGTCTATTTACCATCTATAAATGATGGTTATTGTAAAGTGTTATCCAAATATTGAACAATGTTAGGCTAACTAGGCATAAGTACATTATATTTTCTTTATTTTAAATTTTGGCCCCCACAGATTCTGCTTGGAAAAAGTCTGGCCCTTGGACAAACGTAGATGTTGATCCCTGCTCTAGAGCATCATTAAATATAGATTTTCTCGTTTATTGGCTGGTGGCAACGAGCATTCCAGGTGCCTAAGCTCCCGGCTCCTGGTAAGCTCCTGGTGCATGGGTAGTTTATTACACTCTGGTCACTTTATTAGGTACACCTGTGCATCTGCTTGTTAACACAAATATCGAATCAGCCAATCACATGGCAGCAAATCAGTGCAATTAGGTATGTAGACGAGGTGAAGACGAGCTGCTGAATCCAAAGCAAGAATCAGAATGAGGAAGAAAGGTGATTTAAGTGACTTTGAACTTGGCATGGTTGTTGCTGCCAGATGGGGCTGGACTGAATGTTTGACAAACTGCTGATCTGCTGGGATTTTCTCTAGAGTTTACAGAGAATGATCAGAAAAAGAGTCAAATTCAAGTAAAAATTTAAAATCTATCAAGTAAAAATGCCTTGCTGATGCCAGAGGTCAGAGGAGAATTGCCATAACTCAAATAACCACTTGTTACAGCCTAAGGTATGTAGAGCATCTCTGAACACACAACACATCCAACCTTGAAGCAGAAGACCACACTGCCACTTCATTAGGTATACCTTGATAGCTAATAAAGTGTCCGGTATTGAACATTTATTGAACTTATGTTATATTTCTAATGAAGCTGGACCATTGTCTAAAATGGAAATAAAACAGAATATGATCATTTGATCATTTGCTAATCCTCTGTGACTGTGAAACTACACAATATAACAGTAATAACAGCATATTTATGTTCAACCTGATAGTTTTTTGCTTTCGTGAATATACATTCTGATCTGGATGCATTCTGGTTTCATTCACTTCACTTCAGTTTGGAATTGGTGTTGTAGAAAATACAAGGATATGGATATGGTATGCATATATTGTGTGTTAGAATTAAAGTAAAAGTACTTTTTTTGTTTCGTTTTGAGAAAAATGCAAAGCAGCACTACTGTTGTTGCTTTGGACATTCACGTTGAAAACCAATTTCAGCTGTTTGCGACAAGGAACAAGATAACCATCCATCAATATCTATTTCCCTTGTGCCTATTTGTACCTTGCATACTGTTCTTAGAACATTTTGATTTGGAGTGAGGTCCCCGTGTCCCTGTGCTGATCAGAGACACTGGTGAGAAAAGTGCACTGTTGCAGCTTGAAGAGGCTTGTTTTTGCCTCAGAGAGCTTCACCGACTGCAGAGATGTTTAATAGCCTTTTCCTGATTTACAACGTCCCGTGGTTTTTTCTTTTCTTTTCAAATGACATTTTCTGCAGGGTGCAAAAAAATGGCATTAGCGATTAGCTTTGCAGACCGCAGTGGATTCTGCATGCAGGGGCCAACCAACCACTGAGTCCACGTCTTTAGCCACAGACGACAGCCCATCCTGGAGCCCAGTCAGGGATTACACAGCAGATGTGGCATCTGGGATTACAATTAGAGTAATATTACCCATCATGTGAAAGCTTGTTATGTTAACATAACAGGAGAGCCTCTGGTTTGCCCCATGTGTGACACGTGGGGCATTGTTGTTAATGGAAATGAAATAAGCTGTTTGCATTGTGCAGGACTTTGATGTAACCAGGGTGATGGATATGGACTTTATTTACTATCTTTATTTAAGAGCAGGATTTTCAGTTTGAGAGCAGGATTACTTGATTTTGCGTTCAGATTGTTTTACTGCTCTCTCTCAAACCTCTTCTCTTGCACTCAAAATATCACAGCTCACATTCAGATTTCCTCTTCTTGAGCTCGATTTGCCGTATTCGTGCGGTATCAGTGCATTGTATTACATAGCAACAGTCTTAAGGGTGTAGTTGTTTTTGGGTCTGGTGTGCTCAGGGCCGGCTCTAGGCATAGACGACATAGGCGGTCACTTGGAGCGCCATTTGCTGGAGGGGCGCCAACAGTCACCCTCGAGGGAGAAAAAAACAAAACAATAATAATGATAATTTTCAATGCCCATTGTCGCCCTCGCTTTGTGTTCTGTCTTGAAAATAATAAATATTAACAAAATAAAGAAACAGATAAACAATGACATTTTGTCACGTGTGGTGCTGAGTCACGTGACGTGTGGTCATTGCCTTGCCCCCCTTTAGACGGTCAGATCACTGTCACAGAAGTCAGGTCACGTCAAGTGACAGACACGTTATGTTTTGATCTCACAAGTTGAAACGGCCGTCAAAGCTCTCCGGTGCGCAGTATCGAAAGAGAAGAAAAGAGGAGGAGGAGAAGAAGTCCCAATCTTTTTTTAAATGTCGTTTTGTGTGAAGACGTTTCATTTGTATTAGCTTGCTAGCTAGGTTGAAATAAAGCAACACTAGCTTAACACAGTTAAGCACATTTTTCGTGGGTATTGCACTTTCATTGTCTCTCTTGTCTCTAAACTTTGTTAGCGGTCTCCAGCTGTGCTTCTTTGCAAATTGACTTGTAAGTTAATAGTCATATAGACAGACAGTTGTATTATGTATGGTTGGCACCATGGGCAAACAAAAACGGGAGTTCCCCCTCCATGAAACAGCAAGCGGAGCTGTTCAACACGAATGGATCTCGCCTAGGGCACCAAATGGGCTCGAGCCGGCCCTGTTAGTGCTGATGGGAGGCAGGTATGCAAACATACTGCTGCTGTATACATGTACAGTCACGGAAAAAAATATTTGACAATTGTTTTCTTCAATTTCTTATCTATTTTAATGCCTGGTACAATTAAAGGTACATTTGTTTGGACAAATATAATGATAACAACAAAAATAGCTCATAAGGGGGCGTCCCGGTGGCTCACACCGGTAGAGCGCTGACCATGTATGCGGTATGCTGCAGTGGAGCCGGGTTCGAATCCGGCCTGAGCTCCCTTTGCCGCATGTCTTCCCCTCTATCACCCCCTTTCAACCTCTCACTATCAATAAAGCAACGAAATGCCAAAAAAGTAATCTTTAAAAAAAAAAAAAAAAATAGCTCATAAGAGTTTTATTTAAGAGCTGATATCTAGCCAATTTACATGGTTTTCTTGATAATGATTTTGGTTATTATCTAGAAAACCATGGAAAATGGTGTGTGTATTGACTGTTATTTAATCCCAAAGGTCGTAAATTAAAGACACCCTATTGGCTTTAAATCTTGATGGTTCTGTTATGCACAAGTTCCGAGTGCATGCACTGTTGTCTGAGAACACAAGTTTTGAGGCCTTGTGAGGTTTTGTGTGTAAGCAGCAAGTTTTTAATTGCAAACACAAAGTTTTGAGCTCAAGGAGAAAAATTTTGTGTGATCTGTGACATTTTGAGTGCAAGAGAAGAGGTTTGAGAGAGAGAGAGAGAGCAGTAAATCAATCTCAATGCAAAATCACGTAATCTTGCTCTCAAACTAAAAATCATGCACTTGAATAAAGATAATAAATAAACTCCACAGATGGAGGTCTGAGCGTGTATGCACAACGACTCTTTTATTGCTTTTCGAAAACCATCTACCTCAGGCCTATTTTTGCTCTCATGACATTTTTCTCTCTCAGTTCCCTCTCTCTCATCTTCCGTCATTTTCATTTATTTTTTCTTATTTGTCAGGTAATTTACCTCCCGTTCCCCTTCCTGTGCCCTTCACCTCCATTACAGATGCATTCTGCGTTCTCTTCTCTCTCTCTCTTATGATCGTCATCACCGAGCAGCTGAAAAGCGTGCACCTAATGGACCTAATGCATGTTCTTTTACAACCGTGTCTCCAGGAAATTAAGTATCTGAGCAGCTAATTTGCAACAGCAAACATGTTCAAGAGGACATGTTACGCCAACTGGATTACTCTTTCTAATAAAGTTAGATGATTGAACCTATAGCCACCAGGGAAAGCTCTCTGTATTTGTACTCTATGTATTGTTTGTATTGTATTGTATTGTATTGTATTGTATTGTATTGTATCAGAGTTGTGGTGTCTGGAGAAGTACATGTAATACTGTCATTATGTCCACTTTACTCCTCTGACACTTTATTTTTTATGTTCATATTGTTGTATTTATAGTCCTTTATATTATATGTTGTTATTATTACCTTTTTTGTTGATTGTTTTTTTTATATTATCCTTTGTTGTGGTTGTTTTTGTAACTTGGAGCAATCTGGAACAAGCATTTCCTTCAGGATTAATAAAGTTCTAGTTTATCTTATCTATTTTCTGCTCACACTAAATTAAAAAACTGCTCTTGGTGGAGTACTATGAGCACTGACCACCTGTCATCATGATAGCTGGCCGTCCCTTGGATCTCAAAAATGTTTCAATCAGGCTTGGTCTTGATCAATTCACCACAGATTTGTAGTTAAAAGACTGTGGCTCAGTTGGGAGAGTTGGTTGGCCCCCAACCGAAGGGTTGGTGGTTCAATCCCTGACCATGGCAGCCTACATGTTGAAGTATCCTTGAGCAAGATACTGAACCCCAAATTGCTCCAGATGTGCTGTGTTCATCGGTGTGTGAATGAATTCCCAATGGTGGCAGGTGGGACCATTTAGGGTAGCCTCTGCCACCAGTATGAATGTGTGTGTGAATGAGCGCAGTCTGTATTGTAAAGCGCTTTGAGTGGTCGCAAAGCGACTAGAAAAGCGCGATATAAGTGCAGGTCCATCCATTTACCATTTGCTGTCCCAATGTCCAGGATCCTCCAGAGGACAGAGTCCTTCTTTTGCCCAAAGTCCAAGGATGCATGTGTGTATCCTCTGTGCGCTCCGAGTACCCATAATGCCTTGTGCACACCGGTCTACCGGGAGATTTAAAAATGACGAGCGTAGAAACAGTGACGCCGGCAGCGCAATATGGATTTAAATATACAAGTATTTTCAGTTTACACTGAAAGTTATCACATAACTTACAAAACTTGTGTTCAAAGTCAAGCAAAACATATACATAAACAAATGCCAGAATATTTAGCTAAAGATAATAAACTTCATCTTGATACATTGCTAGTTAAGTTAATTAATGCCGTCTCAGTCGCTAAAGTTATTGTTAATTCATTTATATGCGTCCGATGATGATGGACTATGTGCAACTATGCCATTCAGAAAGTTATACATTTCTTTATTGTGTTTACAGGGATCGAAAGTGTGCTATTATCCGTTATTGTTATTTATAAATAACTGATATTGTACTGTACTGTAAATTAAAAAATCACAGAACATATTTCCATGATGAATTATGAGCCACTGCTTTTATGAAACTAAGTAGCGGCCAAATTCAGCCAGGATCAGTTAAATATTCAGGTTTAATCCACTTTGTGGCTTTTACTTGCTAAATCATGGAAATTGAACCTTAAAGCATCTTCTTCCATTTTCACAAATATGTGTCAGAGTGCTGATGCCAAAGACACATCCATGTCGTGAACTGATTTTGAAATTCCGACCCTGAATTTAAGCAGGACATCCATTTACACAATGACGCACAGCTGCACACTCTGAAGGCTGCTCCATTAGTGCGTTACACCAGTGAAAGGAAGGACTCTTGCCTCTGGAGGACCCGACTCGTAAGGAAGGAGCCTACCAGGGAAGGATCCTTGACTTTGGGATACAGCAAAAGTGTTACAGGTTAATTAAAAGAACTGGTCTTCTCCTCACTACTCGTGTCTCTCGGTCGCTCTGTCTCACATTGAAAATCAAGCCGTTCCACGAAGCGCGCCCCTAGTGGCCTGGAGGACTTACATTGTGTTGAATGGATATGCAGCATTTTTTTTTTTTTTTTTTTTGTTCGTGATTTTTTTAAAACTTTGCATAATTTCTGTATTTGCAGTGTGTTTTCTGCTGCACACTTTTACATTTGCAACATCGTTCTTGAAGTTGCAGCTCCTAATTAAAATGTTTATTTGACCTTTTGTAGTGCTTTTTCCCTTGTTAGCGACAGTCTTTTATGTTCCTGAGTTTTTACAGAACATGCTGTACATGACTAGTGAGCAGAAGCTTTCAATAAGACATTACCTGCTGCAGGCTACTTGCCTTGTAGGTAATTCATTGAGGTTTCTTCAGCACAAAGCACAGAGTCATAATATTTTGATAACATGGTTATCCGACTATTTTGTTTGTTTTTATTCATGGAAAAATTCCCGTCTTGCAGTGATTTGTAGATTTAAATCCAAGTGACACTGATCAACTGTTGTAGTAATGACATCCTGCTGCATGTTGTAGCAAGTGACAGTTTCATTTTTTATAATAAACCTCATCAAATTCAGTCAGACAATGTAAATTGGCTTTTCAGATTCCATCATATTCACTGTGTGCGCAGCATTTTCTGGGTAACTGCACAGAAGATTTAATAAAGTATTATTTACTTTTTTTATAGATGGAACCTAAAGAGCGTTTCCATGGATATAAAGAGGATTCAGTGTGCTTGAGGAACACTAATAAAGGGAGCTCTCTCAAAACCCTTTCTCTACAACATGCCCTGAATGAGGTTTCTCAAATAACTACAGTGTTTGCCTTCTATTTATATGTAAAACCCTGGGGACATGTGAAGCAATGACTTTGTTTTAAATTAACCACAGGTTGCTGGCAGCGTGTAATATAATAAATTTGCTATTGCAAACAATCAATCAATCAGAAGTCTTCAAACGTCTTGTTATGACCTTAGTTTGATGTCTAGGGGAGAAAGGAAGTAACCTACGGAGTAAACCAAAACTAGGCAGAAAAATGGCTGCTAGGACACTAGATTTAACAATGATCATATTTATTTATTCACAAAAAATAAACAGAGATAAACCAACCAAACACTGCAGAAAAAAAGGAAGCAACTAAATCATCAGGGTCTCCAAGGCCAAAATAACAAACAAAAGTCAACCAGTAACTGGAAAATAAGGTTTGGCTTAATCTACCAAACAAAACAGACACTTCCGAACTAAGAAAAAACAGGTGAAAAGGGGTTAACAAAAACAGCAGAGAACCACTACCAGGCTTCCAGACACATGTTGACTTACAATGTAGCTGTAATAAAACACGACTTTAACAGAGCCGTTTAAAAGCAGATACAACAAAACAACTAGTAAGAGTCAACCAAGCAGGTCAGTGGAATAAGAGAGAGGGGAGATCTCTGGGTCTGGAGGTTGATAAACACACACACACACATGCACACGCACACATACACACACACGCACAGACGCACACATACATTCTTGCACTTCTATCTTTGTGAGGGCCCTCATTGGAATAGTGAATTCCCTTTCCCATTATAATAGTTTTGAATTTTTTATTAGTTTTAATTGGGTTTTGAATTTTTGTTTTCAAATTCAGTTTGTTTTATTTAGTTTTTAGAGTAAATTTGCTTGTTTTAGTTAAGTATTTAGTTTTTTGTTTTTTGTAATGGGCTATTTGTTGGGTGGGAGATTAATAGAAGTCACAGTAAATTTTGCCTTTATTTCCTTTGTCTGATACATCTTCATTACGTATGAAAAAAGTTGACAAAGACGAAAACTAAGGACATTTTCACTATAATTTTAGTTAGTTTTGTAACCACACAATACAGTTTCAGTTAATTATCTTTTTTTTTTAACTCTTTTTTTATTTTTATTTCAGTTAACGAAAATGTTTCTTCAATTCTAGTTTTCGTTATTTCGTTTCATTTTCGTTAACTATAATAACCTTGTTCCCTAGCCCCTTAACCTAACCTTCACCATCACCACTAAATGCCCAACCCCAATACATGGTTACCTTTACATAAACCTAATTGTAACCTTTAACCCTTAAAACAAAGTCTGAAATCTAAAAAAAAAAAAAAATCTTTTAAACAAGTGAGGACATTTCGGCCGGTCCTCACTTGTTTAAAAGATTTTTTTTTTTTTTTTGAGATTTCAGACTTTGTTTTAAGGGTTAAAGGTTACAATTAGGTTTATGTAAAGGTAACCATGTATTGGGGTTGGGCATTTAGTTGGTTTAAAAACGTGTTCCAGTCCTCACTTTGTATGAAGTACAAAAAACACACACACACACATCCTTGTACTTCTATCTGTGTGAGGGCCCTCATTGGAATAGTGAATGGAAGCATGGGAGAGGTGGCGAGTCGTGTGCCTCGCAGCTCTTTCCGTGGAGGACTTTGAAGACATCTACCTATTCGGAACCATGATTACAGGTATTTTGCTAATTGGATTAGGCATTGTCCTGGTTTTTCGAGGAATACAGTAAATTGTGATTAGGCTGCCTGGCTTGATTAAAGCGATAGGCAGAGCAGTCGGCACTCAGACTGTGACTATTAACCGCAAGATGGATAACATCTTGGAGAAACTGACGGCTTTGCAAAGGCGAATGGATCGATTCAGAGACCAGAATGGACAAGGAGAGTGGTCGTGTAAATGGAATACGACCAATTGTCCGAAGCCCAAACAATCCTGCTTTAAACACCCTCAACCAGCTCTGGCCTCAAGGCCGTTGCTGGAATCAACAACTCCCCAGGAAAAACTCTGCAGCGAGAAGCTCTTCAACCTCTCCCTCACCCTCTGTCTGGAACCTGACCAAGGCTGTCTCCATGGCAACTTGCTGTGTTATCGCTATGACATTCTTGCTAACTGAGGCAACTGACTAATTGGGTTGCCATGTGAGGCACCCCCCCAAGGCCTATACACACATAAACTCCTACACATATACAGATATGCAATCATCTTTTTTTTAAAACTCCCCTTTTTAATTTTTATTTCAGTTAACGAAAATGTTTTTTCAATTCTAGTTTTCGTTATTCCGTTTTGTTTTCGTTAACTATAATAACCTTGTTCCCGAGCCCCTTACCCTAACCTTCACCATCACAACTATATGTCCAACCCTAACCCTAACATAAACCTAATTGTAACTTTTAACCCTAAAACAAAGTCTGAAATCTCAAACAAGCCTTTAAAGAAGTGAGAACTGGACGAAATGTCCTCACTTCACAAAAATGTCCTCACTCTGTTGGTTAAAAACGTGTTCCCGTCCTCACTATGTAGGAAGTACAAAACTACACACACACACCAGAGAGAGGCCAGAGGAAGACAGTGGCCGTAACACCTCTCAATTATATTGATTATTTGTGTATCCTGGTCTTTGCATTCAATAATTTGTCTCCAATTTATTTGACATTTACAGGGTGCATGGTGTACCGTCAGAATACCCTGAGGCGGTTTTGATCTTCATGTGTAATACCGGCTGACAGCCCATCTTCACTATGTTCATCCTTTCCTTTTACTTCAACCGCTTTGATCTCCTTCAGACTTCAGTATTTGATCTGTGGATTATATCATCCAGGATATGGGGAAAATGTGTTTCTCAGTGAACTGTTAACACACTAACCATTGGCGCTAAAGGCACCATTACTGTACCAGTGACAGATAGATGTTCCAGATAGTAGCTACTCATACTTCTTCTTTGTATTATTCAAACACATCCAAGAAATAGAGTTCTGATTACACATGAGCACGTACTGCATGTGAGGTTCAATCTTTTATGCTTCATTCATTTACAATTCTCTCTCACTCGCTCCTTCCGCTTCTTGTTCACTGTTTCTCCTGTAATTGCACAAGCCTGGCTGGCCCCACCTGGCCAATCTTTTCGTGTTCTTCCTATATTCACTGTGCAGTACAGCAGTCATTTTCTTCTAGTCTTGCAATGATTATTCGATTGCATTTTTCAAGTAAGTTCAAGTGGTTGTCAGGTCTCTGAAAGACCATGTATGTGCTGCGTGCAAATCTATAAGGAACTCACCTCTGTAGCTGTCCAATTACAAGGAGTCTTTTATATGGAAAGTGTGGTATAAAAATAAAAAAAAATTGCTTTGGGATTTAATGCTGCAAATATCAGCTAGCAATATAAAAAATATAAACTTGTGAAACTTCTCCTATAAGCTGACTTCCCATTAGTATTAGCTCCACATCACCTCAGTGTATTTAAACCTCTGAAGTCCAGGAGATTTTGGTTCAAATTTGTCAATTCCTATACATTAATTTCTGTCTCTGTTTAGCATCTTTCAGTCTGTCCTTACATCACATGCATGGCTCCTTTTTCTCCACAAACACTTGGCTATCAGTCTGATTTTACATTTTATTTTAATTAACAAAGTATAAAGCTGCCAGTAACTGAAAATACAAACAAAAGACACAGGTTTCTATGGAAATGTACCTTCTTCTTTTTTTAGTTTCACTATTTACACACACAAAAACAGCAGAAAAATAAATCAATAATAAAACTACCAAACAGTCTATTTGCACGTAAATTAAAAATGGTAATAGTTTTCAATGTAGAAAGAAATTTTTTTAAATGGTCTAGAAACATAGATGGCACACTATGAAAACTCCTATGATTGAACTTTAACTAGCTTTCTCAGCTTGTCTACATATCATATATAAATAAAGTTATTACTGTAAATAAAACATATTATTTTCAATAAATAGATGGACTCCAGAGGGTTAATTTGTGGCACTGTATGTAATGGACCACAGTCTACAAGGGCTCGAATAAATATGCATCCTGGGCATCCATCTTTATAAACAGTCCATGGGTGAATGACACAAAGTGTTACAGATTAATTAAAAGAACCGGTCTTGTAGCCTCCCTGGCTGCATGATGTTGGACTCTTCAACTGATGGTTCACAAGATTTATTCACAAGCGTAGCTCCGTGAATTAGTACAGGCCTGGCTGGCTCCACCTGGCCAATATTCTTTTTTTAATAACTGTAATTATCGATTCCAGTGCTTTTCCTAGATTAACCGTGCAGTACAGCAGTCATTTGCTTCTAGTCTTCCAATGATTATTAAATTGCATTTTTCAAGAGTTCGAAAGACCATGCATGTGCTGCGTGCACATCTATAAGCAACTCACCTCTGTAGCTGTCCAATTACATTCTTAAGAGATATTGAAGGAGTCTTTTATATGGAAAGCATGGTAAAAAAAAATAAAAATTGCTTTGGGATTTAATGCTGCAAATGTCAGCTGGAAATATAAAAAATATAGACCATTTTCAACATTATGCTATAAGCTGAATTCAAATTAGTATTAGCTCCAAATCACCTCAGTGTATTTAACTTGTGGCACTGTATGTAATGGACCACAGTCTCCAAAGGCTCTAATAAATACACATGACCTTCAGTGAGGAAGATGGAAAAATGCCTGCAGTATGTAATATGGGTTGGCGTGTGTGTGTGTGTGTGTGTGTGTGTGTGTGGTCTTGTACTTCCTACATAGTGAGGACCGGAGCACGTTTTTAACCAACAGAGTGAGGACATTTTTGTGAAGTGAGGACATTTCGGTCGCTCTTCACTTCTTTAAAGGCTTTTTTGAGAGTTCAAACTTTGTTTTAGGGTTAAAAGTTACAATTAGGTTTATGTTAGGGTTAGGGTTGGGCATTTTTAGGGTTAGGGGCTAGGAAACAAGGTTATTATAGTTAACAAAAACAAAACGAAATTACGAAAACTAGAATTGAAAAAACATTTTCGTTAACTGAAATAAAAATAAAAATTTGTTTTTCAAAAAAAATGATAACTAACTGAAACTGTTTAGTGTGGTTACAAAACTAACTAAAACGAAATAAAATTAAAGTGAAAATGTCCTTCGTTTTTGTCTTTGTCAAGTTTTTGAAGATGGATCAGACAAAGGAAATAAAGGCAAAATTTACTGTGACCTTTTTTAATCTCCCACCCAACAAATACCCCATTACAAAAAACTAAAATTAAAATTAAAATTAATGAAAAATCCCAAACTATTATAACCTTGCAAGGGAATTCACTGTTCCAATGATGGCCTCACAAAGATAGAAGTACAAGAATGTGTGTGTGTGTGTGTGTGTGTGTGTGTGGGCGTTCATGTGCGTACCTTAGAATATGAATTTTAATTAGTGGACACTCACCTGAGGACAGTTACTGTAACTATTTCTGTGTGCTCCTTCAGTTGTGTCATCTCCATTATGTTCAATCATGTGTGCAGTAACCAGGATTGTAAGTCCCTGTTTTTGTTTTGTGCTGTTATTTACCTCATGTCACTTGTTGTGCAATTTTTTTCTCCCTTTTTTTCCTCTTTTTTTTTTTCGTGGTCTGGAACAATCCGCTGTCCAATTGTTCAGAGAGCTCTCTAATCCAGCCTTGGATCTGAGTCGTGCAGCGCAGCCTAATAGGATCGTAGTATTAACCCTGATGACAATACCACCAGCTGTCGCAGAGCCCCCTGTTGGTGACCAGGGGAACTGTGTTGTGGGGGGGTGGGGGGGTTGGAAAGACAGAGAGGGAGGTGACTGACAGAGAGAGACACAGATAGACAGAGACAGTGTGATGCTCTTAGTCTCATGTGGAATAATCAAGGAAGCAGTTCGGAGGAAGAAGACAGAAACGTGCTTTATTTTTGGACGACTACCTTCACTTTAGCTCTACTTTTTCCCTCCATCTGTTAACCAAACCCCACATTTCTTTCTTCAAACTTTTTCTCTTTTGCTCTTCCCTCTCTTATCTCTCAATCCCACCTTGTTTTTCACCAGTTTGCATCCATCTATCTCGCCCCACCTGCTGTGTCCATAATTCTTCTGTTTCTTCCGGACTGGTGGCGGCTGTTGACTCTGTGCTGGTTCCATATGGCTGAATAAGTTTTAAAAAAGGGGGGAGGGGGCTTGCTCTGGTGGGTTTTCTCTGCGGGGGGCCGTTGCGTGAAGTTGAAGTTGGAGGAGGATGGCAGTGGCTCTGGATGAAGTATGGGGGCGGGTGAAGAATGTCTGCAAGCAGAACGGACTGCTCATCCTGTCCGTGCTGGCCGTAGTCATTGGCTGCCTGCTTGGCTTCTTCCTGAGAGGCAAGCAGCTCTCCGAGCAGGTCAGTTGGTTAAAATACCCGGTGGTGATTGTGACGTCTGGTGCCCCCTCCACACTACCCACCTGCCTGCTCACTTTATCTCTCCTCTCCAGTGTCCGTGTGTGGTCCCCCTATCTTCTCCTTAAATGCCGTGATGGATTCGGACACACAAACCCTAATACGAGAGATTACCCAATTCCCTGTTCCTGTTCTCTGCCTCTTTACTTCCACTCCATGTGCTGCACGTCAACAGTTTCACAGTCACATACACGTATACATGTACTGCTATCTTTGTTGTTCAGTCCCTGTAAGTTGCTACATGCTTAGCAACCAACCTTAACCTGGACACAATTCAAATTTTAACCTTAAAACCCAGTCCGAAAAACCAAACTTTCGCCACAATGGACTTATTTCACACTATACTCACTCAATAAGTACACTTCACAAATAATAATGTCTTCACCTTAAACCAGCCTATCTTAGCCCATCTAATTCTACCAAAGTATAGGTTTCATCATCACTACCCTAGGATCATTAAAGTGGAAGACAGAACAATATTATTAACCGCAGATTGAGCTTCGGACAGATGGAAAAAGACTTAATGGTGGCTGTTCAGCTCCACCTGAGAGACTAAGAAGGTTCTTTATCTTGCTGAAGTTGAAACAGAGTGTCAGGAATACAGCGTTAAGGAGCCTCCAGGGTCATCTGTTTTTTGATGAGTGAAGAAGAAAAACACTACATAAGAATGGTTGGCTCCCTCCGAAAAAAAAATGTTGGCTCATCCAGAAGCCAATTTGTCTGCTGCTGCTGCAGGCCCATTATAATGGCAAAAAACATCCCTAAGAGTAAGAGGTTTTTTTCCCCTGTTTTATAAAAATGCGAAACTGTATCCCATCAGTCACTCAGATTGCCTATAGCGTCTCCATGGAAAGGGATTGCCAGTGGAGAGATTATTTGTCAATCACTCACAGAGACATGGAGTCACCAACATACCATTTGTGTTCACTTATATAATTCACACATGACTGAATGGGAAGTGGAATTAAATAGTTGGAATTCAGAGAAAATGCTTAGAGGCTCCCAATGAACAGAGAAATTACATTTCTGCAGGCGAATAAATGATTATTTCCCGAAGCAGCGTGATAATGACTGAATTTGTGCTAAGAAAGACGTGGAAAAAAATGCTGAATTGTGTGTGAAAACCTAATCTGACTACACTGTACTTTGATGGTGCTTGAAACAGAAGGATGAAAAGGATTTGACATTGGATGATGCCATTTACGTCCTGTTGGAGCTGGTGGGTGTATTTGGGATCTTTGCATATATGATGTAAGAGGTGTGGAGGTGTTGCATTAATGTTTGAGCATGCAATGTCAAATGAATGAATAGCAAGACACAGGGGAACTTCAGATGTGTATATAAATACTGTGTAACATGGTGCACACTTTACGTGTGTCATTTAAGAAGGAATTTTTTTACGCACTGGCAATTACTGACACTACTACTTACAGCATGTGTCGTACAAAAGGCTAAAATACTGTATACCACCCACATGGTCTGGTTAACATACTGCAAGTACTATTTAACAGTTCAGTGAGGCCACGGCAAGCTGGCAAACCTTCATATGTATTTATATTTCCCTGTCCTCCCACTATTTGATATGAATGTATGCAGACAGTGGCGGTTCTAGACCAGTTTTACTGTGGGGGCAAAGCAGGGGCCAGTGTTTAATCAGAGGGGCACATTAAAAAACTGCAAAGATGATATTTAAGCATTCAAATCCTTTATTTTAGCTTATTTAAAAATCTCATTTTAGTATATTTGGAAGATACAAATACATCGATTGAAACAATGAGACTTTTTGTACGACAATGACATTTCTCATCTTTGTGCACAATTATTTATTTGTTTTGTAATATACACAAGCTTTTATTGCTTTTATTTAACTACACAATGTACACATTTTGGGTTCCTTTTGTGCACAATGCGATATTGTTTGAAGAAAAAATAGGTAAGAATTGTTCCGTCGTTCATCTTTATAAATTGATCATTTTATTATTAATTTGACACAGGGGCCACAGCAGGGGCCAAGGGCTTCTTCACAGGGGCAGTGGCCCCTGTAGGCCCCTGTGTAGAACTACCACTGTATGCAGAGAATGCACTGCAAGCAGAATACAAAAATTAAAATTAAATAGATATTGAACAAGATACTACAAGCCAACTTAATTTGGTGGATCTGGCACATGGGGAATGTTCTCATAGTACTTTAAGAATAAGAATAATTAATTTTAAGGAAGACACACAGAGATACTATCAGAACTTCAGCAAGTCTGGCATTAAACTGATTCATCTTGGGAACAAGAGATAAGATGTAAACAAAGGATATTAAAAGGGCAAGTCCATTACTTGTTTTTTTTTTTTTTAATATCATTCTGTGGTTTTGCAGTTATGTTTCCTATGTATTTGAATCCAAACATTCAAATTTTGGTCAAAGCATGTATGCTTTAGCGTCAAAATGCTATTTTATTCAAGCCATTCTGAAAACTTTTACTTTCTGAAACCATTATGAAAACTTTATCCATTGCAAGTGTGTATTACTGATGGTGGTCAGGATGTTCCCTGTTTGGAGAAGTAGTTCCACGTTTGGTTGAATCACACCAAAAGTCACACAATAACACATATAATCTAACAGATCGATGCAGCAATTTTTTTGTGCGTAAAAGGAATCTGCTGGCTTTGGAGAGAACGATGTGTACTGCTGTTGATGGGGACCGCTGCACAACTTATCTAAGCCACCTAAAAAAAGGAACACCTTAAAAAAAGTTCATTGAAACGTTTGCGATATTAAGAATATTTTCAGCTCTTTACTTCGCTGCCAGCCAGCTCTTTATAATGGGAAACTAAAGCCGTTATCTTCTTTCTTCCAAGCAACCAACTCCATTGACAAAAACAGCAAATTTACCTCGTGGGTGGCTGGTCTAACACTACCGCCACTTTTTTCTGTTAATTTATTTGTGATATTGTGTGACTTTCAGATCTGAACTAACATGGAGTCTACAGCAGCATGTTCTGTGCTGTGATTTCCAAATGTACACAGCTAACGGTGACTCAGCTACTGCTAGCATTCAAAGCTAACAGTGGTAGCCCACGTCACTGCTATTTGTGATGGCTGAGTGGGCCCCTTACTTTTCCATTTGGCGTCTGATACCAACACACAAGACTTTGGCATCCATATGAGATGCACCTCGCTTTCAAAAAACTCTAATGTTCATATAACCTGATACTGACATACAAACGCGTAATATGTAGGTGAGTTTGAACAAACTTTGGTTGGCAGCAGGTCAACACTCCATGGGGAGAGAAAAAGAGACACAACACATCTCAGAACCCATCTTCGGATGATGATTTTGCTTTTTAGTAGTTTAACTAACTTAGTTTAACCACCTACTTGAGAAACAATCTAGTTGTAAACGTCATTTCTCAGCTCCATGTCCATTTTCTCCAGTTTCAAGTACTGCAAATAATGACTAGTCCGGATATCCATTAGAAATATCAGCCCGATCGAGTGCCCAAAGGACAAATCATTGTCGATGGGTGTCAAGATGTAAAGCCATCCATGGCAACATCAGATGCACAGAGCAGGTGCTCCAATAGCTAGATCGGGGACTTAAATGCTGCAGGGGGCCACAATTTTTCATGTTCACTACCACAGGGCCACATATAGGACCGTGAACTTAACCAGATATGATGAAACTGCAATTTTAAATATGTTTACAGTGCAGTAACTTAACATATTTCATGCTTAAATGCATGTATAACAGTATAAATAGGAATACAAAAAAAAATAACCACTTACTGTGATTTCTTTTTTCTTCAGTCTTAAATTAAGATTATTAAATCTAGAAATAAGCATGTTGAACACTTAAAATAAGAAATTAACTCTTAAAACAAGATAAATGATCTAACATTTCTAAATCTAAGTTTGTTTTATCTTAAGAACCAAATCATTTGCAGTGTATAACAGTATAAATAGGAATACAAAAGGTTTGAAGCAAATAAAAAATAACCACTTACTGTGATTTCTTTTTCTTCAGTGCAAGAACAGCAGACCAACATTAATTGCAAGAAGTAATTTTGTGCATTTTTACACTGTGCTTTTAAGATTTCATGCTCAAATGCATGTAGTTGTACTGAGGGCCACTTCAAGTGAGGGTGCGGGCCGGATGCGGCTCCCGGGCCTCCAGTTGCCCATCCCTGAGCTAGGTGATGTATAACCAGCGACAAAGTCCGCACAAGGAAGAGGACAGCGTGGCAAAAAGTTGCCATTGATTTATTTACGTTGACTACTTAAGAACGTTAATTTACACAACAAACATACTTTTGTAACCTAAAACATGATAGTTTGTTGAATTCACACTGTCAACCATATATTTATATTTAACCATAGTGGAGCATATGGCTACCCAGAATCTTAAAAAGTGACATCAGGGGGTCCAGACCAAGCATCCATATGTGATGAGTTGGGAATGAGAACGGCTTTATGTGGGGCTAAAACACATGAACCATCTCTTGTTAGCTTGTGTCTTTCTCAGACGCTGATGGGTTTAAATAAGATAAGATTATGGGAAATGCAGTTTTATCTGTAGAAACGAAGTTGATTTCTGTGAATCTGTCTCAAACACAATGAGCTGAAACTGAGGTCAACAAGTTCAACAATCTGCCCACTGCCAGGATGAGTAGTACTCTCTTAGCAGTGAATACAATTTTTTTAAAAGGATGTGCCTGAAGAGCGCCTCTCAAAAACCATGACAATCCCTTGACCTCGAGGTGAACAATTCATGTTCAGTAAAGTGAAGAATATCCCCAAAAAAGTGGTTGAAATGTATTTTTTAAATTACAGGTTGAATATAGCAGAAAGGTATGAAAAGCTTTGCTGCTAGAAAAATCTTTTTCTATTTTCAGTGTAGAATAAAGTATAGGGGGGTTTGATTTGACTGCATGGCAGCTGGTAGAGTGAAAGCAAAGGTGAGAAGACAGTTATGCTTACAGCACATTCATTAATTCAAGGCGAGAGCCGGAGCGTTGGGGTGTGCATATGTTACCATATGTTGCGTTATATTCGCTTGCATTTGAATGTAGCATTCATTCGTTCAACAATTGAGAAGCACAAGGATGTTGAAACTTATTCAGCATTGAATTCAGGTTATAAAAGATAAAGATAGACACTGAAGCCTACAGATTAAAGTTTAAATCACACCACCTGATGTTAGTAGTAGAAACAGAACACAAGGAAAAATGGAAACTTAAATCTGGGCCCAATGTTTTATGCATTTTGGGTGTAAATGACTGATAGGTGCAAAAGTTTTGGAATTGGTCCTTTAGATTCCCTCAGCAAGCAGCCACAACAATTCAACTTCGACCCTCAAGATACGACCACTAAGTGCTTGTTTTTCCCACTGAGCACACTGAATAAAGGGTCCTACAGAGACAGACTTTTTTGTTAAAGAGTAAAATCCTTTTTGTTTAACCAGAAACAGCAGCTATAGTTCCCCCGCCAAACACACCAGACTCCATTGATTTAAACAGTAATTTTACCTCGTGTAAAACAAACTTCATTCAGAGGTCGACAGAGACAAAATAAAACTCACCAAACCTGCTGTTGTAAGTCTTTCTACTGTTTCAACCATCAACAACTCTGGTTTGGTAAAAAAAAGAAAAAAACGTAATGCTCTACAGCTGCTTTCTCTGCGGCTTCTTTGATGTCTGATCTTCCTCTTGTTCTTCTACCAGTAATTAAAGTTTGGTTTGATCAGAGTTCTTGAATGTTGAAAAATGGACAGACGAACCCAGGCAGTTTTGGTGAGCTTTATTTTGTTTGTCGTGTTAGAACTAAGTGTGTTTTTTGAAAAAAGTTCTATTGTATTACAAAAGTTCTATTTTTGTCAATGTCATATCCACCGTTACGCCGATGATACCCAGCTATTCCTTTCCAAACTACCTCACGCTCTCAGCTCGTATCTCTTCTTGCCCTGCTGATATCTCTTCATGGACGACAAAACACCACCTTCTGCTCAACCTCCCCAAGACTGAGCTTCTTGTTATCCTGGCCCATCTCGCTTTATATCAGCCAACAAATATTCAGCTTGGATCAACACAACTTGTACCCACAAGTTCTGCACAAAACTTGGGTGTCATGATTGATGACCAGCTGATCATTAACGTTCATGTGGCCACAATTGCCCGATTGTGTCGATACAAATTTAGGAAGATCAGACCCTACCTGATCAAAACATACAACACATCCTCTGGTACAGGCCCTTGTGATACTACTGCAACTCCCTACTGGCAGGTCTCTCTGCATGCATCTTCAGGCTTCTGCAGATGATACAGAACTGATCTTCAATGAACCCAAAAGATCACGTCACTCTTCTACTCATCTTTCTGCACTGGCTCCCAGTTGCTGCCTGCATCAAATTCAAATCCCTATCTCTTGCCTACAAAACAGCAATGGGCACAGCTCCTGCCTACCTGAGCACCTTAACCCTCTTGAGTCCATGAAACAACCTGCACATTACTATTTCATGACGTGAAGACATAAAAATGAAGCAACGTCTAGCCTCTCCATCAGCTTCCCTCTAAAGTTCTGGCTTGAAACTCCATAACAGATAATGTCAAATATATTTAGTATAAAAATATAGAACTAGATATTATCCTTATTCTACCTGTTATATTTTATATTTGCAACCTGTGTTTTAATAATTTTCAAGATCAGATTTTATGTTTTCCTGTTTCTTTTGCGTTCGATCAAGTAAGTCAAAGTAAAAAATTAATTATCAGGACATATAGGTGAGGTTGCGCTGAAAAAAACTGATACCAACATGGCATGGTAAAGATTTTTTAACAGATTTTTTAACGGAAATAATAGCCCAAGATTCCAGAGGGTTAAGTCAGGTCCACAAACACTCAAACTCACTAAAATAGAAAGGCGACTCTTCTCCTCTGTAGTTCCCCGGTGGTGGAACGAACTTCCAAACTCCATCTGATCTGCTGAGTCCCTCTTAATCTTTAAGAAGAGACTACAGTACCCATGTCTTTACTCAACAACTTCACACATAATCTACACGGATAGGCAGAGAAAAAGCACAAAAAACCCCACTATTTGCATGTTACTTATGCACTGCCTAATAGCATCTACATCCTACTGGACACAACCTTAACCCATGCCACAGGGATTTAATAAAAGTCTGGGTGCACAGATATAAAAAACATCTTAATGCAAACAATATGTCAATTTGTATGCAAATGTACATAGCTCCTGGATTTTGTGTGTCTGTGTGTGTATGAGTGTACAAACGTGAAGCAGAGTCAGCCCATGTGACAGCTTGTCCTTCATGCACACAGAAAGTACACACTTGCACATACACATTCATGTGTACACTCTGAATAATGTGTTCTCCAACTGGCATACAACAACACAAAACATACAAATGTACCTGCCCCCACTCCGCACATACACACACATGGCTCACTCTGTCTAAAAGCTCTGTCACTCGTAACAGAATCAAAAAGCTTTTATGGCTCCATCATCTGCACAGATGTGCTGTACTTAAATTTTCATTTCCAACTCTTCACCTTTGTTTACTTTTTTATTCTGGCTTTTCACCCCATGACTTACTGTCATCGTCACATAACATGCCTTTGTTTGGTTCTTTTCTAAACTGTATATATCTAAGTCATTGCATCCACTCTATAACTTCATAAATACATTACAAATTCATATTTCTCATTAAGCACTGATTGATCCAAACTACATTCAGAAAACATGCATTTTAACCGTTGATTGCTGTCGTCTTGCAAACAGATTTGACATAACTTTAATTAGTTTTAACAAGGGACTCGATTAAAAAAAAATAATCTAATTAATTAGAGGCTTTGTAATTAATTAATCACATTTTAATCGCATATAAATATTTGACCTGAGAACAGCGAGAAGTAATTTTTTTCACATGGATTTTTAGTATACCATTGAATAATGACTGAATACATAAGCATAAGCAACAAAAATATTGTTTATTTTTGTTCAAGTCCAACAGACCAGTGCAATTTTTGCCATTAAGTGTAGCAATAGCATATTTAGAAATTTCATAAATTCAGGTAGCCTATAGGTAGGTAGCCCTTCTGTAAACTAGCATACTTTGTTTTTTTAAGTAAACGCTAGCTACCACATTCGCCGCTAGCTGCTATATGTTTAGCATTGAGGTGATACTTGAGGCTGGATGTGCTGCGGTGATATGTGAATACCTTGTTGCATAGCAACACAACCATGCTCTTATCGACGCTTCCATCCGTTGGTTTTTAGTAACTAAATGTCCCATCATCCACGGGGCCAACCAAAGGTCTCATCAGCTTCTTCCTTCATGTTCACTGTGGTTTGTTGTTGTCTGAACTCATCAACGCTAGTTGGTGCTCCAGTATAATCGGTCCGCCTGAAACTCATCCAGTGAGAAACGTTTAGGGTGCAAAAATAAGTGCGATTAAAATGCGTCAATTTTTTTAGCGCATTAATTTTTGTGTAACTAATTAATCTTAATTAACGCGTTAAAGTCCCGGCCCTAGTTTTAACATATTGATATAATGTTGAAGTTGTTCCATCTGTTTCTTTCAGCACAGCAAATCTGTCTAATTTCAGTCATGCACTGAAGAAGATGGTGGTGAAATTCACCGAGCTGTGTGTACCTCCGAAAGAATCCAGACACAAAGGCATTTGTTTTTCCAACTCAGCTAAGACTTCCACAACAGGTTTAAAGCAGAAATAGTGGTTACTTCAGCCATGTTTGATGACTGGAAAAACAAGTGCAAAGAAATGTTGTTGATGTATCTGACATAAGTAGTGCCAAAGAAACAAAAATGATCCCACAGTCAAACAAGGTTTTGCTTCTAAAGCGCAATGGGGAACTGCAGAGTTGGCTGACAATTATATACTGGTTTGTCACTCTTACAGACACCTTGTTTAATACATTTTAATTACAAAAATATTGATTCCACTACAGCTTTGAGTGAAGTTAGCCTGGCTCGGTAGGGGGTCCACATAGTTTAATGAGCTGTGTATCATTTCAACCAAGCCTTAAGGCCGTCTCTCCCTTTTAGCCACATATTTTCAGAGCCATCCTTTTTTTCCAACACTGTGTTCTGAGCTATCCACGTTATTTCAAAGGACAAGCTCAAAGGGAATTCATTTAGATATTTTCAGTCCACATTCAAAGAGCATGACTATAGGTGAGGGCCTTGAACATAAATTGAGAGACGAGCAACAGCTAACCTTTTACAGTTCTCTCACTGTCCGTTTGCAGGTCTTAGAGAAAGCACTGCTGCATATTTGAAAGTTGAATGTTGAATTGGATGTTGGACTAAGCCTTTTTTGTGGTTGTAAAGGGAAGCTGTTTTAAGCGGGGGAAAAAGAGGAGACTGAAATGCCCCTGAATGCCAGGTCACGGACCTTCAGAAATTACAGGATTTAGTAAAATGTGTTCCTAAAAACATTGAGATGAGAAGTAAGCAATGCAGTCACAGAATCATGACAAATATCTGATCAGTGCTGCCTAGATTCAGTTTTGATTTCCTTGAGTTTCATTGGAAATCAATTAAAACCCGAACAGTTGGCCCGTCCAGGTCCTCTTCAGCCCTGAAATCAGTCTGCGTGAGAGAGTTTCGTCCAGTTTTTAGGCTAGAAATTTGTGACGAACTAGACAATAAAATGTTGCCTTCTTATTGTTGCATGGCAATATAGTTGCAGTAAAGGGACTTTGGGTAACGCTTTATATTTAGGTCCTTGTAATAACCATTAATTAACAAGTAATAAGGCCCTTGTAAGTCCTTACAAGATGCTTATTAACATTATTGTGTGTTTATAAGCTTATAGTTTTATAGTATATTTATAGTATTATAAGTGTTAATAATGGCATTACAAACACCCATGACCCACCCATTATGTCTTTGCCATGCCTTTATTAATCTTTTTTGTTTGCTTATTGATATTAAAATATACTTTATTGCTCATCTATTATAAGTTAACTATAAGTGAACTATGCTTTTTGCAACTACCGGATCTAAAGCGAGAACAATGCCTTATTACTTGTTAATTAATGGTTATTAAGGACCTTATTATAAAGCGTTACTGGATTTTCTTTCTTTCTTCTACATTTAAGAAACATGATATCCAACACCTGTGCATTAGAAAATCAAATTCAAACCCATAAGACAAATAAACAAACTGGAAAATGTACATTATGCAAACTACTTTGTAAATTTCATGGTTTAATATAATACAAATGCTGTCATATTCAGTATCTGACTCTTGATTTTGATTTTTTTTTTTTAATTTAAAATCACATTCTGATCACAACTGCATTTCCATACAATATTAACCCAACCTTGAATATAAACAATGTTTATGTTTATGTTGTTTATTTTATACATCATGTTTACAGTAGGTGATCATGAATCTCAAGGGAGTTCTTATCGAACACATGTAGCTGAGCATTTAATTGTATTGCAGGTTTTTTGTGACAAGGTATGTAAATGCAATTATATAGTCTGAACACAACCTGCAGCTGAGCGCTCTTATTCTTAACCACATTTAAATAATGTCATTAAATACATTAAATTTGACGTTTGATATTTCATCCAGTTCAGGAGCGTCAGTGGCAGATAGTTCATTTATAATTACAGAGTATTTAGTGAAACATACAGAGACTTAATTATGTTCATTTATCTTTGAAAATGTCAGTGATTATCTACGGCAGCTACACACTAGTGCTCATGTACTGAACATTGTGTTACATTGAGGAAAAGACAGCAGCTTAATGCAGTATAACACTGTGTTCATCAATGGTTGGAAAGAAAAAAAGAAAACGTGTCTTATTCAGTACATTTACACCCAAAAAAAAAAAAGGCTTGGGATGGTGTTTATTTTATGCCACACAAAAAAAGAATGTCCAACACTGATAAATAATAATAATAATAATAATAATAATAATAATAATAATAATAATAATAATAGGATACATGGATACATGCTCCAAAAACAACATGGTCTCACAGGAATCCGTGAAATAGCCACGGAATCCCTCAAATTTCCGTGAAACTGACACGCATGTAATGGTTTGATCCGTTAAATACACAGAGGATCAGGGAGATTTCAAAATAAAACACAGCGGATCATGTTTTTCTTGCGAGATCTTCGCCACAAAGTGATTATGTACATTCACTGAGTGAATATTTCGAAAATAAAACATATATTTCTCGCTAGAAATGTAATCAAAATCCATTTTTATGCAGAAACTAAGTCAAAATATTGTTGTTGTTTTTTTCACTAAAAATGAGAGAACTGTCCGCCATGTTTTTTGTTCTGACCGCAGGGACCTTGAAAGTCACGTGACTTGGAACAAACCAATAGGAAAAAATATCCATGGAATAGCCACGGGATATGACTTGTCATTAACTTGCATTGTAGCGAAATCCGTGTCAGTTTCACGGAAATTTGAGTGATTCCGTGGCTATTCCACGGATTTTGAGTTAAGCGAATCCGTGGCTATTTCACAGATTCCTGTGAGATCATGTTGTCCAAAAAATATGGGGAAGTTATTCAACTTGTGCAAGAATAAGATGATGAATTGCTGTGATAACACTGTTCAAGAATGTGAGGTGTTATTAGGCGGCAGTTAGACACATAGTTACCTTGCAGTGTCTCCTCGAAAATGTTTAGATAATGTTTTTCCCATTGACTTCAGATCAAAGTCCATCAACATAATTTGAATAGAATAAAACTAAAAAGCATTAGCAATAATTAGACCAAATACCAGCCACCTACACGGACACAAAAAGCAAATTGAAAGGCAACATGTTTTATTAAAAACTTGTGGTGACATAAAATTTCTACCGAAGGTGAATACACGAAGGCGTCTAAGTGGTTTGGGAGATTATTTTGACAAAAATGAGCATAAAAGCAAAAGGGAGTTTGAGACCCTGAATCAACAGGAGGACCGCAGGTGGTTTAAAGTCTTTTCAGATGATCTAAAAGCCACTGCACAATGTGTTCTTTCTTTTTTCTTTTTTCTCAGCTCCCCACAGAAATGTAGCTGCAGAATTCATGCCTTTCATTCAGATTTCTGTTATAAAAGTTACAAAAGCAGACAGAGAAAAACTCAATCTTTCCATAAATGTTAGTGAAAACTGAAGTCAGCTTAAAGATCAATACTTAAAAGGATATAATTGACTTTTTTTTTAAATTAACAGAATATCGGTTCCTCTTGTGTCTCAGTAGTAAACATGAAGCTACAGCAAGAGAGCCATATATATTTCAAAGTTTAAAGTTTAAAACGTTTCAGACATGTTTTGCCTTTTCTTTTAGCATTAATAGTCAAGCTCTCTTTTGTACACAATACAACCTTGTGGGACAATGATCTGAATTTTTTTCAGTGTGTTTAATAACACAAAATTTACGGAACATATTATGTTAAATAATATATGTAAGTATTTATCATGAGACCAACCTGGTCTGCTAAATATTACATTCCCACACAACAACAAAACTGCATTAAGAAGTAAACATACATTCTCATAAAAGATTATAAATCATCACATTGTTTTTTTATTAGGTTTTAGACAATGTCTCAACTTTTTTGCAAACATTACTGGGTTGATTTGTTGCATAACCAAGCTGCATTATTTTCATGTTAACCATCTGTTTAAAACTCTTTATGAAATGTACTGGAGAAGTTTATTAGTATATGAATGGAGTTTTAAGGAGATATGGTTGCCATGCAATGCAGAATCCCAATCATGCAAATGGGTCTAACCAGACAATCATAACATAGTTCAAATATTTTGCTTCTCTATATAACTCTTTCTTTTTCTCTGCCACTTACAGGAGGTGAAGTACTTCCAGTTTCCCGGAGAGCTGCTTATGAGGATGTTGAAGATGCTAATTTTGCCCCTCGTTGTATCCAGGTTAGAGCAACAAACACTCACACACACACATACACACACACACACACACACACACACACACACATTCTTGTACTTCTATCTTTGTGAGGACCCTCATTGGAATCGTGAATTCCCTTGCAAGGTTATAATAGTTTGGAATTTTTCATTAGTATTAGTATTAGTTTTAGTTTTAATTAGTTTCAGTGTTAATTGTAGTTTTTTGTAATGGGGTATTTGTTGGGCTGGAGATTAAAAGAGGTCACAGTAAATTTTGCCTTGATTTCCTTTGTCTTCTCCATCTTCATTATGTATGAAAAAAAGACGAAAATGAAGGACATTTTCACTATAATTTTAGTTAGTTTTGTAACCACAAAATACAGTTTCAGTTAATTATCATTATCGTGTAACCTTTAACCCTTAAAACAAAGTCTAAAATCTCGCAAAAATGTCCTCACTCTGTTGGTTATAAACGCGTTGTGGTCCTCACTATGTAGGAAGTACAAGAACACACACACATCCTTGTACTTGCAAACTGTACTTGTACTATCTTTGTGAGGACCCTCATTGGAATAGTGAGTTCCCTAGCCCCTAACCCTTTACCTAACCTTCACCATCACAACTAAATGTCCAACCCTAACCCTAATACATGGTTACCATAACATAAACCTAATCGTAACTTTAACACTAAAACAAAGTCTGAACTCTTAAAAAAGCCTTTAAAGAAGTGAGGACCAGCAGAAATGTCCTCACTTTGCAAAAATGTCCTCACTCTGTTGGTTATAAACGTATTCAGGTCCTCACTATGTAGGAAGTAAAAGAACATACACACACGTACATCCATTAGCACATAATCATACAAACACTTGAATGCTGTTTGAACAAAATGCCAAACTCAATAGGATGAAAGTCTGTAAATGACTGTGCTCAAGGAAAAATAAGTTTGAAGAGAATTGAATCAGATTGCTTTGTGATAGTTCGTATTACTTGAAATCTGGAAAAAAAACAAAAAAAACAGGGCCACTGAACCTACCAGCCTCACCTTTTCTTTTGAATGGATTAAATGAAATCAGCCTGGGATCTATTTTAACGTTCTGCTGAGCACAGTGACACATAACAAAGAAGTGTTTCTAGTGAGAGAATATTTAACCTTACATTTGGGAAATGCCGTACAACACTGTATAGCAGAGAGTGTAGCCATTGAAAGATGAGGGTCTATAGCAATATTTTTCCTGACATGAATGTGAATCAGTTGATGTACTCCAGAGTCTGAGTGTGTAGAGAAACTTTGTAAAATACACACAATGCACACAGGAAATAACTGTTAAAACACTAACTTTATTTCACACACCAACCTCTATATCTGAGAAAAAAACAAGCCGAACCGAAAGTGCCAGAAACTGCTGTTTCTCAAATGAACACTTTAGGCTGGCTTCAAAATGTAAATCCCCATGGACCTCCATGCTCCATCTTCCATCTGTCCAGCTTTAAAGCAGAAAAAATATGTTTTTACTGCCTCGTACAAAAAATAGTTTTTGTCTCTAAAACTAATTTCGCTGATTTTTTTTCTACTCCTTTCTTTCAAAGAACAACCCCATATTTTGTTTGTTTGGCAGCTTTTTGCAGCCCATTTTAATGTTTATGTTAGACAGCACCCTCTAGAGCAGTGGTTCCCAACCTTTTTCTTGAGGGACCCACATTTTTACCATTGTAAACTTTGGTGACACCCCCATTGTCCGTTGCTTCTATGAAGCCAAACTCAATGTGACTTTCATGGTACCCTCCCTTTTTCTTTTTGAAATATTCAGCATTTTCATCTCCCTGATGCTTCGCCGTTTTCCATTAGCTCTGTGTTTCTGTTGTTAGGTGAGGTTACCGCTAGGTGAGGTTGCCGCTAGGTGAGGTTACCGCTAGGTGAGGTTACCACTAGGCGAGGTTTCCTGTGTATACTGCAGGAGGGATGTTACACATGTCCTTATTCTCGCGATATAGCCTTTATTTTTAAAACTTTTCTAGTAGTGATTTTTCTATTTAAATGAATGAATAAACATTTAATGTAGCCCTTATTTAGTTGTTTTTGTCCCACTAATGAATTAAATGCTGACTCATCTATATTTAACACATTAGATTTATTACATCCCTTAAAATCAAGAGGGCTTCGGGACCCCCCGTGGATCTTTGGCGCCCCCCCTGGGGGGGTCGGCCCCCCCCCCGTTGGGAATCACTGCTCTAGTTAATGTGGTAATTATGATGGAAGTGAAGGCAGAAGTGAGGATAAAGAGCGATAAAGTCCACTTAGGCTTGTAGGCTTGCTGGAGGGCTTGTTTTAATTTTTACGACACACCCAATTATTTTAAGATCTAAAAGTATGCATAGTTGCTGCACTGCTGTACAGCTGTTATTGTTGTAACAGGTGGTGTCTTGAAACAACCAGGCTTCATTTTGCCTGTCTTTACTCATCCACCTCCTTGCCCATTTTTTTATTAGTCAGGAGTTTGAAAGGAGTCAGGAACTGCCAAGATGGTGAAGGCCAAAGCCACCCACATTGAGCTTCATTTTGAGTCATCAGAAACCTATGGGTGTCATCACAGAGACTGTGTCCATACAGTCCATTTTTCATTAAAAAAAAAAAAAAAAAGAAAGAAAAAGGAATTCCAATAACAAGTTAAAGTACTTTACACAATGCATGAAGACATGCAATAATAAAATATATAAAAGAAGCACAAGGCAACAACAGTTATTATAATATTCCAAAAAGCTGCAATGGAAGAAACAAGCTAAACTTTAATAAAAATGGTTTAAACAGGGCTTAGAATGCTGTTACACTGCAGTGCAAGATATGAATGGTAAGTTTTAACCCTCAATTTAACAGAACTGAGAGCTGAAGTAGACTTTAAGTACACAAAGAAGTACAAAGACACATTCAAAATCCCAAATGAATGATTGAATGTAATAATCTGAGCATAGGTTTTCCCTTTTAATATAAAATTCTCACAGTTCCATCTCTGAAAACATGTTTTTCTCTATCCTGTATGATGAGTATTTAATGCAGAGCCTATATATGGTTCGATTCCCTGGCTGTGCATTGCTGTCTGGTGATTAATGTCAATGACAAGCACAACCTAGATTTCTGTCTCTGCTGCACTCTACTACCTTTTTCAACACCAAAGATTGAAGGCCAATGTGTATGATGGCAGCAAACCTGTTGCCCTGTTTGTAGCTTTAGATGCATTCTTGGAAGCGTACAGCCTGCCAGATTCAGCAGTTTGACTATTTTAGGCGCAAAGCTCTTAGTTGCCTGCATGAGGTCAGTGATGTCCACCACACAAAAAAACTCCCAAAACAAATCATGCAAACGCACCGGTTACATGCAGGGTGCTTTGTGCAATAAGCTACTTACAATCTATGCAACAGCAAAGGCTGGATGAGAAGTTAATCCTCCCTCCGTCACTCTGTCTCTCTCTGTTTCTGTCTCTCTGTCTGTCTATCTCCCTGTGCTTCTGCCTCTTGTATGTTTTTCTCCATCTTCATCTATCTTGTTTATTCAACAAGTCAAAGGGCAGGAAGAGTCTGTGTTTGTGCATATCATTATTGCTTCTGGTCCACTCCCCCAGTTGCACATATTCGGAGCAGGAGATCTCCTTAGTGCAGGTTTTTCTGCCAAACGTGAGGCACGTGAGGGCTTTAATTACGACTAATCTGAAAAGGTGCATGCAGGCAGCGCTCCAGATGCACCTTTTTTAGCACATGGGAATGTAAAAGCCATCAGGGAAATATACAACAGGCTGCTGGAGCTCCTGTTGAGTCTGACATACGTACACTCAGTATTCTTGGTGGCTGCCTGTGACTCAGTGGAGGCGATAATGGATATTGAAGATGTTGTAAGGCATGGCTTGTTACTTCACAGCTGTTGTGACTGTACTATACACCTACTCCCATACTCTCAGAGATTGTTTTTTCGATTTGCCATGTACATAACTCCTACCCCTCTGAGGACATTCATGTCAATCAAGCCACAAACAAAGTCTCGCTGCTTTTTTTCTCTATCTCTGTCTCGATCCTCCGTCGTGCCAACTGATGACAGCAGAGTCTATCTCGATCAGGATGCACAGACCGGCTGGTTGACATGGTGCATGGTACAGTAGGGCTTATCTAGGGGGTGAATATCCGCCCCAGCCCTATAGCCTGCCTGTCCCCATTTTTCCCCCCTCCCAGCGCCATCTGCGCTCCAGCCAAAGCGGAAACCAGATTATCCCATGAACGCGTCATGCAGAATCAATGGCCACTCCACTTACTGCCTCCTTATGTTCCATGTTTCCTTTATTTTTAGAAATGGAATTAAAGTAATGCATAAAATAGAAGTAGATTTTTCAAATACTTTATTCATTTTGGGGGGTTTTGGGGGGTTGTAGTTAGAGAAAGCAAAAACATTTTTGATAAAGCTCTTATTTACCAATGCTTTGACTGAGAAGGTCAAAGGTGAAGGAGTTTAATGATATACAGCAGCCATACAAACATCTGGCTGATCCAAACTGACAAAGAAAATGACAGTAACTGTTGTTTTTTTCCGTGGGTTTGCTTTCACATCCTTAGAAACAGTGACAGTGATTGACATTCTTGAATATAGTGCTAAGAGAATCTTCCGAGGATCAAAAATAGATTTGGTGAATCACACACATTGAAGTATATTCTGTACTTCTTTGTGCAGCAATAAAAACGTTTTTCTGTTCCAAAGGGCATCCTGTTTTCACTTTGATATCATCCCCACTGCTTTTGGATCTGGCAGAAGTTGTTTTAATCATGTTTTTTGGAGTGGATCGATACAGAGTAATTGACTTGGTTGGTAGCCGGGTAATTACCTATGAACGTTTCTCTGACTAAAAGAAGAATAAAAAAGAGATCAAAATGAGCTCCTATAATTTGTGAGACAGCGCTATTGTAGCAGAGTAGAGAACATACAGGAGCCTTATTATAGTTTCTTATTTAAGTTTGTGTACTTGTACTTTTTTGCTGAATATCAGGATGACTCAGTGGGTTGAGGGACATGCTGTGTGCTCATCTCTACACAATGAAATGTTGAGTTGTCAGGCAATTTTGTGTTATTATGTGTGCGTCTATTCAGTTTAATGCAGCCTAATTTCTTTTGCTTGTTTATTTCAAGGGGACCTAAATTGAATTTTAATCATTTCAAGCTATCTCATTAAATAGTCCTCACTTTCTGACGCCATTCAGGAAGAATGGAGAACATGAAAGAGAATAAAATTCTTGCTAAAAAGAACGCTAAACAACTAATTAATGTGTCAGACTCATCAAACATCTGTTCATCTCCACTTTGAAAATAATTTTCAAATAATAAATGAGGCTGTCAATCGATCTTTATCTATTCCTTGCTAGTTGTTAAAAATAAATTTGGGTTGATGCGTTATTATTCCGTTAACTTTTAAAGCCCTAATAATACTGAAATATATTTCCACACCCTCATAAAACAAAATATAATTTTGTCATAGGGAATAATCTTCAATTCCAATGATGTTTGTGTAAAAAAAATAAACTAATTATGTTGTATCAATCACTTTTTATTTTACCTGTTCAGTTACTTTTTATTGCACAAAATAAACTGCACAGTGCTTAGAGAACAAACTGCTGTTCTGTGCAAGCAGCTTATTATGAATCTTTTTTCTATTTATCTCAGCCAGTGACCTCCAGGAGCCATAATAATTATTAAGGGATTAAAGGAGACAGTAAGGTGATGTAGTATAAAGAGTGACAAAGTCCAGGTTGGTTGCTGAGGCTGAATGGTTCAAACAAACACATGGCTTTTACTGCTTTTTATGTCAGTTGTTAAAACAAAAGTCACAAACGTGGGACCCATTCAGTTTCCCCAGAACCCCCTGGTGATTGTTTGAGTTGATCCCAGGGAAACTTGAATGGGTCTAAGGGCTGTTTACCAGTGGTAGAAGAAGTATTCAGGTCTCTTACTGAAGTAAAAGTACTAATACCACACAGTTAAATTACTCCACTGCAAGAAAAAGTCCTGCATTCAAAACTTACTGAAGTAAAAGTACAAAAGTATCAGTATCAAAAGTATTTGTTATGCAGAATGTTTAATATATTCTAAATATATTATCAGATTATTTGTATTGATGCATAAATGTAAGCAATGTTTTAATTTTGTACAGGTAGAGCTCATTTAAACTACTTAATACATAGTTATTAATAACTTCATTTAAATTAATTAAAAACATAGAAATAAAAAAGTCTAATATCTTTAAATTGATCATGTTTTTGATGTTAAATCTCAACCTGAAAAGTAACTAAAGCTGGCAGCTAAACGTAGTCCAGTAAAAAGTACAATATTGATCTCTAAATGTAGTGGAGTAGAAGTATAAAGCTTCATAAAATGGAAAATGGAAATGGAAATAAAAAGTACAAGTACTTCAAAACTGTACTTAAGTAGTTATTTATATTCCATCACTGCTGTTTATTCCGTGACGTAGCTATGGAGCCTGGATTGCCAAATACAACGCAACTATCAGCAACTACAACAACTATGCTGCCCGCTGGCTGCTAATAGCTAACAGGTAGCTAGCTCTCCTCTTGTGGATTTCACAACAGATTTAAAAAACTATCACTGTACAACTGTCTCACGTTAAAAGTACACTGTAAAAAATATTTGTAACATTACAGTAAAACAGCGTAAAATTGCATGACAAATAGGGCGTAAAATAAAAAATTGCATATCACCATAATAGACACTTTTAATTACTCTAAATCAAGGAATAGTTCAAAACTTTTGAAAACACAGTTTTACTGTAAAAATATAAAACTGTTTATATAAAATTAATGGAGAAATACCTTATTGTTATAAGGACACAATTACCCTAAAAATAAAGTGACTACCCAGTCCAAATTGCAGTTTTTGCTGATATTTACATATATATTTACAGTAGAAAACCCACTCACTGTTATTTTTACAGTGAAGTTCTGGCAACCCCAGTTGCTGGTATTTTACCATAAATTCAACTGATTTTTATTTAATTTTACAGTGTAACAGACATATTTAATGTTGTTTTGTTCCTGTCCCAGCTAGCTAGCTAGCATGTCAGTTGAATAATTAGCCCAGCTTGCCATGCAGCACCTAAAACCCAATTTTTCACAAAGATGTGTGGATTTATTCTAACATACTGCACTGTATGGGTCCCTGACCGATGAATATTAGAGGAAACAGATTGAAGAAATGTTGTTAGGATTTCCAGCACACGTGGAGGAGTTGCAATAAATGACAAATACAGAACGCTGTGTAGAGTCTTCTGTTAGCACAGATCGGCACACAGAGGTGTGTTGTGCCACACTGTTTTTAATATTGCAAGGTATTTTATGACAGCTGGGTTTGTTTATGAATGAATACTGTTATTGTTATTTTCAGCTAAAGCATCTGGCAACAATGTTAGCTTAGCAGGTGAGGTCACAGAGTTAGATGTAGAAGATGTGTTGGGTTTCTGGAATCTCAGCATACAGAGAGACGGACAAACACTCTGCAGGGTAAACTACAGTACTGTACTGAGGTTTTCTGTGATAAAACTACATTAACAAAACACACACCTCAACTTAGAAATCCTTAAACCGATTATTCCTCAATTTCTTAACCCTTTATCAGGCAAAGAACTATATTTGGTAACTTCAGGTAATATTTCAGGACATTTTTTTTTCAAATTTACTAGATTAAAGTGGCAAATCTACAAGAAAAGAAGTCACAGATTTAAGAGATTTAAAGTGGCAAATCTGCGGGAAAAAAGGTACAGATTTACGAGGAAAAAGTGTGAAAAAAGCAACTTTTTTCTCCCAGATTCACAACTTTAACCCTTAATAGGCCACTCATTGAAATACTTGCAAATTCCAAATTTCAACCCTAGAGAATATTGGAGGATATTACATACTGCTAGAAAAAAAAAAACATACCATAATATTTTGAGAAAAAAGTTTACGAGATCTAAGTGGCAAATCTACAAGAAAAAAATGCGCAGATTTATGAGATTTAAAGTGTTGAATCTGGGGGGGAAAAAGCTGCTTTTCCCCCACTTTTTTCTCGTAAGTCCGCAACTTTTTTCACGTAGATTTGCCACTTTAAATCTCTTAAATCTGCAACTTTTTTTCTTGTAGATTTGCCACTTTAATCTAGCAAATTTGCCACTTTTTTCTCGAAATATTACCTGAAGTTACCAAATATAGTTCTTTGCCTGATAAAGGGTTAATTCATGTCTGTTTTAGTGTTTTTTCACAAAGCAATGGTGGAAAGTCCTTTTCTTGGCTTCACCTTGACGTGTCTAATTTACCCACATCCCACAAGACCGGATCGATACTCAGCTATTAACACATGTCAGAAGCCCCGACCTTCATTTGAACTGGTTGCACTATTTTCACACTCTGACTCGTATTGACTTTTCCTGCCGTGACAGATAAAACTCGTCTTGGCAGCAGGAAGGCACATGTGTCATTGAGAACTGTTTGTGAATGACTGAAGCCACTGAGGAGACTTATATGGTCATTAACATGAACTGACATGTATCTTATTTCTCAAAAGAGAAAACAGATCCAGCATAATAATTCTCCCTGAGTTTCCAAGTCTATTAAAACTTCTTCTTCTAACGGTCGTTTTAATTCGCGGCATGGCAACGGATTGATTTGGCGAGGCCGTAAAGGCAAGGGTCAATTTAATTAATTTATTTTTCACTCCATGTTGTGGCAGGTTCATAGAAATGCTCTGAATTTCTGATGTGCTAATTTAGTAGTCACCATTGGTTTTGCAGAGATGTTGTGAGCCTCTTGTTTTGTACATGGACTCTATGCTGAATTATAAAGCTGTTGATCGAGTGTGACATCTAGAGACTTTGAATAATCCTGGAACATCAAATGGTGCCATGAAGCAGAACCTCGATGTGGCCTCTAATGATCTCAGCTGGTGAGACAAAGGCCACAGTGTCACTACCACATGTCATGGATGTCATGGATAACCGCTCTCCAAGAAGCCTCAGCCTTCTTTTTTTTTCATTTGGACAAAGGATTACTGTAATGCTCTTGCTCAGCGAAGGTGCAGCAGGGAGGACAGTAAGCCCCATATGGTCCAAAAGTCTTGTAACAGAACGTGTGCTGGAAACCTCACGGTCAAGGCAGCTACACATGGCAGGTGATGCATGGTAATCCCAAGGCTGAAGAGAGCTCAGTATCAAGAGAAGAGCCATAAGATTTCCTGTCAATAAGTAACAAGAGTGGTAAAGTCAAGGGCTGCAATGTATTTTAAATTCATTTGTATGCAGAGGAGTGCTGGTGGTGTGTGATTCAACTGAATGCTCCGATTCACATGATGGACCTTGAATAAGCAGGAACAAAATTACATTTGGGAAAAAGTAATGCTACTGTATTGTGTTTTTTTTGTTTGTTTTTAAGGATTTCCATCCCTACTCATCATCAACATTGTACACCACATGCACCAAACAGCAGACAGTCACAGAATGCAACTAACTGCCAGTAGCCATGTTTCCATTAAAGTCTAATCAAATTTGAAATGTCGCATGAAAGAAAATGCGAATTAGGGAGGTGGTTCATTTAATTTAATTACATTTTTTCATTTTATTATTTCTTCTTTTCGAACTGAAAAATAACAACAACATAAACTACAACAGCGTAGGCTAGATGCATATACGTATACATACACATACTCACATAGACTCACATAGACTCACATGCACTGCAAAAAAGTGTTGTCTAAAAACAAGATAAAAACACTAAATCTGAGGGAAATGATCTTGCTGCATGGACAGATAATTTCACTTGACAAGATTTCTTAAATTAAGATTATTAAATCTAGAAATAAGCATGTTGAATGCTTAAAATAAGAAATTAACTCTTAAAACAAGATAAATTAAAGCTGCAAGCAGCGATGAACTGGCCCGAGCAGAGTGCACTGACAATTATTTGTTTCTTACCAAGATGAAAAAAAGCCTTTAGATTTAGAAGTGTTACATCATTTTTTTAAGCGTTCAACATGCTTATTTCGAGATTTTACAATCTTAATTTCAGAAATCTTGTCAAGTGAAATTATCTGTCCATGCAGCAAGATCATTCCCCTCAGATTTAGTGTTTTTTTGTGTGTCTTTTTTGCATTGTGGTAGTTGGTTAGTCAGGATGTTTGTATTATCGTGTGTTTTGGAGTCACTATTTGGAGTATTTATCTCTTTTTTCATCTTCATGTCTCCTTTGCAGCTGAATACATAAAAAATGAGCAAGTGCTTTAACCAACCAGTAAATCAAAATTGTAAGCTAGTAAATAATCAGCGGATCAATGAACAACTGATCTGAATAATTTGGCCTGAGATTAGAACTTTATCAGTTCAACAAACAAAATCAACTCGTCAACTAAATTCAATTTGACTCAAAAGATATTTGATATTTAAATCCTGCATCGGCCTTCTCGGTTCGCTTCAGAGCATTTTTCATGCTTTCATCACATAACACAGTAGCACATCAAAAACATCAAGGGTATGACATTTAACTGTGACGTTATCATGAGATTTAAATGCACAGCGTAGGGAGGAGGAGGTCATGAGGTAAATCCCTGGAACAGCAAATGTTGTTTTTTTCCCCCTTTTTGATCTCCTGGCTGCAGTTTCTGGTTTCCCAAAGAGCTGCTGCAGTCAACTCTGCATCAAACATCTGGACATACAATTCTGATGAAACAGTTCGCTCGCCATTTCCTAGAAGATTGATATGCTGTGCTGCATCAATCCCACTCTGCTTCTGACGTTCTCATTTTGCTACCAGTGACAGGCAAACACCATCACTGCTGCAGCTACAATTGTTACTCATATACCAAAGGGGACAGGGTGCATTCAAACACGCTCTGTATATCTTGAACATTGTAATTCCAGTCACATCACACTGAAAACGGTGGAGCACCTTTGTCTGGGAATTTCAAGAGCTTCCTCTCGTGATAAGAATTCAAATCATGTTGGTTTGTGTTCACACGGGAGCTAATCAAAGATACTTTCTTATAAATTGTTTCCTGAGGCACAGGCAGCAATTTACTGCAGTATAATGACAATATGAATGATATGATATCATTCATGATTATGGTCGAAAGCACAATAACAGATAGATGACCAGCTGAGGGGGAATGCTATACACTGCAAAAAGGCCAACTTGTATTTTTTGTCCTAAAACAGTGATTTAAGTTGGCAAAACTTGGAAATATAAATTATTGACATTTATTTAAGTTTGTGAGTTGTTGTTGCTTATATCTTTAAGTTGGGGTTCACAACAAGGGACAATAGTTCTGCTAACTCTTATTTCTTTGTTGTGAAATGTGAAATTTGGTCATTAGCGAAAGCTAGCGGCTAACTGATGCTAGCGGCTAACTGATGCTAGCGGTGCTGCTTGTTACAGCTACAAGAGTAGCCATTAGCGTATGAATGCTAATTCAAAATTGTGGTCGCAACATTAGCTGACATTTCATAGCGCCGTTACAATCGTGCCAATTCAGCACATTGCAGAAGTTAGCAGAAGTAAGGATTAAGTTATTACAATGTAAAATTATAAGTTAGTACAACTTACAGTTGAGTTGACAAAAATCTGAATTCAGAGTTGAGCAAACTCAAAAACAAAACTTAAAATATTTAATTGTCCAACTTAAAATTTTATCGAAGTTTGTTGCCTTGAAATTTTGAGTTCACCCAACTCTTCTTTTTCTGCTGTGTATAAATGTAGTAACAGGGGGGGAAATCCTCAAGAGAAGCTAAGAGTCTTTGTTGGTCTGTGTAGCTTAAATTACACCAGTAATGCATAAATGCCCCATCCATTTGTTGCCATTGAAAACCAATATCTCCCTTGAATGCCTTCAGGAAAGCAAAGATAAAGGTCACTACCTGCGGAAATTGGGGGTAAACAATGGATCACTTAAGGTTAAAAGAAGCACAAATTGAGTGATTTGTTTGTATTTTACTGGTGATGATTTCTCAGTTATGTTCTTCTGCTGTGGTTTAGCTCTACTCAGCCTGAGAGGGAAAAGTTTGATTTCAATAAACACATCAGTGGGGGTGATAGACTTCTTTGTGTGCTTTTATCCTGCAGGGTCAGCTGCAGATGATCATCACTGCAGCAGCAGCAGCAACAGCAGGAAATTCATTCATTTAGATATGAGCCAGCATGAAGCTCGTCTTTCCTTTATTCCTTTTCCTTCATTTAGAGGCAGCAGCAGTAGCAATCACAGCAGTAGCTGCAACTCGTGTGGTATAGAGATATCGCCCATTACTTGTCAGTCTTATAGATAGAAAATTAGGTTGCATGAATACATTCTTTATTCAAAACCATGGTTACATGACAGAGAACATCTCACCAGCTATTAATGTACATGAATATAAAAGGCTTCCTGGTAAAATAAAAAAATAAAAAAAATAGTTTTTCATTATCATTTCATTCATTTTATTTTCTATTCACATGTAAAATTCCTGTTTCTTTGGAGGACATGGTGAGACATTCATGCTACAGAAGCTTTTAGCCACTCAACAGCAGCTGATGAGTGGCTGCATGTAAGGAAAGATTTAGCATTTCTGGGAAAAACACTCAATAGTTTTCCTTCCAAGAAGGAAATGGGACCACTCTTGTATTTTTACACAAAGATAGAAAAGGGATAGGCTACCATTAGTGGATATATGTGTATGTTATGTATGTTTTAATATCACTCTGTAGTTTTGCAGCTGGTTCCTTGAGTATTTGAGTTTTTGTCGAAGGAGTCTGGTGGATTTGAAAAGAGCATTATGTACTGCTGTGCAAAATGTATCTTGCAACTGAAAAAGCACCACCTAAAAATGTTTTGATCTGTTTAAATGTAAGTTATATTAAAACACTACATTGTTGCCAAACAGCACCTTACGACAGGGAATTTAAGAATTTTATCTAAGCTTTCTTCAAAGCCACCAGACTCCATTGACAAAACAGCAATTTTAAAACACAGGAGTGGTTGGTTTTACCCTGCTGCTGCCCTATTGGGTGAAAAAAAGAGTTTTTAAGAGTTTAACATGCTTATTTCTAGATTTAACAATCTTAATTTAAAACTAGAAAAATTCCTCTGGGGAAATTCTGAAAGGGCCACGGGGGCTACTGCCGGTGTGTGTACACTATGATGAGATTCTTCAGAGATTTCAAACTATGCCCTTTAACCTCAAAGTGTGTGTGTGTGTGTGTGTGTGTGTGTGTGTGTGTGTGTGTGTGTGTGTGTGTGTGTGTGTGAAACGTGTATCTGGAGGAGTTTTATTTCCGTCTTGTTTGAAATTATGTAGTTTCGGTTCGGTTTTAGCTGAATGTTAAACGGAAACCAGAAGATGTCACCTTTAAATGAAGGCTCATTCATGAATTTTGGCATTGTAGTCTAATAACTTCTGTTATAAGCTTTGACTCAAAAAAAAATATTTTTGATTTAGCCCTCCCCTAACCCTGGCAGTTGGGTTTTAAGAAGTCAAATTCACTTTTATCTCAACAAAAATTGTCTTTCCCTGTCCATAATTTGATTGGATGATGTAGGAATATTAATTTGTGGCTGTTTCGACAGCAGCCTCGCCTCATTTTTCTTCCAGCTCATTTTGTTGTTATGGCACCAGCTTCATTCAGGCAGCCGAAAACACTTATGTTTGGCCTCACACTCAACTCCAAACCAAATGTGGCTTTACTCCATGTGCGAGTGTGTCATCATCGAGTAATTGCTGTAACTGTAAAAAATATTCTGTGGCTGCAGAGCAGTGAGAAGATTTAATCCTGTGGTTATTATGCACAAACTCCAAGCAGAAAATCAATTTCACACTTGTAGTCAAATGTTTGGAAACATCAAATCAATGTGATAATTCAGCATAATTGGTTATAAATGACCAGTGAAGGTGTGTGATCACACACACACCTTCACATCCTTGTAACCCCACTTTTCACCATAAACAAAAAATGTATGTTTTGTATGTTTCTGCAAAGCACAGATACGTTGATATAGAACTTTTCAGTACCCTTTAACATTGGGTTGTAAAGTCAATTTTAAATTACTTTGAGGTGAATTATGGGATTCTGGAGAAAGATACTTGATTGGGTCTCATTCCCAGGTAGTTAAATACTGCCTGATTTTTGAAGGCCAACTCGGAAGTAGCATCACCATGGGGTCTTTTGAGAATTCGTCTATGGCAGCGGTTCCCAAATTTTTTTAGCCGCACACCCCCAATCCCCCACACCTTAGAAAAAAAAAAAATGCAATAAGATTTTTTACAGCCATATTAAAGGCGCCATGTTTAATCGTGCTCAAATGACCAGAACACACATATAATTAAATAATCACGATCATAACAATGAGTCTCGCATTTGAATTCTTCTGAAACACAGTTTCAATATAATGCAACAAAGTTATGCGCAAACTTCCACTTTTAAGAGCAAAGAGGATGATGACAGGCTGAGGATCAGAGGCAGAAAGCAGATAAACTGGGGGAAATGTTATAATAAATTTGAGTCACATTGAAGAAAAATTGCAGCAAATTATAGATTGTTTCCTTGTAAGGTTAAAAAAAAGTAGATTTAGCAGCGTGCTTGTGCCCGGGAAGACACGCCCAGGCGTTGCGTATGGACAGGAACATTTGACTTAAATAACCTTGCACACAGAGACAAAATCCAGAGAGGAAACAGGCTTCATTGGACTTGGGGACACCTTTTTTCAGCAGCCTTGAAATTGACAAAGTTCTCCTCCGCTGTACCTAGGCAGTGTATTCTGATGTTTGATTATAAAGAAAACTAAAAGAAACTTCGACTTGGTCTTTAATCCACTTTTCTCACTCAGAGATGTGGTAAATTTACACTACAGGATTAAAAAATTCACACTTTTTTCTAACACAAATGTGACTGTGATAGACAGGAGATGGAGGCTCTCTATCATACATTTCAGTGCTGATAAAAGGAGGGATGGCAGGATGGGTGGAGCAGGCAGCTACATGGAAACACTGAGCAGCCCCATCCAACAACTTGCCAAGTCAGACCAGATTACACTTTATACAGGGAGAAAATCTTGTCACCCCAGCTCAAGGAAAGAGCTCTCAACTCAGCTCTCTCTCTCTCTTTTTTTTTTTTCCTATTTTTGCTGGTTCCACCCTCATGCTGCGCCTCCATTTCACTTCCCACACATGTTTTCTCGTATGACATCTGCTGCATTTACACCTGCTGATAAGCAAGCAGAGTTGGATGAATGCTTCTTTTTTTTTTTTTTGTTCTTTTTTTAAAATGTTACGTGAATGTCACCGGAGCAGCAGTGCGGCAAAAGTCTACATCTGAACAGGAGGAATTACTTAAAGCAGCTAATTTAAATGCAAATGACTCTCTAGTGTTTATAGTGTTTATGGTTACAGTTACAGGCTTTCTGTGATACAAAAGAAGCACAAGAGTACAAAGCTTAGAATGGCTCAATTTGCATTTCACAAGTAACAGAAGAGGAGACAAGACAGATTTAGGGAATCATTTCATTCAGGTTGACGCTTTCGTCTCTGTTATTTTCTAAGAGCCATAGATGCCTTGAATATCAGAGGCACAATGTGAAAGATATCTCTGGTTTTTCAAGCGATGCCAGCATATTAGAGATGTGTGATGACACTCAATCAATGCCTTGTACGTGAAGAATGTTATTAGGATGATTAATGAGCCAGTTTCTCTGATGTTTCACTGTAATTATCAGCTCTAGTTTATGTCTTTTGAATCGTGTTGTACATATCACACTGTTGTGAAGACATTAGCAGGCTTGTTGACGGAAGTAAGGGCTGTAAAGTTGTATTTAACCTTGTGGATCTCATTCGAACACATTCACAGCTTAATTTTGCAATTTATCGCCACTTATTTCTTTTAAAAAAGACCGAAAAATTCCAAAAAAAGATATAAAATGACTGAAAAAAAACATTAGATTACTTAAAAAAAGACACAAAATTATTTTTAAAAAGACGAAATGACCAAAAAGACACAGAATTACCAAAAAAAGGCACAAAATTATTTTAAAAAGACGATGATGACACTCAATCAATGCCTTGTACGTGAAGTATGTTATTAGGATGATTAATGAGCCAGTTTCTCTGATGTTTCACTGTAATTATCAGCTCTAGTTTATGTCTTTTGAATCCTGTTGTACACATCACACTGTTGTGAAGACATTAGCAGGCTAGTTGACGGAAGTAAGAGTTATAAAGTTGTAATTAACCCTCTGAAATCTTTGGCTATTATGTCCGTTAAAAAAATCTGTTAAAAAATCTCTACCATGCCATGTTGGTATCAGTTCTTTCAGCGTTACCTCACCTATATGTCCTAATAATTAATTTTTAACTTTGACTTACTTGATCAAAATTTTGAACCCAAAAGAAACAAAGGAAAACATAAAATCTGACCTTGAAAATTATGTTTCACACACAAAAATGTACATGTTGCAAATATGAACACAGGTTGCATATAAAACATATAACAGGTAAATGAGGATAATATCTAGTTGTGTATTTGTATGCTAAATATATTTGACATTATCTCCGGTTTTACTTGGCTGAATATCATCAAAAAAAATCTGGCATGGAGTTTCAAGCCAGAACTTTAGAGAGAAGCTGATGGAGAGACTCAATGTTGCTTCATTTTTATGTCTTCACGTCATAAAGAAGTGATGTGTCGGTGCTTTCATGAACTCTAGAGGGTTAACCTTGTGGATCTCATTCGAACACATTCACAGCTTAATTTTGCAATTTATCGCCACTTATTTCTTGGCTCCGAACATCTGCAACAGCATGACAATGAGCTAAAAGTTTTACCCAGTCCACCCACTCTGCTGTAAAATTCAGTTTTTAAAATATCCACCTCTGCAAATCTGTTCAGCAGGGGTTTCACAAAGTCCATCTCAATTTCAAACATTCATTTTTACCTTCCCTGTATGTCTTTTTGACTTGTTTTATCCTTTGTTAATGTGAAGCACTCTGAGACTTCTGTCTGCGAAAGGTGCTATAAAAATTAAGTTTACTTACTTACTTCCTTACTTACTTACTTCCCTGTTTGTCTTTTTGTCTCTATACACACTTCAGTTTGATGTCGGGTCTGGCTGCCTTGGACGCCAAGTGCTCCAGCCGCCTGGGCATCATGACCATCTCCTACTACCTGTGGACCACCTTTGTGGCGGTGGTAGTGGGCATCGTCATGGTGTACATCATCCACCCGGGTGGAGCTGCTCAGAAGGAGGACTCCGATGAGAGCAAGAAGCCGATGACCAGCTCTGCTGACGCTCTGCTGGACCTCATCCGGTAAGAGACTGTCACAAATCTGCTGTTACACACAATAGAGCAAATTACCTGGGGCCCGCTGGAGGCAGTATCAAAATGACCAAAAAAAGACACAAAATGACTAAAAAAAAAGATACAAAATGACAGGAAAAAAAACTAAATTACTTAAAAAAAAGACACAAAATGACCACAAAAAGACACAAAAATACAAAAAAGACACAAAATGACTGAAAAAACACTAAATTACTTAAAATAGACACAAAAATATTTTAAAGACACAAAATGACAAAAAAAGACTAAATTACTTAAAAAAGACACACAATCATTTAAAATAAGACACCAATTATTCAAAAAAAGACAGAAAATTACAAAAAAAGACACAAAATGACTGAAAAAACACTAAATTACTTAAAAAAGACACACAATTATTTAAAAAAAAGACACAAAATGACAGAAAAGAAACTAAATTACTTAAAGAAGAAACAAAATGACCAAAAAGACACAGAATTACCAAAAAAGACACAAAATTATTTTACAAAAAAGACACAAAATTACAAAAAAAGACAAAATTACAAAAAAGACACAAAATGACACAAAAATACTAAATTACCTAAAAGGAGAGGAATGCCAGAAGTTATCAGAGGAAAGGAGGCAAAGCTCACTTATTCGTCAGCTAAGGGAAATGTTGACTGCGGCATCTAATAACAAATTTTCTAGTGTAATGATAATAATATTTTTAATAGCAAATAGTAAAAACAGTTATTGCTTTTTTTCTTAGCTCAGAGGTAATTGGCATCACCCTTATAGAGGAGAAGTCGGGGTTCGTACGGGTGCTTGAAATCCTTGGAAATGCTCAAATTTAAATGTTGTATTTTCAAGGTTTAAAAAGTGGATAAAGTGCTTGTAAATGCTTGAAATTCTTACTGTATTTCTCTTGCAATCTGACTATATCCATCTATAGACTATAGATAATCACATGTTCAATGTAAAAAATAATGAGTAGCCTATCTGAAATGAAGACCGTTCCTCCTAAAAGTGTAACACCATCTCTGTTGGTATGGTTCAGTGAAATCTCCCCCTTTTAGTATGTAAGTACTCATCTAAAACATGCAATTTACAACAGGTGTAAGACACTAGAAAAGCTTGAAAATTTACTTCGAAAGTCCTTGAAAAATGGTTGAATTTGAAAGTGTACGAACCCTGAGAAGTGAAAGTCAGTCAGAAGAGAAAAGTATTGTAATGAGTATGGACTCATGATTAAAGCTTTGAATCCCATATTGGCAAAGGAACCAAGACAGCGTTTCTTCCACCTGGGAAATGTGGCCAAAGTAAAGCGGCTTATAAAGAAGCAGGGTGCAGAATGTATTCATGCTTTCATTACAGGTTGAACTATTACAATGCCCCTTTGCACTGGCCTCCTCAAAAAGTGAATAGAAACCTTCAGCTAGTTCAGGACTCTGCTGCCAGACTTTTAATAGACAAAAAAGGAGAGTCCATCACTTCTACCCTTCACTGGCTCCCCGTCTCTTTAGAATTAACTCTAAGGTCTTTATACTTAAATACAAAGCTGTCAATTTATAGCACTTTCTTTTATTTCATATTTTTTATTTCCCAAGAGCCTTTGGGTCCTCTGATGGCCTTTTTACTGTTTCCACAAAATGAGTGAGGAAACAGCTTTAACTACGCTCTAACACTCTGCCCGGCAACAGTAGATATTTACGCTCTGTTCACATTTTTTAAAAATTAACAAAAGCCCTTTTTATTCAGGCAAGTATTAGATTAATGTACTTTCTTTTTTATCTTTTTTTATACATTTTATTTCTCTGTCTTTTTTATTGGGTATTTTATTATATAAATGTTTAGTTTTTTTTATTGTTTTATTTTGAAAGCCATACTGTAAAGAACTCTGAGCTGCATGTTTTATATGAAGGGTGCTTTACAATTAAAATTTGTATTATTATTATTATTATAAAATATTGTATAAGTATTTTTAAAAAGTTAATGTAGGGTATTAAATGTGCATTACAGATAAAAAATATTATTTTATTATAAAATATTGTATAAATATTTTAAAAAAGTTAATGTAGGGTATTGAAGGTGCATTACAAAAAAGTATTATTATTATTATTATAAAATATTGTATAAGTATTTAAAAAAAAGTTAATGTAGGGTATTAAAGGTGCATTACAAATAAAATTAATGTCATTATTATTATAAAATATTGCATAAGTATTTAAAAAAAAGTTAATGTAAAGGTGCATTACAAATAACAATATTATTATTATAAAATACTGGATTAAGAATTCAAAAAATATATATGTAGTGTTTAAAATTATTTGGAAACCACTGTTTTTTATTATGGAACCATAAAATAAATCTGAAGGTATTTAAAGATGATTAATGGTATTTATTATTATGTAGCTTGTATATTTATTATTTTTTATTATTATTATTAAAATACAAGATAATACGCATCAGTCATGGGGCAATGATTTCACCAACATGAGGTCATTTTAATAAAAAATAACAAGAAACATCCATAAGAATAAGAACTCATTAGAGAACCACTGAAATTCAAATATTACTCATGTACTTGGTTTGGATTATGTGAATGTGTAAATGGAGATCGACTTCAGCACAAATGAAAGCAGACTAAAGGGGAAACTGTGCTGTAATCACTTAGAGTACCGGTAAATTAAATTTTCCGCTCATGACGCCGGAGAGGTGTGAAAGAGAGCGATGAGTTGCTCTGTCAGCAGTTTAATTATAGAGCAGATAATGCAAGCACAGCATCGTTATTTAAAGCTGTTGAATGAAACAGTAGCAGTGATGATATGTGAAGCGCTGCGTGCTGTTTCACAAGGACCGAAGCAGCAGAAACGCTTGAGGTAAGAGCGCAAAGCCCCAAGTCTCGTGTGCCAGTGGGTTATTGTGCTAAGCTAATTAGCGCTGCTGAAGGATGGAGTGGGTGTGTACGAGGTGAACCTGGGTCAGCCGAGCAGTGAGAAACATGACGGTGAGAGCCGCTGTGTCAGTGTCACAGTCGGTCAGTGGGATAAAATCTACCAACTGCTGAGCTGTCGACTCCACCGGCACAATGTTTCAATTATTGATGCTGTTTTATCGAATGCACAATGAACAACCAACAGTGTTTTAATTTGAAAACGTATTTAATTTATTTTTCTTTTCATTCTCTGTTGATTTTGGTAGGGTTTTTTTTATTATTTTAATTTTAATTCAAATGAGTCCCTTTCAGTCAGGATGTAAACTGGCCATTATTTTTGTTTTTTATTTATTTTATTTTATTCTTTATTTTATTTATTTATTTGTATTATTTATGTTTTGCTATCTACATTTATTTAATTATTTATTTATTTTTATCCTTTCAGTATTATTACCTAAATATTATTTTCATTACTTTAAAATAATTTGGAAACCACTGTTTTTTTTATTATGGGACCATAAAATAAATCTGAGGCCATTATTTTTATTTTTATTTTTATGTTTATTTTATTCTATAATTTATCTATTGCTATCTACATTTATTTAATTATTTAATTAATTATTATTATTAATACCTAATTATTATTTTCATTCATTTTCATTACTTTAAAATTATTTGGAAACCACTGTTTTTTTTTTATTATGGGACCATAAAATAAATCTGAGGGTATTTAAAGATGATTAATGTTTTTTTTATTATTATGTAGATTGTAGATTGTAGATGTATGCTTTATTTATGATTTATGTTGGATGTTGTTTATTAAAACCTCAAACAAAAAAAAAGGGATGTAAACTGGCCAAGTCCGTGAAATCCAACTATGTACTCATAATGTGGCAGAGGTGAAGCTCCATGCTTCACGGCCTGTGTGTGTGTGTGTGTGTGTGTGGGTGTGTGTATGTTTGACGGAGCACAGCTGTGCTTTGGATTTATCTCGCAAAGCTTCTTTACAGCCTTCATCTATCATGCAGCCATACTATATCGGTCCCTCACAAATGGGCCTAACTGCCCGCAGTCATGTGTGTGTTAGTGTTTGTGATAAGTATGCATAATGAGCACAGGATGCATGAGTATACTTGGATGTATTAGGGGCACTAAGGTCAGCTCACTTTATTAGCCTGCTTTGCTGTGTTTCAGGCTGCTGAGTGGTTAAGTGGTTAAATCCATGTAGAATACACAGAATCAGTCGTGCATGTCTTTGCCATATGTCTTTTGAGTCACTCTATTGAATGCACAAGCTGTAAAACACAATATGCATCTTAATCTCTCTGTGAAATGTGTTTGGATTTGATTGGGATTTGAGCTCTGTTGATGTGGGATTTACAGAGTGCTAATGCTGATTCTGTTGTGATTGACTTCCCTGTGTAAAGAATGCTAAATCATGTATCTTATTCAAAAGGCAGCATCACAAACAAAAGGTGCTTGCACTCCAAGGACAGATGGAGAGTCCTTTGTAATTCTAAAATAATTGATCTACTGTTGTAGACAAAGAGTTGCATCAACATGGGAGTCAATGTCAAATTAATAGTTGCAGCATCTGGAGGCTGGTCAGAATGCACCAGGGCAACAGACAGACAGACAGACAGACAGACAGACAGACAGACAGACTCATGCTATTATTGTAAATGTGTCCCACTGTTTCCTTCACTTCAATTGTTGGTATTAAATTAGTTTAAAACCAAATACAAATAGCTGTAATTTTGTGTTGATTATGGCGACCCCTGTGGACAAAAGTGATATTCAATATTAAATTAAGAAGTTGTTGTAGTTGCTATAAAAGTTAAAGTTTTGAGATTAAGAGCAATGATTTCTGCACAATTGGTCAAATGCTCCGTCATATAATATAAGTACATATTGGAGTCGCATCTGGTTCAACAAAGTATAATATATAACATGTTAACACAGCATAACAATGTGAAAATTTAAAAATGCACCTCTCTATGTGGTCTGAAATGAAAACATGACTAACATGACTTATCACAGCTTCATTAGATTCCCCAACAATTAAAAAAGCTTCACAGTTTTGTTTGAATCATATTTTTAATTTTAAGGAAGCTGCATTTTATTTTCTGTGTAATTCGTATTATAAAACTTCAAATGTTTTTTATTTTCTTATTTGAAGCGTTTTATTATCTGAATTATGCTATATTCTTCACCATGATGTTTTACTATATTGTTATATTGGTCACAGTTTTTTTTCCCAACAACATATCAAAGAAGAGCTTTATGGTGCGTCATTTAGGGTTGTGTATCTTGCTCAAGGACACTTCAATATATTGCCCTGAGCAACAGCTGCAAAAATAACTTGATTTTCTACATAATAGACAATCAAGTTATTTTTGTCTGCTTGTTTGTAAAAGGATCACTCCAACCTCCACCTCTCTCTGACACCCATACAGCAGGTGGATGCATTGTAAACCCTTCTGTAAACCTCCAGTCCTTAAAGAGACAGTGCACCCATAAAATAAAATACGTATATTTTGGAACCTGGTCTCACAGGATTCCGTGAAATAGCCACGGATTCGCTTAGCTCAAAATCCGTGGAATAGCCACGGAATCACTCAAATTTCCGTGAAACTGACACGGATTTCGCTACAATGCAAGTTAATGACAGTCATATCCCGTGGCTATTCCATGGATATTTGTTCCTATTGGTTTGTTCCAAGTCACGTGACTTTCAAGGTCCCGGCGGTAAGAACAAAAAATATGGCGGACAGTTCTCTCATTTTTAGTGAAAAAAAATCAATATTTTGACTTAGTTTCTGCATAAAAATGGATTTTGATTAAATTTCTAGTACATTTCTAAATATATGTTTTATTTTCTAAATATTCACTCAGTGAATGTACATAATCACTTTGTATGTTGGAATAGCCACGGGATATGACTGCCATTAACTTGCATTGTAGCGAAATCCGTGTCAGTTTCACGGAAATTTGAGTGATTCCGTGGCTATTCCACGGATTCCTGTGAGACCATGTTGATATTTTTGCCTCTTACACGTAGTGATATTTATCAATCTACATTATTTTGGTGTGAGTTGTCGAGATATTGGCCACAGAGATGTCTGGAACATATATCCAATTGAAAACTGTACAAAAATAACTTATTTTATGTTTAAACTGATCAACTTTTGTTTTTGGAGTTCTGTTTAAATTGATGTTTTGCACAGCGTCCCAACTTTTATGGAATTAGGGTTGTATGACTTTCCCTCTGGATAAATAAAGTAAATATCCGTCTATATGGCACTTGGCTTGTGGTGCTCAAAGCGTGAAAAAAATACATTTGAAAATGTCATTGTCTCTTTCCAGAAATCATGACCCAGTTACTCAGTTATAATTCACAGACCTTACTGGGAGCAGTTTCATGTAGGAACTATCCAAGAAATAAAAAAGTTCCTTTGTGTGCAGTCTCAGTTGTGTGTGCAAGGTAAATCTGGTTAGGTCTAGGCAACAGTAAATGATGGTTTCGAAAATATTTTTCGCTTGAAGCCTAATGGACAGTCTTAGTGCATGAGAAGGTTTTTAGGAGACCAGGTCGGCTGCAAACTGGAGGTGTGAATCAGCAGAGACCCCACGATATGATTTTATCCCCATACTTTAGTCATGATATGATATATTATTGCAATTTTAAGCATTTTGCGAGACAATATATTGCGATTTAACTGTTCAACTGTATTTTATGTCCAAAATGTTTTATTAAATCAAGAATTTTTTTGTCAAAGAGAAAATTCTCAGTCTATTGATCTCACATCAGTCTTTTTATTTCTCCACAATGAGAGTTAACCTGTGGGAATCCAGAGAGCCTGTTTTCATTGAGATAGCATGACCAATTGAAAATCACTATGAAACAGTAAAAAATGTGCAGCGTTATTTCGACAACTTCCCGACACAAGATTGGCAGATTGGCAGGAATCTATATGCACACATGGTGCATATAGATTCCTTAGATCAGGGGTCTCAAACTCAAATTACCTGGGGGCCACTGGAGGCAGTATCAAAATGACCATAAAAAGACACAAAATGACCCAAAAATACACAAAATTATTAGAAAAAGACACAAAATGACCAAAAGAAAGACACAAAATTACATTACATAACATTTCCACTTCTTCTGTTAACAACAACATGGTAGATAATAAACGGTCCGATAGCAGCTGCCTTTCTTTTTGTTAACGTCGTCATAGAAACAAGTGAAGCAAAGCTCCAGCTTGTGCAATAAAGGGACCTTCCACACACAACACGGTGAAGAGACGTTCATATAAAACTCACATTAAACTTTCATATCAAGGTGGGGGCCACAAAATATCGTCACAAGGGCCGCAGTTGGCCCGCGGGCCACAAGTTTGAGATCCAGGCCTTAGATCTTCTAGTTTCATATGATACCAGACCAGTATATCCAGTATATTCCTAAAACAATACGGCCTGAAAAAAAAGCATGGAAAATACTGACGCTCGGAACGCTAAATATTAATACTTGGCGGCCATGAATCGATGTAATATTGCCACGCACAATATCGCGATACTATGCTGTATCAATATTCTCTACTACCTCTACTGCAGACCCATACAAGATGACATCAAACAAAATTTAATCTCAGCTCTGTTAACCCTCTTGAGTCCATCTATTTATTGAAAATACACATGTTTATTTACAGTAATAACTTTTTTTATGTATGATATGTAGACAAGCTGAGAAAGACAGTTGAAAGTTCAAGTGTGACATTTATGTTTCTAGACCATTTTTAAAATGTGAATTTTCTTTCTACAATGAAAACTTACTATTTTTAATTTACATGCAAATAGATGTTTTTTAGTTTTATTATTTATTATTTTTTTCTTCTGTTCCATAGACACCTGTGTCTTTTGTTTGTATTTTGCGTTCCTGGCAGCTTCATACTTTGTTTATTAAAATAAAATGAAAAATCTGACCAAGTTTGTGTGGAGAAAAAGGAGCCATGCATGTGATGTAAGGACAGACTGAAAGATGCTGAACAGAGACAGAAATTAATGCATAGGAAGTTGACAAATTTGAACCAAAATCTTCTGGACTTCATATTTCGAGAAAAAAGTTGCAAATTCACTAGATTAAAGTGGCAAATATACAAGAAAAAAAGTCGCAGATTCAAGAAATTTAAAGTGGCAAATCTGCGTGAAAAAAGTCACATATTTACAAGAAAAAAGTGAAAAAAAGCAACTTTTTTTCTTGCAGATTCACCACTTTAAATCTCATAAATCTGCACATTTTTTTCTCTTAGATTTGCAACTTTAATCTCGTAAATTGATTTCTCAAAATATTACCCCCCTCCAGGTCCATATGTTGTTGTTTTTTACACATTCTGGCAGTTTGTAATATCCTCCAATATTCTCTAGGGTTGAAATTTGGAATTTGCAAGTATTTCAATGAGTGCTCTATTAAGGGTTGCTAGGCATACCACTTCTCCTTTTCCATGTTTCCCTACTCCAGCTGCTTCAGGTTTCAACCCATTTGCTGCAGTTCCTCTTGACAGACAAGGAGCTCACTATGCTCTGCTATTGATTGGATTTTTTTTTCAAGTATAAATATCCTGTTTAATATCTGAGCAGCTTTTACTGAGGAAAACAATGAAGACTGTGATGATTAGAGCCAAAATCAATGCAAAAGAATACATTGATCGCTGCCTTGAACTATTCATGCAGCTTACTCGTTAATAAACTACCTGCAGATTAAAGCTGCCATCTCTCATTGATTTATACATATTACATTGTTGCTAGTAACAAAAGGAGGATAAATAGAAAGACAGAGAGATAGAAAGAGATACTGTAAAACATATTTCTTGACATTGAATGATGAGTCAATATCAACATAAGGTGCCTTTGAGACTTCCCTGTTTCGAAAAAAGTTCAGATTTTCCATTTAATTTCATAGTTATTGTATTGAATTAAGTAGAGGTTTTGCTGTTAGAAATGCATGTTGGTCAAGCTCCCACACTTTTTTTATTAACTATAGACAGACAATGTAGCCTGGGTATACCCAGACTGCCTTGCGCGCTCGAATTTAATTTCGAACCTCCAGGCGGTCTGGCAACTAGGAAGGAATCTTAGCCCTGTTTTAGGGATCCAATCACAGAGCGGTGAGGGACGGTGAGACGATGACGCGTACTACTCGGCACTTGGAAGCTTTCCGGATCCAACATGGCTGCTGCAGACGCGAAACTCTCTTTAGCTGTAGATGGTGTTTTAAATAGTTTAGAGCGAAAGTTGAAAGGCGAAAGGTCTCTCGGCAGCTCCGCTGTCCCCCGGCTCATAGCGAGATCACCGGTAGCGGAGCTATGTCCCCCGGCGGTGAGCGGCGGTGAGCGACGGTCTCACCGGCTCGACGCAACGAGCGGCCGAGACCGTCGCTCACCGCTGGTGATCTGGCTCCGAATCGGGGGACAGCGGAGCCCCCAGAGACCCGCAGCAGCTTGTTTATTGCCCATAAAATCAGTGGATGTGTGTGGCTGAATGACATGAGGGGGAATAAAGCGTGAAAATAAATAATCTTGCAGAAAGCGAGAACTGGAGAAGCAAAGCTATATATAGCTATATATATAACTGATCTGATTGGCTAAGAGCTACCTACAGACGCTTTGATAGACATTCTAAACGCCCAATAAACGGCTCTGGAGGATCGTAAACCACACCTCCTCTACGGAGAAATGCATTGAACGTGTCCAGACCTAATCTCCAATGAGATTTGGTCTGTTGTTAGCCAGGCTACAGACAATGTACATGCAAACAGCAAAATATGTCCACTCTGTCATGACAAGGTGGACATATTGGGCCAATTTTAGCATTTAATTTAGCATGGATGGACCCTCAGTTAGTAACATGACTCAGTTAGCAAGTTAACTGTTTACTGTTTAGAAAATATATTTCAGATATCAGAAAGGTTTTCATCTTACCTGATACTTCACTATGACAAGATGGACATGTTAAGCTTGACAACATTCAGCTACACACATATTGTGATGAAAATCACTAAATATAAGCATAAATGCTTATTTTTGCAACTAGCCACTGTTTCAGCCTCCATTAAAGAACGACAAATTGGCGGGAAAAGTGTCACTGAGAGCGTCAGAGGGTTTCTTAAAGGGGCAGTAACCCCATAATGACAGGGTGGACTGCAATTTCAGGGACACATGAAACATGTTTGAAATGATTATGAAAATAAAATATATATGATTAAAATGACTCATTTCATCAAATCACTTGTTGCGGACAATATAACCACTAATTACACACACTGTAGTAGGCGGAACAGTGTGTGGGACATGCTGCCAAAGTCACGTACATCCAATTAAAAAAACAGTATAAAATGAAGGAAAACACATTTTAGGAGACTTTTCATTGTACTGATATGTGTGTAAATGTTTGGCCATTTATAATAAGACCTCAGAGTTTCATTATTTTGCTCCATTTTAATGATAGATGTTTCATGACACCAAAGGCACTTTATAGTGATATTGACTCAGACCTGAACTTCAACAGCCATCTAAAGCTTATCACTAAATCTGCCTATTATCACCTGAAAAACATAGCTAGAATTACGGGTCTTCTGTCCAAACAAGACCTGGAAAAACTTATCCATGCATTTATTTTTAGTAGGTTGGATTACTGCAATGGCATCTTCACAGGTCTTAACAAAAAATCAATCAGGCAGCTGTAGCTGATCCAGAACGCTGCCGCCAGAGTCCCCACAAACACCAGGAAACTGGACCATATTACACCAGTCCTTAAATCACTACACTGGCTTCCTGTGAGTCAGAGGATAGATTTTAAAATCTTACTGCTGGTCTACAAAGCACTGGATGGTCTCGGACCAAATTACATGCTTGATCTGCTCCCTCTCTACGAAGCATCCAGACCCCTTAGGTCATCTGGAACTGGCTTGTTGCGTGTCCCAAAAACAAGAACTAAGCGGGGTGAGGCAGCTTTCAGTTATTCTGCTCCTCACCTGTGGAACAAACTACCTGTAGATCTGAGGTCTGCTCCTTTAAATCAGGACTGAAAACACTATTGTTTACTGCAGCATACTCTTAACTTTAACACTTATCTGCTCTACTCTACTGCCCTTACTTTTTAACTACACAATGTTTGACTTGTGCTTTTTATTATTTTATCTCTTTTTTTCTATCCTGCTGTATCTTATTTTATCCTATTTATATTTTTATTTCAATTTCCCTGTTTTAATTGACTGTTTTTACTGTTTTCAATTGTGTCTTGCTGTTTTTAATGTGTATGTAAAGCACTTTGAGTTACCTTGTGTTGAATTGTGCTATACAAATAAACTTGCCTTGCCTTGATATTGAACCTGATGTTTTTATCCACTGTAACCTCGCATTGTAGATGTCTATATGATTGTGAAGGGCATCTGCCATCCACTGAAGGATTTAAACATTTTTTTCACATTTCTCTTCCACAGCAACATGTTTCCAGCCAACCTGGTTCAAGCCACTTTTCAACAGGTAAGTAAAAGTGTTGAAAGTGAAGAAAAAAGGAAAAAAAGATGTTGAAAACACAAACAAACAAACAGCACCAACAGTTTGGAAGTGAGGGTCACGCCTCCAGTTTGTTTATTTACTGAATTTTTTCTTATTTCCTCTTCCATCAAGATATTCTTTATTGTAAATAACCTGAATGTTATCAGCTGGGGAAATAAGTTCAAAAAGAAAAAAATTCTCAAACAGAGATTGTAGAAAAACAAATTGTCGACTGCAGTAAAAGTTTGACCACTAACTGGACTTGAGACGACTTGAACGTTACTTTTTATTGCATAGTTATATCCTGTCTGGTATGTGTTGTGTTGTGTCTGTGTGCTGTCTCCTCTATTTATATCTTACCCATGTACTTGCTGTCTTTTATACTTGTATTTATTTTTATTTTTTTAGGGACTACAGATGCAAACTAGCAGCTTTGCTATAATCCGGCATATTTACAAAAGACAGAAAAATGACCAAAAAAGACACAAAAAGAGACAAAAAGACTAGAAAAAAGAGACAAAATGACCAAAAAAAGACACAACAACAGACACAAAATGACCAAATAAGACACAAGAAAAGACACAAAATGACCAAATAAGACACAAGAAAAGACACAAAATGACTAGAAAAAAGACACAAAATGACTAGAATAAAAGACACAAAATGACCAAAAAAGACACAACAACAGACAGAAAATGACCAAAAAAGACACAAAATGACTAGAAAAAAAGACAGAAAATGACCAAAAAAGACACAACAACAGACAGAAAATGACAAAAAAAGACACAAAATGACAAAAAAAGACACAAAAAGACACAGAATAGCTACAAAAAAGACACAACAACAGGCACAAAATGACCAAAAAAGACATGAAAAGGATTCAAAAATGGAAAAAAATTATCCAAGACTCCATAGAGTTAATGTGCACTGTCCCTATCCAAAAATAAAGTATTCAAAGTATTCAAAGTCATTGTCCTTTCGATCTTCAAAGTAAAATCTTAAACCCTCTGATATGATTGTTGTTACTGGTGGTTTAAGGGGCTCTGTTTTTATTTCCAGTATCGAACACAGAGAGTCCCAGAGCTCATTCCCAAGCCGACGGTGGCCCAGCTGCTGGATGAGACCACCACACGCAGAGTTTACATCTACGGCATCCAGGATGATAACGGAACAGACGTCCAGAACTTCTCCCTGGATCTCACGCCGCCACCTGACGTCATCATGAAGACGTCACCTGGGACCAGCGAAGGCATGAACGTGCTGGGGATCGTAATCTTTTCAGCCACAATGGGTGAGTGGTTGGCATGGATCCTGCACACACAACTTCACATCTATATATATATATATATATATATATATATATATATACAGTACAGGCCAAAAGTTTGGACACACCTTCTCATTCAATGCGTTTCCTTTATTTTCATGACTATTGACAATGTAAATTCATCAAAACTATTAATGAACACATGTGGAATTATGTACTTAACAAAAAAGTGTGAAATAACTGAAAACATGTCTTATATTCTAGTAAGCAAAGGGTGGTTACTTTGAGGAATCTAAAATACAAGACATGTTTTCAGTTATTTCACACTTTTTTTGTTAACTACATAATTCCGTATGTGTTCATTCATAGTTTTGATGCATTCAGTGAGAATCTACAATGTAAATAGTCATGAAAATAAAGAAAAACACATTGAATGAGAAGGTGTGTCCAAACTTTTGGCCTGTACTGTATATATATATAAACTAAGGAAATGTTCACTATAATTTTTGTTAGTTTTGTAACCACACAATACAGTTTCAGTTAGTTATCGTTTTTTTTAAAAACTCTCGTTTTTATTTTTATTTCATTTAACGAAAATGTTTCTTTAATTCTAGTTTTCGTTATTTTGTTAGTTTTCGTTAATTACAATAACCTTGGTATGGCATCCATATCTTATTCAATAATTTATCTCAGTTGTGCTCCTACAAGGGCAGAAAACAAAGAAATGACTCCATTTACTCTGTTGAATCAATCAATCAATCAATCAATCAATCAATCAATTCATGTTGTTTTTTTTCTCCCATCCAGGAATAATGTTAGGAAGAATGGGACCCAATGGAAGCGCTTTGGTCAACTTCTGCCAGAGTGTGAATGAGGCAGTTTTGAAAATTGTTGCCATTGTCATCTGGTACGTAATCTCATGGAATTTTTAATTGATCTGTGTATTTTTAATTTTATCTCTGACTGTGTATCAGTATCACTGAACTGAAACACGGCAGAGCGCTCAGTTCTGCGGCTGTACGTCAATAAGCCAATGAGCTGAGAATTAAGTCGGATAAAGCTACAGTTTGCAAACTGAAAGTTGCAATAACAATTATAAAACACACAGAAATACAAGAGGATTAATTTGAGCAAAACTAGCTTACTGTATCAAACATTGTTAGCATGAATTACTAGGTTTCATTTGATCCAAAACTTATTTAAACACAAAACACATTTAAATATTTAAGATTACTGTGAAAACTAACCTCATGTCTCTTCAGGAGCTAAAACATAAAACATCCTTGACGTTAAATTTACAGTTTAATCTCACTTGTGTTAGTTTTATGATCGACAGGAAGTCTCTTCTCGTCCTTTCAAAATAAAAGTGTCCGTTATCAAAACAGGCTTTTGCATAGTACTGTATATATATCTTTTATTTTGCCCATGTATGCATGTTTTTATACATACTGGAGAATGTATAAAAACATCAATTAATTTATTAATTGATTGTTAACATTATAGACGCTCGAGTTGGCAGGTTTCTTCCAAACGCCCAACACTAATATCTGCATATAAATGCAAAATCTGTCGACAATAGGACAAGATCCTTTAGTAGTTAGGTTAGTTTTTTTTTCCTCACCAAACTTTTCATCTTGTGCCACCTCAGATTGGCAAAAAAAAATGTTGTTCAGATATTCATGGCTGACAATAATAAAGTTTGTTAATGTTAATAATAAAGTTAATAACATGACTTCATGACATCTGAGCCCGGCAGAGAACCATTTATGGCTTCTTATCGCATGGATGTAACTCGTGGCATTCCCATGAGTCTTGTGTGTTCATTCATTCATTCATTCGTTATCTTTAGCCGCTTATCTGAACTTCACAGACACATAGAGTCATACAATCATTCACACTCTCATTCACTCCTATGGGCAATTTAGAGACACCAATTAAACGAACCTGGTCTCACAGAAATCCGTGAAATAGCCACGGCTTTCGCTTAACTCAAAATCCGTGGAATAGCCACGGCTTTCGCTTAACTCAAAATCCGTGGAATAGCCACGGAATCGCTCACATTTCCGTGAAACTGACACGGATTTCGCTACAATGCAAGTTAAAGACAGTTAATAAGTTTTCCTATTGGTTTGTTCCAAGTCACGTGACTTTCAAGGTTCCGGCGGTCAGAACAAAAAACATGGCGGACAGTTCTCTCATTTTTAGTGAAAAAATTAATATTTTGACTGTGTTTCTGCATAAAAATGGATTTTGATCACATTTCTAGCGAGAAATATATGTTTTATTTTCTAAATATTCACTCAGTGAATGTACATAATCACTTTGTGGTGAAGATCTCGCCAGAAAAATATGACTGTCATTAACTTGCATTGTAGCGAAATCCGTGTCAGTTTCACGGAAATTTGAGCGATTCCGTGGCTATTCCACAGATTTTGAGTTAAGCGAAATCCGTGGCTATTTCACGGATTTCTGTGAGACCATGTTGAATTAAACCTAAGCTGCATGTCTTTGGACTGTGGGAGGAAGCTTTCATTTTGTTTTCCTTACATTTCACACAGCATCCCAACTTTTTTGTCATTCTCTGCCTTCCCTCCGTCCCCTTACAGGTATTTCCCCTTTGGGATCGTCTTTCTGGTGGCGGGTAAGATCTTGGAGATGGACGACCCCTCGGCCATGGGGAAGAAGCTGGGTTTTTACGCCATCACGGTGGTAATGGGCTTGGTGCTGCACGGTCTGTTCATCCTTCCAGCCATGTACTTCTTCATCACCAAGAAGAGTCCCATCGTTTACATCAGAGGCATCCTGCAGGCTCTGCTCATCTCCTTGGCAACCTCCTCCAGGTAAAACTGCCAGGATTTAATTTACACGGTTGCTCATAAAGTTGGAATAAAATATTTTTACCTTTTTCCAAGAAACGATTGTGACAATATGACAAGTGTATATCTTCCTAAATCTGTATTAATCAATCTCTCCCAAACATATCACAGTAAAAATGAAGCCACAATTAACAGAAGATTGTGTCTGAAAGCAAATTTATTCCAACTTTAAGGGCGACCGTGTATATTTATTTATTTATATTCTTCATTTATAAATGAAAAGACCCTGATTTATTTTTTTCAGGACCAACTGAAGGACTCTTAAATGACTTTTCAGAAAACCATTTCCAATTATAAAATGTTTAAAAGGACACAATGTTCACCAGAACCATGTAGAATGAGTGGAGAAACATGAAAATAATAATAATAATAATAGGCTTCCATTTAATGGTAGTAAACAACTCAACCCCAAGGTCAGATTTGGACCTGCTTTTAAAATATATTGCCAGTGTAAATGGAGTGGATAATGGACTTCTCCTTCAATCAAATGGATGTTTGTGACCATTTTAACCTCAAGGTTGCCTTATTACTTTATGATTGGCCACGTGTAGTCATATACAGTCATTATTGTCACAAAAGGTAATGGGTCCTGTCCTGCTGAGGAAAATATTCAGAGGTTTTGTTCAGTGCAATGGCGAAGGTCCCTTTAAATAACTATTTGAAGTGTCGAAAGATAAGATAAGATAAGATAAGATAAGATAAGATAAGATAAGATAAGATAAGATAAGATAAGATAAGATAAGATATGGTAAGGTAAGGTAAGGTAAGGTAAGATACGATTTTATTGATCCCACAATGGGGAAATTCACTTGTCACAGCATAAACAGAAGCAAAAGCTGGGAATATACAGGTACATCTCAAAAAATTAGAATATCATGAATATCATTCAATATTTTTTGTCAATAATTTCAGAAAGTGAAACTCATCCATTATATAGTTTCATTACACATACAGTGAAATATTTCAAGCCTGTTTTTCTTGTAATTTTGATGATTCTGACTTAGAGATAATGAAAACACAAAACTCAGTTTCTCAGAAAACTAGAATATTGCTGGTGAGTGTAATGTGCTGGTCCTGGGTCAGTGGTGGTTTGGGGCCATGTCCTCTGCTGCTGTTGGTCCACTGTGTTTTCTGAAGTCCACAGTCAACATAGCAGCCATCTAGCAGGACATTTTAGAGTCTTCATGCTTCCACAAGCTCTTTGGAGATGCTGCTTTCATTTTCCAGCAGGACTTGGCACCTGCCCACACTGGCAAAGGTACCAAAAGCTGCTTCAATGACCATGGTGTTACTGGGCTGGACTGGCCAGCAAACTGGGCTGACCTCAACCCCATAGGAGTCTATGGGCTGTTGTCAAGAGGAAGGTGAGAGACACCAGATGAGCTGAAGGCTGCTATAAAAGCAACATGGTGCTGTAGGCTGATCTCCTCCATGCCACCAAGTATTAATGCACTAATTAATGATTCAAAAGGAGCCCAACCAAGTACTGATGTATAGAAATGAAGATACTTTTCCGAAGCATGACATTTGTGTTTAAAATATCCTTTTTTTATTGATCTTATGTAATATTCCAATTTTCTGAGACACTGAGTTTTGTGTTTTCATTATCTCTAAGCCAGAATCATCAAAATGACTAGAATCTACTCTTATCTGAAATGAGTGACAAACAATATTAAACTTTTTCATGATATTCAATTTTTTTTAGATGTACCTGTAAATAGTAGTAGTATAAATGAAAAATATAAATGCAGATCAAGATTATATAAAAGCTATGATGAGTAGTGTAGTGCAACATAAAGCTAATTGGAAGCTAAATAAATAAATAAAAGGATATTTTTCAAGCATTCACGTCACATAATAAATAAATAAAAGGCAAAACAATTTAACCACAATTGTATTCTTACAGCTCTTTGGCTCTTGGGCAACAGCTTTATGGATGTTATTTGGCTATTTTAATGTTATATGTGTTTTACAGCTCTGTATATTAACACTTTCCACAATCAAAACTTACCGAATTACACAAATTACATTCCTGTCACATACTTTTGCTTTTCCGCCCTAATATTTACAGCTTTCAGAATAAAGTCAAGCCAGTAATTTAAAATAAAATATATATTGTTTCAAATGTATAAATACCACTTTGAGGCAGCTTTCGAGTGCTGAGTGTGTTGGCAATAAAGAGCCCCTGCAGAGACAATTGCTAAATTGTCTTTGTTGTGTGCTTGACAATACATCTATTAATCACAAAGTAATAGCTGCAGCTGTCGGAGGCATTTCTGTTGTCTCACATTTGTAACCAAATGCAAACACACAATAGGAAATAAAGAGCCACAAGGACACACACACACACACACACACACACACACACACAGTATTTACAGGAATTAGAGATCAAAAGCCTAACTAACAATGCACAACAATAAATGCACTGAAAGTAATAATCAATACCACCTGAAATAGTAAAAAATGCTCACATGAATACAAATTATAGGCCAAGTGCACATTTCCGCACAATCTGACACCACAGAGGCTGTGAGACACAAATCATGAATGCATCATAACAGGTTAGGCTACAAGGGAAGGCCTGTTCAAGGAAAACTACAGCAATCTTGACTCAATTGACCATGTTTTTGAGTTGAAATAACTAATGGGAGGGAGACCCTCTGGAGTCACCAAAAGCTCCAAATCCAGACTTCTTCATCACATCCAGACTAGAAAACAAAGCAGCGTGGAGCCCTACTGTAAATTTACCTCTAAAGTTCTGGCTGTAAACTCCATGAGGCCAGTTTCAGTTTGATGATGATATACCAAGTAAAACTGGAGACAATCTCAAATATATTTAGTATAAAATGATAGAACTGGATGGAACCCTCTTATATGTTATATTTGCAACCTTTGTTCACATTTGCAACGTTTAAAATTCTTTGTTGAGCATGATAGTGTTTTGAAAGTAAATAAAAGATTCAAAATCACATTTTATGTTGGACAAAAGGACAAAAAAAACAACACAAAATGACCAAAAAAAGACACCAAATGACTAAAAAAAGACACAAAATGACAAAAAAAGACACAAAATGAGAAAACAAAATGACCACAAAAAACACACAGAAGAAGACACAAAATTACTAAAAAAAAAAAAGACACAAAATGACCACAAAATGACACAAAATAACTAAAAAAGACATAGCAAAAGACACAAAAATGACCAAAAACGACAAAATGGCCAAAATGCTTTCCTAAACTCACTCTAAAAACGTATTAAAACTAACTGAATTGGAAAATTCACAACGACATTAAAACAAATGAGAAATCCAAAACTATTATAACCTCGATTCCCCCTTTGTAGCCTTGCCTCAGTCAGCCTCACTGATTACACCTGAGGCAAAACAAGACACCAAACGACTGGCAGACTCATTATACAGGGAGAGCATGGGGAGGGAGGGAGGGGGGGCACGTAATTTTTTTAATTAATTTTTTTATGTTTTTATGTTTTTATTAAAGGATCCCCATTAGCTTGTGCCGTGGCAGTTGGCTAGTCTTCCTGGGGTCCACATTCCAACAAGTAATACTCAACAGTCCTACAACAACTTTAACAGTAAAAATACATTCCAAAATACATTAGAAAAGTGCAGCACAAAAGTTCATCACAAAATGCAGCAACACACGTAACACAGCGACAGGCTCAGGTTGCTATAACAAGAGAAATAAAACCCTTTTCTTTACCTTATTCTAGGTCTGAAATCTCAGTATAGTGCAGCAACAGGTCCTCCCTGTGTCTCGCCCCCACCAGGTGGTGAGGAACTTAGGTGTGATGATTGATGACCAACTCACCTTTTCCAGGCTGTCGCCTCAGTTGCCCAGTCATGCTGCTTTGCACTTTACAACATCAGAAAAATCACAACTTACCTAACTCAACATGCCACTCAATTTGACACAAACTGACGGGCCGCCAGCCTGCACAATAAAACCACTTCAGATGATGCAGAACCCGGTCCTTTGGTTAGCCGCTACAAAAGTACCTGAATGGGAACAGAGAACAGAGAACTAACTAGTGGACGGAGCCAAAACACTCAGCCGCTTTCCAAAAAGTACAGAGTGGAAACACGCCTATTATAACCCCCTGTGGTTAACCCTTAATAGGGCACCCATTGAAATAATTGCAAATTCCAAATTTCAACTCTGGAGAATATTGGAGGATATTACATACTGCCAGAATGTGTAAATTTGAGAAATAAATTGTGAGAAAAAAAAATGTGCAGATTTATGAGATAAGTAAATAAAAAAATTAAAATATTTTGAGAAAAAAGTTGCAAATTTACTAGATTAAAGTGGCAAATCTACAAGGAAAAAAGTTGCAGATTTAAGAGATTTAAAGTGGTGAATCTGCGAGAAAAAGTTGTTTTTTCCCCACTTTTTTCTCGTAAATCTGTGACTTTTTTTTCTTGTCGATTTGCCACTTTAATCTAGTAAATATGCAACTTTTTATTTTTATTTTGGATATCCGCTGTAGTTACCAAATACGGTTCTTTGCCCTATTAAGGGTTAAGTATTCTGGTCATGTGTCTCTAAGAACAGGATCTAATTCCTTTGCTCGAGATGCTTAATGCTTTAAAGTATTAAGAATATAATATTATTTTCCACAATCACTATTGGGACAGAAAAAGACAGATTGTTACACAGGAACACCAGCTCTCTCTCTCTTCTTGTCTGCTCTTCAATATGCAGGAGCTCTTCGACAGAATACAGATTCAGAGACCTCGTCCACATTGTTGATATGAGCCATGAAATTGAAAATCTTTCGAGATAAAAAAATATGATCTCTGTACCCAAACACAACAACCAATCTCCATTTTTGAATTCACTCCAGTCATGTTTCCACGGTCACCTCTGAGGAGATCTTCCCTGTAGGGTCTTTTCCATGAAGTTGTCAGGGTCTTAGGCACCAGTACACATGATTATTATTAATACATTATTGTAATTCTCTGCTGCAGCTCTGCCACGCTGCCTATCACCTTCAAGTGCCTCCTTGAGAACAACCACATCGACAGACGCATCATCCGCTTCGTGTTGCCTGTCGGAGCCACCATCAACATGGACGGCACCGCGCTGTACGAGGCCGTGGCAGCCATCTTCATCGCCCAAGTGAATAATTACGAGCTCGATTTTGGACAGATCATCACAATCAGGTGAGGCAAGATATATTTAGAATCACTAAATCGTGATTTGAATCTAGAAAATGTGATCCCTGGAGGGAAATGTGCTTTGTTTTGCTACAGTTACTTACCAACCAAGAATAATATGTGTGTGTGTGTGTGTGTGTGTGTGTGTACATACACACACATATATATATATATATATATATATATATATATATATATACAGTACAGGCCAAAAGTTTGGACACACCTTCTCATTCAATGCGTTTCCTTTATTTTCATGACTATTTACATTGTAAATTCATCAAAACTATTAATGAACACATGTGGAATTATGTACTTAACAAAAAAGTGTGAAATAACTGAAAACATGTCTTATATTCTAGTAAGCAAAGGGTGGCTACTTTGAGGAATCTAAAATACAAGACATGTTTTCAGTTATTTCACACTTTTTTTGTTAAGTTCATAATTCCTTATGTGTTCATTCATAGTTTTGATGCCTTCAGTGAGAATCTACAATGTAAATAGTCATGAAAATAAAGAAAAACGCATTGAATGAGATGGGTGTGTCCAAACTTTTGGCCTGTACTGTATATATATATAATATATTTTCTACTATATATATATATATATATATATATATATATATATATATAGTAGAAAATAGCAAATCATACGAAATAGCAAAATATATATTATTGTACAAGTAAGCAGGTGACAATAAATTATAATAAAAGAAGGTGTGAGGAACACAACAACGTGTACAAACATAAAGTTAACATAATATAACAGAAACAGAAAGTTAAAAAGTGACTTGGTGGCACATTTAATAAATAATGATACATTTCAGTTGGTGAGTGAGAACAGAAAAATAAAAGATACAAAAGATACATTATAAAATCCTCCAGGTTCCTTTATCAAATATTTGACAGCAACCGATAAAAGCCTTTTCTTAAATTTATTTAATTTTTAAAAATGTAGTGGTGCAGAAAGCAAAGGACTGTCCCTTTGTGTTGTCTAATGGGTCAAAAATGACCCGCCGCTATGTTTAACAGTAGAGGAAACCCCCTTAAAGATCTCTTTTCAACTTGAAATTCAATGACTTTTCCTAGAATTACCCCAACATGAGAAAAAGTAAAACATTGCCTTTGTTAATATTTACATGAAAGCTTTTCAACAACAGGGTACAAATCACAAACAAGTTGTTTTTGGCCCACCAGCTATAAAATCATTCCATACCAGAAAAAAACTGAAAAACCAAGCATGCACACACATACACATGCATGCTTGCTAAAAAAATATGTTGACGCCTATGCAGAACCTTTAGCAACAGAAATAATTGCTAACCGCTACTTTAGTAGAACAGTAAACCAATTATGACAGGTGTGCTGTAATAAAAACTAGTGGATTCCACTGATTTAATTCAGTTTTTCTGCACTGTACAAGTTTGTGATGAATGACAGGTTGTTTTTTTCATGCAAGATAGATTTGGGTTTTTAAATTTTTGATTTTGATTCATACAACTGGTGTATACACAAAAGTTAAGACAACACAAGGGTTAAAGAGGCCCTCCAACACATACTGTAGCTGATGGTATCGTTAGCGTTAGCAAGCCTAATAAACACTGTAAATAAACACTGTAAAAACATTGTTATAAAAGATTTATTCCCTTTCTGTGGCACTAAACACAACATGAGCCCAATGATAACTGTGAAAGTTTAACAAGATATTTCAGTCTGACAAACAGTTGCATTAAATGTAACAAACTGCAGGACTTCAGCTCCAAAAAAACAAAATGTAGAAACAACTGGCCATCTTACTCGGTAGTGAAGAAATATTTGAAATATTTAAAGGAAGATGAGAGCTGAAAGTCATTTAGTTGTGGTTTTAGATCCCATTTAGCTCTTTTCACTGTGTCTAGCTTTTATGCTAAGCTAACGCTAACAGCTGCTTCCTGTGACTTCATATCAATTGCACTGATATGGGAGTATGGTATCAATCTACTCAGCTGACTTTCAGCAAGCACATTTAAAAATAATTTCCCTAACATGAGTCACATTAACAACTCTTTGGACAGATTCTTGTCCCAACTGCAATTTTGCAAACCGCGGGAGAAGAAAAACTCCTAAAGTGTAAAAATATAAGAATATGATTTTATCTGGGTCAAAAAACGATGCAGGCATACTTGTGGTGTTTCAAGTTCAACATGTGAATTAATCTAACGTCACACATTTAGTTTAATTCAGAATTAATAAAAAATATTATGGGATTTACTAGATACACATATATGTAAATGTCACACAGATTACGCCTCATATGAGCTTCTTAGTCTGATCTGATTTCTGCTAAATCAGTCTGGAAGCCCCGGGGACACAGACAGACTGACAGAAACAAAAACACCAGCAGTCCCCTTCGCACCACCACCACCACCACCACCACCCCATAACATTTAACCACAGGTTAAAAAAAAAAAGAAAGAAAGGAAAAAAAAGCCGACCAAAGAAAATGGCCCGTCCCTCCTCTAATTTCCTGACATGTCGTAGTGTAATAACATTAAGCAGACCTCTCCTCATGGCTGCAGTCTGTGCCCGTTCCCTCATAATCTCTTTGGCGGTAAAACCCATATGACCTGTATTACTCATCTCCCTTGTCACGCCAGAATTATAATAATTTTTCCCTCTCTGCGTCCTGTTCCCGTGCCGTTTGGCTGTCGACCACGGAGTGCTCCATCTGCATGCCAACTCAAACCCTCCCCCAACCCTGCAGAGGGACAGTTTGGTCCAGGTCTCTGACTGAACATGCACTCAATCTTTCTCCCTACAAAACCAGCAGTGGTGGAAAAAGTATTCAGATGCCTTACTTTTTTTTTTTTTAACAATATTTTTATTAGTTTTCAAGTTTTACAATAAAATTCGAACAAACAAAAGTAAATGATAACATACATAAAGAATGCAGAGCAGAACCCAAACCTTCATACAAACACACACACACACACACACACACACACACACTCACACCAGGTAGATTTGCACGAAATTATATATGTATAAATACACGCGCACATACATACACATGCATGCATTGCACACGTATGCATATTTAAACAACATGTGCATACATATATTCTTATAAACACACCCATATACATACTTATACATACACATTAACATATACACATAATAATGATAAAGATAATTTAAATTTCATGACCCTATTTTCCAGATGCTATAATGTTCACATATGGTTCCCACAATTGTACAAATTCCTTCAGCTTTCTTTTGGTAATGTAAGTCAGTCAGATGCACTCAGATAGTTCTTTTTTCCACTGTTTTATAGAAGGAGCCTCCATGCTCTTCCAATTCAAGGCAATAGCTCTCCTGGAATGCAAAAGTCCGAAGTCCAACACTTTTGTCTGTTTCTTTGTATGTTTAAAGTCCTTGGGATAAATTCCCAGTATACAAAGTTTTGCACAGAAGGGAATCCTGACTCTAAACACCTCGGACATACAATTGATAACCTCATTCCGGAATCTTCAGATGCCTTACTTAAGTAAAAGTACTAATACCACACTGTGAAATTACTCCACTACAAGTAAAAGTCCTGCATTCAAAACTTACTGAAGTAAAAGTACACTGAAAAAAATTGGAGTGACATTTACTTAAAAAAAGCTAGGCAAGTTTTTCCACACAGAAAGTGTTTGTAATCTTTACTCGGGCTGTTTCTAAGTAATAGTATCAAAATGTACTTAAAGTATCAAAAGTAAAAGTACTCATTATGCAGAATGGACCCACTCAGATTGTTTTATATATTCTAAATATATTATTGGGTTATTTGTATTGATGTATTTATGTAAGGAGCATTTTAATCCCCTTAAGATAGGGCTCATTTTAACTACTTAATATACTGTCATGAAATAACCTTAATCATAATAATAATAATAATAATAATAATAATAATAATAATAATGATAATAATAATCTTATCACTTTATATTTATCATGATTTTCATGTCAAAAGTAACAAAAGCTGTCAGCTAAATGTAGTGGAGTAAAAAGTACAAAACATTTTCTTAAAATGTAGTGAAGTAGAAGTATAAAGTTACATAAAATGGAAATACTCAAGTAAAGTACACATACCTCAGAATTTTACCTAAGTACAGTACTTGAGTAAATGTACTTAGTTATAGCGTACCGGTGGAAGAACTATTTAAATACCTTATTTAATTAATAGTCGTAATACTACAATGTAAAATTACTGACTGTCATTTTTCTCATCAGGAAGTAAAAGTACGGCAGTATTATATAAATGTACTTGTTATTGTTTATCTGGTGTGGGTCAGCTCACATACTCAAAATATTTGTTGAGAAAATGCTTTGGCAAAAAAAAAAAAGAAACATGAAAAATAATAGTATAACTCCATGCAATTATAGGCCATTTCTTCTGTAATCAAAGCTGATTGTCACAGCTGTGCAGTGTCCACGGGGCTGCAAAAAGAAGAGAGAAAAAGTGTAATAAATTGATTGAACACTTTTCTAACACAAGCAACAAATGCTTCAATCAGCAACGTCTCACTTTGGTTTTAATGGCAATTATTGTTACTATTATTTAGCAATAACATTAGCAACCAAGCCAGCCAGTCAACCGCCTTATATCATATACATTTCATTGAAATACATGTGTCGGTATAGAGTTGTGTGATTATTAATTAAACTCATACATTTAATAAATGCATAAAAAAGGCATATTTTTCTTGCTATATCCCACTTTTTAACCGTCAATAGGGTTGATTATTTTAATGTACTGCAGACTAATTACCTTTCACATTTATTTCTTGCAACAAAGAAGAAAACAACTTATACAAACAAAATAACCAGTGCTGGTGAAGTGTAATTACTGGCCACTGTAATTGCATTGTTGCCGGGTAGGCTAGCGACAGTTATGACAGTCATCAAATGTCACAGTCGAAATAATAATGATAATAATAATGATGACTGATAGGACTTCTATAGCACGTCTTCTATAGATGCTTAATTAGCCTTTTGTTTACATATCTGTGTGAAATTATGGTCTGCTTGTTTAAGAAATCATGGAGGAATTCAGGTGGTAAATTTGTTTCCATAGAAAAAGAAAGCTCGACCAATGGGGTGACAGCACCTTTGATGAGGACTTGATCCTGTGTACATTATGAAATATATATATGTTCTTTGTTCTTTTGTCTGTTCTCGCAGCATCACTGCCACTGCAGCCAGTATTGGTGCAGCAGGAATCCCACAGGCTGGACTTGTAACCATGGTGATCGTGCTGACTTCTGTGGGCCTGCCCACCGATGATATCACACTTATAATTGCTGTTGATTGGGCTCTGTAAGTACCAGTTCTTCTTCTTTCCATCAATATAAGCAAATTCATCTCCAGCTTCTTATCTGGAGTTTATATACACCAGATGGTCACTTTATTTGGTCTACTTGTATAATATAATGTGATCCAATAGAACATCTCCATCCATACACTGTAAAAAATGCTAAAAAATGCTAAACCATCACAGTAAAAGACCGTAAAATAATTCAGTTTTAGTAACAATGAAACACCGTAAATGTATATACCAGCCAACACAGTATTTTTTACAGTTAAAAAAAAAATATATATATATATATTATTTCACTATAAAATACACTGGCACTGTGTTTGTTACAAAAATATACTGTAATATACAAGCCATCACTGTCATTTTTGCCTTTATTTTTTTTTTACTTTACGGTAAAATATGGAATAAAATGGCAATCTTAAACAGGAAATCAACAGTGCTAATATCATTTTACCGTAATATTAGAAAAAGTTGCATCGTATTTATTACGGTAAAGTTCTGGCAACCACAGCTGCCAGTTTTTTACCGTAAAAACAACAGGATTTTTTTACAGTGTAGATTCTGCCTTTACAATAATTATAATGTTCAGTTTTGATTGGTACTCCATCAATATAAGCCACTTCATCTCCAGCTTCTTATCTGGAGTTTATATACACCAGATGGTCACTTTATTTGGTCTACTTGTATAATATAATGTGATTCAATAGAACATCTCCATCCACACACTGTAAAAAATGCTAAAAAAAAATGCTAGACCATCACAGTAAAAGGACTGTGAAATGATAAATGGGGTAATTCAGTTTCAGTAACAATGAAACACATTGAATGTATATATCAGCCAAAACAGTGTTTTTTAAAGTTTTAAAAAAATATATACATTATTCCACTATAAAATGCACTGGCACAAAAACATACTGTAATATACAAGCCATCACTGTAATTTTTGCATTTATTTTTTTACTTTATGGAAAAATATGGAATAAAATGGCAATCTTAAATGGAAATCAACAGTGCTAATATCATTTTACCGTAATATTAGAAAAAGGTGCACCCTATTTATTACGGTAAAGTTCTGGCAACCACAGCTGCCAGTTTTTTACCGTAAAAACAACAGATTTTTTTACAGTGTAGATTCTGTCTTTCCAATAAAAACAATGTTCAGTTTTGATTGGTACTGTCAGAGATTTATTAATGTAACTATATCTTTATTATACAGTTTGCAGTAGTTGTGAACTGGACTGCATTATATTTAGAGGTGTTTCTAATATTCTGGCCACCCAATTAACATATAAGTGAGTGCCAGAATATTAGGAACACCTGTCAATATAATATAATATAATATAATATAATATAATATAATATAAAATGCACTCCAGTACACCACCACAACCCACTGTGACCTCAATAATAATATATTTCTACTTGTTTATATTGTAAATGGTTAATACTTTATTATATTTTGTACTTGTTTATTTGCTAATACCTTTCTTATATTTCTAGTTTATACTGCTGTTTACTATTTATTGTTTGTTGCTATCCACTTTGCTGCTGTAATTCTGGAAATCTCCCTGTTGTGGGACTAATAAAGGAAATCTTAATCATAACAAACATGACAGAGCTTGATAACAGAGCTTTTGGGTTGTATTACATTACATTGTACTAGTGTACCTAATAAAGTGGCCGACCAATGCATACTGTAGATTAGGGTTGTCACGATACTAAAATTTTCAACTCAATACCGATACTCAGGAAAATATTTGATACTCGATACCATTTTCGACACCACAAGGATAAAAACAAAGACCCCAAAATTTAACAGGAATATTTTTATTAACAAGAAAAATGCAACATGTAAAAATGAACAGAACCACAGGTTAAATATTTATAATAAAAAACAGTTGTGCAAAAAGAAACTGCAACTATGATAACAAGCTTCAGGTCTGAGGTAGTGCAAAAAATAAATAAATACAATAAACAATAACAATTAGAACAATGTTTTGAGGTTGTACGCTGTGCACAATATTAGGCAAGATTGATAAAAAAAATAACAATAACTTAACTTAAGTGTTCATTCCTTGGCTAGGTATCGATACTTTTGAAAATGAGTATTGTATCCGGATACAACGTTTTGGTATCGATACTTTTTTGAGTATCGATACTTTTGACAACCCTACTGTAGATGCAACCAATGAAATATCGTACTGCAGTGCACATGTGCCATACTTGTATTTGGAATATTATAAGCCTCTATATTGCATAAAGCTGAACAACTCAGTGAACCAAATGACTCTATAAACAAAAATGTGTTATTAGATGATAAACTATTTCCCCAAGCTTCATTAATAACTGTGGATTTATCATTTTTTTCATGTAGGGATCGATTCAGGACCATGGTCAACGTGATGGGCGACGCCCTGGCAACGGGCATTATGGCTCATATCTGCAGGAAAGATTTTGTCAAAGAAGGGGAGCAGGTGAGAGCTTCTTTATGTTGAAAACTGAATTTTAAGCGTGCAGTTCTTCATGGTATGCTGAAGGTCATTTCCATCCAGTGAATAGACTGTGTTTGGGTGTTGTTCAGCCTCTGCCTCCGCCTGAACTCACCAGGGACAGTTCTTCTTTTTCTTATTTTCTCTGGTCTCTGTACATGTCTGAGACACATTAATATATAATAAGTCTCTAATTGCATCTTTCTATTTGCTTTGTATGCAATGGCCGAGCCTCTAAAACGTGCTGTCTGAACACAGTCAGACCAGCAGCAGCTTCCAGGGCTGAAAAATAACGCCAATGCAGAAGTGCCACAAACTGCAGTTACTGGAACGACCACTTGAGGCTTGCTCCAACAGCGAGTCAATCCCCATAGACTCCTATGTTATAATGCCCAACTTTACAGTAGAAATAAACACGTTTACAGCTCACAGATTTGGTCTCAATCGCTAAAAGATATATAAACAGTACTGTGCAAAAGCTTGTTTTGATAACAGACGCTTTTATTTTGAAAGGAGGAAAAGAGACGTCCTGTCGATCGTGAAACTAAATCAACTGAGATTAAACTGTAAAGATAACATCAAGGAGTTCAATGTTTTATGTTTTAGCCCACGAAGATTCATGAGATTTGTTTTCACAGTAATCTTAAATATTTAAATGTGTTTTGTGTTTAAATAAGTTTGAGATCAAATCAAATCTAATAATTCATGCTAGCAAGGTTTGATACAGTAAGCTAGTTTTACTCAAATGAATACTCTTGTATTTCTGTGTGTTTTATAATTGTTATTGCAACTTTCAGTTTGTAAACTGTAGCTTTATCCAACTTAATTGAGAAAAAAGAACTGAATGCTCGGCCGTGTTTCAGTTCAGTGATACTGATACACAGCCAGAGATAAAATAAGGAAAAAAAATACACAGATCAATTAAAAATTCAACATAATTGACCAAATTCTTAACAACCGTTTCTTAACCGTTAATCAATCATCAATTTATTATTCCCATCCCTAATAGCTTCCCTGTTTTAAATAACTTTACAGCTGCTGTTACATACCAGCACAAGTTGTTTTAGCAATAAGGCTTCATTCAGCCCGCCTCCACACACCCCACACTGCAATTATTTTCATTAGCCGCCAGGAGTTAGATGGAGTCAGACACCGCCCACTTTGAGCTTCACTATTATAAACTCTATGGTTTTCCTCGAGCCCAGTTGTTATGCTAAGCAATCAACTCCCAACGGAGAGCTGGCGGGGCCTATATGCGTCATGTGCTTTTGAAAAATACATACAGTACTTTCATAATGATCATGACACATTTCAAATCTGTAAACAAATTATATGTTGTTAAACTATGACATATTAAGAAGTATTTTTTTTTTAAAAAGTTTTTCCAAGAAATGTTCTAGTGAAGAGGTTCATATACAGCACCAGACCATATTTGTTATGTAAAGATATAGAGGAGGAATGGCTTCCTGAGCAGAGAATCCACACGTTTCATTATGAGACAGGTTTTTAATGCATGGAGCCAAACAATGCTCAGACTCTGAGACATTGTGTGGAAACTGCTGATGCTGGACTTGACACTCAAATGAAAAGGGAGACTCCAGATGTTTAAAGTTGGAAGTTGCTTTCATAAAATGACTCGCAAGGAGAAGTGACATTAACAATCAACTTTGCAGTGTCAAGGCCATTTCTGCCAGAACCTTCCCTCAGCCATGGTATTGATGTTTTAACATTATGCTAATGTTAGGGGGCAAGTTCGTCACCAGTATTACCAGATATGCATACTCTGGATTAATCCTTAAATATGCATGAATCAAGAAGCACCTATCTGTCTGCAGAGAGCACAGATAGAAAGAGACGAATGCAGCAGATCGAGCAGCTGTTATTGTGGCTCAGTTGGTAGAGCGGTCACCCACCGATCGGATGTCTGTGGTTCGGCAGCCTACATCTCAAAGTATCCTTTGGGCAAGATACTGAACCAAAGTGCTTCCAACCTTCCTTCATCTGTGTGTGAATCAATTCCCGATGGTGGCAGGTGGCACCGTTTAGGGCAGCAGTAAGGATGTGTGTTTGAATGGGTTAATGGTAGAGCGAGAAGACTAGAAAAGCAGCGTTGGAAGAAGTATTCAGACCCTTTACTGGAGTAAAAGTACTAATACCACACTGTGAAATTACTCCACTACAAGTAAAAGTCCTGCATTCAAAACTTACTGAAGTAAAAGTACAAAAGTATCAGCATCAAAATGCACTTAAAGTATCAAAAGTAAAAGTACTCGTTATGCAGAATGAACCCACTCAGATTGTTTTATATGTTCTAAATATACCTCCCTAACCCCCCTGCACAGCTCCCTGAGCCCAGTAATGTGCTGCCCACTGCTCCTTGCATGGTGTGTTCACTTGTGTGTAAAAAAGGATGGGTTAAATGCAGAGGTTGAATTTCCCCATTGTGGGATTAATAAAGTAATCTTCTTCTTCTTCTTGCCCCCAATGATTCCTCGCGAAAATATATTAAGGACAAATGAAAATAACCTGTCAGTCCTGGCAGGGCTGGCTCTAGTCCATTTGGTGCCCTAGGCGAAATCCATTGGTGTTGAACAGCTCTGCTTGTTGTTTCATGGAGGGGGAACTCCTGTTTTTGTTTGACCTCTGTGACAGCGATCTGACCGTCTAAAGGGTGGCAAGGCAATGACCACACTGCACATGACTCAGCACCACAAGTGAGAAAATGTCATTGTTTATCTGTTTCATTATTTTGTTAATATTTATTATTTTCAAGACAGAACACGAAGGGAGGGCGACAATGGGCATCAAAAATCATTATTGTTTTTTTAGGGTTAGGGTTTTTTCTCCCTCGAGGGTGACTGGCGGCGCCCCTCCAGCAGATGGCGCTCTAGACGACCGCCTATGTCGCCTATGCCTAAAGCCGGCCCTGAGTCCTGGGATTCAAACCGGTTACAAGCCTGATTCCTAACCTCTAGGCCACAGACACGAATAAACTTTTCATGTGAAATTGTGCAAATTCATGTGCAAATTCCCAATAAGCATGCTTGTGGTTCCTCCCCCAGGTGCCTCTGATCTGTGAAACGAAGCCCATGATTAGCATCCAGCAGATGATGACCTACCAGAACCAGAAGAACGGCTGCTACCAGCCGCCTCCGCCGGGCAGCAAGCAGGGCCACCTCTCCCCGGACGTGGCCCGCCTGATGCAGCTGGAGGAGGGCATCCGGCCGCTGGAGAAGAAGAAGCACGCCCACTCGTCTCACCACAAGAGAGAGCACAGGGACAAGGACCACTGCTCCATTGACATGAACGGGCTGGAGACTAACGTATAAAAGCTCGGCCGCCCTGCCGACAGCTACTGGCACGTCCACAGCTGCAGGACCGACAGGAGAGGAAGACAAATAAAAGATTGAGGTGACTGAGTTCACTCGCTTTTCCTCACCGGTAAAGAAAAAAGCAGCGCAGGGTGGATGAATGAAGAAGACCCTGAAATAAAGACAATCTCTCTTTTTCTACATAACCTAAATAACGACCCACATTTGATTGTGTATGTTTGTGTGTGTACATATTTATCACAGATGTATTATTTGGTAAAAAAGAAGAAAAAAAAAGCAGTGACAGCGTGCTGCTCTATAGCTGACGGACGTTTCAAACCGGAGAGCTGATCCTGTTCGATATTTCATGAATTTCCCCCCTGCAGCTCCGTGACTCAGCCCATCTCAAAGCAGCGGAAATGGAGGACACAGTAGCTGATATCAGATATAATTAAAGGAACCTATCCCTCTGTGGACTGTGGAAAAAACAGAAAACATGCACTCATATCTCCTTTTATTCATTTTGATCTGGTTTGGTATGTTTTTAGCGTAATATTGGTTGGGGTTTTTGTATATTCCTTCTTTTTTTTTGTCATTCTGCTAATGAAACTGATAATGTTGCCTGTTTGAAAGCGTTCTTCCAATAAATTCACTGACTCAATAACGCGCACAACAATCACACAACAAGAGTGGGACAATAGGAAGACAGTTCATCACCTTTACTTCAACACACATATGCAGCAGGTTGGTTCACATTCAGGAAAAAAAAAAAAAAAAAAAAAGTCAGATTTCGGGCTATAAAAAGGGGATTATTTCCGGTTTCCTACATTTTCTCAGCCACACCTTTCCCTACACTGCCCTACAAAGCAAAAAGGCAGTAACTGCATTTTTGGTCAAAAATGAGTTATTATCATTTTCATGACATTCAAGGCATCCTTTGTTATGTGACAAAACATCTTATCTCAGATGTGTGTTGTTTTGGAGAAAAATGGTAGTCGTTTGTACAGTAACTGCAAAAGCCTTGCAGCCGCTTCAGCACCAGAACAGCTTCCGGGTGGAAAATATTGACCTAAAATGGTCAAATTAGTTTGGGTTTGGTATATCCATGTTCAGGAAAACAAATGGTTCCAATTATTTCAAATACAATGTATCTAACACACCCAGAGCCCAAGTTGTGGCAAAATAGTTTTTGGAGAATCTATACTGCCTTTTTTCTTGGTATGGTGCCACGTTTTTGGTAAGTAATACAAAGCAAGAATACAGTAACTGCAAAATAAAATACAAAATAAAATATGAGCATTGATATGTACAAAGAATAAGCTAATATAAAGTAACAAAACAGCCACATGTCCAATAATATACCTACAACTACTTAGGCTGGATTACAGGATAACTTTAACCCGTAAGAACCCAGACCCAGTTATCCTTAAAGGATGTGTTCTATAAGTGGATCACATAGAACACATTTCTGATGTTTAAAAAAAAAAATACAACCCCTAAATGTCAAAGATCTGTGATGTGACAGAACGTTACATTGGGCATTCATGGTATTTATGTTTATGATATTTCTTATTTTAAAATAAAATAAAAATTAGACACATTTCCTGCTTACAGAGACACAAATTTGCCTTTTTCTTTTGCATCTCCATAACATATATTAAAATTTTTACTTTAATTTGTTCAGGAAATATGGTCAGAACAAGTTAAATGCAATACAGGACACCCTATTAACGGATTAGAATTGTTAAATGGGTTAAAAACTTAGCCTCATAACAAAAAATAAGCTTTTTGAAATTAGCTACTTTTTCACATTTCTGTTTCCAGTCACAGCCACATTTTGGAGAAGTCACTTCTTGTCAGAGTCACATGACCACCACACCAGGGTGTTGAGTATACGTCTTTTTAATGCAACATGATCTCACAGAAATCTGTGAAATAGCCATGGATTCGCTCAAATTTCCGTGAAACTGACACGGATTTCGCTACAATGCAAGTTAATGACAGTCATATCCCGTGGCTATTCCAACATACAAAGTGATTATGTACATTCACTGAGTGAATATTTTGAAAATAAAACATATATTTCTCGCTAGAAGTGTGATCAAAATCCATTTTTATGCAGAAACTAAGTCAAAATATTGATTTTTCACAAAAAATGAGAGAACTGTCCGCCATGTTTTTTGTTCTGACCGCTGGGACCTTGAAAGTCACGTGACTTGGAACAAACCAATGGCCATTAAACGAACCTGGTCTCACAGAAATCCGTGAAATAGCCACGGATTTCGCTTAACTCAAAATCTGTGGAATAGCCACGGAATCGCTCAAATTTCCGTGAAACTGACACGGATTTCGCTACAATGCAAGTTAAAGACAGTTAATAAGTTTTCCTATTGGTTTGTTCCAAGTCATGTGACTTTCAAGGTTCCGGCGGTCAGAACAAAAAACATGGCGGACAGTTCTCTCATTTTTAGTGAAAAAATTAATATTTTGACTTTGTTTCTGCATAAAAATGGATTTTGATCACATTTCTAGCGAGAAATATATGTTTTATTTTCTAAATATTCACTCAGAGAATGTACATAATCACTTTGTGGTGAAGATCTCGCCAGAAAAATATGACTGTCATTAACTTGCATTGTAGCAAAATCCGTGTCAGTTTCACGGAAATTTGAGCGATTCCGTGGCTATTCCACGGATTTTGAGTTAAGCGAAATCCGTGGCTATTTCACAGATTTCTGTGGGACCAGGTTGTTTTAATGAGTTAATGTGAAGCATAAAGCTGAATATGGGAGATTCTAGAACATTTAAAGTGTTTGTTACACCCGTGTCACCATGGGTTCTTTTGTGTTAAAGTCATTTTTCTCAGTTCTGCACTCTGCGTAGTTACTGCCTTTTTGCTTTGTAGGGCAGTACACTTCTCTGCCTTGTTGTCCTGAGTTGAAGTGGGTACTCTGCCTCATACCTGCAGTACTGTACGGTTATCGCCAGAATCGAGACAAAAACACGACGAGGTCACGATGAAAGCCCTTGTGTTGGAGTCATGTCAAATTGTCTTTGCACCCCCCCATTGTATTTCCTCTTTGCCTTAAACGACCAAAGGAGAAGCATGCGGGACCAGTGCGTTAACTGACAGACACCGAAAAAAAACGAAGTCGACAATCACAAGTCATTCTCAGAACTTTGTCCATATGTATGTGATATATGCTGTACATGTATGTATTTCAAAAGTTTTAAAACAAAAAAAATGTAGATTTTACAACCATGTCAGTATGTTTCAAGAGCTGCCATTCTGTATTTGTAAAAAGGAACATGTCACTGTAGTGCAAAATTTATAAAAATGTATCAACACGAAGAAATGAAAAATATATAAAAAATGTACAAATAGTATACTATTTGAGTTATTTTTTTTAAGGGTCGTCCGAATTTGAAGTTTTAAGTTAGAAGCAAGGTTATTATAGTAAACGAAAAACTAACGAAATAACGAAAACTAGAATTGAAAAACATTTTCGTTAACTGAAATAAAAAATAAAAACGAGAGTTTTTTTAAAAACTAACTGAAACTGTATTTTGTGGTTACAAAACTAACTAAAACTAACTAAAATTATAGTGAAAATGTCCTTAGTTTTCGTCTTTGTCAACTTTTTTCATACGTAAACATTTTTGGTTGATATGAAATCTATTTCATCTCTCTGGTTTTATGACTTAATAAACTTATTGGGGCTGAGATGGATCAGACAAAGGAAATAAAGGCAACATTTATTGTGACCTTATTGAATCTGGCAACCAACAAATACCCCATTACAAAAAACTAAAACTAATAAAAACTAAACTAAAACTAAGCATTTGCCAAAAAATAAAAAGTTATTAAAACTAGCAAACTCACTCTCAAAGTGAATTCAAACTAACTGAATTTGAAAACAAAAATTGACAACGAAATTAAAACTAAAACTAATGAAAAATCCAAAACTATTATAACCTTGGTTAGAAGAACTGCAGGCAGAGGAGTAAATATTAACGGTGCAGCTGCACCGGGGCCCAGACGGGGCCCAGACGGGGCCAGGGGCCCGTGAAGGATGAAGGAAAAAGCACCTGTTCAGAATTGCCATAGGCAAGGATTAGGGCCAGGTAGGAGAAAAAATAATGAGAGGAGGAATTTTTTCATTACGCAGTTTGGAAAAAAAGTCAAAATGACAAGTATAAAGTTAACTTTTTGTGTTCAGTAAAGTTGTAAAGATATTCACAGATTCCTGTCAACAAGTCATCAGAGGAACATTGTTTTAGAGAAACGTCGTCTATTCAAACAGTTAGATAGACTGCAAGCTACAACCTGATTTTAATTTATGTCACAAAATGAGAAATAACCACAATATTTAAGGGTAAAGTAGAACTTAAATCCCCTACACATAAATGAGCTGTTCTTGGTAGTAGGCTACCATAAGTATTGTTTTGGGGAAGATCTGCTTTTATGTCATTTATGGTAAATTTTTAGACATACAGTCATGGAAAAAAATTATTAGATATTAGATTATTAGGTGGTTGTACATGTTGGTCCCATTTCTCAGGAACACACATACAAAAATCATTAGACCACACTTGATTTCTTCAATTTGTTGTTCATTTTAATGCCTGGTACAGCTAAAGGTACATTTGTTTGGACACAGATAATGATAACAACAAAAATAGCTCATAAGAGTTTAATTTAAGAGCTGATATCTAGACATTTTCCATGTTTTTTCTTGATAATAACCAAAATCATTATCAAGAAAACCATGGAAAATGTCCTATCACCATGATGTTATGCTACTGACTGCAGGGGCAGTAAAGGTTCAAGTGTTTGAGGTTTTAAGCACAAAAACTGTGTTCATACTTTATTTTAAATTCTGACAGTGCTGCTTCTCGTAAAGGGACATACATTTAAGCAGCTGTTTACTTGAGGAAATATAATAATACTAAATATGTTTACAGTGCAGTAACTTAACATATTTCATGCTCAAATGCATGTACACTGCAAAAAAGGTGTCTAAAAACAAGATAAAAACAAAATCTGAGGGAAATGATCTTGCTGCATGGACAGATAATTTCACTTGACAAGATTTCTTAAATTAAGATTATTAAATCTAGAAATAAGCATGTTGAACACTTAAAATAAGAAATTAAATCTTAAAACAAGATAAATTATCTAACACTTCTAAGTTTGTTTTATCTTAAGAACCAAATCATTTGCAGTGTATAACAGTATAAATAGGAATACAAAAGGTTTGAAGCAAATAAAAAATAACCACTTACTGTGATTTCTTTTTTTTTCTTTTTTTCAGCAGACCAACATTAATTGCAAGAAGTAATTTTGTGCATTTTTACACTGCACTGCACAGATTTAATTGTACTGAGGGCCACTTCAAGTGAGGAAGCGTGCCGTATGCGGCCCCCGGGCCTCTAGTTGCCCATCATTAAGGACGGTGAAATAGATAACCTTACTTTCAGTGGATAATACATTAATAATTAAGATTGTTCCATTTCTACCAATAGATCCCCTTTAATCCTGCACACTGCTCCTTTAAAAGCCTTTCTACATCCATTTATGGCTCCCTGTTGCTGTGGAAATGAGGCTTGTGTGCACTCAGCTCCACAATTATTGTGATTAATTGAGCTGTCAGGTGTATCTGAAGATTTATAAAACCGAAAAGAGTGTGTATACATATTTCTTGCTTGCGTGCACACAGTTTGGGTTGTGCATTATGCATCTGGCTGCAGGCCTTTGCAGGACTTATAGATCTCATTTAAATACAGTCCAATGTATACTTTTGCTTTCTAGGAAAACTGAGCCAAGGTTATTTATTCGAGCGTGGGCTGAGCTTCTAAAGTTGACTTAAGGCAAACCAAGCCTGAAAATCCTCAGCTAACACCCCCCGCCTCACCTCATCCCACCCCTTCCCACTGTGCTAGTTACAATCATCTCCTAAAGACCCATTAGCCCACTGCTAATGGTCAGTGAGGCGGGCGCAGCATCTGAGCATCACCATTGGGCCAGCTGGCCACCTGGCAAAGGGACAGCATGAGGGGTGGGCTGAAGGGAGCTGGCCGAATAGGAGCAATTAGGAACGCAGGCTGGATCTGGCAGAAGGTGCACAGCGACGGGCGGAGGGGGGGCGGCCAACAGGGAGATCAACTCAAAAACACACAAATGGAGAGGAAATGGAGAAAGAGGGAAGCAGGGCACAAAGGCACGAAAACAACTGAAATCCCCTTGTTTGAATGTTTTCCGGAGAGAACTGGCAGAGAGCTGTGCTGTAGTTACCGTCCTGATAATAGTGTGTGAGTGCTTTAACACAGCACTGATGCTGCTATGTGCGCAATTATTTTATTCTAAATCTCATAATTTGTGTAAAGGGTTATTACTACCTCATTACAAGCTGCTACTTGATGTTTATTAGGTACTTACTCCACATAGATTTACCACGATACACACGATACAGATTGCTGTAAAAAAACAGCCAAATTGTGACAGTAACATACTGTTTTCTATTAAAAAGGTATTGTACTGTAGAAAACAATGCATTCTGGGCAATATTTGTAGGTAGCTTGCCGTTTCCCATAATATAATAATATGATATAATATAAATATACAGTACTATGCAAAAGCCTGTTTTGATAACGGACGCTTTTATTTTGAAAGAATGAAAAGAGACTTCCTGTCAATCGTAAAACTAACTATGTTCTAAGTCTCTTCTTGTCCACATTTTTAATGGCTGTACTTTACTTAACTAACTCATTCAGTATATGGTATATTATTATAAATTACTGAGGTTACAGGAAAGACAGCGCTTAATTCATAGTAATTGGCTTTCAGACAGTAATATGCTCTATTTACAAAAAATGACTGCATTGTATACTGCAACAATATTGCAACTAGCTTCAGCACTATACTGTGTTTTAGTTTACTGCAAAAATCAATGAAATGCAGGATTTTACTGTAATTCAGTATGTGGTTTTATCGCAGTAACATACTGTAGAATAAATAACAGTAGAGGAACTGTAACATTAACAGTGGAATGCATTGTATTGCATGTATTTTACTGTTAATTTACAAGACAATTGTTTACAGTGTCGTTATAAAAAATATTGTAACATTCTACAATTACATAATGTCATTTAACAGACGCTTTTATCCAATGGTGGAATGTAACTAATAAGCACATTTACTCAAGTACTGTACTTCATTTTGAAAAATGGCTGCCACGGCAACCAGGGTCTGAGTTTGACATGGCCCAATATCCAGTTTTGTTTCCAATATATTTATCAACACATCTGCCAAATTTGGTGCTTTTATCACAAAATGAGCAAGAGTGAGTTATGATATATTGAGCTATGTATATTTCACAATATTTTCACAATATAACAAAACAGGGGAATAAAACATTAGAGGTCGTTATTATCAAGGAAGGATTTATTTATTAAAAAATTAGATCATTGCTTTCATTTACAGACATATATTCAATAAAAAATTATACCAAAATGGTTAATTTATTAGGGAGAAATGAGAGGCACATTGAGTGTTTTAACTACATGATTAATTAAACACATACATTGAAATTTTCACTGATGTTACAAGCAGCTCCCATTATTCAGACTTAGAGATGATACATCAGGAAGATTTAATATATATATATATAATATTAAAAGTTCTCTGAGTGCTATGAAGTGTGTGTGCTCTGATATCAAAGTAGCAGCTGGAATTGAAACTTTATGTACCATCTCTCAAAATCAAAGGTTATATCAGAGGTTTTCCACAAGGTTGTTGATTAGTAAAACGCAACAGGAGGATTCGTGTTTTCCAACATGTTTGTCCTAGAAATTGCGTCTCAGAAGACAACGAGTTCGCTCAGGGTCTCACAGCTTGGCCTTGCCTGGTGTGATCTGCAGGCTCTGCAGCTTCATAGCCATGCCCATGTTCCCAGTGATCTTCAGTTTCCCTTTGAAGAACGCCTGCGGACAGGAGTGAAAAGGGAAAAGATTAGAAGAGCGCTGTTGGTCATCTTCAAATTGCCCTTTAACCCTCTGAACGACAAGCAGTGTCAAGGCTTTTTTCTTTAGCTCCTGTCACATCCTCCTCCTCTCGCTGGCCTCATTTTATACTGCAACATATATCTATCTATCTATCTATATATATATATATAGATAGATAGATATAGTCCTGCACGTCTAGAAACAACACAGTCGTGGATAGAAGAAGTGGGGAAAAATTTTTTTTTTTTTTAAAACATCTTGTGTGCAGTAAAACATGGTTGTAGATCCAAAAATCTTAAAAAAAGAAAGAAAGAAAGAAGGAAAGAAGAAAAGAAGAAAAGAAGAAAAGAAGGAAAGAAGGAAGGAAGAAAGAAAGAAAGAAAGAAAGAAAGAAAGAAAGAAAGAAAGAAAGAAAGAAAGAAAGAAAGAAAGAAAGAAAGAAAGAAAGAAAGAAAGAAAGAAAGAAAGAAAGAAGAGAAGGAAGGAAGGAAGGAAGGAAGGAAGGAAGGAAAGAAAGAAAGAAAGAAAGAAAGAAAGAAAGAAAGAAAGAAAGAAAGAAAGAAAAAAAGAAAGAAAGAAAGAAAGAAAGAAAGAAAGAAAGAAAGAAAGAAAGAAAGAAGGAAGGAAGGAAGGAAGGAAGGAAGGAAGGAAAGAAAGAAAGAAAGAAAGAAAAAGAAAAACCCCAAGTTACATTTCTGTAATCTTTTTTTTTCTATTATACAAATTTTTTTCCAAGTGCCCACAAATGTGAAAAAATGCGGACTCCACATTTCTTGACCTCTCCTCTCTGCTCTGTGTAAGCAGCCTGCAGTTCCACTCGTCTCAGCCAACTAATTTAATGGGTTCTCCGTTATACTGAGGAGCGCAGAAGTTTTTTACAGGAACTGGTTTGTGCTGTTAGTGGTGTATTTTTTTTTGTTGCAAAAATTTGAGCCTTAAAAAAAAAAGAACTGAGGGTTAAAAAAAAGTGATTTTGATTGACTATAACTATAGTGGGGCGGATTAGCTGAACAATCGTTCACTTTGTGATAAAAGCATGAAATTTGGTAGATGTGTTGGTGAATATGTTTCAAACAAATCTGGATATTGGGCCACCTCAAAAGCGCCCCCTAGTGGCCGTGGCAGGCATTTGTTATACAAATAAATCAATGATGAATAAAAACTGCCCTTTTAATAATACAAACTGGTGATGAATTGTATATTGTTGGAAAGCTTGATTAGTCACCTTTACAACGAGGTACAGCTTGTAAGGATCGTGCATTCATTGAATCAGCAACGGGGCTAAACGTGTGGGTAGCAACCCCCAAAAATGTGCATCCCCTGTGGGGCGGATTAGCTCAATAAATCACAAGAATTGTTTATTTTGTGATAGAAGCACACAATTTGGTGGATGTGTTGGTGGATATGTTTCAAACAAATCTGCATATTAGGCCATCGCAAATTCGCCCCCTAGTGGCCATAGCAGTCATTTTCTTCGTTGAAATTACAAAAAATATTTAAATTATTTCTTAAAATATTTAAAAAATTGAAACTAAATATACAAACGTAAATTAAAAAATGTAAATACACATATTAAATTAACAAAACTCCAGTTAAGCACTCTTTCAGTTATTTTTCCTGCCCCACCACAATCGGGCTAGCCATCGAGCTAGCTAGCAAATGAGCTAGCTAGCATTTGCTTCCTGGGACAGGCAGTGCAGTGGACTGTCCATCAAGGTATGTCTAAATATTTTATTTCACCTGTTATAATTATGAATAAAATATGCTATGAACATCATAAAGGCTAAAGAGAAAAACAATCATCATGGGCCTTGGCGGAAAAGTAAATTAGCAAGATAGCAAAAATAGGTACTTAAGCTAGCTAGTTAGCTTGGAACATGTATCAGTGGCTGTTGGGTGTGAAAGCTTAATAAGACACTGTTAAATTATGTCCTGTGGAATGTGGACATCCCTTTCTGCACACACACACACACACACACACACACACACACACACTATATGTAATGTCTCCTTTGCCCATGTGGTTCTTTTTTTCTTTTTTTAAATGTATTTTATAACTCCATCACAGTTAGTCAGGCGGCTTAGGACCAGATTTGAGAAGAAAGGGACACGCCGGACAAAAGCACCAAAATTTTGCAGATAGGAGACGGCAGCCATATAAGCCATAAGTCTATGAGAACCAATATATCTTCCAAGCCACTTAGAAGGTCAATCTTGGTGTCAAAATATACATTTTCTGGGTCAAAGAAGCTGGGTTAAAGCTATTGAGAATATCACTGGATGACTCACTGTAAATAATTTGTTGATCAAGATCTGACATGAGATGAAAGCGTTCCCTTGATTTTTTTGAGCAGTGTACATGGCAGCTAATCCACACTCTCCTGTGAACATAGATTCCAAACAGTTTCAACTCAGGATACCCTGCTGCAGCACTTGAAGTGAGTTGCCCAGTCTGAGTGAAAATGAACATATCTATTTGATCAAATAATCATCTAGTGATATTCTCAATAGCTTTAAATGATTCCTGGACCCAGAAAATGTATATTTTGACACCAAGATTGACCTTCTAAGTGGCTTGGAAGATATAGCATTTCTCATAGACTTTATATGGCTGCCATCACCGCAATCTTGATGAAGTGGCTCCTACTAAAAATTGAAACCTATAATGATAGAGAGTATGTGGAAAGCTAAGCCGCCTGACTAAGTCACACAACTCAGTACAAGGATTTTGCCAGAAAGAGTAACCTGCTACAAGTAACCCTAGTAGAATTTTTAAAATGTATGATTTTTTTCTCTGTCTAAATGTGTTTTGTTTTTATTGTTGCAGGTCATACAATATTGAAAATTATTTTTTCTTTTTAAGGAGCAACAGAAGAATACAAGCCAAAGAGGAGGCCGTAGCCTGTGAATGGGAATATCAAGACCTAATAAAATGTTATACAAAGTTAATGTTCTTTTCTATGAGACTGTAATAAAGCTTTTGTCACTTTAACATGTCTCTAAATTATATATTTTTGGTGCTGAAAACGTGAAACAGCAGCTGTAGGGTAGGCAAAGCATTCCTTGCCAGTAACCACCGGCTTTTAAATGACCATTTTTAAAAATGGCCGCCACAGCCATCAGAATTTTTTTTGTGATGGCCCAATATCCAGATTCATTAAACATGTATTCAGCAATGACTGTACCAAATTTGATGCTTTTATCACAAAATGAACGATTGTTCAGCTAATCCGCCCCACTACACAGGGGATGCACATTTTTGGGGGGTGCTACCCACACGTTTAGCCACGTTGCTCATTCCATGAATGCACGATCCTTACAAGCTGTACCTCGTTGTAAAGGTGACTAATCAGGCTTTCCAACAATATACAATTCATCACCAGTTGGTATTATTAAAAGGGCAGTTTTTATTCATCATTGATTTATTCGTATAACAAATGCCTGCCACGGCCACTAGGGGGCGCTTTTGAGGCCCAATATCCAGATTTGTTCGAAACATATTCACCAACACATCTACCAAATTTCATGCTTTTATCACAAAGTGAACGATTGTTGTACAATATTGAGCTAATCCGCCCCACTACTATAAGATTTGGCTGTTTTTCCTACAGATCTACGTTGTCATTTAGCAGACGTTTTTATCCAGAGCGACGTACATTTGAGAGATCATACAACACAAGCAAGGATGAAGTCAAGAAACAACACAAGAATAAATGGTAAATGGACCTGCACATATCTATCGCTTTTCTACAGACTGCGCTCATTCACCCGTTCACACACACATTCATACTGGTGGCAGAGGCGACCCTAAACGGTGCCACCTGCCACCAACCCTCCGATCAATGGGTGACCCTTCTACCAACTGAGCGACTTCTGGCCAAGGCAAAACCGTACCTCTCTCCTAGGGACCTGGAGAAGGTTATTCATGCTTTTATTTCAACAAAACTAGATTTTTGCAACTCGCTGTATGTAGGTTTAGACCAGCGCTCATTGCGACACCTACAACTTGTACAGAATGCTGCAGCGCGTCTTTTAACAGGCAAAAAGAAACGTGAACACATAACTCCAGTTCTGGTCTCTCTACACTGGCTTCCTGTCCGTTTCAGAATAGATTTTAAGATCCTGATGTTTGTTTTTAAAATTTTAAACGGATTGGCTCCAGTTTATTTGACCGAACTGATACAGGTTCACAGACTGACTAGAGCTCTGAGGTCTGCAAATGAGTCAAACCTGGATGTGCCTAAATGCAGCTAAAAACAAAAGGCGATCGCTCTTTTGCAGTGGCTGCCCCGAAGCTGTGGAACAGTTTACCGCTGCATATCCAGTCATCAAAAACTTTGGACAATTTTAAATCTTCTCTTAAGACTCATTTTTTCCCCCAGGCTTTCAAACCTGTGTGAGAAGAAAGTTGTTTCTGTGTGATGTATTGCACATCTCATGTAATATATTATTAGATCAAATTGTCTTTTATTTTTATTTGTGAGTTTATTGTTATTCAATTATGTATCCTGTATTGGATTGGATTTTGTTGTTGTTATTCAGTTATGTAAAGCACTTTGGTCAACCTTGGTTGTATAAAAGGTGCTCTAGAAATAAACGTGACCTTGACCTTGAGCCACAGCCGCCCCAAGCAAGAATAAGTGGCATAATTTACATTGAGTCCTGTTAGGACGTAAGTGCTTTTAGGACGCAATTGCAGGTTTTTTTTTTGTGTGTGTGTGTGTGTGTGTGTGTGTGTGTGTGTGTGTGTGTGTGTTGATTATGTGTGTAGGTGATCAGTAAAGAGCTGGGTCTTCAGCCTCTTTTTGAAAATTGAGAGGGATTCAGCAGTTCATATGGAGTTTGGAAGGTTGTTCCACCACCGGGGCAGAAGCGTTTGTCACAGACGATTCTTTCAAGGACTAAAAAAAGGATTTACATTTTTTTTTTTTTTTTTTTACAGTTTGTAGCTAAGATAAATTGTGTAATTTTGTCACGCCCGGTGTGTTGTACAGTTCGGAGGGTGCAGCAGCGTATAAAATGATTAAGTGGCATCCAGCAGTGAGATTGCAGACTGCAACCAACTGAAAACCTCATATAAGAGATTCATTGAAATGATGAGAGTATATCATGATGGCTGCAGGGATCAGGCTTTTCCCAAGGCGAGCCTTTTTAAACCTTATAGTTCTGTCTTTTCTTACATTCGTCCCTCTCCGAGAAAGCCCACGATGGCCTTGAGGTAAAGTGGGAACACAAAAGGCCCTCTCTAGAGCTGCTGTTTGGTTTCTCCGTTGTGGGATCCTACACGCAGGCTCCAGGATCCTTGCTCCAGGATCCTTGCTCCCAGCTCCACAATGGCTGAGATGAATAAAGCGCTAGATATGAAGTAGTTCCCCCTACAGCATACACACTGGTCCTTCTGTTCATACGTCACTAAAAGATTAATCTCTGATGAACTGAAAAAGAAAACCCTGAACATTTTTTTTGCAAACATAAATTGAATAAGAGTGGACAAGATGCTTTTTAATCATGTGTTGTGTTAACTGAAGTTTGAGGCTATGAATAGAGCTCTTACCCTTATAAATAAAAAAAGAACAGGTACAGATATTCATTCATTCATTCATTCATTCATGTTTCAACGATAATGATGATGATGATGTTGATGGTGGTGATGATGATGAGTTTAATATTGACGATGATGATGTTGTTGTTGATGTTGTAGACCTTTGTGGTTGCCACTTCACCTGGAATTGCCTTCTGTTGCACTATTGTTTTTGTTTTGTTTTGTTTTACTTTTAGAAAATTATGGAATGGACTAAATGATGAAATAAAGATGTGTAATTCTATGTTAGTTTTCAAGAAGACTTTAAAGTCTAAAATTATCAAGGGTTACAATGAAATTTGATTGAATTTGATTTTGCTTTTGACACAGATTTCTCTCCTAATAGACTGGACTTCAGATTTAAGACTTGGATCAAAGGGGGGCTTACTACCTACGGCACCTTTGTAAATAAAGGAACACTTAAGAGCTTTGAATTGCTACAGCAAGAGCATGGACTACAACGTCAAGATTTCTATAGGTATCTCCAGGTTAGACACTACTTTCAGGAAAATATAGCTAAGGCAATAGAAGGGCAAAAGACAGGTATTTTAGAAGTGTTCAAAGGAGCAATCAATTCATCAATTTGCAAAAAGGTTGTATCTAGATTATACCATGTGTTACGCCAAGCAAGTCCAGACAACACTCTATATATTAAGGAGAAATGGGAAAAGTAAGGTAGTATTTCAATATCTGAAGAAGAGTGGGAAAGCATATGTAGACTACAATGGGGGACAACATGTTCCAATGCATGGCGAGAATATAGCTGGAAAAATTTGTCCAGATTTTTTATAACACCATTGCAACAAAGAACACAAATACCTAGCACAGCATGCTGGAGGGCCTGTGGAGCAAATGAGGCCAATCACTTTCATGTCTTCTGGGATTGCCCAGTACTAACTCCATACTGGCGAGAAATACACTTCCACCTGGAAGCGACTTTCAAAGTAAACATCCCATGTAGGTTTGACACCTTATACATAGGAAACATCTCATTTGACTTATGGGATCATAGAGATAAAAAGTTGTTACTTATACTTCTGGTGGCAAGCAAAAAAGCAGTCTCAAGAAGGTGGTTAAAACAAGACCCACCTACAATAGGAGAATGGCTAGATGTGGTCCATGATATATATACAATGGAAAAGTTATCCTACTCCCTCAAAATCCAGACTGACAAATTTTCTAGAATATGGTCTAAATGGACTGGGTATGTTGATCATATAGGCTTAAGATCAGATTTTGTTTGAGTATTTTTTGTTTTTGTCTTGTTGTAATTATCTATGTGTATGCATGTCCCTTTTTCTTTATTTATTTTCTTTCAGAGAATTAAAGTGAAACTCCCTCTTATGTTCGAACTGTTCATAATGTCAATACATAAAAATGTTAAAAAATTGGGCCTGGGAAGAAAACTGATGTTGATGTATATCTATGGGTACAGAATGAAAATCCTGATGGTTATCTTTTCTATGATTTAGTTTTGTTTTCCTTTATTTGCTTTTCCTATGTATCAGGAACCTGTACATATAAGAGAAATTATTTATTTTTTTTTATTTTTTTTAAGAAGGGAAAATATCCTATGTTGTATGTAACCTGTTGGCCTCAATAAAGAAGAAAAAAAAAAAAAAAAAAAAAAAGAATTTGATTTTTCAGTTTAAGGTATCATGTGTTTTGTAACAATGTGAATTATTCAGTTAATGTAATGTATATAATGTATACATGTAGATGGTACAGGAGAGGCAAAAATAAGCCTTTAGTGGGGCTTCAGCCTATTCCTTTTTCTGTTGCTGTCTGATGGATTCTTTTGTAAAAACATGCTTTTATTTTATTTTTTTGTTTTTTTAACCGAAATAAAGCATTCATTCATTCATATATTGAGGCTGTGATCTGTTGTATGTATGTGTGTAGGAATGTATTGTTTTTTATGTCTTTTATACACCTAGACTTCAACCAAATTGCGCAAGTTGGGACAAATAAAATATACTTGATGTCTCTGTGCTCTTAGTGGAAGACAAATGTGGGTGTTCTGTATGGGCTTAAATATGTGACACCAGAAACTGAATTTGAATTATTTACAGTAGTGTTCAAAATAATAGCAGTCCAATGTGACTAACCAGATTAATCCAGGTTTTTAGTATATTTTTTATTGCTACATGGCAAACAAGGTACCAGTAGGTGCAGTAGATTCTCAGAAAACCAACAAGACCCAGCAATTGTGATATGCAGCTCTTAAGGCTGTGCAATGGGGCAATTAGTTGAAAGGGGTGTGTTAAAAAAAATAGCAGTGTTGCATTCAACCAGTGAGGTCATCAATTTTGTGAAAAAACAGGTGTGAATCAGGTGGCCTCTATTTAACCCATTGAAGCCTGGAAAGCGTTTACGTCGTTTTGTAGTATTTGTATATGCTCTCAAATACTTTTTGAATTTCATTTCTATCTGCTACAGAGGATGAAAAATCTATTATTTAGTAGAAGAGTTCACACTTTTTTTTCCCAGAATTTTTCCAGAATTTCCAGAAAATTAGAGGCTTATTTTAAAATCGCCCAGCGGTTTTTCAGGCCTCAATGGGCTAAGGATGAAGCCAGCACTTGTTGAACATGCATTTCTCTTTGAAAGCCTGAGGAAAATGGGTCGTTCAAGACATTGTTCAGAAGAACATTTTTTTTTAATTAAAAAGTTGATTGGAGAGGGGAAAACTTATAAAGAGGTGCAAACAATTATAGGCTGTTCAGCTAAAATGATCTCCAATGCTTTAAAATGGAGAGCAAAACCAGAGACAGGTGGCACGTGGTTTTCTTGATAATGATTTTGGTTAATTACCAAGAAAACCATGGAAAATGTCTAGATATCATCTCTTAAATTAAACTCTTATCAGCTATTTTTGTTGTTATCATTATATTTGTCCAAACAAATGTACCTTTAGTTGTACCAGGCATTAAAATGAACGAGAAATTGAAGAAAACAAGGGTCTAATATTTTTTCTCTGACTGTTTGCGTTTTATATTGTATATATGTGAATTAAAACAACAAGAAAAAAGGCTGCAACAGTTTGATCTGCTCTGTGCTGTTGGCTGAAACATTAAGCAGAGTCACTTCACCTGCGAATAACCTTGTAAGTACACATCTCAGATTCTGCAACTCTTCAATCTGTTTTGTGCCAAGCACGAACCAAGTTTTCCCTTTTTTGGTGGTTAAGATTTTTTTTCCTCTTGTTGCTGGAGCAGAGAGTCTCTACAGTAGGTGGTCACATCCACCTGTACAGTCCTATCAACGTGCTTCTGTCAAACGCAGCCTATTCACACCAACATGATGTATTGGTGCCGTTGGTTTTGTCTGGAGGCGTCAGGCTGTCAGGCTGTCAGGCTGTACTGAACACACCTTTTAAAATAAAGATCCATCCAGGTTCAGACGCTTGCAGCTTTGAGCCCCTAGCTAGCACTTGGGAAACCTAGCACAACTCATTATTTTTAATAAGCTCCACCTTTTTTATTCTGTTCACATCCAATGTGTGGCAACACTTCAGAAGCCTCTGGCCTTGGTGCTCTTGGCAGAGTGGAGGTTGTAGAAAAGCTGCATAACAACCACTGAACGGTTAAGAATGTGTAAATAAATACCATAAAAAAAACTAACCAAAATAGAAGAAAAAATGACATGAGTCAACATCAATAACATTCTCTTGGCAATTCTGTAGTTTCCTAACTCTGCTTGTGGGGCTCCACTCCCTCCACGCTGAGTTGGAAAAGCTTTTTGCATAAGTACAGCGAGTCTTGCCGCGTTGCAAAGTCTTGGTTAATTGGCAAATTTTAATTGAATATGCATCTCCAAATGTCATCCACGTAACAGTTATGGCTAGCTAGCAGACAGTGGATCCCCCGCTCCGACTGGTCAGAAACAAAACTTTTCTTTTGTTGGGTTTTGTTGGTATACTATAAGTCATATTGAAATGGAAGTTAGAGTATCTTTAGCTTCTTCACTGGGATCTAATTCCTAATGATATACAGTACAAGTCAAAAGTTTGGACACACCTTCTCATTCAATGGTTTTTATTTATTATTTATATTTTCTACATTGTAGATTAATATTAAAACAAACCAGAGCTATGATGGAGAACATATGGAGTAATGTAGTAAAAAAAAGTGTTTAACAAATCAGAATATGTTTTACATTTAAGATTCTTCAAATTAGCCGCATTTTATTTTGATGGTCTCGAAACACATTAAGAAGGTAAGAAATTCCACAAATTAACTTTTGGCGAGGTGCCCCTGTTAACTGAAAACCATCCAGGTGACTAACTCATGAATCTGACTGAGAGAATAACAGAAGAGTGCAAAGCTGTCCTGAAAGCAAAAGGTGAAAAATTCTGGTTTGTTTAACCCTTTGTTTTAACCACATAATTCCATATTATGTGTTCTTTCACAGTTTTGATTTCTTCAGTATTAATCTCAGTGTTTCCTCTAGGATTTTTTTCAGAAGCGGGGTTGAAGGGTTGTTTGTCTCCTGGGTGTCCCCCTCATGTAAATATCAATCAGCAATTTAGGCTACGTTTACATGATGACGGTCTGAACAGAAGACGCAAAAGTGGCGTCGCGTTTTCACTTTTTATTCCTCGTTTAGACGAGCATTTTCAGGAGGAAATCTGCTGCATACGGTGACGCAAAAGTGTGTGAATTTGATTGTATGCAGCCAGGCGGCATCACTTAAAGCGATAAGAGCATCTTTGGGCATGCAGAAGTTTTCACGCCACACATTTTCATCAGCTACTCCTTCCACAAAGTTCTCTACCATCCACTAGATCTCCCAGGTCCACAGCCGTCTGGCTCGCCTCTGACCAATCGGTGCATCCAAAATGTGATAGGGGTTTTTACAGATCCTTCTCTGTTCACTAATACTATCTGTACATATCCTGTACATTTGGTGGAAAGACTCTTGTAAGTTTATTAGAGCTGCCAGAGCAGCTTGAAGGTCCGACACATGGAAATAATCCCACGTTTGTTTATTTTCCTGTACTGGAGCATGTATGTGACGTAAACGCGTACGTGACGTGAGCAGATCTGAGTTTTGTGTCTTGGCCGTGTAGACAGACACGCTACGGTGGAGCAGATTCAAGTTTCACACTCTGGAGGGTGGTTTCAAATTTTTGCGTTTTTAAGCCCCAAAAACGCTGTCACCATCTAAACAAAAGGCACTTCCGATAAAATATTTTGTTGTTTTTACCTGCAAGCGTCCTCGTGTAAACGGGGCCGTAGAAAGTATAAAAAAAAGACATTTGACTGCAAAACAAGCTTTAGAACCAGTGTTTCCCACAGGATTTTCTCACAGCTGTGGCTCAGTTAGTAGAGCGGGTTGCCTCCCAGCCAAAGAGTTGGTGGTTCAATCCCTGACCATGGCAGCCTACATGTCGAAGTATCCTTGAGAAGATATTGAACCCCAAATGGCTCCCGATGCTGCGTTCATCGGTGTGTGAATGAATTCCCAATGGTGGCAGGTGGCACCGTTTAGGGTAGCCTCTGCCACCAGTATGAATGTGTGTGTGAATGGGTGAATGAGCGCAGTCTGTAGTGTGAAGCGCTTTGAGTGGTCGCAAAGTGACTAGAAAAGCACTATATAAGTGCAGGTCCATTTACCATTTACACTATGACACTCTACTAAATGCAACCATTTCCCTTATTTCTTTATAATTTGTAAATTCATTTACCCCACACCCATCATAGCTTTCTGTGGGCAGTGTTTCAGCTGTATTTCTACTCTTAACTGCACTCCCGAGTCTCACTGCTCCTGAGTGTGTTTCTGTATGCAGTGCTGCTCCACATGAAGGCAAAGATGTGAAATTGTCAGTTGGACACATCTTCACTGGCAGTAAAATATTCATAAGATGCATCAGTGTCAGATGCAATTTGTAATAACAAATTAGGAACTAAAGAAGTGTTAAGAAGTCATACCGTTTGTGCGTTCAACTTTCCGGTCATCAGATCCAGAAGATCCACGTCACTCATGGCCAACGTGCAGTCGGCCGTTTTACCTGAAATAAATAAAAAATGACTTATTTTTTATAGAATCAGAAATCCATAGTAAACCTCATACAACATCACTGGATATGCACTCTTATATTTATTTACTTGGTAACATGTTTTATTTTTCTCTCTTATTTTTCTTTTACTATATAAATGTTTTAGAACTTCATGATGTTTTGCCTATTCATCTTTTTTATTTTCAATTTCCATTTTTTCTATCTATTGAATTATTGATGTACCTATTTATTTTTGATTATTGTGTAATATTCTGCTCGTACGTTTTCTTGTATAACATGTCTGTCTTCCATAAAACTAAAAACCAATAAAAATATTTTAAAAAGTAGAATGGCACTCAAGGCAAATGGTGCATTCAATTGCTCCTCAGATAATCCCATTTCCGGAGTTGAGAGGTTGTTTTTTTTTAATAACTGAGAATAACTAGTCATAATGTGAAAAAAACACTTATGGTACAAAGAAGATGTGTTGTAGGTTATTATTCAGAGCATTTAAACAACAAGATGATGACGTTGTTTCCAGTATTTGCATAGAGAGCCATGAAACATGACCGGAAAGTCCTTTTTTCCAACTGGTCTTGAAGCAAATTAATGCACCACGAATGCTCTTTCTCAAAATGTCTATGAAAATGAAAAAATATGTGTGGATCCACCCGGAAAATCACATCACTTCAATTTTTTCTTTTAAAAATGGACTTAAGATGCCCTAAAAAACACAGTGTTCCTTTCACAAACATTCATGAAAAATAAGCTCAATGTGCTCAAGAGGGAAAAAAACAACTTACATGACGCATAAAAGGTAAATGTCCCCACTATGCTGCTCTAAATAGAAAGCACTCAAGTGTACACTTGGCATCTGGATCAAACTTTCCATTAGAGTAAATACGTTGATAGATTTATGAGGAAAAAAATGAAAAAAACTAGTGTTTTGTCTTTGTCAAAGAACCTCAACACACAACAGACGCCACCCAGAAAGCAGGGGATGCTACTTGGAAACGTTAGTGAAAAGTTGCATTGCAAAAACCAAATTTTCCCGGGAGATGTAGTTTTTTTCGCGGAAAAGACGTCTGTTAGTACGAAGTTACACTTTCGCTTTCGTTCTCATTTTATCTCTAGCTATTTCAGTAAAACACTTAGACACAAATATTTGAACTATTGTAAATATGCTTTTTGATGTACATGCTGTGTGTTTACATACTGTGCATTTTATTTTATTTTTAGTTATAGTTTATAAAAATTTGTCATGAACACACTCATACTTTTTCTGTGGTTTGAAAGGATTTTGTGCAACTTTTTTCCATTTACAATTTTGAGGGATACAGCTATGACATTTCTGTATTGCAAAAAATATGTGGAGAAAAAAAAAATGTTGTGTGTTTTTTGCACTTTTAAGCAATTTATTTCATTAGTATGGACACAAGTTCGTATATATTATCAAAATTGTGATGTAAGGGTTGTATTGATGCATAGCATATTAAAATGCTCCAAAAAATAGCACTAAAAGCATGTAAAAATGTAAATATCAGGCAGACTGTTCTATGGTAGGTCATAAAGGTAAAGATTGCACAGTTTTTCCTTCAGTTTTTGCAGTTCATCAGAGTGTCTTTAAATACAACGGAACAGTAAACAAGACATTTTTATTATTGTCTCATTACTGTCAGATACATGAAAAGCTTGTTAACGTCAAATAACAAGAGCTAAGCTACCAGACCAAGTTAGCAGGAAAACCTTATAGAGCAAGAGTGTATTTTAATGCTCCTGAATTTAGCATTTTATTGTACAGTGAGGATCGTATTTCCTTGTTTTCTTCTTTCAAAAAAAGAAATGTGTGTGCGTGTGTAGGCTAGAATCTGCTCATGAAGGCAGGTTTGAACTCCTTTAGCATGACATTTTGACGATGCATCAGAATGCTGAATGCATCAAGTAGATAAGAAATGGATAGTGCTTCAGAGACTCTGTGTGTGTGTGTGTGTGTGTGTGTGTTTTTCTTTTATCCCTCGAGGTGTTTTTAATTAGTTCCGTGTTTTGATGTCCGTTGCAGCAGCTTTATCAATTCGTAATTCCAAATGAATTTAAAAGATAATTATTGTGTGAAGACTGTGTTCAACTGAGTCTTCATCAAGGGATCTGAATATTTTTACCACCACTGCTGTTCAATATGTCAAGTACTTTAATTAATTGGCTCCAGCCCCTCGCACGAAATAACACGATCCAATACATACATACATACCCAGACGACCACAACAATCTCTCACATCTGGACATCTCAACCCATGAAAAAGCCTTTACAAAAGGAGAACCCAGGATTTATCTGGGGTATCAGATCTTTTTCAGATCCTTTTCCTCTTTTGAGCCAAACACACGTGAAGTGGTTCAACCCTGGTTTCTACGGCCTGTTTCAGACACGTGTTGCATTGTGGAAGTAAAACAAGTGTTACCAGCAAGGACTGCGTGTGGTCTGTTTAAAAGAAGAAAAGCCACGGGAAATTCTTTTAGCGGACAAAAAGTTCATGCATATTGATGCTGGGGGGTCGCTGTGTGGAAAAGGGCTGAGAGAGAGCAAAGTCTTACTGGGTGAAAGTTACATCAGTGCATTGAAAGTAATGATGGCCGTTTGGAAGAAACCTGCTAACTCCAGCATCTATAACGTTAACGACCAATTAATCGATTAACTGCTCTGATTTTATACATACTCCTCTATATATTAACACATGCATACATGGGCAAAATAAAAGATATATATATTTACAGTTCTATACAAAAGCCTGTTTCGATAATGGTCGCTTTTATTTTGAAAGGACGAAAAGAGACTTCCTGTTGATCGTAAAACTAAGTCACGTGAGATTTTACTGTAAAGATCAAGGAGTCAATGTTTTATGTTTTAGCCCCCGAAGAGGTATTCTTCATATTTAAGTGTGTTTTGTGTTTAAATACGTTTTGGATGAAATTAAACTCAGTAATTCATGCTAGCAAGGTTTGATACAGTAAGCTAGTTTTGCTCAATTTAATACTCTTGTATTTCTGTGTGTTTTATAATTGTTTTTGCAACTTTCAGTTTGCAAACTGTAGCTTTATCCAAATTAATTCTCAGCTCATTGGCTTATTGACGTACGGCTGCAGTATCACATGTTTCAGTTCAGTGATACTGATACGCAGTCAGAGATAGAATTAAAATGAAAAACTACACAGATTGATTAGTAATTCCAGATTTCTGACATGCAGAGGTCAATTTATTGTTCAATTTAGGGACCAAATGATGGATAAAAACCTTTTCCCATCTGGCTAATGACTCCATCTCCTTAAAATGTTTCAAAAGATGTCTAAAAGCTCATTTATAACATGTTCATTTTTGTTTTTAATTGTTTTTGCTATTGTCATTATAACCTGTTGATGTTATACATGTGGGTTTTTTTCTATTATCAGTTTATTACTTTCTAATAACTATGAAATTTTAGGTGGAGGCTTTAAATAAATAAGCCCATCTGGGTTTTCTGCCTCTCCCTGCACTTTACATTATACGTTATCTTTGTCATTTTATGTAATTCGAACTGTGCAAATAAAAATAAACCTAAATAAGCCTAAACACCAAATAAATATGATTTGTCTTATTGTCTCACAGCCGTTGAGATACATACCTGGGTCAGTGGTGACAGAACCTTTGCCATTTTTTACATCTACGACCCAAGTCGCCTCTTTCCCGTCGGGGCCGTCCTTCACTTTAAAGGCAAACACTCCACCAATCTTCTTGACAAGCTGCTCTCCTTCCTGCAGGGAGTCACAGAGGCTTTTGAGTTGACATACAATGAGCAAACACACTACTGGAATGATTTCAATCACTGTCAGAAGGTTTTTCATTGCTGAAGATGCCTCACAGAGATTCAGAAGCATTCTCTGTAATATTGAATGCTGGAATTTCTGGCCCCGTTCATGAAATGCTGTCAAAAAGAAATTGGCTTCCCATTCATTTCAGTGAAAAAGTCAGCAAAATTAATTTGCTTCCTCGAGGCAAAAATGATCGCGCCTTGCTCCATCTGACTAAATTACAACACAAAAAGGACAAGCCTCTAGCAAAACATATTATATATAAAATATTTTGTGGATGCAATCATCCAGCCACTTTTCAGTGGAAAAAAATCTAAGGGAAATAAACTATTCTGGAAAAGTGCAAACAAAGAATGTAAAGTCATGGAAAAAATTATTAGACTTTTTTTTTCTTCAATTTCTTTTCCATTTTAATGCCTGATACAACTAAAGGTACATTTGTTTGGACAAATATAATGATAACAATAAAAACAGCTCATAAGAGTTTCATTTAAGAGCTGATATCTAGACATTTTCCAAGGTTTTCTTGATAATGATTTTGGTTATTATCAACATGTCTAGATATCAGCTCTTTAATTAAACTCTTATGAGCTATTTTTGTTGTTATCATAATATTTGTCCAAACAAATGTACCTTTAGTTGTACCAGGCATTAAAATGAAAAAGAAACTGAAGAAAATTGTGGTCTAATAATTTTTTGTATGTGTGTTCTTGAGAAATGGGACCAACATTTCCAATCACCACTCAAACTGTTTTTTTCAGTATCTTACATCTTTTGTAAGTTGCATGTTTTAGATGAGAACTTACATACTAAAAGGAGGAGATTTCACTGAACCCTTTGATGAACAACATATAAACACCTTCTAATGCACAACATGGGTCAAAAATGAACTGCATTATTACAACAGATCCTTCATACTTTATGAAGAAAAATAGTTTTTGTATTATTACATCAAGTTTACACACATGGGTCAAAAATGACTTTGTGCATTAGAAGTGTAGTGATACTTATTATTTTATCTATTTTCTTATCCTGCTATTTTCTTATGCTGCTGTATCTTATTTGATCTTATTTGTATTTTTTATTTCTATTTCCCTGTTTTAATTGACTGTTTTTACTGTTTTCAATTGTGTCTTGCTGTTTTTAATGTTTATGTAAAGCATTTTTAATTACCTTGTGTTGAATTGTGGTATACAAATAAACTTGCCTTGCCTTGATACAAAAAGTGATACACTAAATTAACAATTTGAGTATATGTGTATCTATGTTTGTCTTTTATTTAAGGTTTAACTTTAAAAGAGTTGTTAGAACCACCAGATTACATTGGAAAATCACATATTTTAACATTTGAGACTTATTAGAGCCACCAAATAATAATTTCCACTGGAAAAACACCAATTTAACAAAATAGGATAGTTTTGTAAGGTTTTAAAGACATTTTTAAGAAATAAAAACAAAAAAATAGGATGTATGATGATCAAAAACAAGTTATTTGAGGAAAACCTGCAATACTGAATGATGAAATTAATTTTAATGCAAAGATATAGAATATAAAAACTTTAGAGTTTAGGGTCACTTTAGAGCTTTTGGAGTCTTGGACTATTTTATCCATTTTTTAATCCTTTTCATGTCTTTTTTGGTCATTTTGTGTCTGTTGTGTCTTTTTTTTTAAGTTATTTTGTGTCTTTTTTGGTCATATTGTGTCTTTTTTGGTCATTTTGTGTCTGTTGTTGTGTCTTTTTTTAGTTATTTTGTGTCTTTTTTTGTCATTTTGTGTCTTTTTTGTGTCTTTTTTGGTCATTTTCTGTCTGTTGTTGTGTCTTATTTGGTTATTTTGTGTCTTTTTTCCTAGTCATTTTGTGTCTTTTCTTGTGTCTTATTTGGTCATTTGTGTCTGTTGTTGTGTCTCTTTTTTGGTCATTTTGTCTCTTTTTTGGTCATTTTGTCTCTTTTTTTCTAGTCATTTGGTCATTTTTGTCTCTTTTTTTGACGTCATGAAGAAGTCGTGCTCCGGCGCTTTCACGGACTCCAGAGGGTTAACCATACCAACAGTGATGGTATTACACTTTTAGGAGGAACGGTCTTCATTTCAGATAGGCTACTCATTATTTTTTACATTGAACATGTGATTATCTATAGTCTATAGATGGATATAGTCAGATTGCAAGAGAAATACAGTAAGAATTTTAAGCATTTACAAGCACTTTATCCAAAATCTTTTTAAACCTTGAAAATACAACATTTAAATTTACGCATTTCCAAGGATTTAAAGCACCAGTACGAACCCTGACCAGTCCACCAGTGAGCAGTGCTGCTATTCTTCAGCTTCCTGCTGTCACGTGCAGGGATGGAGTGGGTAGCTTGGATATGTGGGTTTGAGTAGAAATCAATGACAATATATACTCTATCATATATAATCCTGCCACCTGAGGCTTACAGGCACTTACATGCAGCAAGCTTCACACCTGCGTACCATTATTTTTTGAAGCAACACCTGCAGCGTCTGCCTCCATCATGTGCAGGTAGAACTGAGAATCGATTACAAACCACCCATTCAAGTGGCTCTGGTGTATACTGTCTACATTAACATAAATTGATGATTCTGGATTCAACGGTCCTCAAACAGAAAAGTATGTATTCTCAGCTGGTGGCTGGAGCCGACCGTTCAACAACTGTTTGTACATTTATAAAAGACACCACAGGAAGCACCAGCATCGACTAATGCACCTAAAGAACACACTGCACAAAAAGAAAAGCTGGGTGAACTCAATATTTCAAGGCAACAAACTTCGATTAAATTTTAAGTTGGACGATTAAACTTGCATGTAAACTGGGACAAGGACAGAAGTCCGATTAGACGCCAAAATCGATTTTTAAGGTTAGCTGTTGAGACTAGACTGTTGAGTCTAAATGTATTTTTTTGGTGCTTTGAGCACAACAAGCCAAGTGCATGGAGTTTCATTATATTCAGGAGGAAATGGATATCTCTGCTGCAGACATGTCTCACACCAAAACAGTTTGGATATAAAAATAGCCCAACAAGAGGAAAAAAAATTGTTTTTTTCGATTTTGGACATGTGAGCAGATCACTTTAGTTGCAGTGTGAAATATCAGAGAAAAAGGGACATTTATTTGAGGATGATATTACTGTAATAGCATATGATGAACAGCATCTTCTAAAAAGTAATTCAGTGTCTTTTCTCTGCAGAACAAGAGTATTTTCTGTTTCCTGTCGTGACGTACTTTCTTTTTTCCTTTAGTCTGAATTTAGTTGCCTGTTTAATGTCAGTGGCTTATTTGTTTTTGGTTTGCACACAAAAATAAAGTCTGCTGCCTTATTGGGCTTTGCTGGGCTGTTTCTGTTTGCTAATTACAAACTGCCTGGCAACACATCACAACTAAAGATCAAACTCAATTCATCAACATTCTCAGGTGTCAGCGAACGTTCCCCTTCTTAGTCGAAAAGTCAACTAATTGGTTGTTGTTTGATCAGTTATTTTAAAAGCTTTTCCCCATGTTGAATGGCTTTTTCTTTTTTTTCAAACATACAAGTACATCTCTGATGCAGCTATAAAAGATATAAAGTGGCATTATGCAAGATTCTTAGTGGAAGAACTCAGTTTAATAAGTCCATTAAATCAACAAAGAACAGCCAGAGAATGTTTCTCTCAATCCTTTCTGCAAAAACAAATATCAGAGAAAAATATAAAAGCATTCATGCATGAAGATCCTGAGTGGCTATAAAGCTTCGTATCACTTTTTAAATGCTTTATTAAACTAAATACATTTCACTTTTATATGAATGAACAATATAGCCGTAATGAGGCACAATTCATTGTTTTGTGCTAAAATAATATTTTCTATATTTTTAAACATATTTTTGATTCACAAATTCATCACCATAATGTGTCCAGATAAAAATGTCACGGTTTCCCCACACTTATACACAATAAATATTTAATAAACTTTATAAAAATGAATATACATTTGTTTAAAAATGTATAATTTAAAGGAATATAATCAAACGTAATGGTTTTTAACAATGTATGAAGAACAAAATCTGAATGAAAATTGATGAGAAAAAATGGTTAAATGTGACGGTAATGATAGAATCGTTTGCATTAAAATGTGTATATTTATTTTAATAAAATACATTTTAGTGATACCGGCTACCCTTGAGCATATTTTTTTTTTTTTACTTTTGTTGTTTTTTTATTTAAAAATGTGTTACGGTAATGAATTGTGCTCACACTGTCTCTAAAAATGTCAGAAAATACCTTAAATGTTTTAAATAGATTATAAATTCATATTAAACAGTGACTTTAGATTCTATTTGTTATAAAGGGTCAAAGAAAACAACCTTCAATGCTCTTTTTTGCTTTGAGCTGTACCATGTTCATGAGAATCACCCGTATGTTGAAACTGTACTCTGCTTTAATGGTGCAACACGTGTGTAGTACCTACAATATGCTTTTGTGCAGAGAAACCATAAACCACACAAAGAACACAGATCCAAAGGCATATATACTTGTCTGTGTCGGAGCTATTTTTGAACCACTAATCATCAACATCTTAAGAAAAAGGTTCTCGCGTTGCATCTTACGATCAATAGACGAATGAAAGCGACGAAGAAAAGATCAATTTAATTGGATGCGAAGATACTGACTCCACAGGATCAAACACAAGAGAGCTAGAGACGTGAGGAACAGTTAGTGACAGTGGGCCATTATACCTTCTCGAGCTGTTGTTCCATCTCTTTGAAGACGGAGTAAGCTTTAAAACCCTCCAGACCGCTGGCTGAGCTGGTGGGAACTGCACCTATATGGGAGCTGTGGCAAGCAGAGAGAAAAGCAGCTAAACACAAAGTATACACTGTGTGAAAAGACGACTTCAGCCAGTCAGACACGTGTGAGGCTGTGCAGATTCCAATCTAATGGAGATAGTGCCGTTTGGGAACAGCAGACAAAGCACAAGGCCAAATAATCTACAGCATCAGTGCAGTTATGTGATAAAGAAACATTGATGTATGCCTCTGCAGATGAGTCAGCAGCAGATCAAGACCCTGCAATTAATTACGTATTAAAATCTATGCTATATCACGTATTTAGCTGAACTTATAACATATCCTTGGTGAAAGCAAGAAGCTTTTGATGTTTTGATTCAATCACATCTAGCTCAACTCAGGTTGGTATTGAATGCAGAGAAATCAAAACATATGATATTCTCAAATGGTAAAGAGTTGACATCCAATTTGCCGAAGATAACGATAGTACAAGGTGATAAAATTGAAAGGGTCATAAATATCATATAAATATTATTAAAATAGATTTTTTAAAAATCATAAAAAGCAGATCACCATAGTCCAGTAGAGGCAAGAAAGTTTCAGAAATGAAATATTTCCTTGACTGATATGAGAAGCAAGATTTTTGTCCGAAAAAGAATCCTAATTTTAGTTTCAGTTTTGTCACAAAACTTTCAATATGGGGTTTAAATGACAGCTTCTGATCAATAGTGATCCCTAAATATTTATAAGCGGTATTTAATATGAATAATATTTAATATGAACCATATATATATATATATAAGGTTCATACATTTTTTGAGTGGTCAAGGGTCAAATTCAAGCACTTTTCAAGGACTTTCAAGGTAAATTTTCAAGCTTTTCCAGTATCTTACACCTGTTGTAAATTACATGTTTTAGATGAGTACTTACATACTAAAAAGGGGAGATTTCACTGAACCATACCAACAGGGATGGTATTACACTTTTAGGAGGAACGGTCTTCATTTCAGATAGGCTACTCATTATTTTTTACATTGAACATGTGATTATCTATAGTCTATAGATGGATATAGTCAGATTGCAAGAGAAATACAGTAAGAATTTCAAGCATTTACAAGCACTTTATCCAAAATCCAAGCACTCTTTAAACCATGAAAATACATTTAAATTCAAGCATTTTCAATGATTTCAAGCACCCGTACGAGCCCTGAATATATTCTTCCTCACCTGGCCGTCTGAGGGAATCCCAACCTGTACAGAGTGACAACAACAGCTCCTCCTAAGCCGATGTTGTGCTGCAAGCCCACTTTAGCCCCTTGGACCTGCCTCCTGTCCGCCTGCCCTCGGAGCTGCCAGCACAGCTCTGCACACTGGGCCAGACCTGATAGAGCACAAGGAGGGAGACGAGAGGAGAGGGGGATGTGGTGTGAGGATCTGATCGTTATCATGTAATTAATGGTTGATGAGGCTGGAAACAGCTTGAAATGTGTCAGCACACAGAAACTGGTTCAGAACGCAGCAGATCGGCTTCCTACGGGTTGTAACAGACGACATCACATCACCTCGATTTTAGCTTCTTTGCACTGGCTCCCTGTTCATTTTAGGATTGACTTTAAGATTTTACTGATCATTTTTAGGACTGGCTCCCAGCTATTTCACAGAATAATTACTTTTAAACGAGCTGCTCGAGGAGATAAGACGCGCAGAGTCAGCAACTTCTTTTAAATCACTTCTTAAAACCCATTTTTATAATCTTGCTTTTATGTAATACTTTCTATCTCACCACTCTTTTTAGTTTTTAATTTTTTAAAACTTTTTTACTCCTATCTTTTATTTTCTGTGTATCTGAGAATGTCTTGTGATTGTTCCTCCGCTGTCTCTTGTTTTTCTGTTAATGTATGAATTGTTTTTAGCCTTGTGGCATCATTCTCTGTGTAATTTACTGCTCTCTGTCGAAACACTTTGTAAGCTGCTGTTTTTAAAAGGTGCTAGATAAATAAAGTTATTGTTATTATTATTATCATTATTACTATTATTATTACATTAAACTAAAGGCATTAAATAAAGTGAGAAAGCCAAAAACATGAGAAGAAGTGCAGGTGTCATTTTTTTAATATGTTTTAATTGTACATATAGTTCAGGGGTCTCAAACTCAAATTACCTGGGGCGGTTGGAGGCAGTATCAAAATGACCAAAAAAAGACACAAAATGACCAAAAAAAGACACGAAATGACTGAAAAATGACACGAAATGACTGAAAAGACACAAAATTACCTAAAAAGACACAAAATGACTTAAAAATAGACAAAATTACTAAAAAAGACACAAAATGACTGAAAAAAGACACAAAATGACCTTAAAAATAGACAAACTTACAAAAAAAAAAAGACAAATTTATAAGAAAAAGACACAAATTTACCAAAAAAGACACAAAATTACATTAAATAACATTTCCACTTCTTCCGGTAACAACCACAACACGGCAGATAATAAACGGTCCAGTAGCAGCTGCCTTTCTTTTTGTTAACGTCGTCATAGAAACAAGTGAAACAAAGGGAAAAAGTCAGAAAAGTGCATTTGCTTCCTCGGGGGCAAACTGATCGTGCCTTGCTCCATCCGACTCAATTAAAACACAAAAAGTAAAAGTCTCTGCCAAGGCTTTCTAAAATAATATCAGGATGCAATCATCCAATTTTGGAGAGCCAGTCACTTTTCACAGGAAAACTTCAAAGAGAAACAAACTATCCTGGCAAAGAGTGTAAGTAACCACTCAAACTGATTTTCTCAGAGCCACAGGTTCTAACAGTGAGCAGTGCTGCTATTCTTCAGCATCCTGCTGTCACATGCAGGGATGGAGTGGGTATCTTGGATATGTGGGTTTGAATAGAAATCAATGATAATAAATACTCTGCATGTGGGTGGTTGACGTGACGCTCAATTTTTGTGTTCCCAGTGACAAATATTACTAAAATTTGATAATATTTCATTAAAATGTATGTTTTAATATGCAGTTCATTCTTCTAGATCTAATCCATCTGCAAACAATGAGTATCGTTCTTCAACTGTGCAAATATTCTGTTTTGAACATGACATTTGTCCACCGGTGCAACTGTCCTAGGTAGCATTACTTATCTTAAAACAACTGTAATTTAATGAAAAATTAATCTAAATACATTAAAATACTTGAATGCATGTCATACGAGTGTGTACTTAATGAATCTAGAGGATATAAGTGTTAAGGTCCCTATGTAGAGTTATTATGACACATTACATTTTGTCCGCAAAACTCCTGGAGCAACGCATTTATGTAGATATAAAACAGGCATTAATGTGACCACCCCATTACTGAGAGGGGTCCTTCCAGAATCAGGAAGGACAGAAGAATCTCTGGAGCAGGTGGACTGCACACAAGATCAGTTCTGTCTCAAATATTTTCATAATATTACTATTTCCGTGCAGTGTTGGAACTGGTCGTCTTAAGGTAGTCCTTTGGTACAACGCAGTTTAAGTATTGGTCTGAATATTTTTATCAATTTACATTGATTGATCATTGAAAATAATGTAAATTGATAAAAATATTCATAACTAATATGCCTTGGGCTTATCTATCTCATCTGTCCAACATTCTCTGAATTAAATAATGACATTCTTTATTTTGTTGCACCGGTGGACACATTTTAGGACTACCACACCAAAGAGTTAATAATATGCAGAATTAGAAATGGACACATTCAGTTTTGAATTATTCACATATAAGGGAATATAATTGTATGTCATTTGACATATACTGTATTTTTTTAATTATTTTTTTTTTTCCACAATATTTTTATTTTATTTTCAGTTTATAACACTTTGACATACAGCTTTTACATTCATGTATTGTCATTCAGCTTCCATATTTTAAGATAGCTGCATTTACATAGACAGAAAAATAAAAACAAACAAAACATAACACTTCGAACATGTATGCTCCTCCTGTTAAAGAAAATGGCAATCTATATACAATTGAGTATCGTTTGTTATTGGTGCGATTAAAACACATATATAGAAAAGCAATATGAATTTGACAAGACCGGAATCTGCATTGTCCACAAAGACTAGTTATCCACTTCTTCATCCGTTAAATCTAAGTCTTTAATGTAGTTAATGAAAGGCTCCATATGTCCTCAAATACATGCCGTTTAGCCTTTAATATGTAAGTTATTCTCTCTAAAGGAAGGCTTGCTAACATCTGTCTTATCCATTGAGTTGTACTTGGTCTATAAATCTTTATCCACAATAATGCAACACATTTCTTAGCATAAAGCAAGCTGAGGTCTACAAATGTCCGCTCATTCCTACTATAGTTATGTTTCTCTGGGTATAAGCCAAACAAAAAAAGTTTAGGGTCTAGTAAAATTTGTTTTGAGATAATCTTCTCGACTATAGCTCTTACCTCTTCCCAGAATATTTTAATCTTTCTGCATTGCCAAATGCAGTGGAACAAAGTTCCTCTGGATTCCATACTAATTATTATTTTTTTCACTTTTCACATCAACCACCCATATATATAATCCTGCCACCTGTGGCTCACAGGCACTTACTTGCAGCAAGCTTCACACCTGCGTACCATTACTTCTTGAAGCAACACCTGCAGCGTCAGCCTCCATCATGTGCAGGTAGAACTGAGAATCAATTACAAACCACCCACTCAAGTGGCTCTGGATTCAACGGTTCCTAGTACAAGCACTTAAACATAAAAGAACGTATTCTCAGATGTGGGCTGTTTCCTTCTGTGAGCCGACCGTTCCACAACTGTACATTCATAAAAGACACCACAGGAAGCACCAGCACTGACTAATGCACTCAAAGTACAGGCATCAAAGCACCATACACTCCAACACTCACTTACATTAAACTAACAGTCGGTGTTGTATTAACAGGTTTTATGTTTTTCATTTCGTTTGTCAATCATTGCACTTCCAAAGCAGGACATATTATATTTGAGGCAAATTCCTCGACAAATACAATCGACACTGTAGCTGTTATTGTATTGTTGAATATTATTGTAGCTAAGTCTCCAAACTTTTTATATTGCCGTTTCTCAGGACAGGTTTTTTCGACATAATTATCTGACAAGACATGCTTACTTTGCCCAGAACAAAAATACTAACGTGTTAAAGAAATCTGTCCTGTTCAGAGCCATTCTGGGAGGGACTCCTTGCCACTTTATATCGTATTAATAGATTCCAAAGAGAGCTATACATTTTTGCTTAAACAGTTTTGTCTTAATGTTGCAGCTGCAGTAGCTAAACTGTACGGGTGCACAAGGGTCTTCGTATAAACAATCTTCCTATCTTGTGAGACCGCTTTTTTCTTTTCCTTTATCTATCTTTTATTTATTCTTTGGTATCTGTTTGTATGTTGTGTATTGATTTTACTCTAAAAACACTTTCTGTGTGGAAAAACTAGCTTTTTTAAAGTAAATGTCACTCTTTTTTCAGTGTGTTGAAAATTAATAAACGTATATATAAAAAACAAATGCCGTATATAAGCTACACATTTTAACAATTGAAAAACACAAATTGCTTTGAGCCTACACCAATGATAAATGAAAATATAAAGAAATGACTGTAGATTTTTTTCTGTCACAGCCACAGGGAGCCACATGTGTCTCCAGAGCTGCAGGTTGCCTGGCCCTGATCTAGGCCACAGACTGTATAAACGCCTCCATCGCCACCTGCTAGCTAGCTAAAGTAAATGTCATAAGCCGTGCCTCTTTACCTGGATGGAAATGAGCCACACTATAAAATCAAGGTCCACTTCAAATCAAAAAGATATCTCTTATCACCCTTGTGTGTTAAAGTGTTCATTTTTCTAATAAGTTTGGTTTTAATCAGTGTTTTGATGCTACAAAATAGGAATTATCCACAATTGTGATTGACTTTCACGATTAAGTTGGTCAGGTGTTTGGGCAGGACCTCTGCACATCGGTGCTGCTGCGTTATTAAGTCAAGACGGGTCTGTAATAGCGACATTTCGATCCTAAACTCAGATAAATGCAGGTAGGAAACATTTTTCTGTTGCACAAAATGGCTTTAAAAAATGGCCCTCTAAACGGACATGAGTTCTGATTGCAGATTGAGGAGGTTTTCTGTAATGAGACCCCCAGGTGAAGACACTCTTCAAGTGTTAAACAACATAACTTCAGTCAGAGGGGTGACAAGTTGACTCCTAATCTGACAACTTCCTAATCTCAGCAGGGACAGCTCCTGCGCTAGGGTTATAGCTAAGTATTTCATCCCATCTGCTTAATGAGCTTTTGCATTTCTTCATTATCCCAATAAGCTAAAGGACTTAGGGGCAAAGACCTCTTCACGGTGCGTCTTTCACATTCTGCAGCGCTCTCCTAATCTTCTCCACGACAACTTGTTTGTGTCAGTGCAATTTTGGTCGAAAATTTGAGAAAATGTGCGTCCGGCTGTGAAGTTTATCCAAATAAAGAGCCTCTGGGTATGACCTCCGGCATATTATATTTACACACAATGAAAAGGAACGTTTAGAAAACTCCCTCCAGTAAACTATTCTACCAAGAGAAGATAACAAATGCTCTTTTTTTTATGAGGTCTTTAAGTTTCTGACGGGTAAAGGCCATGTGGTGATTCATCACATACGCCGATGACGCTTCGGTGTCCCTGGGTGTCATTATCGATGTGTAAAAAAAAAAAAATTGACATCAGAATGAGATGCCTGGAGCAGCCTTCCTTCGATGGGGTCCCAGCACAGGTCAGTGAATTAGCATTCAATATCTCGGCTCACGGCGTTTCCGAGGAGAGAGGTCACGGCGAAGATTAGGAGCAACACCGTGGATCAGACGGAGCTTAGCGCTGACCGGGGCACTCGCACAGTGGGAGAGTGACCCGGGAGATAGAGCGAGTATTGACGACATGAATGGGGGGAAAGCCAGCGTATAATAACGAGGCAGAGGGAGAGACGGTGGAGACTGTGACGTATGAAGGAAAAAATACAATATATCGATCGAAGAAAGAGATCAAACTGACAAATCTGGTCATGTAATGAAATGAAAGAGAAGGCGATTTGTTACTGGCTGTGAAAACGCCGCTGTTCTCTGTTCACTGTGTTACTATAATGGTCACATGTTGGCCCCCGAGGTTGGACGGGAACTAGATAGATAGATAGATTACTTTATTCATCCCCGAAGGGAAATTCGGTTGTCACAGCAGTCCGATATTCAAGTACAATAACATACAATAGAATAAAATACTGAGGTAGCATAAATAAAAACAACAACAGAAACAAAAACACAGAATAGAACAAGGACACTTAAGAAGTTAAAAAAAGAAGATCAGTTGGTAGGTGGACAACATGAGGGTAATTAGCTGTTTTTTTTCCTTTTTTATCCTTTTTATAATTAGACTGTTATGCTTTTAACCTGTAGCACTTTGAGATTTCCTGTAATGTAAAGTGCATTACAAATAAAATGTATTATTATTATTATTATACTGGTGATATGATGGCAACAATGCGATATGGACTAGAAGGTATATAATAATAATAATAATAGCACAGTATATAATATATAATATAATATGTAATAATAAATAGTAACAATATAAAATTAAATTAAAATAAATAAAATAATTATAAATAAAATAAAATATGGATATAACTAGGAAGAAAAGCTCTGAATACAGTGCTCCCTCCTCCTGGAATAAAGGCATTAAAATGTCAATTATTATTACGATGCGGTAATATAATTACATTTTAAAGCATGGAGAAAAAAGCACGCTGTCATTGTAATTGGATTTAGATTTAGATTTAGATTTGACTTTATTAATTCCACAGCGGGGAAATTTCTTTGTTACAGCCGCAAAATTTTCACACAATTTTTAAGATAAAGATAAAAAATAAACAATCTAAGAAAAGACATTTAACAATATACAATATACTATATACAACTTAGTGCAAATTAAGTGGAGAATGTGCAGAGTGCAAATTATATGCAATTGATCCATACCTTTTGAAAAAGTGCACCTATTTATATGTCATAACTGGTTTCTTTTTATTGCATATTAACTAGATACCATGCTCTTACACTTACAGTCATGGAAAAAAATGATTAGACCACGCTTGTTTTCTTCAATTTCTTGTTCATTTTAATGCCTGGTACAACTAAAGGTGCATTTCTTTGGACAAATATAATGATAATTAGAATTAAAACTGGACAATGAGCCTTGAGATACTTGGAAATTGGAGGATATTACAAGACCTTTTGCAAAATGTTTCATTTTAATGTTGCACATCAAGGTCAATGAGGTCAAGAGTTATTTTTATTATTATCATATTATTATGATTTTAAAAAAAGAGAAAGAATGTTGGAATGGGGCCACACACCTTATTTTAAACCTTACAGTGAAGATAAAACAGCTTGCTAAGACTAAATTATCCTACCAACATTATTAATAGGTCATAATAAGCATTGATTAATGTGATTTTTCCAAGTGCAAAAGAAAGACTGGACACTGAAGAAATATCTCTGGAGAGACTTGAAGTTGCCAAAATGTAGGAGTTAAGGTGCAGCACAGTAGACTTTAAAGAAATGCACCTATTTATATGTTATCACTGTTTTCTTTTTATTGCATTTTAACTAGATACCATGCTCACAAAATATTAGTACATTGTTTTCTTCCATTTCTTGTTCATTTTAATGCCTGGTACAACTAAAGGAACATTTATTTGGACAAATATAATGATAACAACAAATTAGCTAATAAGAGTTTAATTTAAGAGCCGACATCTAGACATTTTGCATGTCATTCTTGATAATAACCAAAATCATAATCAAGAAAACTATTCAGGTATTTTTGTTGTTATCATTATATTTGTCCAAAAAATTTACTTTTAGTTGTACCAGCTGTTAAAATGAAGAAATTGGAGGAAAACAAGGGTGGTCTAATATTTTTTTCCATGACTGTATTTGTAGTTAGACAGTTGTTTTTGTTTTTGTTGTTTGTTTGTGTTTCTTGTTGTAATGATGTTGATGCTCGCTTTTGGCCGGGTCATTTTTGAAAAAGATTTAAATCTCAATGACAGGTTTATCCAGAAAATGAAAGATGTAGATAAAAACAGAGAATATTGGTCTGTGTGTGTGTGTGTGTGTGTGTGCTTGTCTTTATATAGTTGTGAGGACCAACCCTTGGCAGAACACCAACAGTGTGAGGACATTTGTAGTTGTGAGGACATTTTTCCCGGTCCTCACACAGAAAATGCTAGGATAGCCTCTAACGGCCTTAATTAATTATCTGTATGAATTTCAGGGAAGGTCCTAACAGAGATGGTAAACCCTGAAATGTGTGTGTTGGGCTAGGGGAAGTAGTGGTCCTCACAACTATATGAAGACATGTATGTGTGTGTGTGTGTGTGTGTGTGTGTGTGTGTGTGTGTGTGTGTGTGTGTGTGTGTGTTTACAAAGTTAAGCAGTTGTGATTATATGAAAAATGGTATGTGTATTAAGAATATTGGATCAGGGAGGAGGGCAGCAGTGACAGAGGTTGGGTGAGTCAGCTGCACTGTTTGCTCGGTCTTGTTTCGTCAAGAGTTTAATATGTGGAGAGATTACACGGGAGGCTTGCCAAAGCCACAGCCTGCTGCCCTCTCACATGCAGGCTTACCCCGTTACAATCCAGGTGGCCATCACAATGTGACATGCGCCACCTAGTGGCCACTGTGGAAGGTAAACACCAGTGTGAACATCAGAAGGAACACAACAAGCGTTAGTTTCTTCTGCAACAAGTCCCATTCATCTGCTGCTCCAACGTCTGTTAGATAGTCTGTTTTACAGGTGCATCTCAATACATTAGAATTTGATGGAAAAGTCCATTTCCAGTAGTTCAAGTCCCCAAACCAAACAACTAGCCCCAACCAAGTATTGAGTGCATATAGATTAGGGGTATCGAACTCAAATTACCTGGGGGCCGTTGTTGGCAGTATCAAAATAACCAAAAAAAGACACAAAATTACAAAAAAAAAAGACACAAAATGACATAAAAAAAAAAAAATTACTTAAAAAAGAAACAAAATTACCAAAAAAAGACACAAAATTACAATACATAACATTTCCACTTCTTCCGGTAACAACAACACGGTAGATAATAAACGGTCCGGTAGCAGCTGCCTTTCTTTTTGTTAACGTCGTCATAGAAACAAGTGAAACAAAGCTCCAGCTTGCGCAACAAAGGGACCTTCCACACACAACATGGTAAAGTGCCATTCATATAAAACTCACAGTAAACTTTCATATCAAGGTGGGGGCCACAAAATATCGTCACAAGGGCCGCAATTGGCCCATGGGCCACGAGTTTGAGACCCCTGATATAGATGGACATACTTTTCAAACTGGAAAAACAGATTTTCTTTACCAGGCTCTTCAAACACATTTGGGAAACTTTGTGGCTCTTTTTTCAGTTAGCTGAGAAGCTGAGAAGTTTTGTTGATATTCTGAATAATATATATATATATTTATATATATACGTTTTTTATTCTATTTTTTATTACTGACTGGTGTTGCATGTGTGTTATTTTTACTCTATTTATTTTCTTAATATTTTTTCTAATGTCTTATTTGGTTTTGTTTTGTTTTTTTGAAGTATATATTGCTCTTGATTACCTTTCAATGTATGTATATATTGTCTCGCAAAATTGTTTCATTTTAACAAATTTTAATAAATTTTAATTGTTATCTGTATGGTCTTTGTTGTTTCTGTTTTTGTTGAGAAAAGCAATAAATAAAGTTGGGGAAAAAATAAAGATAATTTGTTTTCTGTTTTTTTTACAGAGACTCAGCGTACCTGTGGCGCCCAGAGGATGTCCTTTAGAGATGAGACCGCCGCTCGGGTTAATCACAAACTTGCCTCCATACGTGTTGTCTCCTCTGTCAATCAGCTCTCCTGCTTTACCTGCAGAGGGTGTGAAACACACGAGAGGATTACAAAACAGTACAGAGTGAAATCTACAATATTATATCGTCAGTTCATGCATGGCCCTCTGGAGTCCAGGAAAGCGCCGGAGCACGACTGTCAGCTTTTCTCTAAAGTTTTGGCTTTTCCACAAGTTTCCATGTCCAATTTAATGCATCAACTCTTTTTCAGCAAATGTAAAAAAAAAAAACACCTCGACCAAGTGTAGTAACATGATTCTACTTTTTTTGCAGATATTTTTCTAATTCTGCAGGGTGTGTTTCAACATTTTTAATGCAATCTTTTGCGTTTACTTTTTTGTGTGTTTTTTGGTAAAAAAAAAGTTGTGATTTTGTTATGTTTTTTGTGTTTTCTTGGTGTTTTTTGTAAACATTTTTTTTTTTAATTCAAAGTTTTTATTATATTTTCATTATTACAACATACAAACGAACATCAAACAAAACAGACAGGATGGAGGTCATAAAAATTACAATAATAGTAAATAAATAAATAAAATTTTAAAAAATAATTAAAAATAATAATAATAATAATATATAATAAAATAAAATACAAAATCTGAAAATAAATTAATTAAAAATAAGACAGGCAAGTGAGTAGGCAAGGCAAGCAAATTAACACATCTGTCTACCAAAACTATCCCATTTTTCTTTTATCATATCATTTTTTTGGTAAACATTTTTTTGTGTTTTCTTGTGTTCAAAATGTTGATCCAGTAAGTCAAAATGAAAAAACTAATAATCAGATCATATAGGTGAGGTTGTGCTGAAAACAATGATACCAACACGTCATGGTAAAGATTTTTAAGTGGTTTATACAGGCAGAATGAAAAGGAGTCAAAAACTGACAAAATAGCCCCAAACTCCAAAGGGTTAACTGACACACTATGTTTATATACAATGCTCGGTCACTCAGATTGTGAGGACGGCCAGCTCCAAGCAGATTTAAACAAGTGCCACACTGCTTCCATTTCCTAATGATGGTTTTACTCTGTGGGATGTCCAGTGAGCTGGACATTTTTGTAGCCATCTCCTGACTTATACTAATTATCTTTTCTCTGAGTAGCTTGGAGTGTTCTTTTGTCTTCATGTTGCAGTTGTAGCAGGAATAGTGATGAACCAGAGACTGGAGCTCCCAGACACAGATATATTTACACAATAATCACTTGACACACATCAGCTGCACTCAAGTGATCTCCATTTATTAACTGTGACTCTGCTGGTATCAAGTAGCTGGAACTCTGTTTAATTAGGTCAGTTACTTTAAAGGGCATGAATATTTATGCAATTGTTTATTTCACATTTTATATATTTTAATTAATTTACATTATTTTGTAAAAATCTGTTTTCACTTTGATATTAAAGAGGGTTTTTTTTTGCAATTTTTTGTCAACAAAGCCAAATTATATCGACCATGACTTCATGTGTAAAAGCAACAAAAGGGTGAAACATCCAAGGCGGATGAATACTTTCTATAGGCATTGTATAGTAGCACTTTTTATCTTAAGAAGTCTGATTTGTGGCTGAATAAGGATGGATTAGAACAGTGAAAGTAAGTGGAAATAAGGATTTTAGCAAACTGTTGAATATTCTATTTGGGGGTTTTTTGATGATGAAAATGTAAGAAAGGAAATCAAATCAATTCGTACAAACGGGGCCGTGACAAGAGGGAATTATTGTGTTTCTGACTCATTTTCCAATCAGAGACTGTGTTCCTGCTATGATTTATAACACACTGCACACTGGAATCACAGGAGATTGGCCCAAGAAAAAAATTGCAGTGATGAAAGTGATGAACTCAGTGTCACGTGACTGTGGTGTTGCTATGATACGGATTTGTCACCATCATGCTTTCTCGAGGTGTAAATCAGCGTATCAGCCCCACGATACGATTCTACCCCGATAATTGAGTCACGATACGATAATATTAAATGCGATTTTAAGCATTTTACAATATGGTGAGTATTGCAATACAATGTATTGTGATTTAACTGTTTAACTGCATTTTGTGTCCACAAAATTAAATTCAATCAAGAATTGTTTTGTCAAATAAGAGAAAATTCTCAGTCTATTCTTCTGGAAAATGTTTATTTACACTTCTTTATTGTGTGGGGGGAAAAAAATTGAATTGTGTAATTATCAGACCACCATTACATTTTTCATCTTGCGCACCCCCTAGCGGCAGCCCGTGCACCCCTGGGGGTCCACGCACCACACTTTGGGCATCCCTGCTTTATACCAATATGAGCTGATGAATGTGAACCAGGTGAGAAAACAAACTGTTCATGTTTGACTCATTCAGCCTGAAAAAGCCAACACATCTCTGCAGTCAAAGGCGTGACTCGGTTAGTATGCAGCTATAGTTTCAGTCAGACAATGAAGCTTTCTAAATGATCTCCAGAGTGGATATAAATGTCACGCTAATACACTGTAGTGTCAGTGAGAGTAAACTGAGCTGTGGGCTCTGAGTCTCTAATGCGATGACTCATCAGCTAAATCAATAAAGCTGATCAAACAATACCAACGTTTCTTTTATCCCCTGCATAATGAGGAAACAGGCCTTGAACTGATTTTCATAAACAAACGCTGATACATTAAGTTGTCCATGAACATATTTTCTGCCTGAGTTACATCACATAGATGTTTTTTGTCAACATTATTGACTGCTAACCAACGAAGAAGAAAACAACTCCAATCATCCCAAACTTCTTCACTAGGTCGACAGAGTAACAGATTTTGTTATTGTTTTGATTGAGATTGACTCCTAGCAGCAGAAATTCTAGCTTACAGGTACATCTCAAAAAATTAGAATATCATGAAAAAGTTCAATATTTTTTGTCAGTTATTTCAGAAAGTGAAACTCATACATTATATAGATTAATTACGCATAGAGTGAAATATTTCAGGCCTGTTTTTCTTGTAATTTTGATGATTCTGGCTTAGAGATAATGAAAACACAAAACTCAGTGTCTCAGAAAATCAGAATATTGTGAAAAAGTTCAATATGTGAGACCACTATCAGTGGTGATTTGGGTCCACTGTGTTTTCTGAAGTCCACAGTCAACATAGCAGCCATCTAGCAGGACATTTTAGAGTCTTCATGCTTCCACAAGCTCTTTGGAGATGCTGATTTCATTTCCCAGCAGGACTTGGAACCTGCCCACACTGGCAAAGGTACCAAAAGCTGCTTCAATGACCCCATAGGAGTCTATGGGCTGTTGTCAAGAGGAAGGTGAGAGACACCAGATGAGCTGAAGGCTGCTATAAAAGCAACATGGTGCTGTAGGCTGATCTCCTCCATGCCACCAAGTATTAATGCAGTAATTAATGATTCAAAAGAAGCCCAACCAAGTACTGATGGATAGAAATGAACAGACTTTTCATTAGCCTGACATTTGTATTTAAAATATCCTTTTTTATTGATTTTATGTAATATTCTAATTTTCTGAGACACTGAGTTTTGTGTTTTCATTATCTCTAAACCAGAATCATCAAAATTACAAGAAAAACAGGCTTGAAATATTTCACTCTATGTGTAATGAATCTATATAATATACGAGTTTCACTTTCTGAAATAATTGACAAAAAATATTGAACTTTTTCACAATATTCTAATTTTTTAAAAATGTACCTGTATGTGTTTATTTCAAACCGGTTCACCTAGAACACGATATTGTCACACACCATCCACTCAGCTCAGCATCTCGGTTGTAAAATATCAGCAGATATGAAATTATCAATAGAGTGCAAGAAACATTAACAAGAAACTTTAGTTTAAGTGGAAATAAGATCCATTCCTGCTCTAACAGCCAAGTTTTAAAGTATCTGGGGGATAAATTCTGGTTTTAAGAGTTGCAGTCTTACCCTCCGGACACAGCCCCAGAGCCTCGTACGTGATGAGCTCATTGGCTGAGAAGCAGTCGTGCAGCTCAATCACGTCTACGTCACTCGGCTTCAGACCGGCAGCTTCAAAACACTTTCGGGCCGCCGACTGAGACATGTCAAATCCCACCTGAACAGGGAAAATACAGGAAGAAGAATGTCAAGGAGCTACACTGGAAAAAAATATTTTTTGGCCCTGTAATTATTATTTCAATCATCTATATAAATTCTACAAAGAAATACAAATTCAGTGCTTTTACTTTAAAATATCAGTTTTTCATGTAGTGCATTACTTAGTGATTGTTTGTTATTATGTGTCCTCAGTTTTGTAAGTAAATTGAATCATTCGTTAGTTGATATTTGCAAGTAAAATGTAATTGAGGGACATCAGTGAATCTGCAATTTACTTGTGTATTTTCATAAAAAAATAAGTGGTTCTATTGAATAAATATTACTTAGAAACATCCTGAGTAAAGATTACAAACACTTTCTGTGTGGAAAAACTTTAAGTGTACTTTAAGAAAACAAATTTATCATGATAAACTGTGAGGTGTTGTAAAACTACAACTCATAACTTTTAGAGGTGTGAATCAGCAGAGGCCCCACGATACGATTTTATCCCAATACTTAAGTCACAATACGATATTATTGCAATTTTAAGCATTTTTCGACATGGTGAGTATTGTGATACAATATATTGTTTAACTGCTTAACTGCATTTTGTGTCCACGAAATTGAATTAAATCAAGAAACTGTTTGACAAATAAATTCTCGGTCTATTCATCTCACTTCAGTCTTTTTATTTCTCCACAATGAGTCAAACCCACAGACTGACCAACAAAGTATTCAGTCAAACTGAACTGAACTGATATCAAACATGTATGGACGACAACAACTGCAGCATTTTATCAAACTTTCCTCAACTTTAAGCTTCACTGCTCTGAATGTTTTTGAATAAGACATAAAAAAGCCGAACTTTGCAGCGTTATTTCAACAACTTCCCGACACGATATCCTGTATCTCCAGTATATTCCTAAAAATGAACCCGCTACAGCCTACGAAAGAAAAAAGGCGCAAATACTGCCGGTCGGAACGCTAAATATCGATACTTGGTGGTAGAGATAGACCAATATATTGGCCGGCCGATATATCGGGCCGATATTCACTTTTTTAATTGTATCGGCATCGGCCGATACGTGCGTTCGCCGATCAATTATCCCGTTTCACTGAGCCAACAGCAGGCAAGGCTCGGCGCAACATCTCCATTCTCTGGTGAGCTGCTGCTGATACCAGAAAAAAGAAAAACACATCAAATATGTGGATCATCTGAGGCGCCACTACCTCCAGGCCTAGAACAACATACACATTGTTTACTATCCAACTGTTAATATGTTTTGTTTGTCTTGTTAATGTTTCTTTTATTGTTTAAATGGAGACTTGTGTAACATTTGTTATCATTGTGTCATTTTTATCATGTAAATGGAGGGAGAAAAGGCAATATGGGCTTCAAGGATCAGCCCAAAAAAATCGGCAGCACATATCAGGGATCGGTTAAAACTGATGTCAAAATAATCGGTATCGGCCTTAAAAAACCCGTATCAGTCGACCTCTACTTGGCAGCCATGAATCAATATATTAACACGAAAAATATGCCAATACTAAGCTGTATCGATTTTCCACCCACCTCTAATAACTATAAGATTACCTTCAATCCTGTTTGTGCAGTGATTGATTGGCGTCCTATTTCATCATAAAGAGCCTTAACTCAGTGTATACACATTAAACCAAAGCCATATTTGTATAGAATCACCATGGCTTCTACCTGTCAGCCATGTTGTCACTGCTGGATGCTCTTGATCCCACTTAATCTATATGAATTAAAGATGAAACCACTCCCTCATGACTGATTGCAAGTCCCTCTGCAAACCTTTGATGCCTCGGCAGACTTTGTGGACAAATGGTGCATAATATGCTCTTTTCCTGGTTTTTGCAACAGGGAAATCACAGCAGAGCTCATTGTTAGTGGCACTGATGGAGTGACAATAATGTCATTATAGTAAAGTGAGGAAAAGGAGCGGTACATCTCTTTGATGAGGAGTAATAGATTTGTAAAGCTCAGAGCTGTGACAGTTCTCCCCTGGTGCTCTACAAACATCTTGATTGCAGCATTTCATCTCTGACTCTAAGGCGCCTCTTTCTTTTTTTAACCCATTTAAGCCGGGAAAGCATTACCGCATTACTACCATTAAAACCGGGGGATCTGTTGCGTTTTTCTACCATTAAAGCTGGGAAAGCTGATACGTCGTTTTGTAGTATTTGTCGTTTTTTCCACCTATTTTCAGTCTCTTGGCCAATGAAATGCATAAGAATACATGTGGGAGTGTTGCAATGCATCATGGGACTTTTCCAGAACTTTGAAATCATGGTGGAAGACGACTATAGCGGAGGGAGCTCAGATATAACAGCTATAAGCTCTCAGATACTTTTTGAATTTCATTTCTATCTGCTACAGAGGCTCTATCTATTATTATTATTATTATTATTATAATTATATAATCTATTATTTAGTAGGAAGCGTTGACACTTCTGTTGAATTTCCAGAAAACTTCAGGTTTTAGAGGGTTATTTTTAAATCGGCCAGAGGTTTTACAGGCACTTTTTCACAGCCGTTTTAGGCCTAAATGGGTTAAATATACCATACCTGGCAATGAGCAATAAATTGTGCAATAAATTGCCCTTCAACATGCAATATATTTATGAACACTGCATAGCATCATATCTGCTTCTGGCAAATTGAATTGATGACTGTGCACCTTACCTCCCTTTCTTGCCTATGTTTACATTATATCGTATATATTTTTCTTTACATTTACTTGCCTATTTATGTTAATGTTTATATTGTATATTCTTATATTCTATATATATTTTATTTATTGTCGCACTGCTTTTTGGAGTCAGCTCTCAAATCTCATTGTACATGTGTATAGTGACAATAAAGGCATTCTATTCTATTCTATTCTATTCTAGATATTCACTTTCAGTTTCTTTGTGTGAAGTGGGGCTGGGCTATATATCGATATATTTCTTATATCGATATATTTTTAAATGTGATATGGAAATAGATCATATCGCATATATATCGATATAGTTTTTAATAAAAAACCTTTGCTGCCCTTACTCGGGTTTGTCATATTTAGTTCTTTTGTAATGTTTGTTATTCTTTTTATATTTATTTCAGAAAGAGATTTGCCTATTTATTTCACAGGTTTTTTTTATTTAAGATATTTTTTTATTCCTGTTGTTATACAGTATTTATGTTCACTTAAATAAACGGTTTCAATAAAACTACTTGTGACATGTCATATTTGACTTTGACTGAACATTTGCTCTCACTTTGCAATAAAAATATCGGGATATATATGTATATCGATATTCAGCCTAAATATATCGGGAAATTAATTTTGGTCCGTATCGCCCAGCTCTAGTGTGGAGTTTGAATGTTCTCCCCGTGTCAGCGTGGATTCTCTCCGGGTCCACAGTCTAAAAACATGCACTCATTGCCCGTAGGAGTGAATGAGAGAGTCCGGATAATCGGTTGGGGATAATGGATCTACCTTTAAGCTGTATTAAGTTTCAGACTTTAAAGTTTAAAGTTTTTAATATTATTGAAATGTTACATTAGATTTAAATTAGCAATGGGTGCATGAAGCCTGTTAGAGCTATTTCATTAGTTTGATTATTATTATTGTTTATTTTGTATTTATTTTTGTGCACACTAGGGGCACTGAGCACCAGACCAAATAGGTATTGGGAATTGATAAAGGTAGCAGGTGGTAAGGACAGGTAATGCACCAGAAGGGACACAGTTTGTTACCAGAGCAAAGAGAGGCAGCATGAAATGTTTGTTTGCTTTTCATTTAAAATTAAATGAACCAAAATGTGAATCCTGTCTGGACAATAGACTTCTTTTTGCCCGAGTACACACTGATCAAAGTGGTTCATCAGTGGCCTTTTGAGCAAGTTTTAAAAGTAAAAGAACGATCTTACAAATAGCCACTACAAAACCTTTTAACCCTCTGGAGTCCATCTATTTATTGAAAATACACGTTTTATTTACAGTAATAACTTTATTTATATATCATATGTAGACAAGCTGAGAAAGCCAGTTGAAAGTTCAATCATAGGAGCTTTCACAGTGTGACATTTATGTTTCTAGACCATTTTTAAAATGGGAATTTTCTTTCTACAATGAAAACTATCACTATTTTTAATTTACATGCAAATAGACTGTTTTGTAGTTTTATTATTTATTATTATTTCTGCTGTTTTTGTGTGTATAAATGGTATAAAAAAAAGGTACATTTCCAAAGACACCTGTGTCTTTTGTTTGCATTTTGGGTTCCTTGCAGCTTTATACTTTATCAATTAAAATAAAATGAAAAATCTGACTGATAGCCAAGTTTGTGTGGAGAAAAAGGAGCCATGCATGTGATGTAAGGACAGACTGAAAGATGCTAAACAGAGACAGAAATTAATGCATAGGAAGTTGACAAATTTGAACGGAAATCTCCTGGACTTCAGAGGTTTAAAGCTCTGTTCCTAAAAAAAGACTTGAAGCTTTAAGACTTCAAATGCAACAGTGACACCTGGTGGTTTGCAGAACACATAGCAGCCCCTTCAACATGGGCTCAATCACTGCAACACCTCACTGATTGTATTGGTTTTAGCCTCAATTGTATGCAATAAAAGTTTTTGGCATCATTAAATCTGTAATAGTTTCGATTTAAAAGACGCTGCAATAAATGTAGATGGCATCCTGAAACATGTTCCTGTAAAATGAATGCATCCTTATCTAAAATATGATGTGAAAAAATGAGGCTCAGTGCTACTGCGGGCTCATGTTTTAACTTCACTGTAGATATTTATGTAGCATTTTATATTAGTTGCAATGTGATGTGACAGGAGAACGATATTTATTAAACCAGCTTATTGAATGTATTTTATGTTATTATCATGTGATCAGAAGGGAATGTTCTCATTTCTCTCACTTATAAGATATGAAATATGAAATATGAAATTTAGTTGTCACAGCAGCTCAAGATACAGACACATAGATTTAAAAGATAGAATAAAGAATATAAAAAATAAGACATATGCAGACATTCTATACACATTTTATACTTACATTTCTGCAATTTGGCATTATTATTAATGTATATTTTTTGTGTTTGTTTACTGAAGATACATCATCATATTTCTCAATTATTCTCCTCTCTTCTAATCCCACTAATGTGCTGAGTTAAGCTGTGAAATTTTAAAACTAAATGAAGTTTTTTCTGAAGCACCTGTGAAGCTTTTGACGTCATCAGTTCGACACAGCGTATTGGAACAGTACACTTCAGAGGAGTGAAACGCAATTTGAAGCTTCGGTATCATTCATCCATTTATAGTTCACATATGAGAGTGCCCTTGTTGTCATAAATGACAGAAATCAAGGACTTTTTCCCATTTGTTTCAGTGCAAATTACGTTTCTTAATGCAAGATAAGTTGCAAGTGAGTAGTAGCCATTTCTTTCAAACACCTGTCTCTATTCTTGGCTATAGCAAGAGTAAATTTCTCGTCCCCTAGGAACCATTTTTAAACTTTAAATATTTTTGTTTCATTTTGATCCAGAAGAGGGGGGAGTGTGACAGACACAGACTCGTTATTGACAATTTCTTACCATCTTAATGCAGCTGTTTTCTTCAAACGTCGAGGCGGTGTCAGTCACCATCTCTTGGGCTAAAATCTCCACCGCCTGGTTCTCCAGGTTGTGTTTCCTGACGAAGGCCTCGCTGGCCAAAACTGCTGCTCCGGCACCGTCTGAAGTCGGGCTGATGAGAGAAGAAAAAGCAGGACAAGCACACATGCTGATGTTAGCACTGAAGCAATTATCATCAATAACTCAGACAGAAATAACTGCTACTTCTTCGTCTCTGTCCTAATAAGAGGCGTGAATCATCAGAGGCCCCACGATACGACTCTATCCCGATACTCCAGTCACGATACGATATTATTGCAATTTTAAGCATTTTGCGATATGATGAGTATTGTGATACAATATATTGCGATTAAACTGTTTAACTGCATTTTATGTCCACAAAATGAAATTCAATCAAGAATTGTTTTGTCAAATAAGAGAAAATTCTCAGTTCTGAACTGGGAACAGAGTCAGTTTTTAAATGCAGTGATTCAAATTATACAATATAAATTCAAATTATGTGATTCAAATTCAGTTTTTTAATGCAATTATTCAAGTTACGCAATTCAAATTCAAATATAAACAATTCAAATTCAGTTTCTGGTGGCACATATTTCAGCCCATACCAGAGAGCCTATTTTCATTGAGATAGCATGACTTCAGAGGTCATGAGTGCTTTGAAAATCACCATGAAACTTAAAAAAAACCCTAACTTTACAGCGTTACCTTCTAGTTTCATATGCTAGTTGTATCTCTAGTATATTCCTAAGAGTGAGCCCGCTAAGGCCTCCAGAAATGCAAAAACTGCGAAAATACTGACGGCTCGTCTGCCGCCGGAACACTAAATATCCATTCTTGGCGGCCATGAATCGATATAATATGGCCATGCAGGAAATATCCTGATACTACTCGAGGAAGGATGATTCATGGATTTTCAAAAGACGGCCCTGACTCTTACCAGCACTGCAGCAGAGTCAGGTAGTCAAACACCTTCCTGGAGTTAATCACCTGCTCCAGACTGTACTCGTCCTGGAACTGGGAATACCTGCATGAACACAGACAAACATATTCACATCCAGAGTTGAATGGAAATAATCTTTAAACCTTCTCACTGTTAACTCTGTCTTACGGGTTGTTGGTAGAGTGCTTGTGGTTTTTCCAGGCGATTTTGGCAAAGTGTTCCGGTTTCGTTCCTGGATTTAAAAATAATGACGTAAAAAAGATGAAATAGTACAATCATCATAACCAAATGCAAAACAAAACACACAATCCCGTCCACATTTTGCATGTGTAAGCTGTAGCGTGTACCGTATTTCTCCATGTGCTCCTTGCCAGCGTTGCCAAACATCTGCGGTGCTGCTGGAGCTGCCACCATCCCACGGCTGTTGATCATCACCTCCATGTGCTTGTCCATGGGATTGATCCTGTCCATGTACTAGAAACAAAATATCTGACTTGTACTTTGTAGAAAAGACGTCTTATTAAAGGTAATTTTAGGGGGCTTTATTGGGCAAAAATTCCATAATATGTCAGCGTAAACTCCACTTCTGCATCTCCTCTTGTCTCTGGTTTCAGACTTTAGAAAATCTAGCCCGTGATTGGAGACTTTGGTGAATCACAGGACTTTCAGGTCCTTTTAGCTGTTCTATTAATGCAGATGCACGTTCTTTAACCCTCTGGGCTCTGAGCCTTTTTTGGCCGTTTTTGAATACTTTTTTTGTACCATATAAAAAATGTTAACTATACCCATATTTGGTATCCATTTTTTCTTCACCTATATGATCTGACAATTATTTTCTCACTTTAACCTTCTTTATCAACATATTGAGCCCAAAAATGATTAAATCAGAGTTGAAAAATTATACTATTTACTACAATAAAAACCTCAAATATGCTCAATGAACTGTTTTGGAACTTGAAAATGTAAACATAGGATACAAATATGAACATATAAAAAGGTAAAAAATTTAAATATAATTAAACTATATACAAAAAAAGTCCCATAAAAACATGTATATTTATAGGTGTTTTTTCCATGTTAGCTGCAACTCTTCAAAACAAATTATGTGTGAAATTACACAGAGAGCTGCACCAACGCTCAAATATTTCTGTACTATCAAATTAAAACTACAATATCTTTGGTTTTACATGAGCTAGGAATGTCAAACAAAAACTGGGAGAAAGTTTCAAGTCTGTACTTTGGAGTCTCCATGTGTGTTTTTTTGTTAAACGTCACATGATCTGATCAGGATGCCACCATCATAGACCCCAGAGGGTTAATATGGTGAAAGTCTGGTTCAATGGCAGAAACACCTGCAGAAAAAGTTGCTATCCAGCATTGACAACAACTGGCTACACTGCAGACAAACTGCTCAACTTTCTGTTTTAGAGCTTGTATTTTTTCTGCTCCCCTGTAATATAATTTCAATCAATAGTAATAAGCAGTTAATGAAAAAACTGCTAAAAGACAGCAGAGGTTCATTATTTCTTTGTCTCTTGTGTGAAGCCACACTAAGCTGTTGTTTTTAAATGTTGATCAATGAGCGGTATCCCTCTGAGTCCAGGTGTGGAGCTCATATTCTTTCTTTTCAGCGAGAACAACCACGCTGTTAGCGAGAACAGCAGGGGGTGGACATCATAATGACAACACCTGTTATTGTGTTATATTGTTTAACAACCCACAGCATGAAGTGTTGTACCTTTGCTGACAAAGAGCCCCTCTCCATCTTCTCAAACCCGAGGGCCAGCACACAGTCAGCGAGACCTGCAGAAACCACATGAGAAATGTTAAAAGAGTGGATTTTAACCCATTGAGGCCTAAAACGCCTGGAAAAACATGCCTGAAAAACCTATGGGCGATTTTGAAAGAACCCCCTAAAACCTGAAGTTTTTCTGGAAATTCAACAGAAGATTTTTCAGCCTCTGTAGCAGATAGAAATGAAATTCAAAAAGTATTTGAGAGCTTATACCCGTGGCTTTCATGAGAAGTTGTTTATTTGTCCAAACCTCCAATAAAGTTTTTTTAAAAATCAACAAACTCAGCAAATGTTACATTTGACTGAAAAAAAAATGCTATGCATAATACTAATACATGCCCATTAGCAAGATGCAAACATGATATGACCACTGGAAGAAGGGTTCAAAGTCTGGATCAGCAATTAAATGATCGGTGCTGTTTTCATCAGATCTCTTCCGTCACTTACTTCTGAGCTCCTCCGCTATAGTCGTCCTCCTCCATGATTTATAAGTTCTGGAAAAGTCCGATGTTGCATTGCGACACTCCCGCATGTATTCTGATCATGTTCTGATGCATTTCATTGGCCAAGAGACCAAAAATAGGTGGAAAAAAATACAAATACTACAAAATGACATATCCGCTGTCCCGGCCTTAATGGTAGAGTGACGCAACAGCGCTCCCGGCTTTAATGGTAGAAATGTGGTAATGCTTTCCCGGCGTCAATGGGTTAAAGCTTCAATTAACCTTCTAAACCCCGAGCAGTTTCACATTTATTCACTGCGGCCTTATATTTTACTGCAGTATACAGTCAAGGAAAAAATTATTAGACCACCATCATTTGAATATGTGGAACCCAAACTTTGGACCTCTCTGCCTCTCCCCCTACGGTCTGCTATTTCTGTGGACTCTCTTAAAAATCACCTTAAGACCACATATCCTTTTAGTTATGTTGGTTTTAAAAAAGCTGACTCTTCAGAATGAAACAGATAATTTGGGGTAATTTATCACTTTCACTCACCTCCCTGAATGAGCTGGCGGGCCATGAAGAGCGCCGTGGAGCCTGTGGAGCAGTTGTTGTTGACGTTGAAGATGGGGATCCCGGTCAGGCCCAGGCTGTGGTAGATGGCCCTCTGCCCACATGTGGAGTCCCCTGAGGGAATAAGGTAGGGGAGAAGATTTCAATCCTTATTTATTTATTATTTTTACTCAGGTAATTACAATATGAGAGACCCAAACATAAAAGACAGTTGTTACTATTAGCCTGGCTAGTATACCAGCCATTCATTTCTCTGTAGAGGAGGTGTGGTTTACGATCCTCCAGAGCCGTTTATTGGGCGCTACGAATGTCTATCAAAAGCGTCTGTAGGTAGCTCTTAGCCAATCAGATCAGTTATACCAGATGACGTATGTAGAGCTCAGAAATTGATGTTTATATAGCCAGACTAGCCCATCTCTACTTTGAGACTAAAATGCTCAGTTGTGCTTCTGCAACGTTTTTCTGCAGCATGTTCTGGCTCTGGCTGCTCTGTAGTTTCAGCTCACAGTCTACCGGCAGTGTTGGTGTGTGTGTGTGTGTGAGAGAGAGAGAGTGTTGCTTGCTGCTTTGCTTCTCCAGTTCTCGCTTTCTGCAAGATTATTTATTTTTAAGCCTTTTTACGGCTTATTCCCCCTCATGTCATTCAGCCACACACATCCACTGATTTTATGGTCACTTGACGAGCTGCTGGGGGTCTCTGGGCGGCTCCGCTGTCCCCCGGCTCGTAGCCAGATCACCGTGGTTACAGCAGTGAGCGGTTGTGGGGCAAATTGATAGATTAGGCTTTTGCCAAATCCTGTCGGAAGCAAGACTAAAACATCCTTTTTGGTGGTGAAACAAGAGTGTAAAGTCAAACGTTGTTCTTTTAAAATAAACTTTGACTCTAAACTATCTAGAACACTGTCTACAGATAGATCCAAAGAGAGCTTCGCGTCTGCTGCAGCCATGTTGGATCCGTAAGAAAACTACAAAACTACAAGCTTCCGTCTGTCCACTAGTACGCATCATTGTCTTGCCGTCCCTCCCCGTTCTGTGATTGGATCCCGGCCATAGACACCAGACCCTTTCGCAGTTCAAAATGAAATCGAGCGTGCAAGGCAGTATGGGTACATCCAGGCTAATTCACTATTTCAGTGGACAACATGCACAAAACAAACCATTTATACATAGACAGGGGTCTTAACAACAACTCTTACCATAGACGTATCCTACACAGGCTTGTTCAATGGCAGAATATGGGACTCCTGCATCTGCCAGAGCCTTCTGACCTAAAACAAGACGTAGATATACAGTAATAAAACACTTTGTTGCATATTATGTAACAAGATCCATTTCACAGACATTCAGATATGATATCTCTTTTTTTAATGACTGAACAAAGTTCTTGTCTGTAAAGATGAGCACCTGCTTCTTTGGCCATATCAGGGTAATCATAGTCGCCTCGAGCTCCGGGCTTGTCGAACTGCAGCAAAATACAGACAAGTGTTAATAAACAGAAACATTCAGATTTTCTTGTTCTAATGTTCAGGATAATATTCACCTTCACAGTCACCATAACCATTTTATTAGATGAAACTTAAGTGACAGAGTCAGAGACTTGCAAATAGAGACATGAGGATTAGTCAACCGAAAGAAAAACTATAGGCAATAATCTTAATGGTCAAATAATTGTTCAAATTGGATTATTTTTTAAATGCGTGTCTCAAAATTAAAGGATTCACTGCTATTATTTGTTGTACATCATTGTAAACTGCATCATTTTTCTTTTTTGACATTTTGATTGTTAATTGATAAAGGCATTTATCTGTGACTAAAATAATCTTTAGTTGTAGCCCTACTTGCAAAGGCAAGGCAAATGCCTGTGTGTGTGTGTCTCACAAAAGTGAGTACACTCCTCACATTTCTGCAAATATTTTATTATATATTTTCATGGGACCAGGCTGAAGAAATAACACTTTTGTACAGCATGTATTACAGTGTAATGTATTGTCCCCTGAACATAACACACAGCCATTAATGTCTAAACTGCTGGCAACAAAAGTGAGTACACCCCTCACAGTGAGAAGGTCTCAGGTGTGAGTGGGGAGCAGGTGTGTTAAATTTGGTGTCATCTCTCTCACACTGGTCATGTTTCTGACTCCTTCAAAATAAAGTGTTAACATATCTTGCTTGAGTTACAAAGGCATGTTCAAAAAATTGCCTAAGTCATTTATTTCTCTTAAGTTACATAATTTACACACAGTGTTATTACTATACCAATAGCCATCCTTTGTTACATCCTTTTTGAGTGAAATGATCAATAAATGTCATATGTTACACTTTTGGGTTTTTCTGTGTTTCCTGCAAAACTTGAAAAAATGAGTTGGCCGATTATTTTAACAGGGTGACGACTTGCAACTTGCTTGTGAAAACAAGAGACTTGACCTGAGACTCGTTCTGACAGACCTTAGACTAGGTAAACAGCCCTGCAGCTTCAGATCATTATTTTAAGCCAACTGGAGTGATGGTGACCCTTAGCACAGACTGTCACTGTGTTGACCATGAACTATGGACTCAAAATGAGGGCATGAGACATTGAGCCAAGCAGCAGCAGGGATCACAGACTAAAAGCCACAAAACTATAAACTATAAAAAATAAATAAACTGAAACAATGCTAACTTGTTTTGGCTAACTTAGCTAGCTAATGTTAAGTAACAGTTGTGACACACGTTATGGAGAGTTGTTGACACAATATTTGTCAGTTAACAATCCACCACACTGAGATCAGTTGGTTTATTGCAACAAAACAGAGGTTTTTAAGAGGAATATGTTGAATCTGGAGTTAGCCAGCTATGCTAGCTTATTGCATAAGGTTGCTCCAGGTCTTCCTGTGAACTGAGGCAATATAAATGTATATAAATGTAAATAACATTACCTTTGTCATGCCCACTCCGATGACAAACACCCTGTTCCTCTTTTGAGATGCCATGGTTCTTGTCTTCAGCAGCTGAGACACAGAGGGACAGAGACAGAGACAGACAGGTCTGCGAGCAGCAAACTGCATCAGACTGACAGATCCACTGGACTCTGCACGGCAAAGATCGTCTATGAGGCAGCAGATCGTCTATAAAGCAGCAGAGGAGTCACTCGGTGGAAAAAGAGGAAGACAACATATTGTGGGCATGCTGGAATGTATGGAAGCCCATTTCCGCCAGTTATAAAAATAAAAATGAAAACTTGGCTTTGTTTGATTTTTTTTTGTTGCCCATATTAATTCGAAATTATGAGACACAAAGTCATAATTATGACTTTTTAAAAAGTCTAATAATTGTGACTTTTTATCTCATGATTATGACTTTTTATCTCACAATGACTTTTAATATCATCATTTTTTTTTATTTCATAATCGTGACTTTTTATCTCATAATTATGACTTTCTTAATCTTATAATTATGACCTTTTTTAATCTCATAATTATATTATGTTATATTAATTGATTATATATTTTTTATCTGAATTTTGAAATTTTATCTCATAATTGACTTCTTTAATATCATACATTTTTTTATTTCATAATCGTGACTTTTTATCTCATAATTATGACTTTCTTAATCTTATATTTATGACCTTTTTTAATCTCATAATTATATTATGTTATATTAATTGATTATATATTTTTTATCTGAATTTTGAAATTTTATCTCATAATTGTATTTTTTAAATCTAGTAATTATGACTTTATATCTAATGATTTCAACATTTTTATCTCAGAATTTTGACTTTTTTTTACCTCATAATTTTTACTTTTTATCTCATAATTATGACTTTTTATCTCATAAAATCGACATTTTACCTCATAATTATAGCTTTTTATGTCATAATTTTGACATTTTATCTCGTAATAATGACTTTTTAAAAATCTAATTATGACTTTTTATCTCATAATTTTGACTTTTTATCTCATAATTATGACTTTTAAAATGGTAAAAAAAAAAATCTCAACAAAGCCAAGTTTCCATTTTTATTTTTATAACTGGCAGACATGGGCTAGCAAATGACTTTATCTGTCAAACCACCTTACTACAAGCTGAACCAGAGTAAAATCACTTTCCCTCTAATGATTTACTATCCAGTATACATATTATGCTCCAAGGCTGCTCAAACATAAAAAGCTTAGTTATTATAGAATATGTATTACTATTGCAAATGTACTGTACTGTATTACTAAGACACTTAGCTGCTTGTCCAAGGGTTTCCTGAAATGCAGAGTGATTTTTTTGTCGTCTTCATTTTTTTTAAAAGGCCTACTGTGACACATTCACGGTACCTTGAAATGCTGATAGAGTGAGAGCTCTTTTGTTTCTTCTCAATGCTTATCTCTTTATAAGGCACTCATGGAAATTGAAAATATCAACCCTCAAGTGTTATTGGAGGATATTATGAGACTTTTTGCAAAATGTTTCATTTTTATATTGCAAATCAAGGTCAATTGAGTCATAATTATTATAGTCTCTTTCCCACAGCAACCCTAAATAGACAATAACACATCATTTGCATCCATCACGTTATCTTTTACCTTTAAACTATTTATTACTATTTATTTATCTTTTTAGACTACTTATTACATATGCGTAATGTCTGAATGTCTTTTTTTAAGCACCTTATATATGAGAAGCACACGTAAATTTAGTTGTATACTTTTTTTAATACAATGACAATAAAGGAAAGCTTGAATCTTGTGTGATTTACTGACTTGTCAGTGATGTAGAAATCCATGTGGTTCTATGAGCTCACGGAGAGCGAGGAGACCTGTTGTAGATGTCCGCTCAAGTGAAAAAACATGGTTATTTGCCTGATAAAGGGTTAACAGTCATCTACAGTTATTTGCAATCAGCTCATGTTGCTCCTCATTTGTCTCGCTTCATTGTAATGTGACACTCACTCAAATAGGCAAAGAAAGAGGTTCACTCAACATCGTCACCTTTCAACTTTATTGAAGCAGTGAAAAAAGCCTTGAACATGTTGATTAATCCGAGACCTGTATGGAGAACCTGTGTGCATTCATCCACGCCTGTTAATGTCCATCAACCGAACCTCTCCAGCTCCTGAACACCTGAAGCCTGAAGATGTTTAGTGTTCATTCACCCAACGACACGATGACATCAGCACTTGATGAACTGGTGTGTGACTTCATATATTCCCACCGACTCTTTGACTTTCTCATCATAGTCTGTCCAGTCCTGAAATTTACAAAACAAGCCTTTTGTTAAGTTGCACAGATAAAGAGAAGCGGTAATATTCTGTAAAGTCATTTCTGGAACAATTAGGATATGTATAAAAATCAGGGGTGCACCGATTTCCTTAATTTTGCGGGATCAGCGATCGGCAGATTCTTTTACACTTCTTATTCTTTTAAATATTTGAGTGTCGATGCTGCGAAAGAATTAACTTAACTCAAATTAATCTTGGTGTTTGACTCAATATTTTGGGTAAAAATGACTTTTTGCACAAATCTTTGTTGTATTGAAAAGGAAAAATGTTGGGTTTTACAGTGTGGTTAAAGAGCAGATTTCAGAGCCCTCTGCACAGTAACAAATTATTCTGTAGTCATTTCATTTTACTTTATATATTTGATAAAAATGTAAAATGTAATGTAAATATAAATACGTCCTTGATTTTGAGGCAGTTGTTTAAGTAACTTTAATATAAAAATGTTTGAGATAGAATCTACTGATTTTGATCACATTAAATATAATCTTTATGTGTATGTAATTATAAATCAAGAGAGTTTTGAATGAATCCAACACAATAGAATTAGTCCGTTTTTAATTGACAGGCACTTCCTGTTAAGTTGTTATTATCTGAACTTGTAACGTAGTTAGATTTAATAAATAATATTGCGTGCAATCTGTTGCCTCAATTTTATTGAGTAGCTATTGCTTATCATTTTTTACAGTGTACGTCAAACCGATCGTATCTAGCGATCTTATCTACCTCTGCAAAGGTCTGAAAGTACGCATACTTCTGCATGACTGTGTTGTTGTAGTGTAAATCCGTTGAAAATATATATATAAGAAATTAATGCATGATTGCGTGACGTGGCACAAGGTAGGATTTCAGTTTTTATGGGAAAGGAAAAACTCATTAGACAAATCAGCCTAGCATATCTGAAGCGGATGCTCTGGTTGATACAATAACATCAGAAAAGGAATCTGACCTCCCAAGTGTGCTCTTATATCAAAAGTGGAACATAACAGGAAATTACAGGACATTGAACTTTAGTTACACAGAAATAATGACGCATGAACCTGCAAAATAAAAAGAGAAACACAGGGTGTTGTCTCTTTCAGTGTTGTTCTGACTTTTGGATTTGTTTGTCACCTTTGGCATCTGTATCCGTTTTCGATACCTACAAATAAATCCCGCACAAGGCTGCTATTCGAATATACCTGGTCGTCAAGTGTTTTTCTTTAAAGATTTTCTACAACATTGTATGTATGTTGTACTATAACGAAACCAAAAACTCAGAACACTTTATTTATGGTTGCAGTTCTTTTCGTAGTTTGTCCTGTAAATTGTTGCTATTTACTTTAAGTTCAATATATATATATATATATATATATATATATATATATATATATATATATGATTTGATTATTTGTTAAAGAAAAATACTGCTGTGTTTTTGTTTTTCAATAAAATAAGATTCAAACATTGAAGGTGTATGCTGTGAGTTATAAAAAAATGGGAATCGGCAGGTCAGGCTTTTTAAAAAATCGGTGATCGGCCAGAAAATTGCAAACGGTGCACCCCTAATAAAAATGACTGAATCAGAAGTGTAAATAAATAAAATAGTAATAATTTTATATATACAGCACCTCTTAAAAACAGCAGCTTACAAAGTGCTTCAACAAAGAGCAGTTTATTACACAGAGAATGATGCCATAAGACTAAAAACAATTCTTACATTAAAAGAAAAACAATATGCTCAGATACACAGAATTAAATGGTAAAAAGGAGAAAAAAGTAAAAGGTGAAGAAGAAAAAAAGAGTAGTGAAATAGAAAGCATTACATAAAAGCTAGTCTATAAAAGTGGGTTTTAAAGAAGTGATTTAAAAAAGAACTTAATATTTAACTACTGGAATTCAAAGTCAAAGATTATCTAAAAAGCTTATATATTTGCAATGAACCAAACAATAACTGGCATACTTTTAAGGAAGAGTTGTTCCCATCACTTACTTTTTCTAATAGGTTGATTTCAGGAAACTGTGTTCCAGATTCTGCTCCTTGTCCAGTGAAACCAGCCTGGAATGGGTTTAAAAAGGCAAAATGAGAAAAATCACATGATAAGATATTTTCAAGCTTTTCCAGCATCTTACAGCTGTGGTAAATTACATATTTCTTTAAATACATACATACTGAAAATTATTATTTTACGTTTTCATTCCAGGTTCTCCAACTAATTATATTTCTATTCTATTTTGTTAAAGAAATGCAGATAGAATTTTAAACATTTTATCCAAAATTCAAGCACTTGTCAAACCTTGAAAACACAACATTAAAATTCAAGATATCAGCTGTAGAGGCGACTGCTTTCTCTCAAATATAACAGAACTAGATGGCACTCGGCTTTTGGTGCTCAAAGTGCAAAGGAAATTATATTTACATTATATTAAATTACAAATAAACTCAACAGTGATGCAGCTCTCCTGAAATCATTACATTACATGTCATTTAGCTGACACTTTTGTCCAAATCGACTTACAATAAGTGCATTCAACCTGAAGGTGCTAGCCTCAGACCACAGGAATCAAGTAAGTACAGAACTTTAAGAGCCATCTGTAATCACTACAGGAGTGTTTTATGTTGAAGAAGAGCATTTATATATTTATATATATATATACAATTTAGGACCACATATGAAAGTGGCCTGGATCCTATTTGGAAAAAATCCGATTTGCGCTGTTCAGACTATCGGATCGGATCTGAGTCAGATATGACCAAAAAATATATTGTGTGCCTGCAGTCTGAACGTAGCTTTATATCTATTCCAAGAGTCTCACCTGAGGTTGGAAGTCAATGGGCTCCAGACCTCGACACTCAAACTGCACCATCGTCTTAAATGTTTCGCTGTCCTCTGCCTTCAACCCAGCAAACACACAGCACCACACAGAGAGAGACAAATATTGTTAACGGCTGGAAATAAAGCAGCAATCTGTCAAAATATGAGACTTTGTCCAGGTGTTAAAAGCAAGGTTCATACACTTTTTGAGTGGTCAAATTCAAGCACTTTTCAAGGACTTTCAAGGTCCATTTTCAAGCTTTTCCAGGACCTTACAACGGTTATAAGTTGCATGTTTTAGATGAGTACTTATATGTTAAAAGGGGTCATTTCACTCAACCATACCAACAGCGATGGTTTTACACTTTTAACAACCAAAAGTACAGTTTGTTAATATTCAATTTATGATTTTTTTCATTTTTTCAGTGATTATCTATAGTCTATAGATGATTATAGTCAGATTGCAAGAGAAACACAGTAAGAATTTCAAGCATTTACAAGCATTTTATCCAAAATCCAAGCACTTTTTAATGCTTGAAAATAAAAAATGTAAATTCAAGCATTTTCAAGGATTTCAAGCACCCGTACCAACCCTGTGTCCAGGTGTTAAAAGGGATTTTTAAAGTATTTTCAGAACTAAAGAGACACAATAATGACAAACAAAACTTCCAGGGGAAAAAAAAATTTCACAATATTTTCAAGTTTGTCATAGGTTTGTTTCCCTTGCTGTAAGCATTCTGTTCATACTGGCCATTAAAAGATCCCCTCCTAGAGTGCTTTCTATCCTTCAGTTTGATCATTTTCCACTTAACCCTTGTGTAATGTTCATATTGTTGTTACTCAGCCAGCGTTTGTGGGTCTGATGGAGCCGTTGCATTTTGTGGCTTTTAATGCCTCACAATCAAACACTTTTATGTTAAAATACTGAACAGATGATGCACAACACAAGCTGAACACATGAACACAGAGTAAACATATCAGTCAAGACAACACATCAGCCCCATTGAACACATGGTGCCCACACAAGGTTGCAACATTGTTTGTCAACACTGTCTGCTCTCATTTTCTCGCACATTTGACCCTCTGATGTTCTGTGTACCTACACTCTGTCCTCCTCCTGTCTAGGCCTGCTGTGTGTGTGTGTGTGTGTGTGTGTGTGTGACACAGACATACACATACACACAGACGTGTGTTTTTTACATACACAAATACTCTCTTTTTCTTATTTTTATATATAGGCTACATACTGTATGTATATTCTGAGTATAGGTATGTTTGTTTTGTTTTTTTCCTCTCTCCTATTTATTTCAGTGGATTATGTGTCCACTTTTACCAGATGATATACAGGTATACTGTACATGTTGCTTTTTGTGTTTTTATTTTTTATTTTCCAAAGAATCAAAGTATCATTGTTCTCATAACTGATGGCTCCAAGTTCAGGGTCGGGGGGAGGGAGGGAAGTTGTTTAAAGACTTGAAAGATGTAACAGAATATTTTTGTACAAATTTTAAAGTAAAAAAAAATCAATAAAGATATGTGTTAAAAAAAAATCCAGTGAAGTACAAGCATAAAGTTACATAAAGTGGAAATACTCAAGTAAAGTAGAAGTACCTCAATTTTTTTTCACGATTATCCTTAGTACCCTTGTTTACTTGTATGTCTTGTATGTAAATGAGTTTCAAAAAAAGAAAAAAAAAAGTACCTCAAAATTTTAGTACAGTACTTTAGTAATGTTACATGTCACCACTGTATGTGACAATGTGCTAAATTTGCCAAACTGTACGATGACAAAGATAATTGTTGTCCTTACCACGAGGGTTACATACTGCCACTTATCTGTGTGTGTGTGTGTGCGTGTGTGTGTGTGTGCGTGTGTGTGTGTGTGTGTGGAACACAGAACATCAATTTCCACTCTTCCATTAGCCCCGGGTCCAGTGGACCCGGACATCTTATATGTAATAGAAATGTGTAGGGGGGGTGTATGGTGTGTGGTCATTAAATATGTATTCTGATATATGTTCTTCACAGAAAATGAGCAAAAGTCAGTGAGTCTCAGTTTGAAAAATGTATTAATTGTATCATTTTTCTTTTAATAAAAAATTAAAACGGGTCCCACAGACCCAAACACCACACAAGGGTGAAAACACCCCATAACTACCACGATTCTGCTATTGCTTAGTGCATTTAAATTATAAGTGTCTGTCTGAAAGGTGGTACTGCAAATTAAAAAGATGAGTGAAAGAAGAAATTCAGGTTGCAAATACACTGTATGTTGGGAGAAGCAGTGTGCAATCCAGTTGAACTGGAGATTATACAAATCATTCTCTGCTGTGGACTGTCTTGTTACATCAGGGATGGGCAACTTAAATGCTGCAGGGGGCCACAATTTTTAATCAACACTACCACAGGGCCACATATAGGACTGTGCACTGAACCAGATATGATGAAACTGCAATTTTAAATATGTTTACAGTGCAGTAACTTAACATATTTCATGCTCAAATGCACATACACTGCAAAAAAGGTGTCTAAAAACAAGATAAAAACACTAAATCTGAGGGAAATGATCTTGCTGCATGGACAGATAATTTCACATGACCAGATTTCTTAAATTAAGATCATTAAAAAACTAGAAATAAGCATTGTTGAACACTTAAAATAAGAAATTAACTCTTAAAACAAGATAAATTATGTAACACTTCTAAATCTAAGTTTGTTTTATCTTAAGAACCAAATAATTTGCAGTGTATAACAGTGTAAATAGGAATACAAAAGGTTTGAAGCAAATAAAAAATAACCACTTACTGTGATTTCTTTTTTTTCAGTGCAAGAACAGCAGACCAACATTAATTGCAAGAAGTAATTTTGTGCATTTTTACACTGCACTTTTAAGATTTCATGCTCAAATGCATGTAGTTGTACTGAGGGCCACTTCAAGTGAGGGTGAGGGCCGTATGCGGCCCCCGGGCCTCCAGTTGCCCATCCCTGTGCTACATAAAACAGAGTGGTGGTGATGTGTCTTTTTCTAGGTAGAAGTATGAGATGTTTGCTTACGTTATAAGGTTTGATTGTGTCTGCCAGGATATCTGTAAGGAAACAGTTTACATGTTACTTTTTTACAAAAAGAAAAAGACAAATTGAGTCACGTTCACTCTTACCGATTGAATTTTCCCTGGAACAAAGTTTACACTTCTGCACCATACTAGCGCTGCCTCTTCCTCCTTTTAGTGGCACACTTTCCTGTTGAATCATCAAAAACACAGTTAGATACTGTATGTGACCAGTGGTGGAGAAAGTCTTTAGATCCCTTACTCAAGTAAAAGTACTACCACCACACTGTGAAATTACTCCGCTACAAGTAAAAGTCCTGCATTCAAAACTTAATGAAGTAAAAGTACAAAAGTATCAGCATCAAAATGTACTGAAAGTATCAAAAGTAAAAGTACTCGTTATGCAGAATGGACCAACTCAGATTGTTTTATATATGTATTAAATGTATGTATTATTATATGTATGTATTAAACCTCTGAAGTCCAGGAGATTTTGGTTGAAGTTTGTCAACTTCCTATGCATTAATTTATGTCTCTGTTTATCTTTGAGTCCGTCCTTACATCACATGCATGGCTCCTTTTTCTCCACACAAACTTGGCTATCAGTCAGATTTTTCATTTTATTTTAATTAACAAACTATAAAGCTGCCAGGAACCCAAAATCCAAGCAAAAGACACAGGTTTCTATGGAAATGTACCATTTTAATTTTTTTTTACCATTTATACACACAAAAACATCAGAAAAAATAATAAATAATAAAACTACAAAACAGTCTATTTGCATGTTAATTAAAATAGTAATAGTTTTCATTGTAGAAAGAAGAGTTACATGTCACCACTGTATGTGACAATGTGCTAAATTTGCCAAACTGTACGATCACAAAGATAATTGTTGTCCTTACCACGAGGGTTACATACTGCCACTTATCTGGGATCTCTCCACAGTTTCCACATTTAAGCTGCATGGAGGGGAAAGAAACAGAACAGAACTGTCAACATGATAGTGTGTCAGTATAATTACAGTTTTTCTCAGTCGCTTTGGTACTTGTCATGTCATGTTTCTGACAGGCTTTTGACTCTTATGTAGACGCCTTCAAAATAAAGTGTTACCATATCTTGCTTAAGTCACAAAGGCATGTTCAAAAAAATTGCCTAAGTCATTTATTTCTCTTAAGTTACATAATTTACACACAGTGTTATTACCATGCCAATAGCCATCCTTTGTTACATCCTTTTTGAGTGAAATGATCAATAAATGTCATATGTTACACTTTTGGTGAAGTTTTTTGTGTTTCCTGCAAAACTTGAAAAAATGAGTTAGGCGATTATTTTAACAGGGTGACGACTTGTAATTTGTTGGAAGGAATGAGAAACTGCTACTATGATGAGCACAAATGACTAAATGTTGTGGAGGTTGAACTAACTGTTGTGCAAATGTTAATATAGATGTGAGAAATGCACTAAAGTGACTGAGAAACACTGTAACATTTGTACATGTAAACCCTAATTTAGTTGTCAGGTAGGAGGTAATGTCAGTACGTTTCCTCAGAAAACTTGCATGACAAAATAATCGAACACAGAGCGTAAAATAAGATAACAGACTATTATTTATCAATGAATTAGCATGTTAGCTTGACAGCCATGCTACCTTCAGAAACCAGCGGAAGTCCTCCCCCAGTGGCCTCACATTGGTGACATTCTCCAAAGTGGCTTTGAACTGGAGCCCAAATTTCTGTCATGCAAAAGGAGAGATTAAACCTCACCAAAAACCATCTTAATGTCAGTGTTTACATCAGAAACATGCTGCAGCGACACATACCACCATCTTGAAGCTTCCACATTGACAACATTCCCCGCTGCCTTCAGGTACTCCTCGTAAATTCTGCCTCTCAGTCATAAAATGACTCGTTTTCTTACTATGGTGAGGTAAGCTACATGGCAAAGTAGTACCTGTAATACTTATATTAATAAAGTTGTCATTTAATACTGCGTTCAGAGTATGTATGGTTCGGTTTACATATTTGCAAGTAGATGAGTAGGTGTGTATATTTATGTGTGTATATGGGTCAGTGAGAAATAAGGGTTGGCAAGATGTCAAATGGTGTAACCACAAAAAATATATAAATATTAAATACTTCATCCACTTACATTGTACTTAAGTGGACTTATAATACATATAATGACTTAATTAAAAAAAATTAATTATTAAATATGAAATATTTCTACATTTACACATTTCGTCAATATTGCGTAGAACATATTCTAAATACAGCCTTTTTTTCAAAAGTTTTGACAAATTATGTAAAAATTTGTTATATACCATAATGTTGCAATGTAAACGTAGATTGTATTTTTTCTCATTTTAGTTCACATTTATTTATATACATATATATATATATACACATACATATTATACATTATATATAATGTATATGTATGTATGTATATATATATGTGTGTGTGTATATATATATATAAATTGAGTTATATCTATATATATTTAGTTATATATATATATAGTATTTAGTATTTATAGTATATTTAGTTATATATATATATATATATGTATATATATAGTTATATATATATATATATATAACTCAATTTAGAGCGTCGACTATTTTTCACTAGTAACTTTTAGTATTCACTGTCACACGCATGTAAGTGTTGACATATCCGTCCGCACTTGAAGGGAGCACAACTCCAGCTGTCGGTTGCGCCCTCTAGTGGACTCAATAAAAACAAACTGACTGACCTACTTATTTGTGCCCAATGCAAGGTTATTATAGTGAATCCGCCTTTGTTCGCATATACACTCGTTTTAGTCACTCATGTATACAAATCGCATCAAAATATGTCGTTAACACACAAAAAACACTCTTCAGAAAGGTAAACTCGGCTGCATCAGTTTATTAAACCATTAAAGTCTCATTCTTTCATACATCATCCAACAAACCAAGACAGTTTCACAGCCTACAGTACAATTCTCATGGTACAAATCAGTCACTCAATTGCAATATACACAACAAATACAGCACGTGGAATACAAAAATTGATTCAACATATTTTTATTGTAAGTTAAAGAATGGAAACTGGCTTCTATAGTGGATACTTACTGTACATTGTTAACCTGAGGCAGCTTTGCGGAGGCATTGTGGTGGGTCTTGGTGGTTAATGGCCACACACCTGGGGAAACTAATATTGCTGTGGCATTGAACACCCTTATTACACCCTTTTCTGGCAATTCAATTCAAAAAACGGTATTACCAACCTGAGTATACATATTATAACCTTTGTCTCATTAACAGAGCTGATTCCGTCATGGGAATACTTGCAAAACCATCTTAACGGTTATCAGTAAATTATATTCAAATTGAAATACCCATTGCATGGATAGTTAATTAATTCATAAAAGTGCGTGTATAAATGGATTTTGCTTGGGAACATTACACCACCAGCTGTAACTATTAAGGTAAATTCACCCCAAAAGTGTAGTAATAGCCATAACACTAAACTGGGTTAATACAGAAGTCTGCAGAGCAGGCCAGCCTTTGGCTTCATTGGTGTGGTGATCACATTATTATGCACCTGACAATCAGTACTGGAAAATCATGTAGTGTGTTGCGGCGGCAGCAGAAATGATACAGAGTCAGTGTGGTGGACATTTTTGAAGTAAACAGACCTCCTAGTGTAACACAATACACTAAACAGTACAACAAGGGGGAACTTAAACACTGAGAAAACAGATTGGAAACACGCCCAAGATTGTCGGTACAAACAATCGTGCAACCCTGGTTTCCTAAACTCTTCTCCTATAATCCACATCCTTCTCGTTTGGAACTTGCCCAAACATTTATCAGACTTCCCCCGGCCATTAGGGGTTCAAGTTTTATCAGACATTACAAAAAAAAGGAAAAAAAAAAGGGTTCCCCTCTTTTATTCATTGGCGGCATGAATTTCCATGAAGCAGCAGGGGATACATAAAAAACAAAATGCAATCTGGGAGGAAAATGCATGGGGTTATTTTAACCCATGGTCTCATCACAAGAACAGTTTCTTTTACCCTCCTGACAAAAAAAAAAAAAAAAAAATTCTAAATCCCAAGTTCAACAATTACAATGAAAATAACCAATAACAAGAGTAGTCGTAATAATAATAATAATAATAATAATAAAAGGCATTTCAATTCTTTTTGCATCTCTTTTTTTCCTCTCTCTTAAATACAGTGACGCCAACAGGCAGTTATTTACAGCGCGACCCCCACACCCCTCTCCGCCCTGTGAAGAGAGGTGTGATGAGGTCAATGAGGCCGGCTGCTCGACTCGGAGGTCCGCCGCTGGCGAGGAGTGCTGTGGCCGTTCGTGCAGCCGTTGTGGCGCTTGCTTAGTCCGCCGTTCAGAATGTCTTGGATGTGCTGTACTATCAAGTTGATGGCGACTGCAGGAGAAGAGGAAGAGAGGTGATTGAGCTGTTCCCAGTCGGCAAACTTTTTTTTTAAAAAGGCAAATAACTGCATACTGGGTGAGCGTGATGCTTACCAAGGTTATCAGCTCCTCGTGGAATAATCACGTCTGCGTACTTCTTTGTCTGGTGGAAATAAAGAAAACGTCAATGCTCTTCTTCTGGGGGACAAAACATTTCTCATGATCAGATGTACAGCTGCATCTCAATAAATTAGAATATCATGGAAAAGTCCATTCCCAGTAGTTCAAGTCAAACAGCCCCAACCAAGTATTGAGTCATATAGATGGACATACATTTCAGAGGCCAACATTTCCATATTTTAAAATTGGTCTTTTGTAATATTCAACTTTTTTGAGACACTGAATTTTAGGTCTTCATTAAATTTAAGCCATAATCATAATTAGAAAAAAATTGAATAAATTAAGACATGAAATGTTTTATTCCGTGTGTAATGGATCTATATAAATGTGTTATTTTCCACTTTTTGAATTGAATTACTGACAAATTTCCTGAGGGAACCTTCCCAAGGGATTAATAAAGTTCCTATCTATCTATCCATCCATCTATAAACTATGATATTCTAACTTATTGAGCCAGACCAAAATTTGTCCGTTTCAAAAGAATATTTAACAATAAAACTATTTTTTCTTTTTTTTAAGATTCATGGTCTCATTTGCTTGTAGGTCTTTTCAGAGGCATGTTGGGGTGCGCTCGTTTAAAAAAAAAAAAAAAAAAACCTTGGGAAATTTAAATGTGTTGATGTTGGCCATCCCAGTGAATCAGTTGGGCTCTACTGCAAAATTAAGGATTAGATCAGAAAGAAAGACACTTACTGGTAAACAAAACTCCTCAAAGGCCGGTTTCACAAACGTGATGTACTGAGCGAGCACCTGTTCCAGCTCTCTGCCGCGCTCGCTGATGTCTCTAAGAACTGAAACAGAGAAATCACACACACACTATAAATACTTGAGTTCAGGTTAGGGGTGCACTGCTCTACACTATTGTGTGCATTAACTCGAACTCTCGGTACGCACCTCTGCGAGAGAGCCGTGTGTCTGGATCTGTGTCGACAAACAGCTTCATCTGAAACAGATCTCTAATTTCCTGCGAGTAGAACATGAGAATGCCCTCGAAAAGGACCACGTCAGCTGGATACACCGTAATAACCTCCTCTTTCCTAGAAACAACACAAACAGAAGCGTTTCCTCCTTGCAATATGCAAATTATAACTGCTTACACAACATCAGGAACCAGTTTAACATGCCTTGTATCAGCAAATCAAGCATCTCTTCTGCAGTAGCACAATGATGGGTGCTGGCTGAATGACTGCTGTGACGTGCAACACACAGAGGTGCTCACCTGGAATGAGTGACAAAGTCATAAACTGGGATCTGGACAGTCTTCCCCTGCAGGATCTGCCTGAGTGTTTGCATGATCAGCTCATTGTCAAAGGCATCTGAGGACGAGAAAAAGCCAATGGCTCAGTTGGGATCTTAATGACATGTCATATCGCTTAACCCTAGCAGCGCCGGCTCGGCGTGGACACGTGGGACCCCGCTCCGCACGTTCTTGTAACCCAGGAATTCCTTTCGCGTAACAGGTGTTGGGTTCGGTCTCTGAGCCTCGGAGCAGCTGCCTCTGAGAAAGGCCTGCTGACGGTGGGGATTTAAAATCAGCTGAGAAAGGAAGCAGGAGCATGAGGGGGCAAAGGCAGACTCCAAAAATGGAGTGTATGCTTCTGCCAAAACCACGATGGGAGAAATTAACGTGGCAGCGGCGCGTGCTGCTGAACAGAACCCCGCTTGAAACGTTTTATAATCATCTTAGCAAACTGCTTTTTGGAAGTCGCAATGTGGAGCGTTTTAAAGCCAAACGCCCACAGAGAAACTCACGTGCAGAATCTGGTTTCCAATCTTTTAACTGGCACAAATTCTTGAGGCGACTGTTATATGAATAGCATGCATGTGCCTGCTGCGAGGCAGCAAGGCGATATTCCCCCATACAGTGCATTAGCTGTGTCACCAACTATCCAGCGTGTGCATACCTGGGTGATCAAAGTTGAACTGGCCCTTTAGCGCCTTGGCCTTCTGCTCTGGAGTTAGCACCTTGTAGAAGCTGTCCTGGCTGAGGATCGCCACCTGCCGCTGGTGGTGGTCGATCTTGTTCTGGCCCAGCAGCTCCATGATCTTCTCACATACTGAAGACTGCAGCAACAGACGAATAGAAGAAAGAAAAGCATAATTTAAAAAGGTCATAAGTATACAGGGGTGCATGGTTTAAAAGAAATCTGCAGCAACAGCATTATTTTTTCACAGCCATCAACAAAGTGAGGTTAAATCTAGTCCACATGGAACAAGTTTCACTTCCATATTACACCCACGGTCACATTTAGCAAAAAGAATAGCATGGGTGGGTAATTTCCCACCTTGTGTGAGGTCAGCTAACACAATCAAAAGGTTAAATGCGCAGCAGTTCACCGCAATTGTCCCCAACGACCTTCCCAACTAAATGAATCTCATCCCCTGTGCTGATTCGGCGTTCTCCTGCTGCCCCGAGGCCCTGTTGCCTTTGTGTCTATTAAATTGTGCTACAATGAATTTGGACGCCCCCACTCGAGAGCTGGGAGGTTGTGTCAAATGCAACAGTTTCAGAGGACCTGACTCTGAACACAAAGATCCTATCCGCACTGACAGTTTGTGATTTAATACTCAAACTCAAAACAAAAGATTACAGACAGATTAGTAATTAATCCATAAACCATCTCATGATCCATTGTTTCTTATTTCGAGCTAAATGTGTTTATTCATATAGCAATATTAGTGAATAAGTGAAAATGTTTGAAGGGTTAACGGATGCTGAAATTTTGCAAATGAGCCTCTTAATTATTTTAAAAACAAGGAATTTTTAATTTATTTATTTTATTTTTTTGGGTTGGGGGGGGGCAACATTAGCAGTGAAGCCAATGAAAATACAGAATCTACACTGTGCTGGGAGCTGCTTTCAGACCAGGAGGCTAACATTACATCACCCAATCCATGTCACCTTATTAATATTTTTTTTCAGGTTTAGCCTGAGGTCAAAACAGCACAGACAACCCTTGGTACAGTCCCTTGTGAGGGCCTTTCAGGAAGCAAAACAGTGGCTGAGAGCCAGTCGTAATATGTGGGACAAAGTTGGGAGGAGGGGCTTACTGGGAAGCAGTGCTCGCCCTCCTCATATCTATATCTGTGATATACCCACATACACGCCAAGTGAGACCAGTTTACAGCCATTAAAAGCAAAGATACTCGACGCTTGGTCTTGGAGGAAGCTTAGCTGTAGCTTTATCAGTTTAAACTCTCCGGATAACACGAGGTGTGGTCTTTGGCTCCACTGGCAGGTCGCAAAATACACCCGCTTCATAACAAAGACATTCAATGACGTCTTCGAAAAATATCCACGTCTGTGTATGTGTGTGTGTGTGTGTGTGTGTGCGCGCACTGGAACAAGAAGGAGGTCAGTGCCGCTTACGTGACGGTAAACGGGAAATCAAGGCGGCTGTGATTTTAGTGTTAACCCTCTGGAGTCCATCGATTTATCGAAAATACACGTTTTTATTCACATTAATAACTATATATGATAAGTAGACAAGCTGAGAAAGCCAGTTTAAGTTTAATAATAGGAGCTTTCACAGTGCCTTTATGTTTCTAGGCCATTTTTAAAATGGGAATTTTCTTTCTACAATGAAAACTTACAATTTTTACCATTTTTGTGTGTATAAATGGTTTTTAAAAATGGTAAATCCATATAAACCTGTGTCTTTTGTTTGTATTTTGAGTTCCTGGCAGCTTTATACTTTGTCAATTAAAATATAATGTAAACAGACAGAAATTAATGCACAGGAAGTTGACAAATTTGAACCAAAATATCCTGGACTTCAGAGGTTTAACTAACGAGCAGTTTGTTAACAGAAAGGGCGGTTTCTGTTTTAGGTTAATCTCTGCTAATTACACACAACAACACACTAATCTGCCTGGCTGCTGTGGGGTTTATTTATTTATTTTACCGTTATCTTTACAGAACAAAGGACGTGGGTGGCTTGGCTCAAGTGAAATCTTCCATTTCCCGCTGCAGCCTGAGTCTGTTATGATTCATTACACCAACATGTAGGTTAAAGTTATTTAACGATAGCGGTTATCTCAGGTCACTCTAACTAAAAATACATTCACTGCTAGATAACAGACAGCTGACTTAAAAGAAACATTTTAACATTTTATAACAAAGATGATGGAACCATGAAAAATATGGTTCACCATACAGTTCAGATAGCGCCGAGGCAAGATAGCTCTGCTTATTGTTTAGCTCAGCCGGCAGCTTTTACTGCTACAATGTGATGGAATTTAGCTAGAGAGCTAAGTAGGCTAACTATAGTGCTCTACACGGAGTCTATAGATGGGCATCACGACTGCCATCCCACACGAAATGGAAAAATAACGGAACAAATTAAAAAAATCTGGTACAACAGGCGATAACCAAGCTGCCAAGTGGAGCTGGATGGTTGAACAGATGATCGAGCTGTCAATCAAAACTCAACGCTGCGTCGCTGAAGCCACGTGGTCAACTAGCACCCGGCGCCCCGACTGACTAGCCTCTACCGTGATTTAGGTCAAAATTAAACCATGACATTTCGCGAAACCCGTCAAATTAGCTGGTTAGGGTGCCAACCTTGCCGCTGGCGGTGCCTCCGGAGACACCGATGAGGAAAGGTTGTCGAATAATGTCGGTGTTCTCGCCGCGGTCCCTTAGATGTGTTTCACTGTCCCCGGCCATGCTTGCAGTGAACAGTCAGAGCTGCTGCGCTGGAAGATCATTGAGGCGGAGCTGTTCTTCTTCTTCTTTTGAGGTTTATTGGCGGTTGGCAGACCAACGTTCAGGAGCCTTACCGCCACCTACTGGACTACTGGAGTGGTGGCGCAGTAAATTGACAGGAAAATAAGGAGAGAAAAATAATACTGATAAAAAAATAATAATAAATAATAAAAAATTAAAAAGTTAAATAAATAAAGTAATAATAATAATAAAATTAAGATAAATAAATTACTCTTAACGTATTTAGAATTGCAGTTTAATCATCTCTGGTGAAGTGCACGGTCCCCATGGACCCCAGATCATTGAGACGGAGCTCCTCCCACAACACCAACGTTCACATTAATTTATTTTCATGTATTTTTAGTCTAGGTTAGTTGTGACACACGCAAATATAAATTGGAATTGTAAAAATAAAAATAAAATGTTGATAATATCTTCAGTTTTCCTTATTGAGATTGACAGTAAAAATAACCAATCGTCTGTTACGCTTTGATGCTGCCCAGCAACGGACCAACGGACGTACACTACTTGCCCCGCCTCCTGGTTGCTCAACGGTAAAATAAAATCATGTAACGTTAACCGAAAATTCATGAACAATATCTGGATTTATAACCTTAAAATACGCAGTAAGTGTGAAGAGCTTGTCAGTAAGTTTGCTAAGGAAACTGTTGAAACAAAACAGATGACAAAGCGAGTAAAGACTACTTTTCATGGAACCGTTTTGTACACTTTCTGCAGCTAAGTTAACCCTTGACTTAACATGAGTAGGCTGAAACTCTTTGAAGTTCTAGAATGTCGGTTTTAGGCTGAAACTCTTTGAAGTTCTAGAATGTCGGTTTTAGGCTGAAACTCTTTGAAGTTCTAGAATGTCGGTTTTAGGCTGAAACTCTTTGAAGTTCTATGACGTCGCTTTTGCTTCAACTAAGAGACTGGTTTGCATTACGTTAACGTGCAGAATGTTTGTGTTTACAGTTATCGGCTAATCTTGGAGCAACAGAGCCGTTTTAAGTATGCTCCAGAGGCTGGCTGTGACCCTGCGGCGGCCCGCTGCAGCTCCCCTCACGGCGGCCTTACGATGCATCTCGTCGGGCTCAAAAGATATCACGGTCCCGCTGAACTTCTATGCTGGGAAGAGACGGACGAGCCAAGAGAAAAGCAACATAGAAACAGTTTACGAACCTGCAACAGGTTAGCCAAGCAATTATTTAATGGTAAAACAAACTGTCTGTCTTTTGACGTTATTGACACCGTTTCCTAACTGGACTTTGGTCATTGCTGTGTGAAATGTCTCTCTTGTGATCTCTGGCCTGAGGAAATAATATTAGTACTTTATTATCGTCACCCTGTTAAAATAATCGCCTAACTAATTTGTTCAAGTTTTGCAGGAAACACAAAAAACTTCACCAAAAGTGTAACATATGACATTTATTGATCATTTCACTCAAAAAGGATGTGACAGAGGAATGCTATTGGCATAGTAATAACACTGTGTGTAAATTATGCAACTTAAGAGAAATAAATGACCTAGGCAATTTTTTGAACATGCCTTTGTGACTTAAGCAACATATGGTAACACTTTATTTTGAAGGTGTCTACATTAGAGTCACACAAGCCTGTCAGAAACATGACATGACAAGTATCATGAGCATTAATGTTACTTCAAAGTGTCATTAATGTTCATGACACATCCCATGTCATGTTTATGACACGCTCATGTCACTCTTATGTAGACACCTTCAAAATAAAGTGTTGCCATACCATATATATGTTTTACCATTGCTTAAGTCACAAAGGCATGTTCAAAAAATTGCCTAACTCACATTTTATTCTGACTTAGGCATAATAAATCTGCTTAAGTCACACACTTTACGTAAACCATTATCTTAAAGGGGTAAAATTACATTATCTGATCAACTGAGGATGTAGGCGATTTTACCATAGGTGGACGGCGTCATGAGGAGATGATTGACAAAAAATGACTTAGGCAATTATTTTAACAGTGTGACGTTATGTAAACGTGATCTTGACGTTCTGATTACTTTCTATTTGTCCTTCAACATAATAAACATTTTGACCTTTTAATAATCCGAGGAAAATCAGCTATGCAGTGTGCACACATGCTTTTTTCCACCCACCAACACACTCCTTTACATGCTTGTCCATACATTGAGTAATACAAGGCCACTTTCTTGTGTAACCAGTTTAATGGCTTAGTAGCTTCAGTGGAGCAGAACCAAGGCATATAAGCACATTTGAGCTATTATAGATTCCTTGGTGCACTGTACAATTTTCAGTCTGATTGATTTTAAGGCTCTTTGATACATGATTTTCAGCACATCTTCCAGCAGTATGCAGTATGAATCATGCCTTTCAGCCCCAGGACAGCAAACTTCAAAGAAAGAAAGCGGATGAAGTAACATGATTGATTTGCAGCCTTTAACCCATTGACGCCTGAAACTGTCTGTAAAATCTCTGGGCGATTTTAAAATAAGCCCCTAAAACCTGAAGTTTTTCTGGAAATTCAACAGAAGTCTCAACGCCTCTACTAAATGATAGATTTTTCAGCCTCTGTAGCAGATAGAAATTAAATTCAAAAGTATTTGAGAGCTTATACAAATACTACAAAACGACGTATCCGCTTTCCAGGCTTCAATGGGTTAAATGTGCAGACAGACTGATGTTTCAGCTCTTCTGTGTCTGCATCAGAGTCAATATGATGATCATGATTTTAAGGCTCTTTGTGGCTGCACACAGCCTGTGTGCAGCCCACCCTACAGGCACGCCTTATCTAATCATTAATTGGAAAAGACAGAGCGTAAATGCCACGCTGCATTCAGTGTTCTACAGCCCAAAGCCTCCAGGCCTAGACTTAATTTCCTTCTTTATTGAACAATGACTTATTGTGTGTGAACCGGCACAAACTTAATGGACAGGCAAAGTGACAAGCCAAATATTATTATTACATTATGTAACCTTTTGATTTGATATTTAAGCTGTGTACTTAACTGCTTCTTACCAACATATGTTTCACTTTGCAGGGAGAGTCTTGTGCCATTTGGAGCCGTGTGGTGCTTTGGAGGTCGATCAAGCTGTGGAGGCGGCCAAGTCGGCCTTTGGCCATTGGAGCAAAATGTCTGGGATGGAGAGGGCACGGATCATGATAGAAGCTGCCCTTATCATTGAGGTGCTTTAGAAGGTTTAACCTGAAAATATGTAAATTGACACAAAGGCTGCATAAGAATTGCTACAGAGAGTATTTTGTATATCTGTTCTGTAAAAAGAGTTTTGAACACCCAGTGATGGATGTGAGATGTTGTGGAACATTGACAAATTGTATTACACTTACCCTGGTTTTCATGCACAGAGCAGGAGAGAGGAGATCGCTGAAATGGAGGTGGTCAACAATGGGAAGTCCATCACAGAGGCCCGTCTGGATGTGGACTCTGCAAGACTGTGTATAGAGTACTATGCAGGGCTGGCCAGCACTCTGGCAGGTTAGTACTATACAAGTCTCACTCATAATGACATTTTTTCCCACCTCCCAAGGCAAGGGTCTAGAGGCAGGAAGCAGATAAAATTACAGATACAGGGATGACAGGAAGCAATTTAACTCAATATATACTAGAGGTGTGAATCAGCAGAGGCCCTAAGATACAATTTTATCCCGATACTTGAGTCACGATACAATGTTATTGCAATTTTAAGCATTTTCTGATATGGTGAGCATTGCGGTACAATAGATTGTGATTTAACTGTTTAACTGCATTTTGTGTCCACAAAATTAAATTCAATCAAGATTTGTTTTGTCAAATAAGAGAAAATTCTCAGTCTATTCATCTCACTTCAGTCCTTTTATTTCTCCACAATGAGAGTCAAACCCACAGACTGACCAACAAAGTATTCAGTCAAACTGAACTGAACTGATATCAAACATGTTGGACGACAACAACTGCAGCATTTTATCAAACTTTCCTCAACTTTAAGCTTCACTGCTCTGAATTTTTTTGAATGAAACATAAGAAAAGCCTAATTTTGCAGTGTTATTTCAACTTCCCGACACGAGATCCTGATACACATGGTGCCTGTAGATTCCTTAGATCTTCTAGTTTCATATGATACCAGTATCTCCAGTATGGTACAGAACATTATAATATATATAATATTGCCCTGCAAAATATCGCGATACTAGGCTGTATCGATTTTTTCCCCCACCTCTAATATATACCTACATAATTACTTTAAAAAATGTATTGTAATGTTAAGCAGGCGGGTGAATATGTATTTTGATGCATTTTATTATTCAGAACAAATTAACATCATTCATGTTAAAACCTGACAAGTATTGCCGTTATTATTGTTGGTAGATGAACCAAAAAATATAAATGTAAACTGTTACTACTGCCTTCCCTTTGTCAAGGCCAGCATGTCCAGCTGCCCGGGGGATCCTTCGCCTACACCCGCAGGGAGCCTCTGGGAGTCTGTGTCGGCATCGGTGCTTGGAATTACCCTTTCCAGATAGCTGCCTGGAAATCAGCTCCGGCCCTGGCCTGTGGTAAGGAACACTTCTGAGGTTGTCAAGACATGAACAAAAACCTTTTAGTTACAGTTGTGTATTTATTTATCTAACAATTGCTGTATGGAACATGATGAATTTCAAAAAGGACCAATGAGTATTTATCTTTGTGTCGATGGAGCACATTGTAAGTATCCATTGTAGCACAACTAGCTTCAGCCTGTTCTTATCCAACAAAGGGAGTCTGTGAAAGCTTTGCAAGGTTTTGAAAGGTCAAGGTTGGAAATCTGTAAAATGCTGAAGTTGAAGAGACTGTTGACCCAAACATCTCTTACAGTTGTATCCAAGCTTCCCAACTTTGGCACATAAATCAGAAGACAATGTGGTTTTTTCATATGTGTAACCATTTTTCTGTAATTAATTGTCAAAACTTTTAGGTTTGACTTTTTGGACATAAACTGCTACTCAACATACTATGCAATTGTAGCCACATTTAAATGTCAGGTATGCACATTTAGCAATCCTAAAAAATAAAATTGCTCTTCACCCATAGATGGCACTAAAGCAACATAATGCAACCCTTTATCCTAAATAGTTGGGACACTGAGGCGGGGTACACCCTGGACAGGTCGCCAGACTATCACATGGCTGGACAATCATTCACGCTCTCATTCACTCCTACGGACAATTTAGAATCACCTCAGCTGCATGTTTTTGAACTGTGGGAGGAAGCCGGATCACCTGGAGAGAACATGCAAACGTTTTGTTTTTTTTAAGTAATATATGATAACATTCAATATTAAGGTATAGTCCTAAATTGTCTTGGTGTGCAAACTTGACATAAGTACAGGTACATCTAAAAAAAACAATTACAATATCATGAAAAAGTTCAATGTTTTTTCCCAATGATTTCAGAAAGTGAAGCTCGTATATTATATTATATAGATTCATCACACATAGAGTGAAATATTTCAAGCCTGTTTTTCTTGTCATTTTGATGATTATGGCTTACAGATAATGAAAACACAAATAATGACACACAACTCAGTGTCTCAGAAAATTAGAATATTACATAAGATTAATTTAAAAAAAGGATATTTTAAAGACAAATGTTAGGCTTCTGAAAAGCCTGTTCATTTCTATGCATCAGTACTTGGTTGGGCTCTGTGGCATGGAGGAGATCAGCCTACAGCACCATGTTGCTTTTATAGCAGCCTTCAGCTCATCTGGTGTCTCTCACCTTCCTCTCGACAACAGCCCATAGACTCCTATGGGCTTCAGGCCAGCCCAGTTTGCTGGCCAGTCCAGCCCAGTAACACCATGGTCACTGAAGCAGCTTTTGGTACCTTTGCCAGTGTGGGCAGGTTCCAAGTCCTGCTGGAAAATGAAAGCAGCATCTCCAAAGAGCTTGTGGAAGCATGAAGACTCTAAAATGTCCTGCTAGATGGCTGCTATGTTGACTGTGGACTTCAGAAAACACAGTGGACCAACAGCAGCAGAGGACATGGACCCAAACCACCACTAACCCAGGACCAGTATATTCAACTTCTTCACAATATTCCAACTTTCTGAGACACTGAGTTTAGTGTTTTCATCATCTCTAAGCCAGTATCATCAAAATTACAAGGAATACAGGCTTGAAATATTTCACTCTATGTGTAATGAATCTTTATAATCTGGGAGTTTCACTTTCTGAAATGATTGACAAAAAATATTGAACTTTTTCATGATATCGTAATTTTTTGAGATGTACCTGTATAAACTCTGAGTGCGTCTTACTCCCTGAGTGTTTATCACTTTCAACAGGTAACTCCATGGTGTTCAAGCCGTCACCAGTGACGCCTGTGACAGCGGTGGTGCTGGCAGAGATCTATGCTGCAGCTGGAGCTCCAGAGGGGCTGCTCAACGTAGTGCAGGGCGGCCAGGAGACCGGCAGCTTACTCTGCCACCACCCTGATGTCGCCAAGGTCTCCTTCACCGGGAGTGTACCTACAGGCAAGAAGGTCGGTGTGATTGTAAAATGTTTGCATGGAACTACACATCTTGTCGACTTGTCTTGGTTTCATTTGTATGAGACATTAAATAAAAACACCTGTCCATTGGTGGAAGAAGTATTCAGGTCTCTTACTGAAGTAAAAGTACTAACACCACACTGTGAAATTACTCCACTACATGTAAAAGTCCTGCATTCAAAACTTAATGAAGTAAAAGTACAAAAGTATCAGCATCAAAATGTACTTAAAGTATCAAAAGTAAAAGTGCTCGTTATGCAGAATGAACCCACTCAGATTGTTTTATATGTTCTAAATATATTATTAGATTATTATTATTGGTGCATTTATGTAAGCAGCATTTACTGCTGTCTATGTAGGGCTCATTTTAACTATTTAATATACTTTATGTGGTTTAATTTATGAACATGCAATTTAAATTGATCATGTTTTTATGTTGGTTAAATCTCGACCTGAAAAGTAACTAAAGCTGTCAGCTAAATGTAGTGGAGTAAGAAGTATAAAGTTACATATGTGGAAATACTCAAGTAAAGTAAAAGTACCTCAAAATTGTATTTAAGTACAGTACTTGAGTAAATGTAGTTAGTTACGTTCCACCACTGCACCAGTTAATGGTATGTTGGTACATGCTGTACCTCATAATTGGGAATTGTGAGTGTCTTTGTGACTTTGAGACTTGTCTTTTCTGTCCTAATCCTCCACCAGAATACTAAATGAATATTCTCCAATGTGACTTTGACCCATAGATTATGGAGATGGCTTCCAAGGGGGTGAAGCCTGTGACTCTGGAGCTCGGGGGAAAATCTCCTCTGCTCATCTTCCAGGACAGCGACCTGGAGAACGCTGTGAGGGGAGCACTCATGGCCAACTTCCTGTCTCAAGGCCAGGTAAATCATGAGTTTCAGCTTTGATATACACTACTGGTCAAAAGTTTTAGAACACACCAACTTTCCAGAATTTAATTGAAAATTATGCAGTTTAATGTCTCAGTGTACTCTGAAATGAATGCACATTTGCAACATTTAAAATTCTTTATTGAGCATGATAGTGTTTTGAAAGTAAAAAAAAAGATTCAAAATCACATTTTATGTTGGACTAAAGGACTAAAAAAAGACACAAAATGACCAAAAAAAGATACAAAATGACAAAAAAAGACTCCAAAAGACACAAAATGACTAAAAAAAAGACACAAAATGACCAAAAAAAGAAACATAATGACTTACAAAGACATGAAAAGAATTCAAAAATGGACAAAATAGCCCAAGACTCCATAGAGTTAAGTTGTTAACCCATTTCTTGTTCCCTGAAAAAGGCCTACTTGTATAATTCTGAAATGTACATTATCTTTCAGTTTTGGTTAACCTTACCTTTTTTTATTTACCTCTGGCAGTTCACCACTTACCTTTGTACCCTTTCAAGCTGTTCATTTGACTTGAACTGCTTGAATTTCAATAAAAAATGGAAAAATTGGGGTGTTCTAAAACTTTTGACCGGTAGTGTATATGCACAATTTGTGTCTAATCAACACACAGAAGCCTATTTGATTGGACTAAATGTATCACAGGTCTGCAGCAACGGCACAAGGGTTTTCGTTCAGAAGGATATTCTGCCTGGGTTTGTGGAGGAGGTGGTGAAGAGGACGCAGGCCATCGAGATAGGAGACCCACTGTTGGACAGCACCCGAATGGGAGCTCTGGTCAGCAAGCCACACCTGGACAGAGTCCTGTCTTTTGTTGAGCAGGCAAGGAAAGAGGTAAAAAACCTGTTATCATGATTTATTTTGCTTTGTCATCAGCCTCATGTGCAGCAACTTAAATGTAAATCTGTAAATGTAAAATCTACTGTTTCTAGGGAGCTACAGTGTTGTGTGGAGGTGAACCTTTTGTTCCATCAGATCCCAAACTCAAAGGTGGATACTACATGACTCCATGTGTGCTGGGTAAGACTCCATTGAATGTGCATTCAGAAAATACACAGCTGTTTATCTCTTTGTTATAGTGTTGCAGACTGTTTTAACACTCTTCCAATTCTGGCTGCAACAACAAAAATATTAAATAAAAGGGGATTTTAATCCTGACTGAATATAGGTTAGATCGGGAACTTCAACGCCAACAGTTTTTATCCTTTTTTGTTTTTTCTTGTACAGGTGACTGCACAGATGAGATGACGTGTGTGAAGGAGGAGATCTTCGGACCTGTCATGTCTGTGCTGTCCTTTGAAACAGAAGCGGAGGTGCTGCAGAGAGCCAACAACACCACCTTGGGTCTGGCTGCAGGAGTTTTCACTAGGTGGGTTTGTGATGACTGTAATGGCTTTATATGCATGCACACAATCCTCCAATAACTGGGAATATTCAGGTGAGATGAATTATCTTACATCCCAGCAAGAGGGTCACTGGTCCGACTCCGGCCTGTTTGCATGTCCTCCCCGTGTCAGCGTGGGTTCTCTCCGGGTCCTCCGGCTTCCCTTCCACAGTCCATGTAGCTTAGGTTTAATCGGTGACTCTAAATTGCCCGTAGGAGTGAATGAGAGCATGAATGGTTGTCTGTCTCTATGTGATAGTCTGGAGACTTGTCCTTTTGGACATATTAAACTATTACTAGGACCAAAAGGCTCTTTTAAATCATTTTAAGGCCTTTTTGGACTAACAACAGAATTACCTTATTTTTACTTTTTTTCTACAAACTATAGTATGATTTTATTATTATTATTTTTAATTTGGACATCTCAAATTATGGTGCTTTTCTGTAATTTTTAAAAAAAATACTATACTACTACATGTATCAACAGAGTATAATTACACCATTTTGAGAGTTTCGGGGCATTTGAAAATTGTATGACTTTTTCCTGAAAAATTTGAAATGTATGACTTTTTTTTTTTTTTTCAAATTTCGGACATGGATGATGGATGCACTTTAGTAGTGAGATAACTAAAAAAACTGGGTTTACATGATTCTGTCAAATTAGTTAGATTTCTTTTCAAGTGCATGATGGGGAGCTCTCATGGTCAACTTCCTGTCTCAAAGCCAGGTAGATCATGTTTTGATATTATGCACAATTTGTTTCTAATCAACAACCAGAAGACTATTTCTTTTCGAGTGCATGACGTAAAACACCTTTATTTTTTTATTTTTTTTAAACATCCTGTCAACAGCATCACGGTGTCTCCGCAGGTCCTTAAAATTACACATGATTAATGGTAAACATACGTTGAAGAAAAATGGAATTTTGGGCAAAGAGCAAGCTGTATTTATTGGATTTCTCATTAAGTGATCCAGAAATCAGATAATAATCACTTTCTTAGCATCCATGTAAACATTCTCATTAGCCTCACAGGAGAGTAAATTACTATGATTGTCTTCAACCTTTTGAAAGAATCTTACGTTCGATGGATTAGTAAAGGAATGTGTAAACATTAAAATGCACATACCTAGCTAGCTAACTTCTGTCTGCTGTCATGGCTTCATGTGAGTCTGGACAGACAGGATGTAAACTGCAGCGTGGCCGGCTGGCTGGCTGAGGCGTACAACTGTAACCATTACCTTGTGTTTCTACAGGGACGTGAGGCGAGCTCATCGGGTGGTGGAACAACTCAAGGCTGGCTCCTGTTTCATCAATAACTATAACATCACCCCTGTGGAGGTTCCCTTTGGAGGCTTCAAAATGTCAGGTACAGACCGCTTGTTTGCATGCAAACTACAAGCCAAACACTGTTAACTCTCTGAAATCTTTGGCTATTATGTCCTTTAAAAAATCTGTTAAAAGAGCTTTACCATGCCATGTTGGTATCAGCGTTACCTCACCTATATGTCCTGATAATTAATTTTTAACTTTGACTGACTTGATAAAAATGGTGAACCCAAAAGAAACAAAGGAAAACATAAAATCTGATCTTGAAAATTATATTTCAATACACAGAATTTTAAATGTTGCAAATGTGAATACAGTTTGCAAATATTTCATATAACAGGTAAAATGAGGATAATATATAGTTCTATATTTTTATACTAAATATATTTGACATTATCTCTGGTTTTACTTGGCCGAATATCATTAAAAAAAAATCTGGCATGGAGTTTCAAGCCAGGACTTTAGAGGGAAGCTGATGGCAAGACTCAATGTTGCTTCATTTTTATGTCTTAACGTCATGAAGAAGTCATGTGCCGGTGCTTTCATGGACTCTAGAGGGTTAACCCTAAAACACAACTGTTTGCAGAACCATAGGGCTGTTATATTAGTTTGTTTACAATGCACAAAACGGTAGCTAATCTAATAATTGTGGAGAGTACTTTCTTATACAGACATATACAGGTGCATCTCAATACATTAGAATATGATGTAAAAGTCCATTTAGAGTAGTTCAAGTCAAACAGCCCCAACCAAGTATTGAGTCATATAGATGGACATATTTTCAGAGGCCAACATTTCCATATCAAACATACTTTTTAAAATTGGTCTTTTGTAATATTCATTGTATTATTGTATATTCATTTGTATTGTGCTGCCCACTGCTCCTTGCATGGTGTGTTCACTTGTGTGTAAAAAAGGATGGATTAAATGCAGAGGTTGAATTTCCCCATTGTGGGATTAATAAAGTAATCTTCTTCTTCTTGTCGTTTTTTTGAGACACTGAATTTTAGGTCTTCATTAAATGTAAGCCATAATCATTATAATTAGAAGAAATTAAATAAATGAAGACATGAAATGTTTCATTCTGTGTGTAATGGATCTATATAATGTGTTATTTCCTTCTCTTTCCTTTCCTTCGCAGTGAGGGAGGTCTCCCTCCCTCACTGCGCTCAGTAGATGTTGTCACTTTTAGAAGCCAACTGAAGACATTTTTATTTGTTCAGGCTTTTGATTAATTGTTTCAGGACTGCTATGGTTGTTTAAATTGCCGTTGTTTTGGTCTTTCAAAACTTGTATGTACATTTTTATGTTATGTGTATGATTTCTATGTGAAGCACTTTGTGACTTCTGTCTGTGAAAGGTGCTATATAAATAAAGTTTACTTACTTATTTACTTACTTATAAATCAACTTTTCTATGATATTCTAATTCATTGAGATGCACCTGTAATCTCTACTCCCCCAGGCATTGGGCGGGAGAACGGTCAGGTGACAGTTGAATACTACACCCAGCTGAAGACTGTGTTCGTGGAGATGGGAGACGTGGACAGCCTCTTCTAGGACACACACACACGTGGAGGGTGGAGCTGTGACAGTGACCCAGAGAATGGACAAACAGATGGTCTGGACCAGAACATCAAACGTTGGTGCACCACGTAAGGAGAGACCGGCCTGGACCTGGACCAGGAGCTGAAGTCTGACCACAAAAAATGAGCCATAATACTTTTTAATATAATTTCTGAATTTAAGGGACAATCTGAATGTGAAACACATTAGAATTACCGTTGTCATCTGTGTTAAACAGATCAAATGAAATATTGTTCTCAGTATTTACTGAACCTTAATTAATTTCAACTTCTTAAGCATAGTCATGGAAATAATTATTAGACCATTGTTTTCTTCAATTTCTTGTTCATTTTAATGCCTGGTACATTTGTTCGGACAAATATAATGATAACAACAAAAATAACTCATAAGAGTTTAATTTAAGAGCTGATATCTAGACATTTTTCATGGTTTTCTTGTTAATGATTTTGGTTATTATCAAGAAAACCATGAAAAAAGAACAAGAAATTGAAGAAAAAGGGTGGTCTAATCATTTTTTCCATGACTGTAGATATGTCACAAATTGTGATATACGTTAGATTTGCACTCTGTATTCTTGCTTAATATATCCTCTTATCAATGTGCAGAATAGGATTTTTTCAGTTGTGCTGAAGAACGAAAATGTTTACAAGTCAAGCTTTATTTCTTTAACAGTACAAGTCAATATATTTTTTTACACGCACAACACCAAACCATTAAACTCTTTGAACATTGCATTAATTTTATTCATCTAGATGGTACATTTCATGTATGCTTTTTGTTCAATGTTTAAATTAGAACTGTGACAGTAACATTGTGCCTTGTAGGTAGAAATAATTATGTAAAGAACCTGTCTAACAAAGACATTGTAACATAACATTAAGCAGAGTTTAACATTGTAATAAAATGGAGGGATCGTTTATGTTTGGATTTCTGCTGACAGAGCTTTTGTGTTGTCTGGCGTTCCTAAGTTCTTCTTCTCTTGCTTGACAGTTTTTTGGCAGGTGCATTTCTCTGAGATAGAGAAAAAAAAAAGACAATCAGTTGTTCAGTTTGCACTGTGTCAGATGTCATTTTCTATAACCTCATATATATATATATATATATATATATATATAATCATGCCTCTGGTATACCTTTTTCTTTGCCATGGGTTTTGTAGGTTTCTTGAACTGTGCAGACTCTGCTCAAAGGAAAGTCATCAGAGTAAATATTTTTGATACATTTGACAGATTTGTAACAGTAGCAGCCAGTGGAGCAATGTAACTAAGTACATTTACTGTTAAAGTACTGTACTTAAGTACAATTTTGAGGTACTTGTACTTTACTAGAGTATTTCCATTTCATGTAACTTTATACTTCTACTGCACTACATTTCGCTGACAGCTTTAGTTACTTTTCAGGTCGAGATATAACATAAAAAAACATGATCAATTTAAATGACACATAAAAAAAATAAACATAACAGTATATTAATTAGTTAAAATGGGCCCTATCTTTACAAATTAAAACACTGCTTCCATAAAATGCATCAATACAAATAATCTAATAATATACTTAGAATATATAAAACAATCTGAGTGGGTCCATTCTGCATAATGAGTACTTTTACTTTTGATACTTTAAGTACATTTTGATGCTGATACTTTTGTACTTTTACTTCAGTAAGTTTTGAATGCAGGACTTTTACTTGTAGTGGAATATTTTCACAGTGTGGTGTTAGTACTTTTACTTAAGGAAGGGATCTGAATCCTTTTTCCACCACTGGTAGCAGCACACCTACCATCTTCAGAAGGTAGATCCTCGTCATCTTGCGTTTTCTTCTGAGGGGCCTGTAACCGAAGTGTAAAAACAATTATATCAAACTTAAAGAAAACTACACCAACTGGGTGGAAAAGCTTGTTACATGAGACCAAAATCATTCAGTATTTTTAAAGAAAATGACAACAAAGAACGAGGGAATAGTGTGCTTGCTTCCAATAAGACGTAATCCTCTTTACTTACCGTGATGGTTTTCTCCTGGTTGGTCTCCTTCAGGTGGTTCCCGACTTGAAGCTTCTCCAGCCGGCCTTGTTCTGCCGACACGCGCACTCTCAAGGTGTGGAACGGCGTCTCCACCTCTCCCACTTTGAAGTGCACCGCCATGCCTTCAAACCAGATGCTGTCACATTGGCCCTCCTTGAAGCCCGGCGGCTGGTAGTCAGCGGGGGTGACTATGAAGGGAGAGCAGGAGGAGATGTTCCTTTTTCATGTTTTCATTTTTTTTTTTCATTGCAACAGTGGCATTCTGTACACACATTGATATTTACAGCGTTACAATTAGTGGTGGAATGTAACTAAGTACATTTACTCAAGTACTGTACTGAAGTAAAATTTTGATGTACTTGTACTTTACTTGACTATTTCCATTATATGTAACTTTATACTTGTACTTATGAGGCAAATATTGTACCTTTTACTGGACTACATTTAGCTGACAGCTTTATTTACTTTTTAGGTCGAGATTTAACATAAAAAACATGATCAATTTTAAGTGATTACGCATGTTTATAAATTAAACCACATAAGGTATATTAAGTAGTTAAAATGAGCCCTACTTTTCACAAAATTAAAACACTGCTTACATAAATGCACCAATACAAATACAGTATTCTAATAATATATTTAGAATATATAAAACAATCTGAGTGGGTTCATTCTGCATAATGAGTACTTCTACTTTTGATACTATAAGTACATTTTGATCCTGATACTTTTGTACTTTTTTTAAAGTAAGTTTTAAAAGCAGGACTTTTACTTGTAATAGAGTAATTTCACAGTGTTGTATTAGTACTTTTACTTGAGTACGAGATATAAATACTTCTTCCACCACTGGTTATATTTCTGAAATCGAAGGAATATTTCATGGTGAAGATCAGGACCAGTGCTGGAAAAAGTATTCAGAAACCTTACTTAAGTAAAAGAATTGTTCCATCACAAGTAAAAGTCCTGCATTCAAAACTTACTGAAGTAAAAGTACAAAAGTATCAGCATCAAAATGTACTTAAAGTTTCAAAAGTAAAATTACTCGTTATGCAGAATGGCCCCACTTAAATGTTCTATATATTCTAATCATACTATTAGATTATTTGTATTGATGGATTTAAGTAAGCAGCATTTTTAATTTTGTGGAGAAAGGGCTCATTTAACTACTTAATATACTGCTATGGGGTTTAATTAAAAAACAAATGTCTAATCCTGTTAAACCTTGACCTGAAAAGTAACTAAAGCTGTCAGCTAAATGTAGTGGAGTAGAAGTATAAAGTAACAGTTAAATGGAAATACTCAAGTAAAGTACAAGTACCTGAGAAATTGTACTTGAGTAAATGTAGTTAGTTACTTTCCACCACTGATCAGGACTGATGTTAGCTAAAGGATTTAACTAGGTGAAAGTTGAAAATACATATATATTTTTCTTAGTTTATGGACAGATATTTTTGCCCTCTAAGGACATCTGAGCATCTTTTTAAAGGGCTTATTTCATCTTATTCTGCAGAGACATAAACGTGTCTTACTGTCGTCATAGTAGTAGAGCTTCATGGTGAGGTACACGTTACTGGGGAGGGCGTCCAGGTTCTGCATGAGCAGGAAGAGCTTCCTGATGAGCAGCACAGAGGCTCGTTTGGTGTCCTCCAGTGTCACACGCATCTCCATGTCGTTGTTCCTGTGGTTCATAATCATAAAGTCACATGTGGAGGCCTTATCCAATACACTGATGCAAACAGAAAGCCCAATCCCAACCTGAGTATGTCCATCTCCGGCCCCTTCTTGGTGTATTTGTATTTGAACTGGTACGACTCAATAATGCACTGCGAAAAGATAAAAAGAAAGTTTTTTTTTTATGTTTATCAACCTTATGATTTGATCAAACATGCCAACAGTTTCTTTTCTCAACCCTCCTGTTATGTTGCAGGTCAAATTCACCTATTTCAAATTTAAAAATCAAAAAAATAATAATAATAATTTTCTTTTTTTAATTTAAAAGAAAATTTAAAAGAAAATCAATGCCAATATCAATGTACGGTTGTATTTTAGATGTAGGTATTTTCAATCTACATATGGTAAATAAAAAAGTTTTAACCTGTATTTTTTTATGAAAAACGGGTGAATTTAAAAAATAATAATAATAAAATATCGTCATTGAACCTGATCAGTGAGAGGTAAAGAACACCATTGCACTAAATATTGACTGATGTGTTTAGTAATGGAGTTTTTGGTTTTTTTAAAGATTATTTTTTGCCATTTTACTGCTTTATTAGATAGTGACAGATAGAAAGGGGGACACTGAGGGGAAGACAAGCGGCAAGGGGACCTCAGGCCGGATTCGAACCCGGGTCCGCCCGGCAAGGACTCGGCCATAATGGTATGCGCTCTACCAGTGTGAGTATTGACAAACATTAACAATGTTTATTGGGATTTTTTGGTTTCTGACACTTTTGGATAATTAAATAGCCCCGGGTCAAACAGACCCACGAACATTATTGCTGTTCCTGAGAAACGAACATAACAGGAGGGTTCATCTTAACACATCATTTTCTGGATTTTACAGGAGATCCTACATGACATACATACTTACGTTGGGTTCATCTGGATTGGTGTATACCTAGATCGCAATAACATGTACAAAGTTAGTTCTGGTTTTATTGTACGTAAGCAATGTGTACAATAGATGTTTCTATTCCGGCATAAGTAACATACCCCAATGAAAACGATCTGGAGCTGTGAAGAGGACAACATTGATTAATAGTAAAATATAGTGTCGGTATTGATCAAACGGCAGACCGCTACAAAGTCAAAGTGTTCATGGATGCATGAACTTACATACTGCTTCTCTAGTGCATCAAAGCAGCCCATCATCCTGAAACACACACACGATTCAACAGGGTGAAAACATCAATTAGGACAGAAAACTACTACTTCCTGCTTCCTGTGTGTACTACTGTATAGTCTCGGAGGATTAAGGCTGTCATTTTTTTTTATAATTACCATTTCACAATTTTGCTGGCACCAGGGGTGTTGCAGTCTTCACGCAAAACTTTGATGCACAAATCTGGTGAAAGACAAACAACAAATGGTTTGATAAAGAGCAATAACGGCCACCATAAGTCTGAAAAGTGCTGTGCCTTTTTGCGTTGCTATAGGTCAAAAATGTATTTTTTTCCCTGTTAACTATGGAGTTCCAATACAGCTGTAACAAGTATTTTTTATATATATATGTGAGAGTTGTTCATATCCTATGAAGCAGTGGTGGAAGAAGTATTCAGATCCCTTACTGAAGTAAAATTACTAACACCACACTGTTAAATTAGTCCACTACAAGTAAAAGTCCTGCATTCAAAACTTATTGAAGTAAAAGTACAAAATTACCAGCATTAAAATGTACTTAAAGTATCAAAGGTAAAAGTACTCATTATGCAGAATGAACCCACTCAGATTGTTTTATATATTCTAAATATATTATTAGAATATTTGTATTGGAACATTTATGTAAGCAGTGTTTAATTTTGTGAAAAGTAGGGCTCATATTAACTACTTATATATATATATATATGAAATATATATATATATATATATATATATATATATACTTTCACTTACATATATATATATATATATATATATATATATATATATATATATTATATACTTTTTACTTACTTTTGTTCATGGTAATTTATGTTATGTAAAAAAAAGTTGATCGATAGAATCTCCTGAACTAAAACACAAACTCTTCCCAAAACTCACATCTAGTGCATGAATCAGGTATGTTACTGTTAAATTAGTTTAATTTTACTGGTGTAATATACACTCTCATTAACCAATTAAACTGTAAAAGTTTTAGGCGTGTATTACCTGACTGGGTTTGGGCTGTTTTACAGGCTCTATGCCACTTTTCCACTGTTAATTCCTCTCGTAAATCTATTTCCCATGCTCTGCTTTTAGAGTTAGAGGAGTCAGGGGAGAGCCTGTTTGGGGTCATTTACCTTCCAGATATCTGGACCTGTAGGCATCCTCCGGAAAAATCCCTCTGAGGTATGTGATGGAGGAGACTGCCACAGCCATCATCCTCTTGACGAAGACAAGCGACTGTTGTGCTGTTTTCAAGTCGCTCATAAACAACCCTGTCCACTTTTTAAAAATTAAAACAGATAAACAAGGACGTGAGAAAAGCTAAATTTGACGTAAAGCCACACGGTGGCGCAGTTGTCTTACTCAAGGCAACCACACTGTAAAATCTGAAAAACTGCTAAACCATGACTGTAAAAGACTGGAAAATGATAAATGAGATAATTCAGTTTCAGTAACAATGAATCTCCGTAAATGTATATACCAGCCAAAACAGTATTTTTTTAAAAATACATTACTCCACTGTAAAATACACTAGCACCGTGTTTGTAACAAAATATACAAGCCATCACTGTAATTTTTGCATTTCTTTTTTTGTAAAAAATATTTTTCTTACTGTTAAATGTACTAAACACCATCTCTAACAAAAATATACTGTAATATTCAATGGTAAAATCTTTAATTTATGCAGCATTTATAAAGTATTTTCTTGTCAATTATATGGCAGAACAGCGTTTCATTTGATTTGAAAACGTTTTACTTTTTTTAACTGTACAATATGGAATAAAATGGCAATCTTAACCCTCTGGGGTCTGAGCCTATTTTGGCTGTTTGAATACTTTTGATTTTGCCCTTCATGTACCACATAAAAAATGTTTACTATAACAATATTTGGTATCCATTTTTTCTTCACCTATATGATCTGACAATTATTTTCTCACTTTAACCTTCTTTATCAACATATTGAGCCCAAAAATCATGAAATCCGAGTTGAAAAATGATTCTATTTACTACAGTAAAAACCACAAATATGCTCAATGAACTGTTTTGGAACTTGAAAATGTAAACATAGGATACAAATATGAACATATAAAAAGGTAAAAAATTTAATATAATTAAACTATATACAAAATAATTCCCATAAAAACATGTATATTTATAGGCTATTTTTTCCTTGATAGGTGCAACTCTTCAAAACAAACTATGTTTGAAATTACACAGAGAGCTACACCAACACTCAAATATTTCTGTACTATCAAATTAAAAATATCATATAGTCACACTGTTAAAATAATCACCTAAGTCATTTTTAAAATCACCTACATCCTCAGTTGATCAGATCATGTGATTTTACCCCTTTAAGATCATCACTTCTTTGACAATTTGCCACATTCATAGGCATCAGATAAGAACCCAGCAAAGAAGAGCTAGAGGGAGATTGTTTAGGTATCAGTGTTTTATTGTTGACACTAATATTGGTAACACTTTATTTGAAGGTGTCTACATAAGAGTGACATGAGCGTGTCATAAACATGACATGGTATGTGTCATGAACATTAATGACACTTTGAAGTAACATTAATGCTCATGATACTTGTCATGTCATGTTTCTGACAGGCGTGTGTGACTCTTATGTAGACACCTTCAAAATAAAGTGTTACCATATCTTGCTTAAGCCACAAAGGCATGTTCAAAAAATTGCCTAAGTCATTTATTTCTCTTAAGTTACATAATTTACACACAGTGTTATTACTATGCCAATAGCCATCCTTTGTTCCATCCTTTTTGAGTGAAATGATCAATAAATGTCATATGTTACACTTTTGGTGAAGTTCTTTGTGTTTCCTGCAAAACTTGAAAAAATGACTTATGCGATTATTTGAACAAGGTGACGATATGGAATAAAATGGCAATATTAAACGTGAAATCAACAGTGTTAACCCTATAAAGCCTGAGCCATGAAATAATTGCCAGAAAATTCAATTTTTTTTAAAAAACCGAGTGCTTATTAACCTGCTGATGAATTTTAAAAAATAAATAAATTGCATATATGAATTCTAATTTGTATCATATTTGATACATCAGGTCTTTTTGTGCAATTTGTTGCTCACAGTTTGTTTTTCTTGAACTAACAAAAAAGTATAAAACCTAACATTTTAACCTATTAAGACTTTGACTTTTCCTTTTTCCTCAAACATGCAAAATACATATTTTTTCCATATAACACAACATCATACATCTACAGATATGAAGTTTTTTAATGCAGCAATGACTGATCCACTCGTGGAACCTGCATATAATTTTCGCTACATCTGGTATTTTTGTTCAATTTGTTGCTCAGTTTGTTTATCTTCAACACATGTATACATCAGGTTTTTGATGATGTAGAGGTCTCAAAAATTACTGTATCTAATATGATACACTTGGCTTTATAGGGTTAATATCATTTTACCGTAATATTAGAAAAAGTCGCACCGTATTTATTACGGTAGAGTTCGGGCAAACCACAGCTGCCGTTTTTTACCGTATAAACAGTTGGGGGTTTTTACAGTGAAAAGACGAGCAATAAAACATGTTAAACACGGACTTATAACTGTATAAAGTGATTAAATGAAATGGTGAACATATTATCTATTACCTCAGCTGTTTCCTCCTTGGTCTTTCTGCTGCACATCTTCCCAGCCGCCATCTTTTCTTTTCTGCCAACGATTAATTAGTTAATTAATTTAATCTTAGCCACTACAACACACCGTAAAGTTAAACTAACGGTATATTCACCTACAGAAATGTTTTAATGTTTGGCTCAACGTAGTCTTTTTTTTTTTTTTTTTAAAAAGCCAAACTTTATCTGAAGTCAAAACAGGTTAGGCTGAAGTTAATCAAAGATTTAAATTACTCACACATTAGCGAGGATATTATAGTTAGTATTTCCCGCCAAAAGTGACGTATGCCTTCTGTGTACTGTACGTAAATTAACGGAAATCCATCATAAATCTGACTGGTATGAAGTAAGTAAAGTGGTTGATTGTACATTAATATTTTTTTGTGATCAATTTTTTTTTTATTGTTTTTTCCATTTAGTTTAAAACAAACAAACAAGCAGCAACAAAGAAGATAAAATGGTAGTGTAGCATAACAAACAAACAAAAAATAAATAAATAACAATGGCAATACTACAAACCAAACATATCAACAATATTGAGTGTTGAAAAATAAGAAAAATAAATTAAAAAAAATAATAATAATAATGACCAAACATGTGGGGTTTTGTTTTTAATGAGGAATAAATAAATAATAAAAAAAAAAAAAAAAAATAATAATAATAATAATAGACATGCAATCATACTAATTTGACTGGTATAAAGTAAGTAAAATGGTTGATTATACATTAATATTATAGTTGAATCCAATAATAACGTCCTATTCTGCATTACATCTATAAAAGTGTGGCTTTTATTTTATTTTTATACCATCAAGGTGCAAGTATTAACTTAATGGATTATTATTATTTTATTCATTAATATTTTTTATTCAGCTTTTTACAGGATAATTTGAACAATAATGTTTTGTTTTTAATGCAGAAAAAAAATAGACATCTAGACCCTTTTTTAATTATTATTCTTTATTTTTATTCAGCTTTATACAGTATCATCTGAACAATTAGAACAAGTTTTTTGTTTTAAATGAGGAAAATAATAATTATAATAATAATATAATAGACATGGAGAACTTATTTGTATTATTATTATTATTATGCTTTTTACAATATAATTTGAACAACATTGAGAACATGTGGTGTTTTGTTTTTAATGAGGAATAAAGAAATAATAATAATAATAGACATGTAGACATGCAGTCTCACAAATATACTGCTAAACTTTCATGCATATGGAAATACATTTAAACTGAAGAAGGGGTAATTTACACTTTCCATTTCTGCCATATTTCCTTAAATTTATTTACTTGCTTTAAGGATTTATTATGGTTTTATTATTATTATCTAATATTTATTGTTTTGTTTTATAAACATGTACTCCTGTCTTTCTTAGATGTTCATTTTTATCTCCGCTACCTTTGTTTCTTCTGTTGTGCTTTTCATCCCAACAATTATTTGTGTTTGTCCTTGTTTTTAATGTTCATGTGATGTTATTTTACTTAATTTTGATTTCATTCATTTCAACATGTTACACTCAAGACACACACAGGATTAATATGATTACTTTTCAATCTATGATCCTTCTTTTTTTTTTAATCAGTGTCAGTTTAAGTGCCACCTTTACTACATATATTTAAAAAAAATCAAAGTTGTGCAGGCACACAGTATAACAATTAACATACAAAAACAATCCAATCCATCATCAAAAAATAATGTGAGTAATCACCTAAACATCCCCAACATATTCCCTGTGACATTTGAAGTAAATACGATTCTTCAGGAGAGTGTTATAAACTGTATTCTTTATTAAGATGAAAGAACATGTTTTTCACTGTAAAAAACAAAAACAAAAAAAAACACAACATAATTTAGAGAGGTGCTTGGGGCTACATTCCAATAAAACGATTTGGACTATATGGACCTTTGAACCTAATAATAGTAAGGAATGACATGTCAGAAAAAAACAGACATTTATCTGTCTGACAGTGAAAACAGCAAACAAACCACAACATAATTACACAATGATACTTTGGTCATAAGTGCACCATCAACACCACAGACAACAGAACACTACATCATGATGACAACATAACCGCAGCTCCACAGGCACAGTGGCTGACTTAAATATTGTTCTCTGGAAATATAATCTCTAAATGAAATCTCCTACAGCAGGCTGCAGACCATGGCCTTGGCTTTATTACTGCTTGGAGAAGAAGTCTTTGCTCTTCTGGACGTCAGGTTTGATGGTGTCACTTCCTGGTTTCCAGCCAGCCGGGCAGACTGAAAAGAGAAACCTGTAATGAGTTCTGGCCCGGGAGATGAAACAGTGAAGCCAATATGACGCACATATACATGTACAGTCGTTACCTCTGAAGCCTCGGTTTTAAAACAGGGACATGCATCAAACAAAGTTTCTTTGTGATTGTGATTGCTCAATTTATTGCCCTCTTTCAAGTCTACTATCATTTATTAGGCACTGATAAAAAGTTTAATATTTACTAGCCTTTATGGTTTTTACCCTGTCTGACATGTTTTCATTTCATTTATCCTTTTTTTTTATTTCTCGTGGAATCATTGAGGGCAACCCCTCATTTACATTTTAAAAAAGTAAAATATTACTACAATTTAAAAGATATTTTAAATTAACAATAAACACAAAAATGCTCAAAACTTTTTTTTGATAACAGTACTTCGTGTAAACATCAATTAAAAATAGACTAAATACAATTTACATTTGGAAATGATGTCGAGAGTACAGAGAAAACACGAAACAGCACAGACAAAACACTACAAAAACATTAAAAACAGTTGCAATGAAAGGCAGAGTTATTGGTTATCATAGTTTTAAACTGGCCCAGAGTTATAATTGTGTTGAGTTTGAGTGAATGTTGTAAGATGTTCCAGGTAGATGCAGCAGAAAAACTGAAAGCAGTTTTTCCAAATTCAGTATTTGTTTTTTCAAATAATGTAATGTCCTTGGAAGTACAACATTTAAAATACTTTTAGTAACAGAAGAGTTTAATAAACTCAAGTTATATGCTTTTTCCCCCCTCCTGATTTTTTTGGCGGTTCCTTTAAGTTAGCACAGTTAACACCCCTTTTAATTAATTTACATATCTTGATGCCCACATGAATAAATATATGTACATTTAAGTATTTATGTTCATAGCTGTGTATTGTATAAACACGGTAGCCCATAAAGTTGGAATAATTTTGTTTCCAGACACAATCCTCTTGTTAATTGTGGTTTCATTTATATTGTGATATGTTTGGAAGAGATTGATTAATGCAGTTTTGAGAAGATATACACTTTATCTCTCAAGAATAAATCACATTGTCACAATCATTTCATGGAAAGAAGTAAAAAAATATATTTTATTTCAACTTTATGGGCAACCGTGTATATCGATGAATATAAAATAATAGTTTTTCTGTTTGTATCACCAGGTGTACAAACTACAATCATTATAATAATAATAATAATAATAATAATAATAATAATAATAATAGCAAATGCATGTGAATATATTGGTCATTTTGTAGTCGTACTGATTCCTTAATTATTATTTTTAATTGCTTAAAAAAGGTGACATGCTATATACGGTACTAAAATACATTATGTACTTGAATACTAAATGTCTGCAGTATGTTAGAGCGGTTACGTACCTTCTCCGTGCTTGTCGGTGAACTGAAAGGCTTGGACCAATCGCATGGTCTCATCAACGGAGCGTCCAACTGGGAGGTCGTTGATGGTGATCTGTCTCAGGATGCCTTTGTCATCAATGATGAACAAACCCCTGAAATAGAGAGAAAGAGCAGTCAGTGACTGTCCAAAGACTTAACAGTATATGCTGTATATAAGAAGTGTGATGTCAGTGAGTGGTTTGTGGACTAGCATTTTAAAACTTCAAATTTGGCATTTTTGCCAAAGTGACCACATTTGAAAGAGTGGGTGGTTATCAGTTAACTACTTAGTGTCTTTTAGTACAACTGAACATCGAAAAAGGCATTTTTTGGTGACCAAAATGCAATTTCGAATAACTTAAATGAAATGAAAACACTTTGAAATGGGCAAATTCTTCTTTTTTTCTATTTCTATCTATCTATTCTTATTTGAGTTTTTTTCCATTTAAATACAATAGTACACACACAAAAAAAACAGCAACAACAACAAAAAACATCCAGTAGCAGCTTATAGGTCCTTTCATTGAAATGGTCAAATTCAAAGATAAAAAAGGGAGTGACCTGTCAATCATAAGGTAGGCAGGTAAAGCATACTCTCGGTTACTGTCTATTTTCCTATAAATGGACCTATAATGAACTAAATTAATGTTATGCTGTATTAAAGAAAACTTTAAACTAGCGATTCACACCATAATCTTGTTGGGGAAAAGTTTACTTAAGTAATAAATAAAGTGAGAAATAGGCTCATTTTCTCATAGACTTTTATACAATCAGACTTCTTTTTACAGCCAGTTGAGTCGCCCCCTGCTCGTCATTAGAGAGAATGCAGGTTCAAGGCATTTTCACCTTGACTTCACTTTCCGGGCCACTTGTTTCAGATGTAAAAATGAGAAGAAAGTGAAGGCTGGAAAATCAATGTGTTCTCCTTCTCCCTGCCTAAAATATCTTTAAGGTGGTGCATTCAATTCCTCAGGAAAAACAGCAACTTAGCAACTAACCTGAAGGCGATGCCCTCGTCCTCCTTTAGGACGCCGTAATCTGTGGAGATGGTGCGCCGTGTGTCGGATACCAGGGGAATCTTCATGGCTCCCAGGCCGCCCTGCTTTCGTGGTGTGTTGGTCCTTTGAGAACATGAACCAAAATGAAAAAAAATCAAGAGTTAGTAAGAGTGATTGAGAATTTATTTGAACACAAAATAAAAGATGAACATTTAAAAACAAACGAACAACAATAAATACAAGACAACAACACAAAATGAAACAACAACAAGACTCAACACTTATTTGTGTTCAAAAGAAGTCAAAGCTTATTAAATCCCTTCTCCCTGTGTTAATTTACTATATTCAGTTATATAACAACAATAGTATTTTATATATATATATATATACATATATATATGTATGTATAACACATAGTAATGTAGTTTATAAACTCATTATTACCATTATTAACATACATAACTTGTTATTAACTTACAAACACATAAGTACACATACACCCATGTAGTCATAATGAGTCAAACAAACAACAACACACAAAAAAAGAAAAATAGTAATAACATTTAAAAAATAAAACGTCAACTGTAACCACCTACCGTCATTTCACACACCCGTTTACATCCCTACATCGTGTGAAGACATGCTTTTTATATTTGAATTTGAAGTGTTTCATGTTTGAAGATTGTTTTATTTCTTCACACATCCCATTCCATATTTTTACTCCGCTGAATGAAATGCAAAATCTTTTCCTATTTGTATGTATTTTGACGACTTTAAAGTTATTCCCTTTGTGAAATAGAAAGCTTGTAAATACCATGCGAAGTGGGAGAAGTGTGAGTCAGTCGAGGCGGCGATGACCTCACAGCCGATCTTCCTGAAGTCCTCGGCGGCGTCACTGAAAGCGATGATCTCAGTCGGACACACGAAGGTGAAGTCCAGAGGGTAGAAGAAAAACACAACATATTTCCCTGCACCAATAGAAAACAAACAAGGGTATTACATTTGTAATTTGGCAATGCACCTGCTGTCATTACACGCTAATTCATTTGAGTCTTTAGTAGTGCAAATTAATGTCTATTCAATATATTATTGGATCACAAAGCACCAAATCACAGTCCAGAAGAGAGCATCATCAAAGCATGTGGTCCAGTCAAAGGAGGATGAGACAGACTGAGGTGTACCTCTGTAGTCTGACAGCTTCAGGTCCTGGAACTGTCCGCTCGGCATCACCGCCTTAGCTTTAAAGTCTGGGGCCAGCTTTCCAATTTGTGCCTTGCCTGCAGCCATCTTCAGTCTAACTGGATAAGAGGAAAGAAGGAAACCGTTTATGTGTTACACAATCGCTTCTCAAAAACCACAGCTGTGCATTGTTTCTTTTGTATGCCCAATCGAGGATAAAACATAACCCTTCCTCATTTACAGAACAAAGGAAACTCTCTTTTATATAAAATAGCAACTCAATTAGGCAATTGTTTTTTGCCTCTTATGAAAGCACTGTGCATTTTAGATCTGAAGGGATTATATTACACATTAACTGATCTGTTCATAATTATTGAGTAATCAAGTAATTTGTCCTAGGTATTATGATGATTTCACTTTTTCCTGGCATATTAAAAAGTAATTGCAAAAATGTAATCAAGCATAGAAAGCATGCCTTCATAATAGTAAAACCATTTCTTATAAATATAGAAAATATTAATGTGGAGCTACAACAATTATTCGATTAATAGAACAATAATCGATTATTAAATGAATTGTCAACTATTTTGATAGTCAAATAATTGGTTTGAGCTGTTTTTTTTAAAGACAATAAGTCCAAATTCTCTGATTTCAGCTTCTTCAATGTGAATATTTCTGGTTTCTTTGTTTCTTTATGACAATAAACTGAATATCTCTTTGGTTTGTGGACAAAACAAGAGATTTGATGACGTCAACTTGTGGTTTGGGAAACACTGATTGATATTTTTCAACATTTTATTGACCAAATAACTTAATAATGAAAACAATCGATAGTTGCAGCCCTATATTAATGGCATATGGAAGTAGGGAAATGCATAATACTGTTTACAAAATACAGTGTAATATAATAGTAACCATGAAACCAGACGAGATAGAGAGAAATAAAAAGATTTTTAGCTAAACATAGATTTATATCTGTTGTAAGCTATATTACAGTTTGCTAAATGTCTAATTAAGGTTCATTCTGCACCCAGATTGCAGCTCAGATCTATAATTTAAGCACCCAGCACTGGCAGTAACCGAAACAAATAGAGCATTTTCACTTCTTCTCTATTTAAAATCACAGATGTTTCCGCATAAGAATATCTACTCCTGATTTTTTTTTTTTTCGAAAATGACAAATTGCAGAAATTCATCCACTGTCTTTCAATGGTAAAGGCAAAAACTATTAAGTTACGCCCGAGTGCGTTTAGGTATTTCACTAATTTAGCAGCAAAAACGTCGAATATTCTCCCCTGAGACTTTAGTTGTGAGTAACCTACCGGTAAGTTATACTCAAATAAACTATCAAATAGTGAACCTACTCTAAACGTCTCTAAAAGCTACTTTTTCTAGAATGAACAAGTCCATCCTTTTTGTGAAAATCCACTTGTTGATCCGTTATTTCAACCAAAGCTACGCAACAAGAAAAACTCGTGAGTGAACCGAAAAAAATACTTACTAACACTTTAAAAGAGCACAATAAAAACATATTTAAATGTCTAACATAACACATACCTCAGCTTTGGTCGCACCACAACGACAGAGACGGCAGAACAGAGTGGAGAACTGACAGGCTCGAGTGGTGAATTTATACTTCATCGCACTTCTCGCGATAACACAGTTCAGAACGAGACTACAGCCCACTTCAGTCCAGACCTCCAATCTCAACCTGCACAGCATGACTTTGCACTTTTCCTTATGACTTTTATGGGATTTTTTTTTAGTGCTGTTGGGAAACCACATCACATCACAGACTAAGAATGAGGAATGAAGGAGAATATTCTTCTCACTTCATTTTCTAGATCTCACACTCCACATACTCCTCTATTTAATAATCCCTGAGGAACATGTATCACAACCATCTTTCTGAGTCAGTGTGCTGGAAGAAATAGCACACAGTTTACTTATTTATGTATAAATTATAATACTGCATGGTAAAAAAAAAAAATGCTCCACTGCAAACTGGAAACAAAAAAATCCTCCAGTCTATCAAGTTTTAATAAATGATATAATGAAACATTTGCTGTTAGAAAAAATAAAATTCACCCTGAGAGGTAAAATAAATACCTTTTTATACAATATGGCAGCCATTTATGGACTATATACCAGATATAATCCCATGGAAAATGAACAACTGTAGATTTTTAGAACACTTGACACCCTCCAAGTTGTGTTATTACTATTAAAATCTCTTTCTTTTATTTGTAAACCTTATAATTATTGTTTTGGTATTTGAGTTGACTCCACCTAGGTTTTTGTTTGTTTCTTGTTGTTGTTTTTAATTGCTTTTATTTTTCTACTATATTTGTGTTCTTTCGTGTTGATTTGAAGCATACATTAACATGTATCTTCTTTATTTTTGTACGTGAACAAAAGGAAAAAACCCAATAAAGAGAAGTTGGGGAAAAAAATGCTCTACTGCAAGTAAATGCAGTTAAAAACCTTACTTCGGTCAAAGTGTTATCAGCAAAATGTAAATGTAAGCCTATGAAAAGTAGCCTAAAGGTAGTCAGTGTACATTAAAAAGTTCCCTGTCAGTATTTTACGAATAAACATGATGTTTACTGCTACATCTGTGTGTTGCTCTGCACTGCTGTAGAGGTAGTCAGTATATGACAAAAAACCTGCAGCAGTCGAAGTGTATAATACTGAATCTATTAATCTGAAACTACAAAAAAAACAGTTTTTTAATGCATTGAAGTCCTTTAATCCTAGCTAACAGGCATGCAGGGGTCACAGAGTCATGAGGTTTCATTCACCACATGACTCAACCTCTTCCAGGATGTGGAGCCAAACACATTGTCATCATGAACAGACATTAAACAGCACTTTCACATTGCTGCTGCAGCCAGCAGGTTCTCTGTTGCAGCTTCTTATCAGTCATTTACTGATTACTTTTCCCACTCAGAAAGCTGTTTGCTTTGTTGTAATGACCTTGTTTCAAACAGGTAGCCCACTGAGACCCACTGAGACCCTCAAACATGGCATTCAAGTAGACAAAAATGAGCTCACATTCTACATTTAAGTGTTTTTTGTGCATTTTTATTGTAAATTATCACAAGAAGAAACTGAGGGAACAAATTTTCCAATAAAAAAAAGACAAAAACACACTCATTTGCTCATTTTTATACATATAAATAGCCAGAACAAATGAAATGCATATTATTTGGATTATTTTTTAGACAGAGACCACTGCTCATTTATGATAGCCTTTATTCTATTAACCCTTTATCAGGCAAAGAACTATATTTGGTAGTTAGAGTCAGGTAATATTTCGAGAAAAAAGTTGCAAATTTACTAGATTAAAGTGGCAAACCTACAAGAAAAAAAGTTGCAGATTTACGAGAAAAAAGTGGGGGAAAAGCAACTTTTTTCCCTACATTCACCACTTTAAATCTCATAAATCTGGGCATTTTTTTTCTAGTAGATTTGCCACTTTAATCTCATAAACTTTTTTCTCAAAATATTATTTTCGTATGTTTTTTTTACACATTCTGGCAGTATGTAATTGAAATTTGGAATTTGCAAGTATTTCAATGAGTGCCCTGTTAAGGGTTAAAGTGGTGAATCTGGGAGAAAAAAGTTGCTTTTTCCCCAGTTTTTTCTCGTAAATCTGCCACTTTTTTCGCACAGATTTGCCACTTAAAATCTCTTAAATCTGTGACTTTTTTTCTTGTAGATTTGCCACTTTAATCTAGTAAATTTGCAACTTTTTTCTCCAAATACTACCTGAAGTTACCAAATATAGTTCTTTGCCTGATAAAGGGTTAAGCTCCAGAAGACAGTTGCACATAGTAGTCCATTTCCTCCATGTTTCCTGGATTGGAAGTAAGCTCTTTGTATTTACATAGGGACTCGGGGTGGAGCACTGTTGCAACATCTTGTACTTATCCTGCGGCAGCTGAAGGCATTCTTTCATTCTCATTTCCTTCTCAGCTTTACTATATTTACTCACTGATGAGGCAGAGCAACAGAAACCTCTGTCTGTGTTCACACAGACAGCAGTCTTTTAAATGGAAAATTTTAGATATAAATGTGCATTTTCTAGTATAAACATTTAGAGCTTGTATATGTATCTGTGTGTGTGTGTGTGTGTGTGTGTGTGTGTGTGTGTATACAGTACAGGCCAAAAGTTTGGACACACCTTCTCATTCAATGTTTTTCCTTTATTTTCATGACTATTGACATTGTAAATTCATCAAAACTATTAATGAACACATGTGGAATTATGTACTTAACAAAAAAGTGTGAATTAACTGAAAACATGTCTTATATTCTAGTAAGCAAAGGGTGGCTACTTTGAGGAATCTAAAATACAAGACATGTTTTCAGTTATTTCACACTTTTTTTAATTAAAAATAATTCCATGTGTGTTTATTCATAGTTTTGATGCCTTCAGTGAGAATCTACAATGTAAATAGTCATGAAAATAAAGAAAAACGCATTGAATGAGATGGGTGTGTCCAAACTTTTGGCCTGTACTGTATATATATATATATATATATATATATATATATATATATACATATATATATATATATATATATATACATATATATATATATATACATACATATACGGGCATTTATTTATTTATTAACTTATTTTTCATTTATTTATCTTTCTACCACCATGTTTTTTCCCAGTTTATATATTGATTCATTTTATTTTTTATCATCGTTATTGCTATCATTATTGTTGTTGTTTTTTTTGTATGTGCCTTCTTGTTCTATGTTGTTCACCGTTTGTAAATTAACAAAATGTGCAATAAACATATGTTTTAAAAAATGTGCATTTTCCCCATGAATTGTATCAATTATTCTCAAATGCAACAAATATTTCAGATAAATGGACAAAAGTGTGAAGTTCTGGAAAGATCTGAACATATTTTCCACATCTGCTTTCACCCAAGCCTAAAATAAAATACAACAAGCCTTGCGTGTGACAATTACTACTCTAAGAAGTAAAAATACAGTGAAAGGGAAGTGCAGCTGGTTTCACAGGGCCACATGCTGAAAGTCACAGTGGATCTGTGCATTGTTGCATTGTTTTGTCTGTAAGTTTCATGTCAAACTGGCTGATAACAAATATTCTTTAGCAGGGTTGGGATGTGAGTAAGTACATTTACTAAAGTACTGCACTTAAGTACAATTTTGAGGTACTTGTACTTTACTTCATGTTTCTTTATAGTTCAACTCCACTTCATTTTTAGGCAAATATTGTACTTTTTACTCCACTACATTTATCTGACAGCTTTAGTTACTTTTTAGGTTTCAAGATTTAACATAAAAAGCACAATCAGTTTAAAGTGATCAGACATTTTTTAATTAAATCTCAAAAACAGAATATTAAGTAGTTTATATGAGCCCTACCTTGAGAAAATCAAACACCGTTTACATCAGGGGTGTCAAACTCTGGCCCGCGGGCCAAATTTGGCCCGCAGTGTAATTTTATTTGGCCCGCGAGGCAATACCAAATTATTATCTTATTATTGTAAATTAATGCCATTGATGTGTTTTTTATTTGAAATTTGAATTTGCATGTCTGCACTATTTAGTTATATATTGTATGTTTATAAGCGTTGCTGGTTCCATATTTAATGTTAAAGCAAAACATGTTTGGTATATATTAAAAGGTTTATTTGTTCAATGTTGGCCCGCGATTTTATTCAAGTTTTAAATTTTGGCCCATTGTGTATTTGAGTTTGACACCCCTGGTTTACATAGATGTATCAAAAATAAAAATCCAATAATATATTTAGAATATGTAGAACAACCTGTGTGGGTCCATTCTGCATAAGAAGTACTTTTACTTTTGATACTTTAAGTACATTTTGACGCGGAGTAATTTAACAGTGTTGTATTAGTACTCGCATAGGTTTTTATTGACAATTTTTGCAACTAATAAAACAAATACAAGCAAACCAAACACAAAGCTGCCTTTTAGAATGGTGATCTTTCAATTATTATTCCAGTCCAGTATCAGCGTTTAGAGTCCTGTATAGGGTCCATTTTTCCAATTTCCTGTCCAGTTGTGCTTCCTGCAGTCTCAATATATCTGTCAATTTTTCCATTAAAAAGATTTCTTCCACAATTGTTATCCATTGATCCTTCGTTGGTGGTGTTTCCTTTCCCAGGTTCCTAGTGATGGCTTTCTTGCCTGCCACCAGCAGCACTTTGATCAGATATTCATCATGTGTGATATCAATCTCTTCTGTGAATTTACATAAACAAAGCACTAAATCTTAGGCACAATACAGTATAAAGCTGCCAGGAACACAAAATACAAACAAAAGACACAGGTTTCTATGGAAATGTACCTTTTTTTTTTTTTTTTTTACTATTTAAACACAAAAAACAGCAGAAAAAAATAAAATAAATAAAACTATGAAACAGTCTATTTGCATGTAAATTAAAAATGGTAATAGTTTTCATTGTAGAAAGAAAATTCACATTTTAAAAATGGTCCAGAAACATAAATGGCACTTTCAACTTGCTTTCTCAGCTTACCTGTTATATAAATAAAGTTATTACTGTAAATAAAACATGCTCAGTATATTTTCAATGAATTGATGGACTCCAGAAGGTTAAGTAAGATATCTGAATATTTTTTCCGCCACTGCTCTTTAGTGAGCCTGATGGGTTGTAAAAAGTATAATTGGTAACACTTTACAATAACCATCTAAGTGATGTTTATAGATGGTTTATAGACCAATTATTAATCATTTACAAAATTCTATACATATTTAATCTTTAAATGTTTTCAAACAATTTCTTAAAGGTATAAGAATAATTTTGAAATCATTTACATACTTAATATGGTGTTAAAAATGATATAATGAGTGGAAAACTATTAATAAACTAAGAATTATAATGTAATTGTTTGTTTATGGTAAAGAAACTATCAACTTACATTAATATACCTTCTATTTGGCATTTATAAATTATAGTTCAACATTAATAAATTTTCTATTTACCATTCTAAATGGCCTATATACGGTTTATAAATGATGATTAAACATTAATAAACTATCTGTTAACCATTTATAAATGATAGTTATTGTAAAGTGTTACCGTATAATTTTATAGGATATCTTATGGATGGACACATTTATTTTAGGAAAATCAAAAAAGGAATGTATTGTTTTCAGACCATCATTGGTATATAAGTGAACCTACATTGTTTGAACACTGAGTGTATGTAACCTGGACAGACTGAGGCTATTATCTGCTCAAACAGCCCCTCCAGTGGGCCTCCTTTCTCCGCTGTCACCGAGCAATGTCTTTGCATGCCGTTTCCATGGGCACTGCATCAAGGGCCAGATAAGAGAGGGACACACAATAACCTCCTGTTAGAAGCACCACGGTGGGCTAGTGATCAAACGCTGCCCTGCGTCCGTCTCCTGTTTCACAATATGCTCATAATTAGTGCATCTGCTGCACCACTGCAGGGTCCAAAGCAAAAGGATGTTTGAAGGACACTTGTGTGTCCATCATCCTATTGTCACATTCTGCCATGCAAAAATAATCAAAACAGTTCTTTCAAATGGATGAAAAACTGTTGCAAGTATTGGTACTTTTGATCCAATATTGAAAAATGAACACAGTTCTGTTTGAGTTTCTGTGCATTCACCTAATGATGGGCTTACACCAAACGATTTCCCAGTCCCAAAAAAGTAACATCACAATAATGTTAGTAAGCTCAATCCTAAATACAAATATAAAGATGTAATATATTTACAGCCACAATTTTGGGGATTTTGGGGGCGCTGTTTCTCAGTAAAGAGAACAGTAAACCCAGTTAAAATGTACAGTACAGTTTGGACACACACCTTCTCATTCAATGCGTTTTTCTTTATTTTCATGACTATTTACATTGTAGATTCTCACTGAAGGCATCAAAACTATGAATAAACACATATGGAATTATGTACTTAACAAAAAAAGTGTGAAATAACTGAAAACATGTCTTGTATTTTAGATTCCTCAAAGTAACCACCCTTTGCTTACTAGAATATAAGACATGTTTTCAGTTATTTCACACTTTTTTGTTAAGTACATAATTCCACATGTGTTCATTAATAGTTTTGATGAATTTACAATGTAAATAGTCATGAAAATAAAGGAAACGCATTGAATGAGAAGGTGTGTCCAAACTTTTGGCCTGTACTGTATAAACAAATGTAAACATAAATAAGTAATAAATAATTGATGATTAATGTGTGATTAACTAAATGAAAGTTGATAGAGGTGATAAATATAATTATTCAATTGAACAAATTATAATTAAATACGACATAAATGTATATCATGAATTATTTTCTAAATGTTCCTTTCCTTTATTCTTCCTTATATCTATTTTTACTGTAAAATAGTCAACTTTCCATGTCAAAAAAACAGAAACCCTTTTTCAGCTTTGTGAGGGGGCATTTTGTGGTGCGTCTTCTCCTCTTCTTTTTTAAAAAAAATTGCATGGTAGGTAAAAAATGTTAAAGGAAATCAAGTTGTAGTCTTGTAAATAGAGACCCTGCAAGATTCACAGTCTTTGTAGAATCTCAGTCTGAGACTAGGCTGGGACTAAAAACTCTCAACAGTTGTCTTTAGATGTGAGCAGGTGTGAGTTGATAGTCTTGCAGAAGTCTTTCAAAGTCTTTTCCAAGTCTTCTGGTGTATATTCTGTTCTATTTTATATATTCTGTAGGTAGCATAAGGCTTTACGACTTGTAAAGGCTTCTTTACAAGGTTTATAGTGCATCACTGCTCTGTGGGATTTCATCACCTGGTTCAACAAATAGAACCAACAGAAAAGATATTGTAAAAAGTAATGTAGGAAGAAGTAATCAGATCCTTTACTTAAGTAAGCGTACTGATACCACACTTTTAAATTACTCCACTACAAGTAAAAGTCCTGAATTTAAAACTTACTTAAGTAAAAGTACAAAAGTATCAGCATTAAAATGTACTTAAAGTATCAAAAGTAAAAGTAGTCTTTTACTATGCAGAATGGACACACTCAGATTGTTTTATATATATTATATATGGGTCAATGACGTGATCTAACACAGTATCAGTTGCTGTAATCAATATTTTTTCCCATAAAAATCTGATTATATACAGGGAAATAAATGTGAACTAAAATGATAAAAAAAAAAAAATACAATCCACATTTACATTGCAACATTATGGTATATAACAAATTTTTACATTATTTGTCAAAACTTTTGAAAAAAATGGCTGAATTTAGAATATGTTCTGCTCAATATTGACGAAATGTGTAAATGTAGAAATACTAAAAATACTAAAATATAATTTAATGTTTTTTTTAAATTTAGTAATGATATGTATAAGTCCACTTAAATACAATGTAGGTGGATGAAGTATTTAATATTTATCATTTTTTGTGGTGACACCATTTGACATCTTGCCAACGCTTATTTGTCACTGACCCATGTACATTATATTGTTAGATTATTGTTATTGATGCGATTATGTAAGCAACATTTGAATCTTCTCGAGGTCGGGCTCATTGAAACTACTTAAAATACTGTTATAAGGTTTAATAAAAAAAATGTCTGATCACTTTACCAGTCTGACGGCAGACTGTATGCCATTCTTTCTGAAAGTTAAAATAGAAAATAATAGTTTGCTACCACTATGGTATGTCTGTTTAGTAAATATGAAGCCACAGCCCTCAGAGAGACAGCTCGCCTGGCTCTGTTTGGAGATCCCCAAATCCACTCCAAGTACCTTTAAAGTTCAAACACATAAAACCTGTTCTGTCTTTAGATGTACATTACCGGTCAAAAGTTTTAGAACACCCCAATTTTTCCAGTTTTTTATTGAAATTCAAGCAGTTCAAGTCAAATGAACAGCTTGAAAGGGTACAAAGGTAAGTGGTGAACTGCCAGAGGTAAATAAAAAAAGGTAAGGTTAACCGAAACTGAAAAATAATGTACATTTCCGAATTAAGTAGGCCAGGGAACAAGAAATGGGTTAACAACTTAACTATGGAGTCTTGGGCTATTTTGTCCATTTTTGAATTCTTTTCATGTCTTTGTAAGTCATTTTGTGTCTTTTTTTGGTCATTTTGTGTCTTTTTTTAGTCCTTTAGTCCAACATAAAATGTGATTTTGAATCTTTTTTTTACTTTCAAAACACTATCATGCTCAGTCAAGAATTTTAAATGTTGCAAATGTGCATTCATTTCAGAGTACACTGAGACATTAAACTGCATAATTTTCAATTAAATTCTAGAAAAGTTGATGTGTTCTAAAACGTTTGACCAGTAGTGTACATGTGTTATTACTTTTGGTCAGAGCCAGGTTAGCTGTTGCCTGCCATTTCCAGTCTTTATGCTAAAATAAACTAGCCGGCTGCTTCATATTTAACAGTAAATGAAAACCAGACACTTGATTGTTTGGCAATCATTCTGGCTACTGAAGGTGCCATATATACTCATTCATTCATTCATTCATTCATTCATTATCTTTAACCCAGTTATCCGCACTCGGGTCCCGGGGGGCTGGGGCCGATCCCAGCTGACACTGGGTGAGAGGCGAGTTACTGGACAGGTCACCAGACTATCACAGGGCTGACACATGGAGACAGACAATCACGCTCTCATTCACACCTACGGGCAATTTAGAGTCACCAATTAAACTAAAGTGCATGGTTTATTTGGACTGTGGGAGTAGGGCTGGGCGATATATCGGTTCACAGAGTGAGTTCCCTCAAGGCCTTGCTTCTTGAATATCAAGTAGGTCGCTGCCTACTTCATGTCCCACCATGCAGGAACACCAAATTTCCTTCACACCATATATAGCCTATGTTATATCAATAAAGAGGATAGTTAATGATTGCAGGAAAGAGAATCAGGAGTCTGTCAACAAAGGGCTAACATTTCCTTTTACCGCTGTCGGACCAACAGATAAAAGATCTAGTAAAGAGGAGGATTTTCAATATTAGCAGCTTTGGATAATGTGGCACTTTAATATGAAGAAGGTCAGATAAAATAGTCTTTTCTTTTAAAAAGTGGATTGACTTTGTAATGCCCCAAAGGCCTGATTTTGTTTTCACTGATAGCTAATCATCTCACAAACAGACTACCCCCTAACTGTGTTACTGTTCTTTCTACTTTAATTTTATTTCTTTACTATATTGTGTCGATATGTGTGTGCTTTTGAGAGACTTTTTCAAATTTGTACCATTCAAGTCATAGTGGTGAGCACACACACAGAAACTATGATGAATGATGTGGAAATGTTTGACACTAAAAACCAATAAAAAAAAAAATAATAATAAAAAAAAGATAGTCTTTTCCAGAAGTACACTACCCCATGGACAATTACAATGTGTCCCAATTAGGACAGAGCAGTCAGGAGAGCAGTCTTCAATCTTCTGTAATTTCGGCTTTAAGCTAAAATTAATTCCCTTGGGAATGTTTCCATTTAAACTGATTGTGAAGTGAAAGAGCTGTTGATGTGTTCTGTTGGTAGGTTTTACTGGGAAATTATAGCTGTTGTCTCTAATGATGATAGTGTGAGGGGGATTGAGTGGGATTGTCTCAGTGTGAGGTTGATTGGACGGCAGGTCCAGACATGTCTTGACGAGGCAGCGACACAGTGGAGGCAGCAGGAGGAGCTCAGGGGGAGCTGGCTGATCCCTGTCCCTCACAGCAGGACATGACAGCAGCACTATGTGTTATGGCTTACACACACATACAAACATACACAGTACCACGACCGCCACCACTACCTCATTGTGTTTGATCAGTTATCTCTTATCAGTTATTCTATACTGAACAGCTTTGATAAAACTGTTGCATACATTGATTATGGATACACAAAATGTTCAATATCAAATAAATAGGTAACACTTTACAATAACCATCTAAATTAGGTTTATAGATGGTTAATAAACCAAATATTAACCATTTACAAAGTACTACAATTAAGTCTACATATTAAGGTAATAAAAATAGAGTAATAACGTATAAATAATAAATAATTGAATGGCCTGGGTTTTTATAATTTATTTCATTTTTGTGTTGCACTACACCACATTTTCCTATGAGTATTTCATACTGTCATATGTTTAATTTAAAACACTCTGGGTCTTCATAGCATTATCTTCTTCTTCTTCTTCTTCTTCTTCTTCTTATTATTATTATTATTATTATTATTATTATTATTATTATTATTATTATCTATTTATTCATTTTTTCAAATTTGTTTATTGGAAAACAATACAATACAATGCTTCCAGTCACAGAAATATAATTTACCTTTTCCTTTTTAAAAAAAACCCCCATATATTCATATGTACACGGTCACATATACACACATACAAAACAAAAATAATTAAACAAAACTAAAAACTTTGATAAGAATGTAGAAGAAAATAGTTAAATTGAATTACAGAGTACAGTGAAACCAACAATAAACAACCCCCACCTATTATTATTATTATTATTATTATTATTATCATCATCATCATTATTATTATAATTATATTACTTATAACTATATAATTATTACTATCATGTTAGTAAAATGATTTGCGTTTTTATTCAATAAAGAAAAAAAATCATAATGAAATAAAATAAAACCCTGTGGTGGGTTGCTCTGTGCCTTTAAGAATTCTCCCGCGCTGGTTTGCGAACCCGGAAATCAACCGGAAAGGACAGAAATATTTCGCGCCAAATTGAAACAACGGCGCAGTCAGTTTGGAGCGACGACGTGACACAAACCAACAGGCTCCGCTTCAAACCTTCTGTCCTTATTCCTCACACAAGGTATGTAACGAGTCAGTTTAAGACTTTAGGCAGCATTTAATAACTTATACGGCTCCAACTGGTGTTTTTGGTTATAATTTTATTTTCTTTATGTCCAGTTTTGCTAACATGGAAGAGGCCAACAAGCTGATCGGCACCGGCAAGAAGCACCTGGTGATGGGGAAGGTGGTGGAGGCGGTGAGCGCCCTGCAGGAGGCCTGCGGCATGCTGTGAGTCAAATATCACACAAAAGAAACTGCTCGAGCTTCCAACACATCTGATTATTAAGTCAGACAGCTGCAGCCAGCGGGCTTTACACTAACTACCGGGGAAAAGACACTGCTGCGACACGATGCTTCATTCTCATGGTTGAATGAATTATCAATGTGAGGGGGGGTTTATTTGATTTTCCACAGGTGTGCAGATTAACTTTCAGAAAAGGTAAACATTACTGGTATGCATTGGTGGAAAGTTTTTATTATATATTGTTCGATTTAATCGAATAATTGTTGCAGTTCTAACATTTACTCAGGTACTGGAATTAAGTACAATTTTCGGGTGCTTTTATTTAAAGTTTTGAAACTTAATACTTCTACTCCCATTTTGAGGCAAATACTGTACATTTTACTCTACTACCTTTAGCAGCCCGCTTTAGTTACTTTTTAGGTCGAGACTTAACATGAAAAACATGATCAATTTAAAGTGACAAGACTTATTTATTTATTAAACCTCATAACAGTATATTAAGTTATCTCTACCAAAACGCTGCTACAAATCTATTTATATATTTGTTGTTTTTATATATATATATATATATATATATAAGTAGTTACAATGAGACTTAAAACTGCTACCATAAATGCATCAATACAAATCTAATATATTTGGAATATATATTAAACAATCTGAGTGGGTTCATTCTGAAAAACAATTACTTTTACTTTAGATACTTTAAGTACATTTTGATGCTGATACTTTTGTACTTTTACTTCAGTAAGTTTTGAATGTAGGATTTTTACTTGTAGTGGAGTAATTTGCGGTGTATTAGTAGTATGTAGTATTGGTACTTTTACACAAGTAAGGGTTCTGAATACTTTTTCCACCACTAGTTGTAGTAAATATCATAGAGAAGTCGAAGGAAAAAGGTGCTACACATGAAGTATTCCAAAAATGAATATTTTATAGTTTTGTTTCCAGCGGGTCATTTTTCTAAGGTGAAAAACTGCATCTAATTTTAGTGGAAGTAAGGATGATTTTTTTTTTTTTTTTTTTACTTTTATATCCCACAGTGGCAAAATTCGTCTTTTGTATATTTTCAGAAATCAGTCTGTGCTTTCATGCTGATGAGAATCTGACATTACAACTTTTTTTTTTTCTGCAGAGCTAAAAAGTACGGAGACACAGCAGACGAGTGTGGAGAGGCTTTCTTCTGGTGCGGTAAAGCTCTGCTGGATTTGGCGCGGTAAGCTCGATATGAAGAGGATTTTTGCCTGTTTAGGATTGAGCTCGACTGTTGGTCCATTCGGCTTCTTAACCTGACTGACGTTGTTGTTGTAGGATGGAGAACTCGGTCCTGGGTAACGCTCTGGAAGGAGTACCTGAAGAGGACGATGAAGAAAAACCCAAGGATTCAAACGTTGACGGCACAGAAAACATTGATGGTGAGGCAACAATGGAACAAAGTTATTTCCGGCTTTGTATTTGTGCTGTTTGACTAGTGATTTTAATAAGGAAAGCTGTTAATTAGGGCCGAGACTCGATTTAAAAATAAAAAAAAATCAAATTAATTAGAGGCTTTGTAATTAAATAATCGAAATTAATCGCATTTTAATCACATATAAATATTTGACCTGAGAACAGTGAGAAGTAATTTTTTTCACATGGATTTTTAGTATACCATTGAATAATGACTGAATACATAAGCTTAAGCAACAAAAATATTGTTTATTTTTGTTCAAGTCCAACAGACCAGTGCAGTTTTTGCCATTAAGTTTAGCAATAGCATATTTAGAAATATAGTTATTTTTCATAAATTCAGGTAGCCTATAGGTAGGTAGACCTTCTGTAAACTAGAATACTTTGGTTTTTTAAGTAAAACACAATCCACGCTAGCTAGCACACTAGCCGCTAGCTGCTATATGTTTAGCATTGAGGTGATACTTGAGGCTGGATGTGCTGCTATGGTGATATGTGAATTCCTTGTTGCCTAGCAACACAACCATGCTCTTATCGACGCTTCCATCTGTTGGTTTTTAACAACTAAATGTCCCATCATCCACGGGGCCAACCAAAGGTCTCATCAGCTTCTTCCTTCATGTTCACTGTGGTTTGTTGTTGTCTGAACTCATCAACGCTAGTTGGTGCTCCAGTATAATCGGTCCTCCTGAAACTCATCCAGTGAGAAACGTTCCGCGGTGCAAAATTAAGTGCGATTAAAATGCGTCAATTTTTTAACGCGTTAATTTTTGGGTAATTAATTAATCTTAATTAACGCGTTAAAGTCCCGGCCCTACTGTTAATCTTAACTGCCCTCTCTCTCTCTCTCTGTCTTCAACAGAGAAGACCAGAGACGAGCTGAGGGTCCAGGTGTATGATGCCATGGCAGAGAAGAAGGATGAAGAGAAACAGAGTGAGCACAAAGAAAAACAGACCGAAGAGAACAAGAGCGACGACAAAGGAAAGCAGACTGAAGAAAAAGAGAAGAGTGATGCTGAGAAGCCTGAAGCTGCTGCTGATCAACCCAACACTACAGAGAAAGAGGAAAAGAACGAAGCAACTGAAATCAAATCTGACAAAAGTGAAGAAAAGACGGAAAACGAGAAGGAAGCTGAGACAGAATCTGGAGATAAGGACGAGGAGATGGAAGGTGACTTTCCTTTTTCTCCTCTAACTACAGAACCTGATTGCAAATGGCTTTGTGATGGTTGTAATGACATGTTGCCTGATTTATCTAAACAACTGTTGTTGACGTGTCATCAGACGGTGAGGAAGAGGAGGAGGAGGAGGAAGACGGTGATGATGCAGAGGAGAAGGGAGACGATGCTGCTGAGAAGGTACTGGACCAACTCGGCATATAACGTTAACCATCAATTAATCGATTAATTTCTAGGTTCTCTCACACACAAGTACATGCATACATGGACAAAATAAAACATTTATAACAGTAGTGTGCAAAAGTCTTTTGATAACAGACGCTTTTATTTTGAAAGGACAAACCGACTTGCTGTCGATTGTAAAACTAACTCAAGTGAGATTAAACTGTAAATTTAACGTCAAGGAGTTCAATGTTTTATGTTTTAGTCCCCGAAGAGACATGAGGTTAGTTTTCACAGTAATCTTACATATTTAAATGTGTTTTGTGTTTAAATAAGTTTTGGTTAAAATTAAACTCAGTAATTCATGCTAGCAAGGTTTGATACAATAAGCTAGTTTTGCTTAAATTAATCTTGTATTTCTTTGTGTTTTATGACTATTGTTGCAACTTTCAGTTTGCAAACTGTAGCTTTATCCAAATTAATTCTCAGCTCATTGGCTTATTGACGTACGGCTGCAGAACTGAACGCTCGCAGTGTTTCAGTTCAGGCTGAGGTAGTGCAAAAAATAAATAAATAAAACAAACGATAACAAGTGTAACAATATTTTGATGTTGTATGTTGTGCACAATATTAGGCAAGATTGATAAAAAAATAACAATAACTGAAGTGTTCATTCCTTGGCTAGGTATCGATACTTTTGAAAATGAGTGTTGTATCCGGATACGTTTTGGTATTGATACTTTTTTGAGTATCGATACTTTTGACAACCCTACACCAGGATGCCTGTGATGCTGAACGTGTCATTGAAGCGTCTATCTTCTGTGTTTCAGGACAGTGATGAGGAGGAGGAGGAGGTGGGGAACCTGCAGCTGGCCTGGGAGATGCTGGAGGTGGCGAAGGTCATCTACAAAAGGTAACCAGCAGGAAACAGATCCTCACAATCACGCTCCGTTCCACAAACTACACACTCCATGTTGACTGTTTTTCATTGTTTTCAAAAACAAGGAAAGAGGCCAAAGAGGACCAACTGATGGCAGCACAGACTCACTTGAAACTGGGAGAAGTTTCTTCTGAATCAGGTACCAACACGTCTCTTCAGTTCTGCACTTTATTTTACCTACAGACGTCCTGACAATTTTGATAAACGAATAAAGTCCTATTGTATCAAAGAAATGCTCAACTTACGCTGCTTCAAACCACCATTTGAGGATTTGCAGTTTTTTCTGGAAACAGACACAATAAGAAGTGTACATTACCACTGTAATGCCATGCATTTGTTTGCAGGCTACTATATATTGAAGCCTCAAATTTAGCATTTTGGCTGTTGCCATCTTGGTTTTTTAGAGCTGAGGTGACCACATTGGATGACAATGTAGAGGGCTAGCTTGGTTAGCAAGGTGCATCCTTAATTCACACTCAGTTGTATTATTTGGGATGCTGATTTTTTTTTTTATTTTTTATTTTTTTTAAACCCTCCTGTTATGTTCGTTTCTCAGGAACAGAAATAATGTTCTTGGGTTAATTTGCCTCTGGGCATGTTTGATTATCCAAAAGTGTCAGAAACGTCAAAAAATACCAATAAATTTTGTTTGTATTTCATTAATTACTCGATTTTATAACCATTTTAATCAATGTTTAGTGCAGTGGTGTTCTTTACCTCTCACAGATCCTGGTTATGAGGATAATTCACTTTTCTTTTTTTTTTTAAAATGCATGTTAAAACTTAGGTACACTGGAAATACTTGAATATAAAACAATAGTTTTACATGACATTGGGTTTTTTAAAGAATTTTATTTTACATTGAAAACATTTTTTTAATTAAAAAAATACTTGAATTTTTTTAGATTTTTGAAAATGGGTCAAATTGACCCACAACACAACCCACTCTGGTGTGTTTTAGGACCACTTAATGCTAAACAAGACATTTTTAGATAAATATTATCATTAACTTCACTGTGAAACGGTCAAATTTCCCCAAAAAACAAGTTTGCAGCCGTTGGATCCTGTGATCTGCCAGATAGTTTCACAGCAAACTGCCATGGAGTTCATTCTTACTGAATATATTCTATTTTACTCTAAATAGGACCATAATTTACAAAATAATCATTATGCTGTATTAAAGTAGACTTGAAACTAGTGCTTGAGACAATTAACTCATTAGGAAAATCTTTACTCAGATAATAAAGAGAGAAGTCATTTTCTCATTGACTTTGCAACCAGTTGTAAAACAACGCCCCCTGCTGGCTGCTAGAAGAAATACAGGTTTAAGGCTCTTCATGTTGGTTTCCTTCTGACTGTTCAGTCATTTTTTAACAAAACGGACATACCTCAAAGACCAAACCTGTTTATTTGTTGAGAAGTTTTTCCTTTAGCTGCTGCTTCTCTCTTCCAGGAAATTACACGCAGGCGTTGGAGGATTTCGAGGAATGTCTGAAGCTGCAGGTGAAACACCTGGACGCAGACAGCCGGCTGCTGGCTGAGACTCACTACCAGCTCGGTCTGACCTACAGCCTCAACCAGCAGTACAGCAAAGCCATGGAGGAGCTCCAGAGCTCCATCTCTGTCATCAAGAGCAGGCTGGGTAAGCAGGCACAACCTCTGATCTTTCTAAGTTATTTAATAGTTTTTATTAGGGGTGCACTGATTGCAATTTTCTCGCCGATCTCCAATTTTAATTTAATTTTTAAAAAATTTTTTAAGCCTGCCCTTCCGATTTTGGCCAATACCGATTTAAAAAATAAATAAATAAATAAAAAATTATAACTCACAGCATACACCTTCAATGTTTGAATCTTACTTTATTGAAAAACAATAACACGGGAGTATTTTTCTTTAACAATGTCTGAGGTAGTTAATAAAATATTGAACTTAAAATAAATAGCAACAATTTACAGGACAAACTAACAAAAGAACTGCAACCATAAATAAAGTGTCCTGAGTTTTTGGTTTCGTTATAGTACAACATGCATACAACAGTCATGCAGAAGAACGCGTACGTGCAGACGCACTTTCAGACCTTTCCGGAGGTAGATGAGATCGCTAGATAAGATCGGTTTGATGTAAAAGAATCGGCCGATCCCGTAAAATTAAGGACGTTGGTGCCGATCGATCGGTGCACCCCTAGTTTTTATCCGTCATGTTTTCAAACTAACGGATGATGCTCAGTGCCTTGGTCTTTGAAGTTTCTTTGTGCTCTGACTGTCCCACTTTGTGCTTCAGAGAAGCTGCAGGAGCTGCTGGAGAAGGCCGAGGGCCCCGAGGCTCTGCCTGACGAGAGGAAGGAGATGGAGGAGCTGAAGGCTCTGCTGCCGGAGATCCAGGAGAAGGTGGATGACGCTGCAGAAACCATGAAGGTGACCAGCGCTGCTGCTGCTGCTGCTGAGGGCGGAAAACTGGTGAGCGGCTCGCCTCCATTAACATGCTTCACTTGTCTACATAACACATCCCTCATAGTGAGGAATAAAACAACACTGGATGTTAGGGCTGCAACTACAGATTATTTTCATTATCCATTAATCTTTCCATTATGTAAACGACTAATCGATTAGTTGTTTGGTCAATAAAATGTTGAAAAATATTCAATCCGTGTTTCCCAAACCACAAGGTGACGCCCTCAAATCTCTTCTGTCCACAAACCAAAGAGATATTCAGTTTATTGCCATAACGGAACAAAGAAACCAGAAATATTCACATTGAAGAAGCTGAAATCAGAGTTTGGACTTATTGTCTTTTTTTTTTTTTTTTTTTAATTGCTCAAAGCAATTATTCGATTATCAAAATAGTTGGCGATTAATTTAATAATCGATTATTGTTCGATTAATCGAATAATTGTTGCAGTCCCCCCAACATCAAAAACCAATTTGGTTTTAACTTTATTTTTGTACTTTACAGGACGGAGGCTCCACTTCCTCTGCGTTCTCTGGCTCCTCCACACAGAACGGAGACTCCTCATCCAGCTCAAAGGTAGCTCGCTTCTGTTTATATGAACATATTTAATATTCATAAGAATCATATTTAACCCTTTGGAGTCTTGGCTGTTTTGTCCATTTTTTGAATACTTTTCATTCTGCAATTAAAAATGTTAACCATGGCATGCTGGTATTATATATATTTTTTATTTTTTAAAATGTATTTACATTTATTTTTTTGTTTAATATTTTAAAATCAACTTATACAGAGTATTATACAGTATACACTTTTCTTTGATTATACCAGGAAAAAAAAGAACATGCAAACTTATAGGTGAGGTTGTGCTCAAAACTATGACACTATTGTGTATATGACCTGATAATTATTATTTCACTCACTAGATCAACATTTTGAATCCATTAGAAACAAACAAAACAACATAAAATCAGATTTTGAAAATTAAATAAGGAATTTTAAATGTTACAAATGTGAAAACAAGTTGCAAATACGCATAAACGGTAAAATTAGATTTTTTTTTTTTTTTTACTAAATATATTTGACCTTATCTCTGGTTTTACCTGACCCATCATCATCATCATCATCATCAAACAAAAACTGGCGCTTTAAGAACTTCAGAGGGAAGTTGACGGCAGGGCTCGACATCGCTTCATTTTTACAATGTAACATCATGAATGCATCAGTAATGCACCGAAACATTTGTGGACTCCAGAGGGTTAAATTATATTGCCAACACAGGAATTAATTCCCTATTGCTGGTGTGTTTTGTCCTCTAGATTAACGGCACGACGACCAACGGAGTCGGCTCCACCAACGGACACGCCTCCACCGCCCCCGTCTCCAACATCTCCCACCTGGTCAGGAAGAAGGTGAGCGAGCGTGTTTATTCAGAGTTGAGGCACTCGAATTGTAATTGTTTTATACTGGGCTTTAGGTATAGCTATTCTTTTTCACATTCGTTCACATTACACGTAGATCAGGGGTCTCAAACTCTTATAACCTGGGGGCCGCTGGAGGCATTATCAGAATGACCAAAAAAAGACATAAATTACTAAAAAGAAGACACAAAATTATTTAAAAAAAAAGACACAATTATTAAAAAAAGACATAAAATTATTAAAAGACATAAAATTATTAAAAAAAGACATAAAATTGTTAAGACACAAAATTACTAAAAAGGTACACACAATTACCAGAAGAGACACACAATTATTAAAAAGAGACACGCAATTATTAAAGACACAATTATTAAAAAAAGACATAAAATTGTTAAAAAGGGACACACAATTACCAGAAGAGACACACAATTATTAAAAAGAGACACGCAATTATTAAAAAGAGACACGCAATTATTAAAAAGAGACACGCAATTATTAAAAAGAGACACGCAATTATTAAAAAGAGACACGCAATTATTAAAAAGAGACACGCAATTATTAAAAAGACACGCAATTACCAAAAAAAGACACGCAATTACCAAAAAAAGACACAAAATTACCAAAAAAAGACACACAATTACTAGAAGAGACACACAATTATTAAAAAAAGACACAATTATTAAAAAAAGACACAATTATTAAAAAGACACAAAATTACCAAAAAAAGACACAAGATGACAGAAAAAAACTAAATTATTTAAAAAGGACACAAAATTACCAAAAGTAATTAAAGGGACCTTCCACACACAACACGGTAAAGTTCCATTCATATAAAACTCACATTAAACTTTCATATCAAGGGGGGGCCACAAAATATCATCACGAGGGCGGCAATTGGCCCGCGGGTCGCAAGTTTGAGACCCATGACATAGATTAATATGTTGTTGGTTTCACTAGTTTATGGGTTGTTGCACTTTATGTAATTATGTTTGTGTAGAGTAAATCAGCGTAGGTGTACTGGTTTTTTTTTTTTAAGAATCGAAAAATGATTTGCACAGCAGTATGGTCTCATAGGAATGAATGTGTGTCTACTCCAGAGGAAACCAGAGGAGAGTCCAGTGAAGGAGGGCGTGGTGAAGAAGGTGAAGCAGGCCGAGGGTCACACTAACGGAGACACTAACGGACAGAGTATGGAGGTGGAGAAGGTGAGCTGAAGTTGGACACGCAACTGTTTAACCCTTTTTTTTTAACCCTTTGTGCACCCCTTCAGAAAACCTTAATGTATTACCCTTGTGCAAAAAATGTACAGTTCTTAAAGGGCTATAAAAATATATAAATGTCAAGTAATTAAGTTCATTTTTTTCTAGTTACCTTTTGATTTCCACAGCAAGAACCTTAAAAGGTTTAGAAGACATTTAGAAACATGTCAAACTAAATTTGCACATGCAACTTACATTATTATAAAAACACATTTCTTTCTCTTTTTGTCTCACATTCACAGTACAACTTGTTTGTATGTGTTCCACAGGACAATATCCCTCACTGCAGTTTTGGAAAAAGTATTCAGATCCTTAACTTAAGTAAAAGTACTAACACCACACTGTGAAATGACTCCACTGCAGTAAAAGTCCTGCATTCAAAACTTACTGAAGTAAAAGTACAAAAGTATCAGCATCAAAATGTACTTAAAGCATCAAAAGTAAAAGTACTTGTTATGCAGAATGGACCCACTCAGATTGTTTTAGATATTCTAATTATATTATTAGATTATTTCTATTGATGCATGTATGTAAGCAGCATTTTAATTTCCTCAAGATATTTTAATTACTTAATATACTGTTATGAGATTTAATTAATAAATATCTTATCGCTTTAAATGTATCTTGATTTTAAAACTGACAGCTGAATGTAATGGAGTATAATATTCACCTCAAATTAGTATTAGTACTTTTACTTAATTAATATTATGTGGAACTATTTTTTACAGTGAAATATCGTCCTATTAGATCCATGGTTTAAATTTTGAAGTTTGCTATGAAACTGTTATCCCACTAGCATTAACACAGGCAAAGTAATTGAGTACTTTAAATGAAAATGTGCAAAAAATGTACCTTGGGACACAAGTGTTGATGCTGCTGCCGAGCCTGACTCCTCCTCTTCTCTTCCAGTAAGTGAAGACGACTCTCCAGGTTTTCGTCTCCACCAAAGAGAATCTCCAACGCCGAGCTCTTACTGTCGCTACACTTGTTTGCTGCTGTAAATATGTGTTTTCTGTGCTTGTTGTAATGTAAGTGGTTATTCACATATATAACCTATAACGTTGAATAAAGAATATTATTTGATAAGCCTTGTTTTGGTCAAAGTTCATTTTGAAGTTTTTCCTGAATTTTTAAATTTATTTTCAACTTGTCATTAGTGGATGAGATTAAAAATACTTCATGTAGGAAAATAAATCTTACTTTGAGGCTGATTTTGCTTTTAAAAGTTAACATGAACGTGAGGTAAACTTTAGCCCCTAATTATTTTTATTTTTTTAGTGCGATCTACTTTTCTACTTTTCCATCCTGATTGTCATCATTTCAATGTATTTGTTGTCAGCAGTGGTGGATTGTAACTAGGTACATTTACTCAATTACTGGACTTAAGTACAATTTTGAGGTACTTGTATTTGAGTTCTTCCATTTTATGTAACATTATACTTCTACTCCACTACATTTAGAGGCAAATATTGTACTTTTCACTCCACTACATTTAGCTGACAGCTTTAGTTACTTTCCAGGTGAAGATTTAAACATGTTCAATTTAAAGTGATCATGCATTATTATAAATTAAACCACATACCAGTATATTAAGTAGTTAAAATGAGCCCTATTTTGAGGTAAGATAAATACCTTTTAATCAATATGGCAGCCATTTATGGACTATTACACCAAATATAATCCCATGAAAAATTAACTGTAAATTTTAGAACACTTGACATCCTCAAAGTTGTATTTTAACTATTTAAATCTTTTTGGTTTTTTAAATATTTTTATTGTGTTTATTTTTCTACTATCATTCTGTTCTTTCGTGTTGATTTGAAGCATAAATTAACATGTATCTTTATTTTTGTATGTGAACGAAAGGGGGGGAAAATGAGAAGTTTGAAAAAAAAAAAAAAAAGCCCTACCCTGATCAAATAAACACTGCTTACAAAAAGCACCAATACAAGTAATCCAATAATATATTTAGAATATATAAAACAATCTGACTGGGTTCATTTTGCATACAGGTAATTTTCCTTTTAATACTTTAAGAACATTTTGATGCTGGTACTTTTGTACTTTTACTTCAGTAAGTTTTGAATGCAGGACTTTTACTTGTAGTGGAGTCATTTCAGTGTGGTATTAGTACTTTTACTGAAGTAAAGGATCTGAATACTTCTCTTCACTGCTGCTGTTTTATATTGAACTTCAACCTAATAGTGTCTGATCCATTAATTTAAATGTATTTTCCCGTCCTGCATGAGACAAACAGCAGGCTGCTTGTGATCCTGCTATCACACACAGTCATATGGTGTTAGATGTTCCACATCATTTTGTCCTGACTGTCACATTGTTGGTGTGTTCTTCCACAAGACATATTGTCACTTGTTACAGCAGCAGCAGCAGCTCCAGGAGCTGGAAGCTAACACTCAGAGGGAAAGCAGCCTTTTCTGATTAGAGTTATTGATTACACCTCTCCTGCAGTGACAAGCCGGTAAAAGGGTTATTTGAAGAAAAACTTTTGCTAGAATTGTATTTGTTAAACTTTAAAGCACACTCCCACTTCTTACCAAAGTCGGTGAGTAATAAAAGCATAAGCTAATGATTTGATCGGGTTCATCCCTTTGTTCTCTGGGTCCTATGTTTTAGAAAAAAGGTCCTATGTTCCCCGTTTTCCCCAAATAGGGTCCCATGTTCCCCTGTAGCAATTCATACCAGGGAACATAGGACCCTTTCTCTGGAAAAGGATCCTATGTTCCCCACAATCTATCAATCTTTACTGTAGACCAGGGATGGGCAACTGGAGGCCCGGGGGCCGCATACGGCCCACACCCTCACTTGAAGTGGCCCTCAGTACAACTACATGCATTTGAGCATGAAATCTTAAAAGTGCAGTGTAAAAATGCACAAAATGACTTCTTGCAATTAATGTTGGTCTGCTGTTCTTGCACTGAAAAAAAATAAATCACAGTAAGTGGTTATTTTTTATTTGCTTTAAACCTTTTGTATTCCTATTTATACTGTTATACATGCATTTGAGCATGAAAAATGTTAAGTTACTGCACTGTAAACATATTTAAAATTGCAGTTTCATCATATCTGGTTAAGTGCACGGTCCTATATGTGGCCCTGTGGTAGTGTCCATGGAAAATTGTGGCCCCCTGCAGCATTTAAGTTGCCCATCCCTGAATTAAATAATGAGTTTGTGATCCAAGTTTTATCATTACTGATTGAACTAACATTCATTGAAAGGATCCCTTGGTCCAAGATAAAGTGACATAATTAACAGAGCAGCCAAAGAGCCGCATGCACCTCGAGACCTGCAGGTTTGCCACCCGACCTTATCTTTCCTCGTCTAGGCCTATTTGCCTATTTTCTGGATCTTATTCTCTTCGTTCACAAGATCAATTGTTGCTTTCTGTCCCTTCTGCTCATACAGAGTTGGGTAAAAGGGCATTTGTTTACTCTGCACCTTGCTACAGAAAGACTGGAAGCTAACTGACTTAATTTCTTTGAGCACTTTTAAATCCAAACTGAGTTATTGAGGCCAATTCCACAATATGCACTTGTTTCTCATAACGCGTTTAAGGTCTGTGTCTTATGTAAATATGTAACTGTATTTTGTGTTTGCTGCCTCTTGGCCGGGGCTCCCTTGAAAAAGAGGTTCTTAATCCCAATGGGATATTTCCTGGTTAAATAAAGGTTAAATAAAAATAAAAAGTTATGGCTTTGATCCAGGGCCCTGTATTGTGTATGCTGGTGTATGGAGACATCTACATGGAATTAAACCATTGTTAATGTTATTAGTAACATCTTTGCTTTTCCTGCTATGACAAGTCAAAAATATTTTCTGTGACAAAGTCCTATACAATAAAGAAATGTAACATCAATCAAGAATTTAGATCAACTAAAATAAAGAAGTCTCTTAAAACTTTCTTCCCCTGATGCTTTCATAAAACAACGCCAATATGATGAAAAATATGGTTTAGTATTATACTGGTATTTCCGACAGTAAGGCTCTTTTGAGAATTTGTTCCTGCACCACTCCACACAACATTAATTACAGAGTTTATTTGCGCTAATTGATCGTTAGAAAAAGCTCCGACCCCTTAGTTACTGTTGCTATGCCCAATCAAGCCCTTAGTAACTGTTGCTATGCCCGTCAAAACTAAGGAGGCAAATGTTTTCCCTTAAAGGCATACCTGTTTTTTTCAGTTGGATTGTGCAACATACTAATCGTCACACTGTTAAAATAATCGCCTATGTCATTTTTTGTCAAAATTGTCTTTTTTTTTGCCTAAATCATCTCATCAGATCATGTGACTTTAATCCTTTAAGATAATGGCCTATGTCAAGTGTGTGACTTAAGCGGATTTATTATGTCTAAGTCAAAATAAAATGTGACTTAGGCAATTTTTTGAACATGCCTTTGTGAGAAATGCCTTTTGCAAGATATGGTAACGCTTTATTTTGAAGGTGTCGACATAAGAGTGACATGAGCGTGTCATAAACATGACATGGGATGATGTGTCATGAACATTAATGACACTTTGAAGTAACATTAATGCTCATGATACTTGTCATGTCATGTTTACATCAAAATTGTACTTAACCACAGTACTTGAGTAAATGTACTTGGTTACATTCCACCACTGATTTTAGTGAAAAGTCATGATAAAAGTCAAGAATTTGCCTCCCAGGGCGTGTGGGCTCAATACAGGATTTTAAGAGGTGATCTGCATTGCAACGTGAGTTACAGCTGGACTCAAACACCACAGTAGCCAGATTCATATTGAAACATATCAGCTTGTCAGGAACCAATTTTTATTAATATCATTAATAATGTGTCATCAGCATCATCAATGAAATGAGTTAGTCTGTTTAAAGCAGAATCAAGTGTGCATTCATTGCCCTTCTTTTCTTGATGAACACGTCAGTTCCACAAAGCGAGGAAGAAGAAGAAGGAAGAAGGGGAGGGGGGAGGGGTCAAAGAGGGCAGGGACTGCAGTGAAGGAGGAAACGCAGGGAAAACGACGTCTGGCGGAGCAGGAATCTCCCCCTTCACTGGGATATGATTGGTTTTTCCCTTGTGCAAGAATGACAACAAAAAAAAAAAATCAAAACAAAAAGAAATTCAAAATGGTGCTCTAAAAACAAAGATGAGAGAGGAAGAAGGGGATTGCTTGCTGGGATGTTGTGTTGGCTGTTTGTGTTGTTGTTGTTGTTTGTTGTTTTTTGTTCCGTAAAGCCACGTTAGGATTTGATGCAGTCGTCGTCGTCAGAGGTCTGGCTGCTGCTACTGGTTTCGGACTCGGAGCCCTCCTCGACGTTCGCCTCCGCCACACTCCTCCAGGGGGTGAAGTGGAGGGTGACACCCCGCGCCCTCGGGAGAGCCCCGTTCCTCTGCATGCCGTTCCTCTTCAGCTGGTCGGAGGACACACACAGCAAAGCGTGTTAACACATTTAAGCCGGGAAAGTATTACTGCATTTATACCATTAAAAACGGTTGCAAAATATTATGCATTTTTTCTAGGGCCGGGATTTACCGCGTTAATAAGATGAATTATTTACACAAAAATTAACGCCTTAAAGAAATTGACGCATTTTAATCGCACTTCTTTTTTTATTATTTTTTTTATTTTTATTTTTTTAATTTTTCCAAACTTCTCTTCTCTCTATTGGTTTTTTCTTTCTTTCGTTCACATACAAAAAGAATGTAGATGTTCATTTATGCTTAAAATCAACACGAAACAACAGAATGATAGTAGAAAAATAAAAACAATAAAAAAAAACCCCACAAAAAACAAAAGTAGTATAATAGTCCATAAATGGCTGCCATATTGTGTAAAAGGTATCTATCTTACCTCTCAGGGTGAATTTTATTTTTTCTAACTGCAAATGTTTCATTATATCATTTATTAAAGCTTGATTGACTGGAGGATTTTTTTGTTTCCAGTTCAATCGCACTTATTTTTGCACCGCGGAACGTTTCTCACTGGATGAGTTTCAGGCGGACCGATTATACTGGAGCACCAACTAGCGTTGATGAGTTCAGACAACAACAAACCACAGTGAACATGAAGGAAGAAGCTGATGAGACCTTTGGTTGGCCCCGTGGATGATGGGACATTTAGTTACTAAAAACCAACGGATGGAAGCGTCGATAAGAGCATGGTTGTGTTGCTATGCAACAAGGAATTCACATATCACCGCAGCACATCCAGCCGCAAGTATCACCTCAATGCTAAACATATAGCAGCTAGCGGCTAGTGTGGTAGCTAGCGTGGATTGTGTTTTACTTAAAAAACCAAAGTATTCTAGTTTACAGAAGGTCTACCTACCTATAGGCTACCTGAATTTATGAAATGTACTATATTTATTAATATGCTATTGCTACACTTAATGGCAAAAATTGCACTGGTCTGTTGGACTTGAACAAAATAAACAATATTTTTGTTGCTTAAGCTTATGTATTCAGTCATTATTCAATGGTATACTAACAAATCCATGTGAAAAAAATTACTTCTCACTGTTCTATATATATATATATATATATATATATATATATATATGCGATTAAAATGCAATTAATTTCGATTAATTAATTACAAAGCCTCTAATTAATTAGATACATTTTTTTAATCGAGTCCTGGCCCTAATTTTTTCATTACACCAGCTCAAAAAAGATACCGTGGAAATGGAGACACCTGCTGGAGGTTTTGGTATTGAAGGAGCTAATAATTTCCATGTTTTCTGGAACTGTCAAATTATTCAAAGGTATTGGGTTGAGATTCATCATCATGTGCAGAGTGTGTTCTCAATTGTTTTCCTGTTTTTATTTGAAACTGTGTATCTCTGTAACATAATACTAGACGGCTTTAGTAATGGAGACAAAAAAAACTGCTTTATATTCTTTTAGCAGCAAGCAAAAAGATCATAACCAGAAGATGGCTCAAGCCTGAGCAACCAAGAAATGAGGACTGGATCAACATTATACAAGAGATCTACAAAATGGAAAAAGGGACTTTTTAACTAAAATTGCAAATGGACTTATATGGATCTATATAATGTGTTATTTCCACTTTTTGAATTGAATTACTGACATAAATAACCTTTTCTATGGTATTCTAATTTATTGTGATGCACCTGTATATATAAAAAAACCCACTAAGGGCACTTTCACAACCCAAGTCTGTTTGGTTCGTCCCAATCAGAGTGAAACTGATACATTTGGTTCGTTTTGTATTTAGTCTGGTTTGATGTCACAGTGCAGAAATGTAAGCAGACAAAATTCAAAAGAAAGGTTTGAAGAGGGGCATGTACGAAGGTGGAGGGCTGGAAATGTAAAAATTGGGAAAAATGTAAAGAAAGCAACGTGGAACAGAGCGCAAACCTAGTACCTTTAATTTTACCGGCTGTAATCTGCTCTGGTGTTCAGACCAAACTAATTTGGAGAGAAATGCTCAGAAGGAGCTCCTGTTGAGGCTACCAACAAAGTACATAATTAGTTATTTTGAGCAATATGTTGATAATTCTGCAATGACAAATTAGCTTAAGATCAGTGGTAGAAACAAATGTATTCTTTATAATATCTTTGTACGTGTCACCACGCGGGTAGCCCATAATCCACTGCATCTTGGTTAATTTCCTTTAACTGGGTTGGATTCTGGTCTCATTACGTTCACAGTGGAATCGAACTAAACCCTTTCTGCTAGTGGTCTGGGACCGCTTGTTTTGGTGCACCAGAGTACAATTGGAGCGTTCACAAGCAACTAAATGAACCGTAACTAGGATTTAACCACCAGAGTTTGATTAAAACGGACTAAACTTTGGGTTGTGAAAGCGCCCTAAAACAGACACGAGGTGCTTCGTTCTCCGTGTGCTCACCTGTTCAGTTTTAGTCTGGAACTCTTTCAGCTCGTCCTCAGTCAGAGGCAGGAAGTTGTCATCGTTTTCTGGGTACTCCTGCCAGCCCATGGCCTTCAGCAACCTGCAAGTGGAACGCTCTGCTTAGTTTATCATCATGACTGACAGAGAGAGAGACACACAGCTGTTGTTTGATTTGTTTTTATTTTTTCTTCTTCTTTGCTGGGACGGTTAGATTGAATGAATGATAGATTGATTGTAATTCAATGATTGTAAATATTGCTTTTTTTATTGTTATTAGTTTTTCTTTTCTTTTAAAATGAATGATAGAATTATAATAATTTATTGTAAATATTGCTTTCCTTACTGTAATCTTTTTTTTTTCTCACGCTTGCTTTGGCAATATGTACAGTGAATTGAATTGACAAAGACAGACAGACAGAGAGAGAGAGAGAGACAGAGAGAGAGAGAGAGAGAGAGAGAGAGAGAGAGAGAGAGAGACAGACAGACACAGAGAGACAGAGAGAGAGAGAGAGAGAGAGAGAGAGAGAGAGAGAGAGAGAGAGAGAGAGAGAGAGAGAGAGAGAGAGAGAGAGAGAGACAGACAGACAGAGGGAGACAGACAGAGAGAGAGGGAGAGACAGACAGAGAGAGAGACAGAGAGACAGATACAGAGAGACAGATAGGGACAGACAGAGAGAGAGAGAGACAGACAGAGGGAGAGACAGAGAGACAGAGACAGAGGGACAGATAGGGACAGAGAGAGAGACAGGTGTAAAGTCTGTTCAGGCTGTCCTACCTGTGCTCTGCCTCCAGGGAGCTGGACAGGTGTTCTGTGTCTGAGTCACTGAGGGAGTAGGACAGACCGTTCTCGTGGCAGACTTCCTCGCTGTAAGCTTTGGGCTCTGGGGTGCTGCTTTCACCCTGACAACATTCACACAGACAGACAACACACTTAGAAAAAAATAAAAATCTTCCTCCAAGTGTAAACAGTCTGACACACGAGTGATATAACATAAACAGCTCTGTGTACTTCTTTTTGATGTTATACAATGTTTTCCTGTTGACATTAGAACAATAAATTCTTAGAATTTGTTGACCCTGGACGCCTCATCATGGGACCTGCTGACCACCAATTCCCATATCATTTGCAGGATTTACAGCAGCAAAATGAAAAAGAACACAATGGCTATTGTCTTTAAAAGCTATAAAACAAAAGGCTAAAAAAATACACTATATATATATATGTTATAGTATGGGCCTCAGCAGCATTATTTTATGTGTGATATTTGATCATAACAAAGTAAATGTTGCTGTATTGTTGTACAGCGATAGAAGGTTCTAGTTGCCACATAAACAGTCATGGTGAAAAAAAATATTAGACCACCTTTGTTTTCTTCATTTTCTTGTTCATTTTAATGCCTGGTACACTACAATGTTTAAATCTAGAGTTTGGCATTTTGGCCATCGCCAACTTAGTTTTCCTTCATCAGAAGTGACCATATTTGGACGAGAGGATGGAGCTGAGGAGGAGTGAGGGTTGGCTGCCATAAATATGAATATAAATGCCTCTATCCCCATTAACAGGTTGCTGTGGTTGCGGCTTGTCAGTCATAATCTAGCCGCACCCTAAAGCAAACCCTGATTTATCTTAGTTTACCCCAAATGGGACTATAATTTACAAAAATGAACATAATGCTGCATTGAAGACTAGAAACTGTCAAAACTAACGACATGTGAGAAGTTGGGTCATTTCCTGATAGACTTCAGTGTTTCCTTTAGGACAGATTTTCTGACGTGCATCCCCCCAGGAAAAAAAAGGACATTTTTAACTTAAATGCATCAATCTTGTGCACTTTGAGAGCTAAACACAAACAGTCGGGAGGTACCGTGACATAAAATCTTTAGGACCCCCGGAGAATTACTTTTTTCAATAAAAAGCCCAAATTTGGTGCCTCTCACACATTCTAATGCCACTATTCCATCATATACACTGATCTTAATGATTGCACATTTTATTAATTATTGTAAAGTTGTTATATTTAAGGCATCTTATTCTGACAGTTTTCTTGTAAATTCTGTGGTGGATTCTGTTAACACACTGCTCTTATTCTGAAAGCTGCATGTGTTTAGCGACAGGAAGTAATTCAGATCGTTTTTCACAGTTAAGCCTTTGTTATTAAAGCCACATTAATTGTAAGCTAATGTTAGCTTGTGGCTACCAAACGGCGTATGCAACAGATTGTTTGGACCTCGTAAACCAGCTGGGTATATTCAGTGCGTGTGTAAGTGTGTGAATGTGCGTGCATGTCTCGGAGGAGGACAGAGAGGTGGGGGGGGGTCGGGGGAATGAGTGGCTGGCGGGTCATAGACACTCTGCTGCTATGGCAACACAAGGGCGTAGAACTTTACATCGTGAAAAGTGTAAATATACTTTAAGGCTAGTTCGTTTAACCCATTTAAGCCGGGGGCGCTGTTGCGTTATTCTACCATTAAAGCCAGGAAAGCGGATACGTCATTTTGTAGTATTTGTAGTTTTTTCCACCTATTTTCGGTCTCTCGGCCAATGAAATGCATCAGAATACATGTGGGAGTGTCGCAATGCAACATGTTGATTTAAAAAAAAAACTTTATTGAAGGTTTGGTCAAATAAACTCAACTTCTCATGAAAGCCACAGGTATGAGCTAATGAATTTAATTTCTATCTGCTACAGAGGCTTTTTATTATTTAGTAGGAAGCGTTGACACTTCTGTTGAATTTCCAGAAAAACTTCAGGTTTTAGGGGGTTATTTTAAAATCGCCCATAGGTTTTACAGGCATTTTTTCCCAGGAGTTTTAGGCCTAAATGGGTTAATAAAAGGACAAGATATAGACCTGTTATATAGGAAATGTAACCTTAAATGACTTCTGTTGTGATTTGAGGCTCTATAGAAAACTAAATTAACTTCGTCAAGGGTATCATTTCGTCAATGATAATGGTAGGGGAAACACTGGACTTTTATACAATTGGACTTCTTTTTGCAACCAGCCCCCTGCTGGCCATCAGAGAAAAATGCAGGTTCAAGGCACTTAGGCACTGGTTTCACTTTTCCTGAGGCTGCATCCACATTCTTAACTGTTGCGCTGTATTTTGGCTTAATTTTCACAAACGGTCACAAACTGCGGCCTACCTCTCCTGATGTTCCGGGGCTGCTGCTCGTCGTCAGCTCCCCAGTGCCCTCGTCCTTCAGAGCTCGCAGGAACTCGCTCTTACGGTCCGGACCGCGCCGCATCAACTTCAGCCTTGACGGGGCAATGTCTATGGGAGGAGTCGTGCTGGAAGGGTGCTGCACGTGTGACAGAGCCACAGGAAGGGAGACAGGAACCGGGAGAAGCCATGAAAAGAAGAAATGCATGTTAATATACACTACCGCTCAAAAGTTTTAGAACACCCCAATTTTTCCAGTTTTTTATTGAAATTCAAGCAGTTCAAGTCAAATGAACAGCTTGAAAGGGTACAAAGGTAAGTGGTGAACTGCCAGAGGTAAATAAAAAAAGGTAAGGTTAACCAAAACTGAAAAATAATGTACATTTCAGAATTATACAAGTAGGCCTTTTTCAGGGAACAAGAAATGGGTTAACAACTTAACTCTATGGAGTCTTGGGCTATTTTGTCCATTTTTGAATTCTTTTCATGTCTTTGTAAGTCATTTTGTGTCTTTTTTTGGTCATTTTGTGTCTTTTTTAAGTCATTTAGTGTCTTTTTTTTGTCATTTTGTGTCTTTTTTTGGTCATTTTGTGTCTTTTTTTAGTCCTTTAGTTCGAAATAAAATGTGATTTTGAATCTTTTTTTTACTTTCAAAACACTATCATGCTCTAAAGAATTTCAAATGTTGCAAATGTGCATTAATTTCAGAGTACACTGAGACATTAAACTGCATCATTTTCAATTTAATTCTGGAAAAGTTGGTGTGTTCTAAAACTTTTGACCAGTAGTGTAAGTCTTTTTTTTTTTTTCAACGGGGACACAAATTTATCAGCTATGAAATCTATTTAACCAGTAACATTTTCCGATAAGGAAGCACAACCAATTATTTAAGAAATTGAATCAAACTGTAGCTGTTGCAGAAAAGCTGTTCAGTGTTACTTTCTCATTAAAAAGAAATAACAGTTTGTGTCGTAGGGAACAACATTTTACTACACTGGACAGCACATCTACTGCTGCAAAGGAAAACTTCATGTGCACATGTGAGTAAGCATCTCAGTCAAAAAACCACACCAACACATAATTACTATGTTTAGATAAAACCTGTGATTTACTCACACAGTCACGCATGCAGCCAAAAGAGCTAAGAATTCAGTCTGCTGTACTGGAGCGCTACACGTTTGCTTGCTGTGCAGTTTTACGTGCAAGTCTGAGTAAAGTGCATCGTGTTGGAAAACCCCTAAATTTCTGCTGTAATCACAGACATGAAGGCATTTGTTCGTCTTTTTACCTCTTTCGGGGTGTTGTGCTGTGGTGCACTGACTGGGGTGCTGGGTTTGGCTGCAGAGACGGGGCTGGTGAAGACTGAATCTCGGCCTGGCATGTGAAGGCCGGACTTAGTGATCTCTCTACCACCGGATTTCCACTGGGTGCTCTGGAAAAAAGAGGACACGTAATGAGTTTCTGTCACAAAAAGAGACTGCTTCCATGACAGCAGAGAACCTAGATTACTGGTGTTGATGTACATTATACAAAGCCTGTTATCCGTTTGACACATTAAGACCGATGTCCGCCTAGAAAAACACCCTCTAAAATCGAAGCATTGTGTCAAGACAACCTCCCAAAACCTGAGGGTTTTCTGAAAAACTGAACAGAATGTTGTTTCCAAAATAATTCATTTCTCAGCTTCTGTAGCGGAAAAGAGACATGAAATAAAAACTATCTGAAAGCTTAAACCCTTGGTTTTAACAAGCGTTGACATACTTTTTAAACATCAATAAACAACAAAAAAACTATGAAAAATCTATTCCACTGTGTGGCACAAAGAAAAAAGTGAAAGCCAAATTAAAAAAAACAACAAAAAAAAGACTGTCAGTAGTTGTGCAATAACTATATGACAGTGTTTTCACAGTTAGTGTGCATCATCATCCTGCTGTAACACATAATAGTCTGAAGCCCCTTTCATAGTGCCATTTCATGCCGGGACATTTACGGCTCTGTAACGTCTCACTAATGAACTCGCCAGAAGTGGGATCAAGTGATCCCACCAGTGGTGCGAGACCACTATGAACGGCCCGTCCCGGCAAGGCCGAATATTTTACCTCGCGTGTGATATCTAACACGAACCTCCCGCTTGGTCCTACAGTCATCAAATCTCTGCTCAGCAGCTGCACAACAACTGCGGACGCCGTCGCTAACTGTACTCAGCGTCCATCGCTTATTGTAAACAAACCGGCATCGCTAACTGTGCACAGGGTGTCCGGTGCTTGTTGTAAACAAACTGAGGTCGCTAAGTGAACACATCCTGCTGCAGCACATACACACTGTACTACTACAGAGCTAACGGTTAGCCTACTAGCACCGTGTTACTGCGCAGCACTGCTGCTGTTCTGTCACACGTCACTATTGTCTGCTCCCAGCTCGCAACGTCAGACTGCACTACGAAAGGGCAGAATATCAGGCCTTCGCAGGATCACTATGAACACCCTAAGGTGAAAAGCTGGCACAAGTCTTTACGGCAATATAGCGAGATGTTTGCAGGACCGCGCATGGAAGGGGCTTGTGTCATCATCAGATTTATTGTTAATAATCCTGAACTTGGTCTGTGTCGCTCCCCTCACTCAGGTAGCCGCCACTCTATGTCACAGACGTATGTGAGAGTTTTGGATGACTTCGTCACTGTTCAACTTTATTTTCAATTCTTCGGTGTGAAGGCGTAGAAGAATGTTTTCTTTGTCTTGTCTATTCCCCTTCCACACGTGTATTTCAGCAAATCACATTGCATTTAATCAGTTATGCAAGGCGGTTGGACAGACTGATCTAAAGAGCTGGTTCTGTGGTTGGAGCCAGGTTGGACACACTGGAGGAGGTGGTGGAGAGATGACCTGTCAAGATGTTCCAGGCCATCTTGAAATACCCAGATCATCCGCTACACAAAACCTTTATGGACCAAAAAAACAGCAGTAGACGGCTCCTCTCAAGAGATTCAAAAGATCCTTCTCTCCTACAGCCATCAGGCTGTCTCATTCTAACAGAGCTAACAGAATTTCTCCTCAGGGATAAATAAAGTAATTTTGATTTGATTGATTTTATTTAATAATGACCGGATCATCCAAAGCATGCATATACGTCTCTCCTGATCTAAAAGGCATATACACGCAAATGTTACATCCAGTCTACATGGGTTAATATTAGGGCCGGGACTCAATTAAAAAAATTAATCTAATTAATTAGAGGCTTTGTAATTAATTAATCAAAATTAATCACATTTTAATCGCATATAAATATTTGACCTGAGAACAGTGAGAAGTATTTTTTTTCACATGGATTTTTAGTATACCATTGAATAATGTGCGATTAAAATGCGTCAATATTTTTAACGTGTTAATTTTTGTGTAATTAATCAATCTTAATTAACGCGTTAAAGTCCCGGCCCTAGTTAATACAAACATTCTTAATTAGTTTATCCTGCTAAAAGAAATCGAACATGAGTCCTACTTTGGTTGGGGCCACAGCAGGCTTTGGGACCAGGTTCTTGTAGATGCTGGAGCCCGCAATGGGAGCTTTGCTGCCGTTGGTGGGCAAGGCGCCAGCAGTGGCGAACCCCGCGGAGAAGGCCGTGCTGGGGTCCTCCTTGGAAACCTTCTTGATAACCAGCATTTTGGACACCATCTGTTTGCCACTAGGAGGGTTTTCTGCAACAAAATCAGTGATGAAATGTTACAAAATGAACTACTAAACTAAATTAACAAGAGGCTGATAAAAATGTTAAGCTCCGTTTAAGAGTTTAAATCCAATCTGGACTGGGAGGTCTTACCCCACACTCCAGCGTGGGGAGCCACCGCTCGCATCTGAGTCCCAGGCTTTCCAGTTGTTTCAGGGTTGAGGGAAGGCTAAAGAGACAAACATTATGCATTATATACTGGAGCATTCACGCTATGAACATTCAAGTTGTTTTAGTATCCAAGAATGGGAGCATGTTGTTGCTGACAGGATTAAGCCTGATGTATGGTGCTTACAGTTTTTTAAACAATAAATTTCAAGCACTTTTAAACCAAAAATCTCTCAAAGCCTTTCTCATTACATTTAGGTTGTTCCTATAGATGCAATTGAGAAAAAAAGAAAAATGAAAATATGAAGTTACCACCTGTTTATGTTGACTTTATAGGTTTTGATCATGATTACATAATTCTTTATAATAAATTCAAGCACTTTTAAACCAAAAATCTCTTAAGTATACTGTCATGAGGTTTAATTTAAAAAATGTCTAATCACTTTAAATTGATCATGTTTTTTTGTTAAATCACCTGAAAAGTAACTAAAGCTGTCAGCTTAATGTGGTGAAGTAAAAAGTACAATATTTGCTGCAAAAATGTAGTGAGGTAGAAGTATAAAGTCACATAAAATGGAAATATTCAAGTAAAGTACAAGTACCTCAAAATTGTACTTAAGTACAGTACTTGAGTAAATGTACATTCCACCACTGGTTAAATCCTGTAACACTTTTTCTTTTGTGTTAGTTCTCTATCAAATCTATCAAATCAGCAACTTTTCATCTGTGTTTCTTACAGAAAAAAAATGTCCTCTAAACCAAAGCTTATTTCTCACTATCTTCCAGAAGTATGGACATATCTTTAATGTGGTAATTTGGAGGAATTTTTGACATTTTTTATGAATTCTCGATTGGTTGAAAATCAGTGTAAAAGGTTTGTTCCACCAGGTCACTTTACTCTTTTATTTTATTTGCACTATCTCTGTTTACATCCGACCACATTAGGCCTATATTAGGCCTTCTGTATTTTTTCTATATTATAGTAAATATGTCAAATACCACTCATACTATACTGTGTATAGTATCCAAGAATCGGAGCATGTTGTTGCTGACAGGATTAAATGGTGCTAACAGTTTTTTAAACAATAAAATTCAAGCACTTTTAAACCAAAAATCTCTCAAAGCCTTTCTCATTACATTTAGGTTGTTCCTATAGATGTAATCGAGAAAAATAAAGAAAAATGAAAATATGAAGTTAGCAGCTGTTTATGTTGACTTTATAGGTTTTGATCATGATTACATAATTCTTTATAATTTCCAGTATAATGGATCAACAGGTGTTTTCTAGCTACTAGCCGCCTTAGCTCTTCAAATGTGAGACGCTAAGAGACAACAAACAAATAGGTGACAGAATTGTTTCATTTTAAATGTAAAGGATTTCTGGTTTAAATGAGTGATTATGTGGATGATGAACACCAGATTATGTTGACAAACAATTTGATTCAAATTAAAGTATTCCTAATCTTGAAAACATAAAAGGTGAAAATGGAGCATCTTCCAAACTCACTTTGCTTGAACCCTGATGATTGGTCAGTGAGGGGAAACTCTTGTGATGCAAATACTCCAATATAAACATTCTGATATAATAATATTCATAAGACATTTTATTTGAAATGCAGTTTACATTAGAGGAAATCTCAAAGTGCTACAGGTTAAAAGCATAACAGTCTAATTATAAAAAGGATTAAAAAAAAGGAAAAAAACGGCTAAAAACAGAAGAAAAAGTATACTTATACACATACATAATCTAAAAACCATCTAGACGGGAGGAACCAAAGGTTTTGCTAAAAAGGAAAGTTTTTAGTCCTTTTTTAAAAGTGTCTATGCAGTGTGGTGCCCTCAGGGTGTCAGGAAGGCCGTTCCACAGCCGTGGGGCAGCAGCACAGAAAGCCCCGTCTCCCATAGTTCTAAATAGCTTTCCCACTGATATTAAGTACCGTATTTCCTCAATTTAAAGCCAGGCCCCTATTAATGACCAGCCTCATTTAGTAACCGGGTGTAAAAACAATTTTTAGTAAATAAAAGCCGGCCTCTTTTATAAGCCGGGTGTCTTACCGGTGTTATGTCAAAGTCTCCTGCTGTCCTCGTCATTCTCTGTAAAGTCGAGCCGTTTACGTACGTTCTTCTGGGCTTTTTAGTAGTTTAGACATTTTAAATCCTGCTTAAAATGAACATTCAGCGTGCTGTTCATTGTTTGTTTACATCCCAGTACTTCCAATATGGCCGACATCCGGGTAACTGGCTACAATGCGCTGTGTAAAACACTCTAAAAAGTGCTGGTCAGAGCTGCTCTGATTTTCTTTTTTTAATAATAATAATAATAATAATAATAATAATAATAAGCCTCCTTAAAATAATAGCCTGCCCCTTTTATTAGCCGGGTCCCAAACTGATTTTTTATTAATAGAAGCCCCGGCTACTATTTGAGGAAATACGGTATATTATCTTTCAACAGAGCTTTGAACACTGAAGAACTTGTTATGGTCAGTAGCATGTTTAGAAATAAAAACACTGAAGGTGATCTACTCACAAAGTCCTCTTCCACGAACTTCAGCTTGTCGTCCTTGCCGTCTTTACGTTCCTCTTTGGGGAACTTGTCCTGGTACGAGGTGCCCTTGCGGGGATGAAAGTTGCCGTTGCGCTGCCGGTGCCCCGCCTGCCTGTCCCTGTCGACCCCTACCCGCTTGGGGTGGCGTCCCTGGTGGTGGTGGCCGTCCTGGGCACCCCGCGGCGCTCCGTGCCAGCTGGGTGTTTCCTTCCAACAGGAGCCCCCTGCCAGCCCGCCATGCCCTCCTTTGGCCACCCCCGAGTCCACTGAGTCATGCCTCAGAAGCAGAGAGGGCTGCTGCCATCCGTCACCTGCACAGAGAACAAATGCACAGTGTGGATAAGAATAATGTCGTCAGCCCGCAGACGTATCTTACTTCATTGGAAGGATAAGAATCCTCCCTCCCCTAAGTCTTGGCTAAAGGATCGAATGTAATTTCTACATTTAGAAAAAATCAAGTAGAATATTAGGGGGTGCTCCGACAAATTTTATAAAACTTGGAATCCCATTGTTTCCTTTATGGAGTCAATTCCATCCTAAAATGATTAACCCATTTAAGCCGGAAAAGCATTACCGCATTTCTACCATTAAAACCGGGGGCGCTGTTGCGTTATTCTACCATTAAAGCCGGGAAAGCGGATACGTCGTTTTGTAGTATTTGTAGTTTTTTCCACCTATTTTCGGTTTCTTGGCCAATGAAATGCATCAGAATACATGTGGGAGTGTCACAATGCAAAATGGGACTTTTCCAGATCTGAAATCATGGCGGAAGACGACTATAGCGGAGGGAGCTCAGATATAACAACTATAAGCTCTAAAATACTTTTTGAATTTCATTTCTATCTGTTAAAGAGGCTGAAAAATCGATTTAGTAGGCGCTGACACTTCTGTTGAATTTCCAGAGGGGGTTCTAAAAGGGGGAAAACTGGGTGAAATGTATGCTTACTGACTGAATATGTAGTAAAGCTTGACAACCCAATAAAGATATATATGGAGAAAAAAAAAGAATAATGTGGTAATGCTTTAATAAGAACCAGTGATAACTGGATTGAACAGTTACATCAGTGCGGTTTCCCTTTTAACTTGCTGAAATAACATCTGAACAACTCCAATCTTTGTCAGTTATGAACAGTATTCTCCAAGTGAGACTGTAAGCTAATTAAGTCAAAGAGAATCAATTATTCTGCCTCAGATGGAGGTTTTTGTGACACTGGCACTAGGAAAAGTGTCAGCATTTGATCTGCTTTCCTGCTAGCTGGTTGGTTGGGAAACTAGCACAATGTTAGCGAAGACTCAGTGTTTTTTACCAAGTGGAAAACACCAAGCAAAACATAGATTCATCGGCCACGGAAATACTTTTCTAATTGACACTGAATCCACTTAAAGTAAAACTAATTCTGTACAAAACATGGCACTGAAAGCTTATTATGTGGATTTGTAAAATGTGGGATATCCTCATGAGTCAACTTCATGATGAGGTCATTTTTAATCTATTACAGGTCCAATGAGATTTTGCATTCTTTGGATATTGGTGACTAGAGCCTGAACAATATGGGATTTTTGAGACTGACACAGATACTGATTTTAGAGTAGAGTTTTTAACAGGAATGAAAAAAGATATATTTTGTGGATTGTGCACTGATTTTTCACCACTCTGCAAATGTAACCAGAGAGCTACTATCTCATAACTTAAAACTTTTTTAGACAATATTCAGCCAATTCTATAAATGATAACTGAGCAAATAAAGAGTACAAAGGTATAAAATAAACATCAATTGCTACTGTCAGTACGGACTATTAAAAAAAAAGAAAAAGAAAAAAAAAGGGAAACTAAATGAATCGCTAACACCATTTCTAAATCACGCTATGCAACAACTTGCTGCATTATATATTGTGTGAAAAAGGTTTTCATAATAGCACAGACCAGACAGACAGAATAAACACAGATAATATCAATATACAGCATCTGTCGGTCTCCATTAGTGACATCATTTTGCAAAAATCTGCATAAAGCTTAGTGTTTTTGTTGATTGCAGTGAGCAAAGGCAAAGTGAAGTGAGGGAGACGCAGACACCTGCAGACTGCAGAACAAAATGGTACGGAAGAAAATCTGTGTCATCGGATTTTGAAACGAAAAAGCCATTGAATTTCTAGCACTGAATATTTATGCATTGAAATTATGTATCGGAATGTTTTTCAACGTAAAAAAAATCAACTGAACTGAACCTCGAAAAAACATTCAGATACATAATATCAATGAATACACATTCAGTGTTAGAAATTCAACGTTTTTGTTTTGTTTCGAAATCCGATTACAGTAAGTAAATCAGATTTACTTCCATTAATGGGTGAAGAACCCGTCAAACAGGAAGTAGGGCTAGGCGATATAGACCAAAAGTCATATATATATATATATATATATATATATATATATATATATATATATATATATATATATATATATATATATATATATATATTTAGGCTGAATATCGATAAGCGATATATATCTTGATATTTTTATTGCAAAGTGAGAGCAAATGTTCAGTCAAAGTCAAAGCCAGATATGACATGTCACAAGTAGTTTTATTGAAATTGTTTATTTAACTGAACATAAATTCTGTATAACAGGAGTACCATTTTTTTTTTTTTTTTTTTTTTTAAATCAAGTCAAGTCATAAAGTGCACATTTAAATAAAAAAATATCATAAATACATAAATACTGTATAATAACGGGAGTACCTTTAAAAAAAAAAAAAAAAAAAAAGCTCCATAAAGTGCACATTTAGATTAAAAAAATCACAGTGCAAATTTGAACTATATCGATATGTGCGATATGGTCTAATTCCATATCATATATTATTATTATATTATTATATATATATATATCATATATTTAAAAATATATCGATATATCTTTTATATCGATACATCGCCCAGACCTAACAGGAAGTTTAATTGACTGGAGATTGCTGCTTGGACAGAGTTTTACCACTGAATGCACCTGAAAGCATTCTGAAGGTACAACGACAACATCGTTCATGCAGAAGAACAACGCTGCAGAAACTGAGAAGAAACACAACTGAAATTAAATTTGAGATTTCATCAAAACATAGCAGCTCGATGGCTCTTTAGCATGAATTCCACAAAACAGATCAGCAACAATGAGCTGGCATTTTAAAACTGGCACCACACACAGAAATGCATGCCTACACAATCAGCAGAGCAATCTAGAGAGAAAGGCCAGAGGATGATGTGAATTTGTGTGGGTACAGGAGTCCATATACGTCTATATGTTATAAGGAAATCTCAAAAGGCAACAGGACTCCAACGCCACCTGTCTGCTGCCTACAAAGCTGCTGCAACACCCCTCGCTTCTGAGCAGGTGGCCTCAATTATGTCTTTAACCACTACAGGGACCTCAATTCTGTCCTCTTTCAGCAGAGGTTTGCTGCTTGCCATCATCTTCAACTTCACACAATGACATTCCAGCTGAATTATTTTACAAGAACTTGGCATAACTGGTTCAATGTTTGAAGCATAGCCAGTATTAATCACACCCTGAAGGCTGGATAACAGGGCCCTTTTAGTAGGTAATAGTATAGTAGAGACCATTCAATTAGTCTCAAACTTCTTCCTGCTCCACAACCACTTCTGTCGATGTATAAACCACTAACCATGACCAGAAACTTTAGTATCTGGGATCTCAAACTCTAACTAAATTACTTTAAAAAAAGACACAAAATGACCAAAAATACACAGAATTACCAAAAAAAGACACAAAATTATTTTTTTTAAAAGACACAAAATTACAGAAAAAAACTAAATTACTTAAAGAAACAAAATGACCAAAAAAAGACAAAATTATTTAAAAAAGACAAAATCATAAAAAAATACCAAAAGACACAAAATTATTAAAGACAAAATAAAAAAATAAAAAAGACAAAATTATTTTTAAAAAAGACAAAATTACCAAAAAAAGTTATTAAAGGGACCTTCCACACACAAAACAGTAAAGTGCCATTCATATAAAATTCACATTAAACTTTCATATTAAGGTGGGGGCCACAAAATATCATCAAGAGGGCCGCAATTGGCCTGCGGGCCGCTAGTTTGAGACCCATGGATTAGTATCTGGGATCGTTCCAAAATCCATACCATACTATTTAGTAAGCCAGCTGCATCTCAATACATTAGAATATGATGGAAAAGTCCATTTCCAGTAGCTCAAGTCAAACAGCCCCAACCAAGTATTGAGTCATTTAGATGGACATACTTTTCAGAGACCAATATTTCCATATTAAACATACTTTTTAAAATTGGTCTTTTGTAATATTCAAATTGTTTGAGACACTGAATTTTAGGTCTTCATTAAATGTAAGCCATAATCAATATAATTAGAAATTAAATAAATTAAGAAATTAAATGTTTCATTCTGTGTGTAACGGATCTATACAATGTGTTATTTCCACTTTTTGAATTGATATACTGACATAAATAAACTTTTCTATGATGCTCTAATTTATTGTGATGCACCTGTAGTGTGTCCCAAATCACAGTATGTGAAAAAAGAGTTTGCCAAAAATACCAGGATGTTCTACTGTATCCTGTCACATTTTTGCAATATGCAAGCCAGCCTGCTTTTCCGGCTATTCAACCGTCTGAGCAGTGGAAGATACTGTTGTCACAATGAATCAGCCGCAGAGAGACAGAAGTCAGATATATGATATATGAGCAAGAGTGTCAAAGTCCTAATTATATACAACAGTACATGGTTGGAATGGCAGATGCAATACGTTCAAAAAGAAAGCAAAAATGTGCAATTTGGAACACAGCTTCAGTCCTTATAATCAACCCCCTCAGGTCGCTGTTTGAGATGAATAATGTTGAGATGGTGTAAATACATCCGTTTCTCCCAGATGCATGTCTAATCTTCCCCACAGTGTAACTACATCAGTACACTGTCACTCACTGTCTGATTCTCTCTATTCATGCATGTGTGTTTCCTCTCTCATAAGGTTATTATACTTAACGAAAACTAACAAAATAACGAAAACTAGAACTGATTTTTTTTTTTCCGTTAACTGAAATAAAAATAAAAATACAAGAGTTTTTGGAAAAATTGGAAAATTAACTGAAACTGTACTGTGTGGTAACAAAACTAACTAAAATTTTAGTGAAAATGTCCTTAGTTTTCGTCTTTGTCAACTTTTTTCATACGTAAACCTTTTTGGTTGATATGAAATCTATTTAATCTATCTGGTTTTATGACTTAATAAACTTATTGGAGCTGAGATGGATCAGATAAAGGAAATAAAGATGAAACAATAAACATTTATTGTGACTTTTTTTGAATTTCACACCCAACAAATACCCCATTATAAAAAAACTAAAACTAACACTAAAACTAATAAAAACTAAACTAAAACTAAGCATTTTCCAAAAAATAAAAACTAAACTAAAACTAGCAAACTCACTCTAAAACTACCGTAATTCAAACGAACTGAATCTGAAACAAAAACCTATTAAAACTAAAACTAATGAAAAACCCAAAACGATTATAACCTTGCTCTTTCCACCTAAAGTTACACTCAAATTAGAACTTAAATTGTTCTTTGGCTCTAAAACAATGCGGAAAAACGGCTCCTGTGGTTTATACACATACGATCGATTACAAGGTGCACCAAGCTGCTGTTGAGCGTTCAAGCACTGAATGGTTTTAGTGGTTGAGCGAGCAGGTCAGAGCCTCTAAAGACGATTTTTTTTTTTTTAGCAATTACCAAAACAATTTCAAGTACATTAGCAGCCCTCTGAACAGCTGTCTGTCCTTTCAGGCCTGTATTGTTGATGTTGTATGTCGGTTGTTACACCCTGCTACAGCAGCAGAACAGAGTGATCATGCATTTATTCTTTCTTCGCCCCAACAACAACCAGGTCAACAACAACAACAACAACAACAACAACAGGGAGAAGTGTTTGAATGGTTACCTGCTGGAGCGCGCAGGGAGCCGTTGTTAAAGAAGCCATCAGAGGAGTTGTGGCGGCGGCGGCTCACAGCAGTTCTGCCGTCTCTGTGGTTGTGGGGCTCACCTTGTTTCTCAAGGTTGGCAGCAGGGGACTGGAGGACAGAAAGGGGACACGGTCAGTCAAAACGGGGCTCCACACTGTGACGGTGGGCAATGAATCACATGTCAGGGTGAACTGACGGCACAGGAGAACAGAAAACTAAAGAAACAGGCATTACTTAGAAACAGAGAGTTAAAAAAAAAAAACGATAACTAACTGAAACTGTATTGTGTGGTAACAAAACTAACTAAAATTATAGTGAAAATGTCCTTAGTTTTCATCTTTGTCAACTTTTTTCATACGTTAACCTTTTTGGTTGATATTAAATCTATTTCATCTATCTGGTTTTATGACTAGGGTTGTCACGATACAAAAATTTTCAACCCGATACTGATACTCAGGAAAACATTCGATATTTCATTCGATTCGATTTAACAGAAATATTTTTATCAACAAGAAAAATGCAACATGTAAAAATTAGCAGAACCACAGGTTAAATATTTATAATAAAAAACAGTTGTGCAAAAAGAAACTGCAACTATGATAACAAGCTTCAGATACTCGATACTTTTCAAAATGAGTATTGTATCCGGATACAACGTTTTAGCATCGATACTTTTTTGAGTATCGATACTTTTGACAACCCTATTTATGAATTAATAAACTTATTGGGGCTGAGATGGATAAGACAAAGGAAATAAAGATGAAACAATAAACATTTATTGTGACTTTTTTTGAATCTCACACCCAACAAATACCCCATTGTAAAAAAAAACTAAAACTAACACTAAAACTAATAAAAACTAAACTAAAACTAAGCATTTTCCAAAAAATAAAAACTAAACTAAAACTAGCAAACTCACTCTAAAAACGAAGTAAAATGAACTGAATTTGAAACAAAAAATAAACTAAAACTCGAAACAGGCATTACTTATAGACAATTTTTCAGGCCATTTATTTATCTCTACACTATCTTTATCCTTGTGAAGAAACTTAGATTAGCATAAATCCTCTTCATACTTCATAGTTCCTCTCTTGTGCCCTCAGAGAACTTAAGAGAAACCATCAATGTAGGAATCTATTCTTAGTGAACAAAAACAGACATCATAGGAACTGAAAACTATCTTGGAATGCTTTATCATGAGAAATGTGCCGCTATGGTAGAGATCCTAAAGTCACTGCAGTGACACAGCTGTGTGTTTCATAATATCAGCTGAAAAAAGCTTGATTCCATCTGAATCATATCCCTGTCATCAGCTGAGGGTCAAAGGTCAAATAAGACTGTGTTCTGCAGCCGAATCCCCTGCAAGCTTCATCTCAAGGACTTTTTTTTTTTTATACCTTCCACAGTCAATATGCAGCAATATGATATGCAAAAACACTGCAGGAGAATAAACTGCAGCTTCGACCCCGGCAACCGCATGCCGACTAATCCCAGAAGACAAACGACATTGAGGTGAAGTCATGTGTCAGCAGGACTGTGACTGTGCACTTGTTTCTGTCTTGACTCTTGATTTCACAGACAGGCCACTTGGCTGGGCAACTTCCTGACTCACAGATTACACTGAGCTCTGCACAGGAGAGACACGTTCACAGTTTCAGACGGGCAGCCGGCCGAACACAAATCCAGCCAATCGTTCACAGAACCGAGGTTAGAATAGTTTTGGATTTTTCATTAGTTTTAGTTTTAATTTCGTTGTCATTTTTTGTTTTTAAATTCAGTTAGTTTTAATTAGTTTTCAGAGTGAGTTTGCTAGTTTTAATTTGTTTTTATTTTTTGGAAAATGCTTAGTTTTAGTTTAGTTTTTATTATTTTGTGTGTTTCGTGTAGTTTTAGTTTAGTTAAGTTTTTAGTTTTTTTGTAATGGGGTATTTGTTGGGTTTTAAGATTATTTCCTTTGTCTGATCCATCTCAGCCCCAATAAGTTTATTAAGTCATAAAACCAGATAGATGAAATAGATTTCATATCAACCAAAAAGGTTTACGTATGAAAAAAGTTGACAAAGACGAAAACTAAGGACATTTTCACTGTAATTTTAGTTAGTTTTAGCTAGTTTTGTTACCACACAATACAGTTTCAGTTAGTTATCATTTTTTTAAAAACTCTCATTTTTATTTTTATTTCAGTTAAATATGTTTTTTCAATTCTAGTTTCGTTATTTCGTTAGTTTTCCTTAACTATAATAACCTTGCACAGAACATTCACCCTTCTACATTTGCAATCCCCCTATATTTTTTTACTTTTAAGAGGCATTTTTTTATGACCATTTGTGTTTTTGTACAATGCAAACTAAATGTGGCAGATACAGCTTAGTTCCAGATCCTTAAATGGCAGCTACATGAAAAAAAAGAAAAAAAAAAAAAGAAAAATAACTCTGCTTCTGCGAATTGCTTTTTGAGTTACTCTGAACCTTTGTAGGCGAGAATAAAGTTGGTGGTAAGTTTGGGACAAATTAAACATACTGTAGGTCACTAGGTTAGTACAGTCAGCAGTCTAATCAATGTGCAGGAGATCTTGTTAGATGTCCTTGTGATAACAAACTTAAAAACACCAGGAGGAAACTCAACTCGACTAACTTGGCTAATAAATGTTATCCAGCTTGCTTGTCTGTTAGCAAGCATCTGCTGAACAACATAACACGATAATGAGGTTGAACAGTCCAGTCTTTTTTTTTGTTGCCAAAAATGACAAATATCCATTCCAGTGTTTCCTCTTTATTCATTCTGCAACAGCACCGCTGCAAGTTCATGAATGAGGCAAGTGTCTGCGGTGTGTTCAAATGTCTGTGATAACAGCAGGATAGTTGAGTGTCTGGTACCTGAACTGCTAAAGTCAGTTGAACAGGTGAAGTGAAGATACCGAAACACAGGGGTCTCAAACTTGTGGCCCTCCTGATGATATTTTGTGGCCCCCACCTTGATATGAAAGTTTAATGTGAGTTTTATATGAATGGCACTTTACCGTGTTGTGTGTGGAAAGTCCCTTTAATTACGTTTCTTGGTAATTTTGTGTCTTTTTAAAAATAATTTTGTGTCTTTCTTGGTACTTCTGTGTCATTTTTGGTAATTTGGTGTTTTTTTAGTTATTTTGTGTCTTTTTTGGTAGTTCTGTGTCCTTTTGGGTCATTTTGTTTCTTTAAGTAATTTAGTTTTTTCTGTCATTTTGTGTCTTTTTTGAGTAATTTAGTGTTTTTTCTGTCATTTTGTGTCTTTTTTTGGTAATTTTGATACTGCCTCCCGCGGGCCCCAGGTAATTTGAGTTTGAGACCCCCGCTGTAACATCTTTAGAGGGTAACCAGTTACAAAGAGGCTCGGTAGCGAATGACATGTTAACATGCTGACAAATTCTGTGTTTTCAGCTGAACTACACCATCGAGTATTATTGTTCTCAGTGAAGTTTGCTGGAAGTGATGTAATATAGTCCAGGTGCATCTAATGTGGAGTGCGCACTGCACCGGACATTTAAAACTTCATATCGTAACTAGGGAATCAATTTGGCTTTGTGTGCTCCGATTAATATAGCAAACAGTTAACACAGCAGTCATAATTTACTTTTACTAAAAGCTTGCTCTCCTCACATTTGCTCCTGGTGTTCTCCACCACTGTTTTTGAAGCAGGAAATAACAGGAGTAACAGGCGGACCAGCTTTAAAAGTGACAAGCTCTCTTTATAAATAAATACTGTGAAGTAGATCTTATGTATGCTGATGTGAAGAGTGGTTCACATTGAGTTCATAAAGTAACGGATAAATATTTGAAGAAGGTTTAAAGTGTTACATTTAAGACAAGAATCTCAAGAACAGTAAAGCACTTTGTGTTGCATTTATTGTATGAAAAGTGCTTTATAAATAAAGTTTGATTTGATTTGATTAAAGAATGAGTAATGAAATGGTAACAAAAAATGCCATTTTCTCTTGAGTAATGAGTTTACAGTATAATGTAATGTAAAAGTAGGTTGAGTATTTGTATTTTTTTTAACTCAGCTACAGCAGTTAAGTTGTTTCAGCAAACTGCATCACTTCACTATAACACAGCTGTTGGTGAGTCATATCATTCATTCATTATCCTTAACCGCATGATGACCAAAAACCATAGTCACATATCATGATATACATTTTTAATCGTTCCATCTCCACCATGAACACCTGAAATCAGTTCTTCCAGAAATTAAATTAGGCTGAACTAACAACACAAGAAAGATCTAATTGAGTTTATTTTTGACTGATTTTAATCAAATTTAAGTGGACATCTGGCAAAAAACTAAATTTTATTCAAATTTGAAAATTTTAATTTCTTTTATTCTATTGTTGCATTGTGTACATGTATTTTAGTTTTTACCTTATTTCCTACAACTGTGATATCTGTACAGCACTTTGGTCAACCCCGGTTGTTTTAAATGTGCTCTATAAATAAAGTTTGACTTGACTGATCTTGCAATTGCGATATGATTTAAGATACTGTCTCATTGATTTTTTGAGAAATATATATTCAAATGCCCTGCTTATCCTGCTGCCCCCGCGACCCGGCCCTGGATAAGCGGACGAGAATGGATGGGTGGATGGATATTTAAATGATGATGTGGTGTTTGTTTTGCAAGGATCTGTAAGAAACATAGATTTCAAAGACATAATACTTAGAGTGATATTTTGACTTTTGTACATCTCTAATCAAATCACATTTATATAATCTTTAGTTCATCTACAAGAGCCTACAGGTTTGTCCAAATAGCATTTTTCCCCATAGCCTTTTAGAAAAGCCACTGCAGATCTAGAAATGCTATAAATCACAGAAAAACTAAATTAAATAATCCACCAGTTTGTTGTTATTACAATGGCTTCTTTTCTCCAACGACCAATCTTTTTCATAAAGGTGCACAGTGCCGTGATAACCCTCTGCTGAACCATCACTGACTGCACCGTCAGTCCCTGAGGGTGACTTGTTGCTGACTACACACACTCAGACACACACTGAGGTGGAGAGACACACATTTAAACCATGTGTTAGAGCAGCGACAGCAACAGTTAGCATGTCAAGCTAGGTGATCCGTGGATCATTCGTTCTTTCCATTTTCAATTGGCAATCAAAAATCAAATAATGAAAATTGACTGGTTATTTTGTTATTTGTTTATCATCATAACACAAAAGATGAAAAAAATGCTTGTTTTTCATATTTCAATATTAGGCTCAGATGAAAAATATGAAATGGAAAAACGGTCACCAAGACTGAATTTGATTTTAATATTTAATTGGTCGTGTTTACGTGACCCGGAAGTTTGACTTTGGTCCAGTGAGCCATCATTCGCTTCTCTGTAGTCAAACCAGCCGTCCCTATATAATAATAATAATAATAATAATAATAACAATATATAATGTAGTGTGCCCGTATTGTTATTCTTTATCACTTTTTTTCAGTATAAAACCCTTACCCGCAGAGAGGAGATGACGTATTAATCACGTGAAATAATCAAATTGTATTGCGCCGAAAATATATTTGTTGTGTCGACGTGTGGTTTTCAGTTTCAACAGAACTGTTCACTGTGGATTCTTTAAAATAAAACTCATTTGGGATACAGACTGTACAGTAAAATATTACATTACAAACTTCCGGGTCACGTAAACCCGACCAATTGAATATTAAAATCAAATTCAGTCCTGGTGCCCGTTTTTCCATTTCGTATTTTTGATCTGAGCCTCAGATTGAAATATGAAAAAACAAGCATTTTTTTGTTTTTTTTTGTGTTATAATAAAAACAAATAACAAAATAACCAGTCAATTTTTCATTATTTGATATTTGATAGCCAATTGAAAATGGAAAGAACGAATGATACGCAGATTCTAGGTCTATCAATAACCCTTTTCGTTTCATGTAATTCACTGTGGCACACTCGTGTTCATACGGAGCACAGATGCACAAACGCACCTTGGCAGGCTGGGGCGTGGAGAAGTTAAGCCAGGCAGGGACAAAGTCATGCTGCGCCATTTAGGTCCAGTGTTTCCGGTCAGTGGATCGAGGCATCAAACCTCATGGCCAGGATCTAACAAGACAAATGGACAGCAGGAATGACATCTTTGAAAATTCAGATTCAGCAATTTCCAGCACAGAAACATCAATCAAATCCCCTTTCGCACCCGACTATCTTTGATTTCATGTCGTGTCTTTCAAGTGTTTCGTCTAGCAGCAGTTATTTAAAAATTCACTGCATAAAGGTCTCCCTCAAGAGCCAAAAACAGGCCTATTCTTAGCTGGAAAAAAACAAAGCCTGACTTTCTGCAGCTGTGCCTGTGAAGCCGATAACTGGTTGACAGCCTGGAAAATATCTTGCACAGCATAACACAACTATTATTTTAAAATGTGTGGATGTGACACATCTAGATTGCTCATCATGCTATAAAACCATTATGTGTACAAGGTGGAAAATAAGCACCTGCTACTCACTAAATGTTTACAAATGACTTGTAAAGGACTACAGCTTGACTTGTGCTTTTTATTATTCTATCTTTTTTTTTATCCTGCTGTATCTTATTTTATCCTATTTATATTTTTATTTCTATTACCCTGTTTTAATTGACTGTTTTTACTGTTTTCAATTGTGTCTTGCTGTTTTTAATGTGTATGTAAAGCACTTTGAATTACCTTGTGTTGAATTGTGCTATACAAATAAACTTGCCTTGCCTTACAGCGATTAACCTCATGGCTCCTGAGTACAGGTGCATCTCAATAAATTAGAATATCATAGAAAAGTTCATTTATGTCAGTAATTCAATTCAAAAAGTGGAAATAACACATTATATAGATCCATTACACACATAATGAACCATTTCATGTCTTAATTTAATTCATTTCTTCTAATTATGGCTTACATTAAATGAAGACCTTCAATTCAGTGTCTCAAAAAAAAAAAAATACAATCATGGCCAAAAATATTTGCACTCCTGCACTTCTGTCAGATAATGCACCAATTCTCCCAGAAAATTGTTGCAATTACAAATGTTTTATTCACATGTTTATTTCGTTTGTTTGCATTGGAACAACACAAAAAAAGCAAAGGAAAAAAAGCCAAATCTGATTATTTCACACAGAACTCCAAAAATGGACTGGACAAAATGATTGGCACCCTCAAATTAATATTTGGTAGCAACAGGTAACTCTGTTCTTCTTTGAACCTCTCAACAAAGGTTGAATCAACTTTCCTCCATTTTAACTGGCTGCAAGTATGATTTCTATATTGCCAGCACCTGTTACTTGCCACAGGTGAGTTTAAATACAAATTAAAGGAGCATCACATGCTTGAAAAACAATTATTTCTTACAATTTTGAAAAGGTGTCAATCATTTTGTCCAGTCCATTTTTGGAGTTCTGTGTGGAATGATCACATTTGGCACATTTTTTTTCCCTCTGCTTTTTTTGTGTTGTTCCAATGCAAACAAAAGAAATAAACATGTGAATAACAAAGCATTTGTAATTTCAACAATTTTCTGGGAGAAGCGGTGCATTATCTGATAGAAGTGCAGGGGTGCCAATATTTTTGGCCATGACTGTAACAAAAGATTTAATTTTAAAGTATATCCATCTATATGACTCAATACTTGGTTGGGGCTGTTTGACTTGAACTACTGGAAATTGACTTTTCCATCATATTCTAATGTATTGAGATGCTGCTGTATCTAATCTCTTGGAGGATTAATGGCTCATACAGTAAAAAAAAAAAGGCTGAGGCTATTTGCATTCAGTTCACAAGTAAAAATGCATGTAGGAAAAACTCAAGGTAAAAGAAAACGTGCACATGAATACAACTGAATGATGCCCAACTGCTACAGATATTTATAGTTAATGAATTTATGTTATGTATTTACTTACTTTTTCTTTTTTTTCTTTACATATTCATATTATTAAAAGGGAATAGACAATGAACATTTGGAACAAGAAGCTATTGATACAAAACCCTAGGCTCTGTACAATTTTGATACTGTAACAGCTGTAAATCCATTTGCACTTGCCAATTGTTGTGAAATTTCCTAATAAAAAGATAAGATAAAGTGATAATATAAATAAAGAAAAGTGCACATGGAGAGAGCAAGATATTTGACTTGAACTACTGAAAATTGGCTTTTGCATGATGAGAATGTATTGAGATGCACTGTATATTAATCGATATGTGCAAAACATAGGCCTACTATCTACCTCATCTATAAATTATAGCATTTTCAGTCGCCATTTATTTTTATACTTATTTATAACATACATTATACATACATATACATCACGTCATTGTTCTTGTCCTTGTTTAGCTCGGTATTTTTTAAAATGTTTTTACTCATGTTGTTTTGTGTTTATGATTGTCATAACTATGCACCTTATGCAGTGGCACTTTCAATTTCGTTGTAGTGAACTATATGTAGATATGTATATAGACTATACTGTCTATGCACTTTATGTGTTTTTTAAGCACACTGTTCATTGCACCTTATTTGTTTCATAGCACCAACATTTTTATACTGTATATCTATTTATTCTGCACTGGAATTCTATTCTACTCCTTCTTTAGACACTTTATATTTTATTGTATTTTTATATTTTATTGCTTGAAGTATGCCTAGGTTGTTCTTTTTACTTAATTGTGTTGTTATTGTCTCTGTGTGTAATGCTGCTGCTACACTGTAATTTCCCTGCTTGGGATAAATAAAGTATATCTATCTATCTATCTATCTATCTATCTATCTATCTATCTATATAATGACAATAAAGACTATTTGATTTGATCGATGTGACACAACCACACTATCTCTACTATCACTAAAAACACCTGTATATGCCTGCATGCATGTCAGTGAGTGAGTGAAAACTTTATGGTTACCCCCAGAGTCTGTGGCTCTGAAGTCCTCTGCCTCCTCTCTCGGTGCGGCTGGCCCTCGGGTCCTCAGGCCTGGTGGCACTGATCACAGAGCGCGTGCACTGACAGACGGGGAGCAGCACACCGACGAGCCCCTCTCCACCTCCTCCAGGACAGCGCAGCACCTTCTTCCCCAGAGGCAGATCCCTTCGTCCAGGGTGAAACACTGGGAGTTGGGTCAAAGGGTCGCAGGAATGATCTCGAATGGCGATCCAAGAGAACTGCGCCGAGCAGGAAGTAAATTCCAAAGCAGGAGCGCGGAGGTCTAATCGAGGCCTTGAAGCAGATTCCCAAACAGCTCCTGTGCAGGTCACGTCTCTGATGAACTCTACTGTTTCCAGTCCAGGTGATTTTTTTTTTCTCCCCCCGAGGCAGATTGAATCCTTCACTAATTCATTTGCCCTTATTGTCAGGAGCAAGACTCAAAAAACCTGTTTGGACTCGATGCTGAATGGCAAAATGACTCGGTGCTGTGTCCCAAAGGTGAGAAAGAGCCAGGTTGTCTTATTATTATTATTATTATTATTATTATTAATACAAGGGAAGCAGTCTGTGAAAGTTGTTTTTTCCTGGACAGCAGTTTGTGTAGCAGTTCCACTTTGACACTCAGATGAGGGGAGACAGACAAGTGTTGCCTCTGCCACACTGTGTGCCAGTACGTTTTTACGTCGACTTCGCCTTTTCACCGAATCATTTTAAGATCGAGTGAAACGCATGCAGAAAAGAAAAATGAGTTCAGAGACAGTCTTTTATTGGCAATGGAGGTCACTGAGAACCACTGCTCACCTCATTAAACTTGATGAAAAAGACTGTCTGGGTTTGAAGAAAATAATGCTCGAAAGGTTCAAAGTCACATGACAATGAAGGAAGTAAAACCCTATGTTACATCGCCGTCATCTTCGGTTTTGGTTAGTGAAATAGAGATGCTGCTGGATGATGCATTATAATGCCGTTTTTATCTTTGTACGTTTTAATATCACATTTGGAAGATGCCCATTTAATTATCTGTGGTTTTCTGAGTGAATCAGATAGAGGGTATAGCTCTGATTTCATAGATATGCAAGCTCAAAAAGCTGAACAAAAATCTGCCGCAAATCAAAAAGGTCTTCGTGTCATATGATGCACAACAGGTCCTTCGACAAAAATCTAAACGTGTCCAAAAAGAAATCCTCAAGACAGCTCGCTCAACTCCTTATTTTCGATGGAAAAGAAAGGTGGAAAATAACATGCGTCCAAAAAAAATTGTCGGTTTGGTCTTTCCTTCCCTTCTTTAATGAGATATTTCTCCCCACGTGAAGATTCTGCAGTGCAGTTTATGGTTTTCTTGCTGCGGGTTCACTGGTTTCTGCACTGGACCTGCATTAGATTAAAAAAAAAAACCTTAATTCAGAAACAGAAACTCAACAAAAATACACACAAACTGACAGTTTATTCAGTTCACTAAGCTTAATGAATAGACTAGAAATCCTGCTGTTAAAAAACAGGCTGCTGAAAATGACTAAATTTGTCTAATATAATATAATATATAATATAATATAGCGATATTAAGCTTACACATGTGTTACCAAATAGTTAAGGGGTATGTCAGACATGATAAAAGATGAGAGATATGAAAGATAAATTCCAATTCAAGACGCATCCAATGCCTTAAAAACCGCTTTTGACATTTCAAATACATCCAAAAAATCCAGAGAGGTAAGAGAGAGAAAACGCACGACTCAGTGATCTCAGAACCATTTCATGCTGAAAAAGCTGACTCTTTTATAAAATTGTGCCGGCTTTGGTAAATGAAATATTTATAACAGTATAAAAATAACCCCAACACTTTCCCTCCTCTGTACTTCTCCCCAGACTGCTCCGCATCTAAACAGGCCTGGCAGTGAGCGTGTAGACGCTGGATTAAAAACTGAGGTGAGCAATCTCAGCAGCACTTCCTCAGCTCTACACCTTAATCAAACATGTGATGCAATGCATCTTAAATACATAATCAAAAATGAATCTCTGTATGCACAAACTCAGAGCTACCATGGACTCATTATTCCCACTGAACTATTACATAACAGCTCAACATCAATGAGTTTGCCACGGACACGGGCTTCAATGTGCAGCACAGTCATTTAACCCTCTGGAGTCTCCAAAAGCACCAAATCATGACTTCATCATCACATCCAGACTAGAAAACAAAGCAGCGTGGAGCCCTACTGTAAATTTACCTCTAAAGTTCTGGCTGTAAACTCCATGAGGCCAGTTTCACTTTGATGATGATATACCAAGTAAAACTGGAGACAAGCTCAAATATATTTAGTATAAAATGATAGAACTGGATGGAACCCTCTTATATGTTATATTTGCAACCTTTGTCCACATTTGCAACATTTAAAATTCAACGGCAACCAACTTGCAGGCAATGTGTCGTAATTTTAATGCACTTTAACCCTCTGAAGTCCAGGAGATTTTAGGTCAAATTCGTGAACTTCTTATGCATTAATTTCTGTTTCTGTTTCGCATCTTTCAGTCTGTCCTTACATCACATGCATGGCTCCCTTTTCTCCACACAGACTTGGCTATCAGACAGATTTTAATTTTAATTAACATCAAAGTATAAAGCTGCCATGAACCCAAAATACAAACAAAAGACACAGGTGTCTATGAAAATCATGTAAATTAAACATACTAATAGTTTTCATTGTAGAAAGAAAATTCACAATTTAAAAATGGTCTAGAAACATAAATGGCACACTGTGTAAAAAGCCCCTATGATTGAACTTTAACCCTATAAAGCCTGAACCACTAAATAATTGCCAGAAAATTCTCCTTTTTTTTAAACTGGAGTGTTTATTGAACCTGCTGACAGGTAATTAACACAAAACTCTAAAAACAATAGGCATATATGATTTTAATTTGTATCATATTTGATACATCAGTTCTTTTTGTGCAATTTGTTGCTCACAGTTTGTTCTTGAACTAACAAAAACATATAAAACCCAACATTTTTAACCTTTTAAGACTTTACTTCCTTTTAACATTTTCCTCAAACATGCAAAATATTTTTTTCCATATAAAACAACATCATACATCTGCTGATATGAAGTTTTCACGCAGCAATGACTGATCCACCAGTGGACCATGCATATAAATTTAGCTATATCTTGTATTTTTGTGCAATTTGTTGCTCAGTTTTTGTATACTTCAGGTTTTTTTACAGGAAAAAAATATCACACTGATGATGTATAGGTCTCAAAAACTTGTGAATCAAATATGATACAATTGGCTTTATAGGGTTAACTGGCTTCCTCAGCTTGTCTACATATGATATATAAATAAAGTTATCACTGTAAATAATAAAACGTGTATTTTCAATAAATAGATGGACTCCAGAGGGTTAATTAATCCATAACATTACTCAGCTAGTTAGCTCAGCGAAACGTGCATGTAACGTAAGTGTGTGTTGGATTGGTCTGCTGCAGTGTTTGTGGACATGTGGGTTGTACACACAATGTTAAAGTGCATCAAAATGATGACGCAATGCGGCCGTGGTGTCAGCTGAAGTTAAACACTAACTAATAACCTGATCAGATCTGTCCTAACTCTGCTTTAATTCATTTAATTTAATTTAGGGCAGTCCGTGACCTAGAGGTTAGGAATCAGGCTTGTAACTGGAGAGTCGCTGGTTCGATTCCCCATCTCCCCAGGTCTAGGACTGAAGTGCCCTTGAGCAAGGCACCTAACCCCCCCTCCACAGCTCCCCGGGCGCAGTAATGTGCTGCCCACTGCTCCTTGCATGGTGTGTTCACTTGTGTGTAAAATAAGGCAGAAATGAAAGAGATGCAGAGGTTGAATTTCTCCATTGTGGGATTAATAAAGTACTCTTCTTCTTCTTCTTCTTCTGCTTAGTTAACTAAGGTGAACGTAGCATTTGTTAGCTAATAGCTGCAGCCAGTTAAGTAACGTTAAGCCAACGACAACAGCTAATAGCTAATAATTTAAATGAATTAAGACAGCTAGGGTGGGTAGAGAAACAAAAATGTACCCAATATGCTCACTGGGGCAGAAACCGTCTATTTAAACAGCTGTCACGTACACAGAATAGAGGTAAACAGAGCTGGCTTCGTTGGAACAACACGGTTTAAAATGGCTGCTACCTTAGCAGCGGCAGCACACATTCATCAGCTGCTAAGAGCTAGCGAGCTAACCTGCAGCGTTTCAGGACGAGACCTACCGTCAACCTGCTCCTGAGTAACGCAGCCTCCGGTAGAGACTGGTTCGAGTTCACACAGAATGCGAAGACACTAACGAGGTTGCACTTTCTCGCAACTATCCACTTCTTTACTGATTCTCCGTCGGTGTTTGTTTGGGTTTTCAGAGGCTGAAACCACTGGCGCTGCTTCTTCTTCTTCTTCTTCTTTTGAGTTTTATTGGCGGTTGGCAGACCAACGTACAGGAGCATTACCGCCACCTACTGGACTGGAGTGGTGGAGCAGTAGATTGACAGGAAAATAAGGAGAGAAAATAATAATACTGATACAAAATAAATAAATAATACATTTATAAAGTTATAAAAAAAATAATACAATTAAATAAATAATTTAATAAATTGACAGGAAAATAAGGAGAGAAAATAATAATAATGATAAAAATAGCAAAAATAAATAAATAAAGTAATAATAATAATACTAATAATAAAATTAAGATAAATAAATAATTTAATAGATTGACAGGAAAATAAGGAGAGAAAACAATAATATGGATAAAAATAATTATAAAAAAAAATAATAAAAAAATAGAGTAATAATAATAATAATAATAAAATTAAGATAAATAAATGACTTAGGAGAATGACAGGAAAATAAGGAGAGAAAATAATAATACCGATAAAATAAATAAATAAATAAATAAATAAAATAAAATAAAATAAAATAAAATAAATAAAGTAATAATAATAATAATAAAATTAAGATAAATAAATGGGAAAAGGGAGAAACAATAGTGTAAATAATAGTGTTAGAGACATTTTGCTTTGATTGTTTGTTTGCGCCTCCCACCACCGGGTGGAGAACAGCGCTCATTATGGGTTCTGATGTCATGAGTTAATATAAGGCACCGGTGTATGACTGATTGTGGTGAGATGCTCGAGAGGCACACAGTTTTTTGACCGCAGAAATGTGATGTATATGTTGGAAATATACCTTTGTTTCGAAACGTTACAATAAATCCAGTTAATTGATATAAGGAAACTGGACATTTCATTTGTGCGCGTAAAACGCTACAAACGGGATCTCATCATAGTAGTGACATCTTTTTCGAGTAACAATCGGGTCACTACAAATAGCATTTACAATACAAATATAAATAATTAAATACATAACTAAGTCTCTCTCTATATAAGTCCTGTTTCCCTCAGGTAATTAAATAGGGGATTGTTTTCTTTGCATGATTTTTTCCCCAAGAAGACTTTCCAGGGTAGTACTGTCTGTCCTCTAGAAGTCTCTTTTTTTCAGCCTCGTACATCTTATTCTACCAGCACATGTTTCACTGGCGCTGCTACTGAGGGACTCGAACAGCCTCAATGATGCTGCGTTCAAGATCTGTCGCGATTATACAACTTAATACTCTGGAGTCCCTCTAAATGATTGGCTGTAACTAAATTATAGTTTTTGAATGATGGTGACAGTAAAAAGACGAGATTTAATATATTTAGCATAAAAAAGGTAAAAAATAAAAATAAAAAAGTTTTATCCTCATTTTACCTTTTTTATATTCGATTTGCAACCATTTTCAACATTTGGAAACTTTAGCTCACATGTGATCTCTGCACTTTAATCCTATGACTAAAACTAATTTGCACATGTACAGTATTCCAGGCACTTTATGTATTTGCACTCAGCGATTTTTTTTTGTCTCCATATGAAGTGATCTTACATATTTGACTTGATTGAAAATTCTTCATTGATGATGAAAATTATTTTGAAAAATACATATAATTTTTAAAATCTGATTTTATATTGTTGTTGTTTTTTGTTTCTTTTGGGCTCAAAATGTTGATCCGGAAGGTCAAAGTGAAAAAATAATTATCAGCTCATACAGGTGAGGTTGTGCTGACAAAACTGATACCAACACCACGGCATGGTAAAGATTTGTGGCAGAATAAAAAGTATTCAATAACCAACAAAATAGCCGAAGACTCCAAAGACTCCACGTCACTGATGACGTTTGCAGCCTCATTGGTTCAGGTAATGGTTGGAGTGTTGGCCAAAAAAAAGAAAAAGGTTTGAAAGTTGGCATCATTTCGGTGTGATATATAAACATATATAAAGCGCTATGGATCCCCACAAAATTGAGTCCAAGCACAGTGGCAAAAATATTCTTTCTTAATAAAAATGAAGTCATTATCATCATCATCACCCCAATATTCATAAGCACAATCACTGTCTAGTCTTTGGAAAACACTCCAACAATTTTAACATAAACATCTCATGTCCTATTGGATTTATTTAAACATAGATTGAAATCATACTGACACGTTTTTTTTTTTACATTAATAGACTTTTACCATTACCCATAACTTAATCAAAAAAAGATTAAATGAATGAATGAATGAATGAATGAATGAATGAACCACATAAAATCAAATTAAATTGTTCTTGGCAGTGATTATTCCCATGCTGACACTGCTGCAGACAGACCGTTATTGTATTTTATATATTTCTTATATATATATATATATATATATAAGAAATATATAAAATACAATAACGGTTTTGACCAGCAGGAGGTGTGTAAACACATTTTTTTAAACCAATTGGATGAAAAGCTTCAAGACTTCATGGGGCTTCATCTGGCTATCACTAGTAAATACATTTATATTTAAATAAAACAATGTGTCTATAACTTAAATGATGACATGATGTTTTAAAAAAATATTTTCCCAAATATTCCCAGCACACGGTGTTGGTAGCGCGTATTTTGGGGATTTGCTATCTTGAATATAACATAGGCTTTAACGTCCCCTCTACTGACAGCCAAACTAGTCGATGTCAGAACCTCGGGAGAACATTCCGAGACAGACAGACATTTAATCGAGCACCGATAGAATGGCAGTCTGCAAACGACCTTAAGTTTAGCTAGTTCACGTTCATTTGCCACTAACTCAATGTAACTGTGCCTGCAGGCCCGTGGCAAACATTTGAATTACAATCAATTACGGGGAAACGATTAGGTAACTGCAACTTGTGTTGTTTACTAGTTGTTACAGTACGATAGCTCTGTATTGCATCAGTTTGAGAGGATTTAGCTAGCTGCTAGCTAGCACCGCCTGGGGTGGCTATATCCTATTATACATGATTGTTATATCCTAGATAAACGTCATTATACATGTGCCACGTGGAGTGTATTATGAATATTTAATGTGTTTTCTTCAGATTGAAAAATGATTGGATTTGCATCTGGAAGACGTATACTTTCTGGGGTAAGAATGAAAACTTGACTTGATCAATGCAGCGTGTTTACTTACAAGAGGAACTATCTGTGCCAGCATGATGCATCATTACGTCACCCTGTTAAAATAATCGCCTAACTCATTTTTTCAAGTTTTGCAGGAAACACAAAAAACTTCACCAAAAGTGTAACATATGACATTTATTGATCATTTCACTCAAAAAGGATGTAACAAAGGATGGCTATTGGCATAGTAATAACACTGTGTGTAAATTATGTAACTTAAGAGAAATAAATGACTTAGGCAATTTTTTTAACATGCCTTTGTGACTTAAGCAAGATATGGTAACACTTTATTTTGAAGGTGTCTACAGTAGAGTCACACAAGCCTGTCAGAAACATGACATGACAAGTTTCATGAGCATTAATGTTACTTCAAAGTGTCTTTAATGTTCATGACACATCCCATGTCACGTTTATGACACACTCATGTCACTCTTATGTAGACACCTTCAAAATAAAGTGTTACTATATCTTGCTTAAGTCACAAAGGCATGTTCAAAAAATTGCCTAAGTCACATTTTTTTTTTACTTAGGCATAATAAATCCACTTAAGTCACACACTTGACATAGGCCATTATCTTAAAGGGGTAAAATCACACGATCTGATCAACTGAGGATGGAGGCGAATTTACCATAGGTGGCTGGCATCATGAGGAGATGATTTAGGCAAAAAAAACCGAATGTTGACAAAAAATGATTTAGGCGATTATTTTAACAGTGTGACGATTAGGAATTCATGGTGATTATTGTTATGTTCTCAGGTTCCAGCGTGGCGATGTCTTCAGCAGATAACCAGCAGAGCACCAAACTACACAACAAAACCTCAGCAGCTGTTTCACTCTCAAGTCTCCTCAGCGCTAATACCATCCAGACTAACTCCCACCAACAGGTTGTTGAGCGTCCGGCCCCTGAACTTGTCTGCCTCACGTCTCTGCCAGGGGCATTCACAAGGCAGCCCAGAGAGAGGCAAACACAGAGAGGGTTTCAGTATGAAGGCCCTCACCCAGGCTCCCAAACCAGCTCTCATACTGGGTTTCTCTGGGCTCTTTCCTTTCCTGTCTCCCTCGCTCCTGATGGCTGAGACACAGCTCTTCATCCCTGAAGTTGCTTTTGCTCAAATGGTCTACGGAGCCTGTATCGTCTCCTTCCTCGGAGGGGCCCGCTGGGGGTTTGCCATCCCTGATGGGAGTCCTGCGCAGCCTGACTGGAGGAATTTGGGCAACAGCGTGGTGCCTTCACTTCTGGCCTGGCTGGCTCTGCTCTGCAGGGACAATATTGCAGAGGGAGCCCTGGTAGTTATTATGGGACTGGGACTCTCCCTGCACTATGACCTGACCCTGCTGCCTGGCTACCCCTCCTGGTTCAAAGCTATGAGAACTGTCCTCACACTTGTCGCTACCTTCTCACTGGTGGCTACGCTGACTATTAAACAATTCTGCCCTGAGAAGAAGATCAAAGAGATTCAGCTGTGATTTAAGAGGACAGTTTGAACTTGGACTTAATAAAGTTGTAAAATTACAGGCAGACATATTGTCTTTTCTTCACACAGCAGTTATTTTGCTACCTTTTATAATATACTAGTGCAGTGCCTGTGGGAAGTATGTATTTGTCTGCAACTCCATAAAACACTTACTTTTCATAAGGTACCACACCATCCAGCACATACACATTGAACATTGATATTAGCTGGAAACTATTTGAATATTTTTGGAAAATCGAACCTTGTAGCGCACTTTTAAACTCCTAAAGATAGGTAGGCTAAATAGACTTACAGATGAGATGAGTCAGGGTGGAAATCCAGAGTGAATTGTGTTACTGACCAGGTGTAGGCCTATCACACAATGGGGCGGAGCTCCACTAAAAGGCGTCCGATCGGAAACAGTGCAATGACGCAACACGTCCTACGTAAATGATATTTTGAAAAATGAATTAAAAAATCTTCAAAATCGAGGATGCACACCTTCGTGCCATGTGCAAGACACATACAAAATATGACTAACGGTCAGCGAGATATGCCCTAGACCAGGGATGGGCAACTGGAGGCCCGGGGGCCACATACAACCCGCACCCTCACTTGAAGTGGTCCTCAGTACAACTACATGCATTTGAGCATGAAATCTTAAAAGTGCAGCGTAAAAATGCACAAAATTACTTCTTGCAATTAATGTTGGTCTGCTGTTCTTGCACTGATTAAAAAAAAAGAAATAAGTGGTTATTTTTTATTTGCTTCAAACCTTTTGTATTCCTATTTATACTGTTATACATGCATTTGAGCATGAAATATGTTAAGTTACTGAACTGTAAACATATTTAAAATTGCAGTTTCATCATATCTGGTTAAGTGCACGGTCCTATATGTGGCCCTGTGGTAGTGTCGAGGAAAAATTGTGGCCCCCTCCTGTATTTAAGTTGCCCATCCTGCCCTAGACACACACACATACACACACACTTCTTGCTTTTATTTACAGATAGTTATTTATATTATATTATATTTATATTATAGTTATAGCTATTTATAGATAGATAGATAGAAGATTAAATATATTTTGGGACAAATGTGAGCTCTATAAATGTGGCATATTATCTGGAACACTGGCCCATCAAGCTTCTTCGGGGGAACTTCTTGATTTTAAGTGGTTTAAGACAATTAAAACAATGTATACATTCGGTATATGTCTGAGCCTTTCATTCATTTAGGCGAAGAAAACTTAATGAAACATTTATTTTGGCCATTTTCAGCTTTATTGTTGGTGGCAGAGATACATAGTGAAAGGGGGAGACAGAGGGGAAGACATGCAGGAAGGGCCCCGACCCAGACTGGAACCTGGGGACCCTACCAGTGAGCCCCAAAACAGATGTTTACCATTAAAAAAACATTAGAAAAATACACAGTTAAAACGAATAGAACAATGGTCCGTTAATTGTACATTTTATTAGTTGTTCTGTATTGTTACTGTTATACACTGAATATACAGGGTTCATACACTTTAGCAGTGGTCAAATTCAAGCAATTTTGAAGCTTTTCCAGTATCTTACACCTGTTGTAAATTGCATGTTTTAGATGAGTACTTACATACTAAAATTATAATTTGAAATTGAATTTATTAGTTTGGAACTGAACATTCAGTTCTCACAATTCAAATTCAGTTCGCAAAATTCAATTTCAGTTTTCCGCGACAAACATCCGGGTAGTTGAGGCAGAGCAATCAAGTGCAGAAAACAGATGTGCTGATTGGCCGAAAAGGCGCTCTGTGTATCTGCGCTCGATTGTTTTAGATGAGTTCTTACATACTAAAAGGGGGAGATTTCACTGAACCATACCAACAGAGATGGTGTTACACTTTTAGGAGGAACGGTCTTCATTTCAGATAGGCTACTCATTATTTTTTACATTGAACATGTGATTATCTATAGTCTATAGATGGATATAGTCAGATTGCAAGAGAAATACAGTAAGAATTTCAAGCATTTACAAGCACTTTATCCAAAATCCAAGCACTTTTTAAACCTTGAAAATACATTTAAATTCAAGCATTTTCAAGGATTTCAAGCACCTGTACAAACCCTGAATATATATATATATTAAAAATTCATAAAATGTAATTTAGTTAGGGATTGTCAGGTACCTCAATGATAGAAAATATGTCCCTTAAGGGCAAAGGTTGGGAAAGGCTTACTTAGAAAATTAATAGGAACAGTTGGAAAATGAGCATCAAAACATCTAAATGTAGAACAAAACTTTGAAATGAAACATTTATCAGTAAGCATTTATATAATCACATTCTTCAGTATTAAAAAATGAAGACAAGAATATTGAAATGTGTTTGATTTTGGTAATTTCACATGTGCAAATTGGAGACGATGGATAAACATTGGGACCATCTGCATACCTTTCCTTTTCATTGTAACTCCAGAATGAAACAAGTCAGTATAACTTTATATTAATAATTAATGTAAAACGTCATCACTGATCTGTCTCCCCCTGCCTTTTGAATGAATATTCTGATAGACTATCGTTTTATCAGTTATGTAAATGTTTCAACACATCCCAACCTTTAAGGTGCAAATGTACCACAGTGATTTTCTTTGAGATTAATTCAATATAAATGTTCAGTGAAAATCCAGGAATGCTAAGTTTAGAAGCAGAAGTTGATTTTAGTGATCCCATATGTAGTTGTTTGCAAAATGCAGAAAATATCTCGTATACATTAGGGGTGTGCCATATCGTATCGTTCATGATAATATCGGTATATTTTTTTTATGGTTAAAAAAATGCATATCATGATATTGGCAACATTCTTACTTCTTGATGTAGTGGTTAAAGTTGTTTTAATCACAAAAAGCTACTTACTCCCTCTCGCTAAACACATGCAGCTTTCAAAATAAGAGTACAGTGTGTTAACAGAATCCACCACAGAACTTACAAGAAGACTGTCAAAATAAGATGCCTTTAACAAAACCTACAAGAACCTTTATTCTCCTTTACAAAATGATTTTTTTTTTTTTTAATTTTTTTGTATTTGGCAACTGTTGAGATTTGCACTTCACACCACATTTTAGATTTTTATTTATTTATACAGACTAAAAAAAATCATATTTTCTATATATTTTTCAGTATTTGGTAATATCGTCAAGAATATCGTTATCGCAAAAATAGCCTGAAATATCGTGATATTCTTTTAGGGCCGTATCGCCCACCCCTAGTATACATATGAACCGATTCAGTCAACTCAGGATGATTTTCATGTTTGTGCAAAATCATTTTGATGTTTTCACGTGAAATGAAGAGAGAGGTAATGTAGTCATTTTAAACTCAGCACACACATAGCTCTTTTATAAAGTTTATTTAGTCAACCAATAAAAGTGTTATTACTGTTGTGCAATATTAATATTCTGCCGTTTGCAATTACAGTACATGATAGGAAACACTGTTGCTGTGCAAATGTGATGCGCTCCAATATCCAAAAGAAGCATGATAACTTACCGTAGTGAAGGTAAAAGCATTTCTGTATGTTGTATTATATTAACTCTTTATCAGGTGAAGAACCATATTTGGTAACTTCAGTGGATATCAACATGAGGTCCCCATGTCTCTCTGTTTGGTCGTAGAACCACATGGATTTCTTCCAGCTAATCAGCAAAGATCAGGCTACGTCACAGACGGTGACACCATGACATCTGACCAATCAGTATGATAATAATATAATAATATTCACTTTATTGACCTTGATCTCCAATGTAAAAATGAAAAATTTAGAAAAAATCGTAACAGTCGTACAAATGGGTAATATTTTGAGAAAAAAGTTGCAAATTTACTAGATTGAAGTGGCAAATCTCCGCGAAAAAAAGTGGAATCTCGCAGATTCACCACTTTAAATCACTTTTTTCCTGTAGATTTGCCACTTTAATCTCGTCAACTTTTTTACCATTGATTTTAGATTTTTTGGTCACAAATTTAGGATTTTTTTATCATAAATTTGTAACTTTTTTTACCGTTAATTTGAGATTTTTTTAGTCACAAATTTGAGATTTATTTAATCATGAATTTTTAACTTTTTACCATTGATTTTAGATTTTTTGGTCACAAATTTAGGATTTTTTTATCATGAATTTGTAACTTTTTTTACCGTTAATTTGAGATTTTTTTAGTCACAAATTTTAGATTTTTTTAATCATAAATTTGTAACTTTTTTTACTGTTAATTTGAGCGTTTTTGGTCACAAATTGTAGATTTTTTTAATCATAAATTTGTAACTTTTTTTTTTACCGTTAAATTGAGAGTTTTTGGTCACAAATTTGAGATTTTTCTCATAAATTTGTAACTTTTTTACCATTAATTTGAGATTTTTTTCTCTTTATTTATTTCTCAAAATATTACCCCCCTTCCCCGGGTCCATATGTTTTTGTTTTTTTTACACATTCTGGCAGTATGTAATATCCTTCAATATTCTCTAGGGTTGAAATTTGAACTTTGCAAGTATTTCAATGAGTGCCCTATTAAGGGTTAATGCTGGGTACCTCAACATCAGAAAAATGAAATGTGTCTGTTGCCACTGATGAGTGAAATAATAAAACCGTCTCCACTTGCTTGGATTTGAGTGTAAATAGTGACTAAGAGGCACTATTATTTACAGTATCATATATACAAAAATAATCCAGTGAACATTACTGAGTGATAACTGCACTGGTGTGACAACAGTGGTGCGCTGTTCAAGTTTATAATTATGTACAGGACATGTTCACTTACCATGGAACTTTGGCTCCATTATTAAATAGGCTCAAGTGGTTTCATCAATCTTCCAAAGTAGCAATGCACTCACCTCAAACATTTCTTTAAGGAAAAATAAAAGAGAAAATGAACTTAAAAAAACAGTGCTTTAACATCTTATCAAAGGACTGTCTGCAGTGTTCTCCACATGAGACACTTGAGAAGAAAAACTCTGGTCCGTCCAAAATAGAAGTCCCCCGCTGTGAAAAATATCCTTATCACAAGGATCGCTTTGTCTTCGAATACGCACGAGAGGAAAATAAGTGTGCTTCCGCTGATATTCTTGGAAAAGTACTGAATTGAAAATAGATACATTAGAGTCGTGTAAAAGCAGTTTTTCCATCCAGTTTTCGCTCTGCTGCCATATGTTCAAATGAAAAAGAAAAACATGCCTTAAACATGTTTAAATAACATAAACAATCATTTGAAAGCCTACTTGAGACAGAAACACACTTTGTGTTTCTTAAGGTGCAGCTTTTCTTTCACTTTATGCAGTTTTGGGATGATATGGACGTTCATAATGTGAATATTGCCCCCTCAGAGCACCGCCAGCCCTCCGTCGCAGCGGCTGGTGATCATGTTGCCGACTTCAGTCCAGGTGTCCAGGTGCGGGTCGTAGATCTCCACAGAGTCCACCGTCACCGGGGCGGAGAAGTCTCTGCTGGCGGCGCGGCCTCCCACAGCGTACAGCAGCCCGTTAACCGCCGACACCGACACGCCGGCACGAGCGGTCGACATCGGAGCCACCTCCATCCATTTCTCCTGCAGGAAGAGGGGAGGGGAATGTTAGGACACAGATATTACAGAAAACTGACTAGAGAACTGGGGATGCTCATTTCCAGGTTCATTCTTGTATTGTAATTCCTACTATAACATGTTTACATGTTTAATGTTCACAAAACAAAGAAAAAGAGACACAAAATGAGACAAATGAGATAGAAAACAAATAAAAAAATACACAAAAGGACCTTCGTAGAGATTAATTGACCAGAAAGAGATACAAAAATGTACAGAAAGAGACAAAAAATGACCTTTATAGAGATAAATCAAATGGAAAGAGATACAAAACAACCTGAAAGAGACACAAAAACCCCAGAAAAAGACACAAAATTACCTTCATAAAGTCAAATTGACCACAAAGAGATACAAAACCATACAGAGATGCATAACGACTACAAAGAGACAAAAAATGACCTTCATAGAGACTAATTGACCAGAAAGAGACACAAATGTACAGAAAGAGACACAACATTACCAGAAAGAGACAAAGAATGACCTTTATAGAGATAATTCAAATGGAAAGAGACACAAAACAACCTGAAAGAGACACAAAATGACCTTCGTAAAGACAAATTGACCTGAAAGAGACACAAATGTACAGAAAGAGAGACAAAATGACCTGAAAGAGACACAAAATGACCTTCATAAAGACAAAATGACCAGAAAGAGATGCAAAATGACCTTTATAGGGATAAATCAAACAGAAAGAGATACAAAACAGCCTGAAAGAGACACAAAAAAAACCAAGAAAAAGACACAAAATGACCTTCGTAAAGACGAATTGACCTGAAAGAAACACAAAATGACCAGAAAGACAGAAAGAGCCAAAAATGACCTCATAGAGACAATTTGACCAGAAAGAGACACAAAATGACCAGAAAGAGAAACAAAATGACCTTTATAGAGATAAATCAAATGGAAAGAGATACAAAATGAGACAAATGAGATAGAAAAACAACCAAAAAGATACACAAAAGGACCTTCGTAGAGACTAATTGACCAGAAAGAGACACAAATGTACAGAAAGAGAAACAAAACAACCTGAAAGAGACACAAGAAACCCCCAGAAAAAGACACAAAATGACCTTCGTAAAGACAAATTGACCTGAAGGAAACACAAAATGACCAGAAAGAGACAAAAATGACCTCATAGAGACAAATTGACCACAAAGATATACAAAACCATACAGAGATGCATAACGACTACAAAGAGACAAAAAGCAACAAACCTCCTCTGGACAGTACTTTTCCACTGTCTCCAGTGCTCCTAGCGCTTCATTCCAGCCGCCCACTGCATAAATGCAGTTATTGAGGCAGGCGACGCCCACATAGGCTCGCCGTGTGACCATCACCGGCAGGGCGCTCCAACGGCGGGAGATCGGGTCGTACACCTCGGCTGAACGCAGCTCCATCCCTTCGTCACTGATTCCTCCAATCACGTAAATAAACCCTGGAAGGAGACAACACACCAGTACTCAGATCAGAGCTGCTTCACTAAGCGTCTGAGTGAAGAAACACACTGCACTAAGTGAGAAGAAGGGTTCAGTAGCATGTGTTGTGTGTGAAATTGCATGGACAAACTTGTATAAAATAATGTTTATTGCAAGCAAAAAAGCAATTACCAGAAAGTGGATGAAGTAGGAGGAACCTAAGATTGAGGACTGGGTGGAGGTTATACTTAATATTTATGTGATGGAAAAGTTAACTTTCTCCATGAGACTGGAGGAGGACAGATTTAAAAGAATATGGAAAAAAAGCGTGTTACTCGAGGCTCTGTCAGAGGTGACTGTTATATTCCTCTGCGCAGGAGCACTTTCAGTAAGTCAGCCTGCTCAGTAAGGAGTGCAAGTGTGTGGAACTCAGTATCTGAGGAGGTTAAACTGCTAACAACATGCAAGGCCTTTACAAAAAAGTTGAAATTGTGGCTTATCAACACCTACAGCTGCCAACACTAAAAGATAAGCCTGTTGTGTTGTTTTGATGTTATGATAAAATGTTATGTTGTGATGTTGTATGTGATGTTGTATTTTTTCTTAATCGTATCGTAAGTCTTTGTATATGTATTTTGTATATTGTACGTATTTTTTATTTATTTTTTTTTTTGTTTGTTTTTTGTTTGTTTGTTTTTTGTTTTGTAATTCTCTACTTTTTTACATCATGGCCAGGGGACTACAGATGAAAACTAGCCTTCTGGCTAACTCTGGCTTTTTTAACCATGTATAATCATGTGTTTTATGAAATTGCAATGTCCCCTTTTAAATAAACTAATAATAATAATAATAATAATAATAATTGGGTAGTGTACATAAAACCAATTAGGTCTGACTTTATCTGAGATGTCCATCATTAGAAGGAAAAGGACCCTGGTTCGTAGCTACAGAAGTTGAAAAGTTATGTTTTTTAAATTTGTTTTTTATTATTATTATTTCTAATTTGATTTATTGTTTCTTGGTTATTTTTTTTGTTTAATGAATATTATTATTTTTTATTTCTCTAATTTTGCTACACTGGAACAAATTGCTGTTGGATTAGTCATCATTTTTGGATGACAGTGGATGACTACTATTTCAGTTGCACAATTTTATTGGAGTATATAAAAATGGAAAGTTATTTTATATCTGATCCAAGATGAAAGATTGAGGAAAGATGTCAAGTGTAATCTGAGGATGCATTATTGGAGGGATTCGATTTATTTAACCAGATGTATACAAAATGTTTGTTAAAATGTTCAATAAAAAGAAAGTTATAAAAAAAAAAAAAAGAAGAAACTGTTTGGAAACAGTCTTCATACACTTTATTATAGTTTAATTTATCCATATCTTTCATATTGTAATATAGTTTGGGCAAGCACCTTTCCTACTACACTCCATAGAATTTTGGTTCTTCAGAAACGTTTTGTTAGGATGGCAACCCGATCTGAGTCACATGCCTCATCAGTACCCCTCTTTCAGAAACTCCAGATACTTACTGTTCATGACATTAATATTTCTCAAATATGTGTTTTTACTTTTAAGGTATATTCAGATCATGAAAACTTTCCAAAGCACTTTAAGACTTATTTTAAATTTAATTCTCAGATTCACTCTTATTCAACGCGTCAATCTTTATGTCTTCATCCTCCAAGATTTCTGACATGCAGAGGTCAATTTATTGTTCAATTTAGGGAATAAATTATGGATAAAAACCTTTTCCCATCTGGCAAAGGACTCCATCTCTTTAAAATGTTTCAAAAGATGTCTGAAAGCTCATTTAACTGCTGTTTTGAAATTCTAGTTCACACAAATATACTTTTTTAACATGTTCATTTTTGTTTTTAATTGTTTTTGTTATTGTCATTATAACTTGTTGATGTTATACATTTGTTTTTTCTATTATCAGTTTATTACTTTCTGATGAAATTTTAGGTGGAGGCTTTAAATAAGCCCATCTGGGTTTTCTGCCTCTCCCTGCACTTTATATTATATGTTATCTTTGTCATTTTATGTAATTCTAACTGTGCAAATAAAACCTAAAAACCTAAAAAACTGATAAAAGCACTTAACTACTCTTCGAAATGTGACTGGATTGTAAACTTTTTTCCCAACACACCTTGTAGCTCACAGCAGCCAAAGTAGTAGCGAGGGACCGCCATGCTGCCGATGACCTCCCACTTGTTCTCCTCGGGGTCGTATCGCTCCATGGTCTTCCCGATCTCAGAGCCGATCCAACCGCCTGCAACCATCAGATAATGTTTCATGTTATCCAAGATACTGGTTACTGGTTGAAGTCTACTTACTTACTATGTATTATCAATTATGTTTTCATCTACAGGCGATAGATGATGATTTTGTTGTTATTTAAACCCTTTCTAAACTACTTTTTTGCACAAGTGTGTTTGATATTGTTATTTTATATATTGTTATTTCAAGTTTTTGCACTTGCGAGCCCATTTACAGCCCATCCTTACCTGCAGTCATGAAAAAAATTATAAGACCACCCTTGTTTTCTTCACTTTCTTGTTCATTTTAATGCCTGGTACAACAAAAGGTACATTTGTTTGGACAAATATAATGATAACAACCAAAATAGCTGATTAGAGTTTAATTAAAGAGCTGATATCTAGACATTTTCCATGGTTTTCTGAATAATAACCACAATTATTATCAAGAAAACCATGGAAAATGTCTAGATATCAGCTCTTAAATTAAACTCTTATCAGCTATTTTTGTTCTTATCATTATATTTGTCCAAACAAATGTACATTTAGTTCATACTTTTTCAACTTTGTTGAATTAGTTCAGTTATTTTAAAGGGTATGAATACTTATGCAATCATTTATTTTACCTTATATATTTTTAATTAATTTATTCTATTTTGTAAAAATCTGTTTTCACTTCGACATTAAAGAGGGGTTTTTTTCAAATTCTTTTTAAAAAAGGCCAAATTATATTGACCTTGATTTCATGTGTAAAAGCAACAAAAAGGGTGAAACATCCAAGGGGGATGAATACTTTTGCAAGGCACTGTATGTGTGAAATCAACAGAGTGCCTCTTTAAAATTAAACTACCAGTTTGTGCTGTATGTTTTTTGGTGACTGTGGCATTTACCGAGAGCATACAGAGCTCCGTGGCAGGGACAGACGCCGACTCCACAGCGAGGAAAGTTGAGAGACGCCACGGCGGCCCACTGCTTGGTCACGGGGTCGTATCTCTCAGTGCAGTCGAAGATCATCGAGTCTTTCTCCCCTGGAGGAAAATAAGTGGTGGAAGAAGTATTCAGACCCCTTACTGAAGTAAAAGTACTAATACCACACTGTGAAATTACTCCATTACAAGTAAAAGTCCTGCATTCAAAACATACTGAAGTAAAAGTACAAAAGTATCAGCATCAACATGTGCTTAAAGTATCAAAAGTAAAAGTACTCATTATGCAGAATGGACCCACTCAGATTATTATATAGTCTAAATATATTATTACATTATTTGTATTAATGCTTTTAATGTAAGCAGTGTACTCATTTTGTAAAGACAACTCATTTAATTACTTAATATACTCTGCCCTACAAAGCAAAAAGGCAGTAACTACGCAGAGTGCAGAACTGAGAAAAATGACTTTAAAGTTATCCTGTAATCCAGCCTGAGTACACAACTGTACAAACGACATTGACATTTTTCTCCAAAACGACACACATTTGAGATAAGATGTTCTGTCACATAACAAAGGATGCCTTGAATATCATGAAAATGACAATAACTCATTTTTGACCAAAAATGCAGTTACTGCCTTTTTGCTTTCTAGGGCAGCACTGTTATAAGATTTAATTTAAAAAAAGTTGAATTACTTTACATTGATTATGTTTTTATGTTAAATCTCAACCTGAAAAGTAACTAAAGCTGTCTAAAGCTAAATGTAGTGGAGTAAAAAGTACAACATTTACCTTAAAATGTAGTGAAGTAGAAGTATAAAGCTACATAAAATGGAAATACTCAAGTAAAGTACAAGTACCTCAAAACAGGGTAGGCGTAATAAGCTATGCTTCAGCCTTTTCGGTCCAAATGTCTATTATCAATTTTATCTCTCTGTTTACATGTTGTTTACTTTGATCAATGTTTTTTTTTTTTTTCTGGTTTGTTTTGATGACATGTATTGACCGAAATAAACAGATACGAAACGAAACGAAAATTGTACTTAAACACAGTACTTGAGTGAATGTACCAAGTTACTTTCCACCACTGCTTGACAGTGATATAATGTTATAACATGCTGGCCTCAGCTCCCGTACCTCCCACTACATAGATCATGCCCTCCAGAACGGCGACCCCCACCCCGCTGCGGGCCTGGTGCAGGGAGGACACCGTGGTCCAGTACTGGTTAAAGGTGTCGAAGCGCTCCACACAGCTCAGCGCCCGGCTGTCACTCCAGCGGCCTCCCTGCAGCCGAGTGTAGCCTCCTGTCAGAGGAAACAAGCAAAGGCCAGAGGATAAACCAGGGCTCGTACACTGTAGCAGTGGTCAAATTCATTCAAAAAGCATTTTTCAACCACTTTCAAGGTCAGTTTTCAAGCTTTTCCAGTATCTTACACCTGTTGTAAATTGCACGTTTTAGATGAGTACTTACATACTAAAAGGGGGAGATTTCACTGAACCATACCAACAGTGATGGTGTTACACTTTTAGGAGGAATGGTCTTCATTACAGATAGGCTACTCATTATTTTTTACACTGAACATGTGATTATCTATAGCAGGGGTCTCAAACTTGCGGCCCTCGTGATGATATTTTGTGGCCCCCACCTTGATATGAAAGTTTAATGTGAGTTTTATATGAATGACACTTTACTGTGTTGTGTGTGGAAGGTCCCTTTAATTACTTTTTTTGGTAATGTTTTGTCTTGTTTTGGTAATTTTGTGTCTTTTTTTAATTAATTTTGTGTCTTTTTTTTAAATTAATTTTGTGTCTTTTTTGGTAATTCTGTTGTTGTTTTTTTGGCCATTTTGTGTCTTTTTTGTCATTTTGTGTCTTTTTTAAAGTAATTTTACTGTTTTTTGAGTCATTCTGTGTCTTTTGAGTCATTTTGTGTCTTTTTTTGGTCCTTATGTGTCTTTTTTTTAGTAATTTTGTGTCTTTTTTTGGTCATTTTGATACTGCCTCCAGCGGCCGCCAGGTAATTTGAGTTTGAGACCCCTGATGTATAATCTACAGATGGATACAGACAGATTGCAAGAGAAATACAGTAAGAATTTCAAGCATTTACAAGCACTTTATCCAAAATCCGAGCACTTTTTAAACCTTGAAAATACAACATTTAAATTCAAGCATTTTCAAGGATTTCAAGCACCTGTACGAACCCTGCTAAATGGCATTTCTTTAATCAGGGACTGTCTTTATTACAAAAAAAGGGATTTCAAGCAAACCTATGGCGTAGAGGTATTTCCTCGCTTTTCTTCTGGGCCTCATCTTGGCTGGTTGTAGCTGGCTGTACATCTTATTTTCTTTGGGAGACTTTGTGACTTCCGTGTATTCCTTCAGCAGAGTCTGCAGCGCCACCCGCAGGCTGAAGTCTGTAATACCTTCAATGGCAAACATTTCAACATGCTGTTTACAAAGTACAAGTTTGAAAAATATAAAAGGATGGCTGCAAAAAGTTATGTTCCCCTCACCCTCTATGTACTTGAACAGTCTCTGTGGGGAAAGCAAAGGGAAGCGGACCGGTTCCAACACCTCCACTACATGTTTTTTCCTCTTTGCCACATCGTGGAGAACCCAGTCCATGGCTGCCGTGAATACCTGGTACTCATCCTCAATTCGCAGCTCTTCGCTTCGTAGCAGCCTCACCAGCTGATCCTTGGTCAGGCCCCTGAACTCATCAGTGACGCACACCTAAAAGGAGGCAGGTGGTAGAGGCTGAGTGTTAGCATCAAACAGGGTTCCTGACCTCTAGAGCAGTAGTTCTCAACCTTTTTGAGTCGCGACCCCCAATTTAACATGCATGTTGTCCGCGACCCCCGCTCACTGAACACAATCTCACAAGCACAGTTCAGATCACCCAAAAAAGAAACAAAATGACATAAAAAAGGAAACAAAATTACCAAAAAAGAGACACAAAATGACCAAAAACACACAAAATGACCAAAAAAAGACACAAAAAGATCAAAAATACACAAAATGACAAAAAGACACAAAATGACAAAAAAAGAAACAAAATGACCAAAAAAGACACAAAATGACCAAAAAAGTCACAAATTGACCACAAAATAATAATATAAAAAAAAAGACCAAAAAAGACACAAAATTACAAAAAAATACACACAAAATGACCCAAAAAAAAAAGACATTAAGTGACCAAAAAGACTAAAACACATTAACACATGAGCACTTTAACACAGTGGAGACAGAGCTGACTTCCAAAATGATTTGGCGACCCCCACAAATCACCTCGCGACCCCAATTGGGGTCCCGACCCCAAGGTTGAGAATAGCTGTAGGCCCACCTGAGCAAGGGTCAGGGCAAGTAAGGCCTAGATGTAGTGATCAAAGCTTCCACAGCTCTGACCTTTTTTTATTTTAAATGTATCTATTTATTTTTTTGTTTGTTTCTTTACCTTTGTCAATTTCTGTATTTTATTGCACTTTTTGCACTTTTATGTGAAGCACTTGCGGCTAAGCCGTCTGTAAATGCACTATATAAATAAATAAATTTGACTTTGACTTTAACCTAACCAAACCTAACAGCAGAAAATCTCACATTGCATGTTTAAGTCAATGAAAGCAATATGTCTTTGTCCCATCAGCTCTATTTATCAGCTATAATTTCATTGATAGAATGGTACATAATGATATCAATTTCCCATTCACGGCCGGTATACATAGTTCCTCATCAAATATAAATGCTGATGGTGTGCGACTGGACTTTAAGAATGGATGTCAGCTACATCCAGCTTAAAGTTACCAGGTAAACATGAGATAGTGCTTTGCGTTGTTTCATACCTCCAGGAAGTGAACATGGATGTAGTTCTCAGTAAACTCCAGCATCTCCATGCAGGCAATCTGCTCCAGGAACTGAAAGATGCCCACACAGTTGGACGGGTCCATGTGGCCCTTAAGAAACTCTCCACAGACAGACACCACCTCGTTCAGCTGCAGCATGTCTGCTGCCACCATCAGCTCTTGAACGTTCTCCACGGTCACACTGATCACGCCTGACAGGAAAGGGCACATGTTTCCATTCAGAAAATGGTACAAAATTCAAAAAAATACAAAAAAGATCTTAACATCACTTAAAGTCATTTTTTGTCAAAATTGTTGTTTTTTTTGCCTAAATCATCTCCTCATTACCACCTATGGTAAAATCGCCTCCATCCTCAGTTGATCAGATCATGTGATTTTACCCCTTTAAGATAATGGCCTATGTCAAGTGTGTGACTTAAGCGGATTTATTATGCCTAAGTCAAAATAAAATGTGACTTAGGCAATTTTTCTTGCCATGCCTTTGTGACTTAAGCAAGATATGGTAACACTTTATTTTGAAGGTGTCTACATTAGAGTGACATGAGCGTGTCATAAACATGACATGGGATGTGTCATGAACATTAATGACACTTTGAAGAAACATTGATGTTCATGATACTTGTCATGTCATGTTTCTGACAGGCCTGTGTGACTCTTATGTAGACACCTTCAAAATAAAGTGTTACCTATCTTGCTTAAGTCACAAAGGCATGTTCAAAAAATAAAGTCATTTATTTCTCTTAAGTTACATAATTTACACTAGGGTTGTCAAAAGTATCGATACTAAAACGTTGTATCCGAATACAATACTCATTTTCAAAAGTATCGATCCAACAACTTATTAAGCGGCTAAACCATACAACCTCAAAATATTGTTCTAATTGTTATTGTTTATTGAATTTATTTCTTTTTTGCACTACCTCAGACCTGAAGCTTGTTATCATAGTTGCAGTTTCTTTTTGCACAACTGTTTTTTATTATAAATATTTAACCTGTGGTTCTGCTCATTTTTACCTGTTACATTTTTCTTGTTAACAAAAATATTTCTGTTAAATTTTGGGGTCTTTGTTTTTATCCTTGTGGTGTCGAAAATGGTATCGAGTATCAAATATTTCCTGAGTATCGGTATCGAGTTGAAGATTTCAGTATCGTGACAACCCTAATTTACACACAGTGTTATTACTATGCCAATAGCCATCATTTGTTACATCCTTTTTGAGTGAAATGATCAATAAATGTCATATGTTACACTTTTGTTGAAGTTTTTTGTGTTTCCTGCAAAACTTGAAAAAAATGAGTTAGGCGATTATTTTAACAGGGTGACGTTAAGGAACAATATGACTGGAATATCAGGATGGATGCAGACCTGTATATATAAAGTCCAGCAACACCTCAAAGACTTCAGTCTCCACTCCAAGGATCTGCACCTCCTCCTTATCCGCCTCCCTCATCCCCCCTGAGAACAGAGCGGAGAAGTACGGGCTGCTGGCAGCGAGCACCAGCCGGTGGACCCTGAAGACGCGGCTGCCGACCTTCAGCCCCACGTCGCAGAAATCGGTGCGGAGCCGCATCTTGTTCATCTGGGCCAGGATGAGTCTGGCGTAGCGGTCTGAGGCCAGCAGAGCCTGCTCGGACACTTGGGTTGCCATGGCAGCTGCAGCATCAGCACCACCACCACAACCAGAGGATGTTGACACGGAGGTGGAGGACATAGCAGCTGGGGCGGTGCTGTCAGGGCCAGATTAACACTCTGCTGTTCCCTGGGCAACAATATTCAAGGGCCCCATCATCACGACCCCAGAATCACCATAATCTGGCAAAATATAGAAAAAATTACAGTAAAATACAGTTTATATACTCAATACATCAATAACTAACTGTCATCAAGTGCATTTTCATGTACAGATGTGCAAACGCTCAGAGAACTACAAATGCACCACGATGTCCTCATAGAACTACAAATGCACCACGATGTCCTCATAGAACTACAAATGCACCACCATGTCCTCATAGAACTACAAATGCACCACGATGTCCTCATAGAACTACAAATGCACCACCATGTCCTCATAGAACTACAAATGCACCACCATGTCCTCATAGAACTACAAATGCACCACTATGTCCAAACAAAACATGTCAGCATCAGTATAATCTGGCAAAATTGACCCACTACATAGATAATAACAATAATAATAATACATTTATTATATAAAATATATTTTGAAGGCTCCTTTCTAGGCACTCAAGGACACCGTACAAAAAGATAGAAAACGATCGGGAAGGAAGTGTCCTCAATTTTCACAAAAAAATAAGTTAGCAACCACTTTCAAAGCATCCAGTATTTATTTAACAACACTTATTCCCAGCAGCACTAATGTATTGAATTGATAGAGCCATCACAGAGGAAGACAAGACACAAACAAAAATCAAGAATCTAGAAACAAGTAGCATTTTGGTCCTAAGTTCATTTTAAACTGAAATCACCTTGTCCCTGGGCAATTGCCCAGTTGCCCATATGGTTAATCCGGCCTTGGTATACACCACTTAAGAAATGTTTAAATGCCATGTTGTTTCTTTTTTTTTCAGCACAACCTCATATATATGATCTAATAATAATTGATTTTTTATTCTGGCTAACTGGATCAACATTTTGAACCAAAAAGAAACAAAGAACAACCAACATAAATGTGATCTTGTGATTGTGTGTGATCCTGTCATGCAATTCTGTTTTTTATTCTCGTGTGACTCTATTTTATTTGTGTCTTGTGTGTTTAGCGTAACAATTTTGGTCATTTTGTGTCTTTTGTTGTGTCTTTTTTAGCTATTTGGTGTCTTTTTTGGGTCATTTTGTGTCTTTTTTAGTCATTTTATGTCTACTTCTGTGTTTTTTTTGGTCATTTTGTGTCTTTTTTGGTCATAATGTGCCTTTATTAGTAATTTTGTGTCTTTTTTTGTCCTTTAGTCCAACACAAAATGCCCATATGGTTAATCCGGCCTTGGGTGCTGTGCTAACATGGAGGCCAGTATTCACAAAACCCTCCTTTTTTAGTGAGTCTCAGCATAAACAGACCTGAAATACACACAGTGCCAAAACACACAGTCAATGACACGCATTACTGTTGTGTAACAACACAAAACTGTGGCTATTTCGGCAAAATAATGACCAATAAACGAATAAAAACGGATTTTCTTGACTGTCTCACGGTAAAACACACTGTTGCTGCCAGATATAAATTACTGTCCGCCCCCTGTTGCTAAATAGGCTGTATGAATAAAAAACTAAAATAAAATAAAAAACCCGTTAGCCAGACATGCTAAGCCAAGGGTGGATTCAACCATCATGTTCATCAGTAAAATGCTCAACTAAAATGAGACAACTTTACAGCTTCGTCAATCCCTGCTCAGATAGCGCCAAAACGCAGAGAATAGCGGGCTTGTATTTTTTAAAATGACAAAAATTAGCTTGTTTTTAGCCGCAACTTACCCATAAGTTTACTGATGAGGATGCAGGCAACTTCCGTCGCCCTGCAGACTGTCAACACAGCTCTCTGGATCGACTGCTCTGGTCTGGCAGTTGAATCGCCAGGCACTACTAAACAATCACCGAAAGTTGCATTCATTTATTTTTTGTATATGTCGTCACCCTGTTAAAATAATCGCCTGTGTGTTTTTTCAAGTTTTGCAGGAAAAACAAAAAACTTCACCAAAAGTGTAACATATGATATTTATTGATCATTTCACTCAAAAAGGATTTAACAAAGGATGGCTATTGGCATAGTAATAACACTGTGTGTAAATGATGTAACTTAAGAGAAATAAATGACTTAGGCAATTTTTTTGAACATGCCTTTGTGACTTAAGCAAGTTATGGAAACACTGGTGTCTACATAAGAGTCACACAAGCCTGTCAGAAACATGACATGACAAGTATCATGAGCATTAATGTTACTTCAAAGTGTCATTAATGTTCATGACACATCCCATATCATGTTTATGACACGCTCATGTCACTCTTATGTAGACACCGTCAAAATAAAGTGTACCACTACATATAAATATACCATGTTTTCTTACTTTGGCCAGGTTTGTTGTAACAACACCAGATGGCAGTGTCGCCTTTAAACAAGCAGCAAACCAAATGGAAGTCCTTGACAACAAGCCACAGAAACCTACCATGTAAATTATCATAGTATTCTTAGCATGTCAGCCCCCAGTAGAATGGTAATTTTAGTTTTAGCCATCCTCCACTGTGTTGGCTGTAACCTCTTCCACTGGAGACTTTGACCAGACCTACCAGCCAGCCTACTCTTAGGCCGGGGCAATGGCTAGTCCAGTTTGTTTTAATCAGTAGCTTGACATCAGATTGGTTTAAATATTACGTTGGAAACCTGTTATTACGTACAGACCTCTAAAACAGTGCATGGGCCCATTAGATTTGTCTCATGCACTGAGTTGAGGTGAAAAGACGCCTCAGACAGTTTCAGGAAAAAGTCCAGTAACTGTCACTTGACTTGTATTTCCTGCTATTTTAATGTGTCACCCAGAATCTGTAACAGCCAGTGGTGTGCTGGAGAATATGTGGTGGCACCAATGTTAGCCAATTAGAACTCAAAGGTAGATGTGCCAACCTGGCCACCCTTTGTGTTACACGCTTGGTTGGGTTTCCCTCCTGTTGCCCTGTATTGTTAAATTTCCAGCGTGTCCTGTTTCTCTAAAGGCCATCCACCATGGCCATTATCTCATCTGAACAGTTAGCTCATTGGATACAGCTTAAATTGACTCTTAGTAAGCCAATGTAAGGCAAAGCTCACCCTCTGGTCTGACTGAGCTTTGGAAAAAAGACTTAAAATGTTACTTCTCTGCCTTAAGAGACTGAATTTGAGAACAAGAAAAGCATCACTGGTTAATCCTTAGAAGTCTAAGCATTCACATTACTTAACCCTTTGGATTTTGAGGCTATTTTGTCAGTTTTGGACTCCTTTTCATTCTGCCTGTATAAACCACTTAAAAATCTTTACCATGCCATGTTGGTATATAGTCTATTTTGACTTACTGGATCAACATTTTGAACACAAAAAAACTACAAAAAATACACACATAAAACACATAAAACATGAAAAACAAACCAAAAAACACACACAAAATTACAAAAAAACACATACAAAAACACTCAAAACACATCAAAAACATAATAAAAATTCAAAAAACACAAAAATTACAAAAAAACACACATAAAAACACAAAGAAATTATTATTTTTTAAATCATGAAACACAAAAGATTGCATTACAAATGCTAAATGCATAAAGCTAAATTAGAAAAATCTCTGCAAAAAAAAATAAGATCATGTTAATACATTTCAAGGTTTTTTTTAAACCTTTGCTAAAAAAGGTTTGATGCATTAAATTGGACATGGGAACTTCTGGAAAAGCCAAAACTTTAGAGAAAGCTGACAGCAGGGAAACATGCTGCTTCGTTTTTACATCGTGACGTCATGAAGAAGTCATGCTCTGGTGCTTTCGTGGACTCCTCACGGTTAAACAAAGAATCAGCGATGACATTCACTTTTGACACTTTTAACAAATTGATAAATTGTTTTTAATTATCAAGAATATTTAAAAAATCAAAGAAATACTACTATATTGTGTCTACATTTTTCACTTTTAGCAATGATTGTTTGATGAGTAAACTTGGACCTACTCATAATGTTTTAAAGAGGATATATTATGCTCATTTCAGCTTCATGCCTGTGTTTTTAGCTGGGGAAAGACTGCAATGGCACTTAATTTAATCTCTTCCACTTTTTTCCTAGCCCCTATGATACCTGGTGTGAATTATGGTTTTGCCTTCGGGCATGTCCTGCCACTGAACTGGAACTGGGCGCTGCCTCGATCAGTCAGTTTGTGTTAGTTTTGCTTGTTTCTGACCCTTTTGAAACACCACAGACATAAAATAACATAATAAACAAACAAATCGATGCAGCGGTAGACTATATGGACTATATGGTCTAAGCCAGCTATTCTCAACCTTGGGGTCCCGACCCCAATTGGGGTCGCGAGATGATTTCTGGGGGTCGCCAAATCATTTTGGAAGTCAGCTCTGTCTCCACTGTGTTAAAGTGTTTTCGTCTTTTAGGTCATTTTGTGATTTTTTTCTAGTCATTTTGTGTCTTTTATTGGTCATTTTGTGTCTTTTTTTGATCATTTTGTGTCGTTTTTTTCCTCAATTTGTGTCTTTTTGTGGTATTTTTTTGTCATTTTGTGGACAATTTGAGCCCTTTTTTGCTTAATTTATGTAATTTTTTGGTCATTTTGTATCTTTTTTTTGTCATTTTGTTTCTTTTTTGGGCCGTTTTGTGTCTTTTTTTGGTCATTTTGTGTCATTTTTTTCCTCAATTTGTGTCTTTTTGTGGTATTTTTTTGTCATTTTGTGGACAATTTGAGTCCTTTTTTGCTTAATTTATGTAATTTTTTGTCATTTTGTATCTTTTTTTGTCATTTTGTGTCTTTTTTTGGTTATTTTGTGTCTTTTTTGTCATTTTGTTTCTTCTTTGGGCCGTTTTGTGTCTTTTTTTGGGCATTTTGTGTCATTTTTTTTCTCAATTTGTGTCAGGTCTAAGCAACTTGTTTAAAGGCAGTTTCTGAATACCAGCTGTGTGCATTTCTATGCGGATGGACCTTTAACCTGTGATGATATTTATTTTTAAAGCCATTCCATTTAAATGCTGAGCATAACTGGCAACATGTTTATCAGATAGTCCAAAAAAAAGAGGAAATGTTGGAAGGAGAATGAATCATTCATCCTCAAATTAGACTACTTTTTTCTCAATGGTGGCACAAGCACTGTCACTTTCCACATACGCGTGACTTGTGTTGTTCATCACATTACCTATTTTTAGCAGTGATGAAGTGATCACTGCTGTTTTGCAATTCAGTAGCCTCATTGGTGTCTCATTGAAGTCTGACAACAGCCTCCTTTCCATCAATGGAAGATAGATGCTGTTGATGGACATACATGTTTCTACAATAACGTGTCCTTTGAAGTTGATATAAGTAAGTGAGACTTGATTTGTTGTTGGTAGCTATTGGCTGCTACTCAGGCAAAAAAAACAGGCCTCTGCTAAATCCTTTAAATCAGGGGTCTCAAATTCGCGGCCTGTGGGCCAATTGCGGCCCTCGTGACGATATTTTGTGGCCCCAACCTTGATATGAAAGTTTAATGTGTTTTATATGAATGAAAAAAGTAATTAAAGGGTCCTTCCACACACAACACAGTAAAGTGTTACTGTGTTGTGTGTGGAAGGACCCTTTAATTACTTTTTTGGGGGTAATTTTGTGTCTTTTTTGGTAATTCTGTGTCTTTTAGGTAATTTTGTGTCTTTTTTAAATAATTGTGTGTCTTTTTTTAATAATGTTGTGTCTTTTTTGGTAATTCTGTGTCTTTTTGGTAATTTTGTGTCTTTTTTAAATAATTGTGGGTCTTTTTTTGTCATTTTGTGTCTTTTTTTTGTCATTTTGTGTCTTTTTTGGTCATTTTGTGTCTTTTTAAGTGATTTTTTTTTTTTTCTGTCATTTTGTGCCTTTTTTTTGTAATTTTGTGTCTTTTGACACAAAATGACTTTGGTCATTTTGATACAGCCTCCAGCGGCCCCCAGGTAATTTGAGTTTGAGACCCCTGCTTTAAATTAACCGTAATGACAGAATCTCCATGCAGTATACCTAGTGTTTAGGCTTTATGTGTTTCATTTGAAATATGAACGTGTTTCTCTTTTTTTTTTTTTTGCCTTTTGTTCTTTAAGACTGCTGCCCGGGCAGGTGTCTCTTGTAAAACAGGTTTTGATAAGTAGGTGAGGTGCTAAAATGAATTTGAATGTAGTGACACAGACTTCTTTTGAAAAAGTGGTTCTGTTACAGTGTGATTATGCTTTTTTTTATTATAAAGGCATGACTCTTGTCTCTTATTTTTTTCTCCCATTGACTATGTTCTGGCCTGTCATGAACATGATGATTATTTTCACCGATCATCATTTCTCTCGTCTCTCCATTGAGGCGAATCTCCCATGTAGTGGGAGAAAAAGTAAATAGTGTGAGGGTCATCCTATGGAAAGCGGTCACCATAATTACCATTCTGTTTTAAGTGCAGGGTATGTCTGTCTTCTGGCTAGACGTTGCTTTCACCAGGAAAGAAAAACATCATGAAATGAAACTGACAGCTTGAGGGTTCTTATGGGAGTAGGCAGAGTTCAGCATTTACTGACTGACTACTTATGATTGGCTTTAAATCGAACCAGATAATGTGAAACAAGTAATTATAGCCCTCTGTGGCTGGAGCTTTTGTAATTATTCCCACAATATCGGCCATAACTCATATTGTGATTCCCTGCTGTGTGATGCAAGGTTATTATAGTTAATGGAAACAAGTTTTTTTTAAAACGAGAACTAACTGAAACTGTATTTTGTGGTTACAAAACTAACTAAAATTATAGTAAAAATGTCCTTAGTTTTCATCTTTGTCAACTTTTTTCATACGTAAACCTTTTTGGTTCATCTATTTGGTTTTATGACTTAATAAACTTATTGGGGCTGAGACGGATCAGACAAAGGAAATAAAGGCAACATTTATTGTGACCTTATTGAATCTTGCACCCAACAAATACCCCATTACAAAAACACTAAAACTAATAAAAACTAAACTAAAACTAAGCATTTTCCAGAAAAACTAGCAAACTCACTCTAAAAACTCATAAAAACGAACTGAATTTGAAAACAAAAATTGACAACAAAATTAAAACTAATGAAAAATCCAAAACTATTATAACCTTGGTGTGATGAAAGAGTATTTTATTTGTTAATAATAACACATTATATTTGCAGATTTAATCTTGTGAACATGTTTGTTCTGCTATTGGCAGACAAAGCTTCGTCCTCACCTGACAGGACTTGTGAACTGCCTAACCCTTCTTTATCATGGCACAGTTCACCACCTACAATGTACATACAGCATTATGCTTTCAGACCCAGCTGATTTGAACTCTGAAGCTGCAGTCTGTCACTCCTGTGCGACATTGGTTTGCTGGCCATGTGCCTGCTGGTTCTTTTTTTAATCTATTTGAGAGCTGAACTCCCGCAATGAGATTGTCCTGAGAGCTTGAGGGACGCTGAGGTCCTTCATTTATTACAGCTGAAATCATCAGTGAGGATTTTTCTTCCCTTGAGAAACAGACGTACAATGTAATCATTTTTTTAAATGTATTACTTTTTTTCTTTTTTTGTGTGTTGTTGTTGTTTGTTTGTTTGTTCATTGTTGTCTCATTATGACTACATGGGTGTATGTGTACTTATGTGTTTGTAAGTTAACCCTTTGATGCAAAACATGGGTCTAAAGTGACCCGGCAGAGTTTTTATGTTCTATGTCTTTGCAATAAATTATTTTCATCATTCAGTATTCCAGGTTTTCCTCAATTACTTTGTTTTTGATCATCATACATCCTAATTTTTATGTTTCCTTTATTAATTTTTGAATAAAATCCCTTTTTGTGTCACTACTCTTCTAATGCACAACATGGGTAAAAAATTACCCATATCCATTTTTAGCTAAGAAGCTTGCTAAACTAAATACTTAGCTAACTTATTGGCTAAGTATTTAGCTAAGTAGCTTGTTAAGCTAACTAGTTAGCTAACTTCTTGGCTAGGTATTTAGCTAAGTAGCTTGTTCAGCTAACTATTTAGCTAACTTCTTGGCTATGTATTTAGCTAAGTAGCTTGTTAAGCTAACTACTTAGCTAACTTCTTGGCTAAGTATTTAGCTAAGTAGCTTGTTAAGCTAACTACTTAGCTAACTTCTTGGCTAAGTAGTTAGCTTAGCAAGCTACTTAGCCAAGTAGTTAGCTATGTAATAATACAAAAACTTTTTTCTTCATAAAGTATGAGAGGCAAAATGGAAATAATGGTATATTGTTATCAAAAACAACATATTTAAAGAATACTTGGAATATTCAATCATAAAATACGTTGATATCAAAAGATAGAGCACAGAAACACACAGCAGCATTAGATAACATGGGGAATGAATAGACCCATGTTGTGCATTAGAAGGGGGGTCAATATGTTGTGCATCAAAGGGTTAATAACAACTTATGTACGTTAATAATGGTAATAACAAGTTCATAAACTACATTATATGTGTTATACATACATATATATGTAAATATTATTGTTGTTATATAACTGAATACAGTAAATTAACATAGGGAGAAGGGCTGGGATTTAATAAGCTTTGGCTCCTTTTGAACACAAATAAGTGTTGAGTCTTGTTGTTGTTTCATTTTATGTGGCTGTCTTGTATTTATTGTTGTTCGTTTGTTTTTAAATGTTCATCTTTTATTTTGTGTTCAAATAAATTCTCAATCAACATGTATGTTGTGCTCTAACCTGTAAAAGCAAAGTTATTGTCTGAGAGTTGAGTCAGTGTCCTGCTCTACCTGTTTCCACGAGGTGGGATCATCTTCCATTCCTGCCTAAGCTGGTATCTGCAAATCTGATTTGGTTGTGGATCTGGATTGGCATTTCTCCCAAATGGTATGTCAGCAAGCAGTATAATGTTATCCCCTTATAAGAGCTGGCTCAGTGTCACCTCTCATCTTAGTGTGATCTGAGCCCCTTTACTCCAATCACTGTCAGCAGAGGTCACTGAGATCGCCAGTAAACGAAGCCTCCAGTGTACAATGCAAGGACGTTATACTACATTTTGACAAAATAGCAGGAAATTCTACATTTAAATATCCACTTTGTTTTATAAACTGTTTAATGCAGTTTCCCTTTTTTTTTCCAAACATGTTTTTATTAACCCTTTATCGGGCAAAGAACTTTATGTGGTAACTTCAGGTAATATTTCGAGAAAAAAGTTGCAAATTTACTAGATTAAAGTGGCAAATCTACACGAAAAAAAGTTACAGATTTAAGAGATTTAAAGTGGCAAATCTGTGCAAAAAAAGTTGCAGATTTACGAGAAAAAAGTGGGAAAAAAGCAACTTTTTTCTCACAGATTCCCCTCTTTTAATCTCATAAATCTCCCGGTTGAAATTTGGAAGTTGCAAGTATTTCAATGAGTATTATTATCTCATTTGTGATTAGTCTGGTGTTAGCCAGGCTAGCGCAGCACATTTCCCAACACTCAATCTTCTATGTTCGCAGTTAGTATATGATAATATATACACATACATACATACATACATACATGCATATATACATATACTCATACACATATTCTTTGTTCTTTTATGACAATAAACTGAATATCTCTTTGGTTTGTGGACAAAACAAGAGATTTGAGAACGTCATCTTGTGGTTTGGGAAACACTGATTGATATTTTTCAACATTTTATTGACCAAACAACTAACTGATTAATCATTTAAATAATCGACACATTAATCGATAATGAAAATAATCGTTAGTTGCAGCCCTGCAAAAACCACTGTCTCAGTTTTTGTGAAATTTGGTGGAAGGGTGTAACATTTTAAGTGTCATTAACACTACAAGATGGGGCATTTGTCGGGGCATTCATGTGGTGTTGGAACAGTTGTAATAATCTTAAAAATATAGTTCCCAGTCACATCTCATGACTCACCTGATGTGTCTCCTTTGCTCTTTGTTGTCATGCAAATTCTGGAAACAGCTATCAACATGTTGTTTAAACACAGCAATAAAATACAACACATCTTCCTTGTAGCATTCATGTTGTTTCCACATAACAACTTTAAAGCTCATGAACACACCAAAGTCAGAAGAATAACTTTCCAACTTGGGAAGCGGATCCATCCGAGGAGCACATGAATGCACCATTCTGCACGTACAGAGAGCCATTCTAGTTGTAAACTGATTTGGTTTACGATTCTGTTATTGGTCTGATTTGAAAAACCAGATCAGTAAAGTAAGAGATCTCAGGTAAGATTGACTTGTGCCACCTGAAGGACATAGGCCTATTTGTTATTCTAAATATAAAAAAATGAACAATAAATTTGTACAAAAGAGATTGTAGCATTCAAGGTCTTTTTCAAGCCACTATTGTATGGTGGGGTTTGTCTGGAATCAGACATAATGTTATTTGGGGTGTCCTTTAAAAGAATTTAGTTTAGTTTAGTTTAGTGTAGCTTTTTTATTTCGAACATGTGCGAGTAACACAACAAAGTAAACTGAAAAACAAACAAATCCAATGAGAATAATCAAAACAAAAATAGCAATAGTCAAAACAAAAGCTATAATGTGAACGCAACATGTCCGAAAAGGAGCAGGATGAAGCATATTTAAACCTACCCCATCTCCACTGCTCAATTGACATCTTTCCCCCTAAACATACATATTTACATAATACATATTTACAAAAAAAAAGAAAATAAATAGATTAAATAAACAATCATTTATCATTTACGAAAACACCTGATTGTTAAAGCCCTTCTTCCTCCCTGTACCTCTTGAAAACCATGTGTTTGTACTGCTTTTTAAACTGGATCATGCTTGGATAGCCAGAGTATAAAGGAAAGTATGCTTGGAGAGAAGTAAAAGCTTACATACAAACTTTATTTTCATCCTGAAACTTGTTTTGTGAGCATCATTTACCACAATTCCCCCAGGCTTGGAAACAATTTTCCATCTTAATTTTCTAGCTTTTCCATGACCTCAAAAAGGTTTCTCAACCTGTAAATACTTAAATAAATAGATACATACAAACACAGATACATACACAGTATGCAGACAAAGTGTTTAGCTTTTAATTGTGTTGGTATTAGAAAGGCTTCAAAGAAAATGTGGAGTATGTTTAACCCTCTGGAGTCACCAAAAGCGCCAAAGCATGACTTCTTCATCACATCCAGACTAGAAAACAAAGCAGCATGGAGCCCTACTGTAAATTTACCTCTAAAGTTCTGGCTGTAAACTCCATGAGGCCAGTTTCAGTTTCATGATGATATACCAAGTAAAACTGGGGACAAGCTCACATATATTTAGTATAAAATGATTATATGTTATATTTGCAACCTTTGTCCACATTTGCAACATTTAAAATTCTATATTGAGCATGGTAGTGTTTTGAAAGTAAAAAAAAAAGATTCAAAATCACATTTTATGTTGGACTAAAGGACTAAAAAAGATACAAAATGCCCAAAAAAAGACACAAAATGACTAAAAAAGACACAAAAGGACTAAAAAAAGACACAAAATGACCCAAAAAAGACACAAAATAACTAAAAAAGACACAACAAAATAAACAAAAAAGACACAAAATTACCAAAAATGACACAAAATGACTTACAAAGACACAAAATGACTAAAAAATACACAAAATGACCAAAATTGTTACGCTAAACACACAAGACACAAATAAAATAGAATAAAAACCAGAGTTGGATGATCAAGATCACATTTATGTTGTTTTTTCCTTTTTTTTTTTGGTTCAAAATGTTGATCCAGTGAGTCAGAATAAAAAATCTATTATTATTAGGTCATATAGGTGAGGTTGTGCTAAAATATATATATATACCAACATGGCATTTAAACATTTTTTAAAGTGTTGTATACAGGCAGGCTGAAAAGGATTCAAAAATGGACAAAACAGCCCAAGACTCCATAGAGTTAATGGTTCAGTCCGTAGCCTACATGCTGCTTGGCAGGCAACAGGATCTCTTGCCTTCAGCCTATAAGCCAGCTATAATGTGAGCTAGTAAAAAAGAGAAGGAAAAAAATCCCTCTTATCGATTCTGCCTCCAACATAGCAACTGGTCGCTGATTGGCCGGCGCCCGGCACGTTCTCGGCTTCCCATTGGCTCTTCGGGTAGCGTGAAAACGGTGGTTTCGGACGGAGACAGAGGGGAGGAGAGACGTGATTGGCTGCGGCCAAAACTGAAAGCGAAAACCTCTTTTCCTCTGCGAGACAGTTGATGGTGTGTGTATTTTAGGCGTGACTCCAAAGGTAATTCGTCCTGCTGAACCCCCCAGCCAGGACTTATTTAAATTGAGAACTATAAAGCAAAATGACTATGAATTTAAACGAGTTATGTGACTGAGGTGTACCGACAAGGAAAGAAAAAAGGGAGGAAAGTAGAGACACACTGTGTATGAGTGAGATAAAAGACGTGGGGGCAGGGCTTTTACATAGATTAAACTCAGATTCAGGGAGCTAAGGAAAACAGGAGTGGGCAGTGGAAGATGAATTGCTGTGAAAGCAGCAGCTAGGCGAGTGTGTTTCAGGTCAAAGGAAGACCTAACTTGACCTTTTCCAGCCTTCATTTTTATATCGTCACACTGTTAAAATAATGGCCTAACTCATTTTTTCAAGTTTTGCAGGAAACACTAAAAACTTCACCTAAAGTGTAGCCTAACATATGACATTTATTGATAATTTCACGCAAAAAGGATGTAACAAAGGATGGCTATTGGCATAGTAATAACACTGTGTGTATATTATGTAACTTAAGAGAAATAAAATGTGACTTAGGCTATTTTTTGAACATGCCTTTGTGACTTAAGCAAGATATGGTAACACTTTATTTTGAAGGTGTCTACATAAGAGTCACACAAGCCTGTCAGAAACATGACATGACAAGTATCATGAGCATTAATGTTACTTCAAAGTGTCATTAATGTTCATGACACAGCCCATGTCATGTTTATGGCACGCTCATGTCACTCTAATGTAGACACCTTCAAAATAAAGTGTTACCATATCTTGCTTAAGTCACAGAGGCATGTTCAAAAAATTGCCTAAGTCACATTTTATTTGGACTTAGGCATAAAAAATCTGCTTGAGTCACACACTTGACATAGGCCATTATCTTAAAGGGGTAAAATCACAAGATCTGATCAACTGAGGATGTAGGTGATTTTACCATATAAGGAGATGATTTAGGCAAAAAAAAACAATTTTGACAAAAAAAAAATTACTTAGGCGATTATTTTAACAGTGTGATGATATATTTTTGTATCGTCAGTGACCCTATTATTATGAACCTATTATTTATTATTTTTTTTAATTTTTGAGTGGCGATAACATCCTGTACGTGAGCTACAAAAAAATGCACCTTTTCCTGTCTTTTCCCGTCAGCCTGCCCCACACACTTTCTCTACCCACTCTCTCTCTCTCTGTCTTTCGGACACTCACGCATCCCGAGTGTGACTCAGCGCTGGTACAGCCTGTCCTATCTATGTATCTATCTGTCTCCCCTGCTGCATCTGGTCCATCCGAGCCGAGCACGCATGCTTGCCTGTCCACCAGCTCTCTGTGCTGACACAGGTAAGAGGGAGTAATCCGTGGCCTGGAACTGGCGCTCTACCCCAGTACATCCCTGCCCTCTGCACCTCATTAATCCCTACCTAACACAGGCCTTATGTGATGGTTGAAAGAAGCCACCTGTTGCTCTGGTCACGGAGAGAGAGCCCGATGGTGATGTCACTCCGGTTCATCATCAGTGGCTTTATCATAAGGTTTACACAAGTGTTTTTATAGCTCTTTTGTGTAACTGTCAGATAATAAATGTGTTGACTATGTGATTAAGTTCTGGAGACAAAACTCTAAATGTTTACAGTTGAGCTGCATTCCTGCTGCAGTCACGGAAGTTTCATGAAAGTGCCGTTTAACAATACAGTATGTTCTTCGTGAAGCGGGCTTCGTAGATTGTTTTCTAGTGACTCAACCACGGCAAGGCTGAGTAGGGAAAGGGCCTGCGCATATCCTGCTATTGTCTTATCGCTTCCTTTCTCTTTCCATCTGTCCACAGTGTGTCCTCCAGTGCCCTCGCCGCCTCCTATCTCTGCTGACCCGAGGATAAGCTCATCGGACGACAATGGCTCCACCAAAGACAGACGGTACATTTTTTTTTCAATCTCACTTTGTCATTCTATGCTTTGTATTGGATCATTTTTCTACCCGTGTTTGAAATATTGAACCTTAAATGATTAAGAAAAACTAACAATGTGCATGCATTTCTTCCACAGCAACAGCAGTAGACTGTAAAAAAAAAAAAAAAGCATTAATGTTACTTCAAAATGTCATTAATGTTCATGACACATCCCATGTCATGTTTATGACACGCTCATGTCACTCTTATGTAGATACCTTCAAAATAAAGTGTTCAAAAAGTGTTCAAATGTTCAAAAAAATGTTTGAAATGTTGAACCTTAAATGATTAAGAAAAACTAACACTGTGCATGCATTTCTTCCACAGCAACAGCAGTAGACTGTAAAAAAAAAAAAAGAAAAAAGAAAAAAGAAGAAGCAACGGATTACGTAAGTTGACAAAACCCTCATCAGTTTATTGTCTTTCAGCAAGAAAAAGGTCAGGATCTCACATTGCTTAGCTTCACCCGAGGAGTTTCCTCAATCCCCCAGTGGAGTTATATTTTTCTAAGAGGCTTAATCACCCTCCTTCCATAAACCAACCTCTGAAATACATTTTACAGTTTCTCTGTACAGAGTATCTATTGTCCTCAAACTTGAAAAATGTGCCAAGTTCAACATGGATTCCTTTCCTCTTAAGCTATGTAGGCTGCATGTCATGAAAAACATTCATAGCTCGAGCAATGCCACAGTTCAAGTAATGGAGGCAGGATACTTCCGGACCTCTGGCAGTTCACACAAACATCGGAGGCCACATCATACCGACACCACCAAAGAGAGTGCATTTTTGTGGCAAATGTCAACCTCTCATAACAGCATTACCTTCACCACCATCATCATCATCATCATCATCGTCACACATTGCAACAATAGAAATACTGTTGGATTGCACTTTCTTCAAGCTTTCATCTTGTGGCATGTTTATAGAAAAAATATATATAGAATACAAAAAGCTTATACTTCTTTGAGTAACAGAATATAACATACAGTACTTCAGATTATGTTTTTTGATCAGCACATCAGCAGGTGTACATAAATTGCCCTCCCCTTGCCCAAAATGCAATTACCAGACTTAACAGGGACGTCGTTTTGCTCACTATTAAGTGCTTTGGTCAATGGGTATAACATTGAGTATGCTCTTACAATGGTATTCTACAGGATGTTAATGCTACATAATTATCCACTGTATATGAATGTCTGTTAAGAAAGGGGCAAATTGTCAAGATGCACCACGACTTTTCACATATTCACACGTGGCATTTACCCAAAAATGGTTTGGTCCACCAAACCAGTATGACGGAAACAGCGTGTTTACAGCACCATTTTCCCCTTTACAAATGCACTAAGTAGTAGTAACGTATTTCCCATTCCTGAGCACACAGTGGGACATTTTGCGCACAGAAAGATATTTTTTTACAAACACATAAATTATACTTTGGAGAGAAATTACTACGTAGGAAGTTATTTAACTTAAGTGAACAAAAATCTACTTTTTGCTCCGTGCACTTGCTACAGTTTTTTCTATTATCCACACTTGACAGTGTTACACTGTGCCATAATGCGAGCTACTCAGAAAACTGGAGTAGGTTACTTCTGATTGGCTGTTGTGTCTCTAATCTGATTGTTTAGTAGTATTATCGGTTACTAGGCGAGTAAGGAAGCACTCGAAGAATGATTAGCAGCTCTGCAATTTTGGTGACATACCTAGTTGCATTAACTTTTATTAGTACGTCTGTATTTCATCAGCAGGTCCATGCAGAATCTGCACCCGCTGATTTCCAACAGCACCTATGCAGATTTTTTACAGATTTAAAAATGCTGTTTTCGATTCCTTAATTTTGTCTATTACATTAAGACAAAAAAGTAATTCTGCAAGACTTTTATTCTGGATCACTGTGAAAACTGTAGAAAAAAAGTCTGCAGATTCTGTTTGGGTCTGTTTATTAGCTCGCTATCTTGCTTAAAAAAAAAAAAAGAGGTAGGTTGCAAACTAAAAGCATCTTCTTAAAACAATTTATGCGCCTGCAAAAAAAAATTATATTTTTTGTGCTCAAAATGCGCCATGACACGCTCAGGAACGAGGCACAAATATAACTCCATTGTAACCAAATATATTTCTAAACTATTGGTCAAATTTTCAGAACTCAATACATTTTAACTAGGGAAATGGACATCTCTAGCAACATCAACTCTGGTTGTAAAAGTTGAAGTCAAACAAAGGTGCAGCACCCGATGTCAGTGAGCAATTTTTCTGGTTGTCAACATCCTTACCGAAAAGGTGTCCATTAAACAAACTGCAATAAATGAAGTACAAAATAAAATATTAAAAGCTTAAACAGTCTCTTTGAAAACAAAAAAAAAGTTCAAGCTGACATTCAAGTTCCAGTCCCACTTCAATCTGTGAAATCCCATTCACAAAAACCGATGGAATCACTGTAGTGCAAAACTTTACACAATGCACCTCGATGCAGTCATTCTCGCAGGATACAGTAAACATGTCCTTCTCTCTCTTTCCGTTGGATTACATTTCTGGAGCTGCAGGTGGGAGCCCCGCTGTGTGTTTAGGAGTCTGTAAGAGTTTGTGTTCCTCTGCGTGTTGCGAAGGCGTGGCTGCAGCTTTGCCGTGTACTGGATGTGACAGCCGAACATCCAGGGCGTCATTGTGTTGCGCTAAGGAGTGCAGGCGATAGTGCAGGACAAGGTCTTTCAGGGAGCAGTGGGCATCGTAGGGCTCAGCAAAGCCGTATCCGTGCGGTGTGCTGTAGATCATACAATGCTTCACTTCTTCATTCACACTGTAGTAAAAGAAGACAAGAATCCCATCAGAGAGTGTCATAAAATTATACCATGCTTTACGTTCATCTAAAAATTAGGGCCGGGACTTAAACGCGTTAATTAAGATTAATTAATTACACAAAAATGAACGCGTTAAAAAAATTGACGCATTTTAATCGCACTTATTTTTGCACCGCGGAACGTTTCTCACTGGATGAGTTTCAGGCGGACCGATTATACTGGAGCACCAACTAGCGTTGATGAGTTCAGACAACAACAAACCACAGTGAACATGAAGGAAGAAGCTGATGAGACCTTTGGTTGGCCCCGTGGATGATGGGACATTTAGTTACTAAAAACCAACGGATGGAAGCGTCGATAAGAGCATGGTTGTGTTGCTATGCAACAAGGAATTCACATATCACCGCAGCACATCCAGCCTCAAATATCACCTCAATGCTAAACATATAGCAGCTAGCGGCTAGTGTGGTAGCTAGCGTGGATTGTGTTTGACTTAAAAAACCAAAGTATTCTAGTTTACAGAAGGTCTACCTACCTGAATTAATGAAATGTACTATATTTCTAAATATTCTATTTCTACACTTAATGGCACAAATTGCACTGGTCTGTCGGACTTGAACAAAAATAAACAATATTTTTGTTGCTTAAGCTTATGTATTCAGTCATTATTCAATGGTATACTAAAAATCCATGTGAAAAAAATTACTTCACTGCTCTCAGGTCAAATATTTATATGCGATTAAAATGCGATTAATTTCGATTAATTAATTACAAAGCCTCTAATTAATTAGATTTTTTTTTTTTAAATCGAGTCCCGGCCCTACTAAAAATATATCCTCAAGATACTGCTTTCCAAAATGTGATACTCACACGACAGAGCAGGCGTAGCATCCCTGTTTGCTGCTCTCGCGGATCAGGAACGTTCCCGGAGCTTTTCCTTGCAGCATGTCCTCAGCCTGCGTCCGGCTCAGTTCACCAACAAACCAGTTTGTCTCATCCTGATGTGGCAAATTCTTCTCGTCTCCCTTCAACACGTACGTGCTAAAAAAGGAAAAACAAACAAGATTGGTATTGCCACACAAATCACACATTCTTAAAACATAGTTTCCAGAGATAATCAGCTGATACTCACTCATCGAGGCTGTCACTCAGTATTCCCAGCCAGTCATTTATGCGTTTCTGCCTTACACCTTTGTGATTAAGCCAGCTGCAGGTGTAAAGAAAAGTTTCATTTTAATTTAGAATACTTCGCAAACCGGCCACAGTTTGTTGTGCACAGATTCCACCAACAATATTCAGGCAATACACTTACTTGAGGTACAGGTCTCTGATGTTGCGTAGCTGGATGAGGTCAGGCCGCAAGCTGTTAATCTTCCTGTCTGTTTCTCTGTAGTCCTCTACCTGCGTTCTTAAGTCCTCCTCCAGATGGATTTTGCTGTCGTAGATCTCCCCAAGACGACACTTCAGCTTCTCGTAGTTTATCAGAAAGCTAAAAAAGGGGGAAGTAAAGGTCAAAGATCTGAATGCAGTTCGATAAACATGGTTCTACATGCACCCAAAGTAAACTACATTTATGCCCCTTTAGCACCAACGCAGAATCATTTTAGACCATTCCAAGCATTTTGACCAAATATAAATTGGTTTGGAACTCCAAAACTTGGTTTGCTTCAACAATCCTAAACAAAACCGGATCAAGAACCAGAGCTTATTGGGAGGAAAGGGGGCCCAGGATGGACCGTGATGTAATGAAGTACCTTTCCAGATCTTTGTCAGTTCCCTCGGACTGATTGTTCATCTCAAACTCCTCTCCGTAACGTTCCTGTTCGCGACACTGCTCCTCGAAGATCAGCATTGTCTCGTTAAAGGCCTCTATTGCCGTTCGTTTCATCTGGATCTCCTGAATCAAAAAAGAAAACGTCCACTAAGAAACCACTCAGGAGACCGATGGATGCAAATTCTACTGTTTGGAAAAATATTGGTCTTATCAAAAGACTTTAGAGACAATATAATATAATGCGTTTTGGTTTTCTTTTACCTGTGAGGTCTTTGTAAAAGCTTCATAAAGACGATCGAACTCCTTTGACTTTTCTTGATACTGACAGTGGACCTCCTTGAGCTTTCTTCCAGCCACATCGACACTGTCCTCTTTTACCTGGAGGGAAAAAATGACATTTAATCCTCTAAATCGAACATTTTTGTCAAAGTTTTGACGACCATTTTTCAGCCAAAAACATAGAAATAATGGTAGCTGACGAACCTGCTGGAAGCGGGACACAGGATGGGTGAGCATCAGGTCCAGCGTGGCGTTGTACTCCACCAGCGGATGGTGCTGGTAGTGCCAAATGAGCTCCACTACTGAAGTGAATGTGAGGGGGTCCGAGAAGCCGTACTTCCCGTCACGGTGGTAAATCTTGATCAGCTTGTTGTGCCCGTCTTTCCTAAAAGAGCGAAAGCACAAAATGACATTATTACTAGGGTTATCAAAAGTATCGATACCCAAAAAACTATCGATACTAAAACGTTGTATCCGGATACGATGCTCATTTTAAAAAGTATCTGAAGCTTGTTATCATAGTTGCAGTTTCTTTTTGCACAACTGTTTTTTATTATAAATATTTAACCTGTGGTTCTGTTAATTTTTACATGTTGCATTTTTCTTGTTGATAAAAATATTTCTGTTAAATTTTGGGGGTCTTTGTTTTTATCCTTGTGGTATCGAAAATGGTATCAAGTATCGAATATTTTCCTGAGTATCGGTATCGAGTTGAACATTTCAGTATCGTGACAACCCTAATTATTACACAGTTGATATTTGTGGTAGTGCTGCTTTGATTAGTTTTATTTTATTTTTTTCTTCTGCGTACCTTAACGTCAGCGTAAAGTCCCCTTGCAGCTTTGTGGATGCGTCACGCACCAGAAAAGAGCCATCAGGTGTGTCTCGGAGCTTCTCGTTCACCTCGTCCCTGAGGGAAAAATCAGTTAACAATTAACGAATTTAACATACCAATACGTTAAACAATCAAACACCGCATACACAGTGTTTGTAAGCATGGCGGCACTTTCAAGTAAAGAGACTTTACCTGGTTATGTCTCCCCAGTACCATTCTGCATTCTGTAACGTATACGTAGGTGGCGAAGGGCAGTTGTTGTTCATGGTGGCGGGCGCTGGCTTTGTTGACCTGGGAGGAAGAGCTACGGGGGGAAAAAAAAACCAGAGAAAGAAAGATAAGAAAATGAAATGCAAAGGATCAGGATAACAGTTTCTTAGAAAGAGATCTATCAGAGATTGTAAAACATTGATCTGTTGTGAGATCAGGTGATGTTCTGCAAACATGACCTCTTCAATATTATGACTATTGCAATCAAGGATGTGTGTGTGTTTAGGAAATGCAGTTTTTAAATGTATATCACCCCCCCCAACCCCCTCCACCACCAGCAACAGCACATATACACACACACTCTGTCACACCCTTGCTTGATGGAGCCTGTCAAGATCTAAGGACAAGCCCAGGCATGTTTCCAAGAGATATCACTTGCCAAATCATTACCAAGTGTGGTCAGGACTAAAAAAGGAAATGTGGCAGTTAGTCCTTATTTCTGAACCCTGTCAGTCAACAGATATGGAGCGTGTTTTCTTTTATTTTTCCAGACATTCTCAGAGTTAGGCGTTCAGTTGCCCGCGAAGTCAAACTTCTGAAGTTTGCAGCAGCCCCTGGCACTGTCCTGGAGTGCATGAAAGGCATTAAATAAATCATAAATTATATTTAGAGCCTGTTGGACCACTCCTCTCATTTTATAACGATTGCACGCTTACAGATCCTCTTAAGTTTTCCGTCGACCTTAAAGGAATAAAATCTGTTAGTCTGGCTGAAAACGTTTTCCTAAAAATGAAAAAGGAGGGCAAACCGCATCAAGAGGAGGTGAAGGGCGATATATTTCACTGCAGGACAAAAGTGCCTTTCATGAGGCAGTTAGGGAGAATACAAGAGCACCCTCAGAGAGGAGAAAATGTGGGTTTCTCCCACCATCCGCTCTCCTCTTTTTCTGACCTTAAAATAAACAAAAGGCAGGTGCAGCAGCACAGTGGCAGGCACAAAACGCAAAGCTGCGGCTCCTGAACTCAGCAAAATTAAATCTGCACACCTTCCCCCCTTTTCTGTCTCCTGCCAAGAAACTCTACTGGCTTCCAAAACCCACACGCACATACCAGTACAGACAAGAGCCACGTAATTTAAGCGTGGAATAATAAAAAACATTAAATCAGTCACGCCGTTGTCTGCTTTTCGCATTGTGCCCAATCCAGAAAACACATAAAAAGGCCAGTCTTAATAATGAAACACAGGAATTGCCAGTGAAACAGCACAGAGCTTATAGAAACAACACAGGCTGTCTGTATTGTTCTCATGCTTTGTCAGTCACATGCACTATAAGTTCATACTCTAATGTGCTAATTATTAATAATAATAATGTTAAAATAATTAAATGTACATGGCCTAACATTATGCTGCAATTTTAATTAGCTCAAGTCAAATTAACTAGCTGGTTATTTAGACTACGACATTCCCGACCGTAATACAAGTGTTATACACTGTTAAAACAATGTAATAACACGGAGGTCAAATGACAAATGCAAATAAAAAAAAATGTGTTCGTGAGCTGCCGGAGTTAAGTCATGAGACGAGCTGTCTAGCCTGCTTGCCTCTAGCCTACTTTCAGAGCTAACACACAAATTACGCACGGCTGGCTGCAGAGGAGAACAAAGCGGTCGTTTCATGCGGCGCTCATTAACGCACCCTCAAACTCTATTCCCTTTAAAATGCACACTTTATACTGTCATATGTCCTTCAGGAAACCTTTTGGTTCATAAGGAGATGCAAAACCGCCATGCATTTGTGTCCAAGTTTGCCATAAGCGCTGGGACAAAAGAAAAGCCACTGCGCCTGGTCCACAGAAAGGTATTACGTAATTGGCAAGTGAATTGCGCTATGCATGCCTGGGCAATGCCACTGGGGGAGCGCAGCACTGAGGACCTGGCCATTATAACGTCTTTACTAACACCTGCACAGCATTGTCAGATGGCAGCTTTTATCGCACATATTATACAAGAAGATGACAGCGAAAGGAGAAAGCACAAAACGATTAAAACGTTTTCTGACCCCCCGCAGATCAGACAATGGCTGCCTTTAACCCTAACTTACCTGGTGGTGCTTGATCCATTTCGATGTAGAATAAACCTTCGGGAGGATAAACCATTCCTGTTTCAAAAGAGTAGTCCAGGTTGCTGTTGTTGTCTTTTAGCGTGATTATCAAAAAAAAAAAAAAAAAAAAGCACGTTTCTTTTGCAGCAAATTTAGGCGACTTCAGTGCAGTCGCAGACGCCACGTCCTACATAGATGTGGACAAAAAGAAACCTCCTTTGATTCTGAGTCCTTAAAACATCCCAAAGTCCAACTGTGTATTCTCAACATATCCTGTCTAACTGGGTTTTTTTTCTCCCCTGAAGGATAGATTGTCAGTCCTTGCTTTCTTGCTGTGCGGAGCTCTACTTTACTTCATCTCGGAAGTGGAGCGACTTTAAAGGGCTGTTCGTAACATCATCTTGGCGCGGTCCAACTCGCTGCTACAGAAGGGGTTGCGTTTTTTCGACACGGTTAATTGTCACGTAAAACACGCCCTGTCAAGTTTATATTTCATAGTTAAATTAAAACAGTAGTTTCTCAATTATAATCTGCAAAAATATTATTTTATTAGGTGAATTCCAGCCACGAGTACTTAGTGTATGCTACATGACTGACCCCCCTAAATTATAATGGTACATTCCAGACCGTTTCATTCAGATCTCCTCAAGCTGCACTGTAACAGCTGAAAAATTCCTTGCAGGGCATGAATGGAAAAGGAAAAAAAAGCTTGAATCATTTAATAATAACACGATCCAACTTATATAATGTTTTTGCTTTAAAACAACTAGGAGCTAAAGCCTCTTCTGCCACTTTAGCTTTGCCCTAATTTACTGCTGGGTGGCTGACCAGGTTGCAATAGAATGACATCATGCGATAGGTTTTATGATAATTAAAGTGTCTTCAGCTGTTTGGCATCCAGAGAGAACCAGGCGTCTTTGTCTGAGAGGTGACAGAGTAGCCTGTCTATTTGGCAAGTGTGTATTATATTCTTGTTGAGCTTGTCAAACACGTTCGGCAGCAAAAATGGAACATAATTATTGCAGCTCTGACATGGTCTTGTTGAAGAGACGATAGGTAATAGCAGGTGTGTTAACGCCTTTACACGTTAACCCTCTGGAATCCATCTATTTATTGAAAATACACATGTTTTATTTACAGTAATAACTTTATTTATATATGATATGTAGACAAGCTGAGAAAGCCCGTTGAAAGTGCATCATAGGAGCTTTCACAGTGTGCCATTTATGTTTCTAGACCATTTTTAAAATGTGGATTTTCTTTCTACAATGAAAACTATTACTATTTTTAATTTACACGCAAATAGACTGTTTTTTAGTGTTATTAGTTATTATTTTTTCTGTTGTTTTTGTGTGTATAAATGGTTAAAATGGTACATTACCATAGACACCTTTGTCTTTTGTTTGTATTTTGGGTTCCTGACAGCTTTATACTTTGTTAATTAAAATAAAATGAAAAATCTGACTGATAGCTAAGTTTGTGTCGAGAAAAAGGAGCCATACTTGTGATGTAAGGACAGACTTAAGGATGCTAAACAGAGACAGAAATTAATGCATAGGAAGTTGACAAATTTGAACCAAAATCTCACTTCAGAGAGTTAATGACCTAAAAATTAACGTCAGGCTGGAAACAAATGTATTATTTCATGATGAGACATTCTGCCGTTTCTATCTTCAAATGCGAGAAAGTTTCATAATTTGGATGAATACATGCATTGTTGTATGGTTATGACACAGAATGATGTTGTGCTATAAATTTAAACAACTGAGGCCTCTTCCACCAGCTGACATTAGTGGCTGCAGGGAGAGTGAAACAAGGCCTGCATGGTCAGAGGTCTGTCTCTGTTGGTGTCCAGGCGTTTATGGCCGGTCCCCTTTTGACCCGAGGACAGAGAGTCAGGGAGGTAATTGCCTCCAGCATTCCTTTTTCCCATCAGTAAGATGATTCTTCCCTGTGTCCAGTCAGTGGCCATGAAACGTCCTAAACTAACTGCCATGATGGAGCATAGTTAGGGCTCGGGAGGAATACAAGTATTTAAAAAACGAAATGTATCATGCACATTTATCTTTTTTTTTTTTATTATTATTTTTATTAACGAAGAAACAGAAAAGAACAGTGAATTATGAAAACAAAACACTAAAACACAATTCTACACAACAAAGACGCAGGAACATATTTACAAATTAGACAATGTACACACAAATAACATACAAAGAATAATATAAAGGATAACCACAACAACAAAAAATGAAAACAACGATACACCAGTACAAAGCCACACGGCGAAAACAGACAGACGACAAAAAAAAACAAAAAAAACCGGATAAATATGCACATTTATCTGTATATTTCCATTTATTGTGCAACCAGTGAAATAAGAGTTTGTTGGCAGTTGCTTCAGTTGCATCGTGTGATTATGATGAGTTAACAGTCGATCAGATATTAAAGTTGCATTGCTCCACTGTTTCCTGCTCTCTGTTGAGCTCAGTCCTCCTAACAGGCTGGATGCTGATGTCTGTATTCTTGAGACTTTGCCAAGTTTGAAAGCAGATTGAAGCCTGTATTGTTTTCCTTATAGTGTTAGCTTCATTTTTGCTATGCTGCGATGGTGATCTGTGAGCCTATTGGGCACATTACTGCAGTTATTTTAGCACACCTGGAGGTTTGCACTGACTTATCTTTCCTTCCTGACAACCATTCATAATTAAGCCTAAACGTTTTTTGTTGAAATATATTAATATTTGCAGTTCAAAGCTTGTTTAGATCTAAGATAACATTAGAAGATGACCATTAATGTAGTTCAGCGGTTTAGAACAGCTGTAAAGGGGAGTGATGCATGTAGTTTATTTGAATATATGCCAGGGTCAGAGTATTTTATATAATTTGCTCTAAAATTCATATGAGGCACACATTTCTTATGACCAACTTTTTTTTTTTAAAAGTACAACAATACAGTCATGGAAAAAAAATATTAGACCACCTTTGTTTTCTTCATTTTCTTGTTCATTTTAACCCTTTGATGCACAACATGGGTCTAAAGTGACCCTATATGTATGAGTTTTTATGTGGTCATTAGTTTGTTTTTGATCATCATACATCCTAATTTTATGTTTTCATTTATTCATTTTTTAATAAAATCCCTTTTTGTGTCACTACTCTTCTAATGCACAACATGGGTCAAAAATGACCCATATCCATTTTTAGCTAAGTAGCTTGCTAAGCTAACTACTAAGCTAACTTCTTGGCTCAGTATTTTGCTAAGTAGCTTGCTAAGCTAACTACTAAGCTAACTTCTTGGCTCAGTATTTTGCTAAGTAGCTTGCTAAGCTAACTACTTAGCTAACTTCTTGGCTAAGTAGTTAGCTTAGCAAGCTACTTTGCCAAGTAGTTAGCTATGTAATAATACAAAAACTTTTTTTCTTCATAAAGTATGAGAAGCAAAATGGAAATAATGATCTGTTATCAAAAGAAAGATATTTAAAGCATACTTGGAATATTCAATCATAAAATAAGTTGAAATCAAAAGATAGAGCGCAGAAACACACAGCAGCATTAAATAACATGGGTTAACGCCTGGTACAAGGTACATTTGTTTGGACAAATAATAACCAAAATCATAATTAAGAAAACCATGGAAAATGTCTAGATATCAGCTCTTAAATGAAACACTTATGAGCTATTTTTGTTGTTATCATTATATTTGTCCAAACAAATGTACCTAGTTGTACCAGGCATTAAAATGGACAAGAAACTGAAGAAAACAGAGGTGGTCTAATATTTTTTCCATTACTGTATGTGCATGAAGTGCAGCCGCCACACAACAATGGCAGAGAAGACATCCAACTTCAAGAAGTGGTTTATTGTATTTATAATACTTAACTTAACTTGTGTATTAACAAATCCAATAAAATGTGCTCCAAATTTCAATTTAGGGCATGCATTCAGTAATGTGCAGGAAAGTAAGTTTAAAAAGTAACCCTCCCTTCCCATGCTGCACTCATAGACACACATAAAACAGGTATTTCAGACAAATACAGAGTTTATCAACATAACTGCATCATTTGCATGCCGCATGCAAATAATGTTCCACTTGCCAAGTAGTAGTTGTGGGATGTTGGCAGTTTTCTTTTAGGCATTAGATCCACCATTTGACAGGTATGTAATTGTGTGGGTGTGTGCACCCGTTTGGTGAATGTGCTCCCGTGTTTATTTGCGGTTGCAGTGTATGAGCGTTTGCTTGTGTGCTTTCCATGCGTTCCTACTTTAAGAAGCCTCGAGGCCTGTCACGGCATGTCACTTGGCTGCTGCCCAACCCTCCCCCCCTCTTGGTGTCAGAAGAGCACAGCATTTGCCCCTTTAACTTCTGGGTCTGACCTCCATGACACATTTTACTACCACCATCCTCTTGAAACACAACAGCATCGGGGCTCCAGACACGTCAGTGGGGGTACACCGAGGCATATAGGCACGACGAGTTCCAGTCTCCGGGCTTTGTGATTGAAACATGTTGCCTTTATCATTAGTTTTAGAAAATCACTGAAATATTTAGGGTGTGCTGTGTAATTTTACGTGCGTCCCATTTGTGTTGTGTGCGTGTTTAGTGGCCGGGGTGAGGGAGGGCTAACTTGCAGGATAAAACCTTTAGGCTTTGCACCCCAGATCCAGGCAGTCCTGATGGGATCAGTGAAGGCTAATCGTAAGATTAACGGGATAGGCTGATACTGCAAGCCTGCCAGCTGCCTGCTAGCTGATGTGACTCATCTTGATATCCACTACCGCAATATGCCACTGGACTGTGGGAGTGCTGGGAAACGCTGCATGAGTTTTAAATTAATAGACAGATGTTTCTCTGTGCTAAATGTAGATAACAATTCAGCTCTAATTCTGTTAGATTTACATTTTGGACACTGATCTGACAACAACTCAGAATGACTACAGAAGGACTATTATAGGCTGAAAAGGAGAGTAGAGACTTTAAAGTTTGGTCAAATCTCTCCTCTGGAAGTCAGTATCAGTGGCAGAATTGTGACAAACAGGATTGTTTTTTGTGTCCTTGAGGTTATTAGGTCAGTGTGGTTCAGCGTGTTGTACACAAACTCTGTGGTGAAATTATGGAAAAAAGCTTTAATCCCCATATTTAAGAGTGTTAAATGTACACCATAGGCCTCCCGCTGTCATTCACTCAACCACACTAAACCACAACAACCAGTTTTTGTAGAATCAGTGGAATAATCTCCTTGCTTTTTAGACTAATGCTTGTTTAGACTTTACTCACTAACTGTGTCAAGGAAAATTATTTATCAACTGTTTTTCATATTTCCTCTGCGGTACAATGTAGGGCACATTTTATCAGGGTTTGTTGTGTTTGTTGTCGGAAAAAAGACTCAAAGACATAACACAGAGAAACCATGTCAGGAATTAGTTCAGATCACCAATGCATCTGTGTCATGGTCTCGCATTGTAGCCCTGGGTGAATTGCACATCTCTCAAATCTTCTGTACTGTAGTGTGCTGCTATTCACAGCCATTGAAGGGATGCATAATGGTCTTGGCAGGGCGTTCGACATTCACCATGGAGAGACTGTGGGGTTTCCCTGATCGGCCGCCAGAACCAGCACACAAAGCACGCAGTAGTCCTGCCAGAGGCAACTCAACTGTGGGCAGAGTGTAGGGCGGCTATGGTCTGGCCCCCAGGACCCTGCCATTGTGGAAATGTAAGTGGGGACAGTGTCTGAACGGCTTGAGTTGGAACAGAAAACTTTGGATGACCAAAACTATGAGCTTCAAATAGCTGGGCCCTGGGAAACATAGCTTGTTCTTTTAAGGAGGTCAAAGAGAAGCCAAAAAGAGGAAAAAAACGGAAAACCAATGTTTGGTGGATGTCAAATTGGAGGCTACTGTTACTATAGACATCAGCAAAACTGACATACCATTTTTCCAAACGCTCCGGTGTCTGTCTGCCTCTCTGTCTGTCAAGTCAACCCCTCTCCCTTTCCGTCTCTGTCCGCTGCATTAGCACCCAGCGGTCGTACCCACCAGTCGTCATCTGTCACTCCATTCTGCCAGAGCCTAATCTGACTAACAGAGGTGACAACTGAGGTACTCGTGGCATGCCACCACATAACATCTACCAGCTGAGTGTCTGAGTTATGCCGAGGATGATGATCCTGTGGTATCAGTGGCCTCTGTCTCTCCAGAGGCCTTCCCCCCACGTCCCTGCTTAAGTGGTGCACCAAATAAAGGCCTGACCATGAAGAGTGTAAGAGAAGTATATAAATGGGATGTTGCCAGTTTTCGGGCCTTATATCATTACCTCTGCCAAGGAGGTCATGTTTTCAGCTCTGTTTGTCTGTTTGTTTGTCTGTCAGCAGAATTATGGGAGAACTACTGGCCCAGTTTTCATGTAATGTGGTTGAAGGGTGCATAATGGGTGAAGGAAGAACCCAAGGAAATTATTTTTCACTTACAGTCATGGAAAAAATGATTAGACCACCATCGTTTTCTTCAATTTCTTGTTCATTTTAATGCCTGGTACAACTAAAGGTACATTTGTTTGGACATATATAATGATAACAACAAAAATAGCTCATAAGAGTTTGATTTAGGAGCTGATATCTAGACATTTACAATGGTTTTCTTGATAATGATTTTGGTTATTATCAAGAAAACCATGGAAAACGGCTAGATATCAGATCAATAAAATACTACACATCTTCGTAGCGTTCATGTTGTTTCCAAATAAAAACGTAATGAACACCGTGAAGTTGGAAAAACAACTTGCCAACTAGGGAACTGGGACCACTCTCAAACCCCTTTTTCCACCAAGGCAGTTCGAGGGCCGGTTCAGAGCCGGTGCCTAACCGAGAACCAGTTCCTCGCTTTTCAACAGCCGGCTCTCAGCCAGGAAAACTGGTTCCAGAGCAGCAACGAATCTTTGCTGGTCTCGAACAACGAACCACTTACGTCAGGGTCTGGGGGCGGGATTATCGACACCAACAAGACCAACTAAAACATGCATCTTCATTTTATTTTATTTGTTTAACTTCAATGTGATCGATACAGGCTAGCATTAGCGGGCTAGTGTTAGCTTATACTGAAGGCTAACATTCACTTCTTACACTCAGTGTAAATAAGAACATAATCTCCGTCCATATCTATCAAGACGAGCAGCACAAATGTGTTGTACATGTCATGTTTGGATGCCAATGTTGGCTCACAAAGCCAGGAGCAACATTTGTAGAGACAATGCAAACCAGTACCAGCCAAGAACTAGAACCCATTGGCTCCTGATGGTCGAAAAGGCGTTCAGAGTGCCATTCTAGTTGGGCAGGTAATAAAGTAGGTTGCATGATTATTTTCATACTCAAATAATCAGTTTTTTTCCTGATTAATTGCTTTAAATGTCAGAAGAAATGAAAATTGCCCATCATAGTTTCCGAGTTCCCAAAGTAGCATCTGCACATTGCTTGTTTCATTTAACCAACAGTCCAAAAACCAATGTTATTAAAATTGTAACGACAGAAAGCTGTATTTTTGCTTCCTAAACTATAGATTATTAATATGTAGCCTATCATTCCAGGATCAGCCACAAATCCATTCAGAGTTCCCAATTGTTCTAAAACAATCCATCTTATTTCAGATTTCTGATAAAAACACTATTGTTTACTGCACTCGTTGTCGTACTCTTAACTTTAACACTTACCTGCTCTACTCTACTGCCCTTACTTTTTAACTACGCAATGTTTGACTTGTGCTTTTTATTATTTTATCTATTTTCTTATCCTGCTGTATCTTATTTTATCTTATTTTTATTTCCATTTCCCTGTTTTAATTGTGTCTTTTTGTTTTTAACATTTATGTGAAGCACTTTGAATCACTTTGTGTTGAATTGTGCTATACAAATAAACTTCCCTTGCCTTGATCCAGTCCCTCAACCTGCATGTTGACATCAGCAGATCTTTTGCGACACATCTTCAGCCGTGACTCAACTGTGAGTCTTTACAGAGAGCATGTCATGTGTGTCAGTGAGCAAAGGATTCATGGCTGGAAGCTCAGCGAAGTTAAGCTAGTAACCTAACCGCCTCTCCCTCACGCACACACACACATACACAAATGCACACACACACACAATCCCAGGCTTTCATGCAAAGCAAAATTGAGAAGCCGTGGACTCTTTCAAGCTCCTCGCCAGTTGCCCCCCCTTTATATAAAAGGACACTACTCTCCTCTGCTACACAGCCATCACATCAGCACTATAACTCTATTAGGCACAGCTCCAGGACACACTAAGCAACCCATAGCCCACAATGGCATCATTGTCAGTGGGGATGCAGCTATTGTCGTCCATGCTACAGGATTTATTCCCCTCCTCCCATATTGTGACCTTCACCTTTGACCCCAGCTGCCATCTCACATACTCAGGGACTGAGAGCTTGTGAGGCTTTATGCCTTCCAGGTCTTAAATGCTCCTTTACAATGACCCAAGCCTGCTAAGTGGCTTCTCTCCACAGCACCAGTGTTGGGATGATTCAGGTTAGTGTCAGGAGGGAGAGAGAGAAAAATAGAGAGAAGGGGGGTGGGAAGAGGGGGGTCTCAGTACGGAGTTGTGGTTGGACTGATTGACCCTTAGAAAAGGTCAGTTGGAAGGCATGAGAGGAGAGAAGCTGCCTAAATGGCTCTTTTCTCTCCGTTTTCTCCCCCTGGCCTGGGCAGAGACTCTGTATGGTTATTTATGAGTGTGTAGGAGAGCGAGAGGGGCTGCAGTGAAACCCACCAGCCCTCTTTGTTGCGAGGGCTGGGCTGGGCTGAGGTGCCTGTCATTGGTTCGGTTCTGTCATATATACATGCACATGCACGCTCACACGCCATTAAGAACCCCTCCCAGAGCTGCAAGGACAGAGGAGAGAGGACTCTGTTGCGAGGCAGATTTAGAAAATGAGGTGTGCTTCACACAATAGCTGTCAGCAGTTTGATAGATGCCTCTCAGGCATCTAAACCCCAGGAAACTTGTGGAAACTGGAGGCCACTGACATTATTCTGAACTAAAGCTGACAGACATGTTCGGATAATGTCCATATTGTGACATGAGTCTTTATGTCATTGTCCAGACTTTTACTAATCTATCTCCTATAGTTTAATAAACTCCCCTCTGGAAGGGTTATCGAGACAGGTATGGCGGATACAACTCCAGTCACTTTTATGATTTTTATTAACATACATAACAAGCATCGAACCTGGTCTCACAGGAATCCGTGAAATAGCCACGGATTCGCTTAACTCAAAATCCGTGGAATAGCCACGGAGTCACTCAAATTTCCGTGAAACTGACAAGGATTTTGCTACAATGTAAGTTAATGACAGTCATATCCCGTGGCTATTCCAACATACAAAGTGATTATGTACATTCACTGAGTGAATATTTAGAAAATAAAACATATATTTCTCGCTAGAAATGTGATCAAAATCCATTTTTATGCAGAAACTAAGTCAAAATATTGATATTTTAGGATATTTTTTCCTATTGGTTTGTTCCAAGTCATGTGACTTTTAAGGTCCCGGCGGTCAGAACAAAAAACATGGGGGACAGTTCTCTCATTTTTAGTGAAAAAATCAATTCGCATATTAGTGGTGTTAATTAGAAAAGTAAACAGTGACGTTGATTTGGTTGTAAACCTGTAATGCAAACAAAAACACAGAATTAATGAATGAAATTATACACTCATTCATATGATATTTAAACACCAACTGTGCTAGTCTGCAGCTACTCACCGACAAGGCGTACCAGTCCTGACTAGCAAGTAAATGAAATCAAAACCAAAAGGTGAAACACCTGCTGGAAAGTTCTACAGTCATATCGGATTTGGGTATTCTTTTGCTGTGTTACAGTTAAATGATTTAATTTCATGTGACTGTGCTAATTAAGTGCCTCTGCCTGGCACACACATTGCTGATGAAGTTTATATTAAAGGGATACTTCACCAGCAAAAGTGTTACCTTTAATTCTTGTAGAAAACTTTCTTTTTGCACATAGAGAGAAGCGATATAGAGAAGATGAAATGTCACAGTATTTTTGACCAAATATCCCAACACAAATTTTGTGACAATATTGTGGGTTGACTGTTTTAACAATGAGATTTGGAAAAGTTATCACCAGCAATGTGGATTTAATGACTAAGTTGCCTAAATGGAAAAAAATAGCACAATTTTACTGTAATGCAGCCTTTAAAACTGAAAAAAAAACATTATATTACAATATCCAAAAAGTCAAAACAATATCTAATCTCATACAGTCATGGAAAAAAACATTAGACCACCCTTATTTTCTTTATATCTTGTTCATTTTTTGATGGTTTTCTTGATAATGATTTTAGTTATTATCAAGAAAACTATGGAAAATCTCAATATCAGCTCTTAAATTAAACTCTTATGAGCTATTTTTGTTGTTATCGTTATATTTGTCCAAACAAATGTACCTTTAGTTGTACCAGGCATTAAAATGAACAAGAAATTGAAGAAAAAGGGTGGTCTAATAATTTTTGCAGTAATAATATGTATATATAATATGTAATATGTATCTAAATATAGATATAATGTTGATTTGTTGCCAATTCTTGATGTATTAAAGTAAATAGGAGCCAGGTTTAACAACAACAAAACTATATCAAACATCCATATAAAAAACTATCACACAACTCTCGTCGTATAATCCAGATCTGATTCGTCCCGTGTGCTGACTACTTCCTGAACACATGGATTTTTGTTAAAAATGTACTATTCACTCTTCCACATAAACTGTCTCACGATACTTTTACCTCCAAGTCTGGACAAGTAGCGCAGCTGTGCAAGCTTCGTTTATACTCATGCAAGACGCTGCCGAAGTGCTATATGTAGTCTGGTATTATTGAAAAAGGCACACTGAAAAAAATTGGAGTGACATTTACTTAAAAAAAAGCTAGGCAAGTTTTTCCACACAGAAAGTGTTTGTAATCTTTACTCAGGCTGTTTCTAAGTAATATTTATTTAAAAGAACCACTTATTATTTTTAATGAAAATACACAAGTAAATTGCAGATTCACTGATGTCCCTCAATTACATTTTACTTGGAAATATCAACTAATTAAGCCAATGAACCGGTTTAGTGAATATTACTTGGAACGAATGATTCAATTTACATACAAAACTGAGGACACATAATAACAAACAATCACTAAGTAATGCACTACATGAAAAACTGCTATTTCAAAGTAAAAGCACTGAATTCATATTACTTTGTAGAATTTATATAGATGATTGAAATAATAATTACAGGGCCAAAAAAAATTTTTTTTTCAGTGCATGTGTTTGGAAACAAAAGACTTGATTTATTTTTGCTTTTGTTTAAGGCTGTCCCCATTTATTTCAGTTCATAAAAACATCTCTGTTTACAGATTCTCTGTTTACTGTGGAGGCATGTGAGAAAAACAAAGTTTTCTTCAAGAATCCAAAGTAAGACAGGGTAAACTACTGATCTGGGATGTATTATTTTGGGGGTGCAGTATCCCTTTAAATATGATATAAAAGCACCTTTAAACATACCTAAGATATTGTTCTTACTGCTGATATAGAAAGTGAGAATATGACTGTACCTGGGTTTGACAGCATTGTCCTGCTCTAGTCACGCACAAGCCAAGTCAAATCATTTCTTACAGTAAATACAGGATGTGTGAGATTGTCATGACTCATGTATTCCTCTTGGGTTTGATATTCTCGAGAATAAATGAGCTGTGCCTTCCCAGAATCGCATCAAAATACTGTTCACACCAGCGCAGCCTTCTTCCAGTGTAACACTCACCACTTTTTTTTTTCTTTCCTGACAAAGTTAAATTAAGCTTGAATTTCACGCTGAAGTCAAATGGTCATGATGTCATGGTTTGAGGACAGAATGACTTGGTTTGTCTGTTGACTGAGAAGGCCTATTCTTGCATGTTTGGGTGGGAGCGTAGCATATAATTGCAGAGCGGGATAGCATGAGGGGATGGGGGAGGGAGAGAGTTAGCACGCAACATGAGTTTTGGCCCACAGTTGCTGGTGTGGGTGCCAAACTTGTCCAGAGGGCTGCTGTGTATATCTGTGCGAGAAGCTAGTTTCTGCTCTGCCTAGAGGCTTGAACTGTTCCAAGACACATCTTTCATTTGCACACGCTGAATAGCTTAGGGGAGCCCAAGGCAGTTTGGACTGGGGACGGATCTGTTTTTTTTTTTTCTTTTTTCTTTTTTGACTTTTTAGGGGATGTTGGGTGGTTGCCCTGGCTGTGTGAGTGTGTCTGTGCGCACGTATAAGAGACTCCGGATTTTTTCTGGATGTGCAAAAAATTCTTCAGAGTGTCCCTTTTCAGTGAGAACCACTGCATTGTTTAGTTGTCAAGTCAGTTGTTAGGGAGCAACCAAACCGCTGTACACGTGTTGCAGCCATTTGAGGATTACACTGATCCAAAAATCTGACAGTAAAAGAAGAGAATGGAAAGCTTTGTCGGCCTTTTCATATCCTCTCAGTGGGAGGTAGAAAGGCAAGACCTCCAGACCTGGGCTTGCAGTGGTGGGTGTTAATGTGGGGGGGGGGCTGAGCTCTCAACTGCCAACCAGATGGACAACCAAGCCCTGTGTATTTAGGGAGATCATATGGGATAACCTTGCAAAGACAGATTGACATTTTGCTGACAAAACAAACCACCCCTGTCCTGCACGCAAGTAGCCCCCTTCCTATTTCGCCCACACACACACACACACACACATGCACGCGCATACTCTCATGTACGGCCATACAAATACTTTGAGTGGTATTTGCTTACTTAGGTCTTAAGGAAGTTATTTCAGCATGTGTTAAGCACTCGGTTAGGAGCCATAACAATAAGAGGATAACACAAAAGAATCTAGGATTACACAACTCCTGCACAAACAATGGCCGCATCGCTGACCTGTGTAAATGAGACAACCTTGAGCCACGAGGGGAGCAAGTAAACTAATTTTCTGCGTCATGCATTAGGATTTACCTTGATGCTTTAAAGCCAAAGGTTGGGATGCATATCCCAGGAGGTTAAGAACGTCATCGTCTGTTTAACTGGCCTCATTTTCGGTGGTAATAGCATTAGGCTACTTTCAAAGAACTATACATTCATGAAAAAAAATTATTAGACCCTTGTTTCTCTGTGTTTATTTTAATACCTGGTACAACTAAAGGTACATTTGTTAGGACAGATATAATGATAACAACAAAAATAGCTCATAAGAGTTTAATTTAAGAACTAATTTCTGGACATTTTCCATGGTTTTCTTGATCATGATTTTGGTTATTTTCAAGAAAACCATGGAAAATGTCTCGATATCAGGGCTCAAATTAAACTCTTATGAGCTATTTTTGTTGTTATCGTTATATTTGTCCAAACAAATGTACCTTTAGTTGTACCAGGCATTAAAATGAACAAGAACATAGAGAAAACAAGGGTGGTCTAATAATTTTTCCATGACTGTAAGAACTGTACCTAAGTACAATTCTGAGGTACTTGTACTTTACTTGAGTATTTCCATTTATGTAACTTTATACTTCTACTTCACTACATTTTGAGCTGAATATTGTACTTTTTACTCCACTACATTTAACTGCTGGCTTTAGTTACTTTCAGGTCAAGATTTAACCCCAAAACAGGATTAAATTAGAGTGATTACACATTTTTTTTGCATTTGTTTGGACAAATATAATGATAACAACAAAAATAGCTCATAAGAGTTTAATTTAAGAGCTAATTTCTAGACATTTTCCATGATTGTCTTGATAATGATTTTGGTTATTATCAAGAAAATCATGGAAATGGCTAGATATCATTATATTTGTCCAAATAAATGTACATTTAGTTGTACCAGGCATGAAAATGAAAAAAGAAACTGAAGTAAAACAAGGGTGGTCTAATACTTTTTCCCATGACTGTATATTAAACAGGTGTCTTTGTGTTTTAGACTGAATTAATTTATTATGTTGGATTTATAGAGATCAGATTCCAGTATGTGATAATTTTTTTCTCCTCTGTTCTAGTCAAAATAGTTCACTCCGTTTAGGAAAAAGCGACCAGAGAACAAAACATTCTCTGACATTTAAAGAATAAATACAATTATCAAGAGTCACTCTGCTCTGTTCCTCCAAATCTCTAATACAACAATCTGAATACATGATTTTTTGGCACATAAACTCCCTCCCACACACACACGACTAATTCACACTATTAATACAGCTCGTACTAATGCTTTGTGTTCCAAAATACTGATTACATTTGTTGTCACAGCATTTAACACAAATTACTGTCACTTCACTTGCCTTTTCACCACACAGTCAATGTCAGTAAGAGATTCTGCTAGAGGCGGCTAAAACTGCTGACTGCGCAGGATCAAATTGTCATGGTGACCCCAAGAAAATGAGGCTGCTTTTTTTTCAGAATAAGATAAATTTGCTTTATTGTCTTGGCTGGAGTTAAGCACGGTATTGCCAAAAACAGGTTCTGCAAAGTCATTAAAAATAAGTCTGAAGAAAGAGACAGTTGGTTTAAACATGACTACACTACACTGCAAAAAAAGAACAGTTGGGTGAACTCAAAATTTCAAGGCAACAAACTTTAAGTTGGACAATAAAACTAAATATTTTAACTTCTGCAATGAGCTGAATTGGCACGATTGTAACGCCGCTATGAAATGTCAGCTAATGTTGCGACCACAATTTTGAGTTAGCATTGATACGCTAATGGCTACTCTTGTAGCTGTAACAAGCAACGCCGCTAGCGTCAGTTAGCCACTAGCGTCAGTTAGCCACTAGCGTCAGTTAGCCACTAGCTTTCGCTGATGACCGAATTTCACCGTTTTCCCGCATTTCACAACAAAGAAATAAGAGTTAGCAGAACTATTGTCCCTTGTTGTGAACCCCAACTTCAAGATATAAGTAACAACAACTCACAAACTTGTTTTTGAGCAGACAACTGGCTTCCTTTGTTGTGCTAACTTACATAATTGCCCTAAATGTCAATAGTTTATATTTCCAAGTTTTACCAACTTAAATCACTGTTTTAGGCCAAAAAATACAAGTTGGCTTTTTTGCAGTGTATACACACTATACCACACTATATATAATTACATCACCACACAGCATATTATAATGAAAGCACAACCAACCATCTCAGACAGATAATTTAAAAAAAAAAAGAAAAGAAAAGATCATAAGATGAGATATAGCTTACACATTGGATTTAATTGTACTGGTGAGAACCATAGCAGAAATCAAAAGAACAGTATCTGTCTTTTATAGGAGTCTGGCACGATTTAATGAAGAAAGTAATTAGAGGAAGTTGGGTAAGAAAGTCCAATTTTCTCACCCTTTCTAACAGCCTGCTTTGTGTTTTTATGTCCCACCACAATGGTCTGTGGTACACATGTGGGACACCAGAAAGTTGTGGCGACATCTTTGTGTGAGTCTTTGTAGACTCAGTGACGTGAGCACAGCATGTTTCCCCTATAGAGTGGCTGATTTGAATAGATCCTAAACATACTTAGTAGAGAGGCACTTCAGTTATATAGTATTATACTTTCATCACGTTGGGGGAGTCACGAGAGACAGATTGGAGAAAGAGCAAGAGTAAAGCCCAGAAATATCACTGTGAGCTAAATGCTGACATCAGCATCAGGCTCATTGCAGTGGTGGAAAGTGTAGTATTCAGATCCCTTACTTAAGTAAAAGTACTAACACCACACTGTGGAAATACTCCACTACAAGTAAAAGTCCTGCATTCAAAACTTACTGAAGTAAAAGTACAAAAGTATCAGCATCAAAATGTACTTAAAGTATCAAAAGTAAAAGTACTCGTTATGCAGAATGAACCCACTCAGATTGTTTTATATATTCTAAATATATTAACTATATTTGTATTGATGCATTTATGTATGCAGAGTTTTGATTTTCTAAAGACAGGGCTCCTTTAATTACTTAATATACTGTTATAAGGTTGAATTAAAATATGTCTAATCACTTTAAATTGATTATGTTTTTATGTTAAATCTTGACCTGAAAATTGACCTGAAAATTAGCTGTCAGCTAAATGTAGTGGAGAAAAAGCTATTGAGCAAAAAAAAAAAAAGTAAAAAGTGACATAAAATGGAAATACTGAAGTAAAGTACAAGTACTTCAGAATTGTGCTTAAGCACAGTACTTTAGAAAATGTTCTTAGTTACTTTCCACCATTGCGCTCATGACAATGATCATATTATAACATGATTTTATTTTTTTTAAATAATAGTATAACGTTCTGTGTCCTCTTTAAGCCAACATTTAATCAATGCTGGTAAATCTAAGAAGCTATTCATGGGATGGATGAAGCGTCTCCACCTACTGTACAAAAGTCAAGCCAAAACCAGTGGTGGAATGTAACTAAGTACTGTACTTAAGTACAATTTTGAGGTACTTGTACTTTACTTGAGTATTTCCATTTGAATATGTAACTTTATACTTCTACTTCACTATATTTTGAGGCAGATATTGTACTTTTTACTCCACTACATTTAGCTGACAGCTTTAGTTACTTTTCAGGTCAAGATTTAACATAAAGACATGCTCTTTTTTTATTTTTTATTAAACCTCATAACAGGTAGTTTAACCCTTCTAATGCACAACATGGGTAAAAAATGACCCCCATTCATTTCTCATGTTATCTAATGCTGCTGTGTGTTTCTGTGCTCTATCTTTTGATATCAACTTATTTTATGATTGAATATTCCAATTATTCTTTAAATATCTTGTTTTTGATAACAACATGTCATTATTTCCCTTTTGCCTCTCATACTTTAAGAAGAAAAAAAGTTTTTGTATTATTACTTAGCTAACTACTTGGCTAAGTAGCTTGCTAAGCTAACTACTCAGCCAAGAAGTTAGCTAAGTAGTTAGCTTAGCAAGCTACTTAGCTAACTACTGAGCAAAGAAGTTAGCTAAGTAGTTAGCTTAGCAAGCTACTTAGCTAAAAAATGGATATGGGTCATTTTTGACCCATGTTGCGCATTAGAAGAGTAGTGACACAAAAAGGGATTTTATTATTTTTTTAAAAAGGTTTTACATGACATTGCTTTTTAATTTTTTTTATTTTACATCTTTTTTTATGAAAAAAATACTTTTAACTGTTTTAAAAATATATTTTTTTAAACTTTGAAATGGGTCAATTTGACCCACAACATAAGAGGATGGTTATAAAATAGATAATAGCAAATTGAACATGATTAAAACTAAAAAAATTTAATTATAGTATATATAGTATATTTTAATTATAGTAAATTAAAACTGAAAGACAAGCGTATGGGCATACAACCCTTTATAAAAAAAAGCCTCCAACATCTATAAAGGGAACCTGGAGTCCTCAAGATCATCTCAACCCACAAAGACCCAGTGACCCAGGAGATACAAGACTTAGACAGTGTCACTGCAGGGCGGCACACATGCAGACGTCAGAGCTGAAATCAGGAGGCAAGCCAAGGCTACAGCAGGGTCAAGTACAACCAGGGTGCTGAAATACAATCCGAATGCATCAAAGTCAGAATGAGTGTATATGATCAGTGAGTTTGTTTGCTAAAATGGATAAAAGACTTTTTGGTAGCGCTTTATAATAAGGTCCTTAATAACCATTAATTAACAAGTAATAAGGCATTGTTCTCGCTTTAGATCCGGTAGTTGCAAAAAGCATAGTTAACTTATAGTTAACTTATAATAGATGAGCAATAAAGTATATTTTAATATCAATAAGCAAACAAAATAAGATTAATAAAGGCATGGCAAAGACATAATGGGTGGGTTATGGGTGTTTGTAATGCTATTATGAACAATTATAAGATACTCATGAGGCTTTTATTAATGTTCTTAAGCATTTGTAAACTGTTAACAAGTTTCTTATAAGTGCTTATGAATCTCTTATAGCCTGCTATACTTTTATAGGCTTATAAACACACAATAATGTTAATAAGCATCTTGTAAGGACTTACAAGGGCCTTATTACTTGTTAATTAATGGTTATTACAAGGACCTTAATATAAAGCGTGACCGACATTTTTAAAAAAAATGAATAAGCCAACACCATTTTGATTGAGATTGAGTTATCCTTTATTACGTAATAAAAATCAGTGGTGCAATGTCACTCAGTACATTTACTCAAGTACTGTACTTAAGTACACTTTTGAGGTACTTGTACTTTACTTGAGTATTTCCATTTTATGTAAAATGTGAATATTGTACTTTTTGCTCCACTACATTTAGCTGACGCCTTCAGCTACTTTCCAGAACGAGATTTACCATAGAAACATGATACATTTTAAGTGATTAGACTTTTTTTTTTTAATTAAACCTCATAACAGTATTAAGTAGTTATAATGAGTCCTATCTTTACAAAATTAAAACGCTGCTTGTTTAAATTCAATACAAATAATCGAATAATATATCTGGAATAAACATAACAATCTGAGTGGGTCCATTCTTCATACTTTAAGAACATTTTGATGCTGATACTTTTGTACTTTTACTAAAGTAAGTTTTCAATGCAGGACTTTTACTTGTAGTGGAGTAATTTCACAGTGTGGTATTAGTACTTTTACTTAAGTAAGAGATCTGAATACTTTTTCAGCTAAACCATACAACCTCAAAATATTGTTCTAATTGATATTGTTTATTGTATTTATTTTTATTTTTTTGCACTACCTCAGACCTGAAGCTTGTTATCATAGTTGCAGTTTCTTTTTGCACAACTGTTTTTTATTATAAATATTTAACCTGTGGTTCTGTTAATTTTTGCATGTTGCATTTTTCTTGTTAATAAAAATATTTCTGTTAAATTTTTGGGGTCTTTGTTTTTATCCTTGTGGTATCGAAAATGGTATCGAGTATCGAATATTTTCCTGAGTAGCGGTATCGAGTTGAAAATTTTAGTATGGTGACAACCCTACCCAAAAGTCATTATAACCCTTGTCAGCATCAAGGTTATAATAGTTTTGGATTTTTCATTAGTTTTAGTTTTAATTTAATTGTGAATTTTTGTTTTCAAATTCAGTTAGTTTTAGTTAGTTTTTAGAGTGAGTTTGCTAGTTTTAGTTTAGTTTTTAGTTTTTGAAAATGCTTAGTTTTAGTTTAGTTTTTATTAGTTTTAGTGTTAGTTTTAGTTTTTTGTAATGGGCTGTGTGTTGGGTGCGAGATTCAAAGAGGTCATAATAAATGTTGCCTTTATTTCCTTTGGTTTATCCATCTCAGCCCCAATAAGTTTATTAACTCTTACAGTTCTGGGTGTTTTGAATTTTGGTTCTAGTGTAGACATCCCAGTCTCAGTAAACATATTTACCATGTGTTGCATGTTCAAATAAATACACTGAATTATGAATGAAAAAAGTTGACAAAAACGAAAACTAAGAACATTTTCACTATCATTTTAGTTAGTTTTAGTTAGTTTTGTAACCACGCAATACAGTTTCAGTTAGTTATCGTTTTTTAAAAAACTCTTGTTTTTATTTTAATTCAGTTAACGAAAATGTTTTTTCAATTTTAGTTTTCGTTATTTTGTTCGTTTTCGTTAACTATAACAACCTTGGTCAGCACCCATGATATTAGACAATTAGCATAAGTATTAGCTTGAATGCGGCATGGTCTTATTGTGTCCCACTCTTCCTGTAAAGCCCCTGGAGTCAAGACAAAGATGAGCTTAGTGAACGGATTCAATCCCGTTTAGTCATCTAACGAGGATCGAACATGCCGCCTCCAGGTCAAAGGCCTCTTAAGCCTCTATGACCACCTTTTCTTCGACAATTAGGCCTGTCAGAGAGGGTTAGCTTTCATCAACACAGGAAATGTCAGCAGGTAAACAGGTCACTTACAGCCTCTAACTGCAGAGACGTAGTAGTGTAATAGGATGTTCTGGGAGACGGATAAACAAACAGACCGGCGGGCGGGGAGGCGAACACACAGCTGTGACAAAGGAATACTCAACATCACATGGAGATAGTTTATGTCTAACCCTTCTCAGTTTGATTACACTCATCATGTTCAAATTTATGTTACCCACAGAGATTCTTGCTTGTGCTATTTTAGTAAAGGCCATTGCTTGGGCTCGTCTCTGACAATCCAGCTCTCTCTCTCTCTCTCTCTCTCTCTCTCTCTCTCACTCTCTCTCTCTCTCTCTCTCTCTCACACACACACACACACACACATGCACCTCTCTCTCTCTCTCTCTCTCTCTCTCTCACACACACACACACACACATGCACCTCTCTCTCTCTCTCTCTCTCTCTCTCACACACACACACACACACACATACACCTCTCTCTCTCTCTCTCTCTCTCTCTCACACACACACACACACACACACACACAGACAGACACACACACACACACATACACCTCTCTCTCTCTCTCTCTCTCACATACACACACACACACACACACACACACACACAGACACATACACCTCTCTCTCTCTCTCTCTCTCTCTCTCTCTCACACACACACACACACACACACATACACCTCTCTCTCTCTCTCTTTATTCTTTATTCAATTGGCTTTATTGGCATGGCGTAACAATGTATATATTGCCAAAGCAAGCATCAGAAAAAAAGATAACAAGATAAGGAAAACAATATTTACAATAAATTATTATATTTAAAAGAAAAGAAAAACTAATAACAATAAAAGAAAGCAATATTTACAATCATTGAATTACAATCAACATATAATTTATACAATCTAACTGTCCCAGCAAAAAGAAAAAAGAAAACAACTCTCTCTCTCTCTCTCTCTCTCTCTCTCTCTGTCACACACACACACACACACACACACACACACATACACTTCTCTCTCTCTCAGTTGTTAAACTTTATTTTTTGGGCCAAGCTAAAATGGTGATCTACCTCAGTAGAAGGAACAAGTTGGAAAGTTCTCTGGATGTTGATGCACCTACCTTGTTTGTTAGAATGGTGAAGGCCAGATTACATGTTGATTTCAGTTTTTACAGAACCACAAATAATGTGGAAGAGTTCTCAAACATATGGAGCCTTAACAATGTTTTATGTTCTGTTGTCGAGAATGAGCTGATTTTTGGACTCATTTTGAGTTTAATTATGTGTTTTGTTGTTGTGTTTTAATTTATTTAATTAATTTTTTTATTCTTAATTTTTTTCTTCGTTTTTGAGAATGCAATGTGATTGTATTTACAAATTGCTTTAAGCAAATAAAGAGGTTTTGAAAAAAAAAAAAATCTCTCTCTCTCTCTCTCACACACACACACATACACCTCTCTCTCCCTTCCTCTGTCTTTCCCTCCCTACCGCTCTAGCCACATTGCCACACTCAGTTTTCCATGGCCTCTCATTCCCGAGTGCTCTGCGAACTAAGTAAATGAACGACACAATCCGGAAATAGTGTTCCAGCCGGAGATGGTGGGAAGGAAAATCCCTTGACTGGTGCTGGCAGGAGAGAGGGAGAGAGAGAGAGAGAGAGAGAGAGAGAGAGAGAGAGAGAGAGAGAGAGAGAACAAAGTTCTTTACAAAAAAGTAATGTTTTTTTTTAACATGTTTGTTGGAGCTATTTAGTTCTTGTTAGTATTTAGTTGTCTGTTTAGTTTATTATTAACCCTTTATCAGGCAAAGAACTATATTTGGTAACTTCAGGTAATATTTCGAGAAAAAAGTTGCAAATTTACTAGATAAAAGTGGCAAATCTACAAGAAAAAAGTCACAGATTTAAGAGATTTAATCTAGTAAATTTGCAACTTTTTTCTCAAAATATTACCTGAAGTTACCAAATATAGCTCTTTGCCTGATAAAGGGTTAACAATGAGTATTGTTTGATTATTCTAGACATTTGTTTATTTTGATAATATTTTGTTTTGCTAGTTAATTGATTAGTTTAATCATCATTATTGTTTACACTGTATTAAATTATTCTGTAGTCATTTCATTTTACTTAATATATTTGTTAAAACATATTAAATATAAATGCATCCTTGATTTTGAGGCAGTTGTTTAAGTAACTTTAATATAAAAAGGTTTGCGATGGAATCTACTTATTTTGATCACATAAAATTTAATCTTTGTGTGTATGTAATTCTATATCAAGAGAATTTTGAATGAATCCAACACAATAGAATTAGTCCGTTTTTAATTGACAGGCACTTCCTGTTAAATTGTTATTAACTCAACTTGTAACGTAGTTAGATTTAATTAATAATATTGCGTGCAATCTGTTGCCTCAATTTTATTGAGTAGCTTTTACACTGCAAAAAAGCCAACTGGTATTTTTTGTCCTAAAACAGTGATTTAAGTTGGTAAAACTTGGAAATATAAATTATTGACATTTTAGGGCAATTATGTAAGTTAGCACAACAAAGGAAGCCAGTTGTCTGCTCAAAAACAAGTTTGTGAGTTGTTGTTACTTATATCTTTAAGTTGGGGTTCAAAACAAGGGACAATAGTTCTGCTAACTCTTATTTCTTTGTTGTGAAATGCGGGAAAACGGTGAAATTCGGTCATTAGTGAAAGCTAGCGGCTAACGGATGCTAGCGGCTAACTTATGCTAGCGGCGCTGCTTGTTACAGCTACAAGAGTAGCCATTAGCGTATCAATGCTAACTCAAAATTGTGGTCGCAACATTAGCTGACATTTCATAGCGGCGTTACAATCGTGCCAATTCAGCACATTGCAGAAGTTAGCAGAAGTAAGGATTAAAAGTTATTACAATGTAAAAGTTAGTACAACTTACAGTTGAGTTGACAAAAATCTGAATTCACAGTTGAGCAAACTCAAAAACTAAACTTAAAATATTTAGTTTAATTGTCCAACTTAAAATATTATCGAAGTTTGTTGCCTTGAAATTTTGAGTTCACCCAACTTTTCTTTTTTTGCAGTGTATTTATCTTTTTTTTTTTTTTTTACAGTTTTTTTGCGTTTTATGGAATTTGGGTTGGCACCATGGGCGCCTGATGTTATATAGGTAGGTGGGTAGGCCGAGGGTTTTTTACCAGCGCAAAGAGAGGCAGCAGGAGCCATGTTTCTTTGTTCTTTTTGTTTGCTTGCTCGCAATGGATAAAATAAACCTTTGGAACTAATAATCATGCATGGACATCACCTTCTTTGCCTGCGTACACCACACGCCCATGGTGCATCAGTGGCAATTTGATTAAGTTTGTTTTAAGTTTAATTTTGTTATAATTCGGACAAAATTGCCACTACAATGTTTTTATTTGAAGAAATGAATATTGATCACACATATTCAAAAATAGTAATAGTTTTCATTGTAGAAAGAAAATTCACATTTTAAAAATGGTCTAGAAACATAAATAGCACTTTCAACTGGCTTTCTCAGCTTGTCTGTTATATAAAAAAAGTTATTACTGTAAATAAAACATGCTCAGTATATTTTCAATGAATCGATGGACTCCAGAGATTAACTCAAATGAATCTTGCTATTTGACTCAATATTTTAAGTTAAAATGAGTTTTTGCACAATTTTTTTGTATTGAAAAGGAAAAATTATAATAATTTATTATAAATATTGCTTTCTTTTATAGTTATTAGTTTTTTCTTAATCCCTTTAAAATTAATGATAGAATTATAATTAATTTATTGTAAACATTGCTTTCTTTTATTGTTATTAGTTTTTTCTTAATTCCTTTAAAATTAATGATAGAATTATAATTAATTTATTGTAAATATTGCTTTCCTTACTGTTATCTTTTTTTTTTAAACTTCTGACGCTTGCTTTGGCAATATGTACAGTGTTACGTCATGCCAATAAAGTCAACTGAATTGAAATTAAAAAAAAAGAGAGAGAGGGAGAAATGGTACTGCAGCCGTTCACACTTCACATGAAGCTCTGTTAAACTTTTGGGAAAAGAGAAAGAGAAAGTTGTCGTTTTTTTAGAATTTTATTTTATTAATTTCTGTGGGGCATCATATTAGGTACCAGGAAGTACATCAAAACAACAGAAATAAAAAATAAAATTAAAAAAATTTCAGAATTTCATCAAAATCAGTTTCATAGTATTTAATCAAAATCAAAGTTACTTCAGAAATTCACCTGTCTTATAATGTTCAATGCTTCCCTCAGTACTAATAATTGGTTATACCAACCCACCCGCACCGGATAGAGCTGAAAACACCTAGTGCTGAAGACTACTCTATCTCAGTGCTGCATACACTAAGCTACACATATACATACACATACACAAACGTATACACACATACATGCATGCATGCATGCAAAAAAAGGGGGTTCTAAGGACATGCTCTAGAGCAGTAGTTCTCAACCTTTTTGAGTCGCGACCCCCAATTTAACATGCATGTTTTCCGCGACCCCCGCTCACTGAACAGAATCTCACACATACAGTTCACCCAAAAAAGAAACAAAATGACCAAAAAAAGGAAACAAAATGACCAAAAAAGACACAAAATGATCAAAAAAAGACACAAAATGATCAAAAAAAGACACAAAATGACCAGAAAAGACAGTAAATGACCAAAAAAGACACAAATTGACCACAAAATGATCAAATTAAAGACACAAAATGACCAAAAAAAGACACAAAATGACAAAAAAAAGACATTAAATTACCAAAAAGACTAAAACACATAAACACTTTAACACAGTGGAGACAGAGCTGACCTCCAAAATGATTTGGCGACCCCCAGAAATCATCTCGCGACCCCAATTGGGGTCCCGACCCCAAGGTTGAGAATAGCTGCTCTAGAGGGCATTAATAAATTAATAAAATAAAATTCAAAAAAAAAAAAAAAGAGAGAAAGAGAAAGTTGGAAAAGATACTTCTCTACTTGGTTTTCCTAAGGCAGATGCCGCTAACATAACAGCGTTACGACGAGAGACCATGTCGGTAGCTTCACGACATGGCTGTAGAGGTTAACTTATCTTTAGCCCGAGAGGTCAAAGATCAATATTAAAAAAAAAGGGCAGATGTCTGTGAGGAGGCCGGTGTGTGGAGGAGGGGAGCACAAGGCGCTGGGTAAATGTTGTCAGGGTTGGCCTGGAGTTTGGCGGAGGGGGAGGTGGGGAGGAGCGGGGGTGAAGACAGGAGGTGTGCCAGCAGGTTAAAAGCAGGGTCAACTCTATAACCAGGGTGTTATCTGGACTCCTCTCCACAGCTGCCAATCACAATCATACCGCAGCGAGACCAGCGACCTGTCGCTTGCAGCTTTAAAACAGGGATTGGCTGGCGGTTCGGTCACTGCAGTCATACACGCTCAGGAAATGTTCCAGCTCTCTTGAAAACCTTGTGCAACGGCCTCTTGGTCAGGGTGGTAAAATGTTCCTGCAGCATTTGTCGGAGGATGTGGTTAAATCCCCAGAAGCCCGGGGCTGCATTTGTGCAGCAGCTCTGGTCATTTTAGATCGGGGCAATTAAGCTCCAGCGTGATTTTTTTAAAAGGTAAACGTGCTTTCGTAGAATAAGCAAATAATGTCTTGTCACGGATCTTTAATTGTGTTTAACTTGGTCGCCTGTTAAATGGCCAACAAATGCCTCGCTGACATTTTATAAGGGGAGGATAGTCTGCGTGAGTACATCTCACTATAACAGTCAGTAACATGAGATGGGGAACCACACAACCGCTAAATCAGTAAAATGGGAGCCCAGAGTCACTGTAATTTGGGAGAGAGCTGGTTAACCACTCCTCATAATGGATGGTGTTTCTGTTTAGCCTAAGGCGTTGGAGCTGAGGTCATATGCAAACAAGGCAGATCCAAGGCCTCGGCTTTTACACTGTGCAAAATGTTTCGCCCCATGTGTTCGCTCAGGTTCATGAAATCATAGAGAGTTGAAATTTGCATATTTATTTCACACGTTAAACAAAGACCCCATAAAACGTGTTTTAAACCGGTATGAAAGTCTAGCAAATAATCTCATGTTTTACACATTTTCAGGGGTGAAACATTTGCATCACAACCTTACAGACTGACAAAAAAATCATAATAATAATATTGATGATTTTTAACTGTTTTGCCTAAGGGTATCTTGTTTGCCAGCCAGTGTGCACCAATTAGGCGCATACTGTACAGTTTATGTGATTTGCATGGGAAATAAACTTTCTTTTTTTTTTTTTAATAGACGTGTGTTTATTGAGTTTTAACTGTTTATAAAAATTACATTTTAATACAGTTGACAAAGCATCAAAGTCAAACTATAAAGGAATCCACTCCCCCCACCCCAAAGGAAAAATAAATAGTTAAAGAAATGAAATGACAGAACTAATAATAAACCAAAAAAAAAAAAAAAGTGGGTAACGACATTACATATTCATACACAGCTTAGCATCACATGGTTAATATATCAACCGTTAGGGACACATCACCTTCAGGTTTCCAAAGTTTCCTCAATTTCACAGTTCTCCATGAATGCAAGAAAGGGATTCCAAGGAAATAAACTTTCTTATAAAAATATATACAAATTTGCCTGCAGCTTCTGCCACAAATGTCCCATTTGTTTTTAGTAACTGCTCCATAAACTCCAGAGTGTTTGGTTTGTTGACTGATAAGCTCTTCACTGCATGTCATTATAGTGTCATATATTAGCTGGATTCTGCAATAACTATAAGAACCACGAGCCACTCAGACTTATGTCACATAACTCATGTAACATGACCTATAAAAAAAGTGTATTTTCCTTTATTAAAGCAGGGACAATGAACTTTAATTTTGTGTTGATTTTGGCGGCCTCTGTGGACAAATGCGGTAGTGTTTCCATGAGCTCCACCGCCTCATGTCCTTTAACCCTCTGGAGTCTCCAAAAGCACTAAATCCAGACTTCTTCATGACATCCAGACTAGAAAACAAAGCAGCGTGGAGCCCTACTGTACATTTACCTCTAAAGTTCTGGCTGTAAACTCCATGAGGCCAGTTTCAGTTTGATGATGATATACCAAGTAAAACTGGAGACAAGCTCAAATATATTTAGTATAAAATGATAGAACTGGATATAACCCTCTTATATATTCTTTATTGAGCATGATAGTGTTTTGAAAGTAAATAAAAGATTCAAAATCACATTTTATGTTGGACTAAAGGACACAAAATGACTAAAAAAGACACAAAAAGACACAAAACGACGAAAAAAAGACACAAAAAGACTTAAAAAACGACACAAAACGACGAAAAAAAGACACAAAATGACTAAAAAAAGACACAAACTGACAAAAAAAGACACAAAATGACTGAAAATGACACAATACACACAAAATGACCAAAAAAAGACACAAAAAGACACGAAATGACTAAAAAAAGTCACAAAATGACACAAAAAGACACAAAATGAGAAGACAGAATGACCAAAACCCCCCGACAGAAGACACAAAATCACCAAAAAAGACACAAAATAACTAAAATAGACACAACAACAGACACAAAATGACCAAAAAATACACAAACACACTTACAAAGATACAAAAAGACATGAAAAGGATTAAAAAATGGACAAAATAGCCCAAGACTCCATAGAGTTAACCCTGTAAAGCCAAGTGTATCATTTGTGATACACAAGTTTTAAGACCTCCACCTCAACAGTGTGATATGTTTTTTCCTGAAAAACCAGATGTATACATGTGTTGAAGATTAAAAAAAACTGAGCAACAAATCGCACAAAAATGAAAACTTCATATCAGCAGATGTATGATGTTGTGTTATTAAGTCTTAATAGGAAAAAAATGTTAGGTTTTGTTTGAAAAACAATCTGTGAGCAACACAAAAAAGACCTGATGTATCAAATATGATACAAATTAGAATTCATATATGCAAATTGATATATATATATATATATATATATATATATATATATATATATATATATTTAATTTGTCAGCGGGTTCAATAAACACTCCAGAATAAAAAAGAAGAAGAATTATCTGGTTATTATTTCATGGTTCAGGCTTTATAGAGTTAACATCTTTATCTGACATTTGTTTTGAAAGTGAATGAAAAAATATTCAACTTATTTTTGATAAACACAACTGTTTTCAGGATGCATGACGATAGAGTAATCAGTAGCGTCTTTATGCGGCTATATAAGATTAAATCAAATCAAAATTAAATAGCCTTTATTGTCATTATATGATCAACTATACAACGAAATTGAGAGTGCCACTGCATAAGGTGCATAGTTAAAAAAAATCATAACACAAAACAAACATTTAAAAATATGTTTAACACTGAGCTAAAACAAGGACAAAAACAAGGACAAGGACGTGTGATGTCATAAATAAATATAAAAATAAATAAATGACCACTGAAAATGCTACAACGTTATTGACGAGGTAGATAGTATGTCTTGCACATATAAATTGTGCTGCACATGTCCGTTTTATTGCACTTTTTAATTAATTTATCCTGTGTGGGGGTTGAGAATAGTAACTGTAGCATAAAGATGTAACAAAACTTTGTTTTAGCCACCAACATCAATTCATATTTTGATGTAAAAACCACATTACTGTGCAGTTCATGAATAAAATAGACATTTAAATAAAATAGGCATTAAGAATAACTATATAAAAAATACTGAATTTTCTCACTGTGGTCTCTTTTGCTTATGTAGGTCATTTAGAGACATCAGTATTAAATTGAGACTGTTTCATAACCAGTTTAAAAGTCCTTGTAATTGCTACAATAGGTCACCTGTTGTCCTTAATTGACTTAAATCCCCATCACACTCCTGCTTGCAGCTACATTTCTTCCCTTATTGCAGTCATAGCCACACACACACACACACACACACACACACACACACACACACACACACACACACATTCTTGTACTTCTATCTTTGTGAGGACCCTCATTGGAACAGTGAATTCCCTTGCAAGGTTATAATAGTTTTGGATTTTTCACTAGTTTTAGTTTTAATTTCGTTGTGAATTTTGTTTTCAAATTCAGTTAGTTTTAATGCGTTTTTAGAGAGTTTGCTAGTTTTAGTTAAGTATTTATTTTTTGGAAATTCTTTAGTTTTAGTTTAGTTTTTATTAGTTTTACATTCTAAATTGGGCCTTTATGTCCTTTGCCTTACCCATCTTCATTATGTATGAAAAAAAGACGAAAATGAAGGACATTTTCACTATAATTTTAGTCAGATTTGTAACCTCACAATACAGTTTCAGTTAATTATCATTATTATGTAACCTTTAACCCTTAAAACAAAGTCTTAAATAAAATAAAAAAAGCCTTTAAAGAAGTGAGGACCGGCCAAAATGTCCTCACTTTGCAAAAATGTCCTCACTCTGTTGGTTTAAAAACGTGTTCTGGTCCTCACTATGTAGGAAGTACAAGAACACACACACACACACACACACACACACATGCGCACACACACACACACACACACACACACACACACACACACACACACACACACACACACACACACACACACACACACACACACACAACCTTGACCACACATTATTAAAGAGCAGAAACAATACTCTCTATACTGAAAGACAGTCTATGCGGGGACTTACTGATAAGTGAAATTACATTAAATCACTCAGCAGCTGTTTTATTACTGAACTAATCGGTTATCAAGTAAAAAAAAAATCGGTTCCAGCTTCTCACTTGTGATGATTTCCTCATTTTCTCTGTTTCACATCATTCTAAGTCGAACATCTTTGTGTTTTGAACTGCCGATCTGACAAAACCAGCAATAGGAAGACCTCCCTTTGGGCTCTCTGGGGAATTGCATTTTTAACTATTATCATGAAAATAATCGTTCCTTCAACGGTTGTCCGTGTCGTGGTCATTCCAGCTCGGCTGCAGCCTCGTATCTATTGTTCCCATATTTTATTTCTTGTGAATGTCCCTTTAAAGGATTACATCATCCTCTTTGCTCCTTTTTTTTTTTCCTCCACCACATTTCTCAGTGTTCAGCCTTTTCTGCCCAGAGACAATTGGTTAATTCAGCGGTGTATAACACTGCCACCTCCTGATCCACAATACCATCTGCGGAGCCGACACACCTTTCAGTGGCATGTTTAGTTAAGTCATGATGTTTGACATCGGACATCACACCTCTCTGATCTGATCACGGTGCTCAGAAACAAACCACATTATCATATTTACTGTTATTATCATGTGACGTTCAGTGAAGCGTTCATTAGTGGGAGGACAATGTACAACACATGCAGGTGCTTTACGTTCATCATTAATCCACTCTGAGCTGACAGGGGACTTTTACTGTGTGTTATTGGTGCTGCTGCACCATCTAGTGGCTGAAAGCACAAAAGATCTTATTGTTTTCTCAAAAAGAGTGTATCAGCTTTTTGTTGCCTCCTGGTCAAGCTTTTGGATCATTTAAAAAGAAAGAAAGAAAGAAAGAAAAGAAGCTACAGGCATAATGTGGTGTTTCAGTAGTTCTTTGTGCTCAGCTGACATCCACGAGCCTTTAAGACTTTAACCCTTTGGAGTTTGGGGCTATTTTGATGGGTTTTGACTATTTTTCATTCTGCCTGTATAAACGACTTAAAAAATGTTTATCATTCCATGCTGGTATATTTTAATTTTCAGCACAACCTCACCTGATTATTATTTTGTTGTTTTGACTTACTGGATCAACATTTTGAACACAAAAACACACACACAAAAAAACACACAAAAAAACATACAAAAAACATAAAAACACAAAAAATACTCGAAAAATTACAACCCCCCACCAGAAAAAATACACAAAAAATACTCAAAAAATGATTTAAAAAAAACAGAAAAACAGAAAAATTACTAAAAACACAGAAAAAAAAAATGAATTACATAAAAATTACAAAAAACACAAAAAACCCCAGAAAAAAATACAAAAAAACACAAAAAGAACACATAAAAACACACAAAAAACATTAAACACAAAATAATGATTTTTTTCATTATCAGGGGTTTGTTTTCTAAATTTTATGTCTATAAAGTGGCAGAAAATTGTAGGGAAACCATGTTAATTCCCAAAGCCTGAGACAATCTATTGATTACATTTTCTGTTTAACCAGCAGTCCAAAACTGGAAAAAAGGAAATTCAGCTTACTATCACATACGTCAAAGAAACATATCAAATTCGGCATTTGGGAAGCTGGAGCCGGCAGATATTTTGCCTGTGTTCTTAAAGAATAATATAATGATGAATTGAATATCAAAATCATTGTTGATTGTCGGTTGCTCAACTAATTGAGTAATTGTTGAAGGTCTCAAAGTCTGTTTAAAACACAACCATCCCATCCAAGTTCTTCAGCTGGAAACAGAAAACACGGCGGGACATGGAGCCCTCCACTAACCCACAACTTGCAATTAAGGATATCATTGCGAAAAAAAATGCAAATATAAACATGACATCACAAAAGGGCGCACGCTCACAGACAACGTCACTCACTTTATAGTGAAAGAGATGCAGCCATTCAACACTGTGGAGAAACCAGCGTTTAGAGAAATGCTGCAGACTTTTGACTTTTGGTTTAGTGGTTAGCACTCTTGCCTCACAGCAAGAGGGTCGACTCCGGCCTGCGCCTCTTCTGTGTGGAGTTTGCATGTTCTCCCCGTGTCAGCGCGGGTTCTCACCGGCTACTCTGGCTTCCTCCTACAGTCCAAAAACATGCACTTAGGGGCGTTCCCGGTGGCACACCTGGTAGAGCGTGTACCATAGAGGCACTGTCCTCGTAAGCGGGCGGCCTGGGTTCGAATCCAACTCGGAGCCCTTTCCCTCTGTCTCCCCCTTCACTCTGTCCTAAAAATGGCCAAAAAAAATATCTTAAAAAAAACCCCCATGCACTTAGGTTTAATTGGTTACTCTAAATTAGGGTTGTCAAAAAAGTATTGATACTAAAACGTTATATCCAGATACAATACTCATTTTCAAAAGTATCGATATTTTATTTTATTTATTTTTTTATTTTTTTTATCAATCTTGCCTAATATTGTGCACAGCATACAACCTCAAAATATTGTTCTAATTGTTATTGTTTATTGTATATATATATATTTTTTTGCAGTACCTCAGCCTGAAGCTTGTTATCATAGTTGCAGTTTCTTTTTGCACAACTGTTTTTGATTATAAATATTTAACCTGGGTCGCGACCCAGCCCCGGATAAGCGGAGGAAAATGGATGGATGGATATTTAACCTGTGGTTCTGTTCATTTTTACATGTTGCATTTTTCTTGTTAGCAAAAATATTTCTGTTAAATTTTAGGGTCTTTGTTTTTATCCTTGTGTTATCGAAAATGGTATCGAGAATCGAATATTTTCCTGAGTATCGGTATCCGGTTGAAAATTTTTGTATCGTGACAACCCTACTCTAAATTGTCCGTAGGAGTGAATGAGAGCGTGAATGGTTGTCTGTCTCTAGATGTCAGTCCTGTGATAGTCTGGAGACCTGTCCAGGGTCTATCCCGCCTCTCACCCAATGTCAGCTGGGATCGGCTCCAGCCCCGTGCGACCCAAGTGCGGACAAGTGGAGAAGGATAATGAGGACGAATTTGCTAAAAAAACGTACATTTCCCAAACAGCCATTCCAGCATTTTACTGCCAATGTTCAATATTCTTGAGAATTAACAGTTAATTGCTCTTAAAAAGGATTGACTTGAATTATTATTCTCTAATATCATTATATCAGTGGCATAACATTTTTAAAAAAAATCAACAATACTATTGGTTATCGTCATAGTTACAGGGAAAATATATCGTCCTAAAAAATTGTGACAGGTCTTGTTTGTCCAGATGCTGACCATTGATTTGTCAATATGTGTCTCTGGTTGGTTTGGACCGAATGGATTCTGCTGACCCGGATCGGATGGAATAGAGCGTGATTCTGTTAGCCAATGGGAGACAAGCGCCGACTTAATCAACCAATAGGAGGCTGAGTTGCTAAAAGAGAGTCTTCAGGAGTTACTGGCTGCTGAAGATGCTGATACAAAGACTCAGATGCAAAGAAAAAACATGTGGATGTGCACTCACACTCTTGTATTACAAATAAAGAAATATGTCGCGTGACTTTGACCGACTCTGTCTCTTCCTTTGCGGGAGAGGTTCGCTGCAGAGCTCCAAGTCCTCAGCAGGCTGGAGGCCAAACAACAAGAAGGATGTAGATGTGAAGAAGAGGATGATATTTATATTTACTATTAAAAATGGGTCAAGATCAGGACTGAAGCAGATCGAGGGATTCTGGACGGATGTGTGTGCATGTAAATAAGAAAATGTAAATGAAAATATCTGACAAAATACACTGATTTTCAACTGATTGGCTGGATGATAGATCTTGATTTAGATTTTTATTTAGTTTATAATAATCATAATTAATTTAATAATTCTGGACGGATGTGTATGCATGTAAATAAGAAAATGTAAATTAAAATATCTGTCAAAATATACTGTTTTCAACTGATTGACTGGATGATAGATCTTGTTTATAATAATCATAATAATCTATCCAGGTGCTCATTTATTCATTCATTCATTATCCTAAACTGCTTATCTCAGGTCACCCATATAAGAAATAAAATATAGTGAATCAACACTACAAAAAAACAAAAAGATTACCTTGGAAAAAAAGATTTGGGCTGGAGCCACATCTTGTTACACCTACCCCTCTTACAAGCTGATAAAAATAAAAAAATCTCACAATCATCATGCATATACACCTTCCTAACTGTAGGGGTCATCTTTACAGTAACAAACAAAGCTTTACTGAATAACAAGCCTAACACTGGTGTTCACTAGGAATATTGTGGTAATTTCTAATCTAGCACACAAAGAGAGTCATCATTTTTAGTCTACGCTGAACATGGACACTGGATGCATTATTGTGTAGGCAGCATTTTAAGATCATGCTGGACTGGGTGGACCTACTTTATATTCTGGGTAACTTCATCTATTATAAAGCACTGTATTGCATAAGCCAACAACATGTTTTTTCTGCAGGGTAACTATTTGTGTAAATGTAGTAGAGTTACAAATATGCAAGTCTTTCTGAAAAGTAGTGGAATGTAAGTATAAACACATTATAAAGAAAATACTAAAGCACAGAAAATTGTATCCAAGTATACTTTCCACTCATGGCTTTGTTCAAGCTAATATAATAACCTGCATAGACAACAAGTAGGATGCTTAATATCGTCACGCTGTTAAAATAATCGCCTCATTTTTTGTCAAATTTTTTTTTTTGTTGCCTTAATCATCTCCTTATATGGTAAAATCACCTACATCCTCAGTTGGTCAGATCATGTGATTTTACCCCTTAAAGATAATGGCCTATGTCAAGTGTGTGACTTAAGCGGATTTATTATGCCTAATGTGACTTTGGCAATTTTTTGAACATGCCTTTGTGACTTAAGCAAGATATGGTAACACTTTATTTTGAAGATGTCTACATGATAAGAGTGACATGAGCGCGTCATAAACATGACATGGGATGTGTGTCATGAACATTAATGACACTTTGAAGTAACATTAAATATAATTCTTCGCCCGATAAAGGGTTGATAAAGTTAAAAAAAAAATAAAATAAAATAAAAAAAAACTCACGGAAAATTTTCCATTATCTTGCATCATTCACCTCCTGATTGGCTGAGGCTGGCATTCTCTCCACCGCTGGCTGCAGACAGACCGGGAGGAGACTTTACTGAGTTTTCCGTTAACTTCGCAGTGTGCCAACATGGAGACCTTTCGGCAGTTTGATCGAGATCCAAATCATAAGAATTGGTTAAAAGGCATAATGGTGTTAGAAGATCTCCAAGACTGCCTCAAGCCTTTTATTGAAGATGAAACGGAAAAACTACACGAAGACCTGCGCAACATCTGTGGCCCGCGTCAGTGTGACAACAACTGCAATCCAAAATACCAAGGTCCAAATCAGGTATGAATTAAAATAACTTTTGACCATTTATACAGTCTATGCTTTTGACCAGTGAAAAGACTAATGCTGCGTTCGGTTGCACTCGGAACTCGGAAAGATCCGATTTGGAAATTCCGACTTTCGAGGTAAATGCGTTTCATTGCTCGTTTGTTTGGATGTCTTTGGAGCATTTGAAAATGATTCTTAGGAAGTACATCAGCTACCTGCTACAACATACAGTTAAATGGTTGTGTCCTCTCTGGGTCCAAATATAGGGGCGAATTGTGGTCTGCAAATACTTAAGAGACAAAAATATAATTAAATCTTATCAATTTCCTGGATATAATAAAAAGAATTGCAGTATTACACCTTATAGACTAATGTAGTTTAAATATGGGTAAAACTATAATATTTTTTACACTTTTACTGTGATTTTTAATCCCTACTACGCTCACACAAACTCTTTAATTAACAGAGTGGGAGTGCAAATACTGTTGTGGAATTCATTTGAAGATGTATTAAAATATCTGACATATAGCAGTTTAAATATGCATCAAACATGTTTTGATAAACACACCGAAATAGAAACAGAAACAGTCACAGTCTCTTTACAGGAAACTTCTGCTTGATAAAGATCAGAGCAGCTCTGATTCAAGAAATCCCAAGTGTGCTCTGATATCAAAAGTGGAACATAACAGGAAATAACAGGACATTAAAACCTTAGTTACACAGAAACATTGACACACGAACCTGCAAGATAAAAAAGACACAGAGTGTTGTCTCGCTCAGAGTTGTTCTACCATTTGGATCTGTCTGTCACCTTTGACATTTGTATCTGTTTTTGATAATTGCAAAATAAAATAGGAGAGGTTACCGCTAGGTGAGGTTACCACTAGGTGAGGTTACCACTAGGTGAGGTTACCGCTAGGTGAGGTTACCGCTAGGTGAGGTTACCACTACGTGAGGTTACCACTAGGTGAGGTTACCACTAGGTGAGGTTACCTCTAGGTGAGGTTACCACTAGGTGAGGTTACCTCTAGGTGAGGTTACCGCTAGGTGAGGTTACCTCTAGGTGAGGTTACCTCTAGGTGAGGTTACCTCTAGGTGAGGTTACCTCTAGGTTAGGTTACTGCTAGCTGAGGTTACCTCTAGGTTAGGTTACTGCTAGCTGAGGTTACCTCTAGGTGAGGTTACCTCTAGGTGAGGTTACCTCTAGGTGAGGTTACCTCTAGGTTAGGTTACTGCTAGCTGAGGTTACCTCTAGGTGAGGTTACCTCTAGGTTAGGTTACTGCTAGCTGAGGTTACCTCTAGGTGAGGTTACCGCTAGGTGAGGTTACCTCTAGGTGAGGTTACCTCTAGGTGAGGTTACCTCTAGGTTAGGTTACTGCTAGCTGAGGTTACCTCTAGGTGAGGTTACCTCTAGGTGAGGTTACCGCTAGGTGAGGTTACCTCTAGGTGAGGTTACCGCTAGGTGAGGTTACCTCTAGGTGAGGTTACCTCTAGGTGAGGTTACCTCTAGCTGAGGTTACCACTAGGTGAGGTTACCTCTAGGTGAGGTTACCGCTAGGTGAGGTTACCTCTAGGTGAGGTTACCGCTAGGTGAGGTTACCACTAGGTGAGGTTACCGCTAGGTGAGGTTACCGCTAGGTGAGGTTACCACTGTGTATACTGCAGGAGGGATGTTACACATGTCCTTATTCTCGCGATATAGCCTTCATTTTTAAACTTTTCTTTAGTGATTTTTCTATTTAAATAAATGAATAAACGTTTAATGTAGCCCTTATTTAGTTGTTTTTATCCCACTAATTAATTAAATGCTGACTCATCTATATTTAACACATCAGATTTATTACATCCCTTAAAATCAAGAGGGCTTCTCGACCCCCCCGTGGATCTTCGGCTGGTGGGAATCACTACTCTGGAGGATCCTGGACATTGGGACAGTCCTTCAGATGTCGATGACGTAGTATCTCTCAGATTCAGCTGTTTGAGGATCCTTCCTTGACTTTGGGATACAGCTACAATATCGGCTTCCCTCTCATCTCTCTGTCCCTCGGCTGTGCGTCTATTCCCTATGGTCTATTCACATACACCCCCCCCTCAGCCCTCAGTAAACATCCAATCACTGTTGCAGTATGCAAATGAGCCAAGAGTAGCCTGACAGTGTAGTGTCAGGTTTCAGCATGCATTTATGCAAGTTTGAATAACTTAAGTTTGGCTCCAATATGGCTTTTTGTTTGGACTGTACTTTTATTTCATTTTAGTACTTGTTTGTGCTCCTCATCCTTTTATTTTATTATGCGTCCTTCTGGTCCCTTGCTCTTGCCTTTACCAGGGTGCTTCTGATTCCAGATAGCATAATCCCATATTGGTAGGGGTATCCCAGTTATCCACTCGACATCAGTGTTTATAATAACTAACCTGTCAGACCTTATGCATGGTAAAATATGTTGAATGTTGTGTGTACTTATTGCACAACACCTGCTCTTTCTTGGTAAGAAACCCTAATGCTGATCTGATTAGTGGTGAGGTGGTAAACTTGACCCTGTGTGTACAGGAAAATATAGATGGTGACTTTTTCATTAGTAATTTGATAGTATAGCTTTTATGTTGAGAGTAAGAGCAGAATGGTTGTTGTTTTTGCAACAGTGTATGCTTGGAACACTTTGTTTTTGTCATAACCTGCAACTTTGTTTTAAATAAAATGTTTGATTGTTAAAAAAAAAAGAAAAAAAAAAAGGTTTCAGCAGGGCCACGGAGTGGGTTAGCAGCAGCATTACAAGCACAGAGATTAGTAAACTTAACAACGGAGATGATGGGAGAACCGTGACTCCAGTAAAACTCTTAGATTTATTAAAGACTTTCAGTTTTTAGTCTGGGACTGTGGAAATCTTTTGGTGTAAGCCCAGCATAAGATGTAGTGCAAAGATAGAGTTAATTAAGAGTTAATAACAACCACGCTAATAATATGGTGGTGTCTTCTGCCCCCTAGTGTCCAAAACCCAAGATTCACAAAATGAAAAGACAGCAAGGTGATTGTCTACTCTGTTTGCTCTTACCCAAACCATTACCAAAAATTGGCTTGCTGAAAAGATTAACATTTATTCTTTTAAATGGAAAGCTCAAAGTTAAGGATGAATGATTTGGAAAAAATATATCATTGTGATTATTTTGACTGATATTGTAATATGACTCTAAATACTGGAGGGAATTGTTTTTTATTTTATTTTTAATTTCCATATATTCCAATTTGTCCCCATGTTTTTCCAAAACGATTACCGTTTAAAAAGGATTTTTTAAAAAATATTTACGTAGCAACTCTAATTTCATGTTATTGGTTACAGAATCCTGTTTTTAATTGTGATGTGTGTCCCAACTGGAGAAAGGAAATACAGAACAAACATAAGAGTGGAAAGCTGATGTGGAAGAACAGTGAAGCCCACGAGTGGTCCAGAGATAAATGGGCCGTGTCTAAGGTACGTTTGAAGGATCCATCATGTAATAATAAATACATAATGTTTAATCTAGGCTGGTTTGGTGTCAAACTAAAGGATACTGTCTTTTGTTTTTAGGTGTACATGCCAGATGGTCATAAGAAGCATAATTCAATTGATGACTTTGACATTCATTCCTTTCTGACTCTCATCAATCAATGCAAGAACTTTCAAAGATTTGAGCTCGGTGAATTGTGCAACAAGGTAAATGCTTGTTTGTATACACATATATTAAATACACCTTCACATAAAAATAAACAAATGTTGTCCTTCTCTGCAGTCACTCATTTTAAATGCCATTATAGCCAGTTACAGAATATAGTGGTCATCATTAAACTGTATTCAGGTTAATTTGGCTATTTAACTTTAAAGGCTGACTCCAACAGCATATGGCTCCCAAAGTAGAGCTATAATCAGGCTGGAAATATCTGTTTCTGTCTGAGCCTGACCCACAGTAGCATTTTTGGGCCCAAGCCTGACCCAGAACCAGAATTCCTAAGGAGACGCATGATATACACAGGTGTAAACAGAGATGTTCTTATCTGTCCACTTGTGATCTGTTTGCCAAAGACGCATTTTGAAAAACCAAGTATAAACAGGGTCATAGAGACAGATAACCATTCACACTCTCATTCACACCTACAGACAATTAAACCTAAGCTGCATGTGTTAGACTGCATGTTCTCCTCCTGACACGAGGAGAACATGCAGAAACCCATCCAAACCTTTACTAACGTCTATTGTTTGTCTTTGTTTAATCACTGTACATAGGTTCTCAACGTCCGAAACCGTATGATGCATTCACCAAGGTACCAGCTGGACCAAGAGGATTTGTTAGATTTTCTGGATCGTATCAGAGATCTGGGCGATCAGCTGTCAAAAAAGAATTCTGGTTTCAAAAAACTAGCTGAAGACATCAATGAGGTGAGTGTTTCTCCTGGGTTTTTCACCCATTTGGGTGGAAATGTCATTAGTTGCTCAGGTATTTGGTCAAACAACCTGCAACAAAAGTACTGGATACATAAAGAATCGATTGATGATAGTGATACATGAAAATTTTAAGGTATCACAAAATGTCATAGCCGTCCATCATCAATCTAATATTTGTTGAGATTCACTCAAATACAAAGGTGAACCACATGGTGCATGAGAGGTGAAGTCAGGGAGTAAATAAAGTCCTACATCTTCTGGGGACCACGGATGCTTATACAAGTTTTCATGCCAGTCTGTGTTTCAAGATATATTAAGGCGTGTTTTGACTACTGAGTACTTTTTTGAAAGCGGCAGAGTGTTTTGGCTCCGCCCACTAGTTGGTTCCCCTCTGCTTCTGTTCGCATACAGGTACAAGCGGCTAACCAACGGAGTTCAAATGTGACAACAGACCGACGTGGCAAGTAGTGTTGCCAATTAAGCGACTTTGTCTCTTTATTAAGCAACTATTCAGACCCTCTAGAGCAGGGGTCCCCAAACTTTTTTCGGTGGGGGCCACATCAACTTTCCTGGGCATTCTGACATGGGCCAAAGTGACCACCAGTGTTATTGTGTAAATATAAGGATCATTTGTTGGCCTTGGCACCACCTGTTGGTTTGCAAAAAAGTAATAAAAAGTATTCACATGTTTATTAGTAGAAGTACCACAGATATTCCTTTTATTTTGTAGAAAATGAAAACACAAGCTGATGCCAGTTAACAATGATTTTGTAACAGGTACAGGTGAAAATAGTTAGCTTGCCTTGCCCGCGAAAACTTGACGCTTACGCCTTGGCATCACGTAGATCGGAATATACCATTGTGTGAGGGGCTGAAAATTAGCCACTACTGCAAATAATTCACAACTAAGGTCAATTTTAATTAGAACGCCTACGTTAATCATTACATGTGGATATTTTATAAATAAATATATAATAAATGCAATTTAAAAAAAACAGGCCATGTCTAGAGGGATTGTTTGGGATAGTTAAGTGGGCCACTCCAATTGCTTTGGCGGGCCGGAAGTGGCCCGCGGGCCGTAGTTTGGGGACCCCTGCTCTAGAGACTCTTTTTTTTTTAAAAGCGACTAGCGACAAATCTAGCGACTTTTTCTGGTGTTATTGGAGACTTTTGGAGACTCGTTCCTACTCTTCTTAACAAGTAGCAGACGCCGTCCCAAAGCACTCACAAGCGGCCCAGTCCTCCCGCAGCAGTCTCTCCCAGCTGCAGTCAGAACAGGAGATGTTAACCCCTCAGCGTCCAGTTTGCACCAGTCTGCAAATGAATCACGCGTGTGAAATCGCCGCTCAGTAGCAGCTCAGAAAAGTAGCTACCCGAGGCAGGTACTTCCTGAGCCGCTAACAGGTGAAGTCGGGCGGATCCTCTCTCCCAAGTCACACCCATAGCGGCTCACTAGAGGAAAAGTACCTAATGGAAACGCGCCTTTAGTCTGGACCAAAATGTTGGATTAACAGACTAACTTTGTTTTCAGATTCTGAATCTTAACTTCAGATTGGTAGAGACCGAGGAGCTTGAAAGGATGGAGAATGCAATTTATGTAAGGCACACAACACACTTCTAAAATGCTCTTTTTGTAAACAGGCTTTCTTGTTAATTCTGTTTTATGTTTTATTTACATCCTAGACTGCTGTTCAATTGGCCAATGAATACCGTGATAACCAGGACTCCCTCAACGAAGTGGTGGTGAAACTGGAGCAATGCATTTCTGAACGTGACAGTCAAATACTTGTTCTTCGCCAAAGAAACAAAACCCAACAAAAGAAACATGACTGGGAAATACAGCGTTTGCAGTCTGTAAGATAATTGATTTAAAATACTTATCAGGTCCTGATGGAAACTTATGTTTTATTCTGCACTTCAGAGAGCTGTGTTCTTTTTGGGTTCACACATAGCATGAATAAATCAAGCTGCAAATCTTATCACATATTGGCCCTCGTTTATCAACCGAATGTAGGAAGCGCAGAAATCATCTCCCGTGTGATTCATGAAACGATCACAGTGTAACCCCGGGATTCCACTGGATGCGGTACGACTCCGAAACTGGTCCGTTCGCAACGGCTGCGTATCTCCGCAGTTCGTCAACACACACCGAATCCGTCTGCGACCGTCTGTTGTGGACAGCGGAGTGCCGAGGACGCACGAGATCTCGCAAATTCACGCGTAGTCAAGTGATATAACCAGACTAGAAAATGTCTCATGTAATGTACAAGAACAGATCATTTGCTTTCAAACTACATTTATTGAACCATATTAGTAACTTACCATCCACTCCCATTACTCCTGCAATGGTTTCCCAAGCTGCTTCCTTTTTATGGTTGTCTTTATATAAAGGATGTGATGGGTCATAGATAATTGTATGATTTTGGACCTCCAGAATCAACATCTCCTCATCCATAGTGTCAGTGGGGTGAAAAGACGAGTGAAACCTCTAACCTGTTGACTTCAGGTCTGTCCCCGCCCATCATCACGTCTTCAAGTTGTGAAATACGATCCGCCGTGAACCCGAGGTATTTTATTTCGAAAATATACCGGATGTTTTATTTTGTGTCTGTGCACGACGTCCTGCCCCGAACGATCTGCTCTGTGCTGAATTGATGCGCCGTGCTCCGTCGTCCATCAAAAATAGAAGCTCTGCGCAAGTGTTGGAGGGCTGTTGGATGGCTGTATATATATATATATATATATATATATATATATATATATATATATATATACATATACATAAGAAAGGTTATATAAAAGGTTATATTGTTTATAGTGCGTATTGGCTCCGCCCACGGATCTGCAGCTGTTACGCATTCAGTGGAATTTAGGGTTAAGAATGATCGTGCATTGGTAAATGTGGTGGCTGAAAACATCCATCCATCCATTTTCTTCCGCTTATCCGGGGCCGGGTCGCGGGGATGGCTGAAAACAATTGTCATTAAAATATCACGCCCTAAAATATACTCTGTTTAGAGGCCTCACCCCGAGAGTTTCCATCCATTCATTATCCTAAACCGCTTATCTGAACTCGGGTCCCAGGGGGGCCGGAGCAGATCCCAGCTGACATTGGGCGAGAGGCGGGTACACCCTGGACAGGTCTCAAGACTATCACAGGGCAGACACATAGAGACAGACAACCATTCATGCTCTCATTCACTCCTATGGCCAATTTATACATCCTTTATTTAACCAGGTAAAAAGTCTCGTTGAGATTAAAAAAGCTCTTTTACAAGAGAGACCTGGCCAAGAAGGCAGCATAAAAAATTTAGAGTCACCAGTTAAACCTCAGCTTCATGTTTTTGCTCGGAGGACCCAGAGAGAACCCACAGTAACACGGGGAGAACATGCAAACTCCACACAGAATCAAACCAGGGACCCTCTCACGTCCTTTGATAAATGCCGAACCTTGCGTAAAAATGACCTTACATCCACTTTGCTGCAGTACGTTTGTTTTGTAAATGAGGGCCATTGTGACCAGGTACTCGTGATCAGACAGTTAACATGTGTAATGCATTGTGCTCTTCAACTTTAGGCTCTTGTGCATGAGACCACTGAACATCGTAATACCAAGGTGCAGCTGGAGAATCTGCATAGAGAACTGCAAGAAGAAAAGAAAATGCGTTCGGTAAGAAATCTTTACAAGACAGGTTCACATTTTTTAAAGTCTGTTTTAAGACCGTGCTCATTTGCCCCTAATGTGTTTAGGGGAGATTGCCCTAAAAATTGTAGCTTGGAGCCCATACGTCACTTAGTGCACCCCTTAACTTGTTTTTCACTGTTAGAATTGTTAAGAAGCATAAGCAGCATGTACATTCTTTCTAATTGTACATGTGTGCGTCGTTACATCTCAGGCTCCTGTGGAAAAACAGCAACATTAAAACGTATAAAATGCTCTATTTAAAACATGCTTACTTTTTAACTGTTCACTTGGTCAATTGTAAAACATTATTTCCAGGATGAGCAGAAGTACTGGCCTCGGTGGCGGGAATTCACTTGGCGTAACTGGGAAATCCAGAATGTAAGTGAACACAAATGTATACAACATACTTTTTCCACGATTGCTTCTTTTTGCTTCTGTAATAACATTAACAGTAACACTGTAGTTGGACAGCTGTGGTTTCAGAAACTTTAGACATTTTGGAGATTTCTGTTTTTTGGTGATTGTATGACGAGCACTGTAAACGGTTCTCTAAACCAGTGGTTCTCAACCTTTTTCAGTCGCGACCCCCAAATTAACATGCATGTTGTCCACGACCCCTCTTCTTTTTGTTTGTTCATTTTTTCTGCTGTGGTCACTGAACAGAATGTCACGTGCACAGTTCAGATCATACAAACGAATAATAGACAACAACTAAAACATCTCCCTGTCTGAAATTATACAATTTAATATTCATAGTAGTGTCACCAAAACCTCAATTTAGAGCACAACTAAAAAAAAACACCTGATTATTGTGTTTTGTTCATGCTGCTTGTGAAATGGGCCCTACTTACTAGATGGGCGATAAAATGTACAATCCTGTTCTGTGTTCAATTGAATTACAAGTTCAACTAACACTTAGATATGCTTATATATGTCTGAGTTAGTTTAATCAACTTGCTGTCACGTGAAATTGTCTTTTTCCTATGGGATTCAAAGCCGTGTTATTTCTGTGCATGTCTATCACATGCCTTTTTTCTTGTGAGCATGCCTCTATAATTACCTTTTGTCAATCTTTCTAATGTGTGCATGGTTACATTTCAGGATCCTGTGAAGTCCTTGATCAAAAAGGAAGATCTGGCAGGTGGGCTGTTTGCAGTACTCGGCGGTCTGCTGCTTGCTCTCTTTGCAATACTGAAGTAATTCTTGAAATTCCACAAAGTCTGCTTCTGGTTTATTCTACTACTACACCTGATCAGTAGAAAGTAACCAGGAGGGACAAAATCATATATTTGTGCCTTTAAAAACACAGCAGTATCTTTTTATAAGATTTTCACAAAAATGAATTGTTCACTGAACCTACTCTTTACTGATATATGATGATGTTGTTTCCTAGTACTATCATACATCTATCATCACTTGACATAATAATTTCAGTTTTATTTTGTTTGGGCTAATGGCCTGATCCTGTTTCTTTTCGCTCTGCAATATTGCTTGTCATGAATAAGGCATTTGTAAAGATTGTTTAACTGTGTAAACACTTGAATTGGCACCAAATCAAGTCACAGAAGGTTAGATGGCTCTGGTCTTGAGTATGTTGGTAGGGGTCATTGCATATTTATCAGTCTGTTTTCTAAAACTCATTGACCTCCATCTTATGAGTTTATCCTAGACCGTTTTCATACAGCCTAAAAAAATCCAATTTAGTCTGCACTACATCCTGATTGTGTAATAAGGCATTATTTTATTTTATGCAACAATATATATTTTATCATGAGAAAATAAAGAAACTAGTGCACACTGATGCATTTGCAGCCTTAAATTGTACAAAAAACAGAAACAGAATAAGTCTAAAAGGGACATTCCAGTCAGCCATGGATGAATACACCATGGATTATGGAGACGGGGCCCCGTTCATTCCTATGAAAGTTGGTCAGTCATTAATGTTTGACTTCTGTGTATAAAAAATCCTGGATCTTCTGTTGCTCTTCTGCATCTATGGGGCCCATTGAGCAAGCACACAAGATACTTCTGATTTAGCACTTTGTCAAATTGGCTTCAAAGCCCAGTGCTTCTCCTGGTGGCTTGGATTTTACACAGCAGGAGTAGTACAAGGCATTGGGAGCTGGCCTTTAAATGCATTAATCACCTAGCGGGCCACCAGAGTCTCTGTGATCTGTCCTGCCAGAGTCTCATGTCCTGCGCTAACGTCACATTTTAAGCTACTGAAAGTATTTTTACACTATCATAATCATAGACTGTATAAAATAGATCATAATATAAAGTTAATTTGCGTTGTGTTGCTGTTGCTCAGCAGAATTTCTGTCACCCGTCAGTCAGTCAAAACGCCGTCCTTCACCTCTCCGTCCACGTGCATTCACGCACTGAATTTACAGAGCTGCCATCCCCACTACTCCACTTCAAAACATGACAGAGAAACGTGCCTACCTGTCTTTATCAGTCCCGTCCCCACATGAGCGCATCGCTCTGTATGTGTGTGTGCGCCCCAAACTAAAGACTATCAACCTGTACATGTCAGAGATCCAAACACACTGCTGCATTATGCTGTTCGTAGGCTGTGAGCTAACATTAGCTTTTAAAGTTGTTTTAATCACACAAAACTGTGACTAGCTGTTTTGAATTACTTCCTGTCGCTAAACGCATGCAACTTTCAAAATAAGAACACAGTGTGTTAACAGAATCGACCACATAATTTACGAGAAGACTGTCAAAATAAGATGCCTTAAATAAAATATACAAGAATCCCTGTTCTCCTTTAAAATAATTCTTAAAATATGCAATCATTAACCCTTTATCGGGCAAAGAACTATATTTGGTAATTCAGTGGATATCAAAATGGGGTCCCCATGTCTCTCTGTGAGGTCGTAGAACCACATGGACTTGTACGAGGAGAACTTGACTATGACTGCATATTAAGGCCAAGTATGAATAAAAATAAAACTACAAACCAGGCGGGGGAGTTGACAATTTACTAGATTAAAGTGCCAAATCTACAAGAAAAAAATGTGCAGATTTAAGAGATTTAAAGTTGCAAATTTGCTCGAAAAAAGTTGCAGATTTACAAGTCAAAAGTGGGGAAAAAACAACTTTTTTCTCGCAGATTCACCACTTTAAAGCTCATAAATCTGCAATTTTTTTCTTGTAGATTTTCTTGTAGATTTGAGATAAAAAAAATCTCCCCCTTCCCCGGGTCCGTATGTTGTTTAGTGCCGTATTAAGGGTTAAGATCAGTTTATATGATGGAATAGTGTCATTAGAATGATGAGATTGATGCATTATACTTAATGTACCCCCAGAGTCTCATAAAATCCTGTGGGAAACACTGAAGTTAGTATATTTACAACGCTTCATCCACAGTATACTGATACAGATGACAGGCAACTGCATTTGGCTCATTTTCTTCAGATTAGTAATTAAGCAAATTCCTCTGTTCTTTAATTTTGCTGGTAACAGTGACAAAAAAATCAGCTAGTTGGAGATTTTTCTGCCAGAAGGAGAGCTAACGGTAGAGCTAATTAACTAGCCAGCTAGCCTACACAGTTAACGGCCCCACTGACGTGTGTTGTCACCATGGCAACTGATAACAGCAGTCAAATGCCCACAGCGAACAATGCAATGTCCGTTCTACTCCTTTTCTGTTACTACTGCTTACTAATGCAAACACTGTGCCTTCATCAGACTTTTCTTAATATTTTCTGTCTTTGGAAGAGACAAAGTCTTAATGTTGCCTCAGAGACGTGTAGCACCATGCCAAAAAGTTTTTTATGCACCATAAAGGTCAGTATATGATGTGAAATTGATAAAAAATGCTGTGTGTATTATGTAATAAACACTTTATTTTTGAAACATAACTGTTACAATAAGATGCTTGCTGTAATAGGAAGTGAAATGTCCATGCTGACAGTGAAACTGTATTTGTATGACATGAGGTTGGATAGACAGTATTTAATTGGCTGTACAGGATATTTGATATGCTGTTGGGTCACTGTATGGAATAAAATAAAATGAAGGAAGAAACACTGTATCAAAGAGCTTCGTCATTTTCAAAAATCATTCATTTGGACCTTGACTCCAGAAATAATATGTGCCACAATTTGCAACCAAGGTCTGAAATACTATTTTACAACTTGCAGCTAGTTATAAACATTAGCTAAAAATTATTTATTATAAAATAAGTTGTCTTCTGTAAACATGCTGCATTTTAAATATGTAGCGGGTCTCAGCTAGGTCTCCGCTGACAGATATATGTATATATATATATATATATATATATATATATATATATAAAATCATCTGATAGGAGTGCTCTGGAAATATAACAGAAATCAGCGAAGCAGGAAAACTGTTTCTCATTCTCCATTTATCTGGATTATTTATATTTACATATTCATTTTATCTTTTTCACTGCAATCATGAATTATTTCTGTTATTTGTCTGCATTGAAGCACTGAATAACATTCACACGAATGTCTAATTTTACATTATTTCCAATAAAATATACTTGTCAAAATTTGTATCAGACCTAAAATAAACATTTCCCCTTTTAATCATGTCATCTGTCTATCATCAATCAAGTATGCAGTTCTCCCTTAAACACACATCATCTTTATCCTCTCATAGAAAGAATATTTTCTTAGTAATAACTGTACATTTAATAAGTGTTCACTGAATATAAACTCCCTAGCAGTTAAGCTATTTCACTTTTTTTTTAAGTGAGTAAGTAACCTGGAAATATAACACACAAAATTAGCGAAGCAGGACAACTGTTGCTCTTCCTCCATTCATCTGGATTAACCATAGACTGTATATAAATAAATAACCTGCGAGGCATTGAAGCAGTGACGCTGCTGGTCAGTGCTGCCACCCAGCGGCCGATTAACGCAACAGCATGTCAGACAGACAGACAGACAGACAGACAGATTGAATACAATAAAAACGATACAATGGAATAAAAAATATAAGACAATAGTACAAAAACACAAGATAAATAAATAAAAATAAGTACATAAATAAATAATAAGGTGCAGTGGCAATATAATATTGTAATGGTACTGATGATATGATGGTAATGTTATTATTACTGAACAGTATAAACAGTATATAATAATAAAATTATATATATATATTATATCATATATCATATACCATATATACTGTACTGTACTAACGGCATATAATAATAATAATAATGCTAGCAACAGTATGTAATTAGACAGAATAAAATTAAATTATAGAATTGCAATAATCCCCCAGCCCCACCCCCCAAATAATAAAATAAATAAATAATAATAATAATATCTCAACAAAAAACTTACTTCGTGAGTATCACAAATACATGACTTAGTGACAAAATGCTTACTGCAATGCTCGGCGTACTGATTGTCAAGATCTCACAGTTTTCCACTTCTTGTTGCTGATGTCTCACATCTGTATACACCTGTATATTCTTTCTCTTGTTAAAGATTCGGTTCTTTAATTTGGAAGCTTATAAAACTGACTTATAGGTTCTTAAGCCTATTGGTAGCCAATGGTGGAAAGTACATTCACTCAAATACTGTACTTAAGTACAATTTTGAGGTACATTTACTTTACTTGAGTATTTCCAGCTTTAGTTACTTTCTCATAACATTATATTGAGTAGTTAAAATGAGCCCTATCTTTACAAAATTAAAACGCTTGTTACATAAATGCATCAATACAAATAATCTTATAACATATTTAGGATAAATAAAACAATCTGAGTGGGTCCATTCTGCATAAGGAGTACTTTTACTTTTGATACCTTAAGTACATTTTAATGCTGATATTTTTGTAGGCTACTTTTACTTCAGTAAGTTTTGAATGCAGGACTTTTACTTGTAGTGGAGTAATTTCACAGCGTGGTATTAGTATTTTTTACTTAAGTAAAGGATCTGAATACTTCTTCCACCACTGTTGGTAGCGTATACCACCAAACTGCTGCTTTAAAAAAAATGTTTTGGTGTTCACTAGCAGATGGGATTAACCAGGAGGTACCTTTACACAGCACAAAGTCAATAAAGAACATAGAATTGTTTTCCCCTCCACCAGAAGCTACAAACATGGACTGGAGAATTACCCACATCCCCTATCAGCCGGGCCCCACTCCCCCACAAAAAACCCCAATTAAATTAAATTAATTTTAAAATGTTTTGACAGCAAAAATGCACAACAGTAGCTTTAAAACCAAGTCAGTGGGCAGTAGCTAAACGGTCTGTAAAGAAATAGGGCCCAATACATGAAAACCAAGTTAACAAAAGGGTCATTACTAACAATTGCGTCATGAACAACAGCGTCCTCCTGATTGGCTGATGTCCAACGCGTCACTCCAGTTCCTCTGAAAACTTTCACTTTCACAAAGTCCATAGCTGAACTGCGTTTGTTAGAGGCCTACATGGAGACGTTTTGGGCATTTAACGAGCCAAAACAACAGAATTGGTTCAGAGGCGTTGTGGCGTTGACGTGTCTTGAGAAGTCGCTGGTGTTTTTCATCGATGAGGAAACTGAAAAGTTCCACCGTGAACTGCAAAATGAATGCGGCGCGGATCCGTGTGTCAATAACTGTGACTTTAAGAGCTGGAAACCACGACCAAACGAGGTATGGACAGGAACATATTTCATGTTTAATGTGAAATTAAAGAGTGAAAAGTAGTGATGTCCAGATGAAGCCCCATGAAGCCTTGAAGCTTTTCATCCAATTGCTTAAAAAAAAAAAAAATTCTCGAGACTTCATGTGCTCACAAACCTCCTGCTGGTCAAAAGCTTTATTGTCATTTTTCATTACATTTTTGGATTGATTTAAGGGTAATGGTAAAAGTCTATTAATGTAAAAAACAAACAAAAAAAAACAACAACTAAAATGTGTCAGTATGATTTCAATCGATGTTTAAATAAATCCAATAGGACATGAGATGTTTATGTTAAAACTGTTGCAGTGTTTTCCAAATATTAGACAGTGATTTTTTTAATGAATGCTGGGGTGATGGTGATGATGATGATGATGATGGTGATGGTGATGATGATGATGATGATGACTTCATTTTTATAAAGAGAATATTTTTGCCACTGTGCTTGGACTCAATTTTGCGGGGATCCATTGCGCTTTATAAATGTTCATATATCATACCCATAGATATATTTAAGAATGGGTTTATATATATATATATATATATATATATATATATATATGTGTGTGTGTAAATGTATATATGCCAGGTGACATGTCTGGTAGAATAAAGAAACCATAAATATATTGATAATAAATGTAAAATATGTCTGAAGGTAAAAGTTTATCACCCTGGCTGATGCAATGCCGGGACAGGCGGATGTAGAAAATATTAGTTCACAGGGTGGCATGAAGAAATGTAAATATTTATATATTGTGGCGGGCGACCCAAAATTGTTGAATAGTGGGCTAATAGTGGGATAACGACAAATGTTTTATCTCGAGATAAGGAGTTACATAACTTTTTATCGCAAAGAAACAAAAGTATTTCCTCTTATTGCTCATGTTTGTGTCAAACCCACAGACTGTATCGAGACTAAGGTAGTGTAGCCTCCTCCCCACAGCTCCACAGTTATCTAAACTTTAGATTTCCTCTTTAATACATGTCTGTCAGTATTCAGATGTGAAAAATTAGGTACTTTCATTGCATGCATCCCAGGTAACTGCATCTGTGTTGGAACCATTCCTTTTTAGGGCTTCTGTAGTATCTTACCCAAAATGTGTTCTGGTGAAAATATTAGCACATTATTCCCATAATGGACATCTCAGAATCATGTACTGGAAAGCCCTCCAGCATCCCTTTTTGTCCCCATCATTTAACATAACAATATTGTTGTTACATAGTCCCATAATTTCAGATAAGGTTTTTGTAGGAAAATCTCTTTTGACTAATTTCATGCCATTTTACAGAAGCCTCCTTTAGATTGTGAGGTGTGTTGTCCTTGGAGAGATGCAATATGGGACAACCATACCAGTCAGCGAGGAAAGGTGATGTGGTTGAACTGTAAACCACACCTGTGGTCCCAAAATAAATGGGAAGTGGCAAAGGTACGTTTACAGTCTTCATCACATGTTTAATCTCTTAAAGGGTGTCAAATGGGAATGTGTACCCATTTAACAAAGTCAGTTACGTTTATATTGGCATCTTATCTTACAAAAAGAAGCTAAAATATGACTTACAAAAAGAAACTAAAATAAGATTTGACAATTTTATTATTGAGCTGTTCCAGAAATTAAAATGAATCAGTTGATTATTTTTAATGACAAGAATAAATATAACGTAGGAATATATGAAGTATGTCGAAATAACTACAACATGATGCTGATGTGTTAAAAAAAGTCTGAATTCATGCTTTTTTCACGTCTGTCTGCAAGTTCAGGATGATCAGGGATACACTGACTGATATTGCAAAACTGTGTACCCAAAATAAAATATTTTGTTGTGATTTATGTGCAACAGACAGATCAAAGGGCAGCCGACATGCTGCCATGACTACATCATGATGTCAAAGTGTAAAAGGTCTGAATTCATGCTGTGTCAGGTCAGGTCTGTTCGCAAAAAGACGAGCAAAGAACTCTCAGTCTGGTGGAGATTAGCTTGGTGCGATTTTTATGTAAAGTTGGTTTGGTCTGATTGTTTCACATTAATGATCACATATATAGATAATGATTAATGATAATGATCTCCTGTTTTCAGGTTTACATGCCATGTGGTCACAAGGACCATAGTTCAGTGGAAGACTTTGACATTGCTTCACTTCTGTGTCTCATGACACAATGCAAGCATTTTAAGAAGTTCGAGCTTGGTGATTTGTGTGAAAAGGTAAGTGCTGTCTTGTACATGCACATACAGTACATGTAATTAACAAAGAAATAAACATATGTTGTGTTTCTCTGCTGTCACTGATTTTTGATGTCAATATAGCCAGTTGTTATTAGTGTTGTAGTGAAGGACATTAGCTGTGATCAAATCACTACTTCAATATAAACAGAATGTGTCCAAGTTGTGGGTTGAGTTGCATTAAAACCTTTACTAATATCTATAAGGAATCTGTCTTTTTTTAACCTCTGTGCGTAGGTTTCCTGCGTGCGAAACAAAATCTGTCATGCACCAAAGTACCAGCTGGAGCAGGAGGATCTGCACAATTTCCTGATCCGAATCAGAGATCTGGGTGAGACCCTGGCAAGACATGATCCTGAGTTTACAAGTATGTCTGAAGACATCGATCAGGTATGTGTTTTCACAATTTTCTCCTGTATGTAATGTATAATGAGCCAGCATCCATTTGAAGCTTATTAGAGGACGACTTACTAAAGAAATTAATAATTTGACTGTAGATGTATGTCCGCGGATCATAGCCTGTATATAAATAATGGACGTAGTCACCGTGACGTCACCCATTGGTTAATGGCCCATTAGAAGCATCAAATGCAATCAAATGAAATCAATTTTACTTATATAGCCCAAAATCACAAATCACAGATTTGCCTCGAAGGGCTTCACAGACTGTACATGGTACGACACCCTCTGTCCTTAGACACTCACAGCGGCCAGGGAAAAACTCCTTAAAAAACCCTTTTAGCAGGGGAAAAAGAAGAAGAAACCTCAGGGAGAGCGACAGAGGAGGGATCCATCTCCCAGGACGGACAGACGTGCAATAGATGTCGTTGTACAGGGCAGATCAACAGAGTAGAATAGAGTAGATAGAGGTTGAGGAAGGGGGAGGGAGGATAGAGAGACAGTTGAGAGGGAGGCAGAGAGGAGCATCGAGTTCATTGTTACACTCGTCGCCATCTTGCGTCGCCATCTTGTTTCCGATATGGGGAGCAGACCATATTTGGACTGTGGAGGAGGAGAGGAATCTGATCACTGACTACAGCCTCTCTACACCTCACCGTGTTCTGGGTCTTCCCCGGGGCCTCCTACCAGTTGGACGTGCCCAGAACACCTCTAACGGGAGGCGCCTGGGAGACATCCTTACCAGATACCCAAACCACCTCAGCTGACTCCTTTCGACGCGAAGGAGCAGCGGCTCTACTCCGAGCTCCCTCCGGATGTCTGAGCTCCTCCCCCTATCTCTAAGGCTGAGCCCAGCCACCCTACGGAGGAAACTCATTTAAGCCGCTTGTATCCGCAACCTTGCTCTTTCGGTCACTATCCAAAGTTCATGACCATAGGTGAGGGTTGGAACATAGATGGACTGGTAAATCGAGAGCTTTGCCTTCCGGCTCAGCTCCTTCTTCACCACGACGGTCCCGTACAACGCCCGCATCACTGCCGACGCCGCACCAAACCGCCTGTCCATCTCACGCTCCGTTCTACCCTCACTCGTGGACAAGACCCCGAGATACTTGAACTCCTTCGCTTGAGGCAGTACCTCTCTCCCCACCCAGAGAGGGCAGTCCACCGTTTTCCAGCAGAGAACCATGGCCTCAGACTTGGAGGTACTGACTCTCATCCCAACCGATTCGCACTCGGCTGCAAACCGCCCCAACGAGTGCTGGAGGTCCCGGCTTGATGAAGCCAAAAGAACCACATCATCTGCAAAAAGCAGAGATGCAATTCTAAGGTCACCAAACCGAATCCCTTCCTCCCCCCGGCTGCGCCTTGAGATCCTGTCCATGAAAACCACAAACAGAATCGGAGACAAGGGGCAACCCTGGCGTAGGCCAACACCCACTGGGAACGTGTTTGATGTTGTGCCGAGTATGCGGACACAGCTCTCACTTTGGTTATATAGGGACCGGATAGCTCGTAGCAACGAGCCCGGTACCCCATACTCTCGCAGTACCCCCCACAAGACTCCCCGAGGGACACGATCGTAGGCCTTCTCCAAGTCCACAAAACACATGTAGACTGGATGAGCAAACTCCCATGACCCTCCATAAGTCTCGCAAGGGTAAAGAGCTGGTCCGTTGTTCCACAGCCAGGATGGAAGCTGCATTGTTCCTCCTGAATCTGAGGTTTGACAATCGGCCGGAGCCTTCTTTTCCAGCACCCTGGAGTAGACTTTTCCGGGGAGGCTGAGAAGTGTAATTCCACGGTAATTGGAACACACACTCAGGTCCCCCTTTTTAAAAATGGGAACCACCACCCCGGTCTGCCACTCCACTGGCACTGGTCCAGACCTCCACACGACACTGAAGAGGCGTGTCAACCATGACAGCCCAACAGTGTCCAGAGCCTTCAGCATCTCAGGGCGAATCTCATCCAACCCTGGCGCCTTGCCGCCAGGTAGCTTTTTGACTACCTCGGGGACCTCTGCCAGGGATATTGATGAGTCTTCCCCTGAGTCTTCACTCTGCCTCCTCCACAGAGGACGTGTTGGCTGGATTAAGGAGTTCCTACCAAAGTGCTCTTTCCACCGTCTGACGACATCCACAGGTCGGGTCAGCAGGTCTCCGCCCCGCTGAGCACAGCTTGGGCCAAGCCCTGCTTTCCCTTCCTGAGTCGCCCAACGGTTTTCCAGAACCTCTTTGAGGCCGACCGAAAGTCCTCCTCCATGGCCTCCCCGAATTCCTCCCATGCCCAAGTTTTTGCTTCAGTGACTGCCGCAGCTGCAGCCCTTCTGGCCGAACGGTACCTGTCTGCTGCTTCCGGAGACCCTCCAGCCAGCCAAGACTGAAAGGCCTCCTTTTTCAGCTTGACGGCCTCCCTCACCGCTGGTGTCCACCAGCGGGTTCTTGGGTTGCCGCCACGACAAGCACCAACAGCCTTCAGGCCACAGCTCTTACCAGCCGCATCAACAATTGAGGCTTTGAACATGGCCCATTCGGACTCCATGTCCCCAGCCTCACTTGGGATGTTGGAGAAATTCTTCCGGAGGTGTAAGTTGAAGACCCTGCAGACAGGGGCCTCCGCTAGATGTTCCCAGTTCACCCTCACTACACGTTTGGGTTTGCCAGGTCTGTCCAGCAGCCTCCCCCGCCACCTGATCCAACTCACCACCAGGTGGTGATCAGTTGACAGTTCTGCTCCTCTCTTCACCCGAGTGTCCAGAACATGCGGCCGCAGATCTGATGATACGATAATGAAATCGATCATCGATCTTTGGCCTAGATTGCTCTGGTACCAGGTACACTTATGAGCAACTCTATGTTCGAACATGGTGTTCGTTATGGACAATCCATGACTAGCACAGAAGTCCAATAACAAAACACCACTCAGGTTCAGATCGGGCAGGCCGTTCCTCCCAATCACGCCCCTCCAGGTACCATCATCATTACCCACGTGAGTGTTGAAGTCTCCCAGAAGAACTATAGAGTCTCCAGGCGGTACCCCTTCCAGGACACCACCCAGAGACTCCAAGAAGGCCGGGTACTCCGAACTGCTGTTCGGAGACCTTCTCCTCGCGACTTGCAGCCGCAACGCTCCACCTCCCGCACAAGCTCGGGCTCCTTCCCCGCCAGTGAGATGACGTTCCACGTCGCCAGAGCTAGCCGCTGGAGCCGGGGGTCAGCATGCCCAGGTACCCGCCTTCGCCTGCTGCCCGACTCACACTGCACCCGACACCTATGCCCTACTCTGTGGGGGGTGGGCCCACACGTTATGCTAATTCATGTTAGCATTAACTGGAGCATTAACTGGGATGTTAGTTTTGGCAAATAACAAAAGCAAAATGTATGTTACTGAGCAGCGACTCCTTGGAGTGTCTGTTAGTCCAACCAAACACTGAACAAGACATTTTTACTGAACAAAACGTTTAAATAAACTGTCATTAAGTGAAAATACAGTGTGAAAGGGTCAAAGTTATGAGAACAAACCGCTAAACGTCCTTTTTATATCTATATAGCATTATATATAACTTTATTGACACGTTGCCGTGGATACACATTGTTCTGCTTCTCTCCTGATGACGGCTTGCCTTGTTAGTGACCTGTCAATCAAAGGTAGCCACGCCCCAAATCATACGATTCTTTATCTTATATTTTCTTCTAAATGGGGCCATTATTTACACTATTAACATCAAATTGTCTTGAAGAAGATTTTTCACTAGCGATTAAGACTATAGTGTTGTCCTAAAAAAAAATTCTCAGGTAATAAATCAAGTGATGCTTTCTCATTTTGCATTGAAATGAATGGACAGAAATGTTTTTGCAGCCACACTTAGCGCCCCCTGCTGGAATTTTCGGTAGAATGCAGCTTAAGGCACTTCCTGGTTTGCCTCCATGCTCAGACCTGGAGGTTGCCGCCTGCCGCAGATTGAGGCACGCCGTCCGTAGCATCGTGCTGTTTTAAAAAGCAAAGGCCTTAAAGGTGAAGTTATTTTTGGGCCTGGTGTGCTGACGGGAGGCAGCTATGCAATATATGTACTGCTGCTATTTACACATGTTACTGCACGAATACAAGGAGCGGGTGTTAAAGGACTGTTGTTTTATCCCAAAGGTCGTAAATGAAAGAGATGTAAATGGCAGAATTCAATAAGTCAGCTTGAGTAACTGCCCACATGGGGTGCTCTGTAAAATGAAGCCATCGAGCCAGCAAGAGGAAAGCTCCGCTTTGATTGGTCAGAACCATTGCAAGCACCAAATAGGGTGCCACAGGAATGAGTCCTTAAACCTGGAAGTAAGTTAGCATTTTAGCACCATGGGGTCTAACCTCTCAAACTCAATGAGGATTTTGAATGCGTTTTTGCTGTGATGTCTGCCTCCCACAGGGGCGAGCTGCAGGACGGAGCTGTAAACTGTAAATCTTTACTTTGTACCACTTTGTTTTCAGATTCAGAGCCTCGAATATAAACTCGACTTGCCTGAAAACATGGCGGCAGATATTGAGGCTCTTAAGGCACAGTATGAAAAAGAGCTAAATGATAAAATTATGGTAAGAGTCACACAACACACTTATCAAATGCTCTCTTTTTAACCATGCTTACTCTTTATATATATGTTTCATTTATATCTGAGGACATATTAGAAAAGGCTGTCCAGCTCTTAATTTAGCACCAAAAACAACACTTAAGAGTTTTTGTCTCAAATGGCGACATTTATATTGTTAGTGACTTACAGTAGGCCTATATTGAGAAAATTCTCCATGTACAGTTTGACTCATAAAGTTCACAAAGGCCACTTGATATCTGTTATTTTGTTCCAACGGAGAATTTTACTTGAGGCAAACGAAGCATAAATAAACCAAACTCCCAATCTGTACACATATTGTGGCAAGGCACTCTTAATCAGAAACTTTAACGTGTGTGTGTGTGTGTGTGTGTGTGTGTGTGTGTGTGTGTGTGGGAATGCATTGTGCTCTTCTTCAGGCTATCGCTCAGGAGGCCGCTGCACATTGTCTTACTAAGATGAAGCTGGAGAACTTGGAGAGACGGATGGCTCAGCAAGACCCAGAGGATTTACATTTGGTAAGACATATTTCACAAGAAATGTTCACATTTTTATGTATTTTTATAGGGTTATTGGTAGTTTATCATTAATTTTATTTAAACTGGCTGTGAAGTCATGCCATGTTATCACACGTTATTTCTGTGTGTGAATTTCTATCATAGACCAGTCATTTAGACTGTGCATTGTAAATTTAAAGTCTGTGCCCTTTGTTTTTACACACAGCTTTAAAATGACATCATTCTAATTGCATGTGTGTTTGGGTTGGGAGATATTGAAATTCCCCTACTTTCACAAATCATTTACACAATGCGATTTCTGATATGTTGATAATCATCAGTAATATGGATATAATGACTAAGTGTATGAAAGCAAATAATAAAACAGCTAGAACAGTCTGGTAAGGAAATTACATCAAGCCCCAGGTTTATACTGCAGAGATCAGTAGACCAGGGTAGGGTAGACCCTTTTTCCACCAACATGGGACAGGTTCCATTCCAGTTTGCACTCATAATTTTGAACCGTTCTCAGCATTTTTAATCAATAATAGATTGGTTCATAACACAAAAAGTCGATTCCCAGCCAGTTTTCCGAAGTGGGCGTGTCATATTCTACAGGTTGTAAAGACAGGATGGAGTCTTGCACGTAATGGTCTTCTACTTCTCCTCATCAATAATATTGTGTTTAGTCAATGGGTCACAACAAGCATCTGTAATAACTAGGGATGGGTACCGAATTCGGTACTTTTACAGGTACCGACCGAATTCCGTCGGTATTACCGAGTACCGATTCATGTAAAATCAAACGGTACCATGTTTCGGTACCTAAACAGCGTTAACTTTAAACTGATCATTGATTTCAACCTGTTTTCATTTGACGTCTTTGATTTACAAGCGTGCTGACGATTGCACTATTTTTAATTTTTTTATTTACCTCCTCGTCTGGTCCTGTCTGCTCACCGCGGCCACTAGCCACTAGCTGCTGCCCTCTTCCACCCCGGCGCAGAGACGAACAGCCGGCTCTAAGCCTGCTAGCCGCCAGCTGCTATCTCTCCAATGTCTCTACTCGGGCTTGGCCTTCGTCTGCCTCCAGATTGGACCTTCCTTACCCCGTTTGCTCTCTCCATTCTTCTGTAGACCAGTCATTAGCAGCTAGCAACTAGTTGCTGCATCTCTGGTCCTCCGCTAATACTCCGCTCTTCAACTCAGGAATATTACCTGCCAATTTACTCCAAACTCCCTCACTGAAATAAAATCCCTCAGACTCCTGCGTCATCCTCTATATGTGCACAGAGCAGCCCGACTCAACTTTGTTTATTCCATCATGCTATGGCCACAATACTGTCTGACCGGAGCTGCGCCGCACAGCTACGACGTCATCACAACAAATCACACGTGCACTTGCAACCTTGTTTTTTTTTTTTTTCGTACACTTGCAACCTGAGAGCGCTCCTCTGTGTTGACAGCATCATCCACCTCACCACCTCTGTTCCGGCATTCTTTGATAACACTGCAACCTTCATGTTACAAAATTCACGTTCACTCAACAATAAAGCACTGCTCATCCTGGATGTTATATTGTTTTTATATATTTTTTAAAGTTTATATTTTGAGAAATAAATATATTGAATTGAAAAATTGAGATTTTATTATTAAACAAATTAACATTTATTAGCACATAAACAAACGCAAAAGTACCGAAAATTGGTACCGTTGAGTACCGGTACCGATTCCCTGGTACCGGGTATCGGTACCGTATCGGTTCAAATGTGAAAGGTACCCATCCCTAGTAATAACCAAACAAAGGTCTGCAGTAATGCGAGAGAGAGAGAGAGAGAGAGAGAGAGAGAGAGAGAGAGAGAGAGAGAGAGAGAGAGAGAGAGAGACCTCCTCTCTTCAAGAAACTATTCACACAACATATACCTCTCTATCATTCATTCATTTATTTAACATTAATGATTTGTCTATGTGTTTGTTGCTTTTGCCATTCAGGAAGATTACTACGCCCTGACTCATATCCCACGTGGTTTGTGTGTGGTCATCAATAATGAGGAATTCCTGGGAACAGGGCTAGGTAGACGAAGAGGCACTCAAGAAGATGCAAGTATGTGTGATTTGTTTATTTATTAGTTACCCAGCACCCTTCAGGGCTGAGGATGCTCAGAGTTAATCCTCATCACATGTCTCTCCTTAATGTGACACAGAGGCCCTGCGTACAGTGTTCACCCGGCTCGGCTTCACTGTGGTGATACATGAAAACTTGACTGCAGAACGCATCCGACATGAACTACAAGAGCTGGGCAAAAGGGACTTTTTGTATGATGATGCCTTGGTGAGCAACACCTTCAGAGCTGTAACTACTGTATAGACTGTATTTTACTGTGAAGAAGTAGTTAGAAAATAATACATGAGAAGAATTATAATCTTTAGAGGTGCTAGTGGGTGGACTTTGGCGAGCCATTTTTAGTCGTTATGCTGTTAGATGGTATTCGTAAATTGAATAAACAATAGTCTTAAACATTGCCTCTTGCTATGCACTAATGTTAGATATAATATATTTCTGTATGTGATTGCTGGATAGCAGGAGACAGTGAACTCTAAAAACAGGATGGGTGTAACAATAATCTTTGTGCATGAGACATGTTTACATGACACTTAAAAAAATGTGTCTGATGTCGCAGTTCTCCAACTCTGATTTAGACACCCAGATAATGCGGTTAGAATTTGATTTTTGCCGGCATGTATGACAAGACAACGCATGTGCCCATGAATCTAACGTTCAGCAAGAAAGCAACTTTTCCAGAGTGTTGAACTATTCCTTTAAACATTATTTTTTACAATAGTCTGTAAGACAATTCCTTTTTTAAAAAAGTGTAGCTACAACTTGTGTGCACACAAAATCATGTCATGTTTAACTCCAGCATCATTATTAAATTATCACAAGGAATCATCATCGAAAATCCACTTAGATTGAGACGTAACTACATTTTTTAAAAGAATGTCTGCCTCTGTTCTTAGGTGGTATGCGTGCTTACTCATGGAGACAAGGGATGTGTCTTTGGGACTGATGAGCGGGAGGTGTCTTTGCGAGAGCTGACACTGCCCTTCACCAGCTGGAGAACTTGCGCCCTGGCAGGGAAGCCCAAACTGTTCTTCATCCAAGCCTGTCAGGGAAGCAACTACCAGAGAGGACCCATATCAGACCCCCAAAGGCAAAGATTGGAGGAGGATGGACGTGTTGTTTGTCTGGAGGAAGATGCAAGTTCTTCTGAGAGGGGCGAGATGATGCCTTGTGATGCTGACTTCCTGCTGGGCATGGCTACGGTGGCGGAGTTCAAGACGTTTCGAAACACCACCACAGGCTCCATCTACATCCAGGAGCTGTGCAGACAGCTGACGAGATCAGCAGCAAGGTGAGAGACACCTCCATCTGGTTCTGTTGTGTGAGTACCCAAAAATCACTTTTCAGGATCAGAATCAGAATTTGCTGTGGTGTATTGCAGTGCAATGCTGTAAAATAAGAATGCTTTCAAAAATAGAAATGTTAATAGTTTATTTTTATCTATTAACAAAATGCAAAGAAACAGAAGAATATATATATATATATATATATATATACTGTCTACTGTACTATATATATATATATATATATATATATATACTGTCTACTGTACTATATATATATATATATATATATATATATATATATAGTCAGTGATTAATTAGTAACGCGTTACTCTAATATGACCACTTTTTTCAGTAACGAGTAATCTAACGCGTTACTATTTCCAAACCAGTAATCAGATTAAAGTTACTTATCCAAGTCACTGTGTGCGTTACTATTTTTTTGTAATTTTCCTTAGTAAAACAATATATTTGCTTTCTTCTTGCGACTCGGGGAGCGACGTCGATCGGCGGTTTTGCAATCTATTTTGCGGGTAAAAATGGGTTTGGGTGGGTGGATAAAATTGGGCTGTTTTCGGATCAGTTCTGCGGGTTTTTGAAGCCGAAACACGGGCACTTCAGATCCTTTTTCTGCGACCCTCTGTTCAGCAGGCAGCAGTCTCACTCACTCATTCACTCACACACACACTACAGCTCTGGCTGACGTGCCCCCTAAACTCACAACAGACACTCGCACTACCTTCAGGCTACGTTAAGTCAATCAGTAAGGATGACTATATGGCGCTTTATATCCAACACAATCATGATCTAGTCTGTCCTTAGCCTACAACATAAAGTTTGAGAAATGTCTGCATGGAGCACAGCTGCTTACAGGTGTGCAGCTGACAGGTGTGCAGCTTACAGTGACAGTTTCCTCATCGCTACCTGAGCCACCATCCGATCCTCCTCCTTCAGTTTTTGCCCGTACGCGCCCGGTATCTCATCTCTTTCTCTCTTGCGATTCACACAGCACAGCTGGACAAAGTGGTCTATAACTGCCGTTTATATGCAGCAGTCAATATGATCGCTATTGGCAGTCCGGGGTATAAATGCTCAGAGTTTGTTTCATTTTAATATATTATTATATATAAGTTGTAAGCTTCAGAAACCATCAAACACATATATTTAGGAAAAGTCGCCGACTGAGAGACATGTAGTTTTAATGTAAACGAAGTTATTTATAAAAGAAAAACCCAAACGGTCTGTGAGACTGTCTTTATTTTATTTTTTATTTAAAAAAGAGTATTTATTTTTAAGTGAAGTCAAGAAAGACTGTCTTTATTTTATTTTTTATTTTAAAAAAAGAGAGTATTTATTTTTAAGTAAAGTCAAGAAAGACTGTCTTTATTTTATTTTTTTAAAAAAGAGAGTATTTATTTTTAAGTAAAGTCAAGAAAGACTGTCTTGATTTTATTTTTTATTTAAAAAAGAGTATTTGTTTTTAAGTGAAGTCAAGAAAGACTGTCTTTATTTTATTTTTTATAAAAACATGTATTTTTTTCAGGAAATTGTTTTTAAGTTTGTACGTTACTGTTAAAAATACACTTCCAATAAAATGAGTATTGGCAATTTAAAACTGGTTGTCATTTTTATGTTGAGGCGGCGAGGGGTTGTTGTCTTTTTAAAGGAGTAATCAGTAATCAGTAATCGGATTACTTTTTCAAGGTAACTGTGGCAACACTGTATATAGTACAGTAGACAGTAGACCACCTCAGACAATATAATAGGACTCTTAAATGTCATTTCCCAGCTGTGTTTTCTCTAATTCAGGTAATTTACCAGAATGAGCACACTGGTACGATGATAAGCGTCAATGGGTTGTATCAAACAATGTCATTTTAGGGGAAATATGAAAACATTTAGATGTATATTGTGTTTCTTTACTTTCTGATAATATATATGGTGTTCCCAAAGTGTAGGGCTTAAGATTCATGAAGCGTGATATTGTTTGTCGAGAGAGTGTATGTAAAATGCATCAGTTGTGTTAACAGTGGGTCTGACAGAAAAGGGAACATGATACGGCTTTTTCCTAATCAGGAACCATAAGTCTCTCTCTTAGTGGAAAATGTATCATTTGTAACGTGTGTCCTGTTTTTTCTGTGCAGCTCTGAGATGGATGATATCCTAACTGTGCTGACACGTGTGAACAGGCAGGTCGGCAAAGGAAACTATCTAAACCACAAACAAATGCCAGAGCCCAAGTACACCCTCACCAAGAAGCTCGTCCTCAAATTTGTGTGAGCTGCCGGGGATCAAGTGCTATGCTGAACATGTGCCGATTCACAAAGATCCTTCAGATTTACTGTGTGTGTGTGTGTGTGTGTGTGTGTGTTTTGTCTCACTGTAAGGTACAGCTGGCAGGATAAATTTAAATCTGTAGCATCTGATGTCTCTTAATCAACATTACCTTTTTGCCTCTAGTGATTGCATTTGAACTTCAAAAATCATAAAAGTGGTGTTCAACTATGAGGATTATCTTGCTAAAACAAAAGGTGTAAATTTAATGTTTTTTTTGTTAAAGTTTGGCCTATATTACAAAGATTATACAAAGATTCCACAATACTGCATTAAGACAGAGTGCATTCAAGTCCTGCCTAAACTGCAAAGATATCTCCTGCTAGCAAACAACTGAAAAATTTGCAAAAAGCTGCTTGGTGGTGGGATGGAAGAACCCAGAACTAACATCAGGCATCAGCAGTGAGAATGTGAAAACTGTGCAAGCACTTTCTCTTAGTCATTTATCCAAAATGTCAGTTTTATGCTAGCTATGTTTTTTAGTTCAGTTTTTAAGTTATTCTTTACTATTTGACTAAATGCAACTCGTGTTATAATATATAATATAAAGCTATGCAGTACGCTGCAGTATGTTTGTAAGTGCCTTATCTTTCCAATGATTAGCTGGCATTAGCTTACTAACGGCTAACCTTCCTCTCTGTTCAACACAGAAAATTAGTCCTTCATCATGCTCAACTCTAATGTTTTATTTAGGCACAGACATTTTGTCAGGTCTTGTTTGCAATTTGTGGCACCAATCGTCCCTCCTGGCCCAAGCAGCAACATGGAAGTACCTTAAACCTGCATTATTTCTAATGACCAGTAGGGGGTGACACAACCTGTTATAAGAAGTCTGTTAGTATGTAAGTGAACAGGAAAATGACTCTACTTCTCACTGGATGTATTACTTCAATAAATATTTCCATAACAAGTTTATAGTCTCAGGTTTATTGTTTCAAGTCCTCTTCAATACAGCATGATGTTCATTTTGTAAATGATGATCCCACTCACTCAGGGTCTCGATCTGTTCTCGGCATGTAACAGCTGCAAAAACCAATACAGGTTTGGCTGAAAAACCAAGATGTTGACAACTGTTAGAATAATCTGTGTGTCTGTCTCTGTGGACGTAAGTCACTATCTGTGTATGTACCCTCTGTGCATTGATGGATTAATCGTGATTTATCATGCAAGCTGCTTTGCTACAATGTTCATGTGCTAATATTGTTTTTAAACTAAATACAGAAATTAATTGTTCACTGAACCTACTCTTTACTGATTTATACTTCTACTCCACTACTTTTTGAGGCAAATATTGTACTTTTTACTCCACTACATTTAGCTGACAACTTTAGTTACTTTCCATGTCAAAACTTAACATAAAAAACATGATAAATTAGAAGTCTTAAAAAAAAAAAAAAAGTCATAACATTATATTGAGTAGTTAAAATGAGCCCTATCTTTACAAAATTAAAACGCTTATTACATAAATGCATCAATGCAAATAATCTAATAATATATTTAGAATATATAAAACAATCTAAGTGGGTCCATTCTGCATAAGGAGGACTTTTACTTTTGATACCTTAAGTACATTTTGATGCTGATACGTTTGTATTTTTACTTCAGTAAGTTTTGAATGCAGGACTTTTACTTGTAGTGGAGTAATTTCACAGTGTGGTATTAGTATTTTTTACTTAAGTAAAGGATCTAAATACTTCTTCCACCACTGTTGGTAGTGCATACCACAAAACTGCTGCTTTAAAAAAGATGTTTTGGTGTTCACTAGCAGATGGGATTAACCAGGAGGTACCTTTACACAACACAAAGTCAATAAAGAACATAGAATTGTTTTCCCCTCCACCAGAAGCTACAAACATGGACTGTAAAATTACCCACATCCCCTATCAAAAAACAATTAATTAATTTAAAAATGTTTTGACAGCAAAAATGCATAACAGTAGCTTTAAAACCATGTAAGAGGACAGTAGCTAAATGGTCTGTGAAGAAATAGGGCTCAATAAACGAAGATCAGGTTAACTTTTTATTTTTATATTAATCAGGTGAACAAATATGGTCATTAATAATTGCACAGGGCCGGTTTTTGTTATGGGCATTGTGGGCAACCGCCCAGGGCGCAATCTATGTGAGGGCGCACAACCGCCCTAAAAAAAAACCCAATGACAAATTGGCACGTCACCTTGCTGAGAGTCAGGATTCAGAAGGGTGTGTCCGAAGAGGCAAGGGCGTTAATCTAGCCAGGACCCGGTCTCACCTGTTCCACAGACACGGCTCTGCTCTTCCTGCTCATTCCTCTGAAAACTTTCACTTCGTTAGAGGCCTACATGGAGATGGTTATGGCATTTAACGGGCCAAAACAAAATAATTGGTTCAGAGACGTTGAGTTGACGTGTCTTGAGGAATCGTTGAAGCTTTTCATCGATGAGGAAACTGAAAAGTTCCACCTTGAACTGAAAAATGAATGCGGCGCGGATCCGTGTGTCAAGAACTGTGACTTTGAGAGCTGGAAACCACGACCAAACGAGGTATGGACAGGAACTGTGATAACATAGGCCTATTTCATGTTTAATGTGAAATGTGAAATTAAAGAGTGAAAAGAGTACCTGCTACACAGGACGACAACAGGTGTCTGTGTAGAAAAGGCGGGCAAGATGTGTCAGTTTGGAGGGAGGAAAAGTAGGCTACCGGGCTTTTTCCCCCCTTATATGTCAGGTGACATGTCTGGTAGAATAAATACACAATAAATATATTGATAATAAATATAAAATATGTCTGAGGGTAAAAGTTTCTCACCCTGGCTGATGTAATGCCGGGCCGGGCGGATGTAGAAAATATTAGCTCACAGGGTGGCATGAAGAAATGTAAATATTTATATTATGTGGCGGGCGACCCAAAATTGTTGAATAGTGGGCTAATAGTGGGATAACGACAAATGTGTTATCTCGAGATAAGGAGTTACATAACTTTTTATTGCAAAGAAACAAAAGTATTTCCTCTTATTGCTCATGTTTGTGTCAAACCCATAGACTGTATCAAACCAGCTAAGTGAACTACCTCCGGTTTTCAAAATAAGGTGTTAACAAAATACATATATGAAAATAAGATTAAATGGATTGTGTTCACAAGAGGTATGGATCGTGTTAGCTATGCCCTTTATAAATGTATCACCCATTTTGAAAGTTAAGCATGTTCAATTTACCATTAATTCATGTTTCTGTCAGTATTCAGATGTGAAAAATTAGGTACTTTCATTGCATGCATCCCAGGTATCCGCATAGAAACATTTCAGCCCTGCTAAAAGAACCTCTGTCGCTTCAGCAGAATTTGTCTGGTCTTTCTTTCGGCTTAGATGCAAGTAATAAAAAAAGACTAGAAAATTTCCCCTGGGGAAATTCTGAAAGGGCCACGGGGGCTACTGCCGGTGTGTGTACACTATGATGATATTCTTCAGAGATTTCAAACTATGCCCTTTAACCTCAAAATGTGTGTGTGTGTGTGTGTAGCGAAAATCGCATAAAGTTACCTGTGTGTGTGCGTGTGTGTGTGTGTGTGTGCACGTGTGTGTTTGAAGCATATGTATGAATGTGTGAGGAGTGTGCGCACTTCAGTTCATGTGTGTGTGTGTATCTGTAACTGTAATCACATCAAAGATCAAAGGCAATCAGATCAAAGCAATCAACAGAATTAACTGGCACCTGACAGCAGAGGTGGACAGACTGAAATTTCTGGCCTCGAACAGACAGCATTTTTGGCAAAACAATAATACTTATCATTGATCCGTTCTTCCTGAACGTCTACATATGTTGTTTTTTTTTTAAGAAAAATGAAAAAATAGCTTTGTTAGAGTGATCTAAAAAAACTGTTAAATCTCAGAGAGCTCAGAAATCTTCCTGCGTTTTTAATATGGGAGCCAATGAGGCTGTTGGTGGTGTTGGTGCCGCATCTGTGCGTCGTATGCCCAAACTATAACTCTGACAGCTTTACCAGAGGATTGTGAGTGAGAAGACAAATTTTCCTACATTTCTATGTATAAATTATTTCTGTAGAGTGGAATTTGCGGCCTGGAGCGCAGTTTTCAAATTTATTTTTTGACAATTTTTTCTCTCCCTCTACACTCTGGCGATGATGTCACACACTGTGACACGAACATTCCGTGCAATACACACCCATTATAATCTCAGAATTTCTCCAAAAATGATCATGGTCATTGAACAGGGATTGATAAAAAACTATATGACCTATCGAAAAGTGGATTAATACACCAAATACACAAGACTTGTGTCTACTGTTTAAAGTTTAAATGGAGTCTCTAGGTGAAATTATGCCGGAGAAGTAGATGTTTAAAAATCTCCAATTATTGTTCTTTTTCGCTCATTTTTTTTCGGCCGTCCCATTCATTTCAATGCAAAATTTTGGGCAGTTTTTCGCGACATAAGACATAAAAATTTGTATTCTGTAGAGAAAAGTAATAGCACACCGATCCCGATCAAACCGCACGTTTTGATATATAAATTGTCCTGCAACTCTTCAAGTTGTAGGACTAGTAGCGGGACGAAAAGCGTCCGGAAGAGGAAGAAGAAAAAATCCACAGTATAACAGTAGTGCTCGGGGCAATCGCACCGAGCACTGGTCCCATACAGCAATAGCTGTAGGGACCAGTGCTCGGGGCGAAGCCCATGATCATTTTTGGAGAAATTCTGAGATTATAATGGGTGTGTATTGCACGGAATGTTCGTGTCACAGTGTGTGACATCATTGCCAGAGTGTAGAGGGAGAGAAATAATTGTCAAAAAATAAATTTGAAAACTGCGCTCCAGGCCGCAAATTCCACTCTACAGAAATAATTTATACATAGAAATGTAGGAAAATTTGTCTTCTCACTCACAATCCTCTGGTAAAGCTGTCAGAGTTATAGTTTGGGCGTACGACACACAGATTCGCCACCAAAACCACCAACAGCCTCATTGGCTCCCATTTTAAAAACGCAGGGAGATTTCGGAAAAAGGGAAGATGGAACAGTTTTTTTAGATCGCTCTAACAAAGCTATTTTTTCATTTTTCTTTAAAAAAATCACATGTAGACGTTCAGGAAGAACTCGGGACGCTCAAAGTGAAATTGGATCAATGATAGGTATAATGGTTTTGCCAAAAATGCTTTCTGTTCGAGGCCAGAAATTCGAGTCTGTCCACCTCTGGCTGCTGTCACTCTTTCGAAACATTAACAGCTGCAGTTAATTCTGTTGATTGCTTTGATCTGATTGCCTTTGATCTTTGATGTGATTACAGTTACAGATACACACACACTCACACACACACACACACACACATGCACTAAAGTGCGCACACTCCTCACACATGCATAAACATGCTTCATACACGCACACACGCACACACAGGTAACTTTATGTGATTTTAATTACACACACACACACACACACACACACAGACACACACACACACACACACACACAGGTAACTTTATGTGATTTTAATTACACACACACGCACACACACACACACACACACACACACACACACACACACAGGTAACTTTATGTGATTTTAATTACATCTACACACACACACACACACACACACAAACACACACACATATTTTGAGGTTAAAGGGCATAGTTTGAAATCTCTGAAGAATCTCATCATAGTGTACACACACCGGCAGTAGCCCCCGTGGCCCTTTCAGAATTTCCCCAGAGGAAATTTTCTAGTTAGCTTCATTTTGTGCATGTGTGCGCTGCCTAGGAAGTAATTGTTACAATACACCTACTTACCCTTAGCTGATCTGGGCTGATTGAAGGCATTTACTTCGGCTGACTTGACCCAAACATTATAATTATTCAGAGGAAACAACGTTTTGTTTTCCTGCGATAACAACATATTTAACTCCTGATCTGTGCTGGAACCATTCCTTTTTAGGGCTTCTGTATTATCTTCCCCAAAATGTGTTCTGGTGAAAATATTAGCACATTATTCCCATAATGGACAACTCAGAATCATGTACTGGAAAGCCCTCCAGCATCCCCTTTTGTCCCCATCATTTAACATAACAATATTATTGTTACATAGTCCCCTAATTTCAGATAAGATTTTTGTAGGAAAACCTCCTTTGACTAATTTCATGCCAATTTTACAGATGCCTCCTTTAGATTGTGAGGTGTGTCGTCCTTGGATGGATGCAATATTGGCCAACCATACCAGTCAGCAAGGAAATGTGACGTGGTTGAACTGTAAACCACACCTGTGGTCCCAAAATAAATGGGAAGTGGCAAAGGTACGTTTACAGTCTTCATCACATGTTTAATCTCTTAAAGGGTGTCAAATGGGAATGTGTACCCATTAAACAAAGTCAATTACATTTATATCGACTTACAAAAAGAAACTAAAATATGACTTACAAAAAGAAACTAAAATAAGATTTGACAATTTTATTATTGAGCTGTTCCAGAAATAAAAATGAATCAATTGATTTTTTTTAATGACAAGAATAAATATGATGTAGGAATTAAAAGTATGCCGAAATAACTACAACATGATGCTGATGTGTTAAAAAAAAAGTCTGAATTCATGCTTTTTTCACGTCTGTCAAGTTCAGGATGATCAGGGATACACTGACTGATATTGCAACACTGTGTACCCAAAATAAAATATTTTGTTGCCATTTATGTGCAACAGACAGATCAAAGGGCAGCCGACATGCTGCCATGACTACATCATGATGTCAAAGTGTAAAAGGTCTGAATTCATGCTGTGTCAGGTCAGGTCTGTTCGCAAAAAGACGAGCAAAGAACTCTCAGTCTGGTGGAGATTAGCTTGGTGCGCTTTTTATGTAAAGTCGGTTCAGTGTGATTGTTTCACGTTAATGACACCGTCTCCTGTTTTCAGGTTTACATGCCATGTGGTCACAAAGACCATAGTTCAGTGGGAGACTTTGACATTGCTTCACTTCTGTGTCTCATGACACAATGCAAGCATTTTAAGGAGTTTAAGCTTGGTGATTTGTGTGAAAAGGTAAGTGCTTTCTTGTACATGCACATACAGTACATGTAATTAACAAAAAAATTAACATTTGTTGTGTTTCTCTGCTGTCACTGATTTTTAACATCAATATAGCCAGTTGTTATTAGTGTTGTAGTGCAGGATATTAGCTGTCAATAAAGCACTGCTCATCCTGGATTTTATATTGTTTTGAAAATTGGTACCGTTGAGTACCGGTACCGATTCCCAGGTACCGGGTATCGGTACTGTATCGGTTCAAATGTGAAAGGTACCCATCCTTAGTCAAGTCATGCGGCCGTGATGTAGTTCGCTATAGCATAACGCTAGTTTTTTTATTTCATCAGCTGCATTAATGCTTCAAACATCATAAAAGTGGTGTTCATTTGCGAAGATTATCCTGTTGAACAAAACATGTCAGCATCAGAAACATGTGGTTGATAGTGTCTCGCTCAAGTTCCAAGTGCGTGCACTGTGGTCTGAGCACAAGTTTTTAGTGCTAACACACAGTTTTGAGCTCAAGAAGGGCTGTGTCTCCGTTGGTAAAGTGGTCGCCTACTGAACGGATGGTTGGTTGTTCGATCCCCGACCATGGCAGCCTACATGTCGAAGTATCCTTGAGCAAGATGCTGAACCCCAAATTGCTCCCGATGCTGCGTTCATTGGTGTGAGAATGAATTCCCAATGGTGGCAGGTGGTACCAGTGTGCCCTGGTAGCCTTGGCCACCAGTAACGGGTGAATGAGCGCAGTCTATAGTGTAAAGCGCTTTGAGTGGTCGCAAATCGACTAGAAAAGTGATATATAAGTGCTGGTCCATTTACCAAAAAGAGTAAATCTGAGTGTGAGCAGTGATATTTTGAGAGCAAGAGAAGAGGTTTGAGAGAGCAGTGAAACAACCTGAAGGCAAAATCAATCCTGCTCTCAAATTGAAAGAATAAAGATAAGGAAGGAAAAAATTGCTTCTGGTTGCGAAGAAAATTCGTATTGCGTGGAGTTCAACTGAAGTGAACTTTGACCTGCGAAATTACAGCCTGAACCTGTAACAAAGATGGTCACTCACCTGCATTTGTATGTGACTGCAGCCATTACAAATCACTCTGTGAGACATATAATTTACGTACCCACATTAGATTACCTCTATAAATTCAGTTAGTTCATTTGCTATACGATATACATGTTGATATTATGTCTGTTTCCTCCCACAGAGGCGAGCTGCAGGACGGAGCTGTAAACCGTAAATCTTTACTTTGTACCACTTTGTTTTCAGATTCAGAGCCGACTTGCAGACTTGCCTGAAAACATGGCGGCAGATATTGAGGCTCTTAAGGCACAGCATGAAAAAGAGCTAAATGATAAAATGAGGGTAAGGAACACATAACACACTTATAAAATGCTCTCTTTCTAACCATACTTACTCTTCATATATGTTTAATTTATAACTGAGGACAAATCAGAAAAGGCTGTCCAGCTCTTATTTTAGCACCAAAAACAACACTTAAGAGTTCTTGTCTAAAATGGCGACATTTATATTGTTAGTGACATACAGTAGGCCTATATTGAGAAAATTCTCCATATACAGTGTAACTCATAAAGTTAAAAGCAAGCATAAAGCATAAAGCAAACGAAGCATAAATAAACCAAACTCCCAATCTGTACATATATTGTGGTAAGGCACTCTTAATCAGAAACTTTAACGTGTGTGTGAAAAGTCTATGTTTCTGCCTGTCACACACTGAGGGACAGCGAGTGACACACAGCTGTTGTTTTTTTTTTTTTTTTTTTCTTCTTTTTTTGCTGGGACAGTTAGATTGTATAAATTATATGTTGATTGTAATTCAATGATTGTAAATATTGCTTTCTTTTATTGTTATTAGTTTTTCTTTTCTTTTAAATATAATAATTTATTGTAAATATTGCTTTCCTTATCTTGTTATCTTTTTTTCTGATGCTTGCTTTGGCAATATATACATTGTTACATCATGCCAATAAAGCCAATTGAATTGAATTGAACTGAATTGAGAGAGAGAGAGAGAGAGAGAGAGAGAGAGAGAGAGAGAGAGAGAGAGAGAGACCTCCTCTCTTTGAGAAACTATTCACACAACATATACCTCTCTATCATTCATTCATTTATTTAACATTAATGATTTGTCTATGTGTTTGTTGCTTTTGCAAATCAGGAAGATTACTACGCCCTGACTCATAAACCACGTGGTTTGTGTGTGGTCATCAATAACGAGGAATTCCTGGGAACAAGGCTGAAAAGACGAAAAGGCACTCAAGAAGATGCAAGTATGTGTGATTTGTTTATTTATTAGTTACCCAGCTCCCTTCAGGGCTGAGGATGCTCAGAGTTAATCCTCATCACATTTCTCTCCTTTATGTGACACAGTGGCTCTGCGTAAAGTGTTCACCCAGCTCGGCTTCACTATGGAGATACATGAAAACTTGACTGCAGAAGATATCCGACATGAACTACAAGAGCTGGGCAAAAGGGACTTTTCGGATGATGATGCCTTGGTGAGCAACACCTTTAGAGCTGTAACTACTGTATAGACTGTATTTTACTGTATAGAAATACATGAGAAGAATTGCTCGAGAAGAGGTGCTCGTGGGTGGACTTTGGCGAGCCGTTTTTAGTCGTTATGCTAAGCTATGCTTACAAGCTGCTATCTTAGATGGTATTCTTAAATTGAATAAACAATAGTCTTAAACATTGCCTCTTGCTATGCACTAATGTTAGATATAATATATTTCTGTATGTGATTGCTGGATAGCAGGAGACAGTGAACTCTTAAAACAGGATGGGTGTAACAATAATCTTTGTGCATGAGACATCTTTACATGACACTTAAAAAAATGAATTATTGCCTTAATCCGACTATAACTGGGCAACTGAAATGCATGTAAAGGTGTTAGTCCGACTAATGACAGAGTTCTCCAAACCCAATTAAGACACCCAGATAATGTCAATGGAATTGGAATGGAAAGCAACGGAGCCCCTTTTCCAGAGTGTTGAACTATTCCTTTAAAACATTATTTTTTACAATAGTCTGTAAGACAATCCCTTTAAAAAAAACGTGTAGCTACAACTTGTGTGCATACAAAATCATGTCATGTTTAACTCCAGCATCATTAAGTTATCACCAGGAATCACCATCGAAAAATCCACTTAGATTGAAACATAACTACATTTTTTAAAAAGCAAGTCTGCCTCTGTTCTTAGGTGGTATGCGTGCTTTCCCATGGAGAACAGGGAACTGTCGGTGGGACTGATGAGGAGGAGGTGTCCTTGGGAGAGCTGACACAGCCCTTCACCAGCTTGGCCGCTCCCTCCTTGGCTGGGAAGCCCAAACTGTTCTTCATCCAAGCCTGTCAGGGAAGTGACTACCAGAGAGGAGCCATGTTAGGCCCAGAAAGTCAGTCTGGAGGAAGTCTGGAGGACGATTCAATTTCTTCTGAGCAGAGGGAGATGGTGCCTTGTGATGCTGACTTCCTGCTGGGCATGGCTACGGTGCCAGACTTCAAGTCGTTTCGACACACCACCACAGGCTCCATCTACATCCAGGAGCTGTGCAAACAGCTGATAAGATCAGCAGAAAGGTGAGAGACGCCTCCATCTGGTTCTGTTGTGTGAGTACCCAAAAATCCCTTTTCAGAATCAGAATCAGAATTTGCTGTGGTGTATTGCAGTGCAATGCTGTAAAATAGGAATGCTTTCAAACATAGAAATGTTAATAGTTTATTTTTTATCAATTAACAAAATGCAAAGAAACAGAAGAATATATATATATACAACTTATTATTATTTTGCATCAGTAGCATTATTTATTTTTTAACTCATAACATATATATATGTAAATGTGTGTGTGTGCGCGTGAGTGTGTTCCCTGAACCTAATCAAAGTAAATGATACAGACAGTATCATAGGACTCTTAAATGTAATTTCCCAGCTGTGTTTTCTCTAATTCAGGTAATTTACCAGAATAAGCACACTGGTACGATCATAAGCGTCATTGGGTTGTATCAAACAATGTCATTTTAGGGGAAATATGAAAACATTTAGATGTATATTGTGTTTCTTTACTTTCTGATAATATATATGGTGTTCCCAAAGTGTAGGGCTTAAGATTCATGACGCGTGATATTGTTTGTCAAGAGAATGTATGAAAAATGCATCAGTTGTGTTAACAGTAGGTCTGACAGAAAAAGGAACATGATACGGCTTTTTCCTAATCAGGAACCATAAGTCTCTCTCTTAGTGGAAAATGTATCATTTGTAACGTGTGTCCTGTTTTTTCTGTGCAGCTCTGAGAAGGATGATATCCTCACTGTGCTGACTCTTTTAGTGTCATATGATAACAGTATTTCTACTGTCTTTATAATTCAGCCTTCTGCCCACAACTTATTATTATTTTGCATCAGTAGCATCATTTATTTTTTAATTCATTACTTACATATATGCAAATGTGTGTGTGTGTGTGTGCGTGTTTCATCACTTTAAACACCACTAACAATGTATCATTTGTAACGTGTGTCCTGTTTTTTCTGTGCAGCTCTGAGATGGATGATATCCTCACTGTGCTGACTCGTGTGAACAGGCAGGTCGGCAAAGGAGACTATGGAAACCACAAACAAATGCCAGAGTCCAAGTACACCCTCACCAAGAAGCTCGTCCTCAAATTTGTGTGAGCTGCCGGGGATCAAGTGCTATGCTGAACATGTGCCGATTCATAAAGATCCGTCAGATTTACTGTGTGTACGACTGCAGTGTGTGTGTGTGTGTGTGTGTGTACGTGTGTGCCAGGTCAGGACTTGATGTGCCGGTCATCAGAAGATTGTGGCCCGGTGACATGATGTTTCCCTGTATTGATTAAAACTGACGAATCAACGGATCAAGAAGGCAGAACTTCCTGGAAGAAATCTACCTTCATGTTTAGTAAACAATTGTTAGGATAAATATTGGGTCTGAGGGAAAGAGACGGGGTTCAGACTTCACAAACTGAAACCCGTCTGTGTGTATCAGGGACATGAAGAGTTTTGGACCGGGAGATCTCTGTAACTGTACATTTCTTGACGTATTGTAATAAAATTATGTTAAACTGAGAACCTGGACGTCTCCTGCTCATCATTCCCCATCAATGACCTCCGCAGAGAAAATAGGTGAGGATTTTGGTGTTGGAGTCAGATTATTCATTTTTCAAGGTTTCCTCAAGCTATTTTCTAACAGCCCACACCAGGACACAGAGGTCCCTCCGTATGGTGGTAATTGTATTATTATTTAGAATTACCATTCTAACACTTAAATGGTGAGTAAATCCACTGACAATGTGGAGGAATTGACATATTGACGACACAAGCATAGTGGTGTTGTGTGTATTTCTCATATCTGCTCTGTCTGTGTCTGCCTCATCTCCATGGTCATCGAAGGTAAATCCCCTTCCCCATATCAAATACCACTAAATCACTCTGAATTGCATGCTTGGCTGCTCACTGATGCAGCTGATGATGATGATTGTGACAATGCGGAAGACGAAGACATGTTTTAGTTGACCTCTTGGATAAGAGGTCAAAAGGGGGATTGTTAAAATAATTTGATTATTCTACCTTGTTAAATGATTTGATTACTCTGCTTCTTTTTTGTCTGTCTCTGTTGTCTGTCTCTGTGCGTGACGCAGGTCACTATCAAAGGTCAACCTTGGTACTATCTATATTCATTTATATATTAATCAATGATTATGTTTGTGTGTTAATGTTGGTTTAGAAACTGATTACTTTGATTACATATATTCCATTTGCTTAAACTGATTAAGATTCTATAATCACAAAGAATATATTTTATGTTTCATATTTTGTAGACTTTAGAATACATTTATTCATTCATTCATTCATTCATTCATTACCATTAACCGCATTCGGGTCACGGGGGCTGGAGCCGATCCCAGCTGACATTGGGCGAGAGGCAGGTCACCAGACTATCGCAGGGCTGACAATCACAATCACACTCTCATTCACACCTACGGGCAATTTAGAGTCACCAATTAAACCTAAGTGCATGTTTTTGGACTGTGGGAGGAAGCCGGAGAACCCGGTGAGAACCCACGCTGACACGGGGAGAACATGCAAACTCCACACAGAAGAGCCGTAGGTGGGAGGCGAACCGGCGACCCTCTAGCTGTGAGGCGAGATCGCTAACCACCGTGTAGCCCAGAATACATTTAGACATTTGAAAAATAAGTGGCTCCAAATAATATCTTTAAGACATAACAAGGCAGGAGGTCGATAAGAGCGTGGTTGTGTTGCTATGCAACAAGGAATTCACATATCACCGCAGCACATCCAGCCTCAAGTATCACCTCAATGCTAAACATATAGCAGCTAGCGGCTAGTGTGGTAGCTAGCGTGGATTGTGTTTTACTTAAAAAACCAAAGTATTATAGTTTACAGAAGGTCTACCTACCTATAGGCTACCTGAATTTATGAAATGTACTATATTTATAAATATGCTATTGCTACACTTAATGGCAAAAATTGCACTGGTCTGTTGGACTTGAACAAAATAAACAATATTTTTGATGCTTAAACTTATGTATTCAGTCATTATTCAATGGTATACTAAAAATCTATATGAAAAAAATTACTTCTCACTGTTCTCAGGTCAAATATTTATATGCAATTAAAATGTGATTCATTTCGATTAATTCATTACAAAGACTCTAATTAATTAGATTATTTTTTTTAATCGAGTCCCGGCCCTAATATATATATATAATTTTTTTGTAAGTATTTAATTGCATATATTCATGGTTACATTTAAGGCCCATTGGTGCTCAGGACCAGGGATTGAGGTGCTGAACGAGCTGGACAGTGTGTGATAACAAGCAGCATCTTTAGAATTACGCTTTCAATATTTTTCCCACTTTTGCCACTTAGAGGCACACAGGAAAGGAGGCATTTTATTTAAAGGTAAGCATAATGTATATGTCTCTGTGTTTGTACTCATAAGTATGAGCCAATGTTACAAACTTCTGGCAGGTTGTGGTTTGGCTGGTAAACGGGGAAAAGGAAAATTAAGGGAATGTAAGTTGCAGTGAAGAACAACTGACACCTCACTTTTCTGTGTGTCTTACTGTTCTGAAATTATGTTTATGATGTACAGTTTAGACAGTCACTTTAAAAAAAAACGTTTAGAATCAGATTCTCTGCTCTGCAAGTCAAAATATATGTAAGTTATGTGAGCCAAATCAATAGCAGAAAATGAAAAGAGTGAGTGTGTGTGTGTGTGTGTCTGTGCGCACTCGCGCCCAGAAAGAGAGTATAAACTGTATTTATAGTGTGTACGTACTTATTTGTCATTGGTCCCTAGCTAAGACCGGGGTTTTTTGCATGATTTTTTTCTAGATATAATTATCTGCAGATGAACTACAGAGATGAAGGACACTATCATTGCCCTGTCTGCAGTAAAAGTGTATTGAGAAGGCCAGACATGGCAAGACACACTCCCACCCACAAAGATACAGCTGCAGTGTCCTGATGACATGACTGAGGTCAGTATCTTTATTAGTTGTTTTCAGTAAATCTTATGTCAAGTTTTCCCTCCCAGGTTTGAGAACTGACTCTGTGACGTTTGCTAGTATTTAATGCAAAATAATACTTGTTTAGGCTGAAGAGAAGCAGAAAGAGTGTCAGCAAACTGCTACGTGCTTCCCGTAGACTCGCTTTTATTTTGAAAGGCTTCAAATCAACTTCCGGACCTCACAGTGCAGGAGACCTCACAGTGCAGGAGACCCCACAGTGCAGGAGACCTCACAGTGCAGGTCTGTAACGAAGGGTCTGACAGTGCTTTTTTGTTTGGTTTTTATCTTCTCTTCTCTTCATTTTCTTGTGTTTTTTCACCTTATCCAGTTGAGCTGGAAAGATATACATTTAAAAAAAAATCTTTTTAATTTAACACATCAATACACATCAATATTTTCACAATGTATACGTAAAATAAAGACCCAAGAAATAAACACGGGAAATGAAAAATACGTGCTTCTGGCATGCTCGCTTATTTTGAAAGGCTCCGAATCAACTTCCAGTCCTGACAGTGCAGGTTTGCATTGTTTTCTGGTAAATGCAGCATTGCTCTCACTTGTTGCCGCCTAGGGCTTTCCAATCACGTCAGGACACGTTGCGCATTCTTGCCACTGTACAACCAATCAAGTAGGACCATGTCATGAGTATGCCAATTTCCATTGGACACCATAGGGTGAAGCTACCGTAAGAGACTAGAGGTGGCAACACTACAGTTGTCATTTCACTGTCAACAGTGGCAACAGCATTAAGCTGCAGTCACACACACACACACACACACACACACACACACACACACACAACTTTAACATATTTACATACTCACCTCCCTTTATTCTTTATTCAAGAGCAAGGTTTTCAGTTTGAGAGCAGGATTTCTTGATTTTCCCTTCATCAACTGAGATGAAACAATGTACAAAAAGTCTTATGTAAATGTAAAAAAAAGTTCATGTAAAATTTCCTGCAGGGTTAGGGTTAGGGTTAGCTGCAGGATGAGAGCTGTAAACTGTTTAACGTTACTTGATGTGTCACTTTCTTAGATTGAGAACCAATTACAAATTCCATTTGTTGTCACACCTACCGGGGATAATGAACATATGGTAAGCAGCACAAAACACACACATAAAATGCTCTCTTTTCGGCGTGTTATCCTGTGGTAGAAGCGACGTTCTTTACTAATCTAGGTTTGCATATATGCTTCCTTGATGACCACACAGACCGACTGTGAAGCAAGACACGAACCAACGACCGAAGTGGTCGAGTCAAGCTACTCTCGACGCAACCGGGAAAATCGCGGCTTTAAATGCTCCACAAGAGAACGTCGAACCAACAGTGGAAGTGGCTAACGCGAGTCAAGCTATTCTTGCTGCTTTTAATGCTCCACAAGAGAGCATCGGCTCCAAATTTTTGATTGCAATTGAGAAAATCAAGTCAATCAAGACTTTTTTCTCACAAAGGCTAACAAAACATAAACAGAAAAAGCAAAGCTGTAACACAACCGATGTCATTGATGGATATAAAACCAGAATTGTCTCGTTGGAGAAACAAGTGCTCGATCTTGTCTCCAAAATTGAAAATATGGAAAAACAACCCTGAAAGTCGCCAGATGGTGTAATGCACTAATTTGCATATTAATTTGCATATTCATGACGATATGAGCGACAATGCGCATCTCTCAAGCTGTAATTTTATCTGTGACGGTTCAATAAAATAAATCTTGTCTAATTTAGTTGATTGTCTTTATTTATGTGTAAATGAACACATTTCAACAACTAGCTGAATTAGATTTGTAAGAAAATATTCGTAATGCAGAAAAGCTATAGTGCTATAGTATATACCGTCGATCTCATGGAGCCCGGGATTCGAAAATGAGAGCGAGTAAGCCGGGCGCGGCACCTCGGAACTCGGTGGACTGCGATAACTCGGAGAAGTGCGCATCATACATGGGTATGTTTTACGTTCTCGCCATTTCCCTGATAGCATGAAAAAAGTCTTGTTATAAATTACAACGTCGTCAAGTTAGCAACAGTGTGCAGTACATATCACTAAACACCATGAAATGGCACTTGATTGTGCTTTGAAGTTGTTCTGGCTGATACAGGTGGCAAACATCTAATGTGTTTCATGTGACAAGGGCCCAACACAACTACACTTAATGGAATCCAGTCCATCTATCCAGCTGCGAAGTAGATCCCGATGAGTGATGATCCTCAATCAGTGACCTGCAGAAGAGGATCCTGTGCCGCAGCCACCACCTGTGCAAGAAGATCAAGGAGGTCAGCATCTGAGGGACAGGTTGGCAGCACAGGAGTCCCTCACCTCTGCAAGAGCATGATTATTTCATTTTGTAAATTGAAAGAATTTTGTTTTAGTGAATTGAAGAACTTTTCTTCTGCATTTTCTTTATCGATTAATAAATCGACTTTCCTTATTTCACACAGTGTTTGTCATATTTATTGCAGTGGATCTTTCTAATGTGCAAAACCCATTTGATGCCTAAGAAACACTAAACTCATTAAGTCAGTGGTAAAGGAGCTTTAAACTGATTTACATAATGTCTCAATGTAAATGAAGTCATTAGCAAATAGGACAACATGATGGCTCTGTCCTTCACTTAAAGCCTACATGGAGAGGCTGCAGTTCCAGCACTACAGCTTTGACTGCAAATGTTTTGGAATGTGACCACCACACTAATGGTGAGAACGTACAAGGAAATCAGTATCTTCAGTGATGTTGATCACAACAGGTCAGGTAGTGTGTGGTTCTATACAACAGGACGGTTTGCTTTGTTATTTTTTTTTTACTAATTCGCTGAACAGGTTCAGAAATCTTTCATTTTGCTCAAAAAGTGCTGCGTCCCTGGCCTCCTCCTTTTCAGCCTGCTTTTTAAGAAAACTCAGCACACTCGTGCCCCTTCTCCGCCTTTTTGGAGGTGGCTGAGAGCTGCAGGACGGCATGGACTCCTCCTCCTCCTCCTCCTCCTCCTCCCAACTGGAGACACCATGGCCTGATGGCACTTCACCCCCAGATGTGGCATTGCTACAGGGTGAGGCTTCAGCAGCAGGCGGGCCAGGATTTGATGCCGAGCATGAGGCAACAAGGGTGGGAGGCTGAATAGATGCCTCTCACCAAGTGCCTCATGCATGGCATGAAACCATGGCCAAGTAGCTGCTGTTGCCTCACCCCTGTCCGTGCCTGTTCCCGTGGGGGGATTCTTTAACTCCTATTAACATGATGAAAGCATGTTACTGTAAACACAGTTGAGGCAGAACAGTCTGTTACTGGGCAGTCAGCATTGTGCCTTTTCAACTGTTTTAGCCTCAGAAGTCTGCTTTAAATTAAATGTGAGAATCAAATGTACAACACAGTGTCCACAAACATTATTCCACCACCAAACCCAGCTATAGGATTTGTTTCACCTTATATTTTGTTTTTAGGTTGTCCCATTTTTTGGCAGCCTGCATGGCAGTCACCTGCCCCTGCAGCCCAATCTCCTTCACTGCCTGCCTATAAATCACAATTAGCTTCATTCAACACAACACTTACAATCATATTTTAACTCACAGATGGACTTACTCCCAGCCTGATTTCGCTGCATTCCTCTTCCCACTGAAGAGCTGCTCCAGTTTAACCCTTGCCTTTATTAAGGCAAGGGTTTCAGCATCTGTGACTAAAGTTCAATTATTTCAATAAATTATATTCGTAAAGGCAGAGACACATAACGTTCAAAAGGAGGAAATAACTAATGCAAACTGATGCAACAAATTTATGACAAGTTCTTATAACATCATATTCATACATTAAACATATAATTAAATTAAGATGAAAACACATCAGTAACTTACACGACGATCTGCGGGCTTTGTCAGTCATTTTGTTCGTTTCTTCTCGTGACCGGTCGGCCTTATATGCTGCTACCGCAAGGAATTGTGGGACGGCATTACCTCCTTTCCTTTCGTAAAGGATGGTTTGGTGTATCCTATGCTAAAGGAGATACTAAAGGAAGCATTGAAGCTCCTTTCCTTAACAGTTAGAGAATTCGAACAGCTCTTATCATGGCGGCTACGATAATACTTCCGGGTCATTTCACTCAGTTAGGAAGGTTCCTAAGCAAATTTGACTATTCGACCGCAGCCTAGAGGTGGCAACACTACAGGTGTTCACTTTAACAGAGACCATGGATGTGCAGTCTTCCTTAATGGATATCTTAAACGATCCAAAACTTAAGAATTGTTTCAAAGCCGTTTTGGCTTTGGTTTGTCTTAGGAAATCGCTGGCGCCTTTCCTCAATAAGGAATTTGAAAAGTTTTACAGCAAACTGCAAAATGAATGCGGCGTGGATCCGTGTGGCCAGAACTGTGACTTTAAGAGCTGGAATCCAAGACTAAACGAGGTATGGACCTGAACTGTGATAACATATTTCATGTTTAATGTGAAATGTTATGAAGAGTGAAAAGAGTCTGTTGAAACAGAAAAGAAACAGGTGAAAAAGGTGAGCAAGGTGTGTCAGTCAAGAAGGATTGGAAGGAGGAAAAGTTTGAGGCTTGTTTTGTCTTATATGTCAGGTGACATGTCTGGTAGAATAAATACTCAATAAATAAATATAATATGTAATAAATACTAAATCTGTCTGATGGTAAAAGTGTATTACCCTGGCTGATGTAATGCCGGGGGTGGATCTAGACAAGTATAAATGTGTTCAGGGGATGGCATGAAATATGTATATACATGTGTAAATTGTGGCGGGCGACAGTGGGCTAATGGTGAGATAACGAGAAAGTCGTTATCTTGGGACAAGGAGATAAATAACTTATTATCCCAAGGAAACAAAAGCATTTCATCATATTACTCATGTGTGGGTCAAGCCAGCTCACTGAACTACGTTTGGTTTTCAAAATAAGGTGTTAACAAAATACAAACATGGAAATACGATTAAATGGATCGTGTTCACAAGAAGTATGGATCATGGTAGCTAAGGAACCTATTAATGTATCACCCATAAATGAATCAACTATGTTTATTTTACCATTTAGTCATATTTCCGTATGCGTTTTGTACATAGGCTACTCTAACACCTTATTTTGAAAACTGGACATAGTCAAACACGTATCCTTCAGTTAACTTGACCTGTCTGTTAGTGTCATTTGATCTGGGCTGTTTGAATGCATTTACGTCAGCTGACGTGACCCAAACATGAACATTAATAAGAGGAAACAAAATTTTGTTTTCTCGTGATAATGACATAATTAACTCTTGATCTCAAGATAACGGTGGGAATGAAGTGTTGGAATCATGATCTTTAATGGCTTCGGTAGTATCTTACACTACCTTTTGCCAAAATTTGATTTGGTGAAAATATTAACGCATTATTCCTCATAATCATGTATTGGAAAGTCCTTTAACACCCTCTTTCCTCCCCATGAGTTTCTATAACTGTATTGATTTTTAAATAGTCTATTTACTTTGACTAATTTCATGCCAATTTTACAGATGCCTCCTTTAGATTGTGAGGTGTGTCGTCCTTGGATGGAGGCGATATTGGCCAACCATACCAGTCAGCGAGGAAAGGTGATGTGGTTGAACTGTAAACCAGATCTGTGGACCCAAAATAAATGGGAAGTGGCAAAGGTACGTTTACAGTCTTCATCACATGTTTAATCTCTTAAAGGGTGTTAAATGGGAATGTGTACCCATTTAACAAAGTCACTTACATTTATATCAACTTCCAAAAAGCAACTAAAATATGATTTGACAATTTTATTTCTGAGCTGACATTTAAATGAAAATCAGTTGATTCTTTTTAATGACAAGAATAATTAATTAAAATGAAAATAGTAATTTTAAAATAAAGGTGTATTTTGTAGATGATGATATGTATTGATATTTTACTTTTCATTGATCATTGAATTGATATATTGATACAGTTCAATGAATTGTTAAAACCTGCAAGGTTGCGCTTTTCTAGTTTTTTATGTAAAGTTGTTTGGTGTGATTGTTTCACGTTAATGATACCGTCTCCTGTTTTCAGGTTTACATGCCATGTGGTCACGAGAATCATAGTTCAGTGGAAGACTTTGACATTGCTGCACTTCTGGGTCTCATGAAACACTGCAAGCATTTTAAGAAGTTCGAGCTTGGTGATTTGTGTGTAAACGTAAGTGCTTTCTTGTACATGCACATACAGTACATGTAATTAACAAAGAAATAAACATGTTGTGTTTCTCTGCTGGCACTGATTTTTAATGTCAATATAGCCAATTGTTATTAGTGTTGTAGTGCAGGACATTAGCTGTGATCAAATCACTACTTTTCATTTGTTTAGTTGTCTGACAATATAAACAGAATGTCCAAGTTGTGGGTTGAGTTGTATTAAAACCTTTACTAGCATCTATAAGGAATCTGTCTTTTTAACCTCTGTGCGTAGGTTTCCAATGTGCGTAACAATATCAGTCATGCACCAAAGTACCAGCTGGAGCAGGAGGAAATGCACAAATATCTCGAATACATCAGAGATCTGGTGAAGAAGCTGGCAAGACATGATCCTCAGTTTACATATGTGTTGGAAGATATCGATCAGGTATGTGTTTTCACAATTTTCTCCTGTATATTTAATCCTGCCTGATTTATAGGAATTAAGGCCAAAATAAATAGTAATCTATTAAGTGTTACTTTATGACACTCATTTCACTGTCAACAGTGGCAACAGCATTAAGCTGCAGTCACACACACACACACACACACACACACACACACACACAACTTTAACATATTAACATCTTCACCTCCCTTTATTCTCTATTCAAGAGCAAGGTTTTCAGTTTGAGAGCAAGATTTCTTGATTTTCTTTTCATCAACTGAGATGAAACAATGTACAAAAAGTCTTATGTAAATGTAAAAAAAAAGTTCATGTAAAATTTCCTAAAACTGGCAAAAAAACAGAATGTTTAAAGGAAGGATATATGCCTTGCTCAAATGTTTGGCCATTTTCTGTACCCTCGTTCCTCTGATAAACTCTGCCATAATATAAGAAGTAATAGAGTCGTGTAAAGGGCCTTCCGGTTTTAATGAAAGATATTCTATATTTGACACCAGTGTATTGATACTGTGTTACATGAGGGAGTGAGATATATTCCTGTGTCAATATTTGGTCCGTAGTAGCCAACCAGAGCCTCAAATCACAGTATGTGTTCTCAAAAGGTTCCAAAGGCCAATATGTTTCACCTTGTTTTCCAATAAAAAATCAATTAAAAAAATTAAAATGAACAGATTCACCACTATATAACAGTACTGACATTACTGAAATCAATGACTAATCCTGGTACAGGTAACTGCATGATGTGCTTCAACATGCCTTTGCCCCTGTGTTTGTTCCGCTGCAGGATGAGAGCTGTAAACTGTTTAACGTTACTTAATGTGTCACTTTCTTAGATTGAGAACCAACTACAAATTTCATTTGTTGTCACACCTACCGGGGATAATGAATATATGGTAAGCAGCACAAAACACACACATAAAATGCTCTCGTTTCGGCGTGTTATCCTGTGGTAGAAGCGACGTTCTTTACTAATCTAGGTTTGCATATATGCGTCCTTGATGACCACACAGAAGAAGACCGACTGTGAAGCAAGACACGAACCAACGGCCGAAGTGGCTAACGCGAGTCAAGCTACTCTCGACGCAACCGGGAAAATCGCTGCTTTAAATGCTCCACAAGAGAACGTCGAACCAACAGTGGAAGTGGCTAACGCGAGTCAAGCTATTCTTGCTGCTTTTAATGCTCCACAAGAGAGCATCGGCTCCAAATTTTTGATTGCAATTGAGAAAATCAAGTCAATCAAGACTTTTTTCTCACAAAGGCTAACAAAACATAAACAGAAAAAGCAAAGCTGTAACACAACCGATGTCATTGATGGATATAAAACCAGAATTGTCTCGTTGGAGAAACAAGTGCTCAATCTTGTCTCCAAAATTGAAAATATGGAAAAACAACCCTGAAAGTCGCCAGATGGTGTAATGCACTAATTTGCATATTAATTTGCATATTCATGACGATATGAGCGACAATGCGCATCTCTCAAGCTGTAATTTTATCTGTGACGGTTCAATAAAATAAATCTTGTCTGATTTAGTTGATTGTCTTTATTTATGTGTAAATGAACACATTTCAACAACTAGCTGAATTAGATTTGTAAGAAAATATTCGTAATGCAGAAAAGCTATAGTGCTATAGTATATACCGTCGATCTCATGGAGCCCGGGATTCGAAAATGAGAGCGAGTAAGCCGGGCGCGGCACCTCGGAACTCGGTGGACTGCGATAACTCGGAGAAGTCTGTATCATACATGGGTATGTTTTACGTTCTCGCCATTTCCCTGATAGCATGAAAAAAGTCTTGTTATAAATTACAACGTCGTCAAGTTAGCAACAGTGTGCTCAAATGTCACACCGGTTTATCTCGTGGAAACTGCTGAAAAGAGCAAAACAAAACAATTGTACCACACAATTTACAATCACATATTGTGGCCAGATAATCTCAATAACCTGTGTGTGGTGGTGGGGGGGGGGGGGTAAGTGCTTTGTGCTCTTTCTCAAGCTGTCCTGCAGGAGGCTGCTGCACAAGGTGAAGAAGTTGGAGAGACAGATGGCTCAGCACGAACAAGAGAGTTTGCACTTGGTAAGACAAGATAAGATATTTTATTAATATATTACAGGATGTGTTCACATTTTTTAAGTCTCTGTAGGGCAATCCTCACATGCCCATTACATACTTTTATAGGGTTATTGGTTGTTTATTATTCATTTTATTTATACTGGCTGTAAACTGATGTTTTCACACATGTTATTACGGTGTGTGAATTTTTATCACAAACCTTTGCGACCACTCGAAGAGCTCTACACTACAGACGGCGCTCATTCACCCATTCACACACACATTCATACTGGTGGGAGCCACCATAGGGAATTAATTCATACACGGATAACTGTATGGAAGCAAATGATAAAATAACAGTCTGGTAAGTTGAGGAAATCACATCACTTTGCTGTAATGTAGCCTTTAAAAGAAGGAGAACACCTGTTTTAGCAATAAATTTATCACCTGAATAGAACTCCTGTAGACCATCCTAGAGTGTTTACTAACGGCCTGGTTTCGCCCCTGGTGTAAACTGGGTAGGAGGACCAGGCAGAGCGACTTCCTCGGGTTTCTTCGTGCTGGGCAGAGGCAAAGATGGGAAGAGGACGGACAGATGTGCCTAGAGGAAGACGCAGGTTGCTGTCCTGAAATTGTAAGATCAATGCAAAAGACACTGTGATCGCCCATAAATAATGAGGAGCATATGGGGGTCGTGAGGGAATTTTTTCCTTGATAGCAAGGTTTTTCGCCCTCACATGTGCTAATCTATGCATTGATCAATTTATCAAGTGTTTCGACTATTAAACTTTGCTCCTCAAATATCATGACTTTGTCTCTGTCTGTACTTTGAATAATTTCACTGACTTTTAAATCCACATCTGCCACGACAGCTCGACTCTAATGTTTTCTAGTTAGATGGAGACAAATGAGACAAAATTGAATGAAGTGCCTTCAGTTGCATTCTACCAGAACTTCCAGCAGGGGGCGCTGACGGTTGTAGAAGTATTTCAACATCAATTTCAATGCAAAATGAGTCAACTTCTCACTTGATTTATTACCTCATCAATTTTTTTAAGGACAACACTATGGTCTCAATCACTAGTAAAAAATATTTTTCAAGACAATATGATGTTAATTGTGTAAATAATGGTCCAATTTAGAAGAAAATAAAGAATCTTGGAAATAAATGTTCTTAAGACCAAGGAGCTAATCCTATAGAATAACAAAAATATTATGAGGCCAGTAAATATAGATGGACAAATGGTTGAAATGGTCGATAATTTTAAATATTTGGGCACATACATCGACAGTCGTCTTACCTTCCAAATCAATACGGATCATGTTTTTAAAACATGTTCACAATGCCTCCACTTGCTACGCAAGCTTTACAGTTTTGGAGTGAGTCAAAGTTTTTTATAAACAGTGTATAAGAGCCTGGTGGAAAGTATTTTATCATTTAATATGATCATGTGGTATGGAAACCTGAATATTAAAGGAAGAAACAAACTGCAGAAAATAGTGAACATGGCCTCTAAGATTTTAGGGAAGCCACAGAAACATGTGAGCTGTCTTTATGATGAATTAATTAGAAGTAAAGCTGAGAAGATAATTAATGACTCCTCTCATCCCATGTACAGCCCATGTACAGTTAGCGTTAGCTCAAGTAGCATCATTCTGGGTCCCAATCAGGCCGACAAGATGCAAATGTGTACATTTAAAAAAAACCATTGTAGTTTATATCTGCGTATGGGCCATCATGAGGTCCCCACTGAAGAGGTTGCCTGTCCCCCAAGCCCACCCCCCATTTATTGATTTTTTACCAATTTTCAAAGCATTTAATAGTGTCACTTTTAACTACTTATACTTAGATGATGTGGTATTGTGCTTGACTTCTTATCTTGTTAAAGAAGCCAAGTCTGACTCCACATAACCGTTTTAAAAATATATATTTGCTCTGAAATGCATCTTGTCTTTGAATAAAAGGAGTGAGGTTAAAAAGTCTTGTGTGGGTGGGTTGACTGAAGGTTCATGTGCAAATCTGCTGAAATTTATTTTCCCCTCCTATAAGTGTGTCATAATCTGCTGCGTCACATCCTGATGGGGTCGTAAAGCTGCTGCTGCCAGAATCTTACAAATATACAGTGCTGTGAAAAAGTACTTCTTATCCCAGATTTCTTATTTTTGTGCATATTTGTTGCATATTTTTATGCAGTTGTTAAATGAAGATTTCATTTTTGAAGGGAAAGAAGCTATCCAAACCTACCTGGAGCAGCCTAGTCAAAGTCTTAAGCCTTAAACAGGCAGTTCATGCTCAAAAATCCTCCAATGTGACTGAATTAAAACAATTCTGCAAAGAAGAGTGGGCCAAACTTCCTCCACAGCGATGTGAAAGACTCAATGCCAGTTATCGCAAACGCTTGAGTGCACTTGTTGCTGCAGAGGGTTGCACAACCAGTTATTAAGTTTAGGGGGAATTTACCTTTTCACATAGGGCTGGTAGGTTGGAATAGCTTTTGTCCCTTAATAGATGAAATCATCGTTTAAAAACTGCATTTTGTATTTTCTCGGGTTGGGGCAAATACTTTTTCAGAACACTGTATATTATCTTTTTTCATAATGTTAGCCTCATAGCATAATTGCCTAAGTAATTTTTTGGCCAAATTGTGATATCTGCCTAACTTTACTCTCCTACCACTGCTGCATCTTTCTGTCTTATTGCCTATGTTCTCAACCTATCAGAACACTTGTTAGAGTCCAAAATCACTTTCTGCCTTAGTCATCTCCTTGACTTAGGCATTTTTGCCGCTACATACAAACCAAACTACTACTATTATTTATATGTAAGAGAAAAGTTGCCTTAGTCAGGGCATATTCTGCCTAAGTCACTTTTATCTGTTATGAAATCGATGTGTTTAATTTTTTATGCAAACTTGTTCACACTTCTATTTGAACTTACTGTTACAATAACAATTAAAAATACCAATGGGCTTACTAAAAATTCAGTTTTTTCTTGTTTCCCAAAAACGTTCAAATATGACTTAAATATACTCAAATATGCTATGAGGCTAACGATAATACAGAGTGAGTGGTCCGGTCAGCAGGACTGAGAATAACTATGAGAGTATTTATAACAAATTATAAAGCACCATGGCAGTGAAGCAAAAACAATAATAATTCTGCAACAGATAAAAGCCCTTATTCTGGTTAGACAAAGTGCACAAAGTGTGATGTGCAGCTGCATGACAGAAATGTGTGAAAACCATAAAAGCTTTTCCTGTCACGCAGCCTTTCACACGCTCATGTGCTGCCACAGCCTGCTGCACCCTCACACAGAGCACACACACACACACACACACACACACACAGGAGCCTGTCTCAGAGGCAACATGGAGAGGGAGGGGATGCTGGTCCGGTCTATTTACTACGGGAGAATTGGAAGCGAGGCCACAGAGAGGCTGCTGGAGAGGTTTGGACACGATGGCAGCTTTCTGCTGAGAGACAGCGAGACGGTGCAGGGGGCCTACTGTCTGTGTGTGAGGTGAGCAGAAGCTGCTATTTATTATGTTCATCCTCCTGGGACCCTGCGTCCTCATATGTGGACATTTCCTTTTAGGTTTTCTGGACCTTCTACTTAATTCTGCTTGTCCTCAGTATCAAGGTTATAATAGTTTTGGATTTTTCATTAGTTTTAGTTTTAATTTCGTTGTGAGTTTTTGTTTTCAAATTCAGCTAGTTTTAGTTTTTAGAGTGAGTTTGCCAGTTTTAGTTTAGTTTTTATTAGTGTTAGTGTTAGTTTTAGTTTTTTTTGTGATGGGTATGTGCCATTATTTCCTTTGGTTTATCCATCTTAGCCCCAATAAGGTTATTAACTCTTACAGTTCCGGGTGTTTTGTATTTTGGTTGGAGTGTAGACGTCCCAGTCTCAGTAAACATATGTACTATGTGTTCCTGCATGTTGAAATAGAAACACTGAATTATGTATGAAAAAATTTGACAAAGACGAAAACTAAGGACATTTTCACTATCATTTTACTTAGTTTTAGTTAGTTTTGTAACCACACAATACAGTTTCAGTTAGTTATCGTTTTTGAAAAAACTCTTGTTTTTATTTTTATTTCAGTGAACGAAAATGTTTTTTCAATTTTAGTTTTCGTTATTTTGTTAGTTTTCGTTAACTATAATTACCTTGCTCAGTATTACACACTCTAGAAAAAGCACAATACATCAATCAGTGTAAAAATCAGATGGCAGCATCTTGGTGAAGTCAATCAACAGCTTATCCCCAGAAAAAAAGTGGACCAGGTACAAAATCTGATCAGATTTTATGGTTAAAACTTGTTTATTTGTGCCTAATGATGTTTGTTTGATATTCTGTGCAAATTTGGCTATTTTAAGCAATAGCAACAAGCTACGACTCTGCTAGTCAGTAAATACTCATTTGAAAAGGAATAGACTTTTACTATCGTTCTTTAAATAAGAGGGTGTAAATGTAAGGAAATAAACAGTTTTATGCACTGGATAATTAATTGTGTTATACAGTAAAATTAACCCATATTTGTTTTTTCAAAAACTACTTCCTGTTCAAAGACAATGCTTAGTTTTTGTACTTCCTACTGATTTGTAGATCCTACTGATCCAAAATATCTAGGAGAAACTAACAACACATACCAAACAAAAGCTTGGGTCTCAGGAGGATAAAGTAACATAACTTCATTTACTTCATTTATCAGACAAAATGAGAAAAAATGAGAAGTGCTGATGTGTGGCTATTACGCAATATATCATAATATGCCATATAAGACTGTACAACACCAGCACAACCTGAACGTGTTGGAGTTTTCTTTCTTTCTTTCTTTTCTGCACATTTTTTCATATCATTTGCACTCTGCACATTCTTCACTTAATTTGCACTAAGTTGTATTTAGTATATTGTATATTGTTAAATGTCTTTTTCTTAGATTGTTTATTTTTTATCTTTATCTTAAAGGGAAATACTTTTGTGTGAAATGTTTGTGGTCGGCTGTAACAAAGAAATTTCCCCGCTAATTTCCTCTAATCTATGTGAATTGCTAATAGTTCCAGTAATTTACAGACAACATTTACATAGTTTTTTTAAAATGAAAAATGAAGAATTAGTTAGCATAAATACATTTACATGTAGATAGACTATATTATAGTTTTATTTCTTACATTCTCTGCTGTGTTTGTGTGTATAAATAAAAAAAAAGACTGAGGAGAATAGAAACTACTCATCTGAAATGCATTTGAAGGCAGTGAAGAGACCTCTTTTTGTTGTTGTCAACAAATTTTACTGCAGTATAACTCAGCTTATAGCAGCACATGCAAAAAATAAATATATACAATAAAAAATGACACATTTCAGAGCAGAAATAACTAGAAATCCAAATCTGCAATAGGTTCACTTTTAATAAGTAGAGAGCTAAAACAATATATTAAAATATACTGACAGTGCTGGAAGAAGTACAAGTACTATACTGAAAGTAGCAACACCACAATAAAAAAAACAAAAATCTCCCATTTAAAATCTAATGCTAATACTTATTTTCAAGTTCTAATATATTCTAATATTATGTTCAGTTGCACTTGTTTATTTATTGTCAAGAGAACAAGATGATATAAATCCCTTTTCTTTGGTTCGTCTTTTACTGTCCACATTAATTTAAAAATGAATTGTTTACACAGTAAAACCTAATGTTGCTTGTTTGTTATCCTAATTAAATTTTCCCTTTTCAATACAAAAAAGATTTATGCAAATAGTCATTTTAACTTAAAATATTGAGTCAAATATGAAGATTTATTTGAGTTAACTCCATTGTCTTTGTTATCTTGACGTTAACATTCTTTCGCAGCATCGACACTCAAATATTTAAGTTGAAACAACAAGTTTGGTTTTAAAGTGTACCTTCCAGGCTTTAAATGACCAATAACCTTAAATATCTTCTAATCCCTTATGAGCCTTTGTGCCCTCTTAAATCAGCTGAATGTGGCTTTCTGGCTTTTTCAGTCCGGGCCCCCAAACTCTGGAGCGACTTAGCTGCTGTGATTATTTTTGCTAAATCTGTCCCTGATTTTAAATGTCTTCTTCATACAGTGTTTTATTTCATTCAGTTTGGCCCTGTGGATGATGGGACATTTAGTTACTAAAAACCAACGGATGGAAGCGTCCATAAGAGCATGGTTGTGTTGCTATGCAACAAGGAATTCACATATCACCATAGCAGCACATCCAGCCTCAAGTATCACCTCAATGCTAAACATATAGCAGCTAGCGGCTAGTGTGGTAGCTAGCGTGGATTGTGTTTTACTTAAAAAACCAAAGTATTCTAGTTTACAGAAGGTCGACCTACCTATAGGCTACCTGGATTTATGAAATGTACTATATTTCTAAATATGCTATTGCTACACTTAATGGCAAAAATTGCACTGGTCTGTTGGACTTGAAAAAAAAAAAACAATATTTTTGTTGCTGAAGCTTATGTATTCAGTCATTTTTCAACGGTATACTAAAAATCCATGTGAAAAAAATTACTTCTCACTGTTCTCAGGTCAAATATTTATATGCGATTAAAATGCGATTAATTTCGATTAATTAATTACAAAGCCTCTAATTAATTAGATTAATTTTTTTAATCGAGTCCCGGCCCAAAATTTAGTCACATTACAACCTATTTGATACAGTCTATGATTACAACATGTGAGTCTGTACAGTTTTGCACATTCACAGAAAATTATGTTTTCCAGGAGAGCTCCATATGTGCACACATACAGACTTGTACGCTCCGCTGACGGCTGGTGTCTTCAGGTGGGTCAACATCTGCACGAACATCGCACATGTCCACACTTACAAGGGTGTTATTCATGGTTTGTGTGTGTGTGTGTGTGTGTGTGTGTGTGTGTGTGTTTATCAGGATTCAGGAGTCAGATGTTTTAGGACTCTGGAAAGGCTGATAGAGTGCTACAGGAGGGGTGCAGCCCGTGATGTCAGTATCGCTCCTCTCACAGACCCACTGGACAAAACACAGCTACAATACACCGGCTTTGAACAAGGTACACACACACACACACACACACACACACACACACACACACACGTTGCACAAGATTTAAAGGAGACTTATGCTAATTTTCAGCTTAATACTTATAATACTATATACAGTAAATGAAAAAGTATTACATCATTGTTTTCTTCAATGTCTTGTTCATTTTAATGCCTGGTACGACTAAAGGTACATTTGTTTGGACAAATATAATGATAACAACAAAAATACCTCATAAGAGTTTAATTTTAAGAGCTGATATCTAGACATTTTCCATGGTTTTATTGATAATAACCAAAATCATTATCAAAATGGCTGAGATATCAGAATCAGATTCTATAATCACAAAGAATATAGTGTATGGTTCATATTTTTTAGACTTTAGAATACATGTGGACATTTGATAGTGACCTGCGTCATGCACAGAGACAGACAACAGAGACAGACAAACAAATTATTTTAACAATAGAGAATAATCAAATTATTTTAACAATATAGAAAAATCAAATTATTCTAACATGCTCTAATATAATTATATTAGCGGCATAAAAAAATCCCAACAATATCAACAATACTATTGTTAATCGTCATAGTTTCGGGGAAAATATAACGTCCTAAAAAATTTGTTGTCGTGACAGGCGTATTCATTTCTCCATGGAATAAGTTTTTTGATACTCTAACAGTCTGATCATTGAACCTGCTTCAAAATCTCACTTTTTACAATTATATCTGTATAATATGTGACCTTTAAACACGGTCTATGGACTCTGTGTCTTCATGTTTGTGGTGCATCAAAGAGTTCCACTTCAGCGATGAAAAGTCCATCCTGACTCATACGTACTCGCTCAACTCTAACACATTTTCATTGGTGTCCTTCACAGATTTTATCTACATGGAAACGTGTAACAGCAGCAGCAGCTCGGTCTATTGAGGACCTGTGTTTAGCGCCATTAAATCAGGTGGAAGTGGAAAAACAAGGTAGCAGAAATGTGCAGAATGTTGCGCAGGAAGGACATGTGTACTGTGGTTTTTTTCTGGGTTATTTTGATCTTTTTGTGTCGTTTATTACCAGTTAAAAAAAAAAAAAACTTGACATAAGGTGTCATTTTTGACAAGACAATGAAAAAAACCCCACTGCAGTCTATGCAAAACATGTCATTTTCATGCATATATTTCACAAGAGACCTTTAAAGTCATTGAAATGTTTTTAATTTAGTGTCTGATTGAGTGTGGGAACACATTGTTGCAGAAATAGATGCTGTGCAACCTGTGGCCCCGACAGAAGTACACACTCCACTTTTGTTGTTGCTGTGGTTTCATTTTCTCAGACCTTTGTGCATCATATGTTGGTTCCAAACTAATGGCCTTAGTCCCTGGTTGTCTGTGTATTATGATCTTTTGTGCCATAAAATAAAGATATTTGTACATTGTCGTTGTCATGCATTGTACTTTTTTTTGTCTACAAATACACAGACACTGAACTGAGAGGGTTTTTTAATTTTTTTAATTTTTAGTTTTTTTTATCTTCTTGGGGAAGTCACCTTTGTGTATAGTGATCTACTTTGTCTTTGTGGTTTGTTGCCCATATTTTATGTTATATCTGGAGTCACTCACTGTGTCTACCAACACAGGAAATGTAGCAATGCAAGAAAGGCGGATCTGAAAGGGGACATATTGTGCTAATTTTTTAGATTTTCACACTTAGCTTTTGGGTTTCTATTAGAACATGTTCACATGCTTTGATGTAAAAAAAAACCCACATTATTTTTGTCACACTGTCTCACTGAATATATATTTGTGTTCACCGTCTGTTTTAAATGCTCTGCCTGTGCTTTTCTCTTTAAATTTCTCTGCTAAAAAAAGCATAGTCTGCTCTGATTGGTTAGTGTTTCCATGTCTTGACATCTGCCTCTTTCAGACTGCAATTCCGTGAAAGTCCCGTTATAGTGCTGTAACAAGCTCTGCCAGCATTTTGCCTCATAATCATACTATGTAATACTGGCGTCCATCAGTGGCGGTTCTAGACTAGTTTTACTGTGGGGGCCAATGAAGGCCCAGTGTTTAATCAGAGGGGCACATTAAAAAACAGCAAAGATGATATTTAAGCATTCAAACCCTTTATTTTAGCTTATTTAATAATCTAATTTAAGTATATTTGGAAGATACAAATACATTGATTGAAACAATGAGACGGACTCACCAACAGTTGTTTTTGTACGACACTGACATTTCTCATTTTCTGCACAATAACTTTTTATTTTATTTTGAAAGTGCAGTAGTGCAGTGAGAATTCTATCTATCTATCTATCTATCTATCTATCTATCTATCTATCTATCTATCTATCTATCTATCTATCTATCTAGCTATCTATCTATCTAACGTCAGAACAATTCTTACCTATTTTTTGTTTAAACAATATCTCATTGTACACAAAAGTAACCCAGAATGTGTACATTGTATAATAGTTTAATTGTGCAATAAAAGCTTGTGTATACATATATATATATATATATATATATATGTATATAAATAATTAATTGTGCAATAAAAGCTTGTGTATACATATATATATATATATATATATATATATATATATATATATATACACACACACAATATATAAATAAAATCTATTATTTAGTAGAAGCGTTGACACTTCTGTTGAATTTCCAGAAAAATTTCAGGCTTTGGGGGATTATTTTAAAATCGCCCAGAAGTTTTACAGGTTTCTTTTTTTTTTTTTACAGGCGTTTTAGGCCTAAATGGGTTAAAGTAAATCTGCCAGGCTCAAACACTGTTGTTTTCTAAGTTCTTAACAGCTGAACTGTGAATATAAACTAGATTTATCACATTATGACACACACTTTAACTATTGCATACTTAGATCTAAGCTTGTATATTTTCAGTCTTGAATATCTCCAAAGTCAACATATTACATATTAAAAAAAAGCAGCATAAAGCTAATAAACATCCTCACAGACTGCGGCTTCAAAGGAAGTACCATGCGGTTACTGCAACAAGCTCAGCAGTGCTTTATCTTTACCTGTGTCTGAGTCTGAGCTAACCGCTGCTGCTAAAGTTATCTTTTGCTTGTGTGCAGTGTTTCTATTCACCTTTACCCTCACTGCTAATCTGTGTAATAAATCAGCTGCTCTATGGAAACTAACATTTGCCTTAAAGAGAGACACTGCAGGTGAATAAGGTAAAACTAATAGATATCACCTTGAACATTTTATGGGACATTTCCTTCACAATTAAAAGTTAGTTTACATTTTATGTTGAGATGTGCAAATTATGCATAATCTTGTTAAATATTTGCTCATTTTAACAGAACTCTGAAGACTGGAGATTCATTTTGTTGACATATTAGAAATAAAGGTTTTTTTTGCAGAGGGAATTTTGGATATTTCATTTTATCACTATAAATCAGAATATGTTGTCAGCAGCCAGAACAAAAATCCTTTGGGCATGTTTTTAGGTATAAAATGTTTTATAAATCCATCTATGAGTGATATATGAATTAACCCCTGTGTAAAAACATTCAGAACAAGCTACTGAAGTGGAGATTTCTGGCTCTGTAATGATTCTATTGTCTGTTAAGTATTTTATTTTTCCGTCATGTTCCATGTCCTGTGTTTCCTGTTTTATTTTGTGATCACTCACCCCTGTCTCTGGCTGTGTCCCAATGTCAAGGAAGGATGCTCAAACGGCTAGATTTGAAGGATGCCACGTCATCGACATCCGCCGAAGGACTGTCCCAATGTCGAGGATGCTCCGGAGGACAGAGTCCTTGGCTGCGGTCGAATAGTCAAAAAAATCAGCTCCTAAGTCCTTTCCTAACCACTTTTCCTTAACCTCAATGGAAAACGTCACGAGGTCAAGGAAAGATGACAAGGAGAATTCATGAGGAGTTAGGAGAAGACGATCGCGGTGTTTAGAGAATCAGACTGCACTTACACTTAGTCTACGTCATCACGCGACGGCGAATGTTGATGACGTCGTTTCTTCTCGTGACCGGTCAGCCTTATATGCTGCTACCGCAAGGAATTGTGGGACGGCATTACCTCCTTTCCTTTCGTAAAGGATGGTCCGGTGTATCCTATGCTAAAGGAGATACTAAAGGAAGCATTGAAGCTCCTTTCCTTAACAGTTAGAGAATTCGAACAGCTCTTATCATGGCGGCTACGATAATACTTCTGGGTCATTTCACTCAGTTAGGAAGGTTCCTAAGCAAATTTGACTATTCGACCGCAGCCCTTCTTCTGCCCAAATTCCAAGGATGCATGTGTGTATCCTCCATGCGCTCCCATTACCCATAAAGCATTGCGCACACCGGTCTACCGGGAGATTTAAAAATGGCGAGCGTAGAAACAGTGACGCCGGCGGCGCAATATGCATTTAAATATATAAGTATTTTCAGTTTACACTGAATGTTGTCACATAACTTACAAAACGTGTGTTTAAAGTCAAGCAAAAACATATAGATAAACAAATGCCAGAATATTAAGCTAAAGATAATAAACGTCATCTTGATACATTGCCGGTTAAGTTAATTAATGCCGTCTCAGTCGCTAAAGTTATTGTTAATTAATTTATATGCGTCCGATGATGATGTACTATGTGCAACTATGCCATTCAGAAAGTTATACATTTCTTTATTGTGTTTACATGGACCGAAAGTCCGCTATTATCCGTTATTGTATTTATAAATAACTGTTATTGTACTGTACTGTAAAATAAAAAATAAAAAATCACAGAATATATTTCCATGATGACTTATGCGCCGCTGCTTTTATGAAACTAAGTAGCGGCCAAATTCAGCCAGGATCAGTTAAATATTCAGGTTTAATCCACTTTGTGGCTTTTACTTGATAAATTGTGGAGATTCAACCTTAAAGCATCTTCTTCCATTTTCACAAATATGTGTCAGAGTGCTGATGCCAGAGACACATCCATGTCGTGAATTGATTTTGAAATTACGGCGCTGAATTTATTTATGTATTTATTTATTTTTATTAAACTGATAAGAACAGATACTAGAGGCCGAGAGCAGCGCTGAATTTAAGCAGGACGTCCAATTACGCAATGACGCACAGCTGCACACTCCGAAGGCTGTCCCATTTATGCGTTACACCAGTGAAAGGAAGGACTCTGGCCTTGCCTCCGGAGGACCCGACTCCGAGGGAAGGATCCTACCAAGGAAGGATCCTTGACTTTGGGACACAGCTTCTGTTTCAGGCCCCCCTCCTCGTCTGTGTGCACCTGATCCCTGATTGTGTCTCATCACTCCCCATCAGCCCTGATTATAACCCTCCTTTGTGTCTTGTCTCATGGTCAGTTCGTTGTTCTTCATAGCTCAGGTTTCAGTGTTTTCACATTAATAGCCTTGAGGTTTTTTGAAACCTTGCTCGCTTTTGATTCTGCCTTCTTGCCCCTTGTTTTTGGATACCTTTGCCTGTGTACCGACCTCGTCTCTGAATAAACACCTTTTGATTATTGGAATCTGATCTTTGTCCTGCATCTGAGTCCTGCCGTCTGTGCTACGTCCTTGAAAGGATCAGAGTTTGAGGAAAAAAGAAGATATGAATTGTAAAATTGGGGTAAAAATTTTACTAATGGCTCATCAGTAGAGTGCATACTATTAAGTAGGGATGGGAATAATTAATCGATGATCCTTAATGGTCATTAAGAATTTCGTCAATCCCATGAAATTTTTAATTGATCTGTGTATTTTTTAATCGTAATTTTATCTCTGACTACGTATCAGTATCACTGAACTAAAACACGGCCGAGTGTTCAGTTCTGTGGCCGTACGTCAATAAGCCAATGAGCTGAGAATTACGTTGGATAAAGCTACAGTAATACAAGAGTGTTAATTTGAGGTTTCTGTATCAAACCTTTCTAGCACAAAACATATTTAAATATGAAGATTACTGTGAAAACTAACTAACTAACTCATGCCTCTTCGGGGGATAAAACATAAAACAAATAAACTCCTTGACGTTTTCTTTACAGAATCACCTCACGTGAGTTAGTTTTACGATCAACATGATCTCTTTGTCCTTTCAAAATAAAAGCGTCCGTTATCAAAACAGGCTTTTGCATAGTACTGTACTTACATTTTACAACGCCCATCCTTACTATTAAGGGGCTCGGAGCCCTTTTCTTCTTTTTCTTTTCAGGTCTTCCCCTCTGGTTCCCCCTTTCACTCTGTATCTCCACCACTATCAAAAAAGCTTATTATTATCATTATTATTATTATTATTATTATTATTATTATTATTATTATATAATGAAAAAATGTTGAATGTTGAATATTCAAGATAATCTTTTTTTCTTTCAAGTTCTATGAAATTTAATGTTTAAAGGTGCAAATGAAAGAGTGTGAAATGCTCTCATTGGACCACCCTGTACAAACAAAAGCTAAATAAATGTAATAGTTTTAAATGAGCACGATATTACAGTTTGTCACTCAACTTTATTTCACAGCAAAAAAATATTGCAAAAGCACTAAATCTACATTTCATCACCAGCTAGCCAGCTTGTTTAAGTAAAGGAAGTATCAAAAGCCAATGACTTATAGCAGAGCAGCATCTTTACATGATATCCTTATCATATTGATATACAGTCATGGAAAAAAATATTAGACCATTGTTTTCTTCAATTTCTTGTTCATTTTAATGCCTGGTACAACTAAATATAATATATATTTATATATATATTTAATTTAAGAGCTGATATCTAGACATTTTCCATGGTTTTATTGATAATAACCAAAATCATTATCAAGAAAACCATGGAAAATGTCTAGATATCAGCTCTTAAATTAAACTCTTATGAGCTATTTTTGTTGTTATCATTATATTTTTCCAAACAAATGTACCTTTAGTTTTACCAGGCGTTAAAATAACATATTAGAGAAAACAAATGGTAAATGGACCTGCACTTATATAGCGCTTTTCTAGTCGCTCTGCGACCACTCAAAGCGATTTACACTACAGACTGCGCTCATTCACCCGTTCACACACACATTCGGTGCCACCTGCCACCATTGGGAATTAATTCACACACTGATGAACACAGCATCAGGAGCAATTTGGGGTTCAGTATCTTGCTTGAGGATACTTTGACATGTAGGCTGCCATGGTCAGGGATCGAACCCCCAACCATCCAATCAGTAGGTGACCATTCTACAAACTGAGCCAAGGGTGGTCTAATAATTTTTTCCATGACTGTATGTGTCTTACAATGTATTAAAGTGTCACAAAGCTTGAGCCTGGACTGTAAAGATGAGGGTCATAAAAAAACACACAAATATAAAGCTACTCACACTTTGCATGCATTCAACACATTTATGCTTGTTACTGAATTGAAGTTTTGTATGAAAATGCGCCTGGCGTTGCCTGGCGTAGGAATACAGGTGCATCTCAATACATTAGAATATGATGGAAAAGTCCATTTCCAATAGTTGAGGTCAAACATCCCCAACCAAGTATTGAGTCATATAGATGGACATACTTTTCAGAGGCCAACATTTCCATATCAAACATACTTTTTAACCCTCTGGGTATTCAAATCTTGAGGTATTATGTCCTTTATAAAATCTGTTAAAAATCTTTACCATGCCATGTTGGTATCAGCGTTACCTCACCTATATGTCCTGATAATTAATTTCTTTACTTTGACTTACTTGATAAAAATGTTTAACCCAAAAGAAACAAAGGAAAACATAAAATCTGATCTTGAAAATTATATTTCAATACACAGAATTTTAAATGTTGCAAAAATGAATAGAGGTCGCAAATATTACATATAACAGGTAAAATTAGGAAAATCTCTAGTTCTATATTTTTATACTAAATATATTTTCCAGTTTTACTTGGCCGAATATAATCCAAAACACATCTGGTATGGAGTTTCAAGCCAGAACTTTAGAGGGAAACTGATGGTAAGACTCAATGTTGCTTTATTTTTATGTATTCACATCATGAAGAAGTAATATGCAGGTGCTTTCATGGACTCTAGAGGGTTAAAATTGGTCTTTTGTAATATCACAATTTTTTGAGACACTGAATTTTAGGTCTTCATTAAATGTAAGCCATAATCATTATAATTAGAATAAATTAAATAAATTAAGGCATGAAATGTTTCACTCTGTGTGTAATGGATCTATATAATGTGTTATTTCCACTTTTTGAATTGAATTATTGACATAAATAAACTTTTTTATGATATTCTAGTTTATTGAGATGCACCTGTAATTTGAATATGTCCTTCTTATATCATTTATGATGTCTTGCCAGGTTTTTGCTCAGTGTCCTCCACCTCTGTGATCTCCACTGGTTCAGCTGACGGAGCAGAGTGAAAGAACTGGAAACCACACAAACACACACACACACACACACACACACACACACACACACACACACACACACACACACACACACACCACAAAGTTAGCACCATTTGTAGCCATGTGTTTGTGGCTGTGTGAGTGGTAAAGCGTGTGATATCACCTCTTGTGTGTGTAGAGTACGGGCGTGTACTTACGTTAAATGTCTCGTTTTTTTCCAGGAAATATTTGTACTTTTGCGGAGGGCGAGGAATCGGAGGAAACAGAACCTTTGTAATCCTGAAACACACACATAAAATTAACCACTCAGCAGAAACACACATTTTATTAGATTAGATTAGATTCAACTTTATTGTCATTGCACATGTCACAAGTACAAAGTAATGAAATGCAGATAGCATCTAACCAGAAGTGCTTAAGCAGTAATTAAGTGAATCATATTGCAATATATACAGGAATGAATTGTATAAAAATGCAGTATATATAGGTATAGATTATATAATAAATAAAAATAAATAAATGCAGATGTAACTGTACATTAGTGCAAGTATATATATATATACATACATACATATACACACATATATACATACATGTATGTATCTGTATATATGTGTGTATATATACACACATATATACAGATATATGCACACATATATACATACATACACACATATATACACACATATATATAAATATATACATAGTAGTGCAAATATTCTGCTTTTTATTATCCTTGGATACAATTATAACTCAGAAATTGTCTTTGGATTTAAGACAAATACAAAAAAAGTGACTGCAACAGAAAGAAGCACATCTTTTCGTAAATGTTATTTTGCATTTTCTTTCATGTTGTGGTTTTCCCCTGATGAACTATTTTAGCACTCGTGCAGGGGGTTTCCGGTCTGAACCTTACGGACGTTCAGGGTGGATGTTTTGCAGTGACTTTTCAGAAAAACAAAGACACTGCTAAACACCCATACACTCATCTCACTTCTCCTTTCTGCACTCTGTTTTTTTCCACTTAAAAGCACACTCATATTTACTTGAATTAGGGTTGATTGAGGTGTTTTTTCATAGCCAGTAGCTACAGTAGATAGATGTCGGCAGGCTGCCAGTTTGGAGAAGCAGACAGGAATACCAGAACGGAAGTTCAGCAATGTGCTGCTGCAAAACGCACTTAAACCATTTTTAAAAAAAATCGGTATCAGCTGTGAAGTGTGCGCTATATTTAGGATATTTTAACCACAAAGACAAAACCTGAAGCTGTTATCTATGCTTTTTCCAAGGCCACCAAAATGCTTTGACAAAGAAAAACAGTAATTCTGCCTTGTAGAAACAGGAGTTTGGTCTGCTGTTGCCTTGATTGTTTAGATATTTTGTATTATTGTTTGAATTCTGTGAATCTAAACCAACCTTGTAAAAGAGAAAAGGTAGACAGTAGCCCATTTCATAGCGCCGTTTCATGCCGGGACATTTATGGCTCTGTAACGTCTCGCCTCCACTATGAACGCCAGAAGCGGGATGCCGGGATCAAGTGATCCCACCAATTTTCCACCTCCAGAGGTAGTCACAGAGGCGGAAAATTGTTGGGACTGTTGGAAGCGGGACCACTATGAACGAGCCATCGGGGTGAAGCGGGATATTTGACGTTGTGCGTGACGTCTAGTGGTGCGTTCAGACCGGACGCGTAGCGAATATTTCGCGCGACAAGATTACATATAAAGTCAATGCAAACACGCGAATAGACGCGAATTTTTGCCGGCGGCGCGAATCGCGGGTTTCGCGCGGCGCGAATGCCGCGATTGACGCGAATGTCGCGGCGCGAATGAAACAACGCGAATTCGCGTGAGTTCAATAAATTCAACTTTGGCGAAATATTCGCGTGACGCTGTGTCGGGACAGCCTATCAGCGTTGAGATTCTGGACGACAGTGTCCGAGTGTTAAAAGACATTCTTTAATTGAGTGTACTCAGTAATGTGTTTTAAGTGGTGCTGTTTTGTTGAGGTGCCACAAGGGGGCGCAGGTCTGTGGGTTATGCCCAGAGGGGGTTCAGAGTTCATCTGTATTAGTTTCTGCCTTCATGACTGAAGAAGGGTGTTCTCAATAAATATGCTGAAAGGAGCTAAAGAGCATTATTGCCTCCGTTAATGATTTCCCGAGTTCAACGCATATGAAGCTGCAACGCTCAACAGGTTATGGGCCCAGGAGGATCTCGAGGAATAGTTATTTTTCTGATGTTTAATCGCCGGTAGAAAGTCGCGACGGACAGCGTGCTAATGGCTAACAGAAAGCATCATGGAGCCACGAGGAGCAAGCAGGTTGCCTCGACTCATGTTTGACGGAGATGAAACCAAGTATGAACTGTGGGAGACCAAAGTGTTGGGACATCTACATTTATTGGGATTAAAGAATACGGTTCTGAGAGAACCTAACAGCGAAGCTGAGTTAGCGGCCGACGGTAAGAAGAACGCAGATGCGTACGCCGAGTTGATTCAACTTTTGGATGATAAGAGCCTCTCATTAATTATGAGAGAAGCGTCTGACAATGCAAGAAAAGCACTGAAGATTTTGAGGGAGTATTATGCCGGGAAGGGGAAGCCCCGCATTATCAACCTTTACACCATGCTGACCTCGCTTCAGAAGACGAGCAGTGAGACGGTAACGGACTACATCATCAAGGCAGAGACCGCCATTACGGCGCTGCGCAATGCAGGTGAAACATTGGGAGATGGTCTGCTTATTGCTATGGTCTTAAAAGGGCTGCCTGAAAGTTTTAAGCCGTTTGCGGTATATGTAGCAAATAATGAGGACAATATAACGTTCGCAGAATTCAAAACAAAGCTGCGTAGTTTCGAAGCCACAGAGAAGTTAACCGCAGCGGGGTCCAGTGACAATGTGTTGAAGACTGTGGCGAGAGCAGGACGGAGGCCCGCCAAGTCAAGTGCACGGGACAGGAGTAATGAAGATGCGGACATTGTATGTTTCAAGTGTGGCATGAAGGGTCACCGAGCAAGAGCATGTCGGCGAAAGACATGGTGCAGTATTTGTAAGAGTGACACCCACAGCGATGCCACTTGTAGACGTAAAGATAAACAAGATGGAGCGAGGAAAGCCGCAGATGAGAGCTGCAACGGATCTGAAACAGCAGGAACAACGGATTATGCCTTCAAGATCAAAGACCCAGATGTCGGGGTTCAGCAGCGGCCGGCGCGCAGCATCAAGGAGAAGGGCTTGATGGTTGACTGTGGCGCTACTTCCCACATCGTTATTGATATCGCCAAGTTTAAAAGCTTTGACAACACGTTCGTGCCGGAGACGCACTGTGTGGAGTTGGCAGACGGCACTCTGTGCAGAGGCGTCGCTCAACGTAAGGGGAATGCAGAGGTGCTGCTGATAGACAGTACGGGACAACGACGCAGAGCAACGCTGAGAGACGCGTTGTTTATACCGTCTTACCCCCAAGACATTTTTTCGGTGAAATCAGCCACCGAAAATGGGGCAACGGTCACGTTCAAGCAAGGAGAGGACACTTTGACACATAAAGACGGTACCAAGTTTAACATTCATGTGTATGGCAAGTTGTATTATTTGCACACTGAGGTTGAGGATAGTGATAAGTGTAATACTTGTCACGACATACAGACATGGCATGAAATATTAGGCCATTGCAACTATGAAGATGTACTGAGATTACAAAATGTGGTTGATGGTATGCATATCAAGGGGAAGGCTGTTAAGCCTGATCAAAAGTGTGAGGTATGTATTCATGGAAAGTTTGTGCAAACTCGAAATAGAGATCCTGATACAAGAGCAAAGGCTCCCTTACAGATGGTGCACACAGACCTAGCAGGTCCAGTAGCTAATGAGTCTATTGATGGGTACAAATATGTGCAGTCATTCACTGATGATTATTCAAGTGCTGTGTTTGTATACTTTCTTAAGACAAAGAGTGATACAGTGCAGGCAACTGAAAAGTTCCTGGCTGACACTGCCCCTTATGGAAAGGTAAAGTGTATCAGATCTGACAACGGCACAGAGTTTATGTGCAGGGACTTCCAGATACTGTTAAGAAAGAATGGCATCAAGCACGAAACTTCAGCCCCATATTCACCTCACCAAAACGGTACAGCTGAACGGGGCTGGCGTACTCTTTTTGAAATGGGCAGATGTATGCTAATTGAAAGTCAGCTACCCAAATGTCTTTGGAACTATGCTGTTCAAATGGCAGCCATAGTACGAAACAGATGCTTTAACAAGCGAACAGGGAAGACCCCTTATGAGATGCTTACAGGTAAAAAGCCGAATTTGTCCAAAATGCAGAAATTTGGGTCTGTGTGTTACACATACAAACAGAATAAGGGAAAGCTTGATTCCAGATGTGACGTAGGATTTTTTGCCGGTTTTGACAAGAACAGTCCTGCTTATTTGGTTTACAATCCTGATGCTGAGAAGATTCAGAAACACAGACTTGTTAAATTTCTGGACAAGTTAAATGTGGAAAAACAAACACAGACAGTCGAAACAGAACCAAGCGATGATGAAGACAGAGTAAGACATTCCGGGGCAGATAAAGTCACACAGGAGGTCTATGACAACACAGAGAAGTCTCATGAGTCAAGGGTGAGAAACAAAAATGTACAAGGTAGTACATCTGATGAGGAAGATTCATGTGGGACAGGTAGTGAATCTGCTGGTGGGAGGTATCCTGTTAGAGAGAGGAGAAAACCAAGTCATTTAAGGGATTTTGTAACAGACAACAGTGATAGTGATGGGGTACATATTACCATGGATTACTGTTACAGAGCAATGTGTGGTGTACCACATACATTTAAAGAAGCTATGGAGTCACCTAACTCAAAAAAGTGGGTTAAAGCAATGGACGAGGAGATCCAGTCATTAAAAGAAAACAACACATTTACTCTGGCTACTTTGCCAAAGGGCAAGAAAACAGTGGGGGGTAAATGGGTTTATTCTGTTAAGAGTGACATTGAGGGTAAAGAAAAGCACAAAGCAAGGTTTGTAGCAAAGGGTTACAGCCAAAAGATGGGAATAGACTATGGTGAAACTTTCTCCCCAACAGCAAATTTGACAAGCATTAGGGTATTGCTACAAAAAGCAGCACAGGAGAACCTGTTAATCCACCAAATGGATGTAAAAACTGCTTATTTACATGCTCCCATTGATTATGAGATCTACACAGATCAACCAGAAGGTTATGAAGAAGGGGAAGGTCTTGTGTGTAAGCTGGAGAAATCTTTGTATGGTCTAAAGCAATCTGGCCGAAACTGGAATAAGATTTTACATGACTGTCTAACTGAAAATGGTTTCACACAAAACCCAGCAGATCACTGTGTCTATGCCAAGGAGACAAAACATGGAAAGGTGATTATGATAATATGGGTGGACGATTTAATAATTGCCGCCAGCAACAAAGAAGTAATGATGGATGTAAAAGAGATGCTTTCAGAAAAATTTAAGATGAAGGATTTAGGTGGGCTTAAACATTTTCTGGGTATCGATTTCACTCAGTCTGATGGATGTGTGAAGATGACACAGGAGACATATGTCAACAGGATATTGGAAAAGTTTAACATGGAAAACTGCAAACCCAGGGAAACACCTTGTGATCAAAAACTGTGTTACACAGAAGAGGCTGTTAAGATGTATGATGTTAAAATGTACAGAGAGGCTGTGGGAAGCCTTATATATTTAACAACATGTACACGTCCAGACTTAAGTTTTGTGGTAAGCAAGTTATCACAATATTTTTGTGAACCAACAGAGGAACAGTGGGTAACTGTGAAGCATGTACTAAGATACCTCAGAGGCACTACAAACAGGGAGTTGTGTTTTAGGAGAAATGAGAGTGAAGAGTTAGGCCTAGTTGCCTATAGTGATGCAGACTGGGCAGCTGATGCCACTGACAGACGTAGCACCACCGGTTACTGTGTAAGCCTAAGTAAGAACAGCTCCTTAGTTTCGTGGAAAACTAAGAAACAGCCTACAGTAGCGCTCTCAACCTGTGAGGCAGAATATATGGCTCTGGCCTCTACTATGCAAGAGTGTATATATCTAGAGCAGCTATTGGAAAGCATTGATGATTACAAATACACACAAACAGTGGTGTATGAAGATAACCAGGGGACAATTGCCTTAGCCAAAAACCCTGTGAGCAGACAGAGATGCAAACATGTGGACATTAAGTATCACTTCATAAGGTCCACTGTAAACGCGGGGAAAGTGACCCTGGTATATTGCACTACTGAAGAGATGGTTGCAGATGTTATGACCAAGCCTGTCACCAAATCAAAACTGAAAAAGTTTGCAGGTATAATGTTTGGGGTCTAAAAGAATGTAAGAGTTCCACATCTGTATTATATCTTATTGTGTGTAATTTTTGTTTTGAAACTTCTGTAACCTGAGTACAAGTGGGGGTGTTAAAAGACATTCTTTAATTGAGTGTACTCAGTAATGTGTTTTAAGTGGTGCTGTTTTGTTGAGGTGCCACAAGGGGGCGCAGGTCTGTGGGTTATGCCCAGAGGGGGTTCAGAGTTCATCTGTATTAGTTTCTGCCTTCATGACTGAAGAAGGGTGTTCTCAATAAATATGCTGAAAGGAGCTAAAGAGCATTATTGCCTCCGTTAATGATTTCCCGAGTTCAACGCATATGAAGCTGCAACGCTCAACACCGAGATACATACATGAGAGAGAGGAGAAAAGAGGCAGGAAGGAGGAGTGGGTCGGCAGGAGGGACAGGAAAAGGTGGAAGTACTCTGCGGTCCTCTCTCCGTGCTGAGTGCGCCTCCGGATGATGTCACTCACCCAGACACGATGGCGTGTTTTCCGACGTATCTTGGACTTCCAGAGCAGGTACAGGGATGCTATGCTTGTCATGGTTGATGACAGAATGAAATGGAGGGAATTATTTGGCGCTAAATAGTCTCTTGGGCGAAAATTCGCGAGTTATTTACTCGCGCGAGTGACGCGAATAAATTCAACTACTCACGCGATCAACTCGCGCGAGTAACGCGACGCGAAAATTCGCTACGCGTCCGGTCTGAACACACGGTAACACACACCTCCCACCTCAATCACTGTTCACTGCAGCCGCCACTGCTTATTGTAACCAAACCGGCATGCTAACTGTACAGAATGTGTCCACCGCTGAGTGTAAACAAACCGGCATCGCTTACTGTGCACAGACAGAGGTTGTTTAGTGAACAAATGCCGCTGCAGCACATGCAAACTGTACTGCTACAGAGCTCACTGTGTAGCCTATTAGCACTGTGCTACTGTTAGCACTGCTGCTGCTATGTCGCACGGCACTCAGTGCGTTTACCTGCACAGTCTAATCGAGCTATGATTAAAATAGATTTTGGCCTCCAATCAGACCTAATCTAGAAAGTGTCCTCCTCCTCAACACTGGGTGGCGATATGCGTCGTTTCAGTGGGTTAATATGGCGCCCTCTCTGGTTGACAGAAAGAGTTCGACACTTTGTGCCGTCGCTACTGACCGGCTAATGCGACCGGCTTTCTTGAATGTTTTTGTTCCGGGGTCATACGCCAGCACGGGGCTGGAGGGGGTGGAGCTTGAAAAAAAAGAAAAAAAAAACAGAGAAAGAAAAGAAAAGAGAGGTTAGGAAGGAGTTAACAGTTAGTTAGAGACAGCACAGTACCTCTGATGGCGCACCAGCAGCAGCAAAGCCAGGAGGATCATGGGTATTCCAAGAGAAATTGAGACGATCACCAGAGTGTTGAGTTTGTATGTCGACTGTTCCAGCCCTGCAAACAGATAACACACGTAAAGATGCTGAACATAAAACATAGTGGAGTCAGACGTCCAGGCAGCACTTTAAACCTCTGAAGTCCAGGAGATTTTGGTTCAAACTTGTCAACTTCCCTATGCATTAATTTCTGTCTCTGTTTAGCATCTTTAAGTCTGTCCTTTCATCACATGCATGGCTCTTTTTCTCCACACAAACTTGGCTATCAGTCAGATTTTTCATTTTATTTTAATTAAAGTATAAAGCTGCCGGGAACTGAAAATACAAACAAAAGACACAGGTGTCTATGGAAGTGTACCTTTTTAAAAAAAATTTTTTTTTTACCATTTCTACACACAAAAACAGCAGAAAAAACAATAAATAATAAAACTACAAAACAGTCTATTTGCATGTAAATAAAAAATAGTAATAGTTTTCATTGTAGAAAGAAAAACAATCACAATTTAAAAATGGTCTAGAAACATAAATGGCACACTGTGAAAGCTCCTATGATTGAACTTTCAACTGGCTTTCTCAGCTTGTCTACATATCATATATAAATAAAGTTATTGCTGTAAATTAAACATGTGTATTTTCAATAAATAGATGGACTCCACAGGGTTAAAGTGGTATTCTGTAGAATTCTTTGTGGATAAACTAACAAATACAAACAAAAGACACAGGTGTCTTTGAAAATGTACCATTTTTAAAAACCATTTATACACAAAAAAAACAGCAGAAAAAATAAATAAATAATAAAACTACAAAACAGTCCAAATAGTGCATTAAAAATAGTAATAGTTTTCATTGTAGAAAGAAAATTCACATTATAAAAATGGTCTCGAAACATAAATGGCACACTGTGAAAGCTCCTATGATTGAACTTTCAACTGGCTTTCTCAGCTTGTCTACATATCATATATAAATAAAGTTATTTAAAACATGTATTTTCAATAAATAGATGGACCCCAGAGGGTTAAACAAACAGCACTAACTGATGGCAGGACTCCAGTCGCTCCACTGAGACAAGTGAGACAAGCATGTGTGCTGCTTCCTGGTCCTCATGGTCACGCTGTAGGTGTAGGTGGGATCCGGGTTGGGCTCTGAATAAGACAGCTGGTCGGACAAACTCAGGTATCTTTCCTGTTTTTGAAAAGCAGCGTTTCACCAGGAAACAGGAAGTTTATCTCATTTTAATGTTTCGTTTTGTTTCCGTTTATTTCGTTCAATACATGTTGTAGAACCTGATAATGTAATAACCCTGATAATGTAATAAAAATCTGCACTTGAGTCCATTGAAAATGTAATAAAACCTGATAATGTAACAACTTCCCGATAATGTAATAAAGTGCATTTCCCAATAATGTAATACACTGTTTTTTTTTTCAATAATGTAATAAAGTATTACATTAATGGGAGGTTATTACATTATCAGGTTAGCCTTCATTTTGCAAGTCCTGATAATGTAATAATTCCCCAATATTGTAATAACTTAACAGCAGACCACCCATTACTTGGGTTCAAGTGGTGATACTGTGTATCAACTCTAGCTCAAGAGCTCTAGCGCCACCAACGGTTCAAAGTTGAATGTTTATTAACTTTTGACCCGTTCATCATTTTTTCCACAAAGGATGTATCACTGGAACCCTTGTATTGGGCCAATCTGAGCTCAATGCATCCTCAATGGGGTTTTTCGGCCATATTGGATTTTCTGCCATCTTTGATTTGATCAAAAACCTTCCATTAATGTTATGCTTTATTACATTATTGGTAAAAAACACTTTACAATAACCATCATTTATAAATGGTAAACAGATAGTTTATTAATGTTTAATCATCATTTATAAACCGTATATAGGCCATTTAGAATGGGAAATACATATTTTTATAAATGTTTAACTAACTAAATCACTTATAAATGGTAACTAGATGGCATATTAATGTAAGTTTATAGTTACTTTACCATTAAAAAACAATCAAATTATAATTAATAGTTTTTTTGCACTCATTATAACATTTTTAGGACCATATTAAATATGCTAATGGTTTTGAAATGATCAATATACCTTTAAGAAATTGGTTGAAAACATTTAATAGATTACTTATGTATAGCACTTTGTAAATGGTTAATAATTGCTTTATAAACCATCTATAAACGTTAATTAGATGGTTATTGAAAAGTTTTACCGAAATAAGCAGTCACAAAAGAGAGAAGCTGCTTGATTTTTCTTTTTCCTAAATAGTAGCCACATAGAATGTGTTACCACTCATTACTCTAACTTATATAAATTAATCATCCTATTTTTAAGTACTTTTTTGAATAAGTTAATGGTATTGCAAGTTTTCAAGTCTTTCTCCAAAATGTTCCATAAATTAACAGCTGTTGGTGTTTTTTGTGCACCACAAAATAATGCACAAACTTACTCAATATATATTATTTACCTGATCATGATGGCCCAGGTCCAGCTGGTACTCAAAGCACGAGGAGTCGACGGCTATTCGAGTGTGGGGCAAACCCCAGGTCACCAGCAGGACTCCATCTGTGATTGATGCGGAGATATTTGGGGGTGGAGGCAGGACCTCTGTGGCAAACACATCCAAAAAAAGTTAAATAAAATAATCAATAAGTCATATTAAATCCCTCGGGCCTGAATGACAGGTCACATGGGAACCTGCTCCATAGCATAACCTGCTTTATCGTCTATTTTACTCTAAAGAGCAAACAGAAGACTTATCTTGGCTTTTACCTGAACAGATTTTTCTGCTCATGCGTTATTACATCTATTTATTTATTTGCTACTCTTTATTAGTCTATATATATATATATATATATATATATATATATATATATATATATATATATATTATCATGCTCTAATTCTTAATTATTTATTTATTGTTTTATCTTTTTTATCTAGCTTTTTATTTAGTTTAATTTAATTTATATATATAAATATATATATATACTTTCAATTGTCATAATTGACTTTTACTTTTTTATTTATTATTATTATTATTATTATTTTTATATATCTTTTTATCTTATTTTATTTTATTTTATCTTACTTTAACTTTTGAATGGGGTGGAGGGTGTTTGTTTCTATGTTTTGTTATCTTTTTATCAGTATTATTTTCTCCTTTTTTTTAATGTAAAGCGTTTGTAAATACATTTGTGTTTGTCTTTGTGTAATATTACCTAACATCTCCAAGTCATATGTTTTGGTGTAGACTGTCCACTGGGGGTGCTGAGTTATGTTAAAGTGGAAGACAACATAAAGCGACTCGTACTCGTCCAGAATCAAAGACCTCGATCCGACTCTGTCCTCAGACGTAAGGTCCAACGAGGGAACCGAGCTATTACCGTCACAGATACTGGGTGAAGAGACAGAAAAATACATGCTTACTCAAACCAATTAGTCCAATATTAGTCAATATTCCAACATGGTCTCACAGGAATCCGTGAAATAGCCACGGAATCACTCAAATTTCCGTGAAACTCATATCCCGTGGCTATTCCAACATACAAAGTGATTATGTACATTCACTGAGTGAATATTTAGAAAATAAAACATATATTTCTCGCAGGTCAAAATATTATTTTTTTCACTAAAAATGAGAGAACTGTCCGCCATGTTTTTTGTTCTGACCGCCGGGACCTTGAAAGTCACGTGACTCGGACACAAACCAATAGGAAAAAATATCCATGGAATAGCCACGGGATATGACTGTCATTGACTTGCATTGTAGCGAAATCCGTGTCAGTTTCACGGAAATTTGAGTGATTCCGTGGCTATTCCACGGATTTTGAGTTAAGCAAATTCGTGGCTATTTCAAGGATTCCTGTGAGACCAGGTTCAAATAGTCATTCATATTCATAAATGAGTACCTGATATCGACAAAGAGATGAGGATCCTCTTTCAAAGTGTCGAATGACCAGGAGCAGTTGAGTGTATTTTTTGGGTAAAGGAGGCAGCGAAATTTCTCCAAGTTGTCCCCCACCCAATCCGCCCCTACATAATCGTCCTGCCCTGGAGGATTACGTTCATCCACCTGAAACAGATGCACAAACACAAAGAAAAGGATATAGAAGTCGAAAAATGTATCTGCATTTAACCCTTAATCAGGCAAAGAACTATATTTGGTAACTTCAGGTAATATTTCGAGAAAAAAGTTGCAAATTTACTAGATTAAAGTGGAAAATCTACAAGAAAAAAAGTCGCAGATTTAAGAGATTTAAAGTGGCAAAACTGTGCGAAAAAAGTCGCAGATTTACGAGAAAAAAGTGAGTTTCAGCACTTTAAATCTCATAAATCTGCACATTTTTTCTTGTAGATTTGCCATTTTTATCTCGTAAACTTTTTTCTCAAAATATTATTTTCGTATGTTTTTTTTTTACACATTCTGGCAGTATGTAATATCCTCCAATATTCTCTAGGGTTGAAATTTGGAATTTGCAAGAATTTCAATGAGTGCTCTATTAAGGGTTAAGCTGCAAGCTATTTGTTCCTGTTCGGCCTTTTGCAGTTAAAAGAACATTTTTTTTATTCTCACATCACCAGGGAACATGTCATCCTGACAGACATCTGTATGTTGGGCCTCCGTGTCTGTTGTTAGAAGAGAACATATATCTGGAGTTAGAGCACGAAGCCATGGATCATCAAGTTCTATCTTTGAGGACGTACTCATATAGCAGCATTCAAAACAGTGTGGCAAGGCAGGGCAGCTTTATTTATAGAGCACAATGTACACTACCAGTCAAAAGTTTGGACACACCTTTTCACTCAATGTTTTTTCTTTATTTTTATTATATCCTCTACATTGTAGTGACTAAAACCAAAGTAGTCGCTGAGAGTCTAAGCACTTGGTGTTTGTTGCGTTGTATTAACAAAATATTAGCCAAGATCAAATAATGACTTAAAGGATTTTATTAACAAAGAAAAAAAAACTTTTGATAATGTGCTTAAAGTATGGAAAAAATGAATCACAGCGATCCAAAGTAATAATACAAATTAATATATTAACTAGAAGTTACTGCCCAAATTCCTGTGACCCATTTAAAAAAAAAACAACAACAAAAGGAACAAACTATAACAACCTAAATAACCCAAATAATATAAACTACAAAAATCTATTTACACCATTGTAAATTACCTTTAGCAAGGTTCTTGTGTATTTGTATTATATAACTTGTTTTTCATGTTTGTATATTTTCCAGGTGTTTTCCAATGTTTTATTTTGAAAAGGTGTCGTCCAGCGTAAAACGGGTGCAAAAGAGAAACGGTTTTACACCTGGATTTAAAAACATTCACATTGGAAGATGATTTCAGTTCTGTTGGTAGTTTGTTCCCTTTGTTTGTAGCATAACCGCTAAATGCTGCTTCACCATGTTTACTCTGGGCTCTACTATCTGACCAGAGACCTCAGAGCTCTGATGGGCTTATACTCTATTCTATAGCATCAATGCAAGTCCAAAAAAATGTTCAGACAAAACACACATTCTTTTCTGCAGTACAGTCTGCTTAATTAACCAACATTGTTTCGAAATCGGAAAGGTGGGGGAAGCAGATTTCCTTTAATACTGTTTACAAGGAAAGCAGAAACTGCGACACCACCCTGATCAAAGCACGATAGCCAAAAATGTTGATGAATCACACATAGTGTACTAAAGAAGATTAGTGTGTTCGGTGTGTGTGTGTGTGTGTGTGTGTTCTTGTACTTCCAAGTGAGGACCAGAACACGTTTTTAACCAACAGAGTGAGGACATCTTTGCAAAGTGAGGACATTTCGGCTGGTCCTCACTTCTTTATAGGCTTTTTTGAGATTTCAGACTTTGTTTTAAGGGTTAAAGGTTACACGATAATGATAATTAACTGAAACTGTATTGTGTGGTAACAAAACTAACTAAAATTATAGTGAAAATGTCCTTCGTTTTCGTCTTTGTCAACTTTTTTCATACATAATGAAGATAGATAAGACAAAGGAAATAAAGGCAAAATTTACTGTGACCTCTTTTAATCTCCCACCCAACAAATACCCCATTACAAAAAACTAAAACTAATAAAAAATAAACTAAAACTAAAGCATTTAAAAAAACAAAAAACAAACTAAAACTAGCAAACACACACTAAACACTAATTAAAACTAACTGAATTTGAAAGCAAAAATTCACAACCCAATTAAAACTAAAACTAGTGAAAAATTCAAAACTATTATAACCTTGACAGGGAATTCACTGTTCCAATGACGGTCCTCACAAAGATAGAAGTACAAGAATGTGTGTGTGTGTGTGTGTGTGTACTTGTACTTCCTACAGATTGATGACTGTAACAAGTTTTTAACCCACAGAGAAGGACATTTTAGCCTGTTTGAGGGTTAATATTTGGTATTAAGGATAAGGCTACAATTACATTTAGGTTAGGGGTTGGGGTTATAAATAGTTGTGATAGTTAAGGTTAGGGTAAGGGGCTAAGGAATGCATTAAGGATGGGAATAATGAATCGATGATCGATTAATGGTCGTACGTCAATAAGCCAATGAGCTGAGAATAAAGTTGGATAAAGCTACAGTTTGCAAACTGAAAGTTGCAGTAACAATTATAAAACACACAGATATACAAGAGGATTAATTGGAGCAAAACTAGCTTACTGTATCAAACCTTGCTAGCATGAATTACTAGGTTTAATTATATCCAAAACTAATTTTAACACAAAACACATTTAAACATGCAAGATTACTGTGAAAACTAACCTCATGCCTCTTCGGGGACTAAAACATAAAACATTGAACTCCTTGACGTTAACTTTACAGCAAAATCTTCCTTGATTTAGCTTTAAGATTGACAGGATCAATTCTCCTTTCAAAATAAAAGCGTTCACTATCAAAACGGGCTTTTACATAGTACTGTATATATTTATCTTTTATCGATTGATTGATTGTTAACATTATAGATAATCGAGTTGGCAGATTTCTTCCTAATGCCCGTCCCTAGAATGCATTATGTCAGTCAGGGTCCCCACAAAGAGAGAAGTACAAGCATGTGTGTGTGTGTGTGTGTGTGTGTTTAATTCTACCTTCAGAGTGAGGACCACAACAACCTTTTGATAACATTTTGTGGAAGTGAGGACATTTTTGCTGCTCCTCACTTCTTCAAAGGCCTGTTTGAGGGTTAAGACTTGGTTTTAAGGTTCAGGTTACATTAAGGTTTAGGTCAGGTGGTTAGGGTAGTTGTGGTCATCGTGGGTTAGGGGTAAAGAACTAGAGAATGCATTATGCCAATGAAGGGTCTTCACAAAGATAGAAAGATGTTTTGCCATCCCCTGTGTGCTTAGGTATGAGTAAGTAGTGTCAGAGGTTACTCACCACTCTGTGAGGCACACGAAAGCAGCAAACTCAACCAAAATACTGGATGGACAGGAAACAGCTTCATTGCCAATCTGGGGGTTTTACACAACCACACACACACACACACACACACACACACACACAAAGTTAAAGCAACAGACATACCCATACTGAGCATTAGTGTGTCGTTTCACATACAGTTCACAAAAAAAAAAAAAAAGCTATTGTGGCAGTCCACCACAAGTAATTTCCTGGCTGTTCATACTTCCCCTTTTTAAATTCTTACATTTAGTGCCTGACATCTAGTAAGAGACTTCTGTTGGCAAGAAATCAAAGACAAACAAACAGCTTTCCTTACATGAGTCTTAATTCTCCTTCTGGTTTGGTTTTAACAACATACACAAACGTTTTTACATTCCCCCCTCTCAAAAAAATGGAAGAAAACTTATCAGTGCTTTGTTTTGTTTACACATTGATAATTGGATAAGTTTTCTTATAAATAAACAACAACAAAACATTCTCCTACTGTAGGCTAAGTATTACAGTACCATTATTGTAAATAGTATTACTGAAAAGCTGTTACCTCCCGATGTCCCTCCACTCTCCACTCTGCTGATGACTGTCGGATCTCTCAATGACACAAAATACACATTTCTGGGGAAAGAAGAAGTGTGACGTCACATACTGTACAGAGCTTCAGGAAACAATTGGGTTTCTTCCTGTTGCTTTATTCGTAGCATTTTATACACACACACACACAAACACACACAAAACCAAAAGTATTTCAAAAACCCTGTACTTAGCTTTTCTGGTTGCATCTAAAGTACTTGATGGTAAACAAAATTAGTACAAAAAAAGAAAGAAAGAAAGAAAAGTAACAGACTCAGTAAGGCTTTAAATCAATTTATCTTGACCATATGACCACTGCCTGCTATGTTAGCTATTATTATATGTTAGACTATTAGGTGACTGTAAACACAACTGTCATAACAAAATTTGCATTTTCATTAGTTATTACTGCCAGTGTACCCGGTAGACATGTATCTGAGAATATAGTGCAGAGATTAATAACCGCATAGCTGTTGCTTGTTTACATATATGCTTCAGACGACAAAGACAAAAAAAAGGTAGTTCCCTGACCGGGAATCGAACCCGGGCCGCGGCGGTGAGAGCGCCGAATCCTAACCACTAGACCACCAGGGAAGGATGCAAACTGCAAGGACTGAATCCTTTATATATCTACAACTAATAATAAGCGGACCCTTTTCTTTTGTATAAGTTGCATCACTTATAATAACTTCACCATTGCTTATTTTTCGCTTTACTCCGCTTAACTGTGCGACAATTGACGGTCATTGTTGCCCTCTGTGACCGATAGTAGGAAAACACTGCCAGCGTTTGCTGCTGCCAGGTTACTACAAATAATACTGGATTAAAACCATAGACTGTATAATAAAAACCGATGAAACCCGTAAAAAAGTGTCTCTGTGACTACTTTCTACTATTACCAATAGTATGTGTCTGCAGACCAGGAGGCTGGAGATCTGTACTTGCATTTTTAGACCTGTCAGCGCCCCTACTGGACGGATGTAGAACTGCAACTAAATCAGCATCTCACCCAAGCACCACTTTTTAAAAAATAAGTTACACTTGTATTACAATTTAAAATTTTACTACACCCGAATAAAAACACTAAGATTTAATTATTGACGATCATGAAGCTTCTAACTAAAGAATTTCCCTCCAGATATCAGTCTGATTCTGATGAAGCTATAAGTCTGTCTCCCTTCTAACAAGTTTTGAAGATGTATTTAAAATTCTTTATTGAGCATGATAGTGTTTTGAATGTAAAAAAAAAAAAGATTCAAAATCACATTTTATGTTGGACTAAAGGACTAAAAAAAGTCACAAAATGACCGAAAAAAGACACAAAATGACAAAAAAGACACAAAATGACCAAATAAGACACAAAATGTGAAGATAAAATGATCAAAAAAGACAAAAAAAGAAACAAAATGACTTACAAAGACACGAAAAGACATGCAAAGGATTCAAAAATGGACAAAATAGCCCAAGACTCCATAGAGTTAATAAATGAACTAATGAATGAATGAATGAAAAAACATGTTCAATAGTTGTAATGCTTCCACGGAAATGGAAACTGAAAGGTCTAGAAATGCAGGTACAGATCTGCAGGTACAGATCTGCAGACACACCCTACTCACTATTGCTCCTCTACAGGCAAAGATAACAAAGTACCACTCTTGCACCACCAGGTGGAGGGCAAGCACCACATTTAACGCACCTCCATTGTCTGTCGCTACAACCATACTAACCTTCTTTCTCTAACTGAACTGCTCGCACATGGCTCCTGAAACTGGCACATATAAATGCCACAGAGTGGATTAATACAGAAGTGAACCGTGTGTGGTTACTGGAAATGCTGCGGAGACCCGAGCTTTGTTTACTGGTGGACCAACGCCTTGAAAGCTATTTCTGACTTCCGAGTTTTGAAAACGAAAGCAACAGTTCTGCTACTGTTATTAGACATTACTGGGACTTTCCAGGAACAGTGCACCGAAAGTAAAGACTTCCTGACAGTAAGTGACCAAAGCTTTATGATGTCAATGATCTATTGTTGTACTCGTTAGAAAGTAAGGTTACAGTAGTTAACTCGCAGTAGTGTGCATGGCGTTAACCCACATAATCCCAGCGGTCACAATAGTGACCGTAAAAATATTTCTTAGTTATAAGGCTCTATTCCTGCAGAATATGTCAAACAAAGCTGCCCTGAGCCAATGGATGTTCTCCTCCTCACATCACTTTGGAAATGTCCAAAAGTAAAAATGGTATGTCTGTTACAAGAAAGTAACAATGTTGAGTTAGACCATGGGTCTCAAACTTGCGGCCCGCGGGCCAATTGCGGCCCTCGTGACGATATTTTGTGGCCCCCACCTTGATATGAAAGTTTAATGTGAGTTTTATATGAATGGCACTTTACCGTGTTGTGTGTATAAGGTCCCTTTAATTACCTTTTTTTTGGTAATTTTGTGTCTTTTTTAAATACTTTTGTGTCTTTTTTTTAATAATTGTGTGTCTTTTTTTGTAATTTTGTGTCTTTTTTTAGGTAATTTTGTGTCCTTTTTTTGGGTAATTTTGTGTCTTTTTTGGGTCATTTTGTGTCTTTAAAAAAAAATGTTGTGTCTTTTTAAAGTAATTTAGTGTTTTTTTCTGTCATTTTGTCTTTTTTGGTAATTCGGTGTATTTTTGGCCATTTTGTGTCTTTTTAAAGTAATTTAGTGTTTTTTTCTGTCATTTTGTCTCTTTTTTGGTAATTTTGTGTCTTTTTTTTTTTTAAAGTAATTATGTGTCTTTTTTTTTCGTCATTTTGTGTCTTTTTTACGTAATTTAGTTTTTTTTCTGTCATTTTTTTCCTTTTTTTGGTCACTTTGATACTGACTCCAGCGGCCCCCAGGTAATTTGAGTTTGAGACCCCTAAGTTAGACCAATAACTGCTTTTTTTGTTTGCTCTATGTATTGTCCTCACAGTATTCATATTGGTATACTTGTATATTTGATAATGTAGGCCAAAGTCACACTAGAATGTTATTCTAGTGGCAATATTGGAGACTACCAGTAAGGGAATTCTATATTTGTTAATAACTGGAAAGGGAAATATAATAACTTTTATGACTGCATAGGATAAATATTTCCCGAGGGGAAATTAAGTTAGTCTTGTAACTCTAGAAGAATGAGACAGCCTGATTTGTAAATGGTAGCTAGGTAACAATTGTGACAGAACATAAAACACAATGGTTGATTATTTCAAAGGAGTACTAATGACACATGAGTTGGATATCTTCATGTCTGGGAAAAACCTGTGATTAAATGGGTTAAAGTAGAAAAGCTAAAAAAAAAAAAAAGTCAAAATAATGTAATGAATACCCGTAATGTAATACCACAGCTATTGAACTACAGTCATGGAAACAATTATTAGACCACAGCCCCTATATTCCAGAGGTGTGACTGTATTGAGTACGTGCTGTTACCGGCCCTTTAAGAGGTCTCCGGACTAGAGTCTGACCAGTCAGTCTACTGAGAAGGTGTGGTGCTGTGTGGATCTATCCTGTTTGGGGAAGTGTGTGTAATTGACGAATGTGAGTATTTCTGTTTAACTACTTAATTTGAGTGCTACAGTTTACTGTTTATCTGTATCTAACAGCAAACTAACTAGGCTAGACATGTAGTCCACATTTGCCACTGTTTGTGCGGTTTATATTTCTCCCTGTTAATAATCTGGGTTATGATGTAAAGGAGTTACTTACTTAATTGGAATGCTTTTTTTAGTTGTCTGCCCTACATCTCACACTAGTTGATAGTTGATGTATATTGTACTGTTATATTGTGTTTCAGAACCACACTTTCTTCAATTAAAGTCACATAAACCTGAAGCTCTGCCGCATGATTTCTTAACGGAAGTCACACTACCATAGTGTTTGCCTGCTATATCCAGCGCATTTGTTGAGGCCCTAGACCTCTTCTATAACCACCCTTGATTTCTTCTTGCTTTCTTGTTCATTTTAATGCCTGGTACAACTAAATGTACATTTGTTTGGACAAATATAATGATGACAAAAAAAATAGCTCATAAGAGTTTAATTTAAGAGCTGATATCTAGACATTTCCATGGTTTTCTTGATAATGATTTTGATTATTATTGAGAAAACCTTGGAAAATGTCTAGATATCAGCTCTTAAATTATTCTCTTATCAGCTATTTTTGTTGTTATCATTATATTTGTCCAAACAAATGTACCTTTAGTTGTACCAGGCATTAAAATGAACAAGAAAGTGAAGAAAACAAGGGTGGTCTAATATCTTTTTCCATGACTGTATATAAACCAAAAATCCCAAATTGAAAATTAACTTTACTATCCTTCTTTCTCAATGTCAGATTCAACATGTCAGCCAAAGACACAGTGAGACGTAATAAGACAACCCTTCAGACCATTCTGTGTGGAGACCACATTTTCATTCTCAACCAAGTTCTTGAGAAAAAGCTGATAACTGATCGTGAGTACACCAAACTCAAAAGCACCCAACCGGATGTGGAGACCAAAATTGTTGAGCTTGTGGATAGGATCATGAACAAAGGAGAGGAGCGCTGCAGAGACTTCCTGGACCTCCTGCAAACTGACGACATTAAAGAGACTTACCCTGAGCTGGAGAACATACAGCTGAATGCCCCCTGCCTTCTCCCTGCACCTGTCCAGGCTTATGCCATAGACGACAGTGGTACGTTAACATATATCATTCTGGTTTAACAATGACTCATTTCCCAGCCTGGTACACATTTCACATGAAGTTGACGTTTTCAGGGTTTTGTGTTTGGAGGTGTAAATGTGTTTCACTCTGGTTTTCTCAGATGTTCTGCAACAAGAGAGCAAGAGGCAAAAGGAGGTGAGGTTTTTACCTGATACTGAAATAGCACACTTTATGTTGCACTGCTTGAGTTAGTGGCTATAATTAGGCTAAAGAGACACCAGCCACATGCTTGTTATGCTCATAGACTGTATATAAATAATGGACATAGTCACCGTGAAGTCACAAAATGTATGTTACTGACCTCAGAAAACTGAGCAGCGACTCCTTGGAGTGTCTGTTAGTCCAACCAAATGCTGAACAAGACATTTTTACTGAACAAAACGTTCAAATAAACTGTCATTAAGTGAAAATACAGTGAAAGGGTCATAGTTATGAGACCAAACTGGTAAACGTCCTCTTTTCTATCTATATAACGTTATATATAACTTTATTGACTCGTTGCCGTGGATACACATTGCTCTGCTTCTCTCCTGATGACGGCTCTCCTTGTTAGTGACCTTTCAATCAAAGGTAGCCACGCCCCAAATCAAACGATTCTTTATCTTCTATTTTCTTCTAAATGGGGCCTTTATTAGAACTATTGATATCAAATTGTCTTGAAGAAGATTTTTTACTAGTGATTGAGACCATAATGTTGTCCTGAAAAACAATTCTGAAGTAATAAATCAAGTGAGAAGTTTTTAAATTTTGCACTAAAATGAATGGGCAGATTTTTTTTGCAGACAAACTTAGCGCCCCCTGCTGGAATTGCAGGCTTAAAGCACTTCCTGGTTGGCCTCCATGCTCAGACACGGAGATTGCCGCCTGGTTATGCTATATTAACTATGAATATTGGCTTTGTAATATTGTCATACCTCGTAAGATTTTAACCCTTTATCGGGCGAAGAACCGTATTTGGTAACTTCAGTGGATATCAAAATGAGGTCCCCATGTCTCTTTGTGATGTCGTAGAACCACATGGATTTCTTCCAGCTAATCAGCAAAGATCAGGCTACGTCACAGACGGTGACACCATGACATCTGACCAATCAGTATGATAATAATATAATAATATTAACTTTATTGACCTTGAACTCCAATGTAAAAATGAAAAATTTTGAAAAAATATCTGCAAGAAACAGTTGTACAAACAGAGTTATTCTTCAATGACTTGTACGAGGAGAACTTGACTACGACGGCATATTAGGGCAAAGTATGAATAAAAATAAAGTGGCAAATCTACAAGAAAAAAAGTCACAGATTTAAGAGATTTAAAGTGGCAAATCTGCGTGAAAAAAGTCGCAGATTTATGAGGAAAAAGTGGGAAAAAAGCAACTGTTTTCTCGCCGATTCAGCACTTTAAATCTCATAAATCTGCACTTTTTTTTTCTTGTAGATTTGCCACTTTAATCTCGTAAATTTATTTCTCAAAATATTACCCCCCTTCCCCCAGGTCCGTATGTTTTTTTTACACATTCTGGCTGTATGTAATATCCTCCAATATTCTCTAGGGTTGAAATTTGGAATTTGCAAGTATTTCATTAATTGTGCCCTATTAAGGGATAACCTGTAAAGAAAAGTAAAGGCTGACTGATATGAAATTTATGAAACCGATACAGATTTTATAGGGAATTAAATTAACCAAATACCAATATGATGGCCAATATGGTGAATTTTTGAGCTTGAATAAAATTAGACCTGAAGATCACAACTGTTACAGTTTTATCATAGTGGCGAAATGAAACAAAATGAATTGCTGCTGAACTGGCAGTAGGGCTGGGTGATATATAAAAAATATATCGATATGTTTTTAAATGTGATATGGAATTAGACCATATCGCATATATCAATATAGTTCAATTTTTTTTCTTTATATTTAAATGCTGCCCTTACTAGGGTTGTCATATTTAGTTCTTTTGTAATGTTCGTTATTCTTTTCTCATATAAATATATTTATTTATTTCAGAAAAAGATTTACCTATTTTATTTCATAGGCTATTTTTATTAAAGCTATTTTTTTAATTTAAAAGTGCACTTTATGGAGCTTTGATTTAAAAAGAAGAAGAAAATTTACTCCTGTTGTTATACAGTATTTATGCTCACTTAAGTAAACAGTTTCAATAAAACTACTTGTGGCATGTCATATTTGGCTTTGCCTTTACTGAACATTTGCTCTCACTTTGCGATAAAAATATTGGGTTATATATTGAATATCGATATTCAGCCGAAATTTAGCGGGATATGACTTTTGGTTCATATCGCCCAGCCCTTAAACTGGCAGTTTAATTCCCAGTGATTCCTTTGGATTGAGACTTTTGTAACTGGTCCTAATTTTCCAGATGAGTCAGGCTCTACTGTTAGTAAAAGGCCTAGAGCATAAAATGTTGAGGTGATGAAAGTATTTTCTAGCTAGTTTCTTCATTAATGTGTTTGTCTTGAACTGTTTCCATTGTTTTCAGGACAAGCCGTATGAGTTGAAGAGCCAGCCTACCGGCCTCTGTGTGATCATAAACAACGAGAATTTTATGCATCAAAAACCAAGAGCTGGAACCAACAAAGATGCTGGTATGTTACAGAGAAGACAGATTCACAGTTTTACACTAGCCCCTTTCATAGTGCGGTCCTGCAAATGTCCCGGCATGAAACGGCACGATGAAATGGGCTACAGTTGTCCTGTTTGATTGTGGTTGAAGTCTCACTTTTATTTTTAAATTCCCTGCAGAAAGTTTGGCCGAGGTGTTCAGCTGGCTGAGGTTCAGAGTGCTGATGTTTAAAGACCAAACCAAGGACCAGATGGACCGCACAATGAAATGCTTCGCTTCTCAGTGCGACCGCTCTCAGCTGCAGGAACTCAAGGTTCAGGAGTGGTCTGGCAACGAATTCAGTGCTCTACAAAATGATCCTATGCACGGTGATGCATTCATCTGCTGTATTCTGAGTCACGGGGAGAAGGGTGTAGTCTTCGGGACTGATGGCGGGCCCCTCTCCATCAAACAAATAACTAGAACTTTCAGGGCTCAATCAGCTCTCATCGGCAAGCCCAAAGTGTTCCTGATCCAGGCCTGCCAGGGAGGGAACATACAGCGTGGAGTGTTGTTAGAAGAAGATCTGCAGGCTGATGATTCTCACTCCCTGTACATCCCTGAGGATGCTGATGTTCTGGTTGCCATCTCCACTGTTGAAGACTATTTATCATATAGAGTCCCAAAAGATGGGTCCTGGTTCATCCAGTCCTTGTGTCTGCAGTTAAAGGAGGGCTGTCCAAAGTAATTATGAAACTAAATGTTAAATATATAGAGAGAGACTGTATCCCAAATCGGACACATCTGCAATGTTGCACTTTCCGGTGTTTCACACACGGTGTCATTTCGTATACGATCGCCACCACCAGTGTAGGTATAATTGATTTATTCATATTTAACAATCTAAGTCTGAAATTTAATTTATGTCCATGGAGATTTACATGTCTAATTACAATACGAAAGTAACTCTCATGAGAGAAAGCAGTAAGAACGATCGGGCGACACTCAGGCGACGATCTTAAAAGTCCATCTTTATTTTTACTGTGCTTTATTTTATTGTGAAGGATAGAAGTACGGTCCGGGTGTGTTGATAACGATGGTTGATAACAGTGATCTTTATTTGGCTTACCCAGAAACATCCAATTTCCCCCGAAAATCTCAGCAGCCCCCATTGTTTTATAGCGAAGAGATGCAAGTTTTCAATTTGGGATACAGTTAGCACACAGCTAATTCACCGGCGTTAGCGTCCTTTTGCAGACTCTGGTAAACCCGAGGCTAACGGACACAGTTAATAAGATATACAGTTGGAAAGATAAGAAGTGAGACTCTAGTTTCACACCATTTAATTAATTGGAAGCATACCATGATTGTTTATATTAGTGTTAATGTGAAATTTTGATAGAATGTTAGCTGAATGGTGTCCAATTTGGGATACAGTTAGCACACCTAATTCACCGGCGTTAACGTCCTTTTGCCGACTCTGGTAAACCCGAGGCTAATGTACATGGTTAATATGATATACAGTCTGAAAGATAAGAAGTTAGACTTTAGTTCCACATCATTTAATTAATTGGAAACAACATGATCATTTATATTTGTAGGTAATGTGGAATTTTGATAGAATCTTAGCCGAATGGTGTCCGATTTGGGATACAGTTACGCCAGTCTCCAACATTTTGTATTTTGAAGATCTGATGAAATACTTACTACCAAGTCGTGTATACAGGACACTGATAAGTCTAGTAATGTGTTTTTGTACACTGTGTTTTGTTTTAGGAGTGAAAACATGACCACCATCCTCCAGCGTGTGAACGATGAAGTAGGCAAGAAAGAGGGACGCCCTGGTTGGCCTGGTGCAGTAAAGCAGATGCCTGAAGTCAGGTTCACCCTGAGGAAGAGACTTGTGTTGTCTCCACATCGTAACTGAAGCTTAATCACCAAAAATCATGTGCGTTTTTACACGGGTTTTCTTAAATGTACTCCACCTTTTATATGATCTTTTTTATTATTCAAAATCTTATATTTTCAAGTCTCCATTTGAAGTTATTGTCTTTTCTATTGCCACAGTTTTGTGTTGCAGAATAAAACTGTTGTTTACTCAAAGTATGGTCATCACTGGTGGTTCCAAGTGCTTTATAGAGGACAGGACTTTTTTAACAGAAGCCCTAAAATAGTAGAATATTCTTAAGCTACAGCAGAACATCCAATGAACTAGCAGGAATCCTGTTCGAAAAGATTTTTCTGTTCAGTTTAGCCCATCTGTAATGTTTATTTCGCACTTTCCTACAGTAGATGTTTAAGGTTGAGTTAATTTCAACTCCTTTAAATTCTGTTGGGTAGTTTTATCTACAGCAGAACACCATATTCTATAAGATCATAATTTGTTTATGGCATCACTGTCCTGTTTGAACCACTCTCTCTAGTTTTGATTTTGTTATTCAGCTTAAGTAGCAACATTTTGGATGTGAATGTCAGTATGGCACATATGCAGTTAAAAATCAATGTACTGGTCAAATATACAATCCATCCAAATCCAACATTTACTCTCTGCAGACCTACCAGTCTTATCTGTCTAATGGAATGGTTTTTTTTTGTTGTTGTCTTTTTTGTCTGTGTTTTGGCAAGAAGAGGAGCAGATCAAACATTAGTTCAGGACACGGCACAGACAGTCCTATATCGGAGTAAGCTACAAAATAATAATTAACTAGGGACAGCCTGTCAGATACACACAAATACCTTTTCAGAGAGCATTCTCTTGAAATCTCAAACCGACAAATTCACATCAAGATGGGGAACATGCAGTGTCCTGCTGAGGACGTAGCCATCCTGGCTTCGGTCGCTCGAGACATCTGTCCATTCCCAGACTACCGCCCAAGTCCTCTTTTTGTCAACATGCTGTCCATCAACTCTTCACTTCACCTGAGGAACCACTACAGGGAGGTGCAGTCCTCCCTGACCCCCAAGCAGCTGGACGACTTCACCCAGGGCCTGAGGACCACTTTTGGCCGGCAGGGGAAGGTCACCCTTGGTGGGGTGGGGGTAGTGGCCCTGTCCCTGGCTGTGCTGTTTGACACTCTGGCCAGACAGGTCAGGGGAGAGTGGGTGTCGGACTCTGGGCCCATTCCAGGTTTATTTCTCAAAGATCCGAGAGGGTTCTACCCACCACATGCCAAAGCGATCAGCGAGTACCTGAGGCTGGTACCCTACATTGCAAACAACCCGTCAAGGATGATAGAGGAGTCAAAGAGGTAGGATCTTGTGGTGTAAATTTACCACCCCTCTGAGTGAGAAGAGTGGATTAAAAACCAAGTCGAAGTTCCTTTTAGTTTTCTTTATTATCAATCAATCAGAATACACTGCCTAAATACAGAGGAGACAGAACTTTGTCAATTTGAGGCTGCTGAATGAAAGGTGTCCCGAGTCCAATGGAGCCCTCAGTTCGGTCTAATCTGAGTTCGGTAAAATAATTTAATTCAAATGTTACAGCCCATGCATGTGTATGTTTTCCAGGGCACGAGCACGCTGCTAAGCCTACTTTTTAACCTTAAAAGGATACAATCTATACTTGTTTATATTCAAGTTCCAATGCCTTTACTGTCTGACAATTCCCAGAAATTAATGGTCATTATACTGGTTGGAACCAGTTTTTACCAGAAGACTCTGGCTGTTCTGAACAAAGGTTCATACTGAGGCCTTTTAACAAAGCAGAACTTTTAGTAATTGAGTAATATAAATCTGTAGCAGAAAATACACTACAATCTGTTGTCTGCACAGTCGCTGTTTGTTTGTTTGTCCTCTTGTACAAGATTTAATTAAATTCAACTTAAACTTTGATACTCTGAATCCAACTTTCTTTATTGAAGGGTCACTCTGAAAAATTATTATAACAGTGATAGTCCTGTCCTGGGTGTATTTCATACTTGTTGGGTGTGTTGCGTACAGCCATAACTCTAATTATTACTGAACTAGATGCAATAACAACCATAACAAATGAACAAGAGCATGCACTTATGGAGTCTGTTAGAGGCAGTTCTACCAACTGGATTCTGCAAAAAGCGGAAGCAACCATAACTCCTGAAATGCTAACGTTTATCCATGGCGTTTATCCCATGTATTTACTGAACAGCATCACATGTACTTGTGCCCAACTCCAGGATCAATTTAATCCAGCTTCAAATAAAAACTGTACAAAGACAGTATATTTTATGTTCAGACTGAGAACTCGATGTTTTGTGTAAATATAAACTTTGATGCATGCTGTTTTTATTTACATTTCACACAGCGTCACACTGATTTTTTTTGGAATAAGATTTACAGAAAAGCAGCACCATGGGAAAATGTGAGGCTCTCCAGTGTCCAGACAAGTTGAGAGAGCAGTTGTCTTTGGAGTTAAAGGCACAGTCAGTTGCATTTATGCAGCTGATTTCAGGTCAAATATTGATTTCTTCCTACATGGTTACATTTTGAATTAACAGTCACATCACATGGCGTGTTATGTACATGTTAATGTGTGACATCTGAAATATGAAATTAGTTTGTCACTATTTAATTCATTTACAGTACATTTTGTCAATTTGTGCATTTTTGACTTTATTATATATATATAATATATAATTATAATATAATATATATATATATATAATTATTTTTATTTAATTTTCTTACCCCTGCACTCCAAAAAAAGCCAACTTGTATTTTTTGCCTAAAACAGTGATTTAAGTTGGTAAAACTTGGAAATATAAATTATTGACATTTCGGGCAATAATGTAAGTTAGCACAACAAAGGAAGCCAGTTGTCTGCTCAAAAACAAGTTTGTGAGTTGTTGTTATTATATCTTTAAGTTGGGGTTCACAACAAAGGACAATAGTTCTGCTAACTCTTATTTCTTTGTTGTGAAATGCGGGAAAGTGTTGAAATTCGGTCATTAGCGAAAGTTAGCGGCTAACTGATGCTAGCGGCTAACTGATGCTAGCGGCGCTGCTTGTTACAGCTACAAGAGTAGCCATTAGCGTATCAATGCTAACTCAAAATTGTGGTCGCAACATTCGCTGACATTTCATAGCGGCGTTACAATCGTGCCAATTCAACACATTGCAGAAGTAAGGATTAAAAGTTATTACAATGTAAAATTATAACTTCAAAAATCTGAAAAAAAATCTCAAAAACAAAACTTAAAATATTTAGTTTAATTGTCCAAAGGTCTAAAGATTATTCACATTTATTCATGTGTGTGTGTGTGTGTGTGTGTGTTTAAAAGGTACTACAAGGAGGTCAAGATTGAAACTGTGGACAAGAACCAGAGCCCGACCTGTGATGACATCTACGTGGTCAACAGCAAATTACAGAAATTATTCGAACACCGTTTGCACATTTACCTCCTCCAAGTTACCAACTCCACCTTTGTAAAAGAGATAGTTAAGTCTGTTAAGAAGCTGAACAGAATGAAAGGAAACCCAGTCCAAACTGGATATGAAAGTGGTCCTGAAATCAGTACTATCTTCAATCTGAACTGTGATCCAGATGCAGCTAACGCAGAGTTTTTGTCTGAAGTGAACAAATCAAACAAGACGAAAAAAGCTTTTAAACGATGTCGACCTCAGGACCCAACGGAGACGTGGCTGCCTTTCATTGCCAGGATAGCCTGGCTAGACGTCGTCCAGGGCTCCCTTTTTCTTTTTGGCAGTATTCACCACTCACTGAAAGTTAAAAGGGAAGATTTTGACCTGAAGGACAATGCGCTCAGAAAGTGGGCAGAGTAGTTCTTTGGTCAACTGTCCATATCATAGACTGTATATAAATAATGGACGTAGTGATAGTGACGTCACCCGTTGGTTTGTGGCCCGTTGGAAGCATCAAGTTCAGCGTTACACTCGTCGCCATCTTGTTTCCGATATGGGGAGCAGACCATATTTGGACTGTGGAGGAGAGGGATCTGATCACTGACTACAGCCTCTCTACACCTCAACCTGACTGAGAGAAGCTGCTGCTGGGATGTTCATTTTGGCTAGCAAAAATCAAAAACCAAATGTAAGTTACTGACCTCAGAAAACTGAGCAGCGACTCCTTGGAGTGTCTGTTAGTCCAACGAAATGCTGAACAAGACGGTCATTAAGTGAAAATACAGTGAACAGGGTTCGTACGGGTGTTTGAAATCCTTGAAAATGCTTGAATTTAAATGTTGTATTTTCAAGGTTTAAAAAGTGCTTGGATTTTGGATAAAGTGCTTGTAAATGCTTGAAATTCTTACTGTATTTCTCTTTCAATCTGACTATATCCATCTATAGACTATAGTTAATCACATGTTCAATGTAAAAATAATGAGTAGCCTATCTGAAATGAAGACCGTTCCTCCTAAAAGTGTAACACCATCACATTTGGTATGGTTAAGTGAAATCTCCCCTTTTTAGTATGTAAGTACTCATCTAAAACATGCAATTTACAACCGTTGTAATATACTGGAAAAGCTTGAAAATGGACCTTGAAATTCCTTGAAAAATGCTTGAATTTACCACTGAAAAAGTGTATGAACCCTGAGTGAAAGGGTCAAAGTTATGAGACCAAACTGGTAAATGTCCTTTTTCATATCTTGCCGTGGATACACATTGTTCTGCTTCTCTCTTGATGACGGCTCGCCTTGTTAGTGACCTGTCAATCAAAGGTAGCCACGCCCCAAATCATAAGATTCTTAATATTTTGCTTTCTTCTAAATGGGGCCATTATCTGAACTATTAAAATCAAATTGTCTTGAAGAATATTTTTTACTAGTTTGATTGAGACTATAGCATTGTCATAAAAAACATTTTCTGAGGTAATACATCAAGTGAGAAGTTTTATCATTTTGAATGGAAATTAATGGACAGAAATGTTTGCTTGGAAAATGCTGGTGTCTTAGTAGGATGCAGCTTAAGGCACTTCCTGGTTTGACTCCCTTCTCCCCTGCTCAAACCTGGAGGTTGTTGCCTGGTTCATATGCTGACGAAAAAAATCTATTATAATAAAAGTTTAAATTCAGTACTGTGTAATAATTGTCGTGCTATTAAATATATATATATAAAAACAACGGGAAGGGAATTTGTGACATAGGTAACAAAACTAAAAGAGGTATGAAGCAAAACACTCATTCATTCACACACATGGAACCTGTCTAGTAGTGGTTAGTTAGCTGATGTGTTGTTCACTTAAAGAAAACACAGAATCCAAAGCATATTCAGCCACAAAAATAACTTTAATGCAAAAGTGATTTCAATGCCAGTAGCCATGAGGCTCTGAATGAACAGGCTGTGAGAGTATATTTCAAAGGTTGACTCCAACAAACGTCCCTAAGCAATAAATGATAAACACTTTTTTTTCAAAGTTAAATCACTGATCTGGCACTGTTCTCTTAAGAACCTGTGTATTTCCTCCACTTGACTCTGACTCTAATTAAAATATTTGTTTAACATTTAAATCGACTGGCATGTCCTGTTATTCCCTCCTCGATTATTTTTTGTTTCTCCATTGATTTATAATATATATAATAATATACTATGTCCATGTTTTTATTTTTGTAGTCTTATGTTGACATTGACCAATAATGCCATCTAGTGGCGAAATGTGATAACAGAATTTGATGCATTTTAGTGGTTTTGTGAAGCAGTGACAACATTAATTTGTACGCAGTGAAACAAATGTTTTTATTCCAATGACCACATATTAAAGTCATTCAAATAAAATTACAAAATTAAGTGTGGTCTGCCAACCATTTTATAAGTGGATTGCTGTGTAAATAAAATAATAAAGTTTCCACTGCTATTGCATTACAATGCTATCACTATTTAAATAGATATCTACATTTTAGATATACATATTTACCAATTAATTTGAATAAATTACGCTCATTTTACCCTCAGCAAAATTGTTTTCCTATTTTCTCACTGTGTTCTTGCATTGTTTAAACTCATGACACTAATGTCAGTGTGTTTGGGGATTGAGAAACAGTACTTGGTTATATTTTTTTGATATATAGTCCAAAATCACAAACCACATATTGCCCAAGGAGGACTTTAACCGTTGCTTAAGATAAGGAAGATCAGCCATTGGTAAATACAGATTACATTTCTGAATCATAAAATATTTTAGTAAAGCCATTTCACCATGGATTAAAACACAGATACATTTTTAAATCCAGATTGTACAATTATACATGTTTTTGATGTAGTCAGACATTCCTGGATGGGTTTTGTGCTTGTTATCCCTATTTTTTTTAATCCTCTTTCATCGGGTTCCATAGAAAAGAAATCAATCAGCTTTGGCAAAATGACCACCAGTTAAACAGTTCTGACTCAGACACAGTCACATGTGCCGGGAATCAGGTAAATAATTAATTGCAGATTTCACATCATGATACTATTCTGACGTCCAGGGACAGCCACACAGAGCAAGCAGTGCAGTGTAGTCAGATCTCAAAGTGACAAATTCACATCGAGGTGGTGATGATGATAATTAATAATTATTTATGAGAATTATTAATAATTCTTATAGCCATCTAACCACACTTTTGAACCGTGGGATCCACACAAGATTGCTCAGGTTCATCCTTACATATTTGGTATCCTCATGGGAGGGATAGCATTTATGATAGCGCCCTTTTATTAACATATTTGACACCCTGTGCAAGGTCCTTAATCCTTCCTTAATTCCCAACATTTTTGGTGACCCGTGATGGAGGCAGTTGGTATTTGTAACCAGATACCCCAACATATTTGACTCCCTGTTCACTGCAAAAAAAGGAAAGTTGGGTGAACTCAAAATTTCAAGGCAACAAACTTCGATAAAATTTTAAATTGGACAATTAAACTAAATATTTTAAGTTTTGTTTTTGAATTTGCTCAACTCTGAATTTTTGAAGTTATAATTTTACATTGTATTAACTTTTAATCCTTACTTCTGCAATGTGCTGAATTGGCACGATTGTAACGCCGCTATGAAATGTCAGCTAATGTTGCTACCACAATTTTGAGTTAGCATTGATACGCTAATGGCAACTCTTGTAGCTGTAACAAGCAGCGCCTCTAGCATCAGTTAGCCGCTAGCATCAGTTAGCCGCTAGCTTTCACTAGTGACCGAATTTCACTGCTTTCCCGCATTTCACAACAAAGAAATAAGAGTTAGCAGAACTATTGTCCCTTGTTGTGAACCCCACCTTGAAGTACTTTTGCACTTTGTTGTGCTAATTTACATGATTGCCCTGAATGTCAATAATTTATATTTCCAAGGTTTACCAACTTAAATCACTGTTTTAGACGAAAAATAAAAGTAGGCTTTTTTAGCAGTGTTGCGAGGCCCAACATACAGTTAAAAATCAATGTACTGGTCAAATATACAATCCATCCAAATCCAACATTTACTCTCTGCAGACCTACCAGTCTCATCTGTCTAATGGAATGTTTTTTTTTTTGGTTGTTGTCTTTTTTGTCTGTGTTTTGGCAAGAAGAAGAGCAGATCAAACATTAGTTCAGGACACGGCACAGACGGTCCTATATCGGAGTAAGCGACTAAATAATAATTAACTAGGGACAGCCTGTCAGATACACACAAATACCTTTTCAGAGAGCATTCTCTTGAAATCTCAAACCGACAAATTCAAGATGGGGAACAAGCAGTGTGCTACTAAAGACGTAGCCATCCTGGCTTCGGTCGCTCGAGACGTCTGTCCATTCCCAGACTACCGCCCAAGTCCTCTTTTTGTCAACATGCTGTCCATCAACTCTTCACTTCACCTGAGGAACCACTACAGGGAGGTGCAGTCCTCCCTGACCCCCAAGCAGCTGGACGACTTCACCCAGGGCCTGAGGACCACTTTTGGCCGGGAAGGGAAGGTCACCCTTGGTGGGGTGGGGGTAGTGGCCCTGTCCCTGGCTGTGCTGTTTGACACTCTGGCCAGACAGGTCAGGGGAGAGTGGGTGTCGGACTCTGGGCCCATTCCAGGTTTATTTCTCAAAGATCCGAGAGGGTTCTACCCACCACATGCCAAAGCGATCAGCGAGTACCTGAGGCTGGTACCCTACATTGCAAACAACCCGTCAAGGATGATAGAGGAGTCAAAGAGGTAGGATCTTGTGGTGTAAATTTACCACCCCTCTGAGTGAGAAGAGTGGATTAAGAACCAAGTTGAAGTTCCTTTTAGTTTTCTTTATTATCAGTCAATCAGAATACACTGCCTAAATACAGTGGAGACAGAACTTTGTCAATTTGTGGCTGCTGAATGAAAGGTGTCCCGAGTCCAATGGAGCCCTCAGTTTGGTCTGATCTGAGTTCGGTAAAATAATTTAATTCAAATGTAACAGCCCATGCATGTGTACGTTTTCCAGGGCACGAGCACGCTACTAAGCCTACTTTTTAACCTTAAAAAGATACAATCTATACTTGTTTATATTCAAGTTCCAATGCCTTTACTGTCTGACAATTCCCAGATATTAATGGTCATTATACTGCTTGGAACCAGTTTTTACCTGAAGACTCTGGCTGTTCTGAACAAAGGTTCATACTGAGGCCTTTTAACAAAGCAGAACTTTTAGTAATTGAGTAATATAAATCTGTAGCAGAAAATACACTACAATCTGTTGTCTGCACAGTCGCTGTTTGTATGTATTTCACACTTGTTGGGTGTGTTGCGTGGGCATGCAGTGTCAATTTGGTGTAATTTGGACATGGACACTGTGATTGTTATCAAAATTTGGGTAACACTTTACAATAACCATAATTTATAAATGGTAAACAGATAGTTTATTAATGTTTAATCATCATTTATAAACCGTATATAGGCCATTTATAATGGTAAATACATAATTTATTAATGTTTAACTAACTACATAATTTATAAATGGCAAATAGATGGTATGTTAATGTAAGTTTATAGTTACTTTACCATTGACAAACAATTAAATTATAATTAATAGTGTATAAATAGTTTTAGTTGCACTCATTTTAACATTTTTAACACCATATTAAGTATGTTAATGATTTTGAAATGATTCATATACCTTTAAGAAATTGGTTAAAAACATTTAAAGATTAAACGTGTATAGCACTTTGTAAATGGTTAATAATTGGTCTATAAACCATCTATAAACATCACTTAGTTGGTTATTGTAAAGTGTTACCAAAATTTGTATTAATCTGGGGTTTTTCCAACGTTTTAATCATATTAAGCAAATGTGTCCCTGCCTGCTGCATGTGGAGATACTGTCTTTGGGTTACATCAGACCAGTGTTTCTTGTAAAGCTGGCAGGCTTAGATAAGGTTAACTATATGTTTAGATAAAGGGAAGTACACATGTCAAATGAGAGTCAGACGTTTTTCTGCTGACCATACCATCGATTTGGGGAACTGGGAATAACAGCAATAATGCTCCACTTGTAGAAAAGTTAATTAAATTCAACTTGAACTTTGATACTCTGAATCCAACTGTCTTTATTGAAGGGTCACTCTGAAAAATTCTTATAACAGTGATAGTCTGGCGGCCTGTCCTGGGTGTACCGCGTCTGTCACCCAATATTAATCGGCGGTTAAGAATGATCAATGAATGAATGAATAAGTAAAGAGCCTGGGCCACAACAGGGTTCTTGGTTTTGAGAACTTTTGTAAGTTATTTTGGCATACATTGAGTTAGAATAGGAACATAATTCAATATTTTTTTTACGTTGAAACATCATAAATCATACATAAAGCAAATCTGGCCTAATGTTAAGGTAGGCTTGAAAGACCATCCTAATCATGTGAGCTCAACATTTTTGCAGACTCTGTGTTATAGTCTGCCCTTTTCCTGCTTTAACCTCATTTCAAGAAATTTAAATGTACCCGGGCTAATCAGGGACCACCTCATAGTCGACAACGTAACCGGCCAATCATGGACTGTGTTGTAGATCAGTGATTCCCAACCTTTTTCTTGAGGGAGCCACAATTTTTCCATTGTAAACTTTGGCGACTCCAGCCTTTGAGTTGCCCATCCCTGACTTATATGCTAAATTACTCACTTTTGAAAAACTCAGATATTCAAACTTGCATAAAGCCTTGCCATGTGTTGTGAGTTTGTAGATTGGCTTTTTTTTTTCTTCAAATTTATAGGTATAGATGAATATATTTAACCCATTAGATTTATTATTGATTTTATTAATCACTGTTGAAGAGGATGACGTAAATTCAGGTTGCTGCTTTCAAAACGGTACAGCCATAACTCTAATTATTACTGAACTAGATGCAATAACAACCATAACAAATGAACAAGAGCATGCACTTATGGAGTCTGTTAGAGGCAGTTCTACCAACTGGATTCTGCAAAAAGCGGAAGCAACCATAACTCCTGAAATGCTAACGTTTATCCATGGCGTTTATCCCATGTATTTACTGAACAGCATCACATGTACTCGTGCCCAACTCCAGGATCAATTTAATCCAGCTTCAAATAAAAACTGTACAAAGACAGTATATTTTATGTTCAAACTGAGAAATCGATGTTTTGTGTAAATATAAACTTTGATGCATGCTGTTTTTATTTACATTTCACACAGCGTCACACTGATTTTTTTTGGAATAAGATTTACAGAAAAGCAGCACCATGGGAAAATGTGAGGCTCTCCAGTGTCCAGACAAGTTGAGAGAGCAGTTGTCTTTGGAGTTAAAGGCACAGTCAGTTGCATTTATGCAGCTGATTTCAGGTCAAATATTGATTTCTTCCTACATGGTTACATTTTGAATTAACAGTCACATCACATGGCGTGTTATGTACATGTTAATGTGTGACATCTGAAATATGAAATTAGTTTGTCACTATTTAATGCATTTACAGTACATTTTGTCAATTTGTGCATTTTTGACTTATTATTTTTATTTAATTTTCTTACCCCTGCACTCCAAAAAAAGCCAACTTGTATTTTTTGCCTAAAACAGTGATTTAAGTTGGTAAAACTTGGAAATATAAATTATTGACATTTCGGGCAATAATGTAAGTTAGCACAACAAAGGAAGCCAGTTGTCTGCTCAAAAACAAGTTTGTGAGTTGTTGTTATTATATCTTTAAGTTGGGGTTCACAACAAGGGACAATAGTTCTGCTAACTCTTATTTCTTTGTTGTGAAATGCGGGAAAGTGTTGAAATTTGGTCATTAGCGAAAGTTAGCGGCTAACCAGCTAGCGGCGCTGCTTGTTACAGCTACAAGAGTAGCCATTAGCGTATCAATGCTAACTCAAAATTGTGGTCGCAACATTCGCTGACATTTCATAGCGGCGTTACAATCGTGCCAATTCAACACATTGCAGAAGTAAGGATTAAAAGTTATTACAATGTAAAATTATAACTTCAAAAATCTGAAAAAAAATCTCAAAAACAAAACTTAAAATATTTAGTTTAATTGTCCAACTTAAAATTTTATCGAAGTTTGTTGCCTTGAAATTTTGAGTTCACCCAACTTTTCTTTTTTTGCAGTGTGCTTCTGCTAAAGATTATTCACATTTATTCATGTGTGTGTGTGTGTGTGTGTGTGTGTGTTTAAAAGGTACTACAAGGAGGTCATGATTGAAACTGTGGACAAGAACCAGAGCCCGACCTGTGATGACATCTACGTGGTCAACAGCAAATTAGAGAAATTATTCGAACACCGTTTGCACATTTACCTCCTCCAAGTTACCAACTCCACCGTTGTAAAAGAGATAGTTAAGTCTGTTAGGAAGCTGAACAGAATGAAAGGAAACCCAGTCCAAACTAGATATGAAAGTGGTCCTGAAATCAGTACTATCTTCAATCTGAACTGTGATCCAGATGCAGCTACCGCAGAGTTTTTGTCTGAAGTGAACAAATCAAACAAGACGAAAAAAGCTTTTAAACGATGTCGACCTCAGGACCCAACGGAGACGTGGCTGCCTTTCATTGCCAGGCTAGCCTTGCTAGACGTCGTCCAGGGCTCCCTTTTTCTTTTTGACAATATTCACCACTCACTGAAAGTTAAAAGGGAAGATTTTGACCTGAAGGACAATGCGCTCAGAAAGTGGGCAGAGTAGTTCTTTGATCAACTGTCCATATCATAGACTGTATATAAATAATGGACGTAGTGATAGTGACGCCACCCGTTGGTTTGTGGCCCGTTGGAAGCATCAAGTTCAGCGTTACACTCGTCGCCATCTTGTTTCCGATATGGGGAGCAGACCATATTTGGACTGTGGAGGAGAGGGATCTGATCACTGACTACAGCCTCTCTACACCTCAACCTGACTGAGAGAAGCTGCTGCTGGGATGTTCATTTTGGCTAGCAAAAATCAAAAACAAAATGTAAGTTACTGACCTCAGAAAACTGAGCAGCGACTCCTTGGAGTGTCTGTTAGTCCAACGAAATGCTGAACAAGACGTTCAAATCAACCGTCATTAAGTGAAAATACAGTGAACAGGGTTCGTACGGGTGTTTGAAATCCTTGAAAATGCTTGAATTTAAATGTTGTATTTTCAAGGTTTAAAAAGTGCTTGGATTTTGGATAAAGTGCTTGTAAATGCTTGAAATTCTTACTGTATTTCTCTTTCAATCTGACTATGTCCATCTATAGATTATTGTTAATCACATGTTCAATGTAAAAATAATGAGTAGCCTATCTGAAATGAAGACCGTTCCTCCTAAAAGTGTAACACCATCACTGTTGGTATGGTTAAGTGAAATCTCCCCTTTTTAGTATGTAAGTACTCATCTAAAACATGCAATTTACAACCGTTGTAATATACTGGAAAAGCTTGAAAATGGACCTTGAAATTCCTTGAAAAATGCTTGAATTTACCACTGAAAAAGTGTATGAACCCTGAGTGAAAGGGTCAAAGTTATGAGACCAAACTGGTAAATGTCCTTTTTCATATCTTGCCATGGATACGCATTGTTCTGCTTCTCTCTTGATGACGGCTCGCCTTGTTAGTGACCTGTCAATCAAAGGTAGCCACGCCCCAAATCATAAGATTCTTAATATTTTGCTTTCTTCTAAATGGGGCCATTATCTGAACTATTAAAATCAAATTGTCTTGAAGAATATTTTTTACTAGTTTGATTGAGACCATAGCATTGTCATAAAAAACATTTTCTGAGGTAATACATCAAGTGAGAAGTTTTATCATTTTGAATGGAAATTAATGGACAGAAATGTTTGCTTGGAAAATGCTGGTGTCTTAGTAGGATGCAGCTTAAGGCACTTCCTGGTTCGACTCCCTTCTCCCCTGCTCAAACCTGGAGGTTGTTGCCTGGTTCATATGCTGACGAAAAAATCTATTATAATAAAAGTTTAAATTCAGTACTGTGTAATAATTGTCACGCTATTAAATATATATATATATATATATACACATATATATATATATATATACACATATATATATATATATATATACATATATATTAATTATATTATTTGTGACATAGGTAACAAAACTAAAAGAGGTATGAAGCAAAACACTCATTCATTCAAACACATGGAGCCTGTCTAGTAGTGGTTAGTTAGCTGATGTGTTGTTCACTTAAAGAAAACACAGAATCCAAAGCATATTCAGCCACAAAAATAACTTTAATGCAAAAGTGATTTCAATGCCAGTAGCCATGAGGCTCTGAATGAACAGGCTGTGAGAGTATATTTCAAAGGTTGACTCCAACAAACGTCCCTAAGCAATAAATGATAAACACTTTTTTTTCAAAGCTAAATCACTGATCTGGCACTGTTCTCTTAAGAACCTGTGTATTTCCTCCACTTGACTCTTGACTCTAATTAAAATATTTGTTTAGCATTTAAATCGACTGGCATGTCCTGTTATTCCTTCCTCGATTATTTTTTGTTTCTCCATTAATTTATAATATATATAATAATATACTATGTCCATGTTTTTATTTTTGTAGTCTTATGTTGACATTGACCAATAATGCCATCTAGTGGCGAAATGTGATAACAGAATTTGATGCATTTTAGTGGTTTTGTGAAGCAGTGACAACATTAATTTGTACGCAGTGAAACAAATGTTTTTATTCCAATGACCACATATTAAAGTCATTCAAATAAAATTACAAAATGAAGTGTGGTCTGCCAACCTTTTTATAAGTGGATTGCTGTGTAAATAAAATAATAAAGTTTCCACTGCTATTGCATTACAATGCTATCACTATTTAAATAGATATCTACATTTTAGATATACATATTTACCAATTAATTTGAATAAATTACGCTCATTTTACCCTCAGCAAAATTGTTTTCCTATTTTCTCACTGTGTTCTTGCATTGTTTAAACTCATGACACTAATGTCAGTGTGTTTGGGGATTGAGAAACTGTCATGTCCAAGAAATTGTGTTAAGTTATATGTTTTGTCCTGTGTCCATGTTGTCTAGTGGCTTCCTGTTTTATTTTGGAAATTAACTCTCCTCTCGTTTCAGGTCACTTGCCCTTCCTCGTGTGTCACCAGTCTGATTGTCTGCCCCGCCCTGATTGTTCCCACCTGTTCCCCATTACCTTGTGTGTGTATATATAGCCTGTGTTTCCCCTTGTCCTGTGCCAGTTTGTCTTGTCTTGTGAAACAGTAAGACCCACGCCAGCCATTTCCTTGTATCTTGTCCACGTCAGGTTTTGTATTTTTGGCACTTTGCTTCTTGTTATTTTGATACTTTGTAGCCTTCGTGTTTTTCCTCTCTTGAGTGATTTTTTGTTGTTGTTCCTCTCAGTGAGTGATCTTTGTTTTCTCGTGTAGTTTTTGATTTTCCTCAGCAAGAGTGATTTTTCTTTGTTACTTTTTCCTAAATAAAGGATAGTCTATTTTGTAAACTTTGTCTGAGTCGTGCATTTGGGTTCGGGTCCTCGTTCAGTTGTGACAGAAACAGTACTTGGTTATATATTTTTGATATATAGTCCAAAATCACAAACCACATATTGCCCAAGGAGGACTTTAACCGTTGCTTAAGATAAGGAAGATCAGCCATTGGTAAATACAGATTACATTTCTGAATCAAAAAAATATTTTAGTAAAGCCATTTCACCATGGATTAAAACACAGATACATTTTTAAATCCAGATTGTACAATTATACATGTTTTTGATGTAGTCAGACATTCCTGGATGGGTTTTGTGCTTGTTATCCCTATTTTTTTTAATCCTCTTTCATCGGGTTCCATAGAAAAGAAATCAATCAGCTTTGGCAAAATGACCACCAGTTAAACAGTTCTGACTCAGACACAGTCACATGTGCCGGGAATCAGGTAAATAATTAATTGCAGATTTCACATCATGATACCATTCTGACGTCCAGGGACAGCCACACAGAGCAAGCAGTGCAGTGTAGTCAGATCTCAAAGTGACAAATTCACATCGAGGTGGTGATGATGATAATTAATAATTATTTATGAGAATTATTAATAATTCTTATAGCCATCTAACCACACTTTTGAACCGTGGGATCCACACAAGATTGCTCAGGTTCATCCTTACATATTTGGTATCCTCATGGGAGGGATAGCATTTATGATAGCGCCCTTTTATTAACATATTTGACACCCTGTGCAAGGTCCTTAATCCTTCCTTAATTCCCAACATTTTTGGTGACCCGTGATGGAGGCAGTTGGTATTTGTAACCAGATACCCCAACATATTTGACTCCCTGTTCACTGCAAAAAAAGAAAAGTTGGGTGAACTCAAAATTTCAAGGCAACAAACTTTGCTAAAATTTTAAATTGGACAATTAAACTAAATATTTTAAGTTTTGTTTTTGAATTTGCTCAACTATGAATTTTTGAAGTTATAATTTTACATTGTATTAACTTTTAATCCTTACTTCTGCAATGTGCTGAATTGGCACGATTGTAACAACGCTATGAAATGTCAGCTAATGTTGCTACCACAATTTTGAGTTAGCATTGATATGCTAATGGCAACTCTTGTAGCTGTAACAAGCAGCGCCTCTAGCATCAGTTAGCCGTTAGCATCAGTTAGCCGCTAGCTTTCACTAGTGACCGAATTTCACTGCTTTCCCGCATTTCACAACAAAGAAATAAGAGTTAGCAGAACTATTGTCCCTTGTTGTGAACCCCAACTTGAAGTACTTTTGCACTTTGTTGTGCTAACTTACATGATTGCCCTGAATGTCAATAATTTATATTTCCAAGGTTTACCAACTTAAATCACTGTTTTAGACGAAAAATAAAAGTAGGCTTTTTTAGCAGTGTTGCGAGGCCCAACATACAGTTAAAAATCAATGTACTGGTCAAATATACAATCCATCCAAATCCATCATTTACTCTCTGCAGACCTACCAGTCTCATCTGTCTAATGGAATGTTTTTTTTTTTGGTTGTTGTCTTTTTTGTCTGTGTTTTGGCAAGAAGAGGAGCAGATCAAACATTAGTTCAGGACATGGCACAGACGGTCCTATATTGGAGCAAGCTACAAAATAATAATTAACTAGGGACAGCCTGTCAGATACACACAAATACCTTTTCAGAGAGCATTCTCTTGAAATCTCAAACCGACAAATTCACATCAAGATGGAGAACATGCAGTGTCCTGCTGAGGACGTAGCCATCCTGGCTTCGGTCGCTCGAGACATCTGTCCATTCCCAGACTACAACCCAAGTCCTCTTTTTGTCGACATGCTGTCCATCAACTCTTCACTTCACCTGAGGAACCACTACAGGGAGGTGCAGTCCTCCCTGACCCCCAAGCAGCTGGAGGACTTCACCCAGGGCCTGAGGACCACTTTTGGCCGGCAGGGGAAGGTCACCCTTGGTGGGGTGGGGGTAGTGGCCCTGTCCCTGGCTGTGCTGTTTGACACTCTGGCCAGACAGATCAGGGGAGAGTGGGTGTCGGACTCTGGGCCCATTCCAGGTTTATTCCTTAAAAACATGAGAGGTTATTACCCACCACAGGTCCACACGGTCAGCGAGTACCTGAGGCTGGTCCCCTACATTGCAAACAACCCGTCAAGGATGGTAGAGGAGTCAGAGAAGTAGGTACTGCAGTGTGTGTCTGTTTATGTCAACATGGTCTCACAGGAATCCGTGAAATAGCCACGGATTCGCTTAACTCAAAATCCGTGGAATAGCCACGGAATCACTCAAATTTCCGTGAAACTGACACGAATTTCGCTACAATGCAAGTTAATGACAGTCATATCCCGTGGCTATTCCAACATACAAAGTGATTATGTACATTCACTGAGTGAATATTTAGAAAATAAAACATATATTTTTCGCGAGAAATGTGATCAAAATCCATTTTTATGCATAAATTAAGTCAAAATATTGATTTTTTCACAAAAAATTAGAGAACTGTCCGCCATGTTTTTTGTTCTGACTGCCGGGACCTTGAAAGTCACGTGACTTGGAACAAACCAATAGGAAAAAATACCCATGGAATAGCCACGGGATATGACTGTCATTGACTTGCATTGTAGCGAAATCCGTGTAAGCAGCGTTGTAATTTTGTAAAGATGGTGCTAATTTTATCTGTTTGATATACTGTGATGAGGTTCATTAAAAAAAACTATTTATCATGTTTTTTTTATGTTAAATATGATCTGAAAAGTAACTAAAGCTGTCAGCTAAATGTAGTGGAGTAAAAAAAAGTACAATATTTTCCTCTAAAATGTAGTGGAAGTATAAAGTTATATAAAATGCAAATACTAGTAAGTAAAGTACCTTATAATTGTACTTAAATACAGTGCTTGAGTTACATTCCACCACTGCTATTGATGGTGTGCACTGTTTATCTCACCAAGGTACCTGAAGAAGTTGATAATACAAGGCCGACATTTGGAGAAATTGGGAGAAAACCACACGATGAACGAAGACATCACAGCAGTCAATGAGATGGTGGGATCCTATTTTGCAGGCTGTTTGTATCTTCACCTCCGCCGAATAAACAATGCTACTGTGGAAGAGTTAGTGATTTCTAACAGAAGTCGATCACCTGATGTGAACTTCTTTCATCTCAACTGTGACCCGGAGATGGCTGACAGACAATTTTTGGCTGAACTGCAAAAATCTGAGAACCGCATCCGAGAGGCTTTTAATAGATGTAAGCCAAATCATGAGCGCAAAGCAAAGACATGGCTGCTCTATGTTGCCCAGCTACAATGGCTGGATGTCTTTACTTTACCTTTATATGCGTTTGGATATGAGAGTCCTGAATCTATGATTGCTCATAGAGAAGATTTTGATCTGAAAGCCGATGCTCTTGGAAAATGGACATAGTTTACTGTCCTGTTTTTGCAAATACAGCTAAAAAGACACGTTTTTGATTCTCAATATATTGGTCAGTTTAAAGACTAATTGTATAAAACTTGGCCAGGGTTTTGTTTTTTATCATAATTTAAAAAATTCCAAAATTCCTCTTTTGCAAGACGTATAGAATAGGAGATACGCATAACACTCACACTTTGACCCTTAAGGCCTGTTTTGGTCCCATTGACTCCCATTATAAAAACATATTTTAGATACACTGTAATCCTGACATAATATAATGCTTTCTCCATGAATACCTAATAAATCTAAGCCTCTCCCTTCAAAATACATGGAAAATAGGTTTTAGGTGTGATGACCCCCTCAAACCACCAGGGGCAGCAGAGCTAAATCACATACAGTTTCAATGGAGGTTTTCTTACCTTGCAAAATGCATGGCAATGAAAAAGCTGAACACCATAAAAAATGTTCTTGGTGTGTTGGGATTGATATAAAGAAGTTATCAATTATTGAGTCAAGGCTGTAATAACCTCACCCCAAATATTTCACTTTGTACCTTATTTTTAAAAATATTGCATATTTTGTGTTTTTGCCCTTGAGAAAATCAGGGGTTCTTATGACAAAAAGGGCATTAAAACATACAAAAATGAAAAGAAAAGAAAAAATCATATCTATGTTAGGTCTGAAGCTGCTAGAAGGTTTGATGCTGTGAAAGTGAAATTTTTTTTTATGTAGCACATTTTTATGACACTTGAATTAGAGGGACCATTTCGGGACCTTAAAGGAACACTCCACCGTTTTTTCATATTAAAACATGTTATTCGGGTAAGTAAGACGAGTTGATACAGACCTCTTGCGTCTCAATGCGTGCACTCAATCGCCCTGGCGCGCGGAGCTACTTGGCTAGCACTTAGCTTAGCCCCGTTCATTCCTCAGGATCCAAACAGATGGACAGTTAGAAGCGACCAAACTCCTCCACGTTTTCCCTATTTAAATACAGCTACACGAGTAGTTAAACAACCAAGTATGGCGACACAAAATAAAATGTGGCGCTTTTCGAAGCGGATAAAAAGGAGAACTATAATGTATGGCGGAATAGCACTTGGGAGCACTTCGACTCGGCGCAGTAATATCATCACTCCTGACGGAAGTGAGAGGGAGGGGAAGTGACCAAATGAATGAATGAACTGGGCTAAGCTAAGTGCTAGCCAAGTAGCTCCGCGCGCCAGGGCGATTGAGTGCACGCATTGAGACGCAAGAGGTCTGTATCAACTCGTCTTACTTACCCGAATAACATGTTTTAATATGAAAAAACGGTGGAGTGTTCCTTTAAGGTATAAAGTGTAAGGTCATTTTAAAGAGGCTTCGAGGGTTAAAGTGTTGAGAATCAACATCAGTATACAGCCAGATTAGCCATAGAGAATATGACAAAGGGGTGAGAATGTGATCAGTCATATAGTTTTCAATTCTGATATTATTTTTTTTCTTCCTTGTTTGTTTGTCCATCGCTTTGAGATTATTTGGTGTTTTGAGCTTTTGTCCCCCTCTGACTATTTCATGAGTCATAGTCTTACAACTCCAGTTGTGACTTAGTATCTGGGTTTTATTTGGAATTATCAGTGGATGTTAAATTCGACAAATGACTAATTTCGCCTCTTGGCCCTTTCATACTGCCGTCCTGCAAATGTCCCGATATATTCTTGGACAGAGAGCGTCATCTAGTGGGCTCAGAAAATATAGAAAATAGTTCATGAAGCTTCATTTGGACATCACTAGTATACTCTCTGTATGTCCTGCAGCATTTTCAGTATGTCAGTAAATTTACATTACAAGGTTGTCATTTTGTGTCTTTGTAGTCCCTTTGTTTGGGTTTTTTTTGGTTGTTTTGTGTCTCAAGAATGTGCTCGGAATTAATGAGATAATATTCCTATAATAAGAATTAAAAGTAGATAATTATGTCATACATTTAAATTGCTTTGAAACTGTTCTCAGAATTCTGAAATAATTCTCTTAAGAACAGGATGCTTCCATAATAAATCAATACAGGCTGAATACAGGGGTGGACTTTGCGTCTTTTTTTGTTTTGTAGTCAACACACACACACACACACACACACACACACACACACACACACACACACACACACACACACACACACACACACACATACACACACACATTCTTGTAGTTATATCTTTGTGAGGACCCTCATTGGAATAGTGAATTCCCTAGCAAGGTTATAGTTTGGGATTTTTCATTAGTTTTAGTGTTTATTTTCATTGTGAATTTTTGTTTTCAAATTTTAATTTTTATTAGTTTTTAGAGTGAGTTTGCTAGTTTTAGTTTAGTATTTAAAGATAAAATGCTTTAGTTTTAGTTTAGTTTTTATTCGTGTTAGTTTTTTGTAATGGGTTATTTGTTGGGTGGGAGATTAAAAGAAGTCACAGTAAATTTTGCCTTTATTTCCTTTGCCTAATCCAAAATGTCCTCACTCTGTTGGTTAAAAATGTGTTCTGGTCCTCACTATGTAGGAAGTACAAGTACACACACACACACACACACACACACTTGTCTCCACTTTTAGAGACAATACATCCTGGAGTCCTGGAGACTTACCCTAACCCCTAACTTTAAACCAAGTCTTTAATCTAAGATGTAATCATATACGTTATGGGGACTTGTGAATTGTCCCCACAAGGAAGGCAAGTCTCCACAATGTCGCCGTATGTAAAGATTAATGTCCCCACAACATGAGTAATACAAACACACACGCACGCATACATGCACGCATGCACACACACACACACACACACACACACACACAGAGGGCAGTTGTCAGTTGCCACGGTGCAGCTTTGTCAATGACCGTATATCTTCTGAGAGGATTAATGCAGCCTAAAGGTGGAGCAAAAATTGTGAAGGTTTGTGGCGAACGGGAGAGTAATCCTTTGAGCTCTCTGGGAGACAAAGAGGGAGGGATGGGAATGTCGAACTCTTTGCTCTCGGATTTGGCGCATTTGTGAAGAACTGATGGGCTGAAAGACATTCCCCCCCCCAAAAAAAGGGACGTCTGGTCAGGCCTGTTTAATGGCAATATTTGAGACAGAGCTGCTCATCCTCAGGGAACAGAAATGCTGCACAAACTTCTGCTGGCCATCGGTAAGTTTACAGCTGTGAGCATGTCAGATTTAGTGTCTTTAAGAAAAAAAAAATCTTAAAAATTCTTCTTTAAAATCCTCATATGGTGTGTTTATGGACAGCTTCTTTCTTTCTGGAATCTGTATCTTTTCCAACAATATTATTTGTTATTTTAGTGTATAACAACTAAAAATGTGTATGTTTAAACAGAAGAAGAACGAAGCAGATTTTATGACAAATTGCAGGATACAATCTTTGTCATTACTATTTCTTCTTATTTCAGCTCTGGCAGCTTTAGCAGCAAGCCTCATCTCACCTGAGCTGTCAGGTGCCACAGCTACCAAAACAAAAACTCAAGGTATCATATCCCACTGTTCATTCTTCACCAATAACCACTCCATATAGACTTATTTATTTTCTTTTTTCATATCCCATCAACAGAGAACAGCGCTAAAAAGTAATATGAAGTACATATTTGAATATTCAAGGTTCATGTTGTTTCTACTAGAACATGTTTACATGCTTTAATGCTAAAAAAAACCCCAACTACATAATTTGTCTGAAACGCTCGTTTTAGTGCCTGTCCCTTTAAGCCTCCCTCCCAAAAAAAGCCTGATCTGCTCTGATTGGTCAGTGTTTCCGGCTCATTGGAATAACTGTAACCATAGTGACACTTCTACCTATTAATTATTTTTATTTTTTATGTCTTTGTAAGCCAAATTCAGTTTAATTAATCATACAAAACAAGTCATTTTGAGGACATCACAATTAAACTGGGCATTTTTCTCTATTTTCTAGCATCCTGTCGACTAAACAACTAGCCAAATAAAAACCTTATTTAATAAAAGTTATATTATAAATTATAGCCACTTTTTTAGTCATGCCTACTGTATTGCATTGTGTTGTATTGTATTGTAAAGCTTCCTTGGATTTCTTGAAAGGCGCTATACAAATTTCAAATTTCAGTTATTATTGTTATTGTTATTATATCATACTAAAATATGAAAATAATCAGTATGGGTAAATAATGTCCCAGTATAAAATTATCCAATAACACATCAAATTACAACCCTGATTCCAAATAGTTGGGACACTTTGTAAGATGTAAATAAAAAAAACTTTTGCATTATTTAAATTTAGTTAAAACCAAATAAAACCAAAATATTGATCACATATCCAGAGAGTAACATAATAGAATACTATTTGATTTTGCCTCTTTTAACCTGGAAGGACATGACTAGATAACGTTCTAAAGTGTCAAAGTATGTTGGCTTTATTTTCTGGATATACCAAATATGCTGATTTCTGTGTATGTTGACCCACTATTAAAAATATAAAGCTAATTTAGCTTTGTCTTGCTAACAAGTAAATGTATCCTCATACAACTGCTTTTATGATATTCTACAAAAACATGTCACGTAAAATGACTGTTGTATTTAATGTTGTGAAAGGGTCGCAGTTTTAAGCACATGGTTAACATTGTGAAACAGAACAACTTGGCTAGGTTTTAGAAGTTTAGAAAATAACATCACGGTTTGGGTTGGAATAAGTTAATCCGTAGGTGACAAAGAACATGTCATAGAACGTGACATATCTAAGTTAAAATACTGTTAACTTTCGGTTTATCTGTTGTAATAAGCAGGAGTGATGTCCAAATGAAGCTTCATGAACCATTAGTTGTATTTGTTGACCCACTAGATGGCGTTCTTGGTTTAAAGAAAAAGGCTCAATAAAGGCTAATTCAGTGTGTTTTTAACCCTTTGTTGGACAGACAGCGCCATCTAGTGGGCTCAGAAAACATAGAAAATGGTTCACGAAGCTTCATTTGGACATAAGCAGCAACTCCTGGCTCACAATTATGTGGGTTATATATGATTTATAGTGCATTACTTTTCATATATGTACGAACGGTGAATGTGAACGACCTGAACAAGCACAGCAGCTTGAAAAAAACATTAATTTGAACTGCACACAGTAAAAAATAAAATCAGATTCATAGAACAAGCAATCCACTCTCTCATTTATATTTTAGGACTTTTAAAATGAAGACATATTAAATACAAACCAGCTGTCCGGCTAGTGATGTTAACATGTCAATCTGTCTGTACACTGACATCTTTTCCAGTGACAAACAACTCAGGTGTGACACCAGCTGGGCAGTGTGGGACCTGGGTGAAGGAGCCTGAGGGAGGGTACTTCACCTCACCCAACTACCCTGAGAAATACCCGCCTGAGAGGGAATGTGTCTACATTATAGAAGGTGAGACTTTCACAATATATATATATATTTTTTTTAGCCCTTAATGCTGGGCTTAAGTCAGTCCCAGACTAAAAAGTGAAAGTCTTTAGTAAATCTAGGAGTTTTACTGGAGTCACGGTTCTCCCGTCATCTTGATCGTTAAGTTTAAGGTAGTAATCTGCTCTGTTTCATATCAGTCTTTTCCTAGTCTTGGTTTGGATCATATCAAATGTGTTTGATATTATCTCAAGTCTCAGTGACGTAACACAATCACCAACCAATAGATGAGCGGGAGAAAGGTCCCTGGTTCCAGACCGGCCAGTAAAAAAAACACTTTGACAGGAAAAAGTAACATCACAATAATGCCTCAATAAAATTATAGTGATGTCATATATTTAGATTTTTTGGGGGCACTGTTTCTTAGTAAAGAGAACAGTAAGGAGACCCGGAAATGTATACATAAATAAGTAATAAATAATTGATGATGAATGTGTGATTAACTAAATGAAAGTTGATGGAGCTGATAAATATAATTATTCAAGTAAACACATTATTATTTAATAGGACATAAATGTATATCATGAATTAATTTCTAAATGTTCCTTTCCTTTATTCTTCCTTATATCTATTGTTACTGTAAAATAGTCAACTTTTCATGTCATAAAAACAGAAACCCTTTTTCAGCTTTGTGAGGGGCATTTTTTGGCGTCTTCTTCTCTTCTTTTTGTTGTTTTTTGCACACACTAGAGCAGCTGGAGCCAAAAGCTGCTTCTCCTTCATTTAGTAAGTTTTTACTAAGAGCATGATGGGAAAAAATGCTAAAAGAATCTAGTTGTAGTCTTGTAAATAGTTCCCCACAGTCTGTCTAAAATCTCAGTGTGAGACTAAAAACTCTAAACACTTTATCATTAGGTGTGAGCTGATAGTTTTCCAGGAGTCTTTTCCAATTTTTCCCAAAGTCTTCTGATGTTTAGGTAGCATTACTCACTTTCTAACCGTCCTATTTTTTTTTATCTCTCCTGCCTCCTCCTGCTGCAGCCTCTCCCCGACAGTGCATCGACTTGTTCTTCGATGACAAGTACTCCATCGAGCCGTCCTGGGAGTGCAAGTTCGACCACATCGAGGTCCGCGATGGACCTTTTGGTTTTTCTCCCATCATCGGTCGCTTCTGCGGGCAGGAGAGCCCGGCATATGTCCGCTCCAGTGGGAGGTACCTGTACATCAAGTTTGTGGCTGATGGTGAACTGGAGGCCATCGGTTTCTCTGCCCGCTATAACTTCACACAAGGTGAGTGAAAGACGATACGGTAAACCTCAGAGATGGCCAGTAATACTTCTACATATTTGATTGTGTAAATGCAGAATGTTGCCAGACAATGTTTTTTTCTTTTTGTAATTTTTTATGTTGTTTGGAAAGGCAATTACAAGCAGACATCAGCACAAAAATACAAAATCGATGTTTTCCATAGACCTTTTCCATTTTTTACAGAATTATCAGCTGGTTCTGCAGTTTTTCACACCTTTCAGCTCATTGTGTTGGATTTGTGGCCCACAACTTTACACTTGTTGTTTTTAATGTAAAAGCTCTGCTAGGCTCATAGTACACTATGTGTCCAACTAAATAGCAAACAGGCAAAGTTAGAGACTAGCTGGTGAAGACAGTGAAGCATTGAGCCGATAAAGAGAAAGACATTTTCCGAAAGTAGTTGGTGGACAACAAAACAGAGTGAATATTGACCTTACATTCATTCACTTCTGTTTTCTGCTGGTATCCAAAGACATTTTCCAACAAAACTCGTAACCAAACAACTTGTTAAACCAAGAAGTTAAGGTTTATCATGACATAACCCTGAACTTAGCTAAATCGGCTGTAATTCAAGCGAGAGAAAGGAAAATAGTTTATCCAGTTTGTTCTGTTGTAACATCATCTAATTTATAGGAGAACATTAAATAAAACCACTTGGTTAGGTTCATGAAACATTATGATTTGGGCAATAATTTGTTTGTTTTTTATGGTTAGGGAACCTTTGTTGTCATGGTTACAATAGTAAACACATGGCTCGATCAGTTCCTCTTGGTAACATGGCAAAAGATAACATAATTTAGTTATGTAAGTTTGTTTTTCTGCTATATGTTTGTGCATATATGAAAGCAGCTGGTGCTCTGTCTGGTTGGCAGTGTTGATGTTTAGAGTATTACTACGGCTCTAAGCCTTCCACTCTTCTACTTGGCACTTTTTCCCAATCCACCAGCCTGCTGTGAGTTTGATATTGTTGGCTGCCACATGCTGAAACTTGCTGCCTCTTTTACACACTTCCTCACATCAAATAGTCAAATTAAAACAAACATTAAAACACATTTACATGCACACAGGACACTGGACACACTGTTTTTTTGTGTGTTATATCCACTTAACCCTCTGGAGTCCATCTATTTATTGAAAATACACGTTTTATTTACAGTAATAACTTTATTTATATATGATATGTAGACAAGCTGAGAAAGCCAGTTAAAGTTCAATCATAGGAGCTTTTTCTAGACCATTTTTAAATTGGGAATTTTCTTTCTACAATGAAAACTATTACTATTTTTAATTTACAAGCAAATAGACTGTTTTGTAGTTTTATTTTTTTCCTTCTGTTCCATAGACACCTGTGTCTTTTGTTTGTATTTTCGGTTCCTGGCAGCTTTATACTTTAATTTATTAAAAATAAAATGAAAAATCTGACTGATAGCCAAGTTTGTGTGGGGAAAAAGGATCCATGCATGTGATGTAAGGACAGACTGAAAGATGCTAAACAGAGACAGAAATTAATGCATAGGAAGTTGACAAATTTGAACCAAAATCTGCTGGACTTCAGAGGTTTAAATGAGAAAAAATGAGTTATCCTTGAATTCTATTAAAGGCTGAGGGTCAGTGTGCAATATATTCTGTTTTTTAACTATGCATGTGATGTAAAAAAAAGTTACATATTGCAACTTTAAAAGTGATCTGGTGGCATGCTGCTGGGAATGTGCTCTCATTTCCATTTGCAGTGCAGGCACACTAGCTGCAGCTGACGAGAGAAGAGGAGGGGAGCATTTATTCTAACACACACACACACACACACACACACACACACACACACACACACACACACACACACCAACACACACACACACACACACACACACACACACACCAACACACACACACACACACACACACACACACACACACACACACACACACACACACAGTTAATGAAAGCTTGTCTTCAGGGGAATACAGCTTGTCAGTGCTGAGCCGCAGTAGCAGCTTAAGGGAGTCCGAGGCAGAAGCTTCATTAACAGCAGATTTTATAGGCCACCTACACCGACGGGGGGCAAAGATTAATCTGCATCCCTCTGTCCATCCATCCACCCCGTCTCTCTTTCTTTCTTTCTTTCTTTCTTTCTTCCTTACTTTCTTAACATGATTGAGCTTCTGCATTTTTCTTCTGCAAGCCATGTTCCAGTTTTAGACTTCAGTCTTGGGAGACGGTCCCACGCACTCTGGTTGTTAAGCTGCTGGGGGCTGACGTTGTTGTTGTTGACGCTGTTTTATTTTATTCTAATATCGCACACAATTTCTTCGCACACGTTTTACAGGTCACCTTACCCTTGAGCTCTTAAAGCATACTTTATCATTCATAGTCTCAAAGAAAGCACATTTCTCTTAGACTTCTAAAAACATGAACTTTCCCTTTAAGACGGTACTTTTCAATATTGGCAGATCAGGAGAAGCTGATTTCTGTCTGTTTACATCTAATGTAATGAGTCTCCTGTGCCAAATGCTAATCTCCTGTCTAATTCCACTCACCACTGGTGGCAGGAGATAATTCATTCACCCACACATCCACATATGCTTACACACAGTTTTAAATCTGCAGTATTTTAAAGGGGCCTGTGCTTTAATGCTGCTTCTATTTTACATGTTACACCCATATAAGGTGTACGATTTGTTTCATGCAGTTGTGGGCAATGTTGAAGAGCATGAGCAGTTCTTCTGGAGAGTTTTCACACTCCAGAACAAATACTCTTATTCTTAATTACTCTAATATTAATAACAAAGTTAATGTATTGCACAGACAAGATAGAAGAATATTGCCCTTTGGGTCATCGGGGGCTCTACAAATTGAAGCTGAAACATAAACTGTACAAAAGCAGGAGATGACACACATTGGTTGGTGGGCTACCATTTTAAAGCCTCGAGTTTGGCATTTTGGCCATTGTATTTGAGCGAAAGGTGGAGCTGACTGCCTGTTTTTCTTGTAATTTTGATGATTCTGGCTTAGAGATAATGAAAACACAAAACTCAGTGTCTCAGAAAATTAGAATATTGCTGGTCAGTGTAATGTGCTGGTCCTGGGTCAGTGGTGGTTTGGGGCCATGTCCTCTGCTGCTGTTGGTCCACTGTGTTTTCTGAAGTCCACAGTCAACATAGCAGCCATCTAGCAGGACATTTTAGAGTCTTCATGCTTCCACAAGCTCTTTGGAGATGCTGCTTTCAATTTCCAGCAGGACTTGGAACCTGCCCACACTTGCAAAGGTACCAAAAGCTGCTTCAATGACCATGGTGTTACTGGGCTGGACTGGCCAGCAAACTGGGCTGACCTCAACCCCATAGGAGTCTATGGGCTGTTGTCAAGAGGAAGGTGAGAGACACCAGATGAGCTGAAGGCTGCTATAAAAGCAACATGGTGCTGTAGGCTGATCTCCTCCATGCCACCAAGTATTAATGCAGAAATTCATGCAAAAGGAGCCCAACCAAGTATTGATGTATAGAAATGAAGATACTTTTCAGAAGAATGACATTTGTGTTTAAAATATCCATCCATTTTCCTCCGCTATCCGGGGCCGGGTCGCGGGGGCAGCAGGCTAAGCAGGGCATTCCAGACGTCCCTTTCCCCAGCCCTTTTTTAATTGATCTGATATAATATTCTAATTTTCTGAGACACTGAGTTTTGTGTTTTCATCATCTCTAAACCAGAATCATCAAAATTACAAGACATACAGGCTTGAAATATTTCACTCTATGTGTAATGAATCTATATAATAGACGAGTTTCACTTTCTGAAATAACTGACAAAAAATATTGAACTTTTTCACAATATTCTAATTTTTTGAGATGTACCTTTAGTATACTATACTGTGTTGGTGTACCATCACAGTACCATAAAACTCAAGGATCAACTATATTTCTCAAATCCTGCACCTTTAAGTAAATATATATATTTATTCATGTGTTATTAATCGTCAGTGTTCTTGTTTGTAGCTCCGAGCTGAATAGCATTAGGTGAGGATTTACATAAACCAGCCTATATCTTGCCTTACATTTTTTTCCTCCTCATATTGGATATAAAGCCTCTGGGAATGCATTGTTGCAACACACACACACACACACACACACACACACACACACACACACACACACACACACACACACACACACACACACACATACGTCTTTATATAGTTGTGAGGGCCACGATCGTTGAGTTGTTTGTGAGGACCACCACTTCCCCTAGCCCAACACACACATTTCAGGGTTTACCATCTCTGTTAGGACCTTCATTGAAATTCATACAGATGATTAATTAAGTTAATTATTTTCTTTGGGAGAACCGGGCAAAATGTCCTCACAACTACAAATGTCCTCACAATGTTGGTGTTCTGCCATGGGTTGGTCCTCACAACTACATAAAGACAAGCACACCCGCACACACGCGCGCGCACACACACACACACACACACACACACACACACACACAGTGGAATGAATGTGAGTAATCTGGAGCAGAAGCAGGGGTAAGAAACATGAGAGGATTAATGGTCCTTGTTGATTTGAGCCTCAGTGAAGTCCATCACCTGCTTCTATCATACAAATGAAAAAAAATTAATGTGTAGGTTTTATGTTTTCAAAACAAACTATATTTAAAGTCCTTATTCTCCCCTATACACTGCATCTACATTTTTTTTACTGTACTTGGTTGAAACTGTCCATGTTGTAATATTTTGTATTTTATTGAAGTTTTTTTTATTTTATTGAAGGATTTTCACACAATATATGCATTGAAAAAAATATAAGACCATTGTTTTCTTCAATTTATTGTTCATTTTAATGCCCGGTACAACTAAAGGTACATTTGTTTGGACAAATATAATGACAACAACAAAAATAGTTCATTAGAGTTAATTTTAAGAGCTGATATCTAGACATTTTCCATGATTTTCTTGATAATAACCAAAATCATTATCAAGAAAACCATGGAAAATGTCTAGAAAGCCGCTCTTAAATTAAACTCTTATGAGCTATTTTTGTTGTATCATTATATTTGTCCAAACAAATGTACCTTTAGTTCTACCATGCATTAAATAAACAAGAAATTGAAGAAAAGAAGTGTGGTCTAATACTTTTTTCCATGACTGTATACATAAATCAAAAAAGTATTGACATTTTTATCCCCAGGTTGCCGCTGCTGGTGGGTCCTAATCTGTCCTGAACTAAGCTGTTATATCAGGATTTATAATCCACCTAGGAAGTAGATTCACCAGCACAAAGGTTTAGAACACAATTTGTCTTCCCTGTCTGACGCAGTGTGTTTTTCTTTTTTGATGAAGGGCATCAGAGTTTGAGGGGAGTTTAAATAAGGGCAAAGGGAATGTGCAGGGATATGGATTATGCGAGCCTTGGCCAGCTGTTTTTTTTTTTTTTTGCAATACGTCTTTTAATATTATCATCTTTATTCTGTCCTATTTTATGTTTTTGGTTGTTTTGTTTTTTTTAGACTAGATTGTTTTCCCTAGACAAAACAAGCATACATTGCAGTTACTTCAGATAAGCTTTGAATGGTATAAAAATCTTCAGCTTGGGCAGATATTATAATTATAACTCAATGGATGGACAGTACAGTAGTACATAGTACATGAGTCATTCTCAAACTGAAATAGGGGCTACTGTACATGGAAAGATTGTAGAGAAAAATAGAAAATAGTTTTTTGAAAGTAAAAGAAAGATTCAAAATCACATTTTATATTGGACTAAAGGACTAAAAAAGGCACAAAAAGACACAAAATGACCAAAAAAAGACACAAAATGACTAAAATAAGACATCAAAAAAACTAAAACAAGACACAAAAAGACACAAAATGACAAAAAAAGACACAAAATGATAAAAAAAGACACAAAATGACAAAAAAAGACACACAAAGACACAAAATGACAAAAAAAGACACAAAATGACTAAAAAAAGACACAAAATTACTGAAAAAAAGACACAAAATGACAAAAAAGACACAAAATGATAAAAAAGACACAACATGACTAAAAAAAGACACAAAATGGCTAAAAAAAGACAAAATGACTAAAAAATACACAAAATTACCAAAATTGTTAGGCTTAACCAACAAGACACAAATAAAATACAGTCGCAGGATGAAAATAATGAAAAATAGACGAAATAGCCAAGACTCCAGAGTTAAGATTGTAGCAACGGTTAAAAGAAGATGTTGTCAGGGCCTGAACCAGCCTTATGCCTCCCACCTCTCCACCACCCTTGGAATTAATCTTTAAGATGTATTTGTTTATAACAAAATGTTCTGCTTTTAGATCCAGAGTTCCAAGGGCTCGGGGATCTGCCAGCTCTGCCATGTGAGTATTTAACTTATGTTATCAAACCGGCAGTGCTGACCCCTTGTCTCCCCCCTCTGGCAGTAAAAGTTATTACACAAACAGTCAATGTGTGCTGATGCATGTTTGCAGATAAGCTTGTTGATCTCTTCCATCCCCTACACTGCAAAAAAAGTGTGTCTAAAAACAAGATAAAAACACTAAATCTGAGGGAGATGATCTTGCTTCATGGACAGATAATTTAACTTGACAAGATTTCTTAAATTAAGATTATTAAACCTAGAAATAAGCGTGTTGAACGCTTAAAATAAGAAATTAACTCTTAAAACAAGATAAATTAAAGCTGCAAGCTGCGATGAACTGACCCGAGCAGAGTGACCTGATGATTATTTATTTCTGACCAAAATTAAAAAAACTTTAGATTTAGAAGTGTTAGATCATTTATCATGTATATAATGTTCCTCAAGTTTTTTAAATTATATTTTTGTTTTAATTGTTAATACTTTTTATATTTCTCCTTGTTTATATTGTAAATTGTATATACTTTATTATATTTTTTTACTTGTTTTTTTGCTTATATTTCTAGTTTATACAGCTGCTCACTATTTTGTCTTTTGCTATCCGCTTTGCTGCTGTAACACTTGACATTTCCCCGTTGTGGGACTAATAAAGGAAATCTTAATCTTAATCTTGTTATCCACAGTTTGTGAGTTTGAGCTGACGGGTCCAGAAGGTTTTGTAGAATCCACCCAGATATCGGCGCTGCAGACCGAGGCTGTAGACTGCAGATGGTACATCAAGGCTCCACCAAGAGCTAGGGTCTGTATGTGTGAAACTGTAACTGTATACTGTAGTGTTAGTGTTGTTGCTCTTGTTATTTTTTTAAATTAGGGCCCGAGCAGGCAATGACCTGCGAGGTCCCTATTGTATTTCGAATGATTATTCTTTTCTTTTTATTATTTTTCTCGTGCCCAAATGATTGCATTTTTCACTGCCTGAACATACCCCAAAACGAATTGAAAATTTTTATAATCTATTCTGTCATCCTGAATTTCCACCACTAGGTGGCGCTATAATAAAGGAAAGTGTGTTTTGGCTAATAACTCCCACATACTTCCACGCCCATTTTCGCCTAGTTTTTATTATTTCCCACATAAAGCACTCACATGACAAACCACAGAAAAGGGGAAAAAATAAACAAAGCACAGCACGCAGACAAGGAATACAAATAAATAAAAATAAATAAAATAAAAATAAAAATATAAATATATATATATATATAAAATAATAATAAAATAAAATAAAATGAAAAATAGTAAGTTACCACTGTGTTAACTATACATCTTTCATTTACTGTCAGTCATTCAGTCATTTGTACAGATATATAAGGCCGTACAGCTTACATGGTGAAAAGAGATAGGAAAAAAAAAAAGAAAAAAAGAAAAAAGACCAAGGGAGTGAAGACTAACCAGCCACTAACTCTAAAAAGGATCGCCAAGTTTTGTGGAAACTCTCTTCCGAGCCTCGAAGGGTAAATCTGAGCTTTTCTAAAGCAAGGTGTTGCAAAACAACGTGTTGTTGGTCTTGTAATGTGGTGGTGGTGTTTGTGGTTTAACTGCGAATAAAATTAATTTGACTCTCAGGTGGTTGAACAGGTTTTTCCAAAAGCTTCAAGCACTTCCAACACTAAAACAGCCGTACTTGTCTAAAACTGTGATAACATCATAGAATGAGTATAATGGGCTCAGTGGGCTGTTGTGCTGTGAAAAAAAAGGTATAATGGTATATTTATTTAGAAAATGTCGACTAATGAATAATGAATGATGAACCAGGAGAAGTAAATAATACATTTTATTTGTAAAGCACTTCTCATAAAGAAATCTCAAAGTGCTACAGAAACCAGAAACAGAAAACAAAAGACTAAGAGAAAACTCGGACACATTAAAATCAGCAGTGGATAAAAAAGACACAGGTAATAAAGTACATTATTAAGAGATTAAGGTGCAGAAACAAAATGCCATTAACGCCTTTTACCCACAGATCTACATGCGCTTCCTGGAGTACGAGATGCACAACTCCAATGAGTGCAAGCGTAACTTTGTTGCCATCTACGACGGAAGCAGTTCAGTCGAGCACCTGAAGAATAAGTTCTGCTCCACGGTGGCCAATGACGTCATGCTGGCGTCCTCTGTGGGCGTGGTGAGGCTGTGGGCAGATGAGGGAAGCAGGAAGAGCAAATTCAGGATCCTCTTTACAACTTTCCATGAGCGTGAGTGAATCTCCATATAACCACAAGCTCGCCATGTCCATGTGTGAGAGTTTGGGATGCCTCGAACAAGATGTTGTGTTAACTTTCTTTCGCCATAGCAACAGGTGCATCAACCACACCCTGGTCTGCAACAGTATCCAGAAAAAGACACAAAATGACCAAAAAAAGACACAAAATGACCAAAAAAACACAGAAAAAGACATAGTCCCGCCTTTAAGCATACCCTGCTTTATCACCTATTTTACTCCAAATGGGACCATAATTTACCAAATGAACATCATGGCGTATTGAGGAAGACGTGAAACTAGCAATTGAGAACATAAACTAAAAAGAAAAATGTTAACTGAGGTAATAAATCAAGTGAGAAATAGGTAACTTTGTCGTAGACTTCTATAACAACCAGTGGAGTCGCCCCCTGCTGGCCATAAGAAATAATGCAGTTTAACCCTTTGATGCACAACATATTGACGCCCCTTCTAATGCACATCATGGGTCAAAAATGACCCGCATTCATTTCTCATGTTATTTAATGCTGGCTGTGCTCTATCTTTTCATATCAACTTGTTTTATGATTGAATATTCCAAGTATTCTTTAAATATCTTGTTTTTGATAACAGATCATTATTTCCATTTTGCCTCTCATACTTTATGAAGAAAATAAGTTTTTGTATTATTACATAGCTAACTACTTGGCTAAGTAGCTTGCTAAGCTAACTACTTAGCCAAGAAGTTAGCTAAGTATTTAGCTTAGCAAGCTACTTAGCTAAATACTTAGCCAAAAAGTTAGCTAAGTAGTAAGCAAAACAAGCTACTTAGCTAAAAAATGGATATGGGTCATTTTTTACCCATCTTGTGCATTAGAAGGGTAGTGACACAAGAAGGGATTTTATTAATAAATGAATAATGGAAAACATAAAATTAGGATGTATGATGATCAAAAACAAACTAATTGAGGAAAACCTGGAATACTGAATGATGAAAATAATTTATTGCAAAGATATAGAACACAAAAACTCTATCGGGTCACTTTAGACCCATGTTGTGCATCAAAGGGTTAAGGCACTTGGTACAGATGCATGACTTCTGCCTTTTCTCTCTCAGCTCCGTGTGGAGACGACACTTTCTTTTGCCATAGCAACATGTGCATCAACCACACCCTGGTCTGCAACGGTATCCAGAACTGTGTCTACCCATGGGACGAGAATCACTGCAAAGGTACCCTGACGCAAAAGGCTGAGGAACCAGCTGTATGTTGACTGTGGCTGAACCTTAAGGTCTTTCTCCTCCATGTTATCTCCCTACCTAGAGAAGAGGAAGGCCAGTATCCTGGACACGCTGGACAACACTAACCTTACTATCATCGGAGTAACCTGCAGCCTGGTTGTCATCCTGCTCGTCATCTCTGTCATCATCCAGGTCAAACAGCCTCGCAAGAAATACATCATTCGCAGGTACGGGTGTGCCATATCGTATCGTTTATGATTATACCGGTATCTTTTTTTATGAGTGAAAACATTGGCAACATTCCTACATTTTGGTGTAGTGGCGTAAGGATTCCCATTAATTACCTTGACCAGGGATGGGCAACTGGAGGCCCGGGGGCCGCATACGGCCCGCACCCTCACTTGAAGTGGCCCTCAGTACAACTACATGCATTTGAGCATGAAATCTTAAAAGTGCAGTGTAGAAATGCACAAAATGACTTCTTGCAATTAATGTTGGTCTGCTGTTCTTGCACTGAAAAAAAAAGAAAAGAAATCACAGTAAATGGTTATTTTTCATTTGCTTCAAACCTTTTGTATTCCTATTTATACTGTTATACGTGCATTTTAGCATGAAATATGTGAAGTTACTGCACTGTAAACATATTTAAAATTGCAGTTTCATCATATCTGGTTAAGTGCACGGTCCTATATGTGGCCCTGTGGTAGTGTCCAAGAAAAACAGTGGCCCCCTGCAGCATTTAAGTTGCCCATCCCTGACCAATACCCCATTACAAAAAAACTAAAACTAACACTAAAACTAATAAAAACTAAACTAAAACTAAGCATTTTCCAAAAAATAAAAACGAATTAAAACGAACTGAATTTGAAAACAAAAATGAACAATGAAATTAAAACTAAAACTAATGAAAATTCCAAAACTATTATAACCTTGGTGTGTGTCCTCCTAATCCACAGAGATGACTTCGACCCTGCCCTGCTCCACCCTGGTTTCGAGCCTCCTCACTACGAGCTCTGCACTCTGCGCCGCGCCCCATCCGGCGACCTGACTGATGCCGCCCTGTCTGAGGACTTTGAAAAGTTTCAAAAGCTCCGTCGCTCCTCCTCCAAATGCATCCGTGACCACCACTGTGGCTCCCAGCAGGGGAGCATGCACGGCAGCGTCCACGGTAGCCGTAGCAACCTGAGCATGAGGGACGATACGGTAGCCGACGGGGGGGCTCTGGTGCCCCCCCCTCTTCCCCCGGTGATGGGGAGTCAGCAGTCACCGCGCCTCTCCCACCACGCCACGCCAGCAGGTCGGAGGAGCATCCTGGTGATGAAGCACAGCTATTCTCAGGACGGGGCGGAAGGGTACAGGCCGGAGGAGGAGGAGGAGGATTTGATGATGGATGATGGTCCCACCACCAGCCAGCACCACATGCACCACCATCAGATGCACCATGGCATGTCTGGGCTGGAGCACGCCGTCCACCGTACGCTGTCGAATGACTTCTAATGTAAGGCCTCATGGAAATAAAGAGATGGTAAAAGAGATCATCACCTCAAACCTTTACTCGGTGATGTTAAAACCCTGACTTTAAACTTTTTAAAGGAACAGTGTGTAGGCAGTGGCGGTTCTAGACCAGTTTTACTGTGGGGGCCAAGCAGGGGCCAGTGTTTAAACAGAGGGGCACATTAAAAAACGGCAAAGATGATATTTAAGCATTCAAAACCTTTATTTTAGCGTATTTAATAAATGTAATTTAAGTGTATTTGGAAGATACAAATACATTGATTGAAACAATGAGACTTACCAACAATAACAATTATTTTTGCACGACAATGGCATTTCTCATTTTTGTGCACAATTACTTTTTTTTTATTTTGAAAGTGCAGTATAGTGAGAATGATCTTTTTTTATATATACACAAGCTTTTATTTCACAATTAAACTATTATACAATGTACACATTCTGGGTTCCTTTTGTGCACAATGAGATATTGTTCAAACAAAAAGCAGTTAAGAATTGTTCCGTCGTCCATCGTTATAAATTGTTAATTTTATTATTAATTTGACACAGGGGCCACAGCAGGGGCCAAGGGCTTCTTCACAGGGGCAGTGGCCCCTGTAGGCCCCTGTGTAGAACCGCCACTGTGTGTAGGATATAGTGACATCTAGTGGTGAGGTTGCAGATTGCCACCAAAGGAATACCCCTCTCTTTTCCACTGGGTACTTTTTGGAAAGCGGCTGAGGGTTTTGGCTCCGCCCACTAGTTAGTTCCCCTCTGCCTCTGTTCCCATTCAGGTACTTTTGTAGCAGCTAACCACAGAGTCCAAATGTGGCACAAACTAGTGATCAAGATCTTCTTAAATTCTACACACTGCTCCTTTAAATTAGCTTTTTAGATGGATTTACAGAATTTATTGCTGATCTTTACAGCTCTTGTTAAATAGAAGTTTGGACCAAGCGAAACACACGGCAGTAGCTAATTTTATGTATTAAAAAATAGCTCTCCACCAAAGAATTTATGAGCAACTGTTGTACATCTTGAATAGTTCATTGCTTTGGTAATGTGACAGGATATAATCAGGATTTGACAGGAAAGGATAAAATTAGGATTTGTATCCACATATGCGTAGATCATTGAATTCCCACCCATTTTAATGCATCACAGTTCCTATTTTCCTTTTCTGTTCCTTCTTTCAACGTATTTATCAATGCATTATATTTGAGTTTATTTTTATGAATGAATGACGCATCATAGTGTTACCCATATTATTGCACGACCAAAACAAGAAAAATACCACAACTCCTGGGGTATTCTTTTTCTATAACAATTTGTTTTTTTGTGTTGAGCACAAGTCTGGAATCAAAAAGGGAAATACAGATATCATCAGGGACGATTAATGCAAATATAATGTCATACAAACATGTCACCCAGTTGGTTTTAAACTTATAATTTCTGTTGGTGTGTATATGGCTATATAATTTGATTTTGTATTTATTGATGTTTTTATTATTTATGTGTCACTTTTTCAATTTTAGTTTGTCCCGTTTTTTTCTGGCTGATTAATTTCTGTTGATTTTATGGCTGTCTTTATTCATATACTTCATTAAACATTTTCTTGTTCGTTTACTCTGCATGGCCTTGTCTTTAATGTGTGAGTATATACAGTGGTGGAAAGTAACTAAGTACATTTACTCAAGTACTGTACTTAAGTACAGGTTTGATGAAGTTGTACTATACTTGAGTATTTCCATTTTATGTGACTTAATTCTTTAGCTTTAGTTATTTTTCAGGTTGAGATTTAACATGAAACAAGATAAAGTTTAAGTGATTAGACATTTGTTGAAATTAAACCTCATAACAGTATGCTAAGAAGTTAATATCAATCCTACCTTGACAAAATTAAAATTCTGCTTACATAAATGCATCAATAATAATAATAATCCAATAAAAATATTTGGTCTGACAAATTTATTAAACCACCCTTGTTTTCTTCAATTTCTTGTTCATTTTTTCAATGCCTGGTACAACTAAAGGTACATTTGTTTGGACAAATATAATGATAACAACAAAAATAGCTCATAAGAGTTTAATTCAAGAGCTGATATCTAGACATTTTGACAATGATTTTGGTTATTATCAATAAAACCATGGAAAATGTCTAGATATCAGCTCCTAAATTAAACTATTATGTGGTATTTTTGTTGTTATTATATTTGTTGTATATTTGTATTATATTTTGTCCAAACAAACGTACCTTCAGTTGTACCAGGCATTAATATTAACAAAAAGATGAAGAAAACAAAGGTGGTCTAATATTTTTTTATGACGGTATTTGTACTTCGCCTTGTATTTAGCCAGGGAACCAAAGTAGAGCGGAACCTTCGTTCGCTCCACTTGTTGTCATCCACCCGGTCTTGTAACAGCGCTGCACAGGTCATCTTGACAGGTCCATCACTTTCTGAGCAGCTTATTTTGTTTGTTTATATTTCTTTGTTTTGCGCTTTTGACTTAGCACAATGAGCAGGTTTAAATAAGTCAATACGGAAGTTATAACGTGTCCGTTAAGCTAGTAACATGTCCCAAGAGAGCATCTTTGTGGACTCGGCAGCAGAAGGACAGTTAAACAGCGTTGTCAAGGAGAAACAGAGCAGGAGTCGGCTTGGTCTGGTGGTCACCGGGGTGCTGGGAGGGACCCTGGTCGCCCTGTACGCGGTGGCGACTCCGTTTGTGGCTCCTGCTCTGAGGAAAGTCTGCCTCCCGTTCGTCCCGGCCACCACAGCTCAGCTGGAGAATGTGTTCAAGGTGCTGAGAGCCAGATCAGGGACCCTGGTGGACATTGGGAGTGGAGATGGAAGGATAGTAAGTGCTGTATTACACCCATAGACTGTATATAAATACCATGTCGTCACCCTGTTAAAATAATCGCCTAAGTCATCTTTTCAAGTTTTGCAGGAAACACAAAAAACTTCACCAAAAGTGTAACATATGACATTTATTGATCATTTCACTCAAAAAGGATGGCTATTGGCATAGTAATACCACTGTGAGTAAATTAGAAGAACATTACTTTATTAATCCCACAATGGGGAAATTCAACCTCTGCATTTAACCCACCCCTTTTTTTACACACAAGTGAACACACCATGCAAGGAGCAGTGGGCATTACTGCGCCCGGGGAGCTGTGCAGGGGGGTTAGGTGCCTTGCTCAAGGGCACTTCAGTCCTAGACCTGTCAGTACCGGGATTCGAACCAGCCTCTCCAGTTGCAAGCCCAATTCCTAACCTCTAGGCCACAGACTGCCCTTAAATTATGCCCTATTAAATTACTGCCCTATAATTATGTAACTTAATATAAAATAAATGACTTAGGTAATTTTTTGAACATGCCTTTGTGACTTAAGCAAGATATGGTAACACTTTATTTTGAAGGTGTCTACACAAGAGTCACACAAGCCTCAAGTATCATGAGCATTAATGTTACTTCAAAGTGTCATTAATGTTCATGACACATCCCATGTCATGTTTATGACATGCTCATGTCATGTAAGAGCCACTTCAACAAGATTGCGGATCGGAGATGGCAGCCATATAAAATCTATGAGAACCAATATATCTTCCAAGCCACTTAGAAGGTCAATCTTGGTGTCAAAATATAAATTTTCTGGGTCAAAGAGTCATTTAAAGCTATTGATGTACATTGTATAACTTGTTGAGATCAAAATAACATGAAAATTGGTCAGTGAAAACCAAAATCATTGTCAAAATAAAATCATCAGTATAAAAGTATTACCACCAGTATTTGACTTTGCACCCAACTGCTGCTACGATTGCTGTACTTTGCTGCTGGTGCATAGAATTTCCCATAATCCTCCTCCCTCTTGCAGGTGATAGCAGCAGCCAAGCATGGGTTTCAGGCTTCAGGCTTTGAGCTGAACCCCTGGCTGGTGTGGTATTCTCGCTACAAGGCCTTGAGAGAGGGAGTCCACCGCTCCGCCTCCTTCCACATCTCCGACTTGTGGAAGGTACGTGACAAATAATTAGTACAACTCTCAACTCTCAACTTTTTTTGTAAAGCACTTTAAAAACAACAACAGCCACAACAAAGTGCTGTACATAAATAAGCAAACAAGAACAATAAAATAAATAAAACAGGAAATAAACACTTAAATAAATAGTTTCATTGCTTTTTAAAAAACAATTTAAAAAATAATAAATAAAAACAAACCATAAAAACACTAAAACAAGAGCAGAAGTACAGTATATATCAGTTTATATCTTATTCTTGTTACGGAAATCAAGAGTCATTGTAAGAAAAAACAACTTTAGACATACAGAGTGTATTTTCACAGTGTCATTCTGAATATGTGTGATTCTTTTGCCAGGTCAGTTTTTCTCAGTACTCCAATGTTGTCATATTCGGAGTCCCTCAAATGGTGAGTTCTTCTCTTTGTCCTACAGTCATTTATTTTGTTGATTATACTTTTTTCAATGCCTTTTCATGCTTAAACCTCTGAAGTCCAGGAGATTTTGGTTCAAATTTGTCAGCTTCCTATGCATTCATTTCTGTCTCTGTTTAGCATCTTTCAGTCTGTCCTTACATCACATGCATGGCTCCTTTTTCTCCACACAAACTTGGCTATCAGTCGGATTTTTCATTTTATTTTAATTAAAGTATAAAGCTGCCGGGAACCCAAAATACAAAAAAAGACACAGGTTTCTATGGATTTTTTTTTTTTTTTACCATTTCCACACACAAAAACAGCAGAAAAAATAAATAAATAATAAAACTACAAAACAGTCTATTTGCATGTCAATTTAAAAATAGTAATAGTTTTCATTGTAGAAAGAAAATTCACATTTTAAAAATGGTCTAGAAACATAAATGGCACACTGGGAAAGCTCATATGATTGTACTTTCAACTGGCTTTCTCAGCTTGTCAACATATCATAAATAAATAAAGTTATTACTGTAAATTAAACATGTGTATTTTCAATAAATAGATGGACTCCAGAGGGTTAAAGTAGTATTTTGTATAATTTTTTGTGGATAAACTGGGTTTTACAGATGCAGAGATTAAATATAAAAGAGTGATAGTCTACTTCTTTAGTGGAAAACCGCTCTTCAGTAAACTATATAGCACTATGGTGCACACAAAGTGATGCACTGACCAAGTACGTTTTCATAATCCAAAAGTATTCCTTGATATCTTGATTGTTGCTGTTTGTATCTGCAGATGGACCAGCTGGAGCTGAAGCTGGCAAGCGAGCTGCCGAGTACAGCTAAGGTGGTGGCCTGCCGCTTCCCCTTCCCTACGTGGGTCCCTGAACGCACCGCCGGGGAGGGCATAGACACTGTGTGGGTGTATGATGCCATGACTTTTAAATCACACCTGCAACAGGGACTGCCAAGGACGACAACAGACCATGAGGACACACCAGCTTCACACACATAAATATCAACACTGATATTGTGCTACCTTGACTCCAAAAATGTGTTTTTCTCATTATTTTTTTTTTTCTTATGACTTGTACCTGAGCAAAGCTTGTCACTAGAGAGGTGTTTTCACATTCATCTACTAAAGGGGGAGATGTCTGTGCACTTCCCGACAGTCTGAAATTCAAATGTACATGTCTACCTCGAAAAGCCATTAAAAAGCTGTAAAAGAAGCCTGAAACCTCCAGCGCACATCAGACTAAACACACTTAACATCGTAGTAGATATTGTACGTTTCACAACCATTAATGCTGTGTCAGTCACTGCTCAGAAAGTACAAAAAAACTGGAAAGTGAGGGGTTAACATCTCCTGCTCTGACTGCAGCTGGGAGAGACTGCTGCGGGAGGACTGGGCCGCTTGTGAGTGCTTTGGGACGGCGCCTGCTACTCGTTAAGAAGAGTAAGAACGAGGCTCCAAAAGTCTCCAATAACACCAGAAAAAGTCGCTAGTCGCTTTTTTGAAAAAGAGTCTCTAGAGGGTCTGAATCTGAATAGTCTAAATATAGCGACAAAGTAGCTAAGTTAGCAACACTGCTTGCCCCTTCGGTCTGCTGTCACATTCGGACTCTGTTGGTTAGCCGCTACAAAAGTACCTGTATGGCAGGGATTCCCAAAGTGTGGTGCGTGCACCCCCAGGGGTGCACGAGCTGCTGCTAGGGGGTGCGCGAGATGAAAAATGTAATGGCGGTCTAACAATTAAATTTTTTTCCCCACACACAATAAAGACGTGTAAATAAACACTTCCTTTGTAAAATGTAAAATCAAAAACTGTAATATTAATTAATTAATAAATGCAGGCTATTCAAAATGCAAAATGCACTTCATCTTAAAATGAAGTGTAGAAGAAGTTATCTTCTTCCATTTTTCCAGCCTGTGTTATGATGACGGAGTTGTTTAGCTCCACGGTCATTTACACTTGTTCAACGCGGCTCAGAATATTATAACATTTTCCCAACTTATGTGCTTTCTGCCTCTGATCCTGAGCATGTCATCATCCTCTTTGCTCTTAAAAGTGTAAGCTTGCGCATAACTCTGTTGCATTATATTGAAACTGTGTTTCAGATTAATTAAAATGCGAGACCGCATTGTTGTGATGCTGATTATTTTTATTATATGTGTGTTCTGGTCATTTGAGCATGATTAAACATGCCGCCTTTAATATGGCTATAAAAAAGCTTATTGCATTTTTTTTTTAAGGTGTGGGGGATTGGTAATGCGTCAACCCGGTTGGGACGTAGAAGGGGGTGCACGTAAAAAAGTTTGGGAACCGCTGCTGTATGGGAACAGAGGCCGAGGGGAACTAACTAGTGGGCAGAGCCATAACACTCAGCCGCTTTCCAAAAAGTACTCAGTGGAAACAAGCCTATTACTGCTGTGGTTGCACTTCTCTTTCACCGGGCAACCTAGCACATCAGCAGCAAGTATTTTCTTTTAACGTGTCTGGAGGGGGTTTTAAGTTGTCATTACATCTTGCAAACCTGGAATAGTTTTTTTAATATAAATTATTTTTTAAATCCCTGTCGTCTCTTCATTGTGTTGGACCTTAAATGGCTGGGGACTAATGTTTGCGGCTGTCGCTCAGGAGGTATAGTGGTCTGATCAAAATGTCAGTGTGAGCAAGATACTGGACCTGATACTGGCCATTTTCCATAGTTTTCTTGATAAAAACCAAAATCCTTTATCAAGAAAACCATGGAAAATGTCTAGATTTCAGCTCTTAAATTAAACTCTAATAAGATATTTTTGTTGTTATCATTATATTTGTCCAAACAAATGTACCTTTAGTTGCACCAGGCATTAAAATAAACAAAAATTAAAACAAGGGTGGTCTAATAATTTTTTCCATTATTGTAGATAGATTACTTTATTCATCCCTGAGGGGAAATTAGGTTGTCATAACAGTCCAGTATTTAAATACAATAAATGGAATACAATGGAATATAATGCTGAGGTAGAAAAAACAAAATAAGAATAGGACAAGGGCAAAAAAAACAACAAGTAAGCTCTCTCTCTCTCTCTCTCTCTCTCTCTCTCTCTATATATATATATATATATATTCATACACACATACCAACATCACATGAATGCAAGTCTGTAAAATGTGTTTTGAGAAGTGACTTAAAATAATTCACTGATTATGTACTGTATGTGATTGTTGGTCTATTTGGACGTTGGAGTTTGCAATACAAGTTTGATGAATATATAACGCAGCACAAACCCGTAAAGACTTTTATGAAAACCACACTCAAAAAACATTCGAATAAGAAACAGCAAACACAAAAAAAGAAGAGAAGTGTGTTGTATTTTTAGTCCTGAGGTATTTATAAATCAACCCGTCCTGCTGTTGTGACGCTTTTCTGCCATCTAGTGGCGGCAACAGGAACAGCCACGTGGAGCTTTGAGCGAGTCTGACCGTTAGCTGATGTTCTATGACGTGTAACGGCTTTATTTATTTTATGAATGAAACATGGTGACGTCAAGAACGACTGAAGCTTAAACTAAACACTAACTCGCAATGTTTACATGTATCAGCTGAGTGAGTGTGGTGGAGCAGCAGCAGGGTCCTGAGCAGCCAGTCAAGATGGACACCGCTGAAGAAGGTAGCTCATTTTAAAAAAACTTAATTTCCTCTATTGTTGAAATTAATGGATACAACTGAGCCATAACAAAGTCTGCATTGTGTTCTACGTCACATCTCACTGCTACTAGTTGTCTTGCAGGAGTAGAGTTTACAGTTTGTTACACTTTGACAGGGAAGAAACCGCTAGCCAATTAGCATAAGCTAACCGTTAGCTCTCAGCTGTTGTAAAGTAAATAAAGTCAGCAACGCTACGTCTGGTTTTGCTTTCATAAACACAACTACTACAAGTGACATGTGGTGGTTTGAATAACAGAAGACGCCCTTTTAAAAAAACATTTAAGCTAATCATTTGATAACTAATTATGTAGCAGTTACAGGTAACGTTCAGTAAGTTTATTGTAACCGTTATCATAATATATAATATCATAATATCACGTGCAGTAGGATAACTAACTGGCCTTGCAGCTGTCCACTTGATATGCCACGTTTACCACCAGACATGGAGGGAATTTTGATTTCAGAGGTGGTATCTTTAATAAAACTCTTTCATTTCACTGTGTTTTCTAGTAGTTCTTCTAGTTTTCTATTGTTACTTCATACGTCTCCTCCAGACTCTCCTCCTCTACCTCCTCTAGCTTCTCCTCCTGTATCTCCTCCATCTTCTCCTCCTGTATCTCCTCCTGTATCTCCTCCATCTTCTCCTCCTGTATCTCCTCCAGCTTCTCCTCCTGTATCTCCTCCAGCTTCTTCTCCTGTATCTCCTTCAGCTTCTCCTCCTGTATCTCCTCCATCTTCTTCTCCTGTATCTCCTTCAGCTTCTCCTCCTGTATCTTTCAGCCTCTCCTCCTGTATCTCCTCCAGCTTCTCCTCCTGTATCTCCTCCAGCTTCTCCTCCTGTATCACCTCCAGCTTCTCCTCCTGTATCTTTCAGCCTCTCCTCCTGTATCTCCTCCAGCTTCTCCTCCTGTATCTCCTCCATCTTCTCCTCCTGTATCTCCTCCAGCTTCTCCTCCTGTATCTCCTCCAGCTTCTCCTCCTGTATCACCTCCAGCTTCTCCTCCTGTATCTCCTCCAGCTTCTCCTCCTGTATAACCTCCAGCTTCTCCTCCTGTATCTCCTCCAGCTTCTCCTCCTGTATCTCCTCCAGCTTCTCCTCCTGTATCTCCTCCAGCTTCTCCTCCTGTATCTCCTCCAGCCTCTCCTCCTGTATCACCTCCAGCTTCTTCTCCTGTATCTCCTCCAGCTTCTCCTCCTGTATCTCCTTCAACTTCTCCTCCTGTATCTCCTTCAGCTTCTCCTCCTGTATCTCCTCCAACTTCTCCTCCTGTATCTCCTTCAGCTTCTCCTCCTGTATCTCCTCCATCTTCTCCTCCTGTATCTCCTCCATCTTCTCCTCCTGTATCTCCTCCATCTTCTCCTCCTGTATCTCCTCCATCTTCTCCTCCTGTATCTCCTCCAGCTTCTCCTCCTGTATCTCCTTCAGCTTCTCCTCCCGTATCTCCTTCAGCCTCTCCTCCTCTACCTTCTTCAGTCTCTCCTCCTGCCGCAGCCTCCTTTTCATGGACACTACCACAGGGCCACATATAGGACCGTGTACTTAACCAGATATGATGAAACTGCAATTTTAAATATGTTTACAGTGCAGTAACTTCACATATTTCATGCTCAAATGCATGTATAACAGTATAAATAGGAATATAAAAGGTTTGAAGCAAATAAAAAATAACCACTTACAGGAGTACCTCCATAAAGTGCACATTTAAACAAAAAATATCTTAAATAAAAATAGCCTATGAAATAAAATAGGCCAATCTTTTTCTGAAATTAATATATTTATATGAGAAAAGAATAACGAACATTACAAAAGAACTAAATATGATTAACCCTAGTGAGGGAAGCATTTATATATAAAGAAAGAAAAAAAAAGTGAACTATATCGATGTATGCGATATGGTCTAATTCCATATCACATTTAAAATTATATCGATATATTTTTTTATATCGATATATAGCCCAGCCCTAGCCTGCACCCTTACGGTCTGTGGTGTCTGTGGATTCTCTTAAATGTCAGATTAAGACATTTCTGTTTGGACAGGCTTTTACTTGACTAAATGTACCTTTGTCAACTATACGTCTAGGCTTTAATTGTGTTTTCCTGTTGTATTTTGTTTTTCTGTGTTTGCCAGTATGTTGTTTTATGCCCTTGTAAAGCACTTTGTGACTTTTTGCCTGTGAAAAGCGCTTTATAAATATATTTTACTTACTTACTTACTTACTTATTGTACAGGGGACATCTGCCGGGTGTGTCGGTCGGAGGGCACCCATGACAAGCCTCTCTACCACCCCTGTGTCTGCACCGGCAGCATCAAGTTTATCCATCAGGAATGGTAAGTTCACCAAACAAGTTGTTAAAATGTAAATCCATATGGTTCCATTATGTTCTATTGCCTTCCCGTTATTATATTTAAAGGGACAGTTCACCCAAAAATGAAAAACATATTTTTTTCCTCTTACCTGTAGGGCTATTTATTAATGTAGATCATGGGTCTCAAACTCGCGGCCCGCGGGCCAATTGCAGCCCTCGTGACGATATTTTGTGGCCCCCACCTTGATATGAAAGTTTAATGTGAGTTTTATATGAATGGCACTTTACCGTGTTGTGTGTGGAAGGTCCCTTTAATTACTTTTTTTGGTAATTTTGTGTCTTTTTTGGTAATTTTGTCTTTTTAGTAATTTTGAATCTTTTTTTTGGTAATTCTGTGTCTTTTTTTTTTGGTCATTTTGTTTCTTTTTTAAGTAATTTAGTTTTTTTTCCCATGTCATTTTGTGTCTTTTTGTCACTTTGTGTCTTTTTAAAAAAAAAAGTGTTTCTTTTTTTGGTAATTCTGTGTAATTTTTGGTCATTTTGTGTATTTTTTTGAAATATTGTGTCTTTTTTTAAGTAATTTAGTTTTTTTGGTCATTTTGATACTGCCTCCAGCGGCCCCCAGGTAATTTGAGTTTGAGACCCCTGATCTAGATTGTGTCTGTGTGATGAGTAAAGAGATATCGGCCTTAGAGATGTCTGACTTCTCTGGAATATAATGGGACTGTACGACACTTTGCTTGTGGTTCTCAAAGTGTGAAAAATACAAACTCAACAGCAATTTCGACTAAGAGATCATAAGGAAATTACCTGAATATAGTTTAGCAGTACTTACACACCTAAAAAAAATATCAATAACCAGACACAAAAGGGGAAAAAATCAGTTTCATCTGCGAAGAATCATGAAAAAGTTGTGTGATTATACTGCAGGGGCATGGAGGAAGATTCTTGCACGAGTGATGTGAAGTTATTAAACTCATGAGATGTCCTTTGTTTTCACAGCTTACTACAGTGGTTGAAACACAGCAGAAAAGAATACTGTGAATTATGCAAACACAGGTTTGCATTTACACCAAGTAAGTTGCTTGTTTGCCAGCACACTAAAATGTATCTATTCGTTGTGATCTCCCCTGAGTGCCTAATTCTTGTTTCCCTCACAACTCCACTATCTCTCTGTCTCTCTTTTTTTTTTTTTACCTCGTTCTCTGTTCTCCAGTCTACTCTCCAGACATGCCATCTCGCTTGCCAGTCCAGGACATCTTTGCAGGGCTGGTCACCAGTATCGGAACAGCCATCAGATACTGGTTCCACTACACACTGGTGGCCTTTGCCTGGCTAGGCGTGGTGCCTCTCACAGCATGTAAGTCACACCATCCCTCTGTTAGAAACAACCTGAAAGGAGATTTTATCAAGCAGTTGTACAACCCCGATAGGCCTGTCACCATGACGATATATTTTCCCAGAAACTATCACGATCAACGATAATATCGTTGTCTGAAGTTGTTTTAGTTTTATAACAATATTTGAGCACATCCTTTTCCACAGCAATGAATTTTTAAATCTCGAGAATATTAAACATTGGAATTGAAAAGTGGAAAAGAAGTATTAAAATATCCTAGATAAATAAAACATTAATAAAGAGATATACACGTTATGTGATGTGAAGATACACGTTATGTATTATATTACTTTTTTATTAAAATAACATATAAATAGCTGGAATGGTTGCTTGAAATATTGGGGTTTTTTTTGGCAATTTGTGCTGCCTGTCAAACATTTGCAGCTTTACTTTAGACACAAAAAAGCACAAAAAGTCACGCATGTAAACGACAATATATAGAGTCCAGAAAATAACTATCCTCTCCATTTTTATATATGAAACGATAAGTCGATATAGTAATTATCGTGACAGGTCTAAACCCAGATTCCAAAAGAGTTGGGACGCTGTTAAAAACGAATCAAACAGAATACAAATTTTTTTCGAAATCGTTTTTGACATGGAAAACTATTCAGTATATCTAATGTTAAATTTTTTTTTACAGTAGAAAACTCACTGTATTTTTTACGGTGAAGTTCTGGCAACCACAGGTGACGGTATTTTTCCGTAAATTAAACTGATTATTTTTTACAGTGCAGCATTGGAGAACAATGAAATTATTTCAATTTAGCCTTGCCATGCCACTGCCTTATGCTATAAATGTTTTATTCAGCATGAATGCAATATAATTCTCTTTAAGAAATGAGTCTCAGACTGTTGGTTTTCTGTTTGTTTTTCTGACAGGTCGTATCTACAAGTGTTTATTTACCGGCTCTGTGAGCTCTCTCCTTACCCTGCCCTTAGATATGCTCTCAACGTAAGTGTGAATTACTCTCTGCCCTCTCTTATTTTTGCCCTCTCTCTTTCACACACTGTATTCTGTATATTGTAGCTCGAAGTCTGATCAAAGTATGGTTATTTATAATAGCTCCTTCCATCCATCTCAATCGTTTCTTTCCCTTTGTCCAGCTCTTTGTAGTGAAGTAATGTGTGATAAACCTGATAAAACAGTAATGTTTGTTCAGAAAAGATTTGTTAGAACTGCCACATTTTCAAAACGACTAGATCCTTCTGCTCCCCTTTTCCAAAAACTAAAGACAATGACAATTTTTCAGATTGATATATAGCAAATTTGCACTTTTATCTTTAAGTATATGTATGGTCCAATTCCTAAAGCTTTTAGTGAATATTTCCATGTCAGCTCACAATTACATCAGTACAATACTAGACAACAGGCCAGATTTCAGATTTTTTTCTTTTTCATAATTACTTGTTTTTAACTCTATGGAGTTTTGGGATATTTTGTCTATTTTTGAATCCTTTTCATCCTGCCTGTATACACCACTTAAAAACATTTTTTTTAGTCATTTTGAGTCTTTTTGGTCATTTTGTTTCTTATTTTAGTAATTTTGTGTCTTTTTGGTCATTTTGTGTCTTTTTGGTCATTTTGTGTGTTTTTTGGTCTTTTTGTGTCTTTTTGTGTATTTGTTTAGTCATTTTGTGTCTTTTTTGGTAATTTTTTTTGTCTTTTTTTAGTCCTTTAGTCCAACATAAAATGTGATTTTGAATCTTTTTTTTAACTTTCAAAACACTATCATGCTCAATAAAAAATGTGAAATGTTGCAAATGTGAACAAAGGTGTCAAATATAACATATAAGAGGGTTCCATCCAGTTCTATCATTTTATACTAAATATATTTGAGCTTGTCTCCAGTTTTAATATATGTAGAGGCCTGTAGAAGCCCTGTGGGGTTTCTTGCCGCTACCTTGCACCTGCCTTTTATTGTTATTTCTTTATCCTTTTCTTCTTGTCTTTATTGTGCAAAATAAAAAAAACCTTCAAACTTCATGTTTCAACTTTTCCTTGCAGACAAAACCTACTTGCAGACTGCCTCCAGGGCTGTTTCGTGGTCACTTGCACGCTGTGTGCCTTCATCAGCCTGGTGTGGCTCAGAGAGCAGATTGTCCACGGTGGCGCCCCCCAGTGGTTGGAGCAGAACCCACCGCCTTTAGTTCCCAACCAGCCTAACGGTCCTGCACCAGCTAATGAGGTGAGATCAGCTGATGTTGCCAACTAACACTGCGTTTCCTCTGCATGGAATGGCTCGACTCAACTCTATCTGACTCACTTGTTTTTGGTTTCCCATGAGCAGAAGTTATGGATAGAACCCAGTTCTTTATTTAGAACCACCTCAGTCAAGGTTCCAAGCTGAGTCGATGCAAAAGGTGGAGTTAAAATACTGCAGATTACAGGAAATCCTGGCTAAACCCACAATTTCTTAGCAACCATCAGTAGGAACTGGTTGCCAAGGAGAGGATTCAGTAGCGTTTCCATCAACAAATTTCATTTTGGATATTCGCATGAGAAAAGCTTGATGGAAACACCAGAATTCAATAAAAACTTTAGAAAATGTGCATAACAGTTTTTAACTCGCTTGAGGTGGATTTTTTCTTTTACGAAAAATAGTAAATGTGCTAAACGGGAGATGGAAAAGCTTTTTTTTTTCAAATAAGTTCTGACGTAGTGAGCATTTAGCTCACATGACTGATCAGTTTTTTCTTCTCTGCCGGTCAAGACGAGCTGACATGAAAGACAACTATAAGTTGCCAAATTCAATGTTACTCCTGAAGACTTCTCAGATTAGCAATCTCTTTTTTTGTTGTTTATTCAGCTTTGTTTTGTTTTTATGGAAACGTCCCTAATTCGCATTTTCTTTCATGCAACATTTCAAATTTTTTAATGGAAACGCGGTTATTGAATATTGCATTGAAGATGATGTCATGGCAGTTAATGCGGCCTCCTTTTGAGGGCTTCTACAGGTGCATCTCAATACATTAGAATATGATGGAAAAGTAAATTTCCAGTATTTCAAGTCAAATAGCCCCAACCCAGTATTGAGTGCATATAGATGACATACATTTGGCCAACATTTCCATATTAAACATACTTTTTAAAATTAGTCTTTTGTAATATTAAATTTTTTTTGAGACACTGAATTTTAGGTCTTCATTGAATGTAAACCGTAATCATTATAATTAGAATACATTAAATAAATTAAGACATGAAATGTTTCATTCTGTGTGTAATGGATCTATATATTGCATTGTTTTACCTTTTTGAATTGAATTACTGACATAAATAAACTTTTCTGTGATATTCTAATTTATTGAGATGCACCTGTATCTGCAATGGAAAAGTAAAGGCCAAGTACTGGTACCAAAAAAAGAGAGTCGAGATGAGCAGAGCCAGACAGTTCAAATGGTAAAATATCTATTTTCTCCCTGTACACAGAGACAGACTGGTGTATTGACTCCCAAAACTCTATCACTAATGCACTTTGACATAGTTGGCACAATGAGGTTCATTTCTGTAAATGATAAGCCAGTGGAGTTTGTGCTTACCTAAGGCATTCTTAGTTTGACTGGGGTTATTTTTAAAAAATGTGTAACATGAAGTTTGATCAAAATGGACTTTTTGGATTTAGTGAAACAATGATTAACTTTCCCCCACACTCCCCCACACCAGTTTTCTGTGTTGAGTCACGTGTATTTTCTGTCTGCCTGTTCTGGCCAATACCGCTCTCAGAGGAGGCTTCAGGACAGTTATCTTGTCTGTGTTTACACAAAACCAAATGAGTAAAACAGTGCTCGCCAAATCATGTAAATCCTCTGCGGACTAAAATATCTTAGCTCCAAGTGACAAAGCAGTTTGGTGATTAGTTTTATTTCCCATGATGTACAGGTGCATCTCAATCCATTAGAATATGATGGAAAAGTCCATTTCCAGTAGTTCAAGTAGTTCAAGTAGTCCCAACCAAGTATTGAGTCATATAGATGGACATACATTTCTTCTGTGGTGTTTTTTCAGTCGACTACTCCTCCCAGAGTTTTGGTCGCACATACACAAAAAAGGTATCAAATCGACCGGCTCGACCAAGACAAGTGTGCTGTGTGTTTTCTAAGGGTTTCGAAAATTATTCGGCAAAAACACGCCAAAAAATCCCCCCAATGTAACCCTATGGAGAGTCTAGAGTTATGACATCGTCACGCAGAGTGTAGAGAAAGAGAAAAAATTGTCAAAAATAAATTTGAAAACTGCGCTCCAGGCTGCAAATGCCACTCTACAGAAATAATTTATACATAGAAACGTAGGAAAATTTGTCTTCTCACTCACAATCCTCTGGTAAAGCTGTCAGAGTTATAATTTGGGCGTAGGATGCACAGATGCGCCACCAACACGCACCAACAGCCTCATTGGCTCCCAAAACGCAGGAAGATTTCTGAAAAAGTGAGATGTAATCGTTTTTTTAGATCGCTCTAACAAAGCTATTTCTTCATTTTTCTTCACAAAAAACATATGTAGACGTTCAGGAAGAACTCAGGACGCTCAAAGTGAAGTCGGATCAAATTTCAGCCCGTCCACCTCTGGCTGCTGTCACTGTGCCGGAAAAAAATTCTACAGCAGCAGATCATTTCCGTTGATTGCTCTGCTCTGATTGGTCGACTCCACCTTGCCACCTGGTTACTTAGCTACCAAAGCCTAATTTATTGAGATGCACCTGCACATATGAGAAATGCACCTCTTCAAATTGAACAATAGGGTAAATGAACATGCAAGAACTCAAATATTACCTGTGTGTGGGCTTTGCTGTAGGTAAGGAAGTGTCATGTGTCGTCTTGTTATGTGATGATCCTGCAGGTTCCAGGTGGCGTCAACGCCCAGGCTGCTGCTGCAGACGCCCAGCACCCGGCGGACCTCGGCCCAGACGGGCTGGCACCTGCCAACCCACATGAAGCTGGAAACCACGAAGACGAGGATGAGCTCGATGATGAGGAAGAAGATGACGACGAGGAGGAAGACGAAGAGGATGAGGATGATGAGGAAGGCAGGGAAGAGGATGCTGCTGATGCCAATAATGGAGGACCAGGTCAGTGTGGACAAGAAACATGCGTGTTTGGGGTAGGGGTTGTTCACGATTATACCGGTATATTTTTTTTGATGAGTAAAAAAAATACATTTCATGATATTGGCAACATTCCTACTTCTTGATGTAGTGGGGTAAAGATTTCCCATTAATGACCTAGACCAGGGATGGGCAACTTAAATGCTGCAGGGGGCCACAATTTTTCATGGACACTACCACAGGGCCACATATAGGACCGTGTACTTAACCAGATATGATGAAACTGTAATTTTAAACATGTTTACAGTGCAGTAACTTAACATATTTCATGCTCAAATGCATGTATAACAGTATAAATAGGAATACAAAAGGTTTGAAGCAAATAAAAAACAACCACTTACTGTGATTTCTTATTTTATCAGTGCAAGAACAGCAGACCAACATTAATTGCAATAAGTAATTTTGTGCATTTTTACACTGAACTTTTAAGATTTCATGCTCAAATGCATGTAGTTGTACTGAGGGCCACTTCAAGTGAGGGTGCGGGCTGTATGCGGCCCCCAGGCCTCCAGTTGCCCATCCCTGATGTAGACTGTGGCGCCCGCCAGACTCTCATGTGCTGCGTTAACGTCACATTTCAAGCTACTGAAAGTATATCTGCACTATTCATAATATAAAGTTATTTTGGTTGTGTTGCCGTTGCTCAGCAGAGTGTCTGTCACCTGTCAGTCAATCAAAGCTGCAAGCTAACATTAGCTAACAATTAAAGTTGTGTTAATCACAATAAGCTACTATTACTTCCTGTCGCTAAACGCATGCAGCTTTCAAAATAAGAGCACAGTGTGTTAACAGAATCCACCACAGAACTTACAAGAAGTCTGTCAAAATAAGATGTCTTAAATAAAACATACAAGAACCCTTATTCTCCTTTTACAATAATTAATTAAAACAGGCAGAGATTAAGATCAGTGTATATGATGGAATAGTGGCATTAGAATGTGTGAGAGGCACCAAATTTGGGCTTTTATGAAAATAATTTCTGGTGTCTGGCTGCTTCATGTCCTAGTGGAAAACCCTGTTGACTGTGAAAAATGTTCTGTGAGGTGTTTGCTCACATTTAGCTCTCAAAGTGGATGAGATTGATGCATTTTATTTAAAAATGTACAAAATTCTAATACTCAAGAGTCAAGAGTAATTTTTTTGTATTTGGCAACTTGCAATTTACATTTTAGATTTATGATTGATTTTTATTTTGTTCTACATTTTTAATTTATTTATACAGACTAAAAAAATAATATTTTCTATATATTTTTCAGTATTTTGTAATATCGTCAAGAATATCGCAAAAATACTCTAATACAAAAATACTGAAATATCCTGATATTATTTTAGAGCCATGTCGCCCACCCCTAGTATGGGCTGGAATTGACACCATTCTTTCTTGGTAGATTAAGTTATATGGCCAGCTTACTTAGACAAGATAGAGATACAGAGAACGGTTTGACTGAGTACATGTATTTGTGTGAACTGATGTTTTTATTTATTAATGAATAAATAAGGTAAGGAAAAGTAACCTACATGGGGATGCAGCCACATAAGTTTTGTTTTCACTGCACATTGTTGGTGTTCCTCACAGTTTTCTGGGAAAAAAAAACACATTTTTTTCTCCTTGTCAGAAGATTTGAACTGGAACGCCCTGGAGTGGGACCGTGCAGCAGAGGAGCTGACCTGGGAGAGGGTATGAATCTATTTTTTGTCCCTCCACCTGCTCCATAAAGTGGTGTGATGCTGCTGGGACACCATGCCAGGAAAGCAAAGTGTTAGCAGGGTAGCAGTTAGTTGGCAGATGTATTTGGGCTAAAAGCTTCTGTGACAGGAAATATCCATCTTGGTGTGGTGTGTTTAAGCAGCTCTGAGGACTTCCACTCTCAGGGAAGCTGTTTGTAGCTTACCTGGCAAGAGTGTCTTCCTTTTTATACAAATAGAAGTTGCAGATGTTGTAATGGTAGCAGCAGTTGGTTAGAAAAAATAGCAATGTTACTATGTTAATTTCCTTGAAATGTGTTATATGGATCATTATGACATTTCTTTGATTTTCCCCCAGATGCTTGGGCTGGATGGCTCCCTAGTTTTCTTGGTGAGTGCACCCCTTCTCTATCTACTGTTACGTTACTGTTATAAGCACAGTTATTAGCATAGTTATTAGCTATTAACCACAGTTATTAAGTGTGCCTCAAAGGGAGACTTCGGAAAACATCACACAACACTCAAAAACAACTTCATGGCTGTTAAATCGTACACCGTACTAGGGCTGGGCGACATGGACCAAAATTGTCATATCCCAATATATTTCGGCTGAATATCTATATACGATATATGTCCTGATATTTTTATCACAAAGTGAGAGCAAATGTTCAGTCAAAGCCAAATATGACATGTCACAAGTAGTTTTATTGAAACATTTTATTTAAGTCAACATAAATACTGCAAAACAACAGGAGTAGCTTTTTTTTAATCAAAGCTCACTAAAGTGCACATTTAAATAAAAAATATCTTAAATAAAAATAGCCTATGAAATAAAATAGGCCAATCTTTTTCTGAAATAAATATATTTATATGAGAAAAAGAATAACAAACATTACACAAGAACTAAATATGACAAACCCTAGTAAGGGCAGCATTTATATATAAAGAAAGAAAAAAAATTGAACTATATCGATATATGCGATATGATCTAATTCCATATCGATATATTTTTTATATCGATATATCGCCCAGACCTACACTGTACTATGGATATGCATTGCTAAGACTCTGTCCTGATTGACAGGTCAAGGTAGTGACTTATCAATTACAAGGTACCCTGAAAAATTAGAAATCAAAACAACCGCAGTGCTTTTATTTTGAAGGCGATTAACATATGTGCATGCATACGCACCTGCACAGAAGTGCATTCAAATGAAATCATATCATCAAACTTTATTTATATAGCTCTTTTCATACATATGAATACAAACACAAAGTGCTTTACAAAAAATAAAAATAAAAACAGACAATAAAAATGACAAAACCCACCCCCCATCCCCACATACACATCTGTATGTACACATACACATACATGCACACACACGCACGTAGACACGCACGCACACAAAAACACACTCAGACTCACACACAGCACATATTGATTGACAGTGTAGTTTTGTGTTCCACAAAAAACACTGAGTTACGTTGTTGCTGAAATCGCATCTCGCTGATAAATAAGAGAAGTTCACATGGAATGTAGAATTTTTTACAAAACCAGAGCAAAACAAAAAAACATCAAAAACACTAATAAATCACTGATTTACTGTGAAACATACATTTTTTTTATACTGATTTGTGGTTTTAATGTGTGTTGTTTAAAATAAATGGAAAAGTGAGGTTTTACAATTTTTACTGCTATATTTGACTTACTCCACATTTAATATAGTCTTATCATAACATATATTATTACCAGTAACAGCTCAAAACCATGTAATTTACTGCATTTTATAAAATGATGAAATTAATATTGAGCAGAATTAAGTTCAGAGCATTGGTCTGGCCCTTCGCAGTATCTCATGTGGCCCCTTGGGAAAATTAATTGCCCAGCCCTGCCCTAAAGCATACGCTTCTTTTCATCTATTTTACTCTAAATGGGACAATCATTTACAAATTGAGTAACACATAGTAAGCAAGTGAGAAATAGGGTCGTTTCTTTATAGACCTCTATGCAATCAGACCGTTTTTGTTGCAACCAGTGGAGTCGCCTCCTGCTGGCCATGAGAAAGAATGCATGTTTTTTTTTTTTAAAAAACAACATTTTAATAAAGATTTGTTTTTATTAACAGAAGCTCTTATAGTATGTTTATGATGTACAGCAAGCATCTTCTGATTGTTACATTGAAAGTTGTATTTTACAAAAGGAACAAAGAATGCATGTTTAGGGCACTTCTGCAGGAATTTCATTTCAACAACCTGATTGGGATTATATGTTGACATAATGCAGACTCAGCCTCCATACAGATAGAAATAGTTTGAAAGTAACCTTGTTGTGTCTCTTTGTGTGTCCTTTCTAGGAGCATGTGTTCTGGGTGGTGTCTCTCAACACACTCTTCATCCTGGTCTTTGGTGAGTTCAACCTGCAGTGTAGTGATGGTGTGTCATTGTTTTATAGTATCAAGCCTTTGGTGTACTATTACCATTGATTTTCCCCATTTTTGAACAGGTTATCCACCATAATTCAGTCATAACAAGACAGTCCTGTCTTCATTGTATACTAGGGTTGTCACTTTACTAAAATTTTCAACTCGATACCGATACTCAGGAAAATATTCGATACTTGATACCATTTTTCGATACCACAAGGATAAAAACAAAGACCCCAAAATTTAACAGAAATATTTTTAACAACAAGAAAAATGCAAAATGTAAAAATTAACAGAACCACAGGTTAAATATTTATAATAACACAAAACACAAAACAGTTGTGCAGAAAGAAACTGCAACTATGATAACAAGCTTCAGGTCTGAGGTAGTGCAAAAAATAAATAAATACAATAAACAATAACAATTAGAACAATATGAGGCAAGCTTGATAAGTCGACTTTTCTCTGCTTCATTCTGGGACTTCAAGAGAGAAAATAACACTTTTCATCGATACTTTTGAAAATGAGTATCGTATCCGGATACAACGTTTAAGTATCGATACATTTTTGAGTATCAATACTTTTGACAACCCTATTGTATACACTCCATTAAACTACAGGTTCTAACCAAACTACATGTATTTCCCTCCAGCGTTTTGCCCCTATCACATCGGCCATTTCTCAGTGGTTGGACTTGGCTTTGAAGACTATGTAAGTACATGGAGGGGTCTTTGTTCACTTTGAATTTCTTAATAGTATTTGGGTTAATCATGCACTGGTGGCATTTTTTAAAAAGATGATATTGTTTCTGGTTACAGATCAAAGCGTCACACTTTGACGGCCTTGTCACCACCATACTGGGGTACATCCTCCTGGCTGGAGCGCTCATTGTCTGCCATGTATCCTCTGTATACAACCAATTATTTTGTTATTTTAATGTGTCATGCATTAACTACTTATACTACATATACATTTTCAACGGATTTCCATTACAGCATCAACAACGCATCAAGGCTCTCTGGAGATTTTCTCTTTTTCGGGACATTCTAGAGAAAATCCCTGTAGATCAGCAGTTTGTGAAATAATCAGAGCAGCCCGTCTGGCACCAACAACCACTTTCAAAGTCCCTAAAATCAGCTTTCTGATGCTCACTTTAAACTTCAGCAGCTCATCTTCACCATGTCTACATGCCTAAATGCATCGAGTTGCTGCCATGTGATTGGCTGATCAGCATTAATGAGCAGTAGAAGAGATTTATCTAATATTTTGCGAAAGAGCAGAAAGTAAATTTTAGTTTAAATGAAATATTCTCGTGAGAAATACCTTCTTTAAATCCATTCTGAATGCTATTGAACCTTAACTGTGCATCCTTTAGGCGTTGGCTTCATTAGTGAAGTTCCAGCGGTCCAGACGTCTCTTGGGCGTCTGCTACATTGTTGTCAAGGTAAATTACAGATGCAAGATTGGAATGTTTTGAAAAATCGATGTTTTTCAACAAAGCAGTAATTTGGTAAATTATGATTACAGGAACAAATGATGATAACGGAGACTAAATTGTGTTTGTATTTTTCATGTGCTGCAGGTGTCCCTGCTGGTTGTCATGGAGATTGGTTTGTTCCCGCTGATTTGTGGTTGGTGGCTCGACATTTGCTCACTGGTAAGACAATCGTACAAAATAAACTCAATTAAATGTAATTATGATGATGCAGTGAACACAAATATGATGGAATTTGATGACTCTTTTACTTTTTTTACCCTTTTATTTTTCTTTTCTATCTGTTTTTGGATTGAGTTTTTATTACCATTTTATTGTTTTACTGTTTTTTCAGTATTTTATTGTTTTTATTTATAACTATTTGTGTATGATTTTATTCTATTTTAATAACTGTACAGCACTTTGGTCAACTGAGGTTGTTTTTAAATGTGCTCTATATATATACTTTGACTTGACTTGACTTGACACTTTGATTAAAAAAAACATAACATGTTATATTTATTGGACAAAAAGTTTTGTCATTGGTATTGAACTCATAATAAAGCATGTCCTTTGTTTATAACAGGAGATGTTCGATGCGACTCTGAAAGACAGAGAGCAGAGCTTTGACTCGGCCCCTGGCACCACCATGTTCCTCCACTGGTTGGTCGGCATGGTCTACGTCTTCTACTTCGCCTCCTTCATCCTTCTGCTCAGAGAGGTGAGTGGAGGAGTCATGAGTTGTCATTTTTGTAAAAAAACAAAAATTAGGGATGCTCCGATCGATCGGCTGCCGATCGTTATCGACCGATATGGACCCTAAACAGGTTGATCGGTGGGCTCTCAAAGTGTCAGAAAAGCCGATCGCATATTAATATATATATATATATATTTTTTTACACGAGACTGTTTTTCTCTGCGTGACGTTAATTATATGAGACTGTTTTGTTTTCTGCGCGTGTCGTAAATTACCCGCGACTGTTTTTCTGCTTTCATCATGAATGAAACTGGCAGCATGACTTCTCCGTTCTTGAATTTTTTCACAGTTTCCGAAAAAGATGTAAAATTCGCTGTTTGTGTGGGAAAAATAGTATTAGATTCTTGATATTTAAACAATAAACATTAACAGCACAGTGAATTAAGTCATGTCTCATTACAAAGTATTTTGCATGACAAGTATCTGACTGACTCCCAATCCACGTTCTATTGTTTCTTTGAAGTTTCTCTCACTACTCTGTAATGTTTGGATCATGTATGTTAATTACATTAAGACGCGACTTCACCTGTAACAACCTCCTGTACTTTGATCATATAAGTATCATGTAAGCACTGTATAAAAGTATGGAAAGTTTCTTCTGTCGGGAGAGATTGCTGAGAACTCTCTCCGTGTTGCACGTAACTAAAGGCTTTGATTGATCACAGCGGCTTGCTGTATTTTTCTTCAGAGACTTAGAAACACTCTCAATATTTTGGGAAGAAATTGCAACTACATTTGCAAGACATGCGACGCCGAAATTCCAAGAGGTGGTAACCAACAACGACAATTTAATAAACCTAACCTTATCCGACATTTGAGAACGCGCAACACAACAGAATACGGCGAGTATGAGAAACAAGCCCGGGCAAATGGTTAGACGCCAGGAGCCTTACAGCAGGGACAGTAAAAGGTGGAGGGATATAACAACAAAGCTTATGGAATTCATTGGACTTGACGAGCAGCCTCTTTCAGTGGTGGAAGACACGGGGTTCCCACAGTTGTTATCGTTCCTGGAGCCACGCGTGATCGGATCGGCCCCCAAAAATGCTAAACGGCGCATCCCTACTAAAAATGTTAAACTTTGACATGATTTTGTGGTTGCAGGTGCTCCGGCCAGGTGTGTTGTGGTTCCTGAGGAACCTGAACGATCCAGACTTCAACCCAGTCCAAGAGATGATCCACCTGCCCATCTACAGACACCTGCGGAGGTTCATTCTCTCTGTGGTCAGTAAAGTATACTCCTCCTCTGTTCCATCTAGAGGTGGGGAAAAAAATTGATACAGCATAGTATCGAGATATTTTGCCTGGTGATATTATATCGATTCATGGCTCATGATCACTCAAGAATTGATAAAAATGGTCAAAAATCCTTCCAAAATATAATATTAAGACACCTACACCTTGAGCAACACCACAGAAAAACCCATGCTGTGATTTGGTACCAAAAGTTTTTGACATTTTGGAGATTTTTGCAAGAATTACATTTTTCAGCGATTGAACAGTGAGCACTTCTGTTCTGGAAACTGCTGAGAAACCCCCTTTTGGTCATATTTGTTGTATGAAAATCGCTCTTTATTACATAGCTATGTCAGTGTGGACACAATTAACTGTTCAGACCTATTTATTATAGAGCCTCTTATATGTCAACTTTGATTTGTTGTTTTGTGTGTGTTTCCAGGTGGTGTTTGGCTCCATAGTTCTGCTGATGCTTTGGCTGCCAATCAAAATCATTAAACTTTTCTTCCCAACCTTCCTGCCCTACAACGTCATGCTTTACAGGTCCACACTTTCAGTATCTCAAAGCTAAAGATGACATTGTCTATTCAGGCATAACATAAATAGGATGCTGCTAAAAGTAAATGAACTGCCATTCCTCGTTACATTGACGGTTTATACTAAAGATAATGAGTTTGGTTTCTGTTCCGTCTCTGCAGCGGCGCCCCCGTCAGCGAGCTGTCTTTAGAGCAACTGTTGCTTCAAGTTGTTCTGCCGGCGTTGCTGGAGCAGGGTCACACTCGCCAGTGGCTCAAACGGCTCGTCCACGCCTGGACGTACACAGCTGGATACATGCTGTAGGCACAACTCACACACACACACACACGCATTGCAACTTTGGATATAAAATAGCACAATATCATGCATGTGTAACTTAACAGCTGGTGGATGCCTAAAAGAATGTAAACAAAGGGATACAGCAGCTGATTTAACCCATTTAGGCCTAAAACGGCTGGAAAAAATGCCTGTAAAACCTCTGGCCGATTTTAAAATAACCCCCTAAAACCTGAAGTTTTTCTGGAAATTCAACAGAAGTGTCAACATCTACTAAATAATAGATTTTTCAGCCTCTGTAGCAGATAGTGTGGTTGTATGAGGTACTTACCCAAGGTCAGTTTGTTACCTGCAGTAGATGATAGTCTGTGTGTTCCCAGTTTGAACCAGATGCACCCTGCAGACAGGAAACAAATGAATGAATTGCTGCAGACAGGGACTGCAAAAAAAAAAAAAAAAATTTAACCACAAAAACAAAGGCCCAACTACGCTATATTTAGAATGCGTCCACTGATTTTTGTTGCCTCACTGCTATTTCATTTGGCACTACTTTTTCTGAACCGTAGACGTTCAGTGTTCCTACACACAAGTGCACCTCGACAGATCAGCTGATTTGGTCAGAATGGCGTGAGAATAAGGTTGGGAATAGGCGTCTTTCCACTGAGTACTTTTTGGAAAGCGGATGAGTGTTTTGGCTCGGCCCACTAGTTAGTTCCCCTCGGCCTCTGTTCCCATTCAGGTACGTTTGTAGCAGCTAACCAACAGAGTTAATGTGACAACAGACCAACGCGGCAAGCAGTGCTGCCAACTTAGCGACTTTGTCGCTATATTTAGCAACTATTTAGACCCTCTAGAGACTCTTTTTCAAAAAAGGGGCTAGCGACTAATCTAGCGCCTTTTTCTAGTGTTTTTGGAGACTCGTTCCTACTCTTTCCTAACGAGTAGCAGGCGCCTGTCCCAAAGCATCCTAGTCTCTCCCAGCTGCAGTTAAAGTAGGAGATGTTACCCCTCAGCGTCCAGTTTGCACCAGTCTGCAAATGAATCACACATGCACAAAATCCCCGCCTAAACCGTATCCAATCAGAGTCGACTAGTCAGTAGCGGCTCAGAAAGTACCGACCCGAGGCAGGTACTTTCTGAGCCGATATCTGAGCCGCTAACCGGTGAAATTGGGCGGATCTTCTCTCCAAAGCCACACCCATAGCGGCTCACGAGAAGGAAAAGTACCGAACGGAAATGCACCTGATGTGAAAAAATATTACAGCATAAAAGCAACACTGTTACTGCAAATAAGCCCAAAGAGGAATGAAGGCAGAACATTGCTAGTGTTAAATGTTACACTTAATAATTGCATTTAGGTCTGACACTGTCCCATAATTAAGTGTTTTTTTTTCATTCGGTTTGAATGTTGACTGTGATAAATAACAGGAGACTAATAAATATTCTAATCAGTGTTCTATTAGCTGTATTAGACTTTAGCGAACTGGAAATAAGCTAAATGGGAACATTATGGTTTGAGGAAATAATACCACGATTCATATGTAGTAACCGTCACACTGATTAATAATACCACAAACTATTAATGCTACCTCATTTTAAAAGAGGCTCATTTTAGAGACTGCGTGGGTAAATGACAACGTAACACTACAAACATATTCCGTGAGAGCAACAACAGCCTCACATCTGGATTCTTTTCGGGGGTTATTACAGATTTATCTGCCCACGTTTTGATTGTTTTACCTCGCTGGGGTACACAAGACAAAAGCTTGGACCAGTTCACCAAACTCTTTCCCACCCAGAGCATCATATGGCATGTGGATATGTGATTATGGTGAATCGGTGACAAAGTGTGTGCCACAGATAACAGACCACAGTTTTCACATGATGCAGTTAGAAAACCTTCAAATTATAGAGCTTTGCTTTGTCATAATGTCACTCCACAGTCATAGTAATAAGACACAGTAATGACTCACCAATGGCTCCTCCACAGAGACCTTCACTCCTACCTGCTTGGGGACCACGAAGATGATGATGAACATCAACTAAACAACAACCTCGGTCGCCATAACAACAACAGGTTCCCTGGCCTGGGGGAGGGGCTTCACGCTGCCCATCAGGCCATTCTGCAGCAGGGCGGTCCTCTGGGTTTCCAGTCGTACCACCGGCCAATCAACTTCCCCCTCAAGGTAACTCGCATTGTTTTGGTTAGTCATATTACAGAGTTTCCCATTAATTACCTACACTCTGCAGGACTCTAATCTGTCCCGCCAGACTCCTCTGTGGTACGCTAACGTCACATTTTTTTTCAGAAATTTTTATTGAGTAGGATAAACCCCTTGAGAGGAATCCTCTCGTTTTCGAGGGGGTCCTAAAGTACTTTACAAAACAAAACACTCAACAATTTACAGACATACAACAACAAAGACAACAGGCATCAACACAAACATAGAAAAAATTAACACAAGAATGAACACAACCTCTAAATGGCCACAAGTTGGCCATAACATTAGCCTAGTAAAACTGAAAGAAGTAACATAATATTATTGTAAATTGAAATTGCAGTGTTAAAGAAAAAAGAAAAAAAAATTGACATAACATTATCTGAAATACGTGCAGTTTCACTCAAAATAAGAAGACAGGGCATATTTAAAACTATGACAAGATGTCAATGATCATATTTCAAGCTGCTGAAAGTATATAATTAAGTATAAAGTTATTTTGCATTTTGTTGCTGTTGTTCAGCAGAGTGCCTTTCACCCGTCAGTCAGTCAGAACCCGACTCCCACCTCTCCATCCTCCTCCTAGACAAGCGCGTGCATTCATACACTTACACACGCACTGAATATACCGAGCTGCTGTGTCTGTATCAGTCCCGTCCCGACATGATCGCTCTGTGTCTCACCGTCTGCGTGTGAATGCGCCGAACTAAATCCTATCAACCTGTCCGGGCCGTCAGAGGTCCAAACACACACTGCTGCATACGCCGTTCGGTTGCAGTGAGCTAACATTAGCTAACAATTTAAGTTGTCTTAATCACACTTATCTGTGACTTGAATAACTTCCTGTTAATAAAAGCACAGTGGGCTAACCGAATCGACCACATAATTTACAAGAAGACTGTCAAAATAAGATGCCATAAATTAAACATAATAGAACCCTCATTCTGGATTAAAATAATTCTTAAAATATGCAATCATTAAGATCAGTGTATATGATGGAATATTGTCATTAAAATGTGTGAGAGGCACCAGATTTGGCCTTTTGTATTCTATATCCATCCAGTATATCCTGTCACTGTTAAATCTTCAAGTAACCTTGTACCTGTACAATTTATATTTTTGTTCTTTTGTGTTTTTAGATCATTCTGCTGGTCGTCTTTATGTGTGTGACACTGTTACTGGCTAGCCTGATCTGCCTTACACTGCCGGGTAAGTTGCTGACTTTCATTTTCCTCTGTCCAGCTCTCAGTCATTCAAGTCAAGTCAATTTATTTCTATAGTGCATTTGCAGATGGCTGAGCTGCACAAAGTACTTCACATAAAAGTGCATGAAGTGCAATAAAATACAGGATTGACAAAGGTAAAAGAAACAAAAAGGATTAAAAGACATTGCGTGCAAGAGTTAAAATAAGGAAAAAAAGGGAAACTGAGGGATTACATGGGGACACTGTTCCCTAGCACTCGCAAGAGGAAGACGTTAATCGAAGTCAAGAGAAAAGAGGCTCCAAGTGAGACTTAAAAACATTCAGGACTAAGCTGCACGGATGTGGAGGGGGGGCAGGTCCAGAGTCTGGGGGCTGCTGCTGCAACGGTTCTTGTCCCCTTGTTTTTAACCTGAACCTGGGCACCTCCAGCAACAGTTGGTCAGCTGAGCGTAGAGCTCTGGAGGGGGTCTACAGGTACGTAGGGGCCAGACCTTGGAGGGATTATTAACAGTCAGCAGAAGTTTGTAGTCGATGTGGTAGCAGTTGGGGAGCCAGTGGAGCGATGCGATTCTTCACACTTCCATTCCTCTAAGGCCGCGTTCAGACTGCAGGCGAATCTGATTCAAATCAGATTCCTACTCAAATCCGATTATTAGGGTTGACTGTCCACACTGTTTTTAGCAAGTGTCCAAATCGAATATGGCTCTGTTCAGACTGGGCCACATTATCGACTGATCTGACAGGTTGCCATAGAAACGGCGTCAGAGCGTCTGACGTCATATAATTGCGACAGCGACAAGAACAACAACAACAAACAAGATGGAGGCAGGTCACCTCAGTATATTGGCCTCATCACTGTCCAGTAGAGGTGCAGAACATCTCAGACGCACCAGGGGAGAAACCGGGCGGATGGACGCCCCCGTCGGGCCCATATGAGTCGGGCGCGGCTGCAGGTGGACACCTCGTCTCCGCGAAGAGTGACGTCACGGACAGTCAAAACCAATCTGAGTGTTTGGAGGTTCAGACTGAGACGCATCTGTCCAAATGCAATCTGAAACTACCTCCCGGAGGTGGTTTCGATCCGGTTTGCAAAGATCTGATTTCATGTGATTTGTGACTGTTCAGACTTCAAAAGAGCCATCCAGTTCCAATCTGGATGGGCTAAAAATCTGATTTTGGCTGGCAGTCTGAACGAGGCCTTAACTGTCTACCGCCCCTCTCTTCCAGTGAGTGCGGGGCGCTGGCTCATGTCGTTCTGGATGGGCAGCGCCATGGTTCATGAGCTGTACACGGCAGCCAGCGGTCTGTACGTCTGCTGGCTCGCCATACGAGTCGCCACGGTGATCCTGTCCTGGATGCCACAGGGACGGACCATCATCCTGCTCAAAGTCCACGAGTGGACTCTCATGGTAATTCAATTTTCAATTCAACTTTATTTATAGAGCGCATTTCATGCACAAGGCAGACTCAATGTGCTTCACAATGTATATACATAATTACAGTTAAAAAAAAAAAAAAAAAAAACACAGAAAAACAAACAAACAATTAACATTTTTTTTTTTTTTAAATGTAATGTCCCCGTCCTCTCAGCCAGACGCTAAACTGCCCCCCCCCCCCCCCCTTCATTGAGTGGTGAACTTTGATGTGATACCTTGTTGTGAACAGATCGTAAAGACCGTTGTGGTGGCCGGGCTGTTAGCTGGCGTGATTCCTCTGCTGTTGGGTCTGCTGTTTGAGCTGGTCATCGTTGCTCCTCTCAGAGTCCCACTGGACCAGACGCCCCTCTTCTACCCCTGGCAGGTAGGACTCATGAGTCTGTGTGTGTCAATTGAAGTGATTAAAATCTTACACACTATTTGATTGTTTCCATCGGGTACCCCTTTTCGACCAACGCAAACCTAGTTCTAGTGCTGGTTCACAGTTGGCTCTTTAGCCTGTGCAGAGCAAGTTGAACCACGTAATTACTTCACTGTATGTGTGAGTTTTCCTGTCCGAGAGCCGGTTCTTTGACTGTCGAAGTGTTTCGAGATTAGACAGTGGCTCTGAACCATGAACCATGAAAAGGGGTATGAGAAATCAGACTGTTTGTTCACACTGGTCAAAAATTCCTTTAATGTTTTAGTGTGTTCACATGTTGTCAGAAGTGCTGGTTATCCAAACTTTATACTCTTTAAGTACAGACAAAAAGTGTCGACACATTTCAAACAACACCAGCTGGCGTTCAGTAACTCGACCTTGATACAGTGATTCTGAGCAGCTGCTTTGTTTTTGAGACAAAGTTCATTGTGTCTTGGTTATTTTTTTGTGTGTGTGTGTGTGTGTGTGTGTCAGGACTGGGCCCTGGGTGTGCTCCATGCTAAAATCATTGCTACCGTCACTCTAATGGGTCCTCAGTGGTGGCTGAAAACGGTCATCGAGCAGGTCAGTCAATCCATCTACCTTCATTTAATCCATGACATGTAAATACAGTGTACAGCTGCTGTAGGGGAAATGTGTGGAAACATTTCTAAAATGTAAATGTTGTTCACTTTGGATTAAAGGTGTTTAAAGCCTGCTTATAATTTACTGTCTGTCCATATTTTAACCCTCTGAACCCCATAACCCACTGGCAGGGTTTAAAATGCATTTACAGGTAAATCTAAAAAAATTAGAATATAATGAAAGACTTCATTATTTTTTGTCAATTATTTCAGAAAATGAAACTCGTATATTATATAGATTCATTACACATAGAGTGAAATATTTAAAGCCTGTATTTCTTGTTATTTTGATGATTCTGGCTTAGAGATAATGAAAACACAAAACTCAGTGTCTCAGAAAATTGGAATATTACATAAGATCAATAAAGAAAAGGGATATTTTAAACACAAATGTCAGGCTTCTGAAGAGTATCCTCATTTCTCTCCATCAATACTTGGTTGGGCTCCTTTTGCATGAATTACTGCATTAATACTTGGTGTCATGGAGGAGATCAGCCTACAGCACCATGTTGCTTTTATAGCAGCCTTCAGCTCATCTGGTGTCTCTCACCTTGACAACAGCCCATAGACTAAAAATGTAAATGGTACAATATGTACAGCATGTAGGGCTCCTCTTTTTTCAATATTGGTAATGGGGATGGGCGTTTGGAAGAAACCTGCCAACTCCAGTATCTATAACGTTAACGATCAATTAATCAATTAATTGCTATGTTTTTATGCCATACTATGTTTAAAAACTATGCATCATTCATGGGCCAAAAAAAAAAAAAAATATATATATATATATATATATATATATATACAGTATTGTGCAAAAGCCTGTTTTGATAACGGACACTTTTATTTTGAAGGGACTAAAAGAGACTTCATCCTGTCAATCGTAAAACTAACTCAAGTGAGATTAAACTGTAAATATTAGATCAAGGAGTTCGATGTTTTATGTTTCAGCCCCCGAAGAGGCATGAGGTTAGTTTTCCCAGTAATCTTAAATATTTAAATGTGTTTTGTGTTTAAATAAGTTTTGGATCAAATTAAACTCAGTAATTCATGCTAGCAAGGTTTGATACAGTAAGATAGTTTTGCTCAAATTAATCCTCTTGTATTTCTGTTTCTGTTTTGTAATTGTGATTGCAACTTTCAGTTTGCAAACTGTAGCTTCATCCAACTTAATTATCAGCTCATTGGCTTATTAACGTACAGCCACAGTAAGAGATAAAATAAAAAAATACATAGATTGATTAAATTATTCCCATCCCTAATAGTTTTATATAGGTTTCTGTATTTAACTCAACTTGTTTTTCCTCTGTCTTTATAATGATTTATGGCATTATACATGCTAAGTTGCACAAAATACATTTTTTAAATTTCTCCCTCCTCCTAGCCATGATTGTGCCGTTTCCACATAAAAAGCAGGGTTTATATGATGCCTGACCTGTCAGTCTCACCTCTCTCTCTCTCTCTCTCTCTCTCTCCTGTAGGTGTACGCTAACGGAATCAGAAACATTGACCTCCTTTTCATCGTGCGCGGGCTGGCCGCTCCAGTCATCTGTGTGCTGCTGCTGTCTCTCAGCGTGCCCTACACTATCTCTAAAGGCATCACACCACTGCTGGGTGAGTCTATCTCTGTTTATGTGTCTGGGTGAAGCAGTGATGTTCTGATACTGTGACTGACCCTGGCAAACACGTTTCAAGGGAATGGAGCAATAGAGCCTCCTTTATCTCTTCTCATTATTCTCCATTGTCTCCTTCACTGCTCCAGCTTTCTGTCAGTGGGGTAAAAGAAGGAAGAATGAACAATAACACCTCTTTTTTTTATTCCCCCTACTTTAGGATTTTATCATCTTTTGGTTATTTACATTAATGTTGAAGCTTAGAAGATTTTTTTTAACTTTGTACATGATAGACAGCTGTAGTGATGTCCAAATGAAGCTTTATGAACCATTAGTTCTATTTGTTGACCCCACTAGATGGCGTTCTTGGTTTAAAGAAAAAGGCTCAAGAAAGGCTAATTCAGTGAGCTTTTAACCCTTTGTTGGACAGACCATGGCTACTTATTACACATTACACTTATTAACACTGGGGACTTGGACTCCGACTCGAATTCAGGTATTGACGACTCGACTCGAGAACAACAGTGGCACAGACATCCACTTGGACTTGAGGATGAACTGATTAAAAGTTAGAGGTCAAAGGGCAAGTTCACTGTGATTTAACATATCCATTATTGGCCATAAGTCAAGAATACATTATAACAAAACTTTGCTGATTGTATAGAGCTGCTTTGCTGAAGATGCATATTTTATTTATTTATTTATTTTCTCTGTGAGCCTATATTGGCATCCAAACAAGACATGTACAACACACTTGTGCTGCCCGTCTTGATTGCTATGTATGGCAATTACATTCTTTTTTTTTTTTTTGGCCCAACACCACCACCCCCCCACTTTTGGAGGACAACTTTATTTTTATTTACAGAACAAGAAAAGGTCAAACAACTTAAACAGAAAATAAGGTAAATAATCAAAAAAAATAAAGAGTAGATATTTACAACAACAGTTGTTGTTAACATTGATTTCTGATAGTTAATAGGTAGGAGGAGGGTTATTGTGTGGCCATACATATATGCTGATAAGCAAATCTACAGACAGACAGACAGACAGACCGACGGGGGGATTTTATGTAAATGCTATAGATGCGTGTGGGTGTGTGTGAAAGTGTGTGTGTACTTTGTATTAATAAGTGCTTGTGTATATGTGTGGATATTTTAGGGGGGATAAAGAGGTGTGTTGCAAAGTTCTGTGGAATTGGGATTTATTTTTTTAAAGCTACAGTAAAGGTATTTTATTCCTTAGAGTTTCAAGACAAATTAGTAATTAATGATAACAACAGTAGTGAAATGTGAATGTTATTGAATTGTTGAACAGCATTAATAAAGCTGTCAACCCAACAAGTTGGTGAGTAAGAAAGCACAGCTAAAAGGAAACTTTAATTGGTCCTTGTGTTGTTTTGTTTACAGACTAAATTAAATTGGTTTTAAATCAAATTGGGGCCCAGAGGTAGCAGACACACTAGACTCCCATCGGGCCACAGCACAGGCAGATCCTTACTAATTTGGACACGGGGCTCATTTAAGAAGTGCTTTTTTATGCAAAGCCTGCTCAAGGCTGTGTTTTTGATGTGGACTTTGACAACTCTTGCATTTAAATAACAAGTCAATAAAGAATTCCCAGCCGCGCCGTAATCAGGAGTTGAGCCTTTGTGCACGCCAAAGTGCAATTGATTGTTTTCTGTCTTTCATTTACTCCGTTACCTCATCTCCAAGTTCATCAGTTTGTTCCTGCCGATAAGACATCACAGGCTGGTGGAGAGGAGCTTCTGTTTGTGTATTTTCCTCCTCTATAATCCTTCTCTCCTTTACAGGCGTGCAGCCAGAGATGCAGACGCTGGTGGACAGGAGGATCTATCCCTTCCTGCTGATGATTGTCTTGCTGTTGGCCATCCTGTCCTTCCAGATACGACAGTTCAAACGCCTTTATGAGCACATCAAGAACGACAAGTCAGTAAACTTTGTTTTTCTTGTTTGAACTAACACATAGGACCATTTTAATTTTGTTTACTCTTGGGCTTCCAATAAACAAACCTGAACCTTTGCAATAGTGCTTAACTCTGTTGCCAATCTCTGAGGCTTTTGAACTCCGACACTACCTGAAGTAGAAAGCTGTTATGTTTACTACAGTCATCGGACTAACAGCCAAGAAAAGAAAAGTCATCACCTTATAGCCTTGTTTTATTTATCTAATTAAAAATGATGTTGTATAAGTCTTTACGCTACAAAACAAAAAGATCCATAGAGCAAACTGTTTTATAGGATTGTAAGTCACAACATCAAACTCAATCTCAAAGAGATTAAAGATAAAAGCACATCTTACTGTAAATCTGATCCCAGAGACCTCACTGAGGACTTGTCAATAAAATGGAAACAAATTAAATTGTGTAATGTCAATAAATATGTTAAAAAAAGATTTGTTAACCCTTTGATGTACAACATATAAACACCTTCTAATGCACAACATGACCCGCATTCATTTCCCATGTTATTTCATGCTGGCTGTGTGTTTGAATATCTTTTTTTTTTTTATTAGAACAGATCATTATATCCATTTTTCCTTTCATGCTTTATGAAGAAAAATAGTTTTTGTATTACTACATCAAGTTTACACACATGGGTCAAAAATGACCTTGTGCATTAGAAGCGTAGTGATGCAAAAAAGGGCTTTAATTCAAAAAGTAAGAAATGAAAACCTGGAAACTTGCAATACTGAATGATGAAATTAATTTATTGCAAAGACATAAAATATAAAAATTTAGTCGGGTCACTTTAGACCATGGGTCTCAAACTCGTGGCCCGCGGGCCAATTGCGGCCCTTGTGACGATATTTTGTGGCCCCCACCTTGATATGAAAGTTTAATGTGAGTTTTATATGAATGGCACTTTACCGTGTTGTGTGTGGAAGGTCCCTTTATTGCTCCAGCTGGAGCTTTGTTTCACTTGTTTCTATGACGACGTTAACAAAAAGAAAGGCAGCTGCTATCGGACCGTTTATTATCTGCCGTGTTGTTGTTACCGCAAGAAGTGGAAATGTTATGTAATGTAATTTTGTGTCTTTTTTTTGTAATTTTGTGTCTTTTTTAAATTTATTTTTTTTAGTAATTTTGTGTCTTTTTGTTTTGTAATTTTGTGGGGTTTTTTTGGTAATTTTGTGTCTCTTTTTTTTTAGTAGTTTTGTATATTTTTTGGGTTATTTTGTGTTTTTTTTTAGTAAATTTGTGTCATTTTGTGTCTTTTTTTTGGTCATTTTGTGTCTTTTTTTTTTTTAGTAATTCTGTGTCTTTTTTTTTTTGTAATTTTGTGGGGGTTTTTTTTGGTCATTTTGATACAGCGGCTCCCAGGTAATTTGAGTTTGAGACCCCTGCTTTAGACCCATGTTGTGCATCAAAGGGTTTACAACTTTGTGTTTCCTGTTTCTCCCCCAGATACCTGGTTGGACAGCGTCTGGTGAACTATGAGCGTAAGACGGGCAGGGGGACGTCCAGCTCGTCCTTCAGCTCCTCGTCATAGAGCCCAGCTGACTCTGAGAGCTTTCATCAGCTCCTGGGGTGAAATCGTTTTTTTTTTCTCCTCTGTGCTCGGCTGTCAAACACGAGCTCTAAACTTTTGATTCCTTATTCACCGACGCCTCCTGCTGTCAAAGGTGGGGAGACAAAGACATTGAGGAGTGAAGACTGAACAGTCTCGAAACTTTTTGTGGGAAAAATCTGAATTTCTGCAGGTTGATTTCAGCGTGATAGAAACTCAGCAGAACCACACGGTTGTTGACTGTCCATCCCGTTTAATGTGTCCATTTTTATCTTCAACGCAGCTGACATTTTAAGTTGTAATTATATTATTTTAAATCTAGGTTTGAGTTGAAGTCAGGTCAGTTGAGCATAGATTTTACCTCAGATTGTGCTTCCCTTTGAATGTTTGTTGTGGATTATTGTCTATCTCACACAGAGTGTCTCTTAATTGGACGTTGTTTTTTTTACATTTCAGAGCCTTAGAGGTGATAAATCACAGGTTCAGATTGAGGTTGTCAGTGATGAGGAGGGACACATGATGTAGCAATGTGATTGTATTTTTTAGTTTTTTTTAGATGTTTTTTATTAGACAATGATTTTTAGTGTTACATATCTGGATTGAGCTGTTAGGTTAAGATGTGAAAAAAAGAAGGAAATTCATTTTTTGACAATCTGGAAACAGCCCATGACTTTTTTTTAATGATTTTTTTTCTTAAGATGCTCTCCTGTGAAATTTAAAAACAGTCTGGGTTGTGTCAAACCTCCAGGAGATGAGAGGTCACTCAGAGGTTTTAACTACGGATATTCAAACTGGAAAAAACAGCCGAAGAACAATTCAGAATGTGCCTGTGTTGCATCCTTAGGCTGTCTCTGATTTTATCAGAATAAATATTTCTGTAGAGTAAAAAAAAAAAAAAAAATAGTTGTTGCTGCTAATCAGCTGTTCAGACACTTAGACAACAGCTAAAAACGACAAAACACTGAGAGAAAAGTGAACTACATTAACAGATAATAGAACTACACTGAAAACCAGTACAGTGCTGACTCTTGTTCACTCTTAGTTCGGGCAGGAGAGCAGCAGTAATGCAAACTGTGAGATAAAATGCAGGAAATTTTTTGGCGAAGGTGGCAAGCTGTCCAGCTCTCATCTCTCTCATCTTATCAGTTTTTGGGGTTTTCTCCGAGTTCTGTTTATGTGTCCATCTTGAGGATTCGTCCTGCCTCTTGTCCAATGTCAGCTGGAGGATAAGCGGTTCCAGAAATTGCTAGAAAAATAGAACATCACCCCTCAAATTGCAACTGACTGTATGTCTAGCCTAGTAGAGTTAAATTAGACAAGCATAATTGGATGGTTGCCATTTTTTACTCGACTACAGGGTTTCCACCTTTTTGTTAGGTGAGTTGGGGGTCTCTGAGGAGCAATTTGTCACTAAAATGAGACTAGCTGAAGTGAATCTAGACCGACGTTGTTGCTAACTTCTGGGCTAATTCCTTTACTTTATACTAGTGATGTCCAAATGAAGCTTCATGAACCATTTTCTATATTTTCTGAACCCACTAGATGGCGCTCTCTGTCCAACAAAGGGTTAAAAACACCTTTCTTGAGGCTTTTTCTTTAACCCATTTAGGCTTAAAACGCCTGGAAAAAATGCCTGGAAAACCTCTGGGTGATTTTAAAATAACCCCCTAAAACCTGAAGTTTTTCTGGAAATTCAACAGAAGTGTCAACGCTTCTACTAAATAATCAATTTTTCAGCCTCTCTCCACTATAGTCGTCTTCCACCATGATTTCAGTTCTGGAAAAGTCCCATGTTGCATTGCGACACACCCATGTGTATTCTGATGCATTCCATTGGCCAAGAGACGGAAAATAGGTGGAAAAAACTACAAATACTACAAAATGACATATCTGCTTCCCCGGCTTTAATGGTAGAAATGCGGTAATGCTTTCCCAGCTGAAATGGGTTAAACCAAGACCACCATCTTGTGGGGTCAACACATACAACTAATGGTTCATGAAGCTTCATTTGGACATCACTACTTCATAGATATGGTGATTCATATAACTAAAAAGTCTGTTGTTCGGCAGTCAGACGTGGCTCTGTTAGCGTCTCTGAGGACGGCAGCAGCAGCTGTCCCTCTGTCTGTCCACCAGATGCTTCTCCTCCTGTGACTCAGCTTGTTTATATGATTGAATTCCCTACTCGAGGCGCTCTCATGTGCTGCTGTGAGTCTTTATACCTTTCATTACTTTACACCTCTGGGTTCCATTTACAGCTACATTTCACATATAAAGGTGCAAACAAGAAGTTGAGGCCATCAGCTCCCACAGTGTTCAGACTGTGTGGGCCACCATGTGAAGCTAATGGGATGCTGAGAGTTGCGCTGTAGTTGGAGAACAGTCAGTGAAACAGACGCAGGTACTGCTGGGGTCTCGTCATACTGAAAAGGGTCAGTTGTCTTTGTTTGATCCCAGACTGACAGACTTCTGACTCCACCAGGGAGCTGAGCTGGTAATTGCATTGTGAGTCACTCTCACTTTGATCTACCTGTCTGTTTAATAATGCTGTGCTTGTTATTCTCAGTCAGGTCAACTGACGGTGATGTCTTTAACCCTTTATCAGGCAAAGAACTATATTTGGTAACTTCAGGTCATATTTCGAGAAAAAAGTTGCAAATTTACTAGATTAAAGTGGCAGATTTAAAGAAGCAACTTTCTTCTCCCAGATTCACCACTTTAACCCTTAATAGGGCACTCATTGAAATACTTGCAAATTCCAAATTTCAACCCTAGAGAATATTGGAGGATATTACATACTGCCAGAATGTGTAAAAAAAACATACGAAAATAATATTTTGAGAAAAAGTTTACGAGATTAAAGGGGCAAATGTACGAGAAAAAATGCCTAGATTTATGAGATTTAAAGTGGTGAATCTGGTAGAAAAAAGTTGCTTTTTTCCCACTTTTTTGCCGTAAATCTGCGACTTTTTTCGCGCAGATTTGCCACTTTAAATCTCTTAAATCTGCGACTTTTTTTCTTGTAGATTTGACACTTTAATCTAGTAAATTTGCAACTTTTTTCTCAAAATATTACCTGAAGTCACCAAATATAGTTCTTTGCCTGATAAAGGGTTAAAGCAGTTTGGGGAAATGAGGGGGAATTTAATGTGCCATGGACCTGTAATTACCACTTGTGTCCACCGGGGGTGCTGTCAAGCACAAGGTACACAATCTCTTTGTCATACGTCTCCTTGGCAACTCTCTGCTTTACCTCTTCACAGCTGCTGCTCAGATTTAACTGAAGGTTGATGCTAACACTGGTGGGAGAAAGAATCAGGGTCTCTGAGTGGTCCCTGAAGTTCAGGGAGTCGGGGTCTTTCATGGTCCTTCAATTATTTATCTGATGTGGGGAGGTCTGAATTACAATATTATATTAAAATCACAGGATCCACAGTTTGGGTTATGTGCCATTAGTTGATTAAACTCTACACAATTGGTCAAACTAAATGATTATTTTATAAATGTTCACAGTTCAATAACTTTTTGTCATATTCTTGCTCAGCTGTTGATACGGCTGGACATGCAGCATTTTTCTGTTTTATTTGTTTCCAGAGTTTGTATGTTTTTGACTTTGTATCGTTCTTGTATTTGTGTTTTAAAAGGGGTTACATACTGGACTTCTTCCCTCTTGGCAGGGGGAAGTGACTCCCTTGAACTCTAGAAAGTAGTGATGTCCAAATGAAGCTTCATGAAGCATTGTCTATATTTTCTGAGCCCACTAGATGGCGCTCTCTGTCCATTGAAGGGTTGAAAGGACACTGAATTCGCCTTTCTTGAGCCTTTTTCGTCAAACCAAGAACGCCATCTAGTGGGGTCAACAAATACAACTAAAGTAACATGAAGCTTCATTTGGACATCACTACTAGGAAGTATACTCATTTAACACTGGGCAGGAAAAATGTGTATTCCCTAAAACTTACTTTAATAAGGTTCTGAACATTTCAATTTCTATAGCCACTCTATGCATAAAGTCTGCGTCGAGGTGTTGTAATTCTAATGTCTCACTTCATTGAATAGCCGCATTGTCTCCTCTGCTCCATTTTTTGATAAAAATGCCTCTTATTTCTTTTCATTTGGAGATTGTGTACAATGACGGATTTGAAAAGTTAAAGGATGTCACAAGATGTTATCATATTTTGAATTTTAATGAGCCTCAGCCATTCTTTAAACTTGGTTCTTGCTGCCAAAAAAAAAACCCATAATCCAATCCTCTGATGGGCTCTCGCCCCTAAACTTCTGAGATATGTTTGAGGTGTCTTTTAAGTTCCTTTTTGGGGTTGTGATGTAATTAAGGCTTTTTTTCTCCTTTCTTTTTTTATGTGTTGCACTTTATACCACAGTTTGCAATCATTTCAGAATCCATTGTAACACAGTCAACACCTTTACACCCTCCCACTGAGACTGAAAGATGTCAGTATTTCACTGTGGTGACTCTGCACAATGGGTTTTACTTAAAAAAAAAAAAAAAAAAAATGAATTTAAGTTTTTGCATCTGTTTTTGACACTGCATTTGTGTGAGAAGTGTTTCATTTGGAGTTTGGTAAACATAAATAGTTAGCTTTTCTGTTAATATGGATTGTGAATTACATTAACTTTAGTGCTGACAGCTGTCTTGCTGCTGTGTGGAATGCTCACATTATATTTATATATGTGATGCTGTAAAGTGACCTTTAAGTATCTTCTTTAACTGAGCTGGACACTTCAAATTTTGGTCTTGAATTTCAATTTCTAGAAGCAAATGATTTCTATTTTTATATGTGCAAAAAGACAGTGGCATGTACCGTATCATAAAGGTATGTACTCTAAGGTCTATTGATTGTTGGTTCAGTAATATGAAACAATAATAAATAGTTTAAATCACTTCTCAGAGTGTGTTGTTTCAATATGATCATTAAACAATGTTACTGTTTAGTTAACAACAGGCAGAAAAATTCATTCCTGCTACACAAAATCCCTTTTTTTAATTTTTATTTTTTAAACTTTGCTTTAATCTTTTTTGTACTTGTAATTATTAGATAGTTTTCTGACAAGTGAAGCCAATGTGGAAGTGCCTCAAACCTGCATTCTTTCTAATGGCCAGCAGGGGGCAACACCACCGGTTGCAAAACGAAGTTCTTTTGTATTGAAATCTATGAGAAATGTCTCCTCACTTGTTGATTCATGACCTCAGTAAAAACATTTTTAAGTGTGTTCATGGTCTCAGTTAGTTTCAAGTCTTCTTCAATACAGCATGACGTTCATTTCGTAAATTATGTTCTCATTTAGAGTTAAATAGACGATAAATCAGAGTGTGCTTTAAGGTGTTACTTCCTTGTGAAAAACAAGTTCACAGTTATTTTAGTTTACACAGTGCCATGCTGTGCATTTATAGGCTTCTAACCTGATTGACAAGTTGCCATGTTAGCAACTTGTCAATCAGGTTAGAAGCCTATAAATGCACAGCATGGCACTGTGTAAACTAAAATAGCTGTGAACTTGTTTTGGGTGTGTTCCTAAAACTTTAACTCTTTCACTCTGCTTCTAAAGTTAATTGTAACAATTGAATCATCAATGTCTTGTTCAGCATTCCGTTGTACTAAAAGACATCCTGATGAGTCAGCAGTTTATTTTTTCTGGTAAGTAGATATCGTTTGTAGAGACAATTGATGTGAATGTTGTGTTATTATGAATCCCACTCTCTTTCTTGGCAAGACCAGTAGCATTCAAGCACTAATGGTGTTCACGTCCTATCCTCTGACCAATAGGCTAACCTAACTAGTGATGTCCAAATTAAGCTTCATGAACCATTAGTTGTATGTGTTGACCCCATTAGATGGTGTTACTTGGTTTAAAGAAAAAGGCACAAGGAAGGGCATTTGTTTGTGCTTTCAACCCTTTGACGAACAGAGAGCGCCACATAGTGGGCTCAGAAAATTAAGAAAATGGTTCATGAAGCTTCATTTGGCCATCGCTAAGCTAGTCTTAACCAGGCGGCAACCTCCGGGTCTGAGCAGGAAGGCAAACCAGGAAGTGCCTTAAGCTGCATTCAACCGAAAACTCCTGCAAAGTGTGGCTGCAGAAACATTTCTGTTAATTAATTTCAATGTAAAATGACAAAACTTCTCTCTTGATTTATTACCTCAGAATTTTTTTTAGGGCAACACTATGGTCTCAATCACTAGTAAAAAAAATCTTTAAGACAATTTGATGTTAATAGTGTAAATAATGGCCCCATTTAGAAGGCGTGGCTAACTTTGATTGACAGGTCACTAACAAGATGAGCCGTCACCACGAGAGAAGCAGAACAATATATATATATATATATATATATATATATATATATATATATATATAGCGTATCCACGGCAACGTGTCAATAAAGTTACATATATAACGTTACATAGATATAAAAAAGGACGTTTACCGGTTTGATCTCATAACTTTGACCCTTTCACTGTATTTTCACTTAATGACGTTTATTTGAACGTTTTGTTCAGTAAAAATGTCTTGTTCAGCGTTTGGTTGGACTAACAGACACTCCAAGGAGTCGCTGCTCAGTTTTCTGCAGTAAGTAACGTACATTTTGTTTTTGTTTTTTGCCAAAACTAACATCCCAGTTAATGCTCCAGTTAATGCTAACATGAATTAGCAGCAGCTTCTCTCAGTCAGGTTGAGGTGTAGAGATGCGTGTAGTCAGTAATCAGATCCCTCTCACTCCTCCACAGTCCAAATATGGTCTGCTTCCTGTATCGGAAACAAGATGGCGACGAGTGTAACGCTGAAGTCGATGCTTCCAACGGGCCACAAACTAACAGGTGACGTCACAGTCACTCCGTCATCATTCATATACGGTCTATGGGCTTAACCAAACAAACTTGACCAAGAAATGCAGTGCGATTCATAATCAGGTGTCATAACCAATGTAACCTATCCAGCTCTACCCTCTTCTCCAAGTACGGTCACTTCTGGCTCCAAAAAAAGCAAGATGTTGTCGGGCAAAATGCTAAACTCTTCAAAACTGTAGTCCACAAACCAACATGGTGTCTTCATCCACTTCTTCACCCTACAGCTTTAATATGTGACTTGAATTTCACCATTCCCTTTATTTATGAAAAACATCAAGTTAACTGTCAAAATTAATTTATCTCACATCAGAATTCAACATCAGCAGTTTATAACAGCTCCGTTCTGACTGGGGATAATGTCTAGCACTCCTGGAAATTGCAGCTCTGGGAAACAGGATGTGGGGTTATTTCTGCTGAATCCAATTACCTTTCTGCTAATGCACAGTCTTAACAGTATTGGAAGCCGAGTGCAGATTAGGAGCATATCTACTGTCAGGCTAAATCTGATTTTTTTTCAACCTGTGCTTCATTTTGCACAAGTACAATGGGATGAACCTTTTCATGATGATCAAATAATGGATTTAAGTGCCTGTGATTCGTCCCTCCTTCAGGAGCTCTGAAGAGATTAGTGCTGTGTCAGCAAGAGTTTAATTTCCTTTTCTTCTCTATTGTAATGCCAGGCTTCAGGTAAAAAACAAGTGTAAAATGTACACTCTCGGGTACAGATGACTTTATTTGCATAAGATATTTGAGACATGGGCCGAAGAGAACTTGAATTTTTTATTTTATTTTATTTTTTAGTATTTTTTACTTAATTTAAAGTACAAGTGAAAGGCACTTTATTACACAGAAAGGTGTACTGTGTTTCAAGAAAAGCACTAATTAGGACTAATTTAGAGATTAGTGTTTCTGTGGCTGAAAACTTGGCTCAGCGAGGGCTGTGTCCTCATATGGGAAGGTCAGATGCTCAGTTCATTCCCATGAGAAATCAGCCAAACTGGTCCCTGGACTCCACAGAACTACCATAGTGAATGATCTTTTATATCAGTGTGAACTTGTATGTTAGAAGCAACTGAAATCCAATCAATCAGTCAAATTCAGATTCACTAATAATTCACTAAATGTTCAAATTGACCCAAAATACAAGTGGAAAAAATTACACACTAATAAATTAGCCATGTCACCTTAAAAAGGTTGTGTTCCCAACTTATTTCTGCTGCAGCACAATTAATTGATCGAATAGTATGGATTTTATTAAAGACACCATGGTAACTTACCATCTGGTTTTTGGAGGATTTTGTAAAAAAAAAAAAAAAAAAATCTGGTCTGATATCACTTTGATTTCAACAAAGATTAAACATTTTTTTTTATTTATTAAATTATGATTCGATCAATTCAAAATATGTATCTTAAAAATTAATTTTATTGACATGGAGCAATTGAGTTTGACATGTTAAAATTGGAATTGTGATCCATGTTATATGAGTTTTTGTACAAAGAAATCTGTAAGAAAGTGACTTATTGGAATGTTTATTCTTGAGCTGGCAAAATTATTTTTATTACACAACTCTTCTTTAATTGTATTTAAGCTGGGGCGTCAATGGGAGACAACCATTGTTTAAACTGGGAATGTGGTATGTCTTACATTGTGACTATTTTCCAGCCAAAAAAATTAATTCAGCATTAATTTAAGAGTAGTTTGCCTTCTACTACACTGTTTTAAAATGATTTGATCACAATTTGAGTAATTTGATTACTGTTGAATATTGAAAATGTCTTTTTCTAAACCTTCAAAATAAATATGTTTCATTTTACAACATGCAGCAGCTGAAAGTAACTGCAGGATGTTTAAAAAAAATGGAACCACTGTCACAGTAACTGCTTACGACTAGTAACTGCTTCCATAGTAGGGTGGTCAAAAGATACTTTTTTGAGTATCGATACTAAAACGTTGTATCCGGATACGATACTCATTAAAAAAAGTGTTTAAAAAAGTGTTATTTTCTCTCTTGAAGTCCCAGAATGAAGCGGAGAAAAGTTGACTTATCAAGCTTGCCTAATATTGTGCACAGCATACAAAATATTGTTCTAATTGTTATTGTTTATTGTATTTATTTATTTATTGCCCTACCTCAGACCTGAAGCTTTGATAACAAGCTTCAGGTCTGAGGTTGCAGTTAGTTGCAGTTTCTTTTTACACAACTGTTTTTTATTATAAATATTTAACCTGTGGTTCTGTTAATTTTTACATGTTGCATTTTTCTTGTTAATAAAAATATTTCTGCTCAATTTTGGGGTCCTTGTTTGTATTGTATATTATCGAGTTGGAAATTTTTGCATCGTGACATAGGGGTGGGCGATATAGCCCTAAAAGAATATCACCATATTTCAGGCTATTTTTGCGATAACGATATTCTTGACGATATTAGGAAATGCTTAAAAAGATATAGAAAATATGATTTTTTTAAAAGTCTTTATAAATTATTAAAAATCTAAAATGTAGTGTGAAGTGCAAATCTCAACAGCTGCCAAATACAAAAAAATGTACTCTTGACTTGAGTATGAGCAAATAATAAAAATAACCATTTAGGGGTTTCGGGGGCATATTTTAATGGAATTTTGTAAAGGAGAATAAAGGTTCTTGTATGTTTTATTTAAGGCATCTTATTTTGACAGTCTTCTTGTAAATTCTGTGGTGGATTCTCTTAACACACTGTGCTCTTATTTTGAAAGCTGCATGTATTTAGCGACAGGGAGTAAGTAGCTTTTTGTGATTAAAACAACTTTAACCACTACATCAAGAAGTAGGAACGTTGCCAATATCATGATATGCATTTTTTTTAACCATAAAAATAATATACTGATATTATTGTGAACGATACGATATGGCACACCCCTATTGTGACAACCCTATTCCATAGACATGCAGTGAGGTTATTTTGGGGCATTTGAAGGAATGGCGTTGCACACAACCAAAGGTGCTGTAATTGTCTTGTTTTTTTTGGTTCCAACCAACCAAGAACACAACTGATTGCATTGATCAAGTGTTTGAACCCTGAGATCAGTTGATTAAATGACTCGTGCCAGTTGTGCTTCTGCTTGGTTGGAAGGAAAACCTGCAGCCACATGGCCCTTTCAAGAATAGTTTGGACCTGCCTGGTTTAGGGTGACCCCAGTCCTTCCACTGCACCATGTACACAACTTAAGTCACATGGTTGTTAAATCCAATTTAAACTGGCAGTGTTCAGTGCAGCAGAACTAGAGGGGGGTGGGGTCCGTGTGACCTGTTGCACTGATGTCATTAACTGTCTAATCGGGATATCTTTGTCAGAAGAAAGGTAGTAAATGAATGTAGGTGTAAACATTGACATGGATGCTAAAGTATTTGTTACATTTGCTCTGCATGTTCACTTGGAAGTGTTTTTAATGTCTCGCTAAAAGAAGACACTAGTTCACTTGCTTATTTTCTTCAGTTGTCCCTGCAAAAAAAACATCTTCATATATGAAGACAGAAGGCATTCCCTCTGTGCTTGTACCATTTAATTTAACACTTTATTGTATGAGTTTCATTTTACAACATGCAGCAGCTGAAAGTAACTGCAGGATGTTTAAAAAATGGAACCACTGTCACAGTAACTGCTTACGGCTGTTATTTGCTTCCATAGTAGGGTGGTCAAAAGTATCGATACTAAAACGTTGTATCCGGATACGATACTCATTTTAAAAAGTATCGATGAAAAGTGTTATTTTCTCTCTTGAAGTATTTGTTGCATTTGCTCTGCATGTTCACTTGGAAGTGTTTTTAATGTCTTGCTAAAAGAAGACACTGGTTCTCTTGCTTATTTTCTTCAGTTGTCCCCGCAAAAAAACATCTCCATATATGAAGACAGAAGGCATTCCCTCTGTGCTTGTACCATTTAACTTAGCACTTTATTGTATGAGTTTCATTTTACAACATGCAGCAGCTGAAAGTAACTGCAAGAAAAACATCAAAAAAACAATAAAAAACATCTTCATATATGAAGACAGAAGGCATTCCCTCTGTGCTTGTACCATTTAATTTAACACTTTATTGTATTCCAACGAAAGACATTCAAGTTGTCTTTGTCACAGGGGAGAGGGACACGGCAGAATGGCTGGAGCTAGAGAGAGAGAGAGAGGCCGACTCAAGGGATTATCGTGCGTCAGTTCAAGAGCATGTCTCTCATCCAATAACGGGCCATCACCAGAGGAAGCTCAGTGATTCTCCACTGGGAAACACGATTAGTAGCTGTTAGCGGTGACTGTTACTCTTTCAAACCAAGCCTGTTCTACTTTCCAGAGGACAATCTTAGCATTAAACTTCTCATCAAGACTTCAACAATTCAAGCTGCCAATCTGCTTCCTGAAGCCATGACTAAAAGGATTTTGGTGCCATTGCAAAGACTCACATTGACTTTTTTTCAATTCGTAACCTATGGGACACTCTTGGGATTTTAAAAACTTCATTAATTTGGAAATGCGGCGCTGAGAGACTCATTAAAGAAGAAAACTTGGGACTACCTTAGATCATGCGTTTGATCAAACCTTTCTTGATGACACTGTCTTGCAGAGTTCTGGGGAATCCTAAACTCTGTCACCCTGACAAGATATTTTCAGCAATGATGGAGGATTGGGCAGGTGTGATGATGTCATGCCTGCCTCCCCTGTGAACTCCGGTGCCCCTTGTCTCTTGGGAAACGTGAGACGGAAACAGATAAAGGCCAATACCCTGGCAGGATTTAATCTTCTGTCTAGTACGATGAGACAACATGTTGTAGAAGGCTGGTGGACATAAACTCTAGGTCCTCCTAGAGTTGTCCTGGCACCCCACAAAAATTTAAAAGTGTGGGGGGGCTAGGCAGGGTTTAAATGGTGTTAATAACAGAGGAACAAAGTGATGGTTCAAAGGTTCGGGAGAATGGAGTGTCCAGAGGCGTGGGACTGGACAGCCCCTTTAGGGCCCATAAAATGGATACGCCGATCATGTCAATCATCACCGTTGACGAAAATGGGGATGAGAGCGAGATATCAGGAGAGGATGATAACGAGGAGATTGAAGCTGATTACAGACACAATTATTGGGAAGACGAGGACGATATCTACCAGGAGTTCGAGGAGTTGGACTTTGAGGCCTTGCCGGATCGCTCAGACACGCACAGCATTGCCTCGGGCGATTCTTTCTATCCTCCGGACAATTCGGACGTGTCCGCAATGTGTCGCTTTAGCTACTACAATCCTGAGCCCATTTCCTTCTTTAAGGCCTGCTGCAACAACAACTCCATCATCGTCAAGATTATGATCAGACAAGGAGTGACCGAAGAGGAGGTGCATGAGACCGATCGGAATAGAAGAGTAGGTGTCTGGTTTCAACACATGTTTGATTTTTTAGGCACTTCTAGCTTTGTTTTCACTGATTATTCAAAACCAGCAATGTCTGAACCTGGTCTCACAGGAATCCGTGGAATAGCCACGGATTCGCTTAACTCAAAATCCGTGGAATAGCCACGGAATCACTCAAATTTCCGTGAAACTGACACGGATTTCGCTACAATGCAAGTTACTGACAGTCATATCCCGTGGCTATTCCATGGATATTTGTTCCTATTGGTTTGTTCCAAGTCACGTGACTTTTAAGGTCCCGGCGGTCAGAACAAAAAACATGGCGGACAGTTCTCTCATTTTTTGTGAAAAAAAATCAATATTTTGACTTTCTTTGAGTTTCTGCATAAAAATGCATTTTGATCACATTTCTAGCGAGAAATATATGTTTTATTTTCTAAATCTTCACTCAGTGAATGTACATAATCACTTTGTATGTTGGAATAGCCACGGGATATGTCATTAACTTGCATTGTAGCCAAATCCGTGTCAGTTTCACGGAAATTTGAGTGATTCCGTGGCTATTCCACGGATTTTGCTGTGGTATTCTACACAAAAGTACAATAAAGGATAAAAAAAAAAAGCATGTTAATCCTGAGTGAACTCGGCTGTTCTTCTCACCGCGGTCACATCAGGTTTGGCGGTCATGCCGGTGACCCTGGTGCAGCTCCTGAACAGCAGGGAATCACTTCCTCCAGGGTCAAATCCTGAAGGAAGGTTCAGAGCAGTTGGTTAAGCCTGTGATGACAGATGGGGAGTGCAAACTGCACAGCGACAGTGTCAAGAAGCAGCTTGCTCTCCAGGCTCAGCTTCTAAATGGCTCGCTAAGACAGTGACCTAGTAAGAGATACTGTTTATAGAGCTGGGACGGGCAGATGAGGATTGTCCCGGAGTACTCTGACACTAATGTCTTTCAAGACACCTTGGAGTGTGTTGACACAGCAAATGCTGCGATGGAAATGAGTGAGGTGTAACATTTGGTATTAGGATATAAAGCAATGATTCCCCACCAGGTGTACCTGTACCCAGGGCTACTATTGTTGTTTCCATTGGGGTACTGGAAAAGTTTTGGAGACATAACATTACTGACCGTTGAAAATAGCTAAAAGTAATGGAAAACGGTTGAAATTGTTAGCTCAAAGCAGGGGTCTCAAACTCAAATTACCTGGGGGGCGCTGGAGGCAGTATCAAAATGACCAAAAAAAGACACAAAATGGCAGAATAAAAAACGAAATTACTTAAAAAAGACACAAAATGACAGAACAACTTAATTACTTAAAAAAGAAACAAAATGACCAAAAAAAGACATAGAATTACCAAAAAAGAGACACAAAATTACTAAAAAAGACACAAAATGGCAGAAAAAAAACAAAGAGTACTAAAAAAAGACACAAAATGACAGAAAAAAACTGAATTACTTAAAAAAGAAACAAAATTACCAAAAAGACACAGAATTACCAAAAAAGAGACACAAAATTACTAAAAAAAAGACACAAAATGACAGAAAAAAACTGAATTACTTAAAAAAGAAACAAAATGACAGAAAAAAACTTAATTACTTAAAAAAGAAACAAAATTACCAAGATAAGACACAAAATGACCAAAAAAGACACAATTACTTAAAAAGTCACAAAATTACTAAAAAAGACACAAAATGACAGAAAAAAACTGAATTACTTAAAAAAGACACAAAATGACAGAAAAAAACAATTACTTAAAAAAGACACAAAATGACCAAAAAAGGACACAAAATTAATAAAAAAAAGACACAAAATGACAGAAAAAAAGTTAATTACTTAAAAAAGAAACAAAATGACCAAAAAGACACAGAATTACCAAAAAAGAGACACAAGATTACTAAAAAAAGGAACAAAATGACCAAAATAAGACACAAAATGACCAAAAAAGACACAATTACTTAAAAAGTCACAAAATTACTAAAAAAGACACAAAATGACAGAAAAAAAACTAAATTACTAAAAAAGACACAAAATGACAGAAAAAAGACACAAAATTATGTAGTAGGCTATTTTTAATTTTTTTAATAATATTTTTGTTTACATTCATTGGGACTCAATGAAAGGATGTGTGAGTTCTTCTGACAGGGTTGTGGGGAGAACATCAGACCAAAGAGTTTGGGAACCACTGCTGAATAATATAGACACACTGTTGTTTCTATGAGAACTTTAAACAGGTGCTCACTTTGGTAGAACATTATTGCACTCATTTCCTCAACCAACTGCTGTTTGTGTGTCTTGCTGTCACAGAGTGGAAACACGGATACAGAACACTGTCCAACCAAGTGAACCAACAGTACATGATTGCAAATCTGCCTGTGTTGTTTAAAATTTCACCTGCTACGTGTTGCTCACATAAGTAGTATACGTCAAGTCATTTTGGTCACAATTATTATTATTTATACACATTCTCTCTTATTTGTCAGCCTCAAGACACAGCTTGGAAATAGTTTCCTTGAATTCATGCCGTTGTCTCACAATGTCAATTTTCCCTTCGCTCTACGATGAAATTAAGTTATTGTCTCATCGCGTAAAGAGCCAGGAGGTATAATTTATTGCTTGTCATACCTCATTTGGAAAGACTGGCCCTACAGTGGACTGGGAACCATAACAAACTGCAGCTTAGGTGTAATGGAATAAGAAATGTGTACGATGAAACTTTGGTCAAACAACTGCAAACAGAAAAGACCAAGATAGGATTTGATTTCTGCCACAAACCAGCAAAAAAGACATTTATTTTTGTCTTAATGCATATGACTTTAAATAAATAAGTGACATTTTAAAGGTGAAGGACCTGTGGGCCTGTTTTTCAGTATACTGGTTCAGTAATCAACCCATTTAGATAATGTAATTAAACTGGTGTTTTGCCTATAAACTGTGTGATTGGCTTGTGATTGGATACAATACTACGATGTGTCTAACTCCAGATTCACATAGCATTCTTAAGAAAAAAATGCTTCTAAAGTGTCACTTTTTTCTTAAAATTGCTCTTTCGACAAAATTTAAGAAGATTTGGTATTCATGAAGAAATTCTTATCTTTTCTTTAGTCTTTTTCTTAACTTTCTTCTTAAGTTTTTTTCCTAAGATAGAACTTGAGAACAAATGAGATTGAAAACAAAGTTATTAGATTTCTTCTCATATTTCTTCACAACTTTGAGATAAGAGAAGCCCTCAACAGTCTTAAAACAGATACAGTGAAAAGAAAAGTCTTGATATGTATTTAATTGAAGACATTTGTATGACTTATTTGATTTCTTTAATATTTAGTTTAGCCCTAGACAATGTGTAAACAAATGTTGTTCATTGAAGTTGGACAGAGTAGATTTTTGTGAATGTATCACATAAAAACATGAAATGTCCTTTCAGTCTGTGTGACATGTAGGTTTATTCCTAGATTACACCACAATGTACTCTTAGTAAATCATGGAGGCAGTTGGTGTATTTTATACTACTTAATTAATCACTACGAACATATTCTCATTCATTAGTTGTCAGTTATAATCATCAAAATTAAAAGAACTAAACACTTGGAATATATCAGTCTGTGTGGAATGAATGTATACATTATAGTTTCACTTTTTGAATGGAATTACTGAAATAAATCAACTTTTTCATGATATTCTAATTATATGACCAGCACCTGTAAGTAGGCCAAGTTACTGAAACCACACAAGTGATCTAAAGTTAAAAATCTAAGAACGAAGTGAGAAAACTAAGAAGTTCCTAAGACATATGACAATTCTTAAGAAATAAAATGGTGAATAGCATTTAAGAACATTCTTAGGAACATCCTTTTCTTAAATTTTATCTTAAGAACCATTTAGTTAATCCGGCTTCTGATGTCTTTCTTTACATTCTGTCCCTAAACCAGCTGGTTAGATTATCATTTTCAGTTACCAGTAAGGCCGCTAACAGTATTAAATGTCATAAAAGTTTGAAAATGCAATCCCTGTCCCCCTTTGTTGTGAACCTGGTCTCACAGGAATCAGTGAAATAGCCACGGATTCGCTTAACTCAAAATCCGTGGAATAGCCACGGAATCACTCAAATTTCCTTGAAACTGACACGGATTTCACTGCAATGCAAGTTAATGACAGTCATATCCCGTGGCTATTCCATGGATATTTTTTCCTATTGGTTTGTTCCAAGTCACATGACTTTCAAGGTCCCGGCGGTCAGAACAAAAAACATGGTGGACAGTTCTCTCATTTTTAGTGAAAAAAATCAATATTTTGACTTAGTTTCTGCATAAAAATGGATTTTGATCACATTTCTAGCGAGAAATATATGTTTTATTTTCTAAATATTCACTCAGTGAATGTACATAATCACTTTGTATGTTGGAATAGCCACAGGATATGACTGTCATTGACTTGCATTGTAGTGAAATCCGTGTCAGTTTCATGGAAATTTGAGTGATTCCGTGGCTATTCCACAGATTTTGAGTTAAGCAAATCCATGGCTATTTCACGGATTCCTGTAAGACCATGTTGTTGTTGTTGTTTTTGTGGAAAAATGTGGTAGAAAAATAAATTGTGATGTACCCCTCGTCCAAACTCTTTATTCTGATTTAACAGCTATTAGCCTTTTAAATAAGAACAAACCAGCCAGTAGCAATTTGGACAATTGGCAAGTGACCACTTCAGTTGGAAACCCATGTTTATCCTGAGCTAACAGTCTATTACACATTCACTATCTGTCTGTAACACACTGTGAAAAACAGCCTTTTACTTGGCTTGTAGGCTGCATGACTGATAAGCCTTATTTCTTTTTATGAGAATCACTGCAATGATTTTGTTCTGTGAGGAAATATGGCTGTGAATCCATAAATATGCTTCCCTGTAGCCCCGAGGAATCCATTTTGGTGTTTTTAAGAGCTAAAATAAATCACAGACAAAGAGAGAAGAAGAAAGTCAAGCACTCTTGTTTTTCTGTTTCAGTCTGGTCTGATTGTGGCGTGTTACCATGGTTACGTGGATGTGGTCATGGCCCTCTCTCAGTGCCCGTATGTTGATGTTAACTGGCAGGACAACGAAGGCAACACTGCTCTCATTACTGCAGCACAAGCAGGTAAACACACCGATATATATTCATACACATATACAGTATTTTATGAGATCTCCCTCACTGTCTTGTTTGTTTAGTTAACCCTCTGGAGTCCATCTATTTATTGAAAATACACATGTTTTATTCACAGTAATAACTTAATTTATATATGATATGTACACAAGCTGAGAAAGCCAGTTGAAAGTTCAATCATAGGAGCTTTCACAGTGTGACATTTATGTTTCTAGACCATTTTCAAGGTACTTTTCCAAAGACACCTGTGTCTTTTGTTTATATTTTCGGTTCCTGTCAGCTTTATGTACTTATTAATCAAAATAAAATAAAAAGGTGATGTAAGGACAGACTGAAAGATGCTAAACAGAGACAGAAATTAATGCATTGACAAGTTTGAACCAAAATCTCCTGGACTTCAGAGGTTTCAAGAAATAGTTTTACATTTTGGAAAATACACTTATTCACACATCCCATGTCATGTTTATGACACGCTCATGTCACTCTTATGTAGACACCTTCAAAATAAAGTGTTACCATATCTTGCTTAAGTCACAAAGGCATGTTCAAAAAATTGCCTAAGTCACATTTTATTTTGACTTAGGCATAATAAATCCACTTAAGTCACACACTTGACATAGGCCATTATCTTAAAGGGGTAAAATCACATGATCTGATCAACTGAGGATGTAGGAGATTTTACCATAGGTGGCCGGCGTCATGAGGAGATGATATAGGCAAAAAAAAATTGACAAAATTGACTTTTAATAATGACGATTATTTTAACAGTGTGACACAATTTAAGTTAGACCGAAGACTGGAAAACAGACAGGAAACAGGGCTGGGGTCTGTGTGGGAACCACCCACATTGCAATAAACAACAATGGGCTAGGTTTCCCTTTTAATGTGCAATTATTCTTTATTTGACCAGGGATGGGCAACTGGAGGCCCGGGGACCGCATACGGTCCACACCCTTACTTGAAGTGGCCCTCAGTACAACTACATGCATTTGAGCATGAAATCTTAAAAGTGCAGTGTAAAAATGCACAAAATTACTTCTTGCAATTAATGTTGGTCTGCTGTTCTTGCACTGAAAAAAAGAAATCCCAGTAAGTGGTTATTTTTTATTACCTTCAAACCTTTTGTATTCCTATTTATACTGTTATACACTGCAAATGATTTTGTTGTTAAGATAAAACAAACTTAGATTTAGAAGTGTTAGATAATTTATCTTGTTTTAAGAGTTCATTTCTTATGTTAAGTGTTCAACATGCTTATTTCTAGATTTAATAATCTTAATTTAAGAAATCTTGTCAAGTGAAATTATCTGTCCATGCAGCAAGATAACTTACTTCAGATTTAGTGTTTATATCTGGTATTTAGACACATCTTATTTTCAGTGTACATGCATTTGAGCATGAAATATGTTAAGTTACTGCACTGTAAACATATTTAAAATTGCAGTTTCATCATATCTGGTTCAGTGCACGGTCCTATATGTGGCCCTGTGGTAGTGAACATGAAAAATTGTGGCCCCCTGCAGCATTTAAGTTGCCCATCCCTGACCAACGTCATACATGAATAATAATTAACCATTTAAACATTGAGTGATTTAAACTTCTAGATCTGAGTCTGGCCTTGTCAAAGCTAATGGAACCGTTGTGTCCTAGTTTCTATGTGAGTAAGACAGAGTCATGCTGACATGCTCGCTTTCACAGAGATCCCTAAAAATATTCTGTAGTGACGTTAGAGAGTTTATTGAGTTTAGCTTCCTTTGTCCTCCATTCCCCAAAATGTTGAATGGTTTCATTGTTAGTGTTCCTCAATAAAATCTATAACATTTGGAAAGGTGGGAAATGTTTATTGAAGTGGAAGGCTGGCATTTAACTTAACCCTTTATTATTTTCTCTTAGGTTATCAAGTTTACTGATATACTGTATGTTTTATGTGGTAATTATGTTTAATGTTTGTTTGTGTCTTGTTTAGTTTTAATGTGTTAAAGTTCTTCTTATTATTATTGTAGTTTTATTTATTTATTTAGGTTGGTTTTGTGATTTCTTTTTTTTTTTTTTTACTGTGTTTGTCCATTGGTGATTTATGTTGTGTTTTGTTTAAATTAATAAAAAATAAAAAAAAATGAATAAATCTATAACATTTGACATTAAATATTACATTTATGTCACAATTTCTGCATTCGTGAAGCACATTAATATCATTTTAACCTTGAAAAAATTCATAAAAATCCATCTGACTCCCAGCGAGACATGTTATTGCCATCATTTGCAATGGTGAAATGTTTTTTTGCAGAGAATTGAGTTTCAAAATTGGTCCAAATTAAAGCACAGATCATATGATGAGGTCTGGTGCTCCCATTTGCTACAATCACTGTTATTTGCAGACATTAGAAAGTACCATGGTAAGTAATTTCATAGCAATGCAGCCACATGTATCAGACGAGGCGCCCGGCCTCTCATCTGCTAACGATGATGAATGGCTCTCTGTGTCCTGTGATGAATCGCTGCAGACTACTCTTCATTTTCTGCTTCATTAAAAGAAGTATCGATCCTCCTTCATGACAAAGTACTCTGCAACACCTCAGGGAGAAAAGTGACCAAGACTGTGAGATCACACGCCTGCAGCAGACCAGACTGGTTGAATACATGAAAAGAAAACTTTCTCTTGAAACCCTTTTCTAAAATAATGTTTAAACACCTATTGGGAATTCCCTCTGAGGTGAACTCCTAGAAGTAACCCTCTGAAGTCCAGGAGATTTTGGTTCAAATGTGTCAACTTCCTATGCATTAATTTCTGTCTCTGTTTAGCATCTTTCAGTCTGTCCTTACATCACATGCATGGCTCCTTTTTCTCCACACAAACTTGGCTATCAGTCAGATTTTCCATTTTATTTTAATTAACAAAGTATAAAGCTGCCAGGAACCCAAAATACAAACAAAAGACACAGGTGTCTATGGAAATGTACCATTTTTTTTTTTTTTTTTACCATTTATACGGACATAAACAGCAGAAAAAAATAATAATTAATAAAACTATCAAAAAAAAAAAGACACAAAATGACTTACAAAGACACGAAAAGACATGAAAAGGATTCAAAGATGGACAAAATAGCCCAAGACTCCATAGAGTTAAAACCGTTATTTTACTAAATTAAACACACTTAGGATTCAGCAAGAGGTCCAAATATGAGAGAACCAGTAAGAACGCCGGCCATGGACACTGATTGTGCCACTTCCAACAAGTTTGCTCTGTCACAAACTAGATCAAACTGAAAAGAAGAGGAGGAAGAAAGGAAGAAAAAGAAAGAAAGAAAGAAAGAAGTTCAACCCTCTGAAGTCCAGGAGATTTTGGTTCAAATTTGTCAACTTCCCTATGCATTAATTTCTGTCTCTGTTCAGCATCTTTCAGTCTGTCCTTACATCACATGCATGGCTCCTTTTTCTCCACACAAACTTGGCTATCAGTCAGATTTTTCATTTTATTTTAATTAACAACGTATAAAGCTGCCAGGAACCCAAAATACAAACAAAAGAGACCTTTTAAAATCGTATTAAGACATTTTATGAGATTTTTAAATTCAAATTATTGGATTTTAGACGTTTTAAGACATTTAAAAAAAACCAGGACACCATGTATGTAAAATTTAGGAAACACTACAAGAAGCTCACAACTCAAAGGAAACAGTTTCCAGTGGATCAGCGAATATTTCTGTTAGACTCATTATTGCAACTCAGCAAATGTCTTAATAATTAATTGGGCTCTGCCTCCAACACTGTATCCAGCTCTCTTTATAAATTCAAGGTGTTGAAATAACGATTGTTTACTACACTGTGCAGTGCTACCAATCTCACAGGTTAGCAGACTGTGGTAGTAACTTAATACTGGTGATGCTTTCAGCTTCAGATATTGCAAGAAAAGAAAATGTTCCCAACGCTGCGTGTGTCGTTTAATTAGTGAATATAGTTCTTAATTTGCTTGTTTTGTGTCTATTTGTATGTGTTTCTTAATCTTTTCAAAGCAATAGCTGGCCAGTATGTCTGAAACAAGTTCCATGCAACATCACAAATGTGTAATAAAAAAGACTCTTGAGGGGACAAATGTAATGAAACTAATGACAATATTAATATAAAATAATTATCAATATGTGTAGGCTTATCGTAACAGCCTACAACTAATGGTTTTGGTGCTCCGACAGCCATGCTAGCAGCTCTTTGGGGCTTTACTTATTAGTGATGAGCACAAAATACTTCACAAACGTGTTTGTTGGCTCTACTAGATGGCATGCTCAATATAAAGAAAATGGGCTAAAGAAATGGCAATTCAATGTGCTTTTAACCCACTCAATTTAACAGAGATGGCCATCAAGAGGGTTCAGACAATAAAGAAAATGGGTTTTTAACCTTCATTTGGCCATCACTGGTCCTTATGCACAGCAGTACTTTCAGCTAAATGCTAATGTCAGCATGCTAATATGCTCACAGTGACAAAACAGGCTGTAAACATGTTTATTTTTTGCCGTGAAGTTGGGCATTTTAGCATGGGTGTCTCCCTTTATGAGTGACATTTCAGCATTGGCTTCTCTCTTGATGCCACTTGGTATCAAACTGTAGAAACTAGCCTGCATAACACGTTTGTGTCTCTCTGTTGGTCTGCAGGTCATGCATTCATTTCATACTACCTGCTCAACTACTTCTCTGGGATGGACATCGAGAGGAGGAACTGTCACGGTTTCACAGCTCTGATGAAGGCTGCCATGCAGGGTCGGACCGACTGTGTCAGGGCGCTCATGATGGCTGGTAAAAGATATATAAATAATTAAGTTCAATGGCAACCTGGTCTCACAGGAATCCGTGAAATAGCCACAGACACGCTTAACTCAAAATCCGTGAAATAGCCACGGAATCACTCATATTTCCGTGAAATACAGGCGGATTTCGCTACAGTGCAGAGTTCCTATTGGTTTGTGTCCAAGTCATGTGACTTTCAAGATTCCGGAAGTCAGAACAAAAAACATGGCGGACAGTTCTCACATTTTTTGTGAAAAAATCAATATTTTGACTTAGTTTCTGCATAAAAATAGCCTGGCTAACACCAGACTATTCTCAAATGAGGTCTAGTCTGGCAACCTACAATGCTTTTCTCCGTAGAGGAGGTGTGGTTTACGATCCTCCGGAGCCGTTTATTGGGCGCTTAGAATGTCTATCAAAATCAGCTCTTAGCCAATCAGATCAGTTATACCAGATGACGTAGTAGAGCAACAGAAATGGATGTTTGTTGTGTGTGTGTCTGTGAGAGAGTGTTGTTTGCTGCTTTGCTTCTCCAGTTCTCGCTTTCTGCAAGATTATTTATTTTCACGCTTTATTCCCCCTCATGTCATTCAGCCACACACATCCACTGATTTTATGGGCAACAAACAAGCTGCTGCGGGTCTCTCGGCGGCTCCGCTGTCCCCCGGCTCGTAGCCAGATCACCGGTGCGGCGCTACGAGCCGGCGCTACCGGTGATATCGCTACGAGCCGGGGGACAGCGGAGCCGCTGAGAGACCTTTCAACTTTCGCTCTAAACTATTTAAAACTCCATCTACAGCTAAAGACAGTTTCGCATCTGCTGCAGCCATGTTGGATCAGTAAGAAAACTACAAGCTTCCGTCTGCCGGGTAGTACGCGTCATCGTCTTGAGGTCCCTCCCCGTTCTGTGATTGGATCCCTAAAACAGGGGTTAGAAATCCCTCTGGTTTCCAGACCCTTTCGCAGTTCGAAATTAAATCGAGCACGCAAGGCAGTCTGGGTATAGCCAGGCTAGCATAAAAATGGTCGCAAAGATCTCGCCAGAAAAACACGATCTGCTGTGTTTTATTTTGAAATCTCCCTGATCCTCTGTGTATTTTATTGTATTTATTGTGTGATTCCGTGGCTATTGCACAGATTTTGAGTTAAGCGCGTCCATGGCTATTTCACGGATTCCTGTGAGACCAGGTTGTCAATGGATATCTGCTCTGGAAAATCAGATCTTGTAGTAACACCTTTGTTCTTTTAAACTGAGAGCTATATGTTTATTAGATGCTTGAATGACAGAAGAAATCCCCTTTGATGGATGGATGGATGTATAAATGTAGAGCAGATTACAGTTTTAGCTACAGATTCTCCCTCCCGTTGACCACTTCCATACGTCCTTGTGTTTCCAGGCTGTGATATTCAGGCACGAGACAACGGCCGGGGTATGACACCCAGAGAGTGGGCTCTGTTCACAGGTCGATATGAGACGGCCCATCTGATGTATCTACTGATGTCGAAGCCTATTGCTGAGCAGTTCTGTGACTCCTTCTCCCTGGAGTGGCCCATGTTGGAGGTTAATAAATCCATCAAGACTACACTCCTACTTTTCAATGCACCATTTAAAGCAGAGGTCTCAAACTCAAATTACCTGGGGGCCGCTGGAGGCAGTATCAAAATGACCCAAAAAAGACACAAAATGACCAAAAAAGACACAAAATTACACAAAAAAGACACAAAATGACCAAAAAAGACACAAAATTACAAAAAAAGACACAAAATTACTGAAAAAACACAAAATTACTTAAAATAGAAACAAAATGACCAAAAAAAGACACAGAATTACCAAAATAGACACAAAATACCTAAAAAAGACACAAAATGACAAAAAAAGACACAAAATGACAAAAAAAGACACAAAATACCTAAAAAAGACACAAAATTACCAAAAGAGACACAAAATTATTTTTTGAAAAAGACAGAATTACCAAAAGACACAAAATTATTAAACAAAGTAATCAAAGGGACCTTCCACACACAACACGGTAAAGTGCCATTCATCAGAAATTACAGAAATAATGCAGGGGTTTTATCACTGAAGAATGTGAAAATGTGTGAAGCTAAAAATGAGCATCTTTAAATTGTAATTTCTGATCTTGTGCAGGAGCTGGTGGCCAAGGCCCAGGAGCCAAAGTCCTGCTGGAGGCGTTTAATCAACTCCCTTTCCTGCTGCAATTCTAAGTTTTACCTCAACAACAAGGTAAACCCTGTGGATGACGGTGTTCTGGACCACATGGTCCGGGTCACCACCAGTATCTCCAGTCCATTCATTGCTACAGCTTGCCGTACGGTGTGTCCAAGCAGCCCGCCGTGCATCGGGAAGCGCCGTCACGCCGTGCAGGAGATCCTCCGGCGGCAGCGCTTGTCTGAGCTGAAGCGTCTCGGCCCGGACAGACTGAACAACTACAAGAGATTTTTCCAGAACTCGCGGGTCCTCCTCATCCCTAAGACGAGGGATCGGAGAGCCAGCCTGCAGACTCAGCTGCTGAGCGATGTGGCCACAGTGGCCATGAGACGAGCGAGCCTCCTGCCTCTGCACATGCTGAGGAGGAGCAGCGTGCGGCCGGGCATCGTGGTGCCCAAAGTGAGGCTCTGCAAAGCCCCCGCTCCCATCTTTATACCAGAAAAAATCAAACGGAGCAGAAACCACAACGAGCTGCAGATCCCCAAGTGGAACTACAAGATGAAGATAATAGAAAGGAGGCAAGAGGAGGAGAGGCAAAGACTGTTGCCTCTGATTAGAAGGAGATGAAGGTGAAAGGGAGTACGAGTGATGTCAGACAGCAGGACACGAGCTTGAGTAGTGCTGCAGTCCAAGAAAACCTTGCATGAACAAATGACTCTGTTAATGTAAATATAACTATGTTTTTGTTTGCTCACATTGCCAACATTGTTGGATTTGTTGCCTTGTTTCTACTGGAGTTCACACATCTCATTTGTAAAGCATAACTTGTGGTGCAATGTGGGAGACACAGGAACAGGATCTCCATACAGTACAGTGTAGCATTTGCAAATTCTGCTAGGATGTTAACAAACACAATTTTTCCAAAGAAGATTAAAACTGTGGAATCACTGGACAAAATTTCCACAATAACCTTACTAACAGCATATTGTAATTCATGTGGTCTGAGAGAAAATCAGACTTCAGCACCTTATCTTGGTTCCGTGTTCAGGCTTCAGAACATCTAGCCCAGGAGACTTTGGCCAATCTCAGGTCAAGGGAGTGCATTTCTACAAAACTTGTGAAAGCCTGATTCAATGATGGGACATCCAGCAGAGAAAGTAGCTACTCCATCATTTGCAATAACTGCCCACACTGGAAAACAGCCCCTCAAAATAAAGACGGACTTATCAAAAAGACAGTCTGATAATAAATGCAATTAAACAAGTGTCAATATCAAAAAAGTGGTTCTTCTAATAGTTATTCTATTCTTGCTAATAGTTTAGCCTTCTGCTAACCTTAGCCAAAGGCTCACGGTGAAGAGCGTGCACATGCTCATCTGGTGGGAGGGGCTTAGCGCAGATGGAGCAGAGCTGCAGGGATGAATTGTCAAATTCTGTTTTTTGGGGGTTTTTTGCCTTTTCCAGGCAACTCTATACCCCAGCTTTTAGTGTCAGAGAGCATTCACACCATTACACGTTAAGTTTCAATGATTTCAATCACAGCGGTGGGGCTATAAATGGTTGCTGCTCAAGTAAACACACACAGGTTTTGCTCTGCTCTCCTCTCATGCTGGACTTCTGGTGGTAACCTCCTGGTGGCAAGAACTGCTTTTAAAAACCATTTGCATGTCTGCTTTACTTGTTTGCATTCATGTGGACCATTAGTTCCAATGCATTTTACAATTCCAGTGCGCCACAACATTTTTTTTTGCTACATGCAAAGGGGAGCATGCTGTGACAGTCTAATGTGTCTGACTGTGCTGAACCCAGTGGCAAGCACAGCTCAAACCATGTTCTGTCTGAAAGGCCCTTAACGGTTAAAGCGGAACATTTGTTACACAAAGAAAGAAGCAGAGTGAGGAAATATCTAGTAGGAGAATCAGGAGGAGGGGAAGAGATTACTAAAGGAAGGATAAGGGTTTAGGAGGAGAAAGACAAAAACAGACAGAGGACAAGAGGTCATGCTGGCTTGGAAAGAACAAGTAAAAGATACATGATAAAGGGTAGAAAATGTTGAACAAAGATTTGACAGGAAAACATGCCAGAGAAGGGGGGAAATGGGGCTTGAAAAGGCAGGAAGGTAACAGCCAGTGGAAGGGATTTCACAGGATGGAGAGAAGAGCTCAGACACGGTCAAATGAAGATTGGTGGCTGGCTGCTACAGCAGATTGCCACAGGAGAGGATCACTGCACATGCAGGGGAAAGCCAAGAAGCCATTTTACACTGATACATAGTCCAACAGGTATTTGCAAGGAAGGGCAGAGCTTGTGAGCGGTATTTGACAGCCTAGCTGAGGAGCCAGCTCACACAGGCTTTGGAACGGCTTTGTGGAGAAGAGGAAAGGCAGAGCCAAAAATAAACAGCTTAGTGCTCGATGGTGACTTCCAAAATAATCACATGAGATAGTCCACTGCTACTGTCTGCAACTGCAGGTGTCCCTTCTTGGGTGCATGTGTGTTTGAGTTTTGCACTGGAATGGTAATAATTAAAAAGAAAAGCTTTTACAAATTACAAGGAAACTGAATCAATATACTACTTCTATATATAAAGTATTACCTTTATCACCCTCTAGTGGAACCTCCTGGGAATTACAACAAAGTTAGTTCAAAAACAACAACTTTCTTTTGACTTGTTTGTCTCCAGGACTGAACTGGTCTGGACCACACTGAATTGCACTGAAGTGGACTGGGGACATTTAAGTTGTCCCTCCATGGACGTCTTTACATTTCTGCCAAAAACTCTTCGGTAGCATACTATTTTTGCACGGTGATGGAGGATCACTGTGAGGACGGAGAAGCATCATTTGAGTGGTATTTAAAAGCATTTAAGGTTCAAATTTGAGTCAATTCAACAAACAAGCTTTTTATTTATTCAACTACACAGTTGACTCAAAGTTAAAGGACAGGGAAACCATGCCAAATTCACTGTACTGAAACTATGGCCTGACAAATTTAAATCACACCATCATCAGCATATGAGGAAATGCTGTAAATCACATGAATAATGACCTTTTTGTACTTTCTCATGGATGTGTATAATTAAGTATACATTTCCTTTGATATGTTTTCTTGACCAGGGATACTGAAAGGATGTTTTGCATAAAGACTGGTTCTGAAGCTTTGAGATCGGCATCTTGGCTGTCGACATCTTGCTTTTTCTTGCTATCAGCTTGTGCAGAACAGATGTGAAAGGGTCAAAGTTCAAAGATGAAAACACACAGTGCACTTTGGTAGCGACCTGTCAATCACAAGGTAGCCCCACCGAAAGCATACCCCGCTATATCGTCTATTTTATTCTAAATAAGACTAAAATTAACATAATGATCATCGTGCTGTATTAAAGAAGACTTGAAACTAACTATTGGCATCATAAACTCATTAAGAACATGTTTACTGAGTTAATAAATTAATGAGAAGTAGGCTCTTTATCTCATAGACTTCAATACAATCAGACTTCTTTTTGCAACCAGTGGAGCCGCCCCCTGTTGGCCATGAGAAGAATACAGGTTTAAGGCACTTCCCCATTGGAATCAGGTTGCTGCTCGATTCATATGCAGTCTTATGCAAAAGCTTGAGTCTTCTGTCTCATGTAGCCTAATCCGACTGGTTGATGTTGAGATCACAGCTCGGGGGGGCAAACCATCTGTCGCAGGAAGATAGCTCTTTATGCCTTTATAACTGGCTGCAGGTTTGGGGTTGTTGTTGTGCTGCAGAATGAATTTAGGATGGATCAGACGCCTCCCAGATGACACTGCAGGATGGATAAGAAACTGTCTGTATTGTACAGCACTGAGAAAACCACTAATTCTGACTAAATCCCCAACTATATTTGCAGAAATGCAGCCTCAAACTTGCAGTGAAGTTCCAATACGCTTCACCAGAATATCTACCTACATTACAACCCTAAGACACCGAAGAAGAGAACTATCATAGGCCACGTTTATACATAGCAGGGTATTTAGAGAAACGAATATTCCCCCCCTCTGTTTTCAAAAATAACATTGTGCACACATCGTTTTCAAAAAAGTTGTCATTTACATCAACCCACATAAATACGCCGTTGAAAGCCATTATAACTATACCAAACCTATGCCATTCCTCCGGGAGGAAGAATGAGCGTGAGAACCTAAAATCCCGTTTCTCCCAGTTGACACGACAACACATAACCAGAGTTTTCCAAACTCTCCACTTTACCTGGAGTTTTTTAGAAATAATCGTTTTCTGTGATAAAAACGGGGTTTTCATGTAAATTAGAGGCCAAACCGCATGGAAATATCTGCGTTTTCCCTTCATGTAAACGGGGGCATAGTCTGATCTCTATACTTTTTGTGCACATTTATGACTGTATGCTCAAGGACCTCTCATGATTAGAGGGATTTTTAAACACGTTTCATTGACTGTTTTATGTCATCGTAGACTGCTGACTCACAGCAAAGGCATTTTTGCAGCAATTGGTTAAAGTAAAAAGCCTTACCTGGTCTGTTGCAGACCACATTTTGGCCTTTACAGCACACACGTATCAAGGCACCTTCATTTTGCCTCCCAACAAAATTGGCGGCAGGGTCACATTTGTGTTTATTTATGTATTATTGAAGTTTATTCATAAACACACAGCTCTGTGGATTTCATCACCTTCCTCTTGTCTGGATGACTGCCGGTACAATGCTAATATAACGGTATGTACCCAGAATAAACAGGTTTTGCTGTGATTAAATTTGGATAAACAGGTCAATAATGATGCTGAAATGACTAAAACATGATGACGATGTGTAAAAAGTCTGAGTTCTTGCTTTTTCAGGTCTGTCTGCAAGACCACAAACAAACAACTTTAAAAATGTTAGTTTTCTGAAGGGAGTCTGGCTCAGTCAGCGCTATGTTATGCAGGAGATTCTCAGCACATTATAATATTCTACTAAAACTTTGTTCTTTTGGTGTGAAACTGTAGAAAAAGTTCAAAGAATTGCTTTATCACCTCAGCAGCAGCAGATATATACTATATGTTGGTAGAAGGCAGGTTTAGAATTCAGCAGCATGTTGGTTTTAACTATAGGTGTCCTGCAAAAAAACTGTCTTGGTATACCTTAGATAAGGAAAAAGATGCACTCCAGCCCTCCTCTCATTTCTGCAGCTGTGACTTGAAGCCTCTTGCCTGCTTTGTTCTGCGCTCCAACGGTGCATGTGTAATGAAAAAAAGGCGTGAGCTCTTGATGATAACATCTGAGCCTGTGGTGTGGTGATCTATCTGCACAGATCCATGCAGAACAGGCCTCAGAGACTAAAATGGCCGCCACCCTGACCTGTGCTGCAGTTTCTCTACTCACCACTAGAGGGCAGGCATGACCCTTTAGATGCTCTTACAGGTATGTAGAAGCTCACACATGGCCCTGGACATGCACTTGCATACATCAATGATCTTCTGTTTCCTCTGTTCCTTTATGTTCTAAAGCAGTAGTTCTCAACCTTTTTGAGTCGCGACCCCCAATTTAACATGCATGTTTGCTCACTGAACAGAATCTCACAGTTCAGATCATACAAACTCAGTTGATACGACGAATTTTGGACAAATAATGAAGCAGACAACAACTAAAACATCTCTCTGTCTCTGCATTTATATGTATTTTTTATATTTTATTGTTACTTTTAATTTAAATCCTTTGCTATAAGTTTAAAGATCCATTCTGACCTCCTGAGTGTGTAACAGTCAACAGACAGCTTCAACCAGAGACTTGTAAAGTAATAACTTGCTACTTTGGGATTTGTCAGAAAAGACACAAAATTACCCAAAAAAGAATCAAATTGGCCACAAAATGACAAAAAATGACAAAAAATTAAGCAAAAAAAGGACTTAAATTGACCACAAAATGACAAAAAATGACCAAAAAAGACACAAAATGACCAAAAAAGAAACAAAATGACCAAAGAAAGACACAAAATGACTAAAAAAAGACTAAAACACATTAACACATGAACACTTTAACACAGTGGAGACAGAGCTGACTTCCAAAATGATTTAGCGACCCCCAGAAATCATCTCGCGACCCCAATTGGGGTCGGGACCCCAAGGTTGAGAATAGCTGTTCTAAAGTACTGGAAAGTGTTTCTTTGGCTCCATCATCCAGTGTTTCCATCTGTGGAAGTTGTGAGTTACTTTCATACAATGTTCAATGCCTATAAAAAGTATTTATCCCCTTTGGATGTTTCACCCTTTTGTTGCTCTTAAACATGAAATCATGGTTAATATATTTTGGCTTTTTTGACAATAATTTAAAAAAATAAAAAATAAAAAAAAGTCTTTCATATCAAAGTAAAAAAAGATTTTTACAAAATAATGTTAATTAATTAAAAATATATCTATAAAGCAAGAAGCATCCGTCCGTGTGTGTGTGTGTGTGTCTAGGGCATGGGTCTCAAACTCGCGGCCCGCGGGCCAATTGTGGCCCTTGTGACAATATTTTGTGGCCCCCACCTTGATATGAAAGTTTAATGTGAGTTTTATATGAATGTCTCTTCACCGTGTTGTGTGTGGAAGGTCCCTTTATTGCTCCAGCTGGAGCTTTGTTTCACTTGTTTCTATGACGACGTTAACAAAAAGAAAGGCAGCTGCTACCGGACCGTTTATTATCTGCCGTGTTGTTGTTACCGCAAGAAGTGGAAATGTTATGTAATGTAATTTTGTCTTTTTTAAATTCATTTTTTAGTAATTTTGTGTGTTTTTGTTTTGTAATTTTTTGGGGGTTTTTTTGGTAATTTTGTGTCTCTCTTTTTTTTTTTTTTAGTGGTTTTGTATATTTTTTGGGTTATTTTGTGGTTTTTTTTAGTAAATTTGTGTCTTTTTGTGTCATTTTGTGTCTTTTTTTTTAGTAATTCTGTGTCTTTTTTTTTTTAGTAATTTTGTGGGGTTTTTTTGGTCATTTTGATACAGCTGCCCCCAGGTAATTTGAGTTTGAGACCCCTGGTCTAGGGCATATCTCGCTGACGGTGCATGGCACTAAGGTGTGCATCCTCGATTTTGAAGATTTTTTAATTCATTTGTCAAAATATCATTAAACTATTTCCAGCGAATATATCAATGTTCAATGTTTATTTGCTGCATGGTGTGCGTACCTTATGAAAAGTAAGTGTTTTATTACTGCACACGTTGTTGTGTGGCATGTAATGGACGAATACATACTGCACTAGTAAGATAAAGTAAATGATTGCATTCATATTCACCCCCTTTAAAGTAACTGACCTAATTCAACAGAGTTCCAGCTAGTTGATAGCAGGGTCACAGTAATGAAATAGAGTGTGTGTGTGTCACACGATTTTAGTATTTTAAAAAAAAAACATGTGTCTGGGAGCTCCAGTCTCTGGTTCATCACTTTTCCTACTAAAATGACCCCATGAAGACAAAAGAACACTCCAAGCAACTCAGAGAAAAGTCCAACAAAGGGTTAAAAGCACACTGAATTAGCCTTTCTTGAGCCTTTTTCTTTAAACCAAGAACGCCATTTAGTGGGGTCAACAAATACAAGTAATGGTTCATGAAGCTTCATATGGACATCACTACTTAAGGGGCTTAAGACACGATTGACACTGAATTTGTCCTTGATTAAAATTACAGATTTCTCTGTATTGGTTTGTTTTGTTGGAAACATTTGCGATAATTCAAAACTCAACAAAATATATGACATAACTCTAGTCATGTTACATATTATACTTTAAATAAAGTTAATATGGCTATGTTTGACAGATATAGTGCAACATCAGCATTAATTGCAGCCATGTCTCTGGACAGAAATGCACTACAAGCATAAATATACCACTTATGAGGAACTAAATGGACTTTTGTCTGAATTATTGAGCATTTCGTTTACTGATATCACTTTCTTTAAATCAAGAACGCCATGTAGTGGGGTCAACAAATACAACTAATGGTTCATGAAGCTTCATTTGGACATCACTAATAAAAAATACCACAAAGACATTTTTTTTTTGGCAAAAGAACAAACAACTCCCAAGATCAGAGGTTCTTCGATGGTCCGTTTATATTTTTTGGAGCAGTTGCAATCTGTTTGAGGCAATAGAAAGTTTCACAATTCTCTTTTTAAAACACATTTGGTCTAGCAACAAAAAGGTTACCGACGTTATATCTCCGTACAGGTCTTACAGTCAGGTTTTTCTGCCTAAGGATCACAAAGACATACAGAACGTTGTCAGTTTCCAGATGCTCACTAACAAATACAGTACGTCTGTTTTTCTTCCAGTGTTTCTGTGGGGACAGTTGCATTATGAGTCATTTTTCAAGCATCAGAAGATGACCTCTAGGACTTCTAAACAGCAGTGGGTAGGGAGAACCAGGGTCTGTTGTCACGTTTTACAATTTAGCCTTTCTCACATCAAAAAAAAAAAAAAGGTCACCATTTAGTTTCAGATTTTACTGACAACAAGTACTCATGCATTCTGGGGTGCAATTTTTGCTATTTAGCATAATGAGACCAATTAACCCTTTGATGCACAACATGGGTCTAAAGTGACCCGAAATGTATGAGTTTTTATGTTCTATATCTTTGCAATAAATAATTTTCATCATTCAGTATTCAAGGTGTTCCTCAATTAGTTTGTTTGTATTCATCATACATACATCATCCTAATTTTATGTTTTCCTTTATTCATTTTTTCACAAAATCCCTTTTTGTGTCACTACTCTTCTAATGCACAACATGGGTCAAAAATGACCCATATACATTTTTTTAGGTAAGTAGCTTGCTAAGCTAACTACTTAGCTAACTTCTTGCCTAAGCAGCTTGCTAAGTATACTTAGCTAACTTCTTGGCTAAGTTGCTTGCTAAGCTAACTACTTAGCTAACTTCTTGGCTAAGTAGCTTGCTAAGCTAACTACTTATCTAGCTTCTTGGCTAAGTAGTTAGCTATGTAATAATACCAAAACTTTTTTTCTTCATAAAGTATGAGAAGCAAAATGGAAATAATGATCTGTTATTTATCAAAAACAAGATATTTAAAGATTACTTGGAATATTCAATCATATAATAAGTTGATATCAAAAGATAGAGCACAGACACAGCAGCATTAAATAACTGTGGGTCATTTTGACCCATGTTGTGCATTAGAAGGGGTCAAAATGTTGTGCATCAAAGGGTTAATTGAACTGGGGGTTTTCATGCACGGGAAATACAAGAATCATGTGATTGTTCTCCGTTATGTGGATGATACTCGATAGCTTATCAATGCAAAAGGGGAGGAAACATTTTGTGCACAGTTAAAATACAGACATGTTGGAAATACTTCTCATAGCACCTTTTTGGACTGCTTTAGTGACAACGTGGATCCCTGGGCCCTGGTCTACTCTACTCCACATAGCAACAACATTACTACACAAAGTCGACAATTTAGTGTGTTGACCAGAAAATAAAATGTGAACAAAATTCCTACATGTAGCTGTTTTTTTTTTTTACAAGTCTTTTTCCATAATGTTGCTGCTATAAGTGACATCCACATCTGCACATAAAAAGTATATATTTATATTTATATAATATATATCCGTACTCTATTAACAGTTTCGTCTACCATGAAGTTAGAACTGCCACCCATCTCTCAGAAAAGTTTTTTTTTTTCAAACATTGATTATTTTACAACACAGAAATTAACTAATTTTGTACAACTTTGGAGGAAGCGTCGCTCCGCTCGGTCACAGTCCCTCCGTCATTTTCTTTTTCGTCTTTTTTTAAATTTTATTTTTAAGTTTTCTCCCCCACTCCCGGCGCAGTTAGACGGGTTTCGTCCCAGTAAAACACAGTTTAGAAAAACCAAAGCATTTACAAACTGGCATCGTTAGAACCGCAAGTATGTTCGGCTGAGAGCTTCAGCTGAACTTGGACCCTTTAACACGCCCCGAACCTTCCCAGCGGAGGGGAAGTAACCCTTGTTTGGCACGGTTATATACACAATGAGCACAGTTCACTCAAAGAAGGGGATCATGGGAAATAAAAAAAGGGGATTTGTGGTGTTAATGTGGAGAGATAGTCGCCAAAAAAACCCAAGCTAACCTCAAAAAAATGAGTTTTATCACGGAAAAAAGGCTTTTTGTCAGCCGTTCTGTGACCTGTAGGGCAGTTAAAGGAGCACCGTGACCTACCAGAATTAATGCTTCAATACTCAATTCATATCCACAATATGTTTCACAAGAGCAACATCCGTCTGGAGCTGTGATATGAATTTTTTCTGAAAGTCTGAGTGCAGATATGGTGTGTTTTTGTGTGTGTGTTTACAGGGGGGGTAGTTGGTGAGAAAGTGAGGTTGACCCGATGGCGAAAAGGCCTGACATGACACAGAAAATAGTGCAATGTACAGTACACAATGCATCTCCGTAAAATGTACAGTGTACATCAAATACTATACAACCAGAATCGAGAATTAAAAAAGTAGAAACACAACGAAAGAAAAACAAAAAAAAACAAAAAACTGTTACAAATGACAAAGTCCAGAAGCGTTCTTTGCCCAGAGGAGGAAACATCACGCTGAAGCCACAGAGAGAAACAAAGGTTTGTTTGTGTGACAGACGTCCTACATGTCCTACAGCTCTGCTTCTTGTGCTTCACATTACTAAAAGCCATGTTGCTATACCACATATTTACAGGTTTCTCCTGGGTTTTCTCTCACACGTTCCATTCACAATCCAAAAAACCTTCCGTCCTCCAGTCCACCGATTCATTTTTCTCTTTCATTGTCCTTCGTCTCCGTTTAAATCCGTTTATATCTCACTTTAACCCTTCGTGTTCTCTGTCCTCGTATCCTTGTTTCCTCTCACGTTCTGTATATCCAGAGGCCTTCAGGTGCAGGAGGTCTTTCTGTCTGCTGAACCTTCTAGCAGTAGTTGATCACTAAACACAGAAAGAAAATGTGTCTGTCAGTTTTTGGTGGTGGTGTGCATGCACATGCATGGCCGCTCCTCAGTTCGCTCCCGTCTCCTTCTCCGTCCTCCTGCAGATTTCTCCAAAAGGAGAGTAAAGTCTGAGATTTTCTCCTCTTTTTCCATCCTCCCCCTCTGTCGTCCTGCTATCTATGATGCTACTCAGGAGCTACAGGGGAGGATGGGGAGGGAGGGAAAATGTCCTCTCATCTTCTCCTCCTCTTTTGAAACAACCCCCCCCCCACCATCCATCCATCCATTCATCCTCTCCTCCTCCTCCTCCTCCTCTTCCTCCTCCTAATCCCCCAGCCTCATCTCTCCTTAGACCCAGGAGTCTGGTGAGGCTGGATAGTGGCTGGTCTCATAGTTGAGCTCGCTGTAGGGCCGCGAGGCTGAGTAGAAGTCTACATAGTTGCCGGTGGACTTGAGGCCCTGTAGGTGCATGTTGAGGTCCCCTCCCTGCGGGGGGCGCCCTCCCGCGTGGACCTGGTTCTCGTAGAAGGCCTGGTCCTCGTAGTTGCTGTCCGGTGGGGGAGGGTTCTGGAAAGGAGGGTACGGCTCTGAAGGCAGGCCTTGAGAAGAGATCTGTCAAAACAAAGCAAAGATCATTAACCCACGCTGTAATACATTATTGTGTAGTCATTTCATTTTACTTAACCCTTAATCAGGCAAAGAACTAGATTATAATAAAGGGACAAGTATTGCTGCCTTATTTTGTCTCTTTTTGCTATACAGCAACATATAAACACCTTCTAATGCACAACATGGGTCAAAATGACCTTGTGCATTAAAAGCCTAGTGATAAAAAAAGGGTTTTTATTCAAAAAGTTAGAAATGAAATCAAAAAATTATGGTGTATGATTATCAAAAAGAAGTTATTTGAGGAAAACCTGGAATACTGAATGATGAAATTAATTTATTGCAAAGATATAGAATATAAAAACTTAGTCGGGTCACATAAAGTTACTTAAAGTTTTGAAGAAGAAGATTATTTTATTAATCCCACAATGGGGAAATTCAACCTCTGCATTTAATCCATCCTTTTTTATACACAAGTGAACACACCATGCAAGGAGCAGTGGGCAGCACATTACTGGGCCCGGGGAGCTGTGCAGGGTTAAGTGCCTTGCTCAAGGGCACTTCAGTCCCAGACCTGTCAGTACCGGGATTCGAACCAGCGACTCTCCAGTTGCAAGCCCGATTCCTAACCTCTAGGCCACAGACTGCATTTGGTAACTTCAGGTAATATTTCGAGAAAAAACTGGCAAATTTACTGGATTAAAGTGGCAAATCTACAAGAAAAAAAGTTGCAGATTTAAGAGGTTTAAAGTGGCAAATCTGCGCGAAAAAAGTCGCAGATTTACGAAAAAAAAGTGGGGAAAAAAGCAACTTTTTTCTCCCAGATTCACCACTTTAAATCTCATAAATCTGCACATTTTTTTCTCGTAGATTTGCCACTTTTATCTCGTAAACTTTTTTCTCAAAATATTATTTTCATATGTTTTTTTACACATTCTGGCAGTATGTAATATCCTCCAATATTCTCTAGGGTTGAAATTTGGAATTTGCAAGTATTTCAATGAGTGCCCTATTAAGGGTTAATATATTTGATAAAATGTATTAAATATAAATGCGTCCTTGATTTTGAGGCAGTTGTTTAAGTAGCTTCAATATAAAAATGTTTGAGATAGAATCTACTTATTTTGATCACATTAAATATAATCTTTATGTAATTCTAAATCAAGAGAATTCTGAATGAATCCAACACAACAGAATTAGCCTGTTTTTGGTGCATAGTCAACGGGAAAACTAACAAGGGTTAAAAAAACTGTTAAGTTCTTAAGACATGAGAAACTGCTCAGAACATTTCATCATAATTGTAATAAGCCAGTTTGTGCTCTGGGGTCTCTGGGGACTGAGATGAATCCTTCACCATGTGTCAATATAGAGATCTAACAAGTATTATCTATCAGCCACAGGAGAGAACCAAAACAGACGTGTTGGTGACTTGTTTCATTAAAAATGTTAAGCCATTATTCTCCCACCTGCAGCAAGTGTGAATTAGCAGCCATCTTTTGGTATCAGACAGTTAGTGAAGTGTCTTTAGTTTAATGTTTAACTCTGTGGAGTCTTGGGCTATTTTGTCCATTTTTTAATCCTTTTCATGTCTTTTTGTGGCTTTTTTGTGTCTGTTTTGTGTCTTTTTTGGTCATTTTGTGTCTGATGTTGTGTCTTTTTTTAGTTATTTTGTGTCCTTTTTTGGTCATTTTGTGTCTTTTTTGTCATTTTGTGTCTTCTGTGGGTTTTTTTGGTCATTCTGTCTTCTCATTTTGTGTATTTTTTGGTCATTTTGTGTATTTTTTGGTCATTGTGTGTATTTTTTGGTCATTTTGTGTCTTTTTTTGGTCATTTTGTGTCTTTTTTGTCATTTTATGTCTTCTGTGTTTTTTTTTTGGTCATTCTGTTTTCTCATTGTGTGTCTTTTTTGGTCATTTTGTGTATTTTTTGGTCATTGTGTGTATTTTTTGGTCATTTTGTGTCTTTTTTTGGTCATTTTGTGTCTTTTTTGTCATTTTGTGTCTTCTGTGTTTTTTTTTTGGTCATTCTGTTTTCTCATTGTGTGTCTTTTTTGGTCATTTTGTGTCTTTTTTGCTCATTGTGTGTATTTTTTGGTCATTTTGTGTATTTCTTGGTCATTGTGTGTATTTTTTGGTCATTTTGTGTCTTTTTTTGGTCCTTTAGTCCAACATAAAATGTGATTTTGAATCTGTTTTTACTTTCAAAACACTATCATGCTGAATAAAGACTTTTAAATGTTGCAAATGTGAACAAAGGTGGCAAATATAACATATAAGAGGGTTCCATCCAGTTCTATCATTTTATACTAAATATATTTGAGCTTGTCTCCAGTTTTACTTGGTATATCATCATCAAACTGAAACTGGCCTCATGGAGTTTACAGCCAGAACTTTAGAGGTAAATTTACAGTAGGGCTCCACGCTGCTTTGTTTTCTAGTCTGGATGGAGTCAACAAGTCTGGATTATTTGGAGCTTTAGGAGACTCCAGAGGGTTAACAACAACAACAAGACGACTAATGACCAGATTGTCGGTTGACTTCGCTAACAAACTGATATCTACACACAAACTGACACAAACTGCTGAGTCATACGTTGAGAGGTTCAACCAGCCTCAGATGTTGCTGCCAGAGTGTTTGATGGGTAATATGAAAGTCTTTTATTGGCAGAACTGAATGCTGCACCCTGAGAACAATTTACTGCAGTATTGCTATAATACATTAATGGGACTCCATTGAAGTTTACAGTGACCCTTGTAGTATTTTTATCCTCTTTGGTGTCACTATTAAATTCCCATACAATAAAGGGACAAGTATTGCTGCCTTATTTTGTCTCTTTTTTCTTACTATGTTACTATACAGCAGCTCCTTCTCTTAAAGGTGATGTGAGTCATGACGAGGTATTAAAACCGTATTTAAAAGACGGCTACAGTAGTAATTTGTCACATAAAGGAAGTGAATGCTTTGAGGCGTTTTGTGCTAGCATTCTCAATACAGAGACAGAGTGCTTTGTGGTCATATTTAACCCATTAAAGCCGGGAAAGCGGATACTTCGTTTTGTAGTATTTGTAGTTTTTTCCACCTATTTTCAGTCTCAAGGCCAATGAAATGCATCAGAATACATGTGGGAGTGTCGCAATGCAACACTTTGATTTAAAAAAAAAACTTTATTGAAGGTTTGGACAAATAAACTCAACTTCTCATGAAAGCCACATGTATAAGCTCTCAAATACTTTTTGAATTTAATTTCTATCTGCTACAGAGGCTGAAAAATCTATTATTTAGTAGGAAGAGTTGACACTTCTGTTGAATTTCCAGAAAAACTTCAGGTTTTAGGGGGTTATTTTAAAATCGCCCAGAGGTTTTACAGGCATTTTTTCCAGCCGTTTTAGGCCTAAATGGGTTAAAGGAGCAGTGGACACATCTTTAACAGGTAAAAGTGACTTGTCGTACCTGATTATACTTGAGGTCATCAGTGGGCGACACGTATGCTCCTCTGTGCAGCGTGGAAGACCCACCAGAGATTTGACCTGCAGAGACAGAGAGGAGGAGCTCTTCAGATAAATGCTTGTTCTGAATCATTTCTCACTGTGGAGGCTTCATTCTTCATTATTAACAGGTATGAATGTGCAACACAGGTCTGCAAATATTACTTAATGCAACACAGCGATCCTCACGAAAACTAGTGATGTCCAAATGAAGCTTCGTGAACCATTTTCTATATTTTCTGAGCCCACTAGATGGCGCTCTCTGTCCAAAAAAGGGTTGAAAGCACACTGAAAGATAATGGCCTATGTCAAGTGTGTGACTTAAGCGGATTTATTATGCCTAAGTCAAAATAAAATGTGACTTAGGCAATTTTTAAAAAAACATTCTTTTGTGACTTAAGCAAGATATGGTAGCACTTTATTTTGAAGGTGTCTACATAAGAGTGACATGAGTGTGTCATAAACATGACATGGGATGTGTCATGAACATTAATGACACTTTGAAGTAACATTAATGCTCATGATACTTGTCATGTCATGTTTCTGACAGGCTTGTGTCACTCTTATGTAGACACCTTCAAAATAAAGTGTTACCATATCTTGCTTAAGTCACAAAGGCATGTTCAAAAAATTGCCTAAGTCATTTATTTCTCTTAAGTTACATAATTTACACACAGTGTTGTTACTATGCCAATAGCCATCCTTTGTTACAACCTTTTTGAGTGAAATGATCAATAAATGTCATATGTTACACTTTTGGTGAAGTTTTTTGTGTTTCCTGCGAAACTTGAAAAAAAAAAAATGAGTTAGGCGATTATTTTAACAGGGTGACGATATGTCGAAATCACCAAAATGTTGAACTATTTCTTTAATATTTAAAAACCTACACTCACACGCCATGGTTGCAATTTATTCCAAAACTTAAAAACAACATCAGCTCGACAGACTAATGTGTTTTTGTGTCAGACATGCAGGACGGTGTCCCTACCCATCATGGCGTCCTTCCGGGATGTGTGTTCGCCCTTGTTGCCATGGTAACTGGCATTGCCAGTCGACTCGTAGTCTGCCTTCCTTTCCTTCAGCGCCATCATCTCTCTGGGGGAAGTAGGGGCGCTCGCTACACACACACACACACACACACACACACACACACACACACACACACAGACACACACACACACACACACAGACACACAGACACAGGGGAGATGTTTGACATTCAATCCATCATGAACACAGTATCAGTGTACTTTTGGATTCAGGAGTCATTTTTCAGTCACTTTTTACAATTTTTCAGTCTCTTTGTAGTCATTTTCAGTCTCTTCATAGTAATTTTCAGTCTCTTTTTAGTCATTTTCAGTTTCTTTTTAGTCATTTTCAGTCTCTTCATAGTAATTTTCAGTTTCTTTTGAGTCATTTTCAGTCTCTTTGTAGTTATTTTCAGTCTTTTTCGTAATTTTCATTCTCCTTTTAGTCATCTTCTGTCTTTTTGTAGTGATTTTCAGTCTCTTTGTAGTTATTTTCAGTCTTTTTTAGTCATTTTCAGTCTCATTTGAGTCTTTTTTCAGTCACTTTTTCCTAATTTTCAGTCTCTTTGTAGTTATTTTCAGTCTTTTTTAGTCATTTTCAGTCTCATTTGAGTCTTTTTTCAGTCACTTTTTCCTAATTTTCAGTCTCTTTGTAGTTATTTTCAGTCTTTTTTAGTCATTTTCAGTCTCATTTGAGTCTTTTTTCAGTCACTTTTTCCTAATTTTCAGTCTCTTTGTAGTTATTTCAGTCTCTTTTTAGTCATTTTTCAGTCACTTTTTACAAATTTTCAGTCTCTTTGTAGTTTTTTCAGTCTCTTTGTAGTTATTTTCAGTTTCTTTTTAGTCATTTCAGTCTCTTTGTAGTCATTTTCAGTCTCTTTTCAGTCAACTTCAGTATCTTTGTAGTTATTTTCAGTCTTTTTTTAGTCATTTTCAGTCATTTTTGTAATTTTCTGTTTCTTTTTAGTCATTTTCAGTCTCTTTGTAGTTTTTTGGATTCAGGAGGAGGAGACTACACCACATCACACTGGAGACCCGTCACAGCAGAAAGGCCAGAGTGATTTTGTACTTTTTCAAGCATCTCAGGTTTTGTATTTACCTCAACAAAGGCACAGCACTCACTGTGTGTATTATTTCCTCTAAGCATCCTGCTGAAATGAGTCAAAAACAGGGGCGCCGGCTGCTGTTTGTACTGCGACTCTGTGGGTTATTGTGCCATTCTTCACGAATCTGACTTTTCGACCAGGGTGTAATTTCAAAGAGGTAAATATTGAGTCATCCCTCCTCCCTGCATCTGCTTCACTCTGGACTCCGTCTTCTCTCTTGTTCTTTGTGTCTCGCTGCAGGCCACACGCTGCATTCTCCACCTCTATTTACTACACTTACACATTTTAAACTTAAACTCCCACTGGCCCCTTAATCTCTGTCTGTCTTGGCATTACTCACCTAAAAAATGTACCAAATCGAAAAGCTTTTATAGAAAATATACAGTCATGGAAATAAATATTAGACCACCCTTGTTTTCTTCATTTCATTGTTCATTTTAATGCCTGGTACAACTAAAGGTTTGGATAAATATAATGATAACAACAAAAATAGCTGATAAGAGTTTAATTTAAGAGCTGATATCTAGACATTTTCCATGGTTTTCTTGATACTAATCAAAATCATTAGTCATCTTCAGTCTCTTTTTAGTCATTTTTAGCCTCTTTGTAGTTATTTTCAGTCTATTTTTAGTCATTTTGAGTCTCTTTTTAGTCATTTTTAGTCTCTTTTTTAGTCATTTTCAGTCTCTTTTCAGTCATTTTTAGCCTCTTTGTAGTTATTTTCAGTCTATTTTTAGTCATTTTGAGTCTCTTTTTAGTCATTTTTAGTCTCTTTTTGTTATTTTCAGTCTCTTTTTAGTCATTTTTAGTTATTTTCAGTCAATTTTTAGTCATTTTGAGTCTCTTTTTAGTAATTTTTAGTCTCTTTTTTAGTCATTTTCAGTTTCTTTTTAGTCATTTTTCAGTCTCTTTGTAGTCATTTTCAGTCTCTTTTTTAGTCATTTTCAGTCCATTTTTTGTAATTTTCAGTCTCTTTTTAGTCATTTTTAGTTATTTTCAGTCTATTTTTAGTCATTTTGAGTCTCTTTTTAGTATTTTTTAGTCTCTTTTTTAGTCATTTTCAGTTTCTTTTTAGTCATTTTTCAGTCTCTTTGTAGTCATTTTCAGTCTCTTTTTTAGTCATTTTCAGTCCATTTTTTGTAATTTTCAGACTCTTTTTAGTTATATTCAGTCCCTTTTTAGTAATTTGCAGTCTCTTTATAGTCATTTTCAGTCTCTTTTTAGTCATTTTGAGTCTCTTTTTTGTAATTTTTAGTCTCTTTTTTAGTCATTTTCAGTTTCTTTTTAGTCATTTTCAGTCTCTTTGTAGTCATTTTCAGTCCATTTTTTTTAATTTTCAGACTCTTTTTAGTTATTCAGTCCCTTTTTAGTAATTTGCAGTCTCTTTATAGTCATTTTCAGTCTCTTTTTAGTCATTTTCAGTATCTTTGCAGTCATTTTCAGTCCCTATTTAGTCATTTTCAGTCTCTTTGTACTCATTTTTCAGTCTCTTTTTTATCATTTTCAGGACTGTTTTTAGTCATTTTAAGTCTCGTTTTAATCATTTTTAGTCTCTTTTTAGTCATTTTCAGCCTCTTTGTAGTTATTTTCAGTCTCGTTGTAGTTATTTCCAGTCTTTTTAGTCATTTTCAGTGTCTTTAGTAATTTTTAGTCTTTTTTTAAAATTAACTTGTGCCTCTTTGTATTCATTTTGAGCTACACTTTGGGGTCCTGGGCCTTTACCTAATGAATGAACCATTTTTTAGATGGCGCTCTATATTTAAGAAAAAAGGCTCAAGCAATCATGCAAGCAATTTTTTTGAATGCTTCATAATGATTTTATCAAGTTATTATCAAGAAAACCATGGAAAATGTCTAGATATCAGCTCCTAAATCAAACTCTAATGAGCTATTTTTGTTGTTATCATTATATTTGTCCAAACAAATGTACCTTTAGTTGTACCAGGCATTAAAATGAACAAGACATTGAAAAAATTGGGTGTTTGTGATATTTTCCTCCATGACTGTGGCATCACTGACAAAGATAATGAGTTAATTCTGGTTGGCCATGTTGGAAGAAACCTGGCTATTGATTCAGTACCATATGGTTCAGTAGCATTTCCTCTAATATTAAAATTATTATCCACAGCCCTGCACACAGAAGCTGCTGATGCCAGCCTGTTTGTGTGGCTGCATCTGTCGCCTCGTCTCCCTGCTGTAGAACACATTTAGCATTGATCCATACACTCATTAATGCTCCGCTAATATCACCAGTCTATTGTAATATCGGCATCCAATTATCCCCTGAGTCCTGCTGTCGGAGAAATGTACACATTCCTAAGGCTTTTCACACATGAAGGTTTTCTTTTTCACCAGCGAAATTAAACAAATGGCTTAATGGACCATCTGCTCGCACAGTCGTAAACTGAGAAACAAAATAGAAAAATGTGAAATTAGCTTCCAAATCAAAGTGTTTATCATTTGGCCACTGTCAGCCGACAGCCTCGTAAATCCACTTCTGGTGATTTTCTAAAATGTGGTCCAATGAGACCCGCTCAGATGCTTTAGCAGAGAGTAACTTTAAATTGGTTTGAATTATGTATCAGCCGGCAAATACGGAACAATATATCACCCTAATGGAGGCTTTTAAAAAATTATACCAGCCATTCAGTGTCCTGGAAATATGATGGAGAATGCAACTTGTCTTTATTGGAGAACTTTGAGCTATGCAACATCAAAGGCAGTCATGTCGTTCTCATGTCTCATTTTTTTTGTTATTTTTTTGTCTGGTTGTTGTTTTTAGTCATTTTTTAGTCTCTTTTTAGTTATTTTCAGTCTCTTTTCGGTCATTTTCAGTCTCTTTTTAGTCATTTTTAGTTATTTTCAGTCTCTTTATAGTTATTTTCAGTCTCTTTTTAGTCATTTTCAGTCTATTTTCAGTCATTTTCAGTCTCCTTCTGGTCATTTTCAGTATCTTTGTAGCTATTTTCAGTCTCTTTGTAGTTATTTTCAGTCTCTTTTTAGCCATTTTCAGTCTATTTTTAGTTATTTTCAGTCTCTTTGTAGTCATTTTAAGTCTCTTTGTAGTTATTTTCAGTCTCTTTGTCGTCATTTTAAGTCTCTTTGTAGTTATTTTCAGTCTCTTTTTAGTCATTTTCAGTCTCTTTTTAGTTATTTTCAGTCTCTTCATTTGGACATCACTAGTTTTCAGCCCTTTGTTGAATAAAGAGCTCTATCTAGTGGGCACAGAAAAAAAAAGAAAATGCCCATAACAGCTCTATAATGTCTAAGTAAAGTCATAAGGAACATTATGGACACCTGAGTCTGACTCACAGCTGTTATTTTAACACAAACTGTAGATGAAGGCAGGAATGTTAGGTATTTTATGTTCGTGAAGGGCAGTGAAACATTTTCCACACATGTATGCATGTTTTATAATCAACCCACTCATAAGCTCATAAGGAAAACACTGATTTACAGTTTTATTCCATTTTTAAATCAGTGAACATCAGAGCCAAAAATACCGACGCCCTGAGAGCTCATATTAGTCAAAGCCCCACTTTTGACAACGCAAGGGCGGAAACTTTTTTTTAGGAGGCAGTGTGCAAGGATTTTACCTGACAGCAGAGTAATTTGTTGGTGGTCGCCATAGTGTGAAGGTGAAAGCTGCAGACTTCAACTAGTTTGGAGCGCCGTTTGTTTTGACTGGACTGTACTGATGGAAAGATTGATAGAGGACAAAAGGAAAGACAGAAGAGTGTGTGTGTGTGTGTGTGTGTGTGTGTGTGTCTCTCTTAGTAATTTTCAGTCTCTTTGTAGTTATTTTTCACTCTTTTTTTGTTATTTTAAGTCTCTTTGTAGTCATTTTCAGTCTCTTTTTAGTCATTTTAAGTCTCTTTGTAGTTATTTTTCACTCTTTTTAGTCATTTTCAGTCTCTTTTTTGTTATTTTCAGTCTCTTTTTAGTCATTTTCAGTCTCTGTAGTTATTTTTCACTCTTTTTAGTCATTTTCAGTCTCTTTTTTGTTATTCAGTCTCTTTTTAGTCATTTTCAGTCTCTTTGTAGTTATTTTTCACTCTTTTTAGTCATTTTAAGTCTCTTTGTAGTTATTTTTCACTCTTTTTAGTCATTTTCAGTCTCTTTTTTGTTATTTTCAGTCTCTTTTTAGTCATATTCAGTCTCTTTGTGTGTGTGTGTGTGTGTGTAGACTCACCTGATCGATTGTTGGGAGAGGTCCGTACGGGAGAGATGGACGGAGTACGAGAGGAAGAATAAGGTCGCTGTCTGTCTCTCTCTATCGTGGAGGAAGAGCCGACAAAATGGTACTGGGAGTAGCCGTCCTGGAGGAGAGAAGAAGAGGAAAGCATGAAGTTAATCTAATCTAATCTTGAGATGGTTTCAGCATCACTCAGTCTGCAGTGTTCACACTTTACCTTCTTGTAGAGGCTGCGCAGGTCTCTGTACTGCCACATGCTGTTCAAGACTTGAGATGCTGCTTTCACCACTTTAGGACTATGTCTGGGGATTCAGCAGAGGAAAAACACATACAGTATAAAGCTTGACTGCCCTTCATTTTGTTTTGTGCTAATGGGAGATTCACAGTGTAACAGATGTAAAACACTAAACCACCATGTAAAGCATCATCTCACTGCTGTCTGCAAAGAAGAAGGACTAGCAGTCATTTTCAGTCTCTTTTTAGTCATTTTGAGTCTCTTTGTCGTTATTTTCAGTCTCTTTTTTAGTTATTTTAAGTCTCTTTGTAGTCATTTTCAACCACTTCGTAGTTATTTTCAGTCTCCTTTTAGTCATTTTAAGTCTCTTAATAGTTATTTTTCAGTCTCTTTTTAGTTATTTTCAGTCTGTTGTTAGTTATTTTCAGTCTCTTTTGAGTCATTTTAAGCCTGTTTGTAATTATTTTTCAGTCTCTTTTTAATCATTTTCAGTCTCTGTAGTTATTTTTCAGTCCCTTTTTAGTTATTTTCAGTCTGTTGTTAGTTATTTTCAGTCTCTTTTTAGTCATTTTCAGTCTCTTTTTAGTTATTTTCAGTCTCTTTTTAGTCATTTTCAGTCTCTTTTTAGTCATTTTCAGTCTCTTCTCTCTTTTGCATCTCTTCAGTCCTTCAAAGAAGAAGGACTAGCAGAGAATCAAAATGAAAATGTCTTCTTTATCTCCTCAGATATGACACTTAAATTGCACTGAGGCCAAATTGGGTAATTGCTTGCTCGCTTGATTGATTGATCGGCCAATAATTCATTCTGCCTCCTCCAGGGTTTGATTTCTCTGACTAATGGCTGCTGGTTTAATTGGCTCATATGGCCTTATCATTGCCGAGCAAATTAAACTTTATTTCTTCAAGTCATTTTGGTAAATGTTATTGTTTTGGGCTCTGTGATTGCATATCATGCCCTTGCAGAGATGCAAAGCAGGGGGCTTAAAAAACAGTCTTTGAAGAATAAGAATAGAAAAGAAAAGATGTGTTTATCTATGGTTTATACTTTCAGTAGCACTAAAACGACTCTTTATTTTTAGACTATTTATTTTTTGAATGACGAAAGAAATAAGTTTTAGCCTATTATCATTCACAGAGTATTACAGCGAGAGAATACAACTTTCGGACATAAAAGTTAGAACCCTATTTGCCATTTGTGTAACAGTATTGCCCTGCAAAGGCAAAACAATCATACCTGCAACCTGCCAAAAATGTAGGGATGCCAAACTTTCTTTTGGACTTTTTCTGTCTGTTTTGACTGCTGACTCACAGCTCTAAAACAAGCACACAGCCTCTCTAAAGCTGTACCTGCGCTCTGCTCCTGCCTCAGCCGTCTCTGCTGCACCATGTTCATGTTCCAACCCTTTCTTATTCCACCTACTAGTGCAACACACCGACAAACTTCTCTGTACCTCTCTCTTCTCCTGCTCCACCAATCAACCTATATATTTAGGCCTTTCTAGACTTTTTTTTTTGAGGGGGTCATTTTTTACACATCCCATAATATGTTGTTTTTTTGTGTCATTTCTGGTCATATTATGCTCTATAATGTATCAACAGAATATAAGTAACTCATTTAAAGCATTTTTAGGCATTTTAAAATTTGAAACTTTTTAAAATTATTTATTTTTGGACATCCCATAATATGGTGTTTTTTCACTATTTTTGGACAAACTATACTACCAGCGTTTTTAGGCATTTTAAAATTTTACCATTTTTGACAAAAATCAACATATTATACTATGTTGTTGTTTTTCCAATTTTTGGACATCCCATAATATGGTGTTTTTTTGTGTCATTTCTGGTCATATTATGCTCTATAATGTATCAACAGAATATAAGTAACGCATTTAAAGCATTTTTAGGCATTTTAAAATTTGAAACTTTTTTAAATTATTTATTTTTGGACATCCCATAATATGGTGTTTTTATCCACTATTTTTGGACAAACTATACTACCAGTATTTTTAGGCATTTTAAAATTTTACCATTTTTGACAAAAATCAACATATTATACTATGTTGTTGTTTTTCCAATTTTTGGACATCCCATAATATGGTGTTTTCCTGTCATGTCTGGCCATATTATGCTCTAATATGTATCAACAGACTTTGGTCAGAAGATGGCAGTGAAATGTATTGCTGCAGGCTAATCTGTCAGTAAACAGCAGAGGAGAAGAAGACAGTGAGCAAGAGAGAATACATTTTGCTAAAAGGAGAAAATATGACTTCGTTTATATTCAATTGGGCAATTTATATTTGTCCTTTCATGTTAGCTCGTCCTGATCATCAGAGTGGAAACAGCTGATCAGTCATGAGAGTTATATGCATTAGTTATAAGAACTTATTCGTAAAAGTCATCTCTAACTCACGTGTGCCTTCATCAAGCTTTTCTCACGCCAATCTTCAAAATGCGCATCAAAATTCATTGATGGAAACACGGCTAATGACCCACATCTCTGCTAAGAACTCTGCCTCATGATAGAGTTCTACCCCCAACCTTTTTATTATTATTTATTTTTGGACATCCCATAATATGGTGTTTTTTCACTATTTTTGGACAAACTATATACTACCAGCGTTTTTAGGCATTTTAAAATTGTACCATTTTTGAAAAAAATCATACTGTTGTTCCAATTTTTGGACATCCCATAATATGGTGTTTTCCTGTCATTTCTGGCCATATTATGCTCTAATATGTATCAAAAGACTATAATTGACCCATTTGAAGCATTTTAAGCATGTTAAAATTGTAAAAATTGTAAAAATGTTTTTTCCCTATTTTTGGACAAACTATACTATTACATGTATCAACAGACCATAATTGGGCCATTTTAGTATTTTTCGGGATTTTAAAATTTGACAATTTTTTCTAAATTTGACTATTTTTTCTACCCCCAACCTCATTGTCTCTTCCTTCTGCACTCCTGTCTGCTTCCTTTACAGCCACTTCCACCTGACATCATCTTCCCATTCGACTCACTTGTCTCCTTTGCTGCGTGCGATTCCGATGAGCTTCTCGATGCCGCCGGCGTCCCTCAGGGCCTTGGTGTTCTCCATGTTCTTGGTGATGACCTCGTGCAGTGCGCAGCAGATGGCCGTGATGGTGTCGTCCGACATGGTCTTCCCCACCAGGATGCTGCTGTTGGTGCTCCCTCCTCCTCCTCCCCCTCCGCTGCTGTTGTTGTTGTTGCTGCCCCCGGGCAAACGGTGCACCAGGTCCCTCATGGCGTATTTACCTGTGGGCAAGAGTGGCAGGGTGGGTGGGGGAGAGATGGAATAATGTTGGTTTGGAGGTGGAAAGGAGGAGACGAGATGGAAAAAGAAGAAAAGGCAATATGAGATTTTGTTATGCTACTGTATTTATTAGTGAAGTGACAACGAAGCTTCATGAACCATTTGCTTTATTTTTTGACCCCACTAGATGACGGTTTTGGCTTAAAAAAAAAAAAGGCTCAAGCAACCAAGGAAGCATCGTCTAGTGGGCTCAGAAAATTTTAAAAGTGGGTCATGAGGCTTCACTGACTGAATTTACTGACTTTACTTATACATTATAGAGCTGTTACAGGCATTTTCTCTATTTTCTGAGCCCACTAGATAGCGCTCTTTATTCAACAAAGGGCTGAAAACTAGTGATGTCCACATGAAGCTTCATGAACCATTAGTTGTATTTGTTGGCTCCACTAGATGGCGTTCTTGGTTTAAAGAAAAAAAGGCTCAAGAAAGGCTAATTCAGTGTGCTTTCAACCCTTTGTTGGACAGAGAGCGCCATCTAGTGGGCTCTGAAAACATAGAAAATGGTTCATGAAGCTTGGACATCACTACCTGTGTACAGTAGGTCCGTTCAGTGATCCATCAATGCCCGTAACTAGTGAAGTGACAATGAAACTTCCAGAACCATTTGCTTTATTTTTTGACCCCACTAGATGACAGACTTGGCTTTAAAAAGGCTCTATTAATGTTAATTGAGTGTGTTTTTTAGTAGTGATGTCCAAATGAAGCTTCATGAACCATTTGCGATATTTTCTGAGCCCACTAGATGGCGCTCTCTGTCCAACAAAGGGTTAAAAGCACACTGAATTAGCCTTTCTTGAGCCTTTTTCTTTAAACCAGCAATTTTAATGGTAATTGAGTGTGTTTTCAGCCCTTTGTTCAACAAAGGTTTTTGTTGAACAAAGAGCACCATCTAGTGGGCTCACAAAATTAAAAAAGTGGTTTATGAAGCTTCGTTGTCACTTCACTAGTATTTATTGTGCTTTTTGGAGCTGCAGGTTGCCTCTCCCTGCACTAGTGAGATGATTTAATCTATAACATAGTATAAGTAAAAATGATTTGGATTGAGAAGTTAAAGGAACTTTCTCTGTTCACCCCTAAAATTTACCTCAATAATTTATAGACATTAGTCCCTAAGTGGATTTTTTCTTTCAATCAATTCCCTCTTTCCACTTTCTTACCTGAAAAACCCAAGAAAGCTAAGACTTCCAGCTGCGACTCTGTAATAAAACCCGGCTGTGTGGCTGTCAGACACAATGATGACGTGACCATGTGATCTATCACCGACTGACTACATTTCCCATGACAGCCCAGTGCTGCTGTAAGACAATCTTGTCCACTCTGACCTCTGGCCCTCATTCTGACTGGGTCACCACCCGGGGTGGTGGGGGCGGGCCACAACATGACCCACTGACACTTCACTGCCACACTCTATGTTCTCCTGCTGCAAAAATCCTGCTGGCGCATGAAGAATACACCATACGCTGCAGATTCCTTCTGATTTGATCCTTTTGAGTATAAAACACAAACTCATTCCAAAAATAATATTGATGTACATTATATAAACTAGCAACTCTAAAACTGTATTATTTTTTATGTGTTTTCTTTTTTTCTTTAGCTCCCATTGTATTTCGCTCTGTACTAAACATTGTACCTGTCACATTTACCTGGAATTGATTATTTTGTCTGGGTCTTTGATTTTTGTATTGGTATTCCCAGCTTGTTGTTGTTGGTTTGTCGTTTTGTCTGGTCCTGTCTTCTGTATGTTTGCTTATAAGAAAAGTTAATAAAAATACACTGTAAAAAAAAGAAAAAACCTAGCAACTCTATACTTTTGCACAACTGCCCCACTGAAGATAAATATGGGCTTAACATGGTTGCACCATTAACCCTTTGATGCACAACATATGGAGACCCCTTCTAATCCACAACATGGGTCAAAAATGACCCACATTCATTTCTCATTTTATTTCATGTTGGCTGTGTGTTTCTGTGCTCTTTCTTTTTTGATTGAATATTCCAAGTATAATTTGAACATCTTTTTTTTATTACAACAGATCATTATATCCATTTTTCCTTTGATATTTTATGAAGAAAAGTATTTTTTGTATTATTACGTCAATTTTACACACACATGGGTCATAAATGACCCATTCATCCAAATTTGATTTAAAATTAAAGGACCTAATACAATAAAAATGATCATTTGTACTGTACTTATACTGAATACTTGGACTAATTAATGATAAAATACATTTATTTCAAAGATGTACAATAGAAACACTCATGAAATAACATTTTCCATGGTTTTCTTGATAATGATTTTGGTTATTATCAAGATAACCATGGAAAATGTCTAGATATAATCTCTTAAATTAAACTCTTAGGAGCCTTTTTTGGGTTGTTATCATTATATTTGTCCAAACAAATGCACTTTTAGTTGTACCAGGCATTAAAATGAACAATAAATTGGAGAAAAAGGGTGGTCTAATATTTTTTTCCCATGACTGTATAAACTGGCTTATTACAGCAAGTAATTAAACATGATTGAACCATGCAAAGGATTAATTTAACAATTCACTTGCAGTATTTGCAAAAGTTAAGCGCTCAGTGAAGTTTGGGACATTGCAGCAATAAAACACCAGTTGGCTCACAGCGGATCTGTCTGTGCAGACAATATTGATATCTACTGCTGAAAGCTCTGAGGATCCAACGAGACAATATGTCGCGTCTCTAATGCAATTTCATCATGTCAACACGACACGAGTGAAGGCGGGACAATATGTCCTATCAAAACATACACACATGCCCCGTGGCACAGAGCGTAAGACTGACATTACAGCCTGCATACACTGTACACATGACTGGCTGGATTCATGTATGTAGACAGCACATGCAGACACAGACAGCTTAGCTCAGAGCCTCCAGCGTCAGACACAGCAAGAGGAAGGAGGCATGCGGTTGTTGCTATGGGGACCAGCAGAAAAGCAGAGTTTATTACAGACATCGCCGGGTCTCTAAAGGAAAATCAAGCATCGAACCATCAGTCAGAGCAACACTGCCGTCACCTCAAAGGAACCCTGTCTGTCTTTATATCTGCAGAATTACACACAAATACTTTTTTATACAAGCCCGGTGCCAGTCAGCCATTCCTAACAGCAATAACCCTCTACACAAGTGACATTTAAAGCTTCTTTTAAAGAAAAATAGCTGCTAAACATGTCTACTTAAACTTAAAGTATCATATTCATTATTAAAGCAAGAGAGTAATTCTGCAAGTAGGTCAGGATAACAGCACTTGTTTTTAGTGCCATTATCTTCAATTGAAGGCAGACTTAAACACACTACTCCAATTCTATCAAAAAATGACACTCAAGTGGAACTCTTGAATAAAGTTTGCTTTGGAAATGATGCATTAACCTCTAACTGTCATGTATAGCACATTAAAATAGGAAACCTAAGACATCTAATAGTACAAACTAGTGATGTCCAAATGAAGCTTCATGAACCATTTTCTATGTTTCCTGAGCCCACTAGATGGTGCTCTCTGTTCAACAAAGGGTTAAAAGCACACTGAATTAGTCTTTCTTGAGCCTTTTTTCTTTAAACCAAGAACGCCATCTAGTGGGGTCCACAAATACAACTAATGGTTCATGAAGCTTCATTTGGACAACACCAGTATAAACCATGTCATGATATCTTGATCTATAAAACACTTTATAGTTGGGAAAAACTGACATGTCCATTTTCAAAAGGATGCCTTGACCTCTGACCTTAAGATATCTTAGTGTCAAAAAATGCATGGATGTTTGTTGGTATTCCTCATGGTATTGGGGTCTTAATGTGGTATATTGAAGGGATTTTTGACATTTTTTTAAATAAATTCTAAGGTGATAAAAATTAGTGATTAGTGATTAGTGATTAGTGTCCAAATGAGGCTCCATGAACCATTAGTTGTATCTGTTGACCCCACTAGATGGCGTTCTTGGTTTGAAGGAAAAGGCTCAAGAAAGGCTAATTCAGTGTGATTTTACCCCTTTGTTGGACAGAGAGCGCCATCTAGTGGGCTCAGAAAATATAGAAAATGGTTCATGAAGCTTCATTTAGACATCACTAGTAAAAATATTTAGATTAAGCACCAAATCTGTGCAACAACCAAAAACAACCAACGACTCATTAGACATAATTTAACATGGAAATGACAACAATACACTTATATCATAATGTGTCCAAACCGTTATACCATCAAAAGACAAAAATGTCTCTGAGGTAGGGTGGAGTGGAAGAGCTTAACCCACTGACAGATTATTCTCTGTGTCATTGTTTTCCAGTCTGCACTTAAAAAAGGGGTGTCTAAAAACAAAATAAAAACACTAAATCTGAGGGAAATGATTTTGCTGCATGGACAGATAATTTCACTTGACAAGATGTCTTAAATTAAGATTGTTAAATCTCAAAATAAGCTGTTGAACACCTAAAATAAGAAATTAACTCTTAAAGCAATATACATTTTCTAACACTTCTAAATCTAAGTTTAAAAAAAAATCTTGGTAAGAAACAAATAATTTGCAGTGTGTGTGTGTGTGTGTGTGACCAACTCACCAATGAGCTCCTTGTTCCTGATGTCCAGAGCCATGTTCCTCAGCGCGGTGGCCACGGCACAAACCACCCGGTCGTTGTCTATCCTCAGTAACTCCACCAGGATGGGGAGACCCTTCTCCTTACGCACTGCAGCCCGGATATACACCGACCACTGGGCAGGACAGAGAAGCCATGGTTTCACAGTGAACAGAGACAGCATCACGTTGTTTTCACTGTTATTGATACATTTTTTTCTTTTGTTTCTGGTGTAATTGGATTGATGCTCTAAACTGTACCAAATTATGCTTAGCTGACGAAAATGACTTTTTTTTGAGGGGGTCATTTTTGGACATCCCATAATATGGTGTTTTTCTGTCATTTCTGGCCATATTATGCTCTAATATGTATCAACAGACTATAATTGATGGTCAAAATATGGTGTTTTTACCCTATTTTTGGATAAACTATACTACTACACGTGTCAAAAGACCATATTTCTGCCATATCTAGCATTTTTAAGCTTTTGGAAATTTTCACACTTTTTGATAAAAATCGACATACTATAGTATGACTTTTTTTTTGAGGGGGTCATTTCTGGTCATCCCATAATATTGTGTTTTTTCCCTATTTTTGGACAAACTATAGTACTACATGTATCACAAGACCATAATTCTGCCATTTCTAGCATTTTGAGGCATTTTTTTAAAGGGGTCGTTTTGGACGTCCCATAATATGGTGTTTTTCTGTCATTTCTGGCCATATTGTGCTCTAATATGTATCAACAGACCATAATTGGGCCATTTAACAGATACAGTTAACAATCAATAAAGTTAGTCTTTTGTAGTGATGTGCCAATGAAGCCTCAACAACCATTTTTATTTTCTGAAGCCACTAGATGGTGGTCTTTCTTTAAGGAAAAAGGCTGAAGCAGTAGTTATTGAGTGTTCTTTCAGCCCTTTGGTGACCGGAGAGCGCCATCTAGTCTCTTGTATAATTTATCTGTAAATTATTGAAAGGATACATTTATTATTAGGATATGCATTTATTCTGGCTTGAATTGATTTCAGAGAGATGTGAACCAAATGTTCCTCATTCATGAGGAAATATTTAAAGGGCCGGTAAGTAAGATTTTCTAAAATGACCAGAATTTGGGGGGCTGGAGGGGTTCTAATCTTTCTGTGTGCTGATATGTCTCACATTGAGAACATTTTGGAACCTACTGGAGTTTCAGTGCACGTCTGCACATGGCCTTTAGTATCACAGTGATATAGGCACGGGCCTCACCTTCCAGCTGCCAGCAGCTAGGTTCTGCAGAGCCCCAGCTGCTCCCTCCAGGGTGTCTGGGTTGGAGCACTCAGACAGCAGTGTGAGGTAGGGCTTGACGATGGTGGGGTGCCATAACATCTGGATGCCTTTCGGGGGCTCCGCCAAGTCTGGAAATGGGCCGACGCCGTCCCACTACGGAAGATGAGACACAATTCAGAATAGAAAGGCATTTTGAATTCTGTGTGAGGCGAGGTTTGACAGTGGTAGGGTGCCAGCACGGTCCCCTCAGGCAACAACAGGGGAAGGAGGGAGAAGGTTTACTATTCATAAACAGTGTATAAATAGATTGGCATTCATCTATTTGTGTATTTTGTTTTTCTATCTCCTCTGTTATTGAAATCTGACATTTCCTCATGCATTGATGATGCATTTTGAAAAATACACACACGTACTGTATCTCAATAATAACTGTCAGTTATTGTATACAGGAGATTCTCAGTGACACGACGATATATTACAATATAATTCACTGACATTTAATGTGAAGTGGACTGTGTGTTGGACTGGTTGTTTTATGAATACAGAGAGCAGGGCTTAGCTATCTCCTTAATCTGCTAGCAAATGTTGTCAATGTTTAGTTGAAAAAATGAAAGAAAGCTGACTAGAGATTATAAGCCTGCTTTCAACTGGGGTAAGTAACCTGTTAATAGACACACATGAACCACCTCATACTGAGAAGTCTATTACACATCCATATAAAATGATGCTGCTCTGTGCACTGTGTAGAACAAGTGGCAACTTTTAAACCTGAAAAGTGAAGCCAAACAGGAAGTGCCACAAAGTGCAGTTCCTCAACTTGCCATTTGAGGTTGTCTCCAAAAAGGAATCAATCCTCATTGACCCCATATTAAAATGCCCAACTTTACAAGAAAAATTAACATGTTTATACAGATAATTCTCCCTTTCAGAAAACTATGGGTGATGTTTTAGAGACTAAAGCTGTGTTTCAATTAAAGGGTTTAGGGCACAGGAGGACCATATAACTTAAAAGTTCCTTAAAAGACAGGGGTTTTCTTTAATAAAAGCCATTCAAAAGGTGTCCTTTATCTATTAAATAGTTAAAATTTAGTGGTTTTAAAAGATGGAGGCAGGAGATTCGGGCTGAGTTTGAGGGAGCGACCCATTTCTTTAGTTAATTAAAAGTTTTCATTTAAAAGAAAAAATAATTAAAGTGTGGGAATTTTTTTTCGAGCTGATCCGGTCAGTTAGGGTTGGGGTTAGGGTTTATGGTTAGATTTTAGGGTTAGGATTTAGGGTTAGGGTCCATAAAATTTTGAAATGTTGCATTAAAGAAAATGCAAATTAGGGACCTTTCCATCAACTGGTTTAGATCGAATAAACAAACTTACTTTGGTCAGAAGATGGCAGGGTAATAAATTGTTGTAGGCTAATAAATAAGTAAACAGTAGAAGAAGAAGAGATTGAGCAAGAGAGAAAAATAAATGAAAGAGGTTGCTCATCGGATAACTTTGGCCACCCATGAGAGAAAATATGTCTTCAGGAATTATATTCAACTGGGCAACTTATAAGCAGCTGATCAGTCATGAGTTAAATGTTTAATATGTCTATTGTGTAACTATTGTGCACATTTTCTAAAGTTGTTTTCAAATCTTGATGTTTCCATCATGCTTCTCCCATGCAAATCTTCTAATTCGCTGACGGAAACTCTTTGTTTATGTCTAGATTTTATACAGGCTATGGGGTAAGCCTATTGAAAGCCAATGAAAACTGGACCAAAGCCAAAGTAATACTTTCCATAAGTGTGCAAGGATCCTTGTGACTAAATCTTGTCATCAGAGGGTGTATGCAGAGACTCCACCTGCCACTATTTTGCTGTCAGTGAAGCCACACTATGCTACAAGTGGTAGTTTGGTGTGGTGGTCTACTCTGCATGTGCTGAATGCGTACTCCAAGCAGATAGTATGAACAGAACTACTACACATCTGTGATGAGATGCTGTTGCTTCGTTTGGTAAGATTCTTCAAAAAAATATAATCATCTTTGTATAGAATTACAAGTACCATTATATACTGTAATATATGCAGTTGGATAATCATATACTTCAGCAGTATATGTGTACTACAGTACAGTACACTGGCCTGTATAATATAGCAGAGTGGGGTGGCTGTGGCTCAGTTGGTAGAGCGGTCACCCATTGTTCGGATGGTTGGTGGTTCTATCCCTGACCATGGCAGCCTACATGTCGAACTATCCTTGAGCAAGACACTGAACCCCAAATTGCTCCCGATGCTGTGTTCATCGGTGTGTGAATGAATTCCCAATGGTGGCAGGTGGCACCGTTTAGGGTAGCCTCTGCCACCAGTATGAATGTGTGTGTGAACGGGTGAATGAGCGCAGTCTGTAGTGTAAAGCGCTTTGAGTGGTTGCAAAGTGACTAGAATATGTAAGTGCAGGTCCATTTACCAGTAGTAGTAGTAGCAGTGTGAAGTACTGCAATTTAGTAAAGTATAGCTGAGTACATCTATGCACATACGTACTTGGCCTGTATGGTCGATACATTATCTCATACTGATTTCTTGGTCTGCTACATGAAGTATTAGCCAATCTGGCACGTCCTGTATGCTTCCTACTTGTTGTAATTAAATAATATCAGTCCACATGATTGTTTTGTATGGAAAATACTTTAAACCTCCTTCCATCTGCGATGACGTAATCTCACATGGCATCTATCAGCGCTGTAACGCTGCCAACAGACTGCACTGATGTCTTCATTTGCTTCCCTTTTTGTCATTGACCTCATTATTCTACTACTTCCTCTTTCCCCTCTCTCCTCTCTCATCCTTTTGTATTTTCTAGCCCCCCCCTGCCCATTAACCCCAACTTCCTTTACTCTCCCTTTTCATCTACTCTCCACCGACATATCCTTCTCTCGTCTCCTTTCCTCTCCTCGCCCCTCCTCTCCTCATTCTCTCCTCTAATTACCCCACAGCCGATGGAGTTTTGCCCTCTCCAACAAGCTCCCCAATCGCTACTTCATGGTAATCACCCACAGCTGCACTGGAGTGGAGACAGACAGATAGAGCGAATGGAGCGGGTGGGGGCTGGGGGGTATTATCATTATAGAGAGGTTATGATTTGTCCCTTTACAATCTGATCCCAGGGTTAGTTTTAAGATCCCTCATCTCCCTGGTTCTGCCTGGATACACAAAAAATTCCTTGAGGGTTTGCTTTGGCAAATGGAAGTTCAAGGCCTGGGCTCATCACTAGCATTTATTTAAAAAAATCTCTTTCCTCTGTCTTTTCTAGAAATGAAAGGGGAGAAAAAAAAAGCATGCAGGGCTAATGAGCAATTCCCCCACCCCGATCCACCGGAAGTGTTGGGTTTTTCAATCCCCACAGCTTCACTAGAAGTTGTAAAAGACGTCTTCCACTCAACCAGAATGTGATGCTGATTGCTTATTAGCATGACAAGAGGTTAGAGCCTACTCCATGGCAGCCGTTTGGTTTCTGCCAATTCTACAACTAAAAGAGCACTAATTTTATTTTAACTAACTGGAGGATGAAACTCTTCCTGTTGGCAACAGATGGACAGACTCAGGAAATGTACAGCAAAATATTAAATATTCTGAGCACAGGTAGTATGTGTCTACAAAGTCCATCTGTGAGCTGTAAAAATATGTATGATCCATGTAGTGGTGATATTTCATAGACAAACAAGAAATAATATGCTGGTATTTGTATCACATAATCAAGCTGTTCCACATGGACCTGTGAGTCACCTTATTGTGAATAATCCAGGTGGTGGGTGAAGATCAGTAGTTGACGTAGAAAAACAACTCTGGCTCAAACATCATGAATATCAAAGAAAGCAGTGGTGCATTCATTCATAAATATTCATTTGAGCGATATTGTGAACCAAGGGTGAACTGAGCAAATGTTCCTGAACTCAGAAGCAACACAGAGCTGCACAGCAATATGAGACACTGAATCCTCAAATTGGAAAAGAAGGGAAAATAAGCAAACAGTGACATCTGCTCCGAAACGAGACGGATGACAAAATTATATAAATGAAAGCATATAATGGCACGGATCATGTCTTAGAAAAATACACACTAGATGCTCTATGATTAAGGCTCGGGACGTTCTGTCTACAGTGCTGCTATTGTGCCTTATTGTTTATCTTTAATTATCCTGGTGGGGGTATCTGACAGGGAATACAGAGCAATAAAGTCACAGTGTTGAATAAACCAGAGCACAACCTTCATGCATTATGTACTCTCTGTGTAAATGTAGATTTTTATGTAGTTATTAAAATTCCATAAGAGAATATATTGTCATGAAATAGGAGGCGAAGTAAAATAAACCACCAGGGCCCTACAGAGCCTAGAAATGCAGAAACTGAATCTTTTATGTCTCCTTGTTGAAATTGCTGGCTTTGTGGTCAATGTGCAGCAATAAGTGATTACTAGGGACCAACTGATATGGGGTTTTTGAAACCAATTTTACCATTTCTATGAGAATTTGTATTGATTTGACTACGAAAAAGGAACTCAGAAGGTTGCTTTCTTAAACAAATGCGTTTCTTAAAGAATATTAAACATTAATGCACATGATTATAAAATGTACATACAATGTTTTACATTGTCAACTACAAATAGAATATTTGCTTTGCTGGACAAACTACATGATGATGACTCTAGTGATGTCCAAATGAAGCTTCATGAACCATTAGTTGTATTTGTTGACCCCACTAGATGGTGTTCTTGGTTTAAAGAATAATTCTCAAGGAAGGCTAATTCAGTGTGCTTTCAACACTTTGTTGGAAATCTAGTGGGCTTCGAAAATATAGAAAATGGTTTATGAAGCTACATTTGGATATCACTACTGAAAACACACTCAATTCACATTACTAGAGCCTTTTTTTTAGCCAAGACCGCCATCTATTGGGGTCAAAAAATAAAGCAAATGGTTCTGGAAACTTCATTGTCACTTCACTAGTTACGGGCATTGAAAGGTCACTGAACGGACCTACTGTGCACAGGTAGTGATGTGCCAATGAAGCCTCATGAACCATTTAAAAAAAATTCTGAGCCCACTAGACGGCGCTTGCATGATTGCTTGAGCCTTTTTTTCTTAAATAAAGAGCGCCATCTATTGGGTTCAGACAATGAAATAAAAATGGTTCATGAGGCTTCATTGGCACATCACTAGGCACAGGCCCAGGACCCCAAGGTGTAGCTCTAAATTATAATAAAAAGAAACTGAAAATGACTAAAAATAGACTGAAAAATTATTAAAAAGAGACTTAAAATAACTACAAAGAGACTGAAATATGACTAAAAAGACTGAACATTACTAAAAAGAGACTGAGAAATGACTACAAAGGCTGCAGTTTAGGTTACCAACCCCATATAAGCAAAAATAAAAACTCATAGTAATAACACCTTCATTCATATAGCACCTTTAAAAACAGCTTTCACAAAGTGCTTTGACAGAACAATCATGAATAAAACTCATTCATGCGAAATAAGAAACCAACAATGAAGAAGAAAAAAAATACCACACAAGTTAAAAAGACCAACATCACGTGAATGAAAGTCTGTAAAAATGTGTTTTGAGAACTGACTTAAAACAATTAACTGATTCAGTGAGCCTTAGTAGAGGTAATTTTAGATAGTTCTTATCACATTGAAGTGTTTATTTTTCTGATAGGTTTTGATATGAAAAAATGAGATGGCTATAATTGACCTGTGATTGATCAAGCAGAAACCTGATACCAGGCTACACTTTTTGTTACTACTGCACAGACTCCGGCTCTGTGTGACGTCTAACTACTCAGACCTCAATTTGTGAGGAAGTGGAGACGTGTCCTCCATTCTTTACACAGTCTATGGTATGCACTGATAAGACATTACAGCTTAGCATTGCCTATTAGTACTGTATGTCCCTGACCCTGTTTCAGTAAAGGGAAGTAGAGGGCAACAGCACCATTAGTCTGGATATTATTCAGAGGACTGTTTGCAGACATTAGACAACCATGAATCCACCATATTATTATCATCCACTATAATAATCCAACACATTATTAACTTCACAGATCTGCAGCACTTTGTGGACACCTACGGTGGTTGCTTGCTCTAAACACATGTTAAATAATGCACAAAATATAAATATTATGTTTGTACATGTTCCGCCTGGTAACATATAAACTAGTGATGTCCAAATGAAGCTCCATGAACCATTAGTTGTATTTGTTGACCCCACTAGATGGCGTTCTTGGTTTAAAGAAAAATATTCAAGGAAGGCTAATTTAGTGGGCTTTTAACCCTTTGTTGGACAGAGAGCGCCATCTAGTGGGCTTCGAAAATATAGAAAATGGTTCATTAAGCTTCATTTGGACATCACTACCGAAAACACACTCAATTCACATTAATAGAGCCTTTTTTTTTTAGCCAAGACCACCATCAATTATTATTATCCACTATAATAATCCAACACATTATTAACTTCACAGATCTGCAGCACTTTGTGGACACACTGTCCAAACGAGAACCTCACTGTCTTCAAACAAGAAATAAATGAAAGGAAGGGAACATAGAGAGAAAATAAGACAAAAAAGAAACAAAGTACGGTAATGCTTTATAATAAGGTCCTTAATAACCATTAATTAACAAGTAATAAGGCATTGTTCTCGCTTTAGATCCGGTAGTTGCAAAAAGCATAGTTAACTTATAGTTAACTCATAATAGATGAGCAATAAAGTATATTTTAATATCAATAAGCAAACAAAATAAGATTAATAAAGGCATGGCAAAGACATAATGGGTGGGTCATGGGTGTTTGTAATGCCATTATTAACACTTATATAAGCTTATAAACACACAATAATGTTAATAATTATCTTGTAAGGACTTACAAGGGCCTTATTACTTGTTTATTAATGGTTATTACAAGGACCTTAATATAAAGCTATACCAAGTTTCTGTTTCCCCACCTGGTCGTGTCCCTTCTTTTTCTTCTTCTTCTTGCCCCAGCACCCAGAGCTCTCTGCGTCCTTCCCTCCGGTGTCACACAGCAGACCGTCCAGCTCCTCCGACCCCCCCTGCTGGCTGTGAGACGTCTCCGCAGCCAGCCGGTACGACAAGTTCCTCAGGATGCACACACAGTTCTCTACGGTCTGATGGTGGAGGAAAAAAAGAAGAAAGAGAGCGATGAAAAAGAAATGTGGTGAGAGGAAAAGAGACAGACATGAAGGAGGGACAGATGGGAATCAGGCGAACGGACAAACACACTCAGAATCATACTGTAGACACATATTCCCACAGGCACACACACACACACACACATAGGAACACACTGTGCTTGTATAATATACAATATACACACAGACACACACATGCTGCGTGCATAATGCAGACAGACGCAAACATGCACACGCACACGCACACACACACACACACACACACACACACACACACACTAATCCCATTGTTGTGAGTGGCTCTGCAGCCAACAGTCACAGACTTTGATCTTGTGAAGGATTTCTAAGGATTAAAAATCTCCTTGTGAAGAGCCTCCACTCAACACACACACACACACACACACACACACACATGCACGCATGCACTCACACACACGCCCACTGTACACATTAAACACACGGCTATGTATGTAGCCCATATGCACACACAAGCAGATACACATGGTTGCTCTCAGGCTCACATAAAAGCACAGACACAAACACTCACTCACTCTCACTAGTGATGTTTCTGTGTCACTGGTCAACTGGGTTGAGTGATATATGGTGCACTGTAAAAAATGACAAGCTCTCCAAGCTTGGGACTGTATGCACTCATTGGGGTTAAACTGGCCTGGTGTTGTCTGTGGCTCGGCACTAATCTGACACTAACTGCATATCTATCTTTAAAGCAAGAAGCGTCTGTGTGTGTGTGTGTGTGTGTGTGTGTGTGTGTGTGTCTAGGGCATATCTCGCTAAATCTTAGTCAGACTGACCTAAGATTTCTTAAATTGGCACGGAGGTGTGTATCCTCAATTTTGAAGATTTTTTAAATTAATTTCTCAAAACAACATTATTTACGTAGGACGTGTTGTGGCATTGCACTGTATCTGATCGGACGCCTTTTAGGGGAGCTCCGTTCCCTAACCCTTATCCTAACCTTCACCATCACTCAACTAAATGCCCAACATTAACCCTAGCATAAACCTGATTGTACTCAAACCCTAAAACAAAGTCTGAAATCTCAAAAATGCCTAAATGTCCCCATTTTGCAAAAATGTCCCCACTTTTTTGGTTAAAAACATGTTCCGGTCCTCGCTATGTAGGAAGTACAAGAACACACACACACACACACACACACACACACACACACACAGTCCCAATGTAACCCCTGCTTATAAGCTTTAAACATTTGGTAAAGACATTTGGTACATTTTTGTGAAAGTTTGTTGTTTCAAGCTACTGTTTAATTAATTTATTACTGATATTTTTGTGTAATATTAATAAATAAAAAACCAACAATGAAGAAATGAAGAAAGAAAAAAATATATTTTCCTCATTAGATTCCTATTTTATATAACATATTCATAATTAATTTATAAAACATATCTTAAACACTAAATACTATTGGTCTTAAAACAAAACAAATGACTGAATTTTGTTATATTTAGTGTGTAGTTTGTGGCCTGCAAGCCTTGGATATTTACATATTAACCACAGGCACACAATTTATACAAATTAATATGCATATACAGCGTACGCAAAGACTGATAGAACACATTTGCATATAACTCATGTAAATTCATGTAAATGATAAATATTCTTTACATAGTAATCATCATGGTACACATGTTTACAAAGCAGAAATAAACAGTTCTATTCAATTACTTGGACAGTTATTTACACACAGTCCTGGGCACACACACATGCTTCTTTTTTTGTTTCATCATAATGCACATGTTTTTATTCAGGTGTGTGTGTGTTTGTGCGTGAGATAGATGCTATGAGTGTGTGTGTGCACTGCAGTCAGTACCTTGCTGTCAATCTCGCTGCTCCCCAGAGCCGTCTGAATCACGTAGAGCAGAGCGTCTGTCAGGCCCTCACACTCCCTCATCCTCCTCCGGGCCTCCTCGCCTGCAGAACTCACATTCCTGTAACACACACACACACACACACACACACACACACACACACACACACACACACACACACACACACACACACACACACACACACACACACACACACACATGCATACACATAATCAATAAACAGTCCAACAGAACACTGAACATGCTGCACAGCTCCTGATTATTACAGAAGCCCTGAGAGGCAAGTGAGAATAAAACTGATCTGATCCTGTGAACCATTTTCTCAATTGTCTCAATCTAAAAGGTTTTCTTTCCTCTGTTTACAACTTAACAATGGGTGAAAAGATGCTTTGCTAGGATAAGTTCCTTAAAAATGAATTTTCTCCTTGGTTGTCTGTCAGGATCTTGTGTTTGCTCTTGTAATACTCATTACCTCCACAAGAGGCTGAAATGCACCACTAACCCATGTTCTTAAATAGTAGTTTCTTCCAGATGAGTTTAAATTGGTGATGTCCAAATGAAGCTTCATGAGCCATTTTCTATATTATTATATTATTAGATGGAGCTCTCTGTCCAACAAAGGGTTAAAAGCACACTGAATTAGCCTTTCTTGAGCCTTTTTCTTTAAACCACGAATGTCATCTAGAGCAGGGGTCAGCAACCTTTATGAGCAAAAGAGCCAGTGTTGGCCGAAAAAAGGGGAAAAATATTGTAATGGAGCCGCAAACCTTATTTCAAGCTTAACAATGAGGATAAAACAGTCTACTTAGTGTAAACTTTACCAGCTTTACTAATAGGTCATAATGATCATTAATCAATATGATTTTGTCAGAAAGCAGTGAGAACCAAAGTGCAAATGAGAGGCTTGACACTTGACACTTCAAATTTCTCAGGAGATTTGGAATTGAAAGCTAGCCAAGCTAGAGAAACTTAAAACTAGACTTGAAGTAGGTAAAAATTTAGAGGTTAAGGTGTCGTGCCGTAGACTTCCATAAGCTATGATTTACATTTAAGTTGACCAAAAAGTAAAAAAAATAAATAAAAAGTTTTGATGCCGTATATAAGCTTCACATTTTTACAATCGAAGAATGCAAATTGCTTTGGGTCTACACCAATGTTTAATAAAAACTGTAAAAAAAAAATAATAATTTCATTTTGTATAAATGTTTTGGTCACAGCCACAGGGAGCCACTGCAGATGGCCTGAAGAGCCACACGTGGCTCTGGAGCCACAGGTTGCCTACCCCTGATCTAGAGGAATCAACAAATACAACTAATGGTTCATGAAGCTTCATTTGGACATCACTAGTTTATATGTTACCAGACGGAACATGTACAAACATAATATTCATATTTTGTGCATTATTTAACATGTGTTTAGAGCAAGCAAAGGGCCTTAAATCTGCATTTTTTCTTTAGCTACATCAGTCTGTTTGTATAGGTCTATGAGAAAATTATGAGGTGTATAAGTCTATGAGAAAATTATGCTACTTCTCTTTTGGTTTATTACCTCAGTAAACATTCTCATTATGAGTTTATGGGGTCAATTGTTAGCTTCAGGTCCTCAATAAAATATTATATTTATTTTGTGTATTTATTTAGAATAAAAAAGACAATAAATCTATGCTTTAGGCTACCTTGTAATTGGCAAGTCACTACCGAGTAATTTGTTTGCTTTCATTCTAGTACATTTCACAGTGTGTTTATGGACTAAAGGACATTTTAATGAGTCGTTCGTTGGCCCTCAGTCTGCTCTTTGCGTGCACTGGTTGTAAAAAACATGATGCGTGCTGCTAAAATGTCAGTCTCGAGGCTTCAAATCTGGAGTCCATAAATCAAGAGGTGACTGATTATTTATACAGTCTGTGGTTTAGAGTGCATGGAAAAATGTAAACTCACATCAATTAAATAAATAGTCCTATTAAGAACATGAGGTAATGGTGTAGCAAAACATCTCAAGCCAAAACTTACATTAAATTACTAAATTAATTAACGGAATTTGAAAATACAGAAACTTGAAAAAAAATAACCCTGACAAAACTTTTTCAATTAAGGGCTTCCATAGATAATCCTACACACTTCTGCAAAGTATCACAGACAAACTGAATTATCAGTCGTTTCATTCAAGTTTTATGTGTAAGCATGTAGAAGCATATGGATATGTGATAGTGCTGCATATGTATGCATGCCTGTGAGACAGAGAGCAGGGAAAGTCTGAGTGTAATGCCCTTTAAATGTCAGACTATTAAAGATGGCGAGGAGATGCTTGTGCCCTCAGTGTCAGTGAGAAATGGCACCAAGCTTCCAAAACTCCATTAGCCGCATTCTTTCTCCCCATGTCCTTAATAACAAGCCTCACCATCTGAGTCTCAAGCAAATCTGTGGTTTAAAGTAGTGATGTCCAAATGAAGCTTCATGAGCCATTAGTTGTATTTGTTGACCCCACTAGATGGTGTTCTTGGGTTAAAGAAAAAGGCTCAAGAAAGGCTAATTCAGTGTGCTTTTAACCCTTCATCGAACAGAGAGCGCCATCTAGTGGGCTCAGAAAATATAGAAAATGGTTCATGAAGCTTCATTTGGACATCACTAAAATTTTAAAGTCTAAAGTTTAAAGGCATGGTGGGTATTTTATACAGCTGTGGTGTTTTACATTATCCATTTACTCATGTAAACTGTGTTATTGCCTAATAGTCTTTGAACTTTCCTCAAATTGGCTTTTCTGCTATAAGGATTATAGAAGTGATACCAGTAAACAGAAAGCTAAATAATTCAGACAAAAGTCCATTTAGTAGTGATGTCCAAATGAAGCTTCATGAACCCTTTTCTATATTTTCGGAGCCCACTAGATGGCGCACTCTGTCCAACAAGGGGCACGCGTCAGCATCGTTGTTGTTTGCCAGACGCTGTCGAAACTTTTTATCCAGATTGAAGCCGTATTTCTTTGATACACTTTTCAGATTTTTTAACTAAATATTTTAACTGGATTTTTTTGTTACCAGAGTAACAAGCTGAGCAAATGTTCCACACTCCGTCCCTCCACCGGCACGCCAAACAGCATCAGAGAAATGCTGATTTTTAGGTGAAACTGTTTTATTTAGTATTTTTTAATGGTTTTAATAATTTCTTCAATTTGTTCTGGAGAGGAGGAGGCCTCTGCGGATATTTCGGCTTGGGGCAATAACCTCTGTAATGTCTGGATTTTAAGTTGTCAGAGTTGAAATAAGATAAGATAAAAGGGAATTTTATTAATCCCGAAGGAAATTCTGGTTCCAGATTGCTCCAAAGTTATAAAAACAATTACAAAAACAATCACAATATGTGGTAATATGAAAATAAACATAAATATAACAATTTATAAAGTATATAAGTTACAAGCTGAGGAAACTTTGCTGACCTGCTGAACAGCTTTCGCGAAAAACTGATTTTAACCCTTAATAGGAAACTCATTGAAATACTTGCAAATTCCAAATTTCAACCCTAGAGAATATTGGAGGATATTACAAACTGCCAGAATGTGTAAAAAAACAAAAAACATACGGACCCGGGAGAGGGGGGTGATATTTTGAGAAAAAAGTTTACGAGGTTAAAGATGCAAATGTACGAGAAAAAAATGCGCAGATTTATGAGATTTAAAGTGGTGAATCTGGGAGAAAAAAAGTTTTTTTTCACTTTTTCCTCGTAAATCTGCAACTTTTTTTGCGCAGATTTGCCACTTTAAATCTCTTGAATCTGTGACTTTTTTTTCTTGGAGATTTGCCACTTTAATCTAGTATATTTGCAACTTTTTTTCTTTAAATATTACAAATCCATGTGGTTCTACGACCTCACAGAGAGACATAGGGACCTCATTTTGATATCCACTGAAGTTACCAAATATAGTTCTTCGCCCTATAAAGGGTTAAGGTGTTGAATACTGCTGAATTCAGTGTTTTTACCAGTTTATCAGTATACTTACTCATGTTTGTATACTTCTTTCTCCTACAAATTTTCTTTGTTTTGGATACCACCTGTTAATAGATTCTATTCAATTAACCTCAGTCAATTTGGCATAATTAATCCCTCTGAAGCGTTCCCTCGCAAGGCGACAGGGCTGCAGATTATCTCTCATTATTATCTTTTAGTGTGAAGAATCTAAATAATGAGAAACAAAATCACACTGCTGGAAAAAAAGGTTACGTGTCTTCGAGGGAGCTTTCAAACAGAACAGAATTTGATTAATCCATAGTGTGCTGCTGCTGTGAGGAAAACAGCACTGAGGAAAAAAAAATGTCCCTCTTTAGTAACAACAGGGAGAAACTGTTTCTCTCTCTTGAATTCTATAAACAAACGCCTTTGCCTTTGCGTGACTGATTGAATTGTGTTTTGGTTTGGAATTAGATTTTTATAAGCAGTATAACAGAGTTACTTAACCAGTTCATGACATTTTTACTTGACACTGGTTCTAAATACTTAATAGAATATTTTTCATTTTTCTACGGGACATATGTTTGAGTATCATAGAGTCCATTGTCTTAACACGTTCAAATATAATAGACAAAAAAAAGGAATTTCAGCTCATGTTGAAAAATTAATTTTAACTTGTTCAGATCCCCCTGTTCATTCCAATGGACATCACTTTTCTGGGAACTCTAGATCTTAGATTACTGTCATCTGATTCCATCCAGGGCTGCACGGTGGCGTAGTGGTTAGTAGTGATGTCCAAATGAAGCTTCATGAGCCATTTTTTCTGTATTTTCTGAGTCCACTAGATGGCGCTCTCTGTCCAACAAAGGGTTAAAAACACACTGAATTAGCCTTTCTTGAGCCTTTTTCTTTAAACCAAGAATGCCATCTCATTAGGTCAACAAATACAACTAATGGTTCATGAAGCTTCATTTGGACATCACTACATTCAACCCTTTGTTTGACAGAGAGTGCCAACTAGTGGGCTAAAAATATGGAAAATGGTTCATGAAGCTTCATTGGATATCACTAATGTTTGCCTCACAGCAAGAGGGTTGCCCGTTTGACTCCGGCCTGCAGCTCTTCTGTGTGGAGTTTGCATGTTCTCGCCGTGTCAGCGTGTGTTCTCCGTTTTTTTTTAAGTAAGCATGGCTGACATGAGGCAAGGCATATTCTGACCGGTTGATCACATTGTTAAAGGACTTATAATATTGTTTCAAACTGTGTGTTAAATAAACACTGGATGTTGTGTTACTTATACATGTTTTATGTTCAAAGATTTATAGCTTTTATTCAGGACATTTTTACTCTGAATGTCACTGGAAGGAAAATAAATATGGAAATGCTGTTTTGATTTATGCTGGCTGTTCTGATTTGATTTTCTTAGGATACAATCATCCTATAATGTATACTATATATTATCTACACAGAATATACAACTCTGGAAATATGGTTTATCTGCATTATCTTTGTTTACATCCGACCACATTAGGCTTTCTGTGTTTTTTCTACATTATAAATGTCATATACCACTTATACCATACTGTGTAGATCTCTGCATGTATTTAAATATATTCATTCATTGATGTTCATACGACTACATGCAACAATTTATTTAATCTATTTAACATGTTAAGATATATTTTCTCCAATGTGCAATATCTGAAAAAAATGCAAAGTACTTTCATGAAAAAACAAACACAATATATATATATATATATATATATATATATATATATATATATATATATATATATATTAATAATAAAAGCCAAATAGCAAAAATGTATGTATATAATGTGTATAATATATGTATATGTATTATTTTTTATATTATTTTTCTTTCTTCTATATGTATATGTCTGTATCTTGAGTTGCTGTGGCAACTACATTTCCCCACTGCAGGATAAATAAAGTCATCTTAACTCATCTTATGTACTATATGCAGTGTGTTTTAAAGCATTGATATGAGTTAATCATTGATGGAAAATAATCCATAATAAAGTATTTTGATAGTTTTTACTGCTGATTTATGGGTGCATTTAGAGCAGAAATCCAACATTACCATATCTTTTTGTGTTTAGAACATAATTGGGTTCTAAAAGGGTTAAAAGGTCTTTGCCGTCGGCTCTTTCTGTAGTTAAAGCAAAAGAGAAAAACTGCACAACTTCTCCAGAGAAACAAGACAAAATGGCTGTTATGTTGCAAGTCGAGGTCAGGATAACAATGTGTACATTTCTCTTTCATAGCTCTTGTTTCTATGGGATGAACTCCCTCACATATTCACTGACGCACTTATACTGTATTATATGACTCAAGCCATGAAAGGCTTCGCAGTCATGACGTCTGCACTGTGACCCATCGGCCTTTATGTACAGCTGACCCTTGCTCTTCATTCAATCACCTCCTCTCGCTCCAAAAGTAAAGATATTCTTTACCACATCTCAAGGCTGAAGAGGTAAACTGTCCTCGGATCAGAGCAGAAACCTCTAAGTTGTCAGGCAGTAGTTGAATCAGATATTGCTGCGATTTCCTCCAGGTGGTGTGTTACCCTTTTCCACCTACAGGGAACCAGGTCCGTCTCAAGCACTTAAACCAGAGGTCTCAAACTCACGGCCCTCGTGATGATGTTTTTTGGCCCCCACCTTGATATGAAAGTTCAATGTGAGTTTTATATGAATGGTACTTTGCCGTGTTGTGTGTGGAAGGTCCCTTTAATTACTTTTTTTGGTAATTTTTTGTCTTTTTTTTGTAATTTTGTGTCTGACAGTTCACAAGATCTTTTTTTTTTTTTTTAATAATTTTGTGTTTTTTTTAATAATTGTGTCTTTTTTAATAATTTTGTGTCTTTTTTTTAATTATTTTTTTGTCTTTTTAAAATTATTTATTGTCTTTTTTAATAAATGTGTGTCTTTTTTAATAATTTTGTGTCTTTTTAAAATAATTTTGTGTCTTTTTTTGGTCTTTTTGTTCCTTTTTTTAAAGGATTTTAGTTTTTTTTGTCATTTTGTGTCTTTTTAAAAAAATTTGTCTTTTTAAAATAATTTAGTGTCTTTTTAAATAAATGTGTGTCTTTTTTAAATAATTTTGTGTCTTTTTATTTCTTTTTTTAAAGGAATTTAGTTTTTTTTCTGTCATTTTGTGTCTTTTTTGGGTCATTTTGTGTCTTTTTAAAAATAATTTTGTGTCTTCCTTGGTCATTTTGTGTCTTTTTTGTAATTTTGTGTCTTTTTTTGGTCATTTTGATAGTGCCTCCAGCGGCCCCCAGGTAATTTGAGTTTGAGATCCCTGATTTACACCAATAACAAATTGGTGCAGAACCCAGAAAGTTGGTTCTAAGTTGGAACCAAAAAATAGTTTGAACAAGTGTGAACTGAAGTGGGCACGTCATAGTTTACAGGTTAGAAATCGAAGATGGAGTCAAGTAATAGTCATCTACGTCTTCTTATCAATAGTAGTTGCTACAAAAGCTTGCTGGTAATTAGTGATGCTCCTGTGCTCACTGCGTCCTCTCACCCACACAGATTATTCAGTATCAGCACTGAGGAAGGATCAGATAAATACTAAAACAACATCTGTTGCCTCCATGTATAACTGAAAGAGTTAAAGTTGCAGGTGCTGCTTTCTTTAGTCTTTTTAGGGAGACGGATGAGGGATTTTAATGCAATTTCAGCTGCCATTATTATAAGTCGACTGCATACTGATGGAGCTACATGTACACTTGGGAGTTTAGATTATTTATTCGCCTCAGAGAGATTAATCCATTTAAATCTTTTACATGTCTGGCTGGTGTTAATGTTGTGTTTCGGAAATTGTGAAATTGTATTGCATCGTAAATTGTGTCACATCTGCAAAATTCAGTGCACATAATTCATATTCAGCTTTCTAGCAACACAACTTTCAGCAATTCCTGTTAGTTGGCACAACAGCATATGCACACACGGGGAGTGAAAGAAGCAGTGAGTAAGCAGAGGGAGAAAATGTGTGTGTGAGAGTGTGAGACAGCGAGGCAGAGACAGAAGAAGAAAGGGATAAAAGGAGGGATAATATGATGGAGAGAGAAGAAATTGAGTAATAAAACGAGATGGAGCGAGGGTGGAGGAGAAAATGAGAAAGCAAGCAGGATAATGGGAGACAGAGAGAGAGAGAAAGAGAAGGAGAGGGAGAGAGAGAGAGAGAGAGAGAGAGAGAGAGAGCAGGTGGCCGGCGATATACCAAACCCGCCATGAAATATTCAATCTTTAATCAGACTCCCAGCATTCCCTAACGAGGCGTGAGAAAGATGAATTAGCCCTTCGAGTTTAGGGAGCTGATCCACACAAAGCTATCTCCTGCAACACACACACACACACACACACACACACACACACACACACACACACACACAAACACGCACACGCACATACTCTTGTACTTCTATCTTTGTGAGGGCTTTAGTTTTAGTTTAGTTTTTATGAGTTTTAATGTTAGTTTTAGTTTTTTGTAATGGGGTATTTGTTGGGTGGGTGAGTAAAAGAGGTCACAGTAATTTTGCAATTATTTCCTTTGTCTTATCCATCTTCATTATGTATGAAAAAAGTTGACAAAGACGAAAACAAAGGACATTTTTACTATAATTTCAGTTAGTTTTAGTTTGTTTTGTAACCACAAAATACAGTTTCAGTGAATTCCCTTTTTTTTTTAAAACTCATTTTTATTTCAGTTGACGAAAATGTTTTTTCAGTTCTAGTTTTCGTTATTTTGTTTTCGTTTACGTTAACTACAATAATCTTGTTCCCTAACCCTGACATAAACCTAATGTAACTTTAACCCTAAAACAAAGTCTGAAATCTCCAAAAAGCCTTTAAACAAGTGAGGACCGGCCGAAATGTCCTCACTTTCTTGGTTAAAAATGTGTTCCGGTCCTCACTATGTAGGAAGTACAAGAACACACACACACACACACACACACGCCACCACCAGATGTATGCATTTTTACACACGTACAGTATTAGACTCAACCCAGCACCCAGTATGTGTTATCTTAACTGAGAGCAGGTGAGGAGACATGTGAGATTAATGGACCGTACATGTGGTTCGACAGAGAGACAAACAGCAGCGTGCACACACACACACACACACACACACACACACACACACACACACACACACACACACATAAACAGGCGCCAGATAACCTTACAGACATGATGCAAATATAGTCATTGCAGTAGTCTATTCGTGCTCGACTTGTGCTGCAAATTGCAACATCCTCAAGAGAAAGGCCATGGTAGAACACATAGAGATGTCATTAAGAGCTCTGTTTATGGTGTCAAAATTTACAGTGAATTTTAACATAACTCTACCCTCGATGGAACTGCAGTGGTTACCAGTGGTGGAAGAAGTATTCACAGCCTTTACTTCAGTAAAAGTACTAATACCAGACTGTGAAATGACTCCAGTACAAGTAAAAGTTCTGCATTCAGATCTTACTTATATAAAAATACAAAAGTATCAGAATAAATATGTACTTAAAGTATCAAAAGTGAAAGTGCTGGTTATGCAGAATGGACCCACTCAGATTGTTTTATATATTCAATTAATGTAAGCATCATTTCTCATTCTAACTACTTAATATACTGTTTTGTATTTTAATTTATAAAAATGTCTAATCACTTTCAAGTGATCATGTTTTTTATGTTAAATCTGGACCTGAAAAGTAACTAAAGCTGCCAGCTAAATGTAGTGGAGTAAAAAGTACAATATTTGCTGCTAATATGTAGTGGAGTAGAAATATAAAGCTAATGGAAATACTCAAGTAAAGTAAAACTACCTCAAAACTGTACTTAAGTACAGTACTTGAGTAAATGTACTTAGTTACATTCCACCACTGATTGTAACTAAGTACAGTACAAATTATTATTATTATATTATTAGGTCATTTAATTTAAAATCAAATTTGGATGAATGGATCATTTTTGACCCATGTGTGTAAACTTGATGTAATAATACAAAAAAATATTTTTCTCCATAAAGTATGAAAGGGAAAACGGATATAATGATATAAAGACAAACCACTATTAAGCTGTAGAGATGAGGAGAAAAGGAGGCCAATGCCATGAACCCAAAACCATATTGTGATTAGTTCCTGGAGCTGAAGTACTAGAAAGCATTCAGAAAATAGAATTATAACAGCTTATTCTTCTATACATTGCTATCAGAGCTGCAGAGCATTTGTATTGAATTTTACAGAACGGAGAGCTCAGAGGGACTGCTGTCTCAGCATCACACACACACACACACACACACACACACACACACACACACACACACACACACACACACACACACACACACACACACACACACAAACACACACACACAGCTGGGGTCTAAAATGGAACATGATGTATTAGGCGGTGAGGTTATTCTGACGTACCAATATTTTTCTTGTATTCTATATTCATTATAAGTAAAAAATGGGCCAGGACAAAAACTGTAATACCAACAACAAGCACAAACAGGCTTATAATAAGCATATTAATAATAGACATATTTACATGTCTTAAGCCCTATTTACACTGGACTTGTATAGTCATTTTCTAATAATTGGGGAAGTCTTCTGTGATATTTATGTTAATGTGACATGTCCGTCACCGCTCAGATAAAAGTCCCACCAGTTTTTCTCTTTAATATCTGACTTGCTGGAGTAAAGAGCCCAAACAGCAAACAATATGTGTCACAGTCTTACTACTTCCAGGCTGCACTGAATGACTTGCATCGTGTCTCAAGTGTAAAACAAAAAGCCACAGCAGCTCTTCACCAAGCGGTGAGTCATCTTAAATGCAACTAACTGTGTCAGATCTCTGTGAGTACAGTGGTAAAAATAACACTGAATATCATCTAAAAATAACAGACTGTTGAACTAAGAGAGACTTATTCCTCTGTTTGAGTGTGTCTGCTAATAGCAGACTGGGAAAAGCAAAACATTTCCATAAAGTGAGCGAATATGCAATTTCTCTGCTGACATAATGGCAACAATATAAAAATCAGTTCAAGTGTACTGAATATTGAACTAATATGTGCTTTTAGAGTTGTATGAATGCTTAGGCATATAAAAATAGCATTAAAGTTAGAATTACTGCCTTGTTGTATTCCTCTGTCAACCAGACAAGTTGCAGTTTTCATCTAGTTTTACATCTTCAACCCAGCAGCACAGATGATCTATACAATCACCACAGTTTAACTGGAGGCATCCTCAATTAGTGTCATCATTTCAATGTCCAGAAAAATGTAAAATATGGTCACAATATTCACTTTTGTTCCTGAGTTATGGCGTTGAATAACATCCAGAAAGATGGTTTAGACCAGGGGTCTCAAACTCAAATTACTGGAGGCAGTATCAAAATAACCAAAAAAAGACACAAAACTACTAAAAAAAAGACACAAACTGACAGAAAAAAACCCTAAATTACTTAAAAAAGACACAAAATGACAAAAAATACACAGAATTACCAAAAAGACAAAATTATTTTAAAAAGACACAAAATGACCAAAAAATGACACAAAATGACAGAAAAAAACTAAATTACTTACTTAAAAAAGAAACAAAATGACCAAAAAAAAGACACAAAATGACCAAAAAAGTAATTAAAGGGACCTTCCACACACAACACGGTAAAGTGCCATTCATATAAAACTCACATTAAACTTTTATATCAAGGTGGGGGCCACAAAATATCGCCACGAGGGCCACAATTGGCCTGCGGGTTTGAGACCCATGTTTTAGACCATTATAAAGTCAAATAGTAAGCACTTTTTCATTTCTTACGATTGGTCAGAATTGGCATGCAGTGAATGTGAACTTTTGTCCTCTAAAAAGTAATCACTTCATCTGTGAGTCCAAGTCGACATTTGTGCCTAATTTGAAGACATTTCCTCAAAGTGTTCCTGAGATATCACATTTATGAGACTGGGATAGATGCGAGGTCACAGTGCAGTGAACTTGACCTTTGAACTTTGACCACCAAATTCTAACCAGTTCATCCTTGAGTCCAAGTGGATGTTTGTGTAAAATTTGAGGAAATTCCCTCAAGATGTTCTTGATGTAAAGAATTATCAAGAATTGGACGGACGTTAGGTCATAATGAACTTGGTCTTTGTCCTTTCACCACCAAAATCTAACCAATTCATCCTTGAGTCCAAGTGGATATTTGTGCAAAATTTGAGGAAATTCCCTCAAGATGTTCTTAATGTAAAGGATTATCAAGAATTGGACGGACGTTAGGTCATAATGAACTTGGTCTTTGTCCTTTCACCACCAAAATCTAACCAATTCATCCTTGAGTCCAAGTGGATATTTGTGCAAAATTTGAGGAAATTCCCTCAAGATGTTCTTAATGTAAAGGATTATCAATAATTGGACGGACGTTAGGTCATAATGAACTTGGTCTTTTTCCTTTCACCACCAGATTTCTAACCAGTTCATCCTTGAGTCCAAGTAGATATTTGTGCAAAATTTGAGGAAATTCCCTCAAGATGTTCTTAATGTAAAGGATTATCAATAATTGGACGGACGTTAGGTCATAATGAACTTGGTCTTTTTCCTTTCACCACCAGATTTCTAACCAGTTCATCCTTGAGTCCAAGTAGATATTTGTGCAAAATTTGAGGAAATTCCCTCAAGATGTTCTTGATGTAAAGAATGATCGATAATTGGACAGACGTAAGGTCATAATGAACTTGGTCTTTGTCTTTTCACCACCAATATCTAACCATTTCATCCTTGAGTCCAATTGGACGTTTATGCCGAACTGGAGAAAATGAACCCCAGAGACATGGCCTTCACGAGAATGGGATGGACAACATTATGTCTCGAACCACAATGAGGTATAAAAACCATAAGTAACTCTGTCTTTTTAACGTTAGATAAGAAATAAAAACATTGAAAAATGTATAGCGGCACTGACCGGAGGCAGCCTGTGGCGTTGCGGAGGACCTGAGAGGAGTGTAGGTGCAGCTTCCGGTCCTCCTGTGTGTGTGGGGAGGTGTCCCAGCCTGAGTGGGGGATGATCACAGCGTTGGTCAGCACAGCCAGGGCGTCCTGAATAATTGGCATCTTCAGGGCATCACATGACGACAGGTTCCACAAAACACCTGAAGAGGACAACAAGGAGACGGGACGTCAAAAGCAATTCAGAGGAAAAGGAAGAACACAGGAGGCAGACAGGAGGAGAGACAGACACAGACACCTCCAGGGCAAAAGCCATTGAAATATTTAGTAGGTTTTAGTGAGCAGCTTGATCAAACACAGCAGCACAGACAGTTACTGCAGTCTTGACTAACATGCTTCACAGCAGTCTGAAAACCTGAAAACCTGCCTTGAAACACGTTTTATCAAACATAACCACTACTGTTCTATGGTCCGTTGACATGTCACAGTAGGAAAATAGGAGTCGGAGTGATAAAATGACTGAATTACATTTAGCGACTTTTATTTTAGGGTGCTGGTATTTTGAATGCTGGCTCCACTGTCACTGCACACTGGGAAACTTAATAGAATGCAGCCACTGTTTGTGTTATTTGTGAGATTGTCGGCTTAAAATGTGGGACGAAAGAAAAGAAAAAACACTGTGTTTGTGGTTCGCTCAAAGTCATCAAAACAGCTCCAGACAAACTTCATGTTTTTCATGTTTTTCAGTTGACAGCAGCTCTGTTCTACTTGAGGACAATGGGAATATGTACAAGCAAACCTCAAAAATCCTATTATGACGATTTATTAGTCATAAACCACCAGCTGCAGCCACTTAAAGTGAAACTGATTGACTCAGGTCTGGCATATCAAGTGTCTGCTGCTGAGCCCGGGGCATGTGTCCAGACAATGGAGGGGAAGAAGAGATGGAGCTGCACATTCCCGTTACAGACGCCATTGTTACGGAGTCTCTGGATTGTGTCTCTGGTAGCTCTGCAGCTGGTTTACACCAAAAGAAACAGAAACACTCTGTAGGCACTGCTATTTATGGGTTACTATGCAATCGTTTCATTGGTTAGCCCATATGAGATCATATTTATAGGATGTTTTTGCATTGATAAATGAATAAAATGGGTTACAAACCCCTGGTCTAGATGACAGACTGTATAATCACCCACAGAGTGACATCACCCATAGGCTTTTGAAGAGCCATTACCAAGCCCAGTGTGGTGGTTCTGGCCATCTTCATCTTGGCAGTGCATGACTCTACCAGGCTCTGGCTAATCCAAAAATTGGCAAAGAGGTGTAGCGTGGGTAGAGCTGAGCCTGGTGGCTGAAATATATAAAGGGTCAAAAGATGCAGCATGTTCAACGCCTCACTAGTGCCCACCTATGACGTCTGAAACCTCTGAATGTTGCCAACAATGAATGAAGACTCACAATGGAGACACAGGCGTTGATCATTTATGTGTGAACGATACACCTGATTAGTGCAACATGCACCACACCTGTCTGTACATCTTATCTCAAATGCCACAGATAACTAGAATTACTAAATTACTTAAAAAAGACACAAAATGACCAAAACAGACACAAAATTACAAAAAAAAAGACACAAACTGACTGAAAAAACACTAAATTACTTTAAGACACAAAATGAAAAAAGAAAAAAAATACACAGAATTATCAAAAAGACAAAATTATTCAAAAAAGATACAAAATTACCAAAAAATAGACACAAAATGACCAAAAAAGACACAAAATGATTTACCTGTCTGTACATCTTATCTCATATGCCACAGATAACTAGGCGTGTTTATATTGTAGTGATGTAGGACGCTATAACATAACTACAAAACTCAATTAAGTACCTGTGCAGCCCGGACAGAATTTGAGCTGTGAATAAATTAATTTACTTTGCAAGTAATTCCAGGCCTCCGATTATACTTCATGTCTTTTGTACTTTTTTTTGCCAGTATGGATGTGAAATGGGTCTAAAGTTGTATTCATTATGGTCTTTAAAAAGTCTTAAGTCTTAAATTTGACTTGTTGAAACCTGCAGAGACCCTGTAGGTAAGTGATGTCCAAATGAAGCTTAATGAACCATTTTCTATATTTTCTGAGCCCACTAGATGGCGCTCTCTGCTCAACAAAGGGTTAAAAACACACTGAATTAGCCTTTCTTGAGTCTTTTTCTTTAAACCAAGAACGCCATCTAGTGGGGTCAACAAATACAACTAATGGTTCATGAAGCTTGATTTGGACATCACTAATATATTGCTTAATTAATAACTAAGAAGCTCATTGTTTTCACTATTTATTCAGGGATGGTAACACCTTACACCAGGGATCCACAGACATACATTTTTTTAAATTAATTTTCCTGAAGACAGAGGAGCAACATTCAAAACCTTGACCACTGCGACCCCACCATCCAGAATCAAAGTTTACTGTTCCATCCAGCGGTTTCTTTAGTTGCTCACAAGTTAAACCACAGTTTGAACCAGCAAGTCAGCCTTGAATAGTGACAACAATGAGCTGTCACAATAAATTACCGGTATAGGCATGTAGGCGTTTCCTGTAGTGTACCAAAAGTAAACATGTGCTACACTAGCAAAATGTACCTAAACATGTGTAGTTTTTAACTAAAGTGTAGTGGTGATGTGCCATTAGTAGTGATGTCCAAATGAAGCTTCATGAACCATTAGTTGTATCTGTTGACCCCACTAGATGGCGTTCTTGGTTTAAAGAAAAAGGCTCAAGAAAGGCTAATTCAGTGTGCTTACGACCCTTTATTGGACAAAGAGCGCCATCTAGTGGGGTCAACAAATACAGAAAATATAGAAAATAGTTCATGAAGCTTCATTTGGACATCACTACTACAAGCCCTCCACATTAAAATAATATCTAGCAGCTGCCAGATAGAGGGATTCTTGACAGATGACATACATTTTTCCATGCAAACTGACATAGATTTGTTTCCATCTATAATTTAAAAAAAAATAAAAAAAATATAGAAAATGGTTCATGAAGCTTTATAGGCAAAAATCAAAAGTGGACAAACCCCAATTTTGCATTCTTTATCTTGAATTAATTTTAAATGTTGCTCTAATATTTAAAAAAACATCTTTAATTTATTGCACCACAGTGCTGCTGTAATTAATTGAGAACGTAAGCAAAAAAAAACTAAAAGAGAAGTACAGAAGGCTGTAAATCACTTACAAAACTTTGCACTGGCCCTCTCTCTGCTACTCCTCCTAATCCTCACCTGAATTCAACATACAGTGACCAGCCAACCAAGAAAATGGAGTGAGTTTTCTCCTGCCTACCAATTACTGTTCACTCTTTTCGCCAGCCGCCACAACTGCACACACAGACTTCTGAATAGACAAAAGCTCTCCCTCTCTTGAGATTCACACACACACACACACACACACACACACACACACACACGCAGATATACAGCTGTTGGAGCCTTTCAGGAAAAGGACAGAGAGGGTAAGAGGCAAATCATCACATTTCACTGCAAAACACTTTGATTCCTTGAGTGGTTTTACACACTATAAACACTCAAACACACAAATTGTGATAACCTTGAGGATCTATGCAACACATCATAATTGCTAGTGACCTCCGTCTTGCAAAGTGTCCATGTCCTAATCCATGTACTCGTATAATTATATGTGTGCACTTGAGAGTGTCCACCTCTAGTATCTAGCCTTCTGCTTTATGGTTGTAATTATATCTGTAATAGTGGTAAAACATCCTATCCTTAGATCTCTGCGTCTGTATGTTTGGAATAAGGCGTCCTCTCTTAAGTGCCGTGTTGTTCACCCTCGGCTGAACAGCGACTGTGTAATTACAGCTTCTGTTATCTGTCTTTGTGGGTTTGTATGAATGTTTTCTTGTGTATGTGTGTGTGTGCATCTAAGCCCCCTCGACAAATCAGTCTTAACTCCGTCAGCCGTTTGGACTCGGAGTGTTTATGCGGGCTGTTAGGGCGTCCGCGTCTGTCTGTGGTCAGAAGGAGTTTCTAAATGACTAGCTCCGGGCTTCATGGCGGTAATTAGCCGGGCCTGTCGCGTTAGCAGAAGTGTCTTCTCTCCGTCTTATCTGCTGCTCGAGAGGGCAAAGAGGGCGCGTTGGGTTTTTGATAACCTTGACATTCGATGTGACACGTAATAATTTTCAGCTGACCTTGATTTCCACATCCGTGAGTCAGCGAATGCTGCTGTGAAACACTTCCCATGCTGCTTTTTCCTCCATCCAGTGTGAGCTTATATATTTATTCTTTAAAGGAACACTTTGTTTGGTGTCTGTTTTATATCTGTGTCTTCAGATTGCTGTTAGCAGGGGCGTGTCCACAGAGTGGCCAAGGGCAGGACAGGCCACCAGTGAAATGTGATTGGCCACCCCAAGTTGCCTCCACATGATCCTAATCTATGATTGTCTATCTGTCCAGTTAGAGGTGGGACTTCAGTTTGAGCAAACTGTTTCAGAAGTTACACAGAAATGTAGAGTACACCTGGTAGAGTGCGTACCATAGAGGCATTGTCCTCGTGAGTGGGCGGCTCGAGTTCGAATCCGACTCGGAGCTCTTTCCCGCATGTCTTACCCTCTGTCTCCCCCTTTCACTCTCAATAAAGCCTTGAAAATGGCCCAAAAAAATCTTAATATATATATATATATATATATATATATATATATATATATATATAGAAAACATTTTTTATTTTATTTTTATTATTATTATTATTATAATATTTTAATTATTTTAATTTTTTAATTTAATTTAATTTAATTTAATTTAATTTAATAATATTTAATTTTAATTTTAATTTTAATTTTAATTTTAATTTTTTTTAAATATTTTTTGGGCCATTTTATATATATATATATGCTTAAATAAAATTTCGAGGTGTGCGCAGTGTTGCCAACTCGGCTGTCCTAAAAGTTGCTAGAAGTCGCTAGATGACGTCATCGCCTAATTTGCATAATTTCCCATGTGCATGTAATTGTAATTGGCAATTAGAGATAAAAAAAAAACTAAATATGTTTAGAACTACAAAAACTGACCCAAACGAGACACTGACTCTAAGCCAGCCAAAAGCCAAAGGTGACTTCGCACATGCGCGATTCATTTGCAGACCGGACGTTAAGGGGTTACCACCACCCGCGGCTCATTAAGTCTCCAAAAGTCTCCAATAACACCAGAAAAAGTCGCTAAATTTGTCACTAGTCAGTTTTTTGAGACAGACAGACAACCATTCATGCTCTCATTCACTCCTACAGGTAATTTAGAGTCACCAATTAAAAACCTAAGTGCAACAATAAAAAGAAAACAGCCCTACTGGTTTCAATCCATGTCAGTTAAACACTGGTTTATTCTTAGATAATTTCAAGGCTGCATACTGGGAAGAAAATAATAAATCTCATCGTGCAAAATCTGATTAGATTCCCTGAATATAATAATAATCTGACATCCTGTGGAGTTGTAGAATTGTTGTAGCACAGCGAGCTAAATGCCATTGTTATGAGACATTGTTTTTCACACATTAGCTTTAACCTACAACAAAAATGCCATGCAAAAATGAACGGGTGTTGCAATCAAAAGATAGAATGATCCATTATAATCTGGTCCCCAGAGTCAACTTGCTCTAGAAAAACATATGTAAAATATGTATACAATTATCCAGCACAATTCTTGTATTAATAATAAATCTCCCACTGAGGAGGATGTGCATTTAATCCACATCGCTTGCATTAATGTACAAGTGAAAGCCCTGTGGTCTAGTCAGTAATAACCATATATTATAAATGTAGAAATGTAATGCGTGACACATGATGTCATGCTGCAGCTGCAAGAAAAGGAAGCTTTTTCTTTTTTTTTTGATAATTGTGAGTAAAGTCAGCTGTAGCTAGAGTCACTCCTTGCTGTGCAGAGGATGACATCATCTCCCCGAGGTGACAGGCAGCAGGATTTTTATCTTTGATCTGAATCACATGCTCGCAAATACACAAACTGTCTCACGCACACAAAATAAAACACTAAATGCATCCTCACAACACACACACAGCCACACAAACACAAAGCCATGAGTGTATGGCAGATGAAGGAGGTTAATTGCCTGAGCCTTACATCATGAGTGGCAGCAGGTTATGAATGTGCTGTTATACGGAGGGAGGGAAATGAATATGTTGGCGATCTCCCTTTGTCTCATCGTGGCACGTCCCTTTGTTCGCCTCTTGATCTCTTTTTTTTTTTTCTCGTTCCCCCATTTGCTTTATGTGCTGTTGAGTGTTTTTGTGGACTGCTGTTCCTGTATATTTAAAAGAGAGGACACTGCTTTTGTTGTTGCTGTTAATAGTCGGAGGGTAAAGGAAAAAAAAATCTCTGCTGATGTACACACCAGGCTGTATTCATGAACATTTGTATGATTTATTGTAAAAAATGAGGCGCCGGAAACAGGGAGAGGGGACTAATGACTTACTTGACTTAAACCCTTTGCTCCTAACGAATATCCTCCATTTCACTCTGATTAGGGCATAGGTCTCAAACTCGCAGCCTATGATATTTTGTGGCCCCCACCTTAATATAAAAGTTTAATGTGAGTTTTATATGAATGGCACTTTACCATGCGTGGAAGGTCCCTTTAATTACTCTTTTTTGGTCATTTTGTGTCTTTTTTTGGTAATTTTGCGTCTTTATTTGGTAATTTTGTGTCTTTTTTAAATAATTCTGTGTCTTTTTTGATAATTGTGTGTTTTTTTTTATTTGTGTATTTTTTTTAATTTTGTGTCTTTTTAAAAATAATTTTCTGTCTTTTTTTGTAATTTTGTGCATTTTTTTGGTCATTTTGTTTCTTTTTTTAGGTAATTTAGGTTTTTTCTTGTGTCTTTTGGTCATTTTGTGTCTTTTTTGGGTCCTTTGGTGTCTTCTAATTTAGTTTTTTTCCTGTGATTTTATGTCTTTTTTTTAGTAATGTTGTGTCTTTTTTTGGTCATTTTGATCCTGCCTCCAGTGGCCCACAGGTAATTTGAGTTTGAGACCCCTGATATAAAGGCTGCTGAGACCACATGTCAGACCTGTTCGCTCCCAGTTACACTTCTGCATTAACCATTTTGATTATTTACTAAAAATGCCACAAACAACTTGAAAACAGATTTCTGTGGTTTATTTTTCCTTGAATAACCTGTGATCTTGAAAACCCCTTCAACTATTCCCTAAATTCTGCTTTTGCTCTTCTTTTGAAGATGACAGCAATTTTTTTTTTAAATGTGACACGACTCGTCCATTGACTTGTTAAAAGGAATCACCAGCCTACATATTCGTTCAAATGTCAGGCAGTTTACACCAGCCTGTCTCTCTCTCTCTCTCTTATGATAAAGGCTTCCTGCTGTCTTCAAGGTCAAAGCATCAGTGTGGGCGCAGCAGAGAAGCTCCATATGTAACCTGAACACAGCAGCTCCTCAGTGTGTTTACACAGTGTGTTTCATTGTTCAGATATCATAGTTTTTCTGTTGGAATATAGACATACGATAAGTCAATGGTGAACGCACAAGCCAACATATTCTAATGAACAGGCATGTTAGATATCTCATTAAAACTTAATCACAACACTTACTGGAATATCTTATAAAATATGCTTTCGGCTCCATTCAACGGTATGAAATGGTTGTACAGTCACTGTTTTTAACCACAGACAGTATTTAATTAAATTTATTTCAATTTTAATTTATTCAATTTCATTTATTTAATTTCAATTTCAAATTTATTTTATTCAATTCAATTCAATTCAATTCAATTCAATTCAATTCAATTCAATTCAATTTATTCAGTTTCATTTTTTTATTTCAATTTTATTTTATTCAATTCAATTTAATTTAATTTAATTTATTTTAATTTAATTTAATTTAATTTAATTTAATTTAATTTCATTTAATTTAATTTTTATTAAATTACATAAAATATTATTTTATTTTATTTTATTTTATTTATTTTAAAATATTGTCACAAGGGCCGCAATTGGCCCGCGGGCCGCGCGTTTGACACCCATGCTTCACATAAACACTGTAGATTCCCACTAGTGTTGCTTATGTACTCAAAACCAAACATTCACATTTTGGTCTAAGTGCTGTTGGCTGGTGATTCCTTTTAAAAACTCAATGGATGAACCGTGTCACATTTGTTTATAAAATTGCCGTCATCTTCAGAAGAAGAGCAGAAGCAGAATTCATGGAATAGTTGAAGGGGCTTTCAAGATCACAGGAGCCCTGCTGAGCCAGTGAATAGCTAGAAAAAGTAGCATTTTTTTTTTCTAAAAGCTTAATTTGGTCGCTATCAATTTTTGCACACTTTTATTGTCCTCGCTGTTCGCCTCACTCTTTGTTTTCATAATGAGGTGAACATCGATCACTGTTAATCACTCGGTCCACACATCCTACAGCTTTGTGTTAATGAGCCTCGGCCGGAGCGTGGAATCATGTTTACTCAGTTTGGGTCCTTTAATGACATTGTCATTAAAAACAGGAAACAGTGTAGCTAAGCAGTATACAGTAGATCACATCAAGGTCAGCCACAGCTGGTTTACAAAGACAAAAAGACAGCTCTATAGCTGTACCTGGTCTTTATTTGGCAGATAACAGTGTTAGAGGCAGACTGGACACAGAGGAGACAGAAAGAGATGACAACAAAGGTCCCGAGGCTGGAAGGAAACCTGGAGCTGGATTCACAAAAGTGTTTCTTAGATAAAGCTTAAGAAAATTCTTAGGAAAAAAGAAGAATGTTCTTAAATGATATTCACCATTTTTTTTCTTAAGAATTGCTGTATGTCTCAGGAACTTCTTAGTTTTCTCACTTAGGACGTTCTTAGATTTTTAACTTAAGATCACTAGATCATTAATGGAGTAGTATCAAATACATCAACTGCCTCTGTGATTTACTAAGAGTAGATTGTAGCGTAATCTAGTAAAAGGCCAAAAACTACTCTGATCAACTTGATCAATAAAAATTGATGAACAAAATTTTTTTACACATTGTCTAGGGCTAAACTAAATATTAAAGAAGTCAAATAAATGTCATACAAATGTGTTCAAGTAAATACATATCAAGACTGCAGCTGTTTTCAGACGGCTGAGGGCTTCTCTTATCTTAAAGTTGTGAAGAAATATGAGAAGAAATCTAAGAACGTTGTTTTCAAGAATCTCATTTGTTCTCAAGTTCTATCTTAGGAAAAAAATAAGAAGAAAGTTAAGAAAACAACTAAAGAAAAGATAAGAATTTCTTCATGAATACCAAATCTTCTTAAATGGTGTCTTAAGAGCAAACAAAAAAAAAGTGGCACTTAAGAAGCATTTTTGGTTGAGAATGCTTTGTGAATCCGGCCCCTACACACACACACACGCACACACACACACACACACACACACACACACACACACACACATATAGTTTACAGAAGGTCTACCTACCTATAGGCTACCTGAATTTCTGAAATGTACTATATTTCCAAATATGCTATTGCTACACTTAATGGCAAAAATTGCACTGGTCTGTTGGACTTGAACAAAATAAACAATATTAATAACATGTGAAAAAAATTACTTCTCACTGTTCTCAGGTCAAATATTTATATGCGATTAAAATGCGATTAATTTCGATTAATTAATTACAAAGCCTCTAATTAATTAGATTAATTTTTTTAATCGAGTCCTGGCCCTAATATATATGTATATATATATTTACCAAACCAATAATGCACCAGATAGTTAGTAACAAAACGTGTTGGATGACTGTATGACACAAATCTTTCATTTTGTATACGATCCACAGTGTTTACTGCAGTTCCCCCTTTTAATCTGCGTTCCCCTTACTCTTTGGAGATGTCATCCTCCATCTCTTTACTTTGCCTAAACTGCGTGAGCCTTGTGACTGGATTGCATCCAGACTGCAGCAGAGACTCCCATCACAGTGTGAGCCTGACAAACTCCATATCTGCCTCTGAAGAGCTGACACCAACGTGAGCAATCCAGACCTGTCACTTACAATGATGCGTGCTGCTGTGACTGGAGGAAAAAGTTGCATTGTAATGACAAGTGGAACCACAGTGACTGATGACATGCAGATTTTAAAAGGGAATAAATAAGTAAAAGAAAAGCGCAGCGCTCTGTGAGTCGGAGAGGGAAGATATCACCGTGCTGGCATTTCTCTCTAAGTTTGTTTGAGGATAGAAAGATGTTCACCAGTGAATACTACTTTCAGAATGTGAATGCATTTAAACCAATTAATCAATACTTCAAAAAATCAGTTCCTAGTTAAAGCCAGGGTGAGTAACTCTAGATCAAAGCTGGAACACACAAACACTGGTCCACTAAGTGAGCTACAAGCCCACTGTGAAAACACAATCACTTGGAGTAATCATCTTTGACACTGTTGTGTTGGTGCTTTATAAGGCAATAGTGATGCAAGCTATCATCACGTCCTGGAAGCTTTTACATCTGCTGTTCTAAATGATAAACGGAGCTTTCAAGGAAGAATAAGCCACAGAAAAGGTCATGTGTTTTCAAGTTGTTTATGCCATTTTTAGTATATAATCAAAATGGTTAATAGAAGTTTAACTGGGAGTGAACAGGTCTAACATGTGGTCCCTGCAGCCTTCACATACACTGTAGATTCCCATTAGCGTTGCTTATGTATTCAAAACCAAACATTAAAATTTTGGTCTAAGTGCTGTATGTTTGTTTAAACCCCTGAAGTCCAGGAGATTTTGGTTTAAATTTGTCAACTTCCTATGCATTCATTTCTGTCTCTGTTTAGCATCTTTCAGTCTGTCCTTACATCACATGCATGGCTCCTTTTTCTCCACACAAACTTGGCTATCAGTCAGGAGTCTCCAAAAGCACCAAAAAAAGACACAAAATGACCAAAAAAGACACAAAATGACCAACAAAAAAAAGGACACAAAATGACCAAAAATGCAAAGATTTATGAGATTTAAAGTGGTGAATCTGCATTGTTGTTTATTCCACGTTTTTCTCGTAAATCTGCAACTTTTTTCTGTTTACTGAGGTAATAAACTAGGTGAGAATTAAGGTAAATTTGTCATAAACTTCAATGCAATCTGAGTTCCTTTTTTTGCAGTAGAGTCACCCCCTACTGGTCATTAGATAGAATGCAAGAAACTTTTTTTATACAGTCAATGGCCCTCAAACAACAGAAACAATTTATTTAACCTCCACACACATGGAATGCATGCATTATCTTTAAATCTTCTGCTGTCCATTTCAATACTTTCAACACATACTATACATACTACATACAATCATATGCTGGCTCCCTAACTTGGCACTCAATTGTCATTAATACTTTGAGCACCATTCATCTAGGGACAACACGACTGCTTGATCATTTATGGTCGACACCTGCTTCACTAACAACCTCTGAAAATACCTGCTTACAAATGCACCTGAGGACACAGACACATGCTGTATGGAATCTGCAAACCCAAATAATCGTCTTTCTGAATAGGGAAGAAAAAAAGTCAGAGCAATTATTAAACCGAACGGAGGGAGAGAGACTGAAAAACAGAGGGCAACAACCTTGTTTGTTGTGTTTCGTGCTATGAAGCAAACTGTAGCATGAGAGAGGAGGAGTGTGTGTGTGTGTGTGCGCGCGCGCAATCGTATTTGTGTGTGTAGCTAAATCTGTAGCTAGCAAGGCAGGCAGCTTGACTTCCCGCTGTGATCTTGATTCAAAATGCTCACCATAGAGAGAGAGAGAGAGAGAGAGAGAGTCAGAGAGAGAGAGAGAGAGAGAGAGAGAGAAGGTAGGCGCTATAACGAAAAGAGCGAAAAAGTGAAGACAGAGAAAGGCAAAGAGGACAGGAGAGAGACGGGAACAGAAGGGGAGACCAATTACGAAAACCCAACCACAGAGGGATAAAAGAGTGAGGCTGAGAAACATGGAGAGAGAGTGAGAGAGTATTTCCTCTGGGTCTCTGAGAGAGTGAGAGAGAGAGAGAAAGAGAGAGAGAGCATGGTCTGTCTGCGTCCGGTCGGTCGTTCAGCTGATTAATTTGTGACAGGAGGGATTTCTGTGCTCCGTGCCTTGAATTGCTGCTCTAATTTATATGGTAATCTTCTTTAAGACTCTAGCAGCATACAAAAAACCTTTTATTTCCATCTCGGCTAATCCTAAACCCTTTTCTTAACCCAATACACACATATAAACATACATATACATACATGCGCGGTGCACGCGTTGGTCGCATTCTGCACCGAATATGATTTTATGTGTGAAATGCAAGGACACTTCTCAATTTCACTTCCCTGATAAGGATTCCCCGCTCGGTTCGGTTTGTGTTAGTATTCATGACTGTCTCCTATTACCACGAATGGCGCTTAATATGTTTGTCCCTCACCAGAATCTCATGTCCCCCCGATGTGAAGTACTGCTGTAAATAATTAGGAGAGTGGATAAAGGCTCAAGGGCAGCCTCTGTGGGACACGGGGACCGTTTGGTATGCAAGTATTTTGCAAGGACGAGACTTAAGCATGGGTGTGACAGCGTGAGTCGGACACAAGGTGGGCTGCATTCAGGTAACGTGGGATGGAAGACAATGATTTTCATGTTTACAAGTGGAAAGTTTTTACATCGTCGAACAAAACAGATCTTTATACGTTCAGTTTTGCTCTCATGAATTGGTCGATGAACTGACAAGAGGCATCCATATTTGTTTGGGCCTCGCAACGGGGCGTCAAATATGTTGGGGTATCTGGCTACAAATACCAATTGCCTCCATCACGGGTCACCAAAAATGTTGTGAATTAAGGATGGCTCTTTTATGAATCAATGATGACATTGCACAGGGCCAAATATGTTAATAAAAGGGCGTTATCATAAATGCTATCCCTCCCATAAGGATACCAAATATGTAGGGATGAACCTCAGCAACCTTGTGTGGATCTCACGGTTCAAAAGTGTGGTTAGATGGCTATAAGAATTATTAATAATTATCATGAAAAATTATTTATTATAAGAAATGATATGACTTGATTTGCTCTAAGTCATAGCTCGTTGGGGGCACCATCTGTAAGAACAGAAAAATATAGCCAATTCACCTAAATCAGTCTCATAAAGTTACCAAACTATCAATTTGGAACACTGATTATTAATTATGAACATAATTATAATCAAATTACCTTATTAATATTTAGTAATCTTGGGTTAAACCCAAGATTCACCTGTGGCACGATCCCAACATTTGTTTGCTTTTCCGGCAAAATCTGTGTTCTTGAATTGCAATCACTAGCTCATGAGGTCATGTTTTATTTGCTCTGGCAGACAAATCACACTCTACACTATTCAGACAGAAGAATGTCATATTGGAGGACAATCAAGCCGTTATTGGACACTTCTGCGTAAACCCAGAATGCGTTAAAATGGCAGTGTTTCGTTTTTTATATCCAGTGTTTTACTGTTTCAGCCGCTGCCGGCTGCTGTTTAGGATGTATTAATTTTATCGTTTCTATGAGTGATTCTGCCGATAAGATTATCAAAACCTTCAAAAATCACCACATTTTTTTGGTCTTGATTGTCAGAAAGTGGTAACAACACTCTGGAGTAAAGATCAAAACAGAAATGGTCATCATTTTCAATGATCAATGGCTTCAATTGAAAGAAATTATGGAAAAAATCTTGATAGTCCTGATGCCAATCATAATTGGCCCTACGATCAAACTGTTCCCACCTCATGTCAGCAGACTGATCTCTGTGTAGTACTCTGGGGCTCCAGGCTTCGTTTTGACCAGTATCATCCTAAAACACACTGATTAAGCTCCTCTACAAAAAAACAACAACAATCTTGCTTTCTGACATGTCCTGAGATGCCAGGCCCCTGACAGGCCTACAGCAGAGATGTTTCATGAGCGTGGGTGCTGCTGAGAGAAATCCATTTCTCTCATTTAATGCTCCAGGATTGGAATAAACCCCGCTGGGAATTCTGGATGTGGATCAGTTTGAAAACGGACTGGAATTCCTCTTTCAGCTCTGCCATCTCTCCATCCTGCTCCAGAGGTAAAAGTCCCCTTACCGTGGCCATCCGTGTGAATGCCAATTAGAAAAGAATATATGAAGTCAGAGCTGTAAAAAACAGTGGTAGAGGTGCTGCTGGTAATCCTTTAATCCCTTCGGTGGTTAGTTTACAAACCAAGACCTCAGCGGGTGTAAAACCTCAAATTAATCAATCCTGAATACATTTTTTACAATGTGGATGGTATTTGTGTTTACTGAGAGAGAATAGAGACCTGCTGCTGTGGATACAAGTGCAGTGCAGCTCGTTATACAGAATCTCAGTTTGACAAGTCAACAGTACTTGATGAGTTCTGGGAAGCAGGCAGGTGGTAAACAATTCCTCGCCTCCGTGTGTGTGTGTGTGTGTGTGTGTGTGTATTTGTGCTCAAGTGTAACAAGGAGAGTGCAGTGCAGTGTACAGTGTGTGCTGAACAGCTGGGTATTAAGTGAATGTTGCTCATCTGAGTGTGCAAAGTTGTACATGAGAGGCAACATGTGAGTGCATTAAGAATATAAGGGGATCGTAATTGTACATTTATATGCAGGGATGTATGCGCACATTATAGCCAAAGGTTGATTGATTTCATTTGACCATTCTTGATATAAAAATATGAAACAGCAACCTGTGCCATACGTTATATGAATAAATAAAATAGTCAGGGATGACACAATAAAGCCCTAAGGCTAATTTCCATTGTGGTCCCTATAGGGCAGGAGACAGGGGACAGTAGCAGCACATCATACATACATCAAACATGTATCATTCATACATACATACATACATACATACATACATACATCAATCATTCATAAGACACATAAAAACATAAATTACAGTTTCAAATATACATGACAAATACAAATTGCCAACAGTCTAAGATTGGTGTCTAAACCATTTTTTCAAGTTTTGTTTAAAATTGCTTATGCTTCTGACTTATTTGAATGGGCCAGGTAACCTGTTCCAAAGAATAGTTCCAACATAAAGACAGGACTCTAAATTACTTAAAGAAGAAACACAATGACCAAAAAAAGACACGGAATTACCAAAAAAGACACAAAATTACAAAAAAAAGATACAAAATTACAAAAAAAGATACAAAATTACCAAAAAAGACACAAAAATATTAAAAAAGACACATCATTATATATGTAAAAAAAGATACCAAAAAAAGTAATTAAAGGGACCTTCCACACACAACACAGTAAAGTGCCATTCATATAAAACTCACATTAAACTTTCATATCAAGGTGGGGGCCACAAAATATCGTCACGAGGGCCGCAATTGGCTCGTGGGCCGCGACTTTGAGACCCCTGATCTAGGTAGTACAAAATCTGTTACGCTTCCCCTTAGTGGAATAGCGGTGAACTTCATTTACTCTATTTAAATAATTTAAAAAAATTATTGGGTACCTCCCCATAAATACACCTATGTACCAAACATAACTGCATCTGAGATACACGATCCTCCACCTAATTTTTATACTTTTTTCCCTTGTTTTTGAGAGGTGGCTTTTTGCAGTGTTGTTTTGTCATTTTAGCATGCAAAGTAAAGGGCAGAAACTTCCACACCTGAAAAGGTGATTTCAAAGTATTACCAGCTGCATGTCTGTGTTAATGAGGTTTAGAAAAAAGGTGTCTTTGTTTCAGTGCACATGAAAACCTTTAGGTACGAGGTAGTTTTCCCAGTAAATAATTGAAAGAATTTCAATCCATGCTGCTCATTCGGTAACATCAAACTATCTGTAAAATGTTTTTTCTCTACCTGTGAGCAGCTCTCGGATCTCCACGTCTGTGGTCTTCCGGAGCAGTCGCACCAGCGCCGGGATGCCTCCGCAGTTCTTCAGGGCGATCTTGTTGTCGTCGTTGGCTTTGCCGTACACGAGGTTCCTCAGGGCCCCGCAGGCGCTGCGGTGCACGTCGGTCATCCGGTGGTCCAACAAGTCCACCAGCAGCTGGATGCCACCCTGCCGCCGGATCTGAAGAGAGCGAGGAGGCAATGTGGATGGAATTAGGGCGGTGAATTCACAAATAACAGAGATTTCTGTGAGTTTATGCCAGTATCAAAATAATGTTGGTGTCCAAGCAATAATATCCATGGGGGGGTCCCGAAGCCCTCTTGATTTTAAGGGATGTAATAAATCTAATGTGTTAAATATAGATGAGTCAGCATTTAATTCATTAGTGGGACAAAAACAACTAAATAAGGGCTACATTAAATGCTTATTCATTCATTTAAATAGAAAAATCACTGTAGAAAAGTTTAAAAATAACAGCTATATTGCAGGATTGCAAGGACATGTGTAACATCCCTCCTGCAGTATACACAGGTAACCTCACCTAGCGATAACCTCAGCTGCAGTAACCTAACCTAGAGGTAACGTCACCTAGCAGTAACCTCACCTAGTGGTAACCTCACCTAGTGGTAACCTCACCTAGAGGTAACCTCAGCTAGCAGTAACCTAACCTAGAGGTAACCTCACCTAGTGGTAACCTCACCTAGTGGTAACCTCACCTAGTGGTAACCTCACCTAGAGGTAACCTCAGCTAGCAGTAACCTAACCTAGAGGTAACGTCACCTAGCAGTAACCTCACCTAGTGGTAACCTCACCTAGTGGTAACCTCACCTAGCGGTAACCTCACCTAGTGGTAACCTCACCTAGTGGTAACCTCACCTAGTGGTAACCTCACCTAACAACAGAAACACAGAGCTAATAGAAAAATGGCGAAGTGCCAGGGAGACGAAAATGCTGAATCTCTCAAAAAAAAAAGAGAGGGTACCATGAAAGTCACATTGAGTTCAGCTTCATAGAAGCAACGGACAAAGTTTACAATGGTAAAAATGTGGGTCCCTCAAGAAAACGGTTGGGAACCACTGTCCTAATGGACTCAATCTTAACCCACGGCACTTACTCTTGCTATGTTTCTTGACTTCACCCTTGCTTGTGTTGTATTACTCTCATTTGTAAGTTATTTTGGATAAAAGCGTCTGCTAAATTACATTGTAGAATTGTTGTATAATTTGCCATTTTGATGCTGAAAATGTAAATATTTGTTCCTGCTTTTTCAAAAGTTGTGTATAAACAGTGCGACGTGGCGACTGTGACAGTCATGCAAGATTTATTTAAATGTCAGCCGCTGCACTTTCTGTCCCATCACCCCTCTAAGTGTCTGCAGCCCTCCCTTCCTACCTTTGTCTAGACAAAGAGAAAATGTAGGGCAGACTGCCTGCTTTCTAAAAAAACAAGAGAAAAGGAGATTGCACGGAGGCAAGGCAGTTATGTTGTCACTGTGTCTTTTGTGCTTCAGATAAAGGTACATCAGCATGAAGCCTCTAACAGCTGACTCACTCTGGATGACAATATCACACTGGAAACTGATTATTTTAAAGCTAAATGTTGGATCCTAAAGTAACCTATAATGAATGGCTTGTGAAGAAAAATCAACCTAACATTACAATCAGCAGAATAATGACTTCTGGACAGGGCAACAAATGAACAGGTTTGTCTCTGCAATGATTATATTAATATTAAAAAATCTATTGATTGATAGGTAGTTGTTTATCAAGTCTTGTTTAGCAGAAAACTGTCAAAAATTGCATAATCCAAGGCAGTGGATATGGAATTCACTTTATAGAAGAAGAAGAAATAACCACCGTGATGTCACCCATTGGTTTGTGGAAAACCATTGGAAAGGCTTGAGTTTTGCATTTTGCAGGCGGCAACCTGCGGGTCTGAGCAGGGAGGCAAACCAGGAAGTTCCTAAAGCTGCATTCTACCGAAAATTCCAGCAGGGGGCGCTGAGTGTGGCTGCAAAAACATTTCTGTCCATTAGTTTCAATGCAAAATGAGAAAACTTCTAACTTGAGTTATTACCTCAGACATGTTTTTTAGGACAACACTATGGTCTCAATCACTAGTAAATCATCTTCTTCAAGACAATTTGATGTTAATAGTGTAAATAATGGCCCCATTTAGAAGAAAATAGAAAATAAAAAATCTTATGATTTGGGGCGTGGTAGGGCTAATTCAGTGCTTTTAACCCTTTGTTGGACAGAGAGCGCCATCTAGTGGGCTCAGAAAATATAGAAAATGGTTCATGAAGCTTCATTTGGACATCAATAGCTGTTACCATGATTTTTGTTTATTTAAAAAATGCATCACATTCAGGATTAGTCTATATATTTACTAAAAAACAAAGGTTACCCAGTTGGTGGGTCCCGAATTTTTTGTAATTGGGGTTATGCAACCCAACGGAGACAGGTACTTTAAGGTGACCAGATTTTTCCAATTAAATTTAATGAAGCGAAAGCACACTGTGAAGGGGTCAAAGGTAAAGGAAACAGAAAACACAGTGTGCTGTGGTGACCTGTCAATCATAAGATAGCCCTACGCTAAAACATGCCCTGCTCCATCTTCCCTTTTACTCTAAATCAGATCATAATTTACAAAATGAACATCATGCTGTGTTGAAGAAGACTTGAAACTAGCAGTTGAGACCTTAAACTCATTATGAGACTGTTTACTGAGATAATAAACCAAGTGAGGAGTAGGGTCATTTTCTCATAGACGTCTATACAATCTGACTTGCAGCCCGTAGAGTCACCCCCTGCTGGTCATTAGACAGAATGCAGATTTAAGGCACATTGGCTTGACTTTTCAGACCCAGAAGTTGCTGCTTGCTTAATATTTATATGAGAAAGAGAAAAGCAGAACAGTAATTTATTTAAAACTATTAACTGATTACCAAAATAAGAGCCAGATAATTGTCGTTTAGTCTTGTTTTAAGAGATTAAACAACTAGTAGGATAAATAAAGCAAACAATGATGCATCTTTCCAGTGCATCTGGTGCTGGGAGGCTGAATAGGCAGTGGGCCATATACATATCCCTCAGCATCCCTTCTATTATTTCACCATTCAGGCATCTCTCTCAAGGGCAAAAAACAATCTGGCCTGTGGCTTGTAGCTTTGGCAGCCCTGCTCTAAATACTACCATACTTCATTTTTCAACACTATTTCAACATCAGTCATCTTTGTCATCCATCTCTCTCTCCCTGCCTTTATCTTAAATGCCTGTTGGCTGATTGCTGTTTGAAGAACTTTGTTTGCCCTCAGATCCGTCGTCTCCATGGGGATTAATAAAGTGGAATTGAGCTGGATTGAGTTGACATTGAAGAGACAGACAGAGCAGTTTTTTTTTTCTCAGAGACACTGAGTGATGACAGCTCTACCGTACAGAAGGAAAGACTGCAGGAACGGGGCTGTACAGAATCAGAGTTGGGTTAAGTGTACCTAATGAGGAGTTAATGTCGTCTAATATGGAGTTTGATGGAGCTCAGACAGCTGCACATGTGGGACTTTGAGTTTCTTCTCAATAAAGACATGTCAAATTTTTTAACTACTCAAGCGAGAGCAAGTTGGAATTGGACATTTTTAAAACCTGTCTGCTCAGCGCCTCGGGTCGAGCTAGTCATCTGTTGCTTCGTCTCTACACTTTTGCTACTTATGTTATATATATATACACTATATACTGAGGTTTTCTTCATTTACAGACAGTACAGAAATACAAATGCAAAATATAGATAATAGACAAGATAAATTAATAAGTATAAAATACTGTTTAAAATGACCAAAGCTAAAAACAGTTGCAGGAAAGTCCTCGATTAAGCAACGAATAAGCTATAAATACGTTATATAAAATATCTTTAGGACATTGCTGAATTTAAATTGCCATATAAATAATGAAAAAGACCTGTTACATGGTTATTCAGTCCTTTCGTTCGTGGGTCCTGGGCCTAAAAGGTAAGGCCAATACGGAAGTACCTTAAACCTGCATTCTTTCTAACGGCCAGCAGGGGGCGGCTCTAGTGGCTGCAAAAAAAGAAGTCTGATTGTCTATCAGTCTATTAGAAAACTCTACTTCTCAAATGATTTATTATCTCTGTACACATCAGTGAAATAGAAGATAAAGCAGGGTATGCATTAGGATGTTGGCTACCTTTGGATCGACAAGTCGTTACCACGGCGACATGTGAGTGAGGACCGAAGTGTTGCAACGTGCATCCATGGCACTGTGTCCATTTAAATGGCTGTCAACTTGTTTTGTTTTTTGTGCAGCAATTTTACACATCATAGCCAGGTGCAGCCAGGTTTCAGTTACAGCTACAGCTCCACCCTTTTGTCTAAATATGGTCATTTCTGGCTTCGATAAACCAAGAAAATGACAGCCAGAGTATCAAACTGGAGGCTTTAAACAATAGCTCACTAACCATTGGTTGACTTCACAATGACTAGATCCACTTGATGTATACAAAATCTACAATTGAGATCTGGAGATCTGGTTGTTTCATTCCATCAGTGTCACCAGTCTGTTCTTGTTCAGTATATAAAAACTGTTGAGACCACAGGTTAGACCTGTCTGCTCCCAGTTACATCACATTTAGTGATGTCCAAATGAAACTTCATGAACCATTTTCTATATTTTCTGAGCCCACTAGATGGCGCTCTCTGTCCATCAAAGTGTTAAAAACACACTGAATTAGCCTTTCTTGAGCCTTTTTCTTTAAACCAAGACCACCATCTAGTGGGGTCAACAGATACAACTAATGGTTCATGAAGCTTAATTTAGACATCACTAATTACATTTGAATGGTCATTCATTTGTTTTAGGGTGCTGTCCCTGTTTTTGTTTTTGAACTTTGACCTGTTCACGCTGTGTTTTCAGTTCATCAAAGGTAACTGGAACCTTTTGATCACTTGAAAATGTTCAGGTGGAGCCAGCTGTTCATTTTTCTGCTAAGTACATTTTGTTTTCAGCCAGCTGTTCGCTTGTCAAAATTAGCATCCTAGTTACTATCACAGTTAACATTAATAATTGATGCACCTTGCTAAACAAACAGGTAACTTAGTGTTTGCTAAGCTAACAGTACCGGGCCTCACCGGGCTGGTAGCCTGTGTAACCTCCCTGTGTAAGCTCCACCCACTTGTCCATATATGGTCAATTCTTTTCTTCAGTCTATGCGCAAAAGATTATATTATTGCAACTGGCTTGCAGACCCGGCAGCAAAAAACATGCAGGAATGTTGTCGTATTATTCCTCCAATGGTCTTTTGCATGTCCGTGAAACATATTTTCAGGCAAACACACACACACACACACACACACACACGCACAGTCACCCACTCACTCTTTGTTAAGAACCCTTGTCCCCTGGTATCTTGCCTGTGGTACTCAGTAAGCACTGAAAAATACCACTTGAAAAACTCAACAGCTGGGTACCTTTCCAGAAACAATATTCATCTGAACTTTCAAAACTTCAGCCGGAAAATCAAACACTGACGTATCTGCATTCCCATCTGTGTACTACAGGAAACAGTGGGAAAGTGTGTTATTCTGTGCATGAAACTCCTGACTGGAGGTCATAAAGTCTGAATAACAGCTTGTGTTTGTAAGTGACAGGGTGAGTTCAGGCCAAGCACAGTTTTAGCATTCAATCCTCTGTCTGTGAGCTTTTTCTCTCTTGGTGTGGTTTCTCCTCAGAGATCAATACCTCTGATTTGATCTTGTTGTCTCCAAAGCAGAGGTGCTGGAGGTAGGCAGCAGCGTTGGACTGGACCGATGGGAACTGATGCTGCAACATCTGGATCACCTCCGGCAGCTCTGGATCCCTCCAGCCAAACTCCCTGCAGAGACACACAGAGAAAATACAGCGTGTTGTGAGAAAATACTGTGTGTGTATGTGCGCGCTAGTGTGTGTAGCTCAACCCGTTGCTAGGCAGCTTGTCTCCCCACTGTAACCCTGATTTAAAATGCTCAGCAGAGAAAAAGAGAAAGACAGAAATCAAGGCTGGAGATGAATCAAAAGAAAGAGAGAGATTTGTACATTTATGTCCTGTTTAAATTTAACTATGTATTTCCTGTGTGCCGGCAGGTTTATAGTGGAAGCACCAAAGACATTATTGCGGGTTTTCTTTAACATTTGGAAAGAAATTGTTAATTTCAATGACAAACATTCATGTTGTGAATTTATTGAATAGAAAATAAAAAAGGGACCAAAACATGCAAGTTTCATTATTTTTTAAGTATTTCCTATCTGTACATGCATGTATGGATATTTCGGATAACAGTTTTTCTTCCCTATTCTGTTCCAACTTCACAATGCCCCCACGTAAAGTCCGCCACATAAAGAAATTATTTTCCTAGTTTGGTGTGGAAGAACTTGACTTGCCTGCATGAAGCTCTGACCTCAACCCCGTCCAACACCTTTAAACTGGAGCAGCCATTATCACCCAACATGACTATCTGATCTGACTTATGTTCCCACCGAGGTTCTAAACCTTATGAAAAGCCTTCAGAGAAAAACAGTTAAAGAGAGCAGAAGTGAAACTGCCCGGGTGACACTACACCCTTTAAACCACCTGATACGCTTCGTGAAGACTATTGTTGACTATTGTTTTTACTCTGTAACAAATGTGACTTAAAACAGAATCTGCATACAAATAACACAACTTTCAACCTTCAAATTATGTGCAAAAACCCACGGTGAGGCGTCATTTTCTCACTGTGGTCCACGTTTGTGGAACATCCTCCCTGAAGACCTGAGGCCATCAGAGACTGTTCATATTTTTAAGAGCAAACTTAAGACTTATCTTTTTAATTTGGCTTTTACCTGAACCATTTTTAGAGATTTTCCTGCTCATGCATCCTAGTGTTATAACATCTTCTCTTCTCTTTTATTTATTTATTTGCTACTATTTATTAGTCTATTTCCATATATTTTATCATGCTCTATTTCTTAATTATTTATTTATTGTTTTATCTTTTTATCTAGCTTTTTTATTTTTCCATTGTTATTATTGACTTTTACTTTTTAAAAAATATTATATATACATTTTTATCTTATTTTATTTTATCTTATCTTATCTTACATTATTTTTTATCTAATTTATTTCTAACTTGCCTCCAGTGTTTCCTCACTGCTCCATGTTGAGATGGCGTTTCCTCAAAGTGCTATACAACTAAAGTCTGATTGATTGATTGATTGATTGATTGATTGTAATGCATATGCCAAAATCCAATTTTGCATGCATATGACATGCAAATCTGTCCCCATGTTTCTGCTTGGAGTTACAGGCGCCCTCTATTGGCTGCACTAATTATGTTGAGGTGGAGTATAAAGCACAAAAAATGCACTTAGGGTGTGTGTGAGGGGTGGTGGATGGGCCAAACAATCTCATGTCCCATGTGAAAACAAAAGAAACAATGTGATTCAAACATTACATAACTTGCATGCATCACATTTCTATGTAACTATGTCACTTCCAGTGGTCACGTCGCCCTTGTAAATACTTCACTTCCAGCATTCCCATTCATTTATTTTCTGTTTAAACTGTCTTTTATAACACCTGATGAAAAAGGTATTTGCCCTAAACCCAGAGAAGTGGTTTTGTAGCATACGTTCAATGAAACAGCCTTTTGTTTGCAACAGTAAACCTTACGGTGTCCTGCAAATGGTAGGGTCGCTATTTGTGTATCATATGCATGCAAAACGCATAATGTAATATAATATCTATGAATAATATTTTGTTTTACAAGACTTTCACATAAAAATTAAAGAAAACAATTCAGGAAGGGGCATTAAGCGCATCTATTCATCAGATCCTGGAGGTTTCTATCACGGTTTTTGATTGGCTTCTTGAAGTTATGGTGTACCTAACATTGCTTGCCCGGCCTAATTCTAAATCTCAGATTTCCATAAAGTGCATAAAGATATCTCCCCTTTAAGTAGAGGAATGTGAAAACAACTCTCTTGTGACAAACTTTGCACAGATACACGTCAGTATCGTCAAGGTCAAACATTTTTATGGGGACATAGACAAGATAAGAAAAACATATTTTAGTGGAGGGGGAATCTAAATACAAGTTACTGATTTTTTAGCACACACCAAAAAGCCTGGTTTACACTAATAAGAATAACTATAATTTGTTACCTCTGTCTCTGCATGCAGCATCTTAAAAAATAATGTATTTAATGCGAGATGGAAATATCCAGTAATTTTCACAATGATCTATCTGGCAGAATTGGCACATATGAAACACAGCTTATGCTAAACATATATGAATCCATTTGTGTGTATTGTCATAGGAAGGTGTTTAACAACAGTAACATCTTGGATGCACTGTAAGAGCTTCCTCCTGCTGAGCTGAATCCTTTCTTCTAACTGCCCCAGCTGCTTTGGTTTTAGCATGGAACCAGGATCCACCAGTTCTTTGCCTAAAGGCATGCTTAAGGCGCTCACACACACACATACACACACCGAGTAAGCTCACTAACCCTGTGCTTGTGTGTAAGGGTGTGTGTGAGAGAAGAACCACAGATGATTAACGTGAGAAAGATGTGATGTGAGAGAATGAAGTCGCATCGAGGGATCAGAGAGAAGGATGGAGGGAGAAGAGGGAGGAGGGGCTTATCGATGTAGATTATCTGTCGCCAGTAGCAACGAAATATCTCGTTTCCTTGACAGCGACTGTACAGGGACCAACTGACACTGGATCTGGATCTCCATTTTTGTTTGGGGCAAAGTTATATTCCCACATGTTATTAATGTGTCGTCTGTGAACCTGAATAAAGAAAGAGATGATACTTCCTGTTAGTCAGTCAATTTAAATATTTAATCGCGATTATTTGCAAGAGTGTCCATAGTTAATTGCAAAATAATTGTAAACTAATCAGTCACAACATTAACATACATAACATGTTTTTGAACCGTTCAAAATGTATCTTAAAAGTCAAGTTTTTAATGCTGTTATCGGCACGGGCATGCCCCTTTTATGACATTGTATGTGGATTTATTACTGGAAATTAAATAACAGTTGTTAGAGAGCTAACCATGTATTCATAGAACTGGAGTTACATCTAGTGATGTCCAAATTAAGCTTCATGTACCATTTTCTATATTTTTCTGAGCCCATAAAGAGTTAAAAGCATACTGAATTAGCCTTTCTTGAACCTTTTTCTTTGAACCAAGAACGCCATCTACTGGGGTCAACAAATACAACTAATGGTTCATGAAGCTTCATTTGCACATCACAAGTTACATCCAGTAACAACTATTTCCCACTACAATTTATATTAACTTTAACTGCAATTCATTTTGGTCAACAGATAATGTATTCTCATGAACACTAGGCTTGTATGATTTCCTACAAACTATATCACGAGGCAATTGCTGCCTGAACACGTTGTTAATTGTTGTAAAACGGCTAGGTTTAGACAGGAAATGTTGTGTTTTCATCAGCAGTTATTTAACACAACTCCTAAACGGCTGAAAGCTAACATGAAACAGTAAAATAATGCCGAAATGTCAAAGTACAAAGTATAAACAAGAGAGAAAACTTCAAACCACATATATTCAGTTAGAAGCTACAAAAATATTGAGAGCTGAACACACAGACTTTTAAAAGTCTTTCCCTCTGGTCTCTTGCACAGACATGAGTTGAGTCTTGCAACACGCGCTTGTTTGACGGGGAGATGGGGGGTCGACACAGTTTGGCTGCGGTCAGAATGAGGTCATTGAGGCGGTTGGGCATGCTTTGGCAGGAGTCTAGAGATGATCCATCTTTGGCATGGCTTAGCGAATCTCGCCACAGATTGGCAAGCTAAAACTACCCATTGGTTTGTAAACTCCGGTTTTTGATGCCTCAAATTCGGCATCGCCATCTTGGTTTATGACCATAGGTATATTGTTTTTTTTATTTAGCATATGCGCAGAATGGATCGGGAGCTTCATCAGCTAACGCAAGTGCTAGCAACCTAGCTTGGTTAGCAAGGGACAATTGATTTTAAAAACAGCTGCCTCCTTAGAGTGTCTTTTAGCGCAACCAAACACTGAACAAGACATTGAAAGCTAACAAAATGTTGTAGTTAGCATTGACGAAGTGAAAACACACTGGGGAAGGATCAAACTTCACAGTGTGCTGTGGTAGCAACCTGAGAATCTATATGGGACCATAATTTACAAAACATCATGCTACATTAACGAGGATTTGAACCTAACGATTGAGACCATAAATACAGTAGGAAAATGTTTACTGAGATAATAAATCAAGTGAGATGTAGGGTACTTTTTGTACTGACTTACAGGTACATAAAAACTTCTTTTTGTGTCCACTGGAGTCGCCCCCTGCTGGCCATTAGTAAGAATGCAGGTTAAAGGCACTTTCACATTGTGCTTCCTGGCTTGTTACCATCTGACTCTTGGCAAACCGTCAGAACCTGCATTATGTGTAAACGATTAGTGCCGTTGAAACTAAATTACATTAACACGTTATTATCACATTAACTTTGATTCTGGCCTCCATCCTGAATGCTAATTTAGTAGTGATGTCCAAATGAATCTTCATGAACCACTTTCTATATTTTCTGAGCCCACTAGATGGCGCTCTCTGTCCAACAAAGGGTTAAAAACACACTGAATTAGCCTTTCTTGAGCCTTTTTCTTTAAACCAAGAACGCCATCTAGTGGGGTCAACAAATACAACTAATGGTTCATGAAGCTTCATTTGGATGTTGTTATAATTTAGCCATGAGTTTGTTTAACTATGCTGTTCTTCTTTTGATACATTCTCCACAGTCTGTTTCAACTTTTAAATCCACACTTGTGCACATTTTGATTTGATATTTTCTGACAGTTTTGAGAAGTTTGTGCTGCATATAGAAGCCCTGCTCGCTCTGCTCTCAAGTACAACCCATTTCTCTTTGATGTATCTAATTTTTGATGCTGCAACAGCTTCACGTCCCCGTGGAGATAATTTCAGTTCAGTCTAATCTAACATAAACACATGCACACACAAATAACCTCTGGATTGCACAGATACAAATACACATACACACCACTGAGAGCCGTAGGACAAGTCAGTGTGCAGCTTAGAGCACACACACACACACACACACATACACAAGCATTACCGAGCACACTTATATAGTAGTCAGACACACACACACACGCACTCATTGACTTGCATACACAGCCAGCCATCAAAGGCAGTGCAGAAGAGCCAGGATTAGAAAGCTTTTGTCTCTGAGTTTCATAATGGGCCAATGGGATAAACCCAGTGTTTGAAAAATGGGGAAATTGAAGAGAGAATTATTTCAAAGGTTATTTTTTCCCTCTCTTTGAAATCCTCCCTCTCTTTAACAATTTTATTTTTTTTATTTTTTATAACTCTCTTGTCTCAATGTCTCTCTCTGTTTCTTTTCCCGCTGTGCTCCGGGCAAATTCATAGCCACACACACACACACACACACACACACACACACACATATACACACACACACACACACACACACAGCCACAACATTAACATACATAACGTTGTTAAGCCCATACAGTAGCATGATCAAAGATGACATAACCTTGTTTGGGTCACCCTGTGGGTTAATTGGCCGATAAGACATCTAACGTTACGGCTGAGCGAGCTGTCAGATGTGTGTGTGTGTTTTTAAAAAAGTATTAATTGTAATGAGAAAGTGGGACACCAGCAACAACAACGCCTTTATGCACGAATAATGAACCAGATGTCTTCCCTTATCAGACACATTCATCTGCTTATGTAATCCTTTGGTGGACTGAAAGGGTTAAACTGATCAACTGGGTCAAAAATCCAAGCATATAATTGTGTTAAGGATAAAAAAAATTCAAATGCAACAAGAGATTTCACCACTTATTCCAGTAGTAAGTACTATTTTACTTGAATAAATTTGCTTCTTTAAGCCGACAAATATTTCAGAGCTTTAGTTATTAGTTACTTTATAGATATGTATTTTATATACAAAGCATACAGCTTATGGATAAAGTCACTTGTTTTACATTAAACTATCCAGAAATGTGTCAAATACATAATGACTACTTTTGATACCTTCAGTATATTTTGTTCATAATATTAAAGTACTTTTACTTCAAATTTAGAATGCTCGACATTAACTTGTAATGCAGTATTTTTACACTTGTGCCCAAATAATATATTAAGTTTATCTGGACGGCACGTGCTTTCATAGTATGTCTTCAGTATTAATCTAAAATGTTGAAAATTATAAAAAAATAAAAAAATAAAATAAAAACCATTAAATGAGAAGGTGTATTCAAGCTCTTGACTGGTAGTGTATATTTCGTGTCTAATGTGTATTAGCAACATGTTAAACAAACACAACTGCAGAAACTAAAAGATGTTACCTTTCAAGGAAACCCTAACCCTGTGTCCACCAGTCCTAAACCTTACCATGGAGTTTATTTTCCCTAAACCTAACCATGCAGTTTCTTTCCCCTAAACTAAACCATGTAGTTTCTTTTCCCTAAACCTAACAATGTGGTTTATTTTCCTTAAACTAAACCATATAGTTTATTTTCCCTAAACCTAACCATGCAGTTTCTTTTCCATGAATTAAACCATATAGTTTATTTTCCCTAAGCCTAACCATGTGGTTTCTTTTCCCTAAACTAAACCATGTAGTTTCTTTTCCCTAAACCTAACCATGTGGTTTCTTTTCCCTAAACTAAACTATGTAGTTTCTTTTCCCTAAACCTAACAATGTGGTTTATTTTCCCTAAACTAAACCATGTAGTTTTGGCACCTAAACCCTACAAAATTGTGACCAGCTATGTAATGGTGTGATAAGGATTTTCTGAACATGGGTCAGTGACAAATAAGGGTTGGCAAGATGTCAAATCGTGTAACCACAAAAAAATAAAAAAAATATAATTAAATACTTCATCCACCTACATTGTATTTAAGTGGACTTATACATATATTACTTCATTTTAAAAAACATCAAAATATTTTTTTTTTTAGTATTTCTACATTTACATTTCGTCAATATTGAGCAAAACATATTCTAAATACAACAATTTTTTTCTAAAGTTTTGACAAATTATGTAAAATTTGTCATATACCATAATGTTGCAATGTAAACGTGGATTGTATTTTTTTCTCATTTTAGTTCACATTTATTTTCCTGTATATAATCAGATTTTTATGGGAAAAAATTTACTGGTTACACCAACTGACTGCATTAGATCACGTCATTGACCCACATATAGAAGTTGGAGTAGGCACAATCTAACCTGAAATTATTTAGTAAATGATTACAATACTTATTACTTGGTAAAGTTATACTACTAGTAGTAACACTTTGCTGCTCAACACTGGTTAAATCTGACTTTTCATAGTTTTTTATTATTGTTTGATTATTTTGGTATAATGTCGATTGGATCAAGTAGCAACTCTGCTTATAGCTGCTCCAATAATTCTGACTGGCTCAAATCACTGCATATCGACAGGAAGCTTCCATATGAGTCAATCAAAAATCATGTGCTTTCTACACTATTTTTTAATCCTTTTTCTTTCGAGGTGCATCTACTAAAATGAGGTTGCAAAAGTGATTTTCATGTCCATTACTCAAAAAACAAACAAACACACACACACACACACACACACACACACACACACACACACACACACACACACACAGTGATGTTACATCAGTGGCCAAAGAATAAACACTGCTTGAAGGCCAAAGTGGCACTTTTGGCAGCACTCTACTGTAATTATTATAAAACACTCCATCTTTTCCTACTAAATGCCTCATATTCACCTTCTTCTTCAAGAGGTCAAAGTGGGGATACACACATGCAACTAAAGACACAGACACACACACACACACACACACACACACACACACACACATAAACAAACAATTCACACAAACAATTCACACAAAAGTGGACAGTTCACACTTGAATCAATGAGAGAGACAGTGTAATTGTTGCCAGCTTGCAGGAACACAATATTTGACACACCTACACAAAATAAAAAAAACATACAAGTATGCTTCAGAACACCAGAACAACACGATAGGAATAAGTGAGAAACAAACAAACGTGCAAAAAAAAAAGAAACACACACACACACACACACACACACACACACACACATACACACAAACACACACACACACACACACACACTATGACAGAGCCAGGGCTGAGAATAGTTGAAACCCCGGAGAGAAAGTGGGACATCACGGTGGATCACACTCAACCTGAGGCCTCAGGATGGGATGCTTCGTGGGCAAACGCATATAGAAAACAAATGTACACATTCCACCTAGATTCGATGCACAAATCCAAGATTGCTTAAATAAACGGAACATGCAGTTGTCATATAAAATTGCGAATTCTAAAGACGCTCTAAAAGAATTTACCTACAGTGGCGGTGAAACTAAATGAAATCAAGAGACTGTCTGTCTTCTCTCCTGTGTGCGTTCTGCTCCAGAAAGCTGTACTATAATGGCTCATTCATTCACTAACTCTAGCCTGGAGCTGTACTACTTTTCACTCATCATCTCTCTCTCTCTCTCTCTCTCTCTCTCTTTAGCTGTGTGTGTGTGTGTGTGTGTGTGTGTGTCTCGTTCCACAGAGAAGAGAACACAGGAGGATATGGTGCTCCGAGTCCCAAACACTGTGCGACAACATCACAGCAGGATGAGCAAATACTACTGAGCCATCTGTGAACTTCGGGCAAAAGTGTTCACTCGGGCGATGTTTGCACTGTTTTAGTGTCGGAGTTAAGAAACAGCATGGAACATATTTGGATAGCATTATGGAAAATAAAAAACTGAGTTCTGAATGTGTTAGCGATATTATATATTGCTGATTTTTATTTTTAGGTCGTTCTCTGTGTAGGTATATTCACCCTATTCTTCACAGGTGAAATTCTTGTTGACCACAAGATCACGTGGCGCTAGCCCACTGATCGGAAAGTTGGTGGTTCCACATATTGTTGTATCCTTGGGCAAGATACTGAACCCCTGGATTGTTCCAGATGCTGCGCCATGAGAGAGTGAATGGATTCCTGATGATGGCAGGTGGCACTTAGTGAAGTGACAACGAAGCCTTGCAAACCATTTTCTTTATTTCTGAGGCCACTAGATGGCGCTCTTTGTTCAAGAAAAGGGCTGAAAACACAATGAATTACCATTGTTAGAGCCTTTTTTAAGCCAAGACTGCCATCTAGTGGGGTCAAAAAATAAAGCATATGGTTCATGAAGCTTTGTTTTCACTTCACTTTTTTAAAGCATTTTTAAATGAACTGTATTGTAAACAACAACCAAAATATTTACACAAAAGAAGTTTTTTTTATTTAGTGCCTGTCTCTTTAAGTCCCCCTCCCAAAGCCCTGATTGGTCAGTGTTACTGGGTCTTCCACATCTGCACTCTCAACTCTCTCTGCACCATCATTGCAGCCGGGGAATAACTGTAACAGCACTGTAGTGACAGTTTTTATCTATATATAATAAAGTTGTGACATCACAACATTACAGAAGTCCTGATGGTTCGTCTATAGACACAGTTTCTGAATATAAGCTGTGTGCATATTTCGGTTTTGACAATCTCACAGTATTTATGAAGCACATAGACCTACTTTATAGTAAAAAAAATACATGGTAATGTGACTTTTTACAACATTGAACCTTAAGCTTTTATGAAGCTGCTGTCTGTCTTTGCAAAAACACATAAATTATAACATCATATCTGCTAAAAAGTTTCATAAGCTCACCCCCGAGCAGATATTTTCACTTCAAGGAGCTTGAAGCAAATATCTGATCCAACTCTTTTTCACCAAAGTTTCTTCCTTTACTTTCATTTTCTGACACTTTAAATAAGTAAACTTTTTGTTTCCCGTTACGCTTTTGTCCTGCAGGTGGCTTCAATCTTAACAAGTCAACAACTAAACACTGTCAAGGAGAAAAGGAGCACCTGAAAAGAAAAGAACTGGATAATTTTATGTTAGGTAGGTATTTACCGACAAAAATGTGCATATATGTAAGTGTGCATACGCATGTGTGTGACTCTGAAATCCCTCAAGAGAGCCTAATGTTTCATTTGGCGACTCAGTGGACTGGGACAAAGTACTGACAAACTGTCAATCCACTCTTTGTTCCCGAGCAGCCAGGTGGGCTATCTCGCATCACCACTTGTCAAGGTGTGTGAGTGTGTGTGTGTGTGTGTTTCTGTGCGATTGTGTCACCCATAGCCAAAACATTTACACCACAATAAGAGATGCAGGCAAACCAACAATTAAACTGGGTAAATAAATAATCTATCTATGAATTATGTATTTAGAAAGCTGTAATGTGAGGGCTGCAGGCACATGATGATCACGGCTATATCGAGCTGAAAGGATTTCCTGTGAGTCAGGGCTTTTGGGGAATAGAGTGACTTGAAACCAGAGAGGGAACTATGTGGTTAGTGTCTGGTAGTACATTTGTGTGTGTGTGTGTGTGTGTGTGTGTGTGTGTGTTGTCATCACTGAGGACTGTCGAGGGGTGGGGGGGGGATGGAGATGAGTCTGATGACTCATTCCCCGGTAGACAGACAGAAATACAGACAGACAGGTAGGGAAAACCAGCAGAGCGTTCTCGGAGAAGTCCCTGGTGCTTCGGGTCTAGAAAATCTCTCTACGAAGAAAATCTATCATTTTTATTAGAGAAAGATGAAGGAGGAATAGAGGACGTCAAAAATAACATTGACAAGATTGCTGACTCACTGCATTCAGCGGGACATCTCACAACCTCAGGTGGCTGATTAACAACAAAACATGGAAGTGTATTTATAGAAAAGAAAAAAGAATAGAACAGAAAAGAAAAGAAAAGCCCCTGACCCCGTGTTGTATTGGTTAGCATCAAAAACTGATCTCAGACCAGCACCACCAGGGATCTGTCTACAATAAGTTCAGCTGATGGATACAGTAATTAGCAGAGTAACTGATTAATGATAGACAACACCGGTTAAACTCAACAGTCCATGTAATTGTCCTTGCAGTGATGTTGTAGCATGAGCGCTTTCTGTTTTTCTTTATCAGCTCTCATTTGTCTCTCTCTCTCTCTCTCCAGACCCACAAGTGTCATCTGTTCTTTACTGAACAGCATGTAATTACAGTAATATGTATTTACTGCTACGATGCAATGATATACAATATGTGGTTGTATAGTGTGCTGCAGGAATGAGTCTCAAAACCCAGAAACGAGTTAGCATTTTTGCACTTGCGGTTCCCTCGTTTCGAAGTTTTTTTTTAAATTAGTTTTTATTAGGATGCCTGAAATAAGCTCTATGGTATTTTCACGTTTAGTTTTACGGCATGAAATACGTCAGGAAATACCCCCTTGAAGCTTTAAAGTGTCTCAAATAAGATAGTTGCTAACATGTGTTTAAGTGATAGTTAAGGTATTTGGCTGGGAAATGTTAATCTCTCGTATGAGAGGTTTAAAATGATCTTATTTTGAGGGGAAATTATTGTACACAAGCAGTAACTACAAGAACAAATAGGTGTTAATGTGTAATTTAACAAAGCCCCACATCTTTTTTCCTAAAGTAACCTGACACAATTTCAAGTCACATCTATCGTTGCCTTCACCAAGTATGACTGGCTGAAGAGATGTCACATGAGTAGAGTTGCATAAACAGAGGTAGGATCTATGATTTTCTATCCTGATCAAGTCAAAAATTACTTAAATGAGGCAGCACAAACTAAAACCAACTACTAATTGTAAGCGTTACAAAATGGTCAAATAATTGGAAGTTATGGCACTTTTGGCATTATTGATAGTTAGTGATGTTCCAATGAAGCCTCATGAACCATTTCTTTATTATCTGAGTCCACTAGATGGTGCTCTTTGTTCACCAAAGGCCTGAAAGAACACTCAATAACCATTGCTTGAGCCTTTTTCCTTAAAGGAAAAGTGCAATCTAGTGGGTTCAGAAAATAAAGACAGTGGTTCATGAGGCTTCACTGGCACATCACTATTTATCGTACATCAAACAGAGCCGAAAAATGATCATATAGCTATGATAATTATTGTACATCTGCCAACGCTAGTTGTTGTCATAAGTCATCACTAGGCCCTTTCAGACTGCTGCTTCAAGCCTTGATATTTACGCCTCTGTAACGTTTTGCCTTCAGTCTGAACGTCCCAGAGACGAAATAGGGGGACCAAGTGATCCCGGCTCTGTACCGTCTTCAGAGGCGTTAAATTGGGGAGACTGTTCAAGTTGGGTTCAATGTGACCTGGCAAAGTATGTCATTTGTGCGGCCAACACTTGGGCAATAAGAAAGGAAGTGGACTGGGTCATCAGAAACACGCCTCTCACTTATATCCGACAGTAAACGAATCATGTTCAGCAAAATGCAGAAGAGCTTAGCTTGAGTTGGCAGAATCTCTACAGCGGCAAAAAGCTTGACGTGCAGTTCTTCCACCATCATTGTTTTGGATGTACTCGCAGATGCCATCACTTATTGTACACACACTGACGCTGCTCTGCTACACCCCACTACTGCATCTTCCCACTTCGTTTCGCAATGCCTGATTGTGATGTGAATGGACGCCATTATTACACCGTTGCGGAATCAGTATATATGTCGTAATGATGTCGAAATGATGGCTTTTACAGAAGCGCAGTATGAAAAGGGCTATTGTTATCTTAATCAAGGTAATATTGAAGTCAAGCTACTGTGGTGAACCTGGCTTTTACCCTTTTTAACATTCAGTTTTTTTAACAATCACTTTTACTGCTGATGAAAGTAAAATCAAAATTATAAAATGTACATTGCATTTTCAGTGCAACCTTCTGTTTCATTTTTTTAGACTCTTAATTGGATAGATTGGCCCAAGGTAACAGAATCTTACAGAATAAAAGGTCTGCAAACTTGTGGAGCCAGAATTTACTTTTCACAATTAGATTGTACTGGACCAGCACCAGTGAAATACTGTTGAAATACTGTGCATTCATAGATTGGCATCGAGGCTTAGATAGGTCACTGCTGCAATGTGTTAAATGGAAATGTCAAATAAATGTATTTCTATACTATGGATGAACAAGCACGTTACATGTTTAACAAGTTCATACACTAAATTATAAAACTTAACTACAAATCCAATTAACACATACAAAGCCAGTAAGATTTTAAACCCACCTTGATCTCAACGTGGGTTAGAGCAAGAAAAAGGAATGAATAGAAGAAAGAAGGCAAAGAGAAAATTAGAGAAAGGAACAAGTGTGTGCGTGTGTGCGTGTGTGTGTGTGTGTGTATGTGATGGCATGGCTGACTGACTGGCCCACTGAGGCTGGAAGAGATGAACCAAAGGTCAGGAGATGTCAGGCAGAGCTGAGAAACACACACACACACCACACGGAGTCCATCTCAACCCTGTGATTGAATATGGATCAGAGATTCTTGCTGCGCTTATGAGTATGAAATCAAATGAGGCACTTTTATGATCGGTTCGGATCCTGTCTAGCACCAATGTTTTTCCATTTTAGCAGGAACGTTTCCATAAATTATTGGCACACTGACGGAGGAAATGCTTTGGAGTACATAAGAGGCTGTCTCCACGGTAACATGCCTCGATTTGCCAGATTGTGCAAATGTGTGGCTTGACAAATCAGCTAACTGATGTTTGTTTGAGACTTTTACAGGATAAATTAGGGAGCCAGCTGCAGACGATGAAAATGATCAAACATCTTCACTTAACGTCAATTTACTGTGCTGATGTAGACCATCTCCAACTCCACATAGTCGACCTATTCCATCAGAGACATTTTGAGGTCCATTGTAGGTCATTTTGTAGTGAATGAAACAATCTCAGCGTTAGGTTTGAAAACAATGTGAAAACATTTGTCAACAACCTTTTTATCCAAGCCAATAATGCGATTAAAATCTTTTTTAATAACAAAAAAATGCTATTTTTGATGAATCACTCATCGTGACAGGGCAACATGTCATATTTTTTACACACAAGTGAACACACCATGCAAGGAAAAGTGGGCAGAATATTACTGCGATCACTACCCTGGGATTCAAACCGGCGACCCTCCACTTATAAACCCAATTCCTAACCTCTAGGCCACAGACAGCCCACATTCCATTGTAAAAGACATTTCCTTTCCAGTAATCAGCTAGGCTAAGAACAAACCTTACCTAGTTTGTTGTCACATTATTGATCGGCTCAAAAACTGACCTCCATAGAAATGGTCTGTTTTTGAACTGCAGCATCTATAGGTTATTCCATGCTTTGATGATCCACTTCATTTTTGGTTTTATTTGCTGCTTTTTTGTTGCCAGGAGTGACAATTGAGTGAGATTAAACCTGGCAGAGTTCTGCACTCTGTTGAATGCACTTCCTTAGCTTGCTAAAGGTATGTCTCTGTCAGTATTGTAAGGTAAAGTGATGTCTTTGCTGGTACTGTTAGCTAATGTTCTGTTTCTTCCAGTATTGTTAACTAATGTTGTGTTTCTGGTTTTATTGTTGGTATCTGCTAGTGTTGCTAGCTAACAGTATGTCTCTGCTATTATTTATTGTTTGGTAATGTTACCCTCTGCCTTGTTTGCTAATGATATGTGCCGTTAGCTAAAGTTTTGTCTTTGTTGGTATTACATGTGTGTTGGATATATGTTGGAAAGCTAATGTTATGGTTCTGCTAATGGTGGTGTTTGCTAATGGTATGTGCTGTTAGCTTAAGTTATGTCTTTGTTGGTATTACATGTGTGTTGGATATATGTTGGATAGTTAATGTTGTGGTTCTGCTAATGGTGGTGTTTGCTAATGGTATGTGCCATTAGCAAAAGTTATGTCTTTGTTAGTATTACATGTGTGTTGGATAGCTAATGTTAAGGTTCTGCTAATGGTGGTGTTTGTTAATGGTATGTGCTGTTAGCTAGAGTTATGTCTCTGCTGGTATTGTTAGCTAATGTTAGGTCTCTGTCAGTATTTATTCTTGCTTAATGTTATCGTTATCGTTATCTAAACCCATGTCTCCCATGGCTGATATTTTTTAGCTATGTTGTGTTTCTTCCATTATTGTAAGTTAATGATAGTCTCTGCCAGTATTTATTAATAGGTTATGTTACATATCTGCCAGTCGTGTTAGCCAATGTTGTGTTTCTGCCATAATGGCTACTATCATATGTCTCGCCATTATTCCTAGCTAATGTAACATATTCTTGAATAGAAAAATAATCATTTATGGACTAAATGCAAACACACCTCCACTAAAATTAGACAAGAAGCAAAACAATTCTACCAAACTTTGAAAATGTGAGTATTCTTTGGCGTAGATGAGAAGATCAATTCAGTATCTCAATCCTTTGCCAAAATTAACACCGGGCAAGCTATATGAATACAACCAATATAATGCACGTTCAGAAATCACCAGGAACAACAGACAATGGAGACAAATGGATGACAGAAAAAAACAACAGACACATAAATGGATGGAGGGATGGTTGGATAGCCAAAGGAGAGAATGAGGAATATTTACACTCCAAAAAACAGAGGCTCTGATAGTTCATATTGCTGCAAATCACAAATAACTGATTGGAAAATTAGTCCATTAAATGTATTTATTTATTTCTTAATTGGGACTCCAAAGTGTTTTCAGGTCATGCCTCTCTAATGTTATGTAATGGCAGTCAGTGAAAGCCAGTACTCTGATCTAGTTTCCAATTTAGAATCCAGTCAGTGCTAAAATAAAAGTTAACCCTGCTTTAAAAAAGGCACTAAATGGGTGACAATACAAATGGGAAATGTCATGTGGCCATTAACATTAACATCTGCATCTGATATCGGTGTCATATAGAGAAGATGGAAAGATTCAGTGAATGAGACAAAGGTAAGATAGATAGACAGAATGTAGATGTATAAATAAATAGTTGGATTACTTTGTCATTCTTTGCTCGGCTTGATTTTGATTCCACACAAGGAATTCTGGGTCGTACCTATCGAAGGGGGGACAGGCAGAGAGAAACAAGAGAGAGGTATTTGTTGGCTGTCTGGCAACAAATTATTCAATAACCGTCATAATAGTGATGATTAGTAAATAGAAAAATCAATATGTAGCCACTAGACTCGTCTTTCTCTCTCAACATTTGGTTATCAGGCAATGGTGGAGAGGGTGGGCAGGGTGAAGGACATGCACTTAGAGCAGGTGGTGGGAGATGGTGGATATGTCGGGTAAAGAGAGGGTCTTTGGACAAAACAAACTGGTCACCGCCTTGTTCTGTGCATATTCGTACACCAAACTAGATGTTATGGTCATGGCTGGTGATGCATAGTGGAGCATTCAGACATTCTAAATTGCAGAGCCAATAATCAGAGTACTTTCAGAGAGTTCTGGTTTCAAACGACCAGGTTTATGTTTGAGTGTATGAGGTCATGTCCTGTGTACAGTACAGACCTTACTTCAACATTTGTATTAAACTTTCATTATTTTTTACCAGTGATGTCCATATGAAGCTTCATGAACCATTTTCTATATTTTCTGAGCCCACTAGATGGCGCTATCTGTCCAACAAAGGGTTGAAAGCACCCTGACTTAGCCTTTCTTGGGCCTTTTTCTTTAAACCAAGAACGCCATCTAGTGAGGTCAACACATACAACTAATGGTTCATGAAGCTTCATTTGGACATCACTAATTTTTACTATAGATATATTAGGGATGGGCATTTTGAGTAGTTATACAGAGTAGAGTACTTGCAAAAAACAACAAAAAAGATCTACCTGATGTTCAGATACAAGATAAATTAGTGTGGCAAAGTGACATGAGATGCACCAACAAGATAAAAGTAAAATAAAGATTAAAAAAAATAACATGGAGACTCTGTAGTCTGAACCAAGACTTTAATAATAAAAGACGTAGAAACTTCACTCGGATAGCCACAACTAGCTAAAGTTGCCATGCTACCTTGTAGCTAACAATATGTGGCAAATCAAATTGTGGGGATCTGTAGTGTAGTTATCTGTAGTGATGTCCAAATTAAGCTTCATGAACCATTTCTATATTTTCTGAGCCCACTAGATGGCGATCTTTGTCCAACAAAGGGTTAAAAGCACACTGAATTAGCCTTTCTTGAGCCTTTTTCTTTAAACCAAGAATGCCAACTAGTACTATCAACAAAAAAAACTAATGGTTCATGAAGCTTAATTTGGACATCACTAGTTATCTGTTGTCAAAACAGAAAAAATAACTTAACTTTCTAAGCATGTTACGCATTGCTGTAACATAACTTGGGTTAAGCTCAGTACTATACGATTAAATTAAGTACTTGTTGTACAATCAAGTACTCTCTCTTGCCCATCCCTATTTTATAGAGTGTTGCAGGAAAGAGTCATAAAACCTGGATATGTTAGCATTTTAGCCCTTAGCACTTAGCATTTTAGCACTTACGGTTACCTTTACTTGAAGTCAATAGGGTAGTTTGAATGGGCTTTTGGTTAGATGTCGGAAATAAGCTCTATGGTTAACATAACTTTAAGAGAATTTAAAGTTGTGTTCAACTTGTAAATTCTGTAGCTTTTACACATCTTAAAAAAGGTAAATAAATTGCTAACAAGTCGCTAAATGAAGCTACAGACCTTGTTGCAGACATTACGGTCTTCATCAGCTTAGTGGAGGTGACGTTGTAGTCATGCGACCCTGCTGTAGTTCGTTCATAGTGTTAGCTTTTTACTCCTGCTGATTACATTAATGCTTCAAAAATAATGAAGGTGGTGTTTCTTTGTGAAGGAAACGTGTAAGGAACATAAACTTTAGCTTGCCACAGAGCTTATTTTCTGCAGTAATGTAAAATCCAATGGAACATTGCCTTTGGTTTATTGTAGAGGGCACCAGTGCAATGGTAACTTCCAGGTGGGCCTACAAAAAATACCTCAACCCTGCAGCACTCATGTGCACATGTTTAAACACATGTTTATCTATATGTATGTGCTGCAAGAACAGCAGCAGTGCAGTGAGCTTATAAACATATCTGAATGTTCCTGTGTGATTATAATCTTTGAGGACCCTCCCTTTAACGCAATGTGGACCACAAGCCACTCAAACAGCACTGTCTCCTTGACTCAGTGCTAGCAAGTTGGGAAGGTAAAGCAAAATGCCATGCATCACATGTCAGTCCTTTAAATGTAGCAGTGCAGGTGGATGCTGGAAGCTACACAACAATGATGCCGGAGCTCAAGATTAAACAGACAATGTGAGTGCAATGTGCACAGAGAAAAAACACTTGGACAATGGGTGGCGGAAAGGGCAATGGCAACAACAAAAGTCACCTATCCTAACAACACAGACGGATGAGTTTTTGCTTCCAAATGTTTCAATATAATAAGCAGGTCAGGACAAAGTGACTTCCTCATTAGGAATATTACATTTGAGCAAAAAATATATATCTCCTGCTTACACCTGAGCTGAAATGTCACAGAGAGACACTTCAACTTTAATTATGCTGCTTCTATCTGTGACAGTATGTCTGTGCAGTCATTAGTCAGAAAGAAGAGGCTAAGAAGAAAAAATCCAAGACACAATTGGAATAGTATTATAAACTTGATTGCAACTAGGACAAAAGAATGATAAAAGAGCTATAACACTGCCTCTTTATGTGTCTCTCTTTACTCTTTTTTTCTTGCCTGTCTGTCACTGTCTCCCTCATTCTCACACACTCACGCTGGTACGCAGAGTTCTCTTGGTCCAAAAGCAGACTTCATGCACTTTTCCGCATTAACTGTGTCTACCTACTGCACAGAATGTGACTGATTGTCATTGACAGAGAGGCACTCCACTCCTCAGCGATAGCAAACTTTCAAATTGGACCAAGAGGTGTGCGCAGGCATTCATACAGCAGTGTGAACAAGCCCCAACACAGGCAAACTAGAGAGGACAGTGGAAGATGTGGCGTGATGTGTGCCTCATACTAAAGCCCAGATTCAACCAGCCTTTTACTGCGCTGGACCGTCAAATCCTGACAGTCTATTATCTGTTGAGGTGCTTCAATCTGTTTGGTGTCACCATGTTACTTTGAAACTTTGACAGTCTTTTGAAGATTGCAATTAAACGTTTTTTTTCACAGTTTAAGCTTTATGTCTTCAGGTAATTGATATTATTTATGCACTCTCGCATAATCATGTTTAATTTGGTGAATCTGGCCCTCAGTAAGTTCAGTGAAAGTGGAAAGGGAGCGGAACAAAGGGCTTCATCAACAAGCCAGAGCTGATTGGACATAAAGATGTTTTTCCTCACCTTGGGTCCTTCTGGATGCTGTCCACCGATGGAGACCGGCCCAGGGCGGCCTCGGGGGGGAGGGCGGGGCCTGACTTGCTGTAAGGCGACTCGGTGGACGGGCAGAACTGCAGAGTGCGGTACGGGTTGGCGTAGTCAGCCGCCCCGCCTCCTGCGGCGAAGCTGCCTCTCTGAAAGGTGCCGGCGGCGCTCTGGCTTCCCGTTCGCTGCAAGGGGATTGGGTCGACACCGGGGGAAGGCGGGGCTAAAGCAGGAAGAGGAGCGTAGGAACAGAGCAGATAGTTGAGGACCTCTTGGTACAACTGGTTCACCACTGGGTTAGTTGAAGCCGAGGACGGCCGGGGGGAGTTGGGGGAGAAAAAAATCGGAGGGCCAACACAAGGATGCACGTATACGTACACACAATGAGAAACAGCACCAGCACCAATGGAACAAAACAGCACAGAAGAAAAAAAGCAAAAAGAGAGGAAACGAAAAATAAGAAATAATAAAACAGTCATACGTTAAAATAAATAAGTGGGGCAACTTCAAGTGGAAAGGTGAACTCACCAAATTATCTTATTTTTCAATTGAAAAATATAATATAAGAGACAAACAGAAGCGATCAAAACAAATAGAAATGTGGAAAATAAATGAATGAAGTAAAATAAACATGTCACTTATAAATTCTGCTGGCATCTGTGCAAAGTCTTGGTGATGACAATTAAAACACTTAATTCATCAAAATAAACCTTGGACTAAAGATGGCTGACATGACAGCTCCCCAAAAGTGAAGCAGAAACACTGGATCGCCCCCTGGTGGCTGGCTGCAGCATCGCTCATAAATCCTGCCCCCTGGGGACAAGATTCTTTGTACGTAGTTTGTGTTTTATCTGTCAACACAGTGGTTCCCAACCTTTTTCTGCAGGGCCCCCTTTTGCAAATAAAACTTTTTATACAAGCCCCCACACCCACCCCATTATTTATATATTTATTAGGGCCGGGACTTTAACGCGTTAATTAAAATAAATTAATTACACAAAAATGAACAATATTTTTGTTGCTTAAGCTTATGTATTCAGTCATTATTCATGGTATGCTAAAAATCCATGTGAAAAAAATTACTTCTCACTGTTCTCAGGTCAAATATTTATATGCGATTAAAATGCGATTAATTTCGATTAATTAATTACAAAGCCTCTAATTAATTAGATTAATTTTTTTTAATCGAGTCCCGGACCTAATATTTATATTATATATATTATTCATAGTTTATTCATCTTACATCAGAGTACTGTGAGCCAATGCATCAGGATTTCGTTCAATGTGCATATTTCTATGCATAACTGAATGACAAAGAAAATCTGTCTAAGTCTAAGTGTAACAGACCTCAACCCCCAGTCTGGGAACCGTTGAGTTAACATGTCCACTTTCAATTCCTGATCTACAAAATATCAGTAGAGCAGCTGCTGTCATGTCTATAATCCAATATTGCCACTGATTGCAACCAAAGGCTAAGATTTATTTGCCAATTTCTCAATAGAAAACTGGCAACCATTACTGTCCAGCCCTGTAAAGCTCTTATAATTTCCATTTTTTCAATTCTCCTTTGCCAAGTAAATACGAGATATTCACTCTTAATCAAAGGACCAGAAACTAATTGCCACACAGTGAGGGTTTGGGGACCCAGCAGATAGCCCCAGCCCTTCTGTACAGACACACAGTCCAGTGAGCTGCTCTGTCAGTGTCAAACAGAGAGAGGAATTGTCTTCTTGTTAAACAGCGGCTCAGGAACTATTTGGGCGTGATAGTCAACACAGTTACACCAGCTCGCTCTGAGGGAGGTGAGCTGGGTCAGTCTGTGTGTGTGTGTGTGTGTGTGTGTGTGTCTACAGCACTGCGGGGACCTTGACGAGGCCTGAGGAAATTCACCTGTGATGTGAAGTCGGGTGTAAAGTGTAGTCTGCTTGTTTCCAAGTCTGTTCATTATCTTGAAACTATTTGAGTTGCCCTTGAAACATAGTCAGGCTTTCAATAGACACTTTGTGTTTTGCACAGGAAAAAATAAAAGATCCAAGTCCGTGGAAAAAAAAACTTGACAACCTGAGTGGTGCCGTCGTGACTTCCATTCATGCCACAAAGCTGCAGATGATGGAGTTATTTTTCAATGTGTGCAGGGAGCAGTTGTGAGCTCCAATCTGTTAATTAATAACTTGAATATCTCTTTTTTTTCCACCTTGTTGAAAAAATATTTTATTTCATATTTCTGTGTGTGTGTGTGTGTGTGTGTGTGTGTGTGTGTGTGTGTGTGTTTCTCTTTGCATCGTTCAGGAGACCAAACCGGCAGCACAGCGTTGACAACATTTTAGGACACGGTTGATTTGCTTTGATTTCAAAGCACCCAAGCTAACGCCCATGGGATTAATTGAGATTAATTTTCAGCCATGAAACTAATTAGTTAACAGACTGTGACTGAGAGACAAATTGCCATTGAGACCCCAATTGGATTTGCCTACCTGATCTGGTAAATAGCGCTACATGATCAGATGGGACGAAGAAATATCCTCAGAGCTGCAGCACTGTTAAAAAACACCTATCTTCTAAGCTGGACCAGACTTTGTCTTTTACTGTCCTACCTCTCAGGATGCTGTACAGTATTTCTTTGATCCATCACTTATTCAGTGTATCATGTGATGTTTTGTTCTTTTTGCTGATTTTTAAATATAGAAGGTTCAGTGGGTGACAGCTATATTTAATTTTGGAATATTTGATGCACCTTTTAGTATTTACAGTCTCACTCTAATCTACTCTATGTGTTATTACAATTTATTTCCTTTAATTGTACATCAGTTTACCACTTACTTAAAAGGAGCATTTATAAAGGGTTTATAAGGTGCAACTAATGGCTGCAATATTGCTTAATAAGTAAAGTTTTATAGATCAATTATAAGCATTAAAATCTTTTGATTGAGTGTTTATTTACACTTTACAACTTTACACTGTCTTTGTCTTTACAGCTGGCTCTTGAAGGAATACCTCACCTCTAAAATGACCATTTGTATATTAATAACTATCACAATCTCAATTCTAATCGATCAAAATGAGCTTTTAATTTCACTTATCAAGATGAAAAGCGGGATTGACAAAATTAGAAACTGGACCGTATGACCTTAATATGATTAATTCCAAAGCAACACGGCAGTTATATCCCATCTGATAGTATGTCTTTAGTCTAGGAATTCAACAGTAAGGGCTACAAAAATGCAATAATCTGCTGATGTTTACAAACCAAGACTCAATTGTCTAACAGTGGCATAGCCTTCACAAATGTAATCACTTCATGATCTTAAAATCTAGAAATTTAATCCAGTCGTGGATTTTTGTGTTACCTGGAATTCTTCAGGAAAATTTTGTTTTTCTTGTATGCCCCCAGTGGTGTAGTGTTTGGGAAGTAATGAGTTGTGATGTCCAAATGAAGCTTCATGAACCATTTTCTATATTTTCTGAGCCCACTAGATGGCGCTCTCTGTCCAACAAAGGGTTAAAAGCACAATGAATTAGCCTTTCTTGGGCCTTTTTCTATGAACGCCATCTCGTGGGGTGAACAAATACAACTAATGGTTCATGAAGCTTCATTTGGACATCACTAGTAATGAGCACATGATCGGATGAATGAGACATGTTTAAGCTTTCGTTAAATGCCGTCTTCATTCTTTCATTCACCATGGACATGCGGCAAGCAAGAAAAATAGTTCTCTAGGAATACAAGGAATTCAGTTTGAGAAATTGATATGCAAATGATCATTTTAAGGGTAATGTATTCCTCTAAAAGGGGTACTCTACTGATTAAGCAATGCCATTCCAAAAACTTCATAAAATTGGAAGAGAAAGTGAAACTTTAAGCCTTAAAAGCACTGGATCCCTCTCCTACCACTACCCTTACTACTGTCTCTTTCTCTTTTTCCATCTCCCCCTCACACATCACCTTGAATATATTCATAAATACCTTAGTTGCAAAGCTGCTGCCATGCCACTATATCATTATTGAAAATGTTGTGCACCTCTGCATATTACTGTCTGTTGAATGTTTGCTCTCCACTCAGACTCTCTCTCCAAAATCTCTTTTCTACTCGCTTTGCCTTTTGGGATACAGTTTTATAGGATTCTGTATTTGCAGACAGACCTTTACACCTTAAATAAATAACCCAGGCCTTTATTTTCCTCAGCTTCCATATCCCGATCTAAGCTTACCTTGTCCTCTAAGGTTGGGTTTGGTGTAGACTCTGTCTTCGTAGATGGGGTCGATGTGATGTTCAGGAGACTGCAGGGGTCGGAGCTCGGAGCCCAGGTGACTGTGCTGGCTGCTGTAGGAACCTCTGGAGCCTGGAGAACACAGAGGAGGTTACATATATTGACAGATGGACGGGTGTTTTTTCTGGGGTTGTCCAGGTGATCACTCAGGTCACGTCAATATTAAGCCCTGTTTCAATGATCTGAAGCACATCTTCTAAAGTGCATGATGCAAGTGCCTCTTAGATGTGTCCAACTCTACATCTTTTAGTCCAACGGTGCACAATCTGGGCACAAAGTAAAGCACAGTTGCATTTAGTCCTTAATTAATCAATGGTGTGCTTTGGGCTTAACATACATTAAACCAATCAGACTGTCACCGTCATCTCCCATTCCCTTTAAAAGTCGCCCTGCTCGTCCCTGTGTGTGTCACAAACAATACATGTGTTGGAAAGCCCACGTTGTTAATGTTTGTTGACATGTTTATTATTCTAAGTTCCATTTATTTTTCAGATGTCCCATGCTCTTGAACGCACCATAGCTGTTCCGACTACTGAATGCACCATACTTGCCATGTGAATTGCCGTACTGTGAATGTTAGTTTTTTCGATACATCGGCGGATAGATTGCAATTTCCTTTAACTCTTTCCAATATCCACCTGTGCCTCCCTGGTTTATTGCTGTGCGTAAATGCCAGAAGGCCACAGCTAAATAAATCAACCTTAATCAGTACATCTGTATTATTCTTCAACTGGAACACAAACCCTACATCTGGCCGCTCTAAACCAGTTAAATTCCGGGAGACAACCCCTTTTCTCCTTTTTAGTATGCCTATTGTGTCAATGTAGGCACATCTTACTATCTGAATAAGAAGCCATTTAAATAGGGGGAGATACTACACCATTGACTTTAGACCAGGTTTTTATCACTTTCTACTGCCTCAGGATAGCAAGGCGCCAATAACGTGCCTGACCAAACCTCATTTCAAGGCAAACTAACTCACTCATGGGCGCAGAAAAGGGGCCAAGTACTTCAACAATGTGGAAGCTGGGCACAAAAATTACAACTGCTTAGGTTTCAAAATATCAGTTGGGCTGCACTGTCCACCACTTTGTACCAGGTATCGAAAAGGACCCGTTGGCCTTTAAATCCTGAAATACATAGTCAACCAACAAAATCACAGAACAAAATCTCTTACTTGTCTCTTACTTACTGCCATAAACACCATGACCTTGGGCCATTCTAAATCACAGTGTGATAGAGTGAGAGAAAATGTCACAGTACGCCAAAGAGTAATATAGTAGTAGTGCTAGTGAGCACCAACCAGTTTTATCCCTGTTGATTTACAGTCCCCATGAAGTTCAGTCCACACAGCCCATTCTAAACTACCCGTGTAAGACAAAGCTTCTATTTGTACCCGTTAACAGTACAAGACAAAATATCTGTAATATTTGTGATCCAAAACACGCAATAGTTGTTGTCCATTCCTTTATAAATGAATCACTTAATATTTAACACGGGCATATTTTCATTGAACTAAATAAAAGATTCAGAATCTGCCTTTTGAAAAGCCAAAAACAAAGCCAAACTCTTGCACTTCAAACTTATTTTTAATAAAGGTCCTCTGTAGAGACAATAAATCTCTTTCATGAATTGTTCAGAAATTCATGATTACATTAGCAATCTAATAAATGTTAGATAAAACCTCAAGCCAATTTAATCAAACATTTTAGTAATTTGTGTTTTCTTTTGAATTCTTGTGCTCACGCTGATGAATACCAATGGCAAAGTTGGTTCCTGTGACTTCAACCAACTAACAGAATAGAATTGCCATATCAGGCCCTGAAGAAGAGCAATAATTCATAATGTCAAAGACAAAATTGTATATACTTTTTAATACAACGTAAATAGGAATTTTAATTTCAGGAATTTGAAAAACAAATCCTGAAATGACGCAATTATTATCAATTAAGATTGGTCATTGAATAACTCATTTATTGTTACTGTAGATGCCTTGAAAGGACCATCTACTTAAAAAACATTAAAAGTGGAAAATAGATATACGACACAGCATATTTGCCACAAAAAAAGAAATGAGGAATATGTCCTGACCTCTGCCTGCCAAGCTACCAGGCCTTTGCAGGGTTGCGTTGGCGTACAGCTCATGGGAAATCTTGTAGCCTTCTGCTCCGATGTGATGCAGCATGCGCTTGGTGGGCGACAGGGTGGCGTAGCTGCCCACGGCCGAGCTGAGCTGGTGGATGGGCGACGAGGAGTGGTTTCCCCCTGGGGAGGCTGCCATGGGGAGGGGGGAGGAGGAGCCAGCAGCACCGGATGCTACCATGTTGATAGGCGATGAGGTGCTGCACGGGGAAGAAATGAAATGGTTTGGTTGCTATTTTCATATTTGTGTCCAGAATTTCCCAGAATGACATGATGACTATGTCTAGTGATGTCCAAATAAAGCTTCATGAACCATTACTTGTATTTGTTGACCCCACTAGATGGTGTTCTTGGTTTAAAGAAAAAGGCTCAAGAAAGGCTGATTCAGTGTGCTTTCAACCCTTTGTTGGACAGAGAGCGCCATTTAGTGGGCTCAGAAAATATAGAGAATGGTTCATGAAGCTTCATTTGGACATCGCTACAGATAACTACACTACAGATCCCCACAATTTGATTTGCCACATATTGTTAGCTACAAGTTAGCATGGCAACTTAAGCTTTCTGTGGCTATCCGAGTGAAGTTTCTATGTCTTTTATTATTAAAGTCTTGGTTCAGACTACAGAGTCTCCAGTTGGTGCATCTAATTTAACTAATTTAACTCGTATACGAACATCAGGTAGATCGTTTTTGTTGTTTTTTGCAAGTACTCTACTCTGAATAACTACTTAAAATGCCCATCCCTAATTTATCTATATTAAAAATTAGTGATGTCCAAATGAAACTTCATAAACCATTAGTTGTATTTGTTGACCCCACCAGATGGCATTCTTGGTTTAAAGGAAAAGGCCCAAGAAAGGCTAATTCAGTGTGCTTTCAACCCTTTGTTGGACAAAGATCGCAATCTAGTGGGCTCAGAAAATGTAGAAAATGGTTCATGAAGCTTCATTTGGACATCGCTACAGATAACTACACTACAGATCCCAACAATTTGATTTGCCTCATATTGTTAGCTACAAGTTAGCATGGCAACTTTAGCTATTTGTGGCTATCCGAGTGAAGTTTCTATGTCTTTTATTATTAAAGTCTAGTTCAGACTACAGCGTCTCCATGTTATTTTTTTTAATCTTTATTTTACCTTTATCTTGTTGGTGCATCTCATGTCGCTCTGCCACACTAATTTAACTCGTATACGAACATCAGGTAGATCGTTTTTGTTGTTTTTTGCAAGTACTCTACACTGAATAACTACCGTACTCAAAATTCCCATCCCTAATTTATCTATAGTAAAAAACCATTAGTGGGCTCAGAAAACAAAGAAATGGTTCATGAGGCTGAATTGGCACATCACTAATAACTATGTATTTCTGGCACATTAGAGCCAATCCACAGCCCATCCTCACCTACTCAACTGGATTTTTCCTCCCTATTACTGATGCGAGGGTTACGTTTTTTTAATATTTACCCACCTGACCAGTTTTGACAGCTTATCTGCAAAAATGTGCATCAAACTGTCATCTTTATGCATAACAGAAGCACCGTTGTCAGGACAGGGAGCTTTTAAACCACCATGTTGGGCCCAGTGCTCGATGACTGTCACGCTGATGGATGGCGTCGGCCCACAGCCAAACCCTAGTTATTTTATAATGCTCATAAATATAGGCGCAACTCATAACCCGTCACTACACTGTAGTGTAGAATATGTCCACTCCGCACAGCATGCTTATTCATGGAAGCCATGAATGACTTGGCTGAGACCGACAGTCACATGGCAAAAATTAGGGGAAACTTAGACTGAACTGCAGGTTTACACAGACTAGAGAGGAAAGGACAAGATAAGGTGTAAATATTTTTAATTTTATTGCAATTTTTGCCTTGCTTTTACACACCGGGGATATTTTTTCCTTATGTCAATATATTTATTCAGCTGTTTTTATGGTGGGTTCGCAAATATTATGTGGTAAAAAACCAAAATTTTTTCTGAGCTTTGGCACTGTGAATATAAGCAACAGCCAGACATGTTGTGTTGTTTACTTATGAGGATTATAAAACTCCTAATGTAGATTTTGACACCAAGATTGACCTTCTAAGTGGCTTGGAAGATATATTGGTTCTCATAGACTTTATATGGCTGCCATCTCCGATCTGCAATCTTGATGAAGTGGCTCCTACCAAAAATTGAAACCTATAGTGAAAGAGAGCATGTGGAAAAAATGTGGTGCTTTTGTCCGGCGTGTCCCCATTCTTCTTAAATCTGGTCCTAAGCCGCCTGACTATAATGAGTCATTATTAACCCATTAAAGCCGGGAAAGCGGATACGTCATTTTGTAGTATTTGTAGTTTTTTTCCACCTATTTTCGGTCTCTTGGCCAATGAAATGCATCAGAATACATGTGGGAGTGTCGCAATGCAACATGGGACTTTTCCAGAACTTTGAAATCATCACCAAAAAAAGACACAAAATGACCAAAAAGGACACAGAATTACCAAGAAAAGACACAAAATTATTTAAAAAAGACACAAAATTATTTAAAAAAAGACACAAAATTATTAAGAAAGACACAGAATTACCAAAAAAAAGACACAAAATTACAAAAAAAAGACACAGAATTACCAAAAAAGACACAAAATTACCAAAAAAGACAAAATTACCAAAAGAGACATACAATTACAAAAAAACCTTCATGTTTTATGGGCTTATTTTAAAATCGCCCAAAGGTTTTACAGGCATTTTTTCCAGGCGTTTTAGGCCTAAATGGGTTAAATCAGCTGGACGGACTGACCAACCTGTAGGACTTGGCGAGGCGGCTGGGTGACTGTTTGGGCGATGACACCCTCTGTAGCGTGGCGTAGCTGGGCATGTCAGAGGAGGCTGATCCCAGGCGCTGCAGCTTGGTGGGGGATCCCACCGCCTGCAGAGGGGAGCTCACACGCTGCAATAAAGGAGTTGTACTTCATTAAAGAGGAATGTCACTCACTTTAAATATTCATCTACTCTTCTTGTTCATATCATTATTTTCAGAGAGATGAACAACTCCCCCCGGAGCTGGAAAACCAGAGAGCAGAGACTCTAATCTGTGATAACATCGTGATGAAGAGGCTTGGAGTTATCAGACCAAACATGAAGGCACCACTCTGAACTTTTAAAAAACCAAGTGAACGGGAAATATCCGACTGCGAGCAACGAGCCGCCAAATGAAGCTCCCTCAGAATCCTAAACACGCATTTTCATTCTGTTCCGACTGGGGAAATACATTGGAGAAATATTTGCACGGTCTTGCAGCTACAGAGTGAAAGGTACAGTTTTAAAGCCTCTGCTAATTCAGATGAGCGCGGTCAAGACGTGCTGAAGTGAGGATGCTGAGGATACTGTGCTGCTAAATCTATTTAAATTAATTCAAAGGCATGATTAACACCGGGTTCTTAAAATCTCTAAACTATGAGGCCGGAATTCATCGCAGTGCAGCAGAAAAAGCAATAAAAGAGTAAATCATCACCTGAGAGGCCAGAATTTAATACAGGTTTGGTGCATTGTGGCTGCCCCGCTGACTGACCCTACAAGAGAAACTGCTTGCAGATCTCATAAAGCCATTCTACTAATTGCAGGAAAGATGCAGGATAAGCTATTTCTTCAATTGCTACCACGGTAGCTATAACGCTGCTTAGATGAAGCAGCAGCAGTACACACCCAGAAAGAGTCTGTTTCAAGTCAACACTTATAATAAAAGTAAAATTCAAGCACTTTTACAGCACTTTAAGTTACATAACCCAAAAGTTTTCAGACTCTCAGATGCTTTATCATCAGTAATCTAAATAAAGTTAACAGAATATATTAATTTATAGACTGTAAAAAAAAATCTGTTTCCTTTACAGAAAAAAAATGGCAGCTGTGGTTACCAGAATAATTCTGCAAAAAATACAGTACAAATGTAAACAACTTGTAAATTTTACTGGTATTCAGTGTACAATAAATAATAACTGAATGTTATATAACTGGTATTCAATGCACAATAAGCAAAATCTGCATGTAAATTTTGCATAAATCATCATCTTGTTGAATTAGCAGTAAAGGAAGCTATAAACTACAACTTTAAAATGTATTTTTTTTTTTTTAATTACTACAGTTTTAGGATGTAAAATTTACAAGCTTTTCTGTAAAGATGTTTCCATTTGTACTGTTTTTTTACAGAATTATTCTGGTAACCACAGCTGCCAATTTTTCTGTAAAAACAACAGGACATTTTTACAGTGTACCCACAGCAATCAATGTATATTGTCACTTTGTATGTATGTTTTGATTATGATTATTTAATGCTTATAACAGGGTTTGAGAGCTCTGAACTCCTATGGAAGCAGTAAAAATCCTACATCTGTGGGGTCACTAATACATGACTTAAGTGTTAAATTTATCTTAACAAGATAAATAGACTCAAAGAAAAATGTTTTCCAAAGAACTAGGCGTTATATTCTCTCATGCATGACAATATGGCTGCACAAACTCTGCCTGTTGAGGTCACATTGGCGACCATTATCTTAGTATATTGAATAGAAATTATAGTATTCATGGCATTAAAGCGAGGGTTATTCTGGCAAATATACTATATGAAACAAAATGACTGAAAACATTTTTCAAAGAAAGCAGCTGACCTGAACCACAAATGTTGAAGATTAAGCCTTTTTTTAAAAGAGTATATTCAAATTGAATTCCTAACCTTGAAAAAATGTTGCTTAATGGTTAATTTGAATTGTTAAGACTTTGCAAGAACCCTGTGTATGTATGAGGGGGAGTTTGAACTATTACTGAGAGCTAAGAAAGGATTAACAAGATGCATTTCCCTACAAAAGGATAGTTTGGATGTATTGAAGTGGGATTGTATGAGGTCCTGATCCATAATCAGTGTATTCCATTCGGTACTCTTCCCTGCGTCTCCAGACTCTCCAGGGGGGCGAGCCGAGCACCACCTACTGCAGGTTAATTCACTAAGTATGGAGAATTACCCAAATTGTCCCTTTAAGTCTTGGATAGATATTACACATTGTACCTTGCAAGGGTAAGAATGCATTGGAGCCACCTTGTAATATGTAGATAAAATGAAGCTTCATGAACCATTTGCTATATTTTCTGAGCCCACTAGATGGCGCTCTCTGTCCAACAAAGGGTTAAAAGCATACTGAATTAGCCTTTCTTGGGCTTTTTTCTTTAAACCAAGAATCTAGTGGAGTCAACAAATGGTTCATGAAGCTTCCTTTGGACATCACTAGTTTGTAGTATTCTTAAAAAGATAGGCCACCAAAACTCTCTTAATCCTCTGGGGTCTATGATCACACTGGCTTAAACTTTCTTGAGTTTTTTTTTTGACGTTCCAAGGTCATGTAAAACCAAAGATATGATCGTTTTAATTTGATAGTACAAAATTACTTATTCAAGTGTAAAAGTAGGGTGGGACGAGGCAGGAGTGGCATTTTGTAAAAATGGAAAAAAGGGGTCTAAAACTGTTCCTACAAATAAACATGTTTTAATGGTAATATTTTGTGTATAGTTTTGTTATATTTGAATTTCACCTTTATATGTTTATACTTGCAACCTTTGTTTACATTTTTCAGGTCCGAAACAGTTCACTGAGCATATTTGTGGTTTTTATTGTCATAAATTGTATAATTTAATTTCAGATTTCATGATTTTTGTGTATTTTTGTGTTCAATATGTTAATAAAGTGGGTTAAAGTGAAAAATAATAGTCAGATCATGTTGAAGTTGTGCTTAGAAAATACCAAATACCAAACACTGGTATAGTAAATATCATGTGGTATATAAAGGACAAATAGGCTCAGACCCCAGAGGGTTAAATGGTCACTTCCTTTGGGTTTGCTACCTGGCTCTGAAAATGTTCAAGTTTGACAATCCCATTCACATTCTATGTGAATCAGGATTTTGATTATTAGTCATAATGTCTTACCACAATGGCATATGCTACTGTAGACTCCACAAGTACTACACTACCCACAATGCTAAAGTGTAACCGCGGCGTCTCTGAGTGGTGGATCGTACTATTACCACCAAAATGTTTACAGCAAATACAAATCCAAGAACGCCATGTGAGTTAGCCTGCTAATGCTATCGCTATGGTTCAAACATTAACTTTTATAATGAAGCAACCATGAATGCAACCCTTTCTGACAAGCTTCATTTGTTTCAAGAACAGGACAAAGAGTCTCCAAAGTTTATGGGAAAAGTTGTTCTTCTTCTTCCTATTTTTTTTTGCTCCATATTAAATGTTTTATGGTAATTTATCTCAGAGTCAGTTGGCTTGGTTCCGGGCTAAAAGCCTCTTTTTTTAAGGATTTTTTGATTTGTCAGTGGAGTAAAGGAAAGGGAAATTCACTTCCAGAACCAGAGCCATTAAAGAAAGAGTTACTGAAGGTGAAGAAAACAAACCCAAAGCTAGCTAGCTCTCTAACTGACAGTTATAAAGCTTGTTAGCTCAGTCACACGCTGTTTATTCAGGAAACAAATTTGTTGCCGGTGACACTTTTGTTTGTTGTTTGCTCAGTGTGAAATAAATCTTAAGTTGGATTGATTCTGCTGCAAAATGAGTGTGTGTATTAAATGCAGGTGCAACCTAACCTTTACAATGAATTCCAGTGGTGATCCAGAGTCAAACAATGTATCAAACTACTTCTGCAGCAAGATCGACTTCTCTGGCTTTAGTAAACAGCATGTTCCAATCAAAACACATTGTTTCCCCGTCTTTATGCAGCTCAGACTCTCTGCTGGAAGTAGCATTTTTAACCACTGGACTCCATTGTACCTGTTGTGAATCCAAGCTTAGAGTAAACACTTTACAGAGCTAGCTTTCAGGAGCAATAAATGATACTCAGGAGATTTTCAGCAAAGCATTCCCTCAATGTATAAGACATGAAACAATGAATAAAACATGCCTATAGTAACCCCAAAACTCCTTGGATCGACTAGCAGGGTTACAGAAGTGTTAAAGATTCCACCAAAAGTGTGAGAGGAGAGAAGACAACAGGAGCTTCACAGTAATCTCTGGTGGGATTTGTACCTGTGCAGGCAGAGTGGCACAGGAGTAATACATGGGTGGTCCGACAGGTGCAGATCCGGCCTCGGTGGGCATGTGGAAGGCGCTGCCTTGGGCCTGCTGGGCAAATGAGTCTCTCTGGGACTGGGAGGGAGAGTCGGTTCCCACTAAGTGGGCAGCAGCACGGCTGGATGTCACCTAGAGAGGACAGAGCATGGTGTCGTTAGAGCGGGCCGTCAAAGGCTGCAGATCCCAGTGTGACCTCAAATGATCTCCAAACAGGCACATACACCTGTGTGTGTGTGTGTGTGTGTGTGTGTGTGTGTGTGTGTGTGTATGACAGAGAGAGAGAGAGAGAGAGAGAGAGAGAGAGAAAGATATAAAGATTTTGTCTTTATCTATTTCATGAATTGTATCCACTTTGTTTTATTGATTCTTTGTACATGTACGTATGTGTGTGTGTGTATGTGTGTGTGTGTGTGTGTGTGTGTGTATATATATATATATATATATATACACATTTTTCTTTATTTTCATGACTATTTACATTGTAGATTCTCACTGAAGGCATCAAAACTATGAATGAACACATATGGAATTATGTACTTAACAAAAAAAGTGTGAAATAACTGAAAACATGTCTTGTATTTTAGATTCCTCAAAGTAACCACCCTTTGCTTACTAGAATATAAGACATGTTTTCAGTTATTTCACACTTTTTTGTTAAGTACATAATTCCACATGTGTTCATTAATAGTTTTGATGAATCTACAATGTAAATAGTCATGAAAATAAAGGAAACGCATTGAATGAGAAGGTGTGTCCAAACTTTTGGCCTGTACTATATATATATATATATATAAATACATAATATATACACTATATATACATATATAATGTATATATATATATATATATATATATAAATACATACATACATACATATATATATATTTATTTATATATGTATACATATATATGTATATGTACATAATATATACACTATAAATATATATATATATATATATATATATACATAAGCACATATTCACTCCTCTACTACACAATATTACAATATTGCATCTGGCACATCAAGATTATTATAGTTAACGAAAACTAACGAAATAACTACTAAACTAGAATTGAAAAACATTTTCGTTAACTGAAATAAAAATAAAGACGAGAGTTTTTTAAAAAATGATAACTAACTGAAACTGTATTTTGTGGTTACAAAACTAACAAAAATTGTGGTGAAAATGTCCTTAGTTTTCGTCTTTGTCAACTTTTTTCATACGTAAACCTTTTTGGTTGATATGAAATCTATTTCATCGATCTGGTTTCTGGCGTCTAAATACAGGAAGTGTATGTGGTCTGTAATGTTGCGTTCCACACTATGAAAATTTCGAACCTCCTGCGAGAAAAAGTACAATGGAAAGTCACTTCATCATCACCCAGCTATGACACATCCTGAATACATTTCCAAATATAAAAGTGCCATAAAATAAAATGTATCATGGTGTCTGTCAACTCATGCATCGATTCTCCTCCACTGTTTCATTTATATATGCAGGGAAGCTGCACTGCTGGGAAGTTAATTGGGTATACAGTTGGCAAATAAACATCAGTTTGTCACTGTCTGCTGTAGGTTTGTGTTTATGTTTGCTGTTGTTGCACCTGAAACGGAAGCGGGAAATTTCGACCTCAAACTTTACGGTGCATGAGCACCGCAATGTCAAACCCTAGAAACGCTCCGGGGGCAGAGTGAGTGTGGAGAAAGATGAGAGACGGAAAGGAAGGAAAATGGGTAATGCAGCAGGTGTGTTGAAGGACGAAAAGGATTCATGTCAATCAGGCGGCAACCTCCGTGTCTGAGCAGGGAGGCAAACCAGGAAGTGCCTCAAGCTGCATTCTACGGAAAATTCCAGCAGGGGGCGCTAAGTTTGGCTGCAAAAAAAATCTGTCCATTTATTTCAGTGCAAAATTTGAAAACTTCTCACTTGATTTATTACCTCAGAACCTTTTTTTCAGGACACTATAGTCTCAATCAGTAGTAGAACATCTTCTTTAACACAATTTGATGTCAATAGTTCTAATAATGGCCCCATTTAGAAGAAAATAGAAGATAAAGAATCGTATGATTTGGGGCGTGGCTACCTTTGATTGACAGGTCACTAACAAGGCGAGCCATCATCAGGAGAGAAGCAGAACAATGCGTATCCACGGCAACGTGTCAATAAAGTTATATATAACGTTATATAGATATAAAAGAGGACGTTTACCGGTTTGGTCTCATAACTTTGACCCTTTCACTGTATTTTCACTTAATGACAGTTTATTTGAATGTTTTGTTCATTAAATGTCTTGTTCAGCGTTTGGTTGGACTAACAGCCACTCCAAGGAGTCGCTGCTCAGTTTTCTGAGGTCAGTAACAAACATTTTGTTTTTGTTTCTTGCTAGCCAAAACTAACATCCCAGTTAATGCTCCAGTTAATGCTAACATGAATTAGCAGCGGCTTCTCTCAGTCAGGTTGAGGTGTAGAGACGTGTGTAGTCATATTTTATTTATTTTTTTAAATGCTCTTCTTCTCTTCTTTTCTTCTTTAACATATAACACTCCTGTAGCGATGACAGTTGGCTCATAAAGTTCTGTACTTACTTGATTCCTGTGGTCTAAGTCAGGTTGAATGCACTTATTGTAAGTCGCTTTGGACAAAACTGCAGCTAAATGACATGTAATGTAATGTAATGTAGTCAGTGATCAGACCCCTCTCGCTCCTCCACAGTCCAAATATGGTCTGCTTCCTGTATCGTAAACAAGATGGCGACGCAAGATGGCGACGAGTGTAACGCTGAACTCGAGGCTTCCTACGAGCCACAAACCAACGTCACGGTCACTCCCTCCATTATTTATATACAGTCTATGATGTCAATGGAGGAAGAAGAGAGAAAAAAGGAGAACCAGGAGAACGGACAAAGAGAGTAAAAAGAAAATAGGGTGAGAAGCATTGAGGCAGCAGACAGAGGCATAAAGAAGGAGAGGAATGTGAATAGGAAGAGGATAATGAAGCAGAATGAATGAAGGAGGGGATGTTGGAACTGGAAAAAAAATTGGAAATTGGAAAGTCAAAAAATATCACAAAAAAAAAGGCGTCTGTGTGTACCTGGTTGTAGCTGTGAACAGCCCCTCCAACCTGCCCGCTGCGGCCGCTGATCGATTCCCCAAGAGCCAGCGCCTGGTTGCTATGGTAACCAGCTGCTGCATAGGCATCCTGGTGGTTGAGCTGCAAAACGCTTTGGGACAGAAGTCCTTGTCCTAATGGGAAAAGGAAGAGAAGGAGAAAGTATTAAAGATCCGTGAATGCATGCTACACAGCAGAAATACGGTGTTTCTTTTTAAATTCAAGGGACAAGAGGGATTTGGATTTGGGGTGGGAGAGACGTCGAGTGAGGTTATGTCACAGGGCTTGAAACAAACTTCTTGATCCCCGTCTGAAGCCACCTTAAGACTCTGTCTCGCTCCTGTCGAGCTGCTTTTATGTAACTGTTTTCAGACCACTTTTACCTCTGTAACAGTCCGTCTTTGTGTAAAGATTTATTCTGTTCGTGGCCTTGAAGGCGTTCTGTAACCCAGTTTACATCCCACATGTTATACAATGTATTTCTTTTTTATGGGAAAGGAGTGAATGTGAATACTACAAATATAACTGCCTCAGTTCGCAACAGACCTTGAAATGAAGAGAAGACAGAAAGCTGATACAGAATAAAAAGAAAGGTCTTGTCTTCCTTTTTAAAAAAAACATCCATTTGCTTTTTCCCCACCGTGTTACATGGCTCTTTTTCTCTCATGCTCTGTGACCCTTAAACCTCACTCTGCTCCTGACCCCCATTTAAAATACACTTTCTTTATGGCTCTCTATTATCTATGAGTCTGTCCACTCATATTTCACTATATAATTTAGCAGGAGGAGCAGAGAGTGACATCAATTTGTTCGAAATTTTACAAAATTAGTCAAAAACGTACACATGGATCTATTGAAGTAGTTACTTTTCTGTGTTAAAACTCTTCAGTTTTTCCAGAAAATCTTGCAAATACTCTTGTCTTATACTTGTCGTATACTGACAAGAACCAAGAAAAGAGATCCTATTTCTCCTGTTCTAGCTTCGCTGCACTGGCTCCCTGTAAAATCCAGAATTGAGTTTAAAATCCTTCTTCTTACTTACAAAGCCCTAAATGGTCATGCACCATCAAATCTTATGTTTGTTTTTCTTTTGTTTCCTTGCTTCCCTAAGACTCCGCCTCCTGCTCCTCCCAGTTTCTGTGTTTCCAGGCGCACCTGTGATCGATTGCTGATTAGGTGTTAAATAGACTGAAGCCTGAAGCAGACAAGGCTGGTGAGCCATTGTTGTGCTGTGATTGTGCCGGTCGTAGAGGTGTTGGCTGTTTTGGTGAAAACCCTTAAGTGCTGCCTGGAAGCTGGGGAAGGAGAACCTAGTTGGTCCTTGTATTTTTGGTTCGTGTCCTCAGTGTTTTAGTTTGAAGACATTTTAGGTTATTCTCGCTGTTTGTTGGATAGTAGTTTTGTGTTCGCCGTCTATAAATAAATTATATTTTTACTCTTAACTCCGCTCGCCTGGTTTTCCCTTCCCACGAGGGTGTCGTACCATGTACAGTCCCTTTGAGTCAAATCTGTGATTTGTGATTTTGGGCTATATAAATAAAATTGACTTGACTTGACCTTTGCCTTGTCATAATTACTGCAGCCAGCAGGGGATTGTAATGACCTGCTAGTAGAAATTACTTATGGTGGCTTTTTGGGGCTGAGACAGTGTCTCCTAGACTGTATAGACCAGGGATGGGCAACTTAAATGCTGCAGGGGGCCACAATTTTTCATCAACACTACCACGGGGCCACATATAGGACCGTGCACTTAACCAGGAATGATGAAACTACAATTTTAAATGTTTACAGTGCAGTAACTTAACATATTTCATGCTCAAATGCATGTTTAACAGTATAAATAGGAATACAAAAGGCTTGAAGCAAATAAAAAACTGTGATTGCTTTTTTTTCAGTGCAAGAACAGCAGACCAGCATTCATTGCAAGAAGTAATTTTGTGCATTTTTACTCTGCACTTTTAAGATTTCATGCTCAAATGCATGTAGTTGTACTGAGGGCCACTTCAAGTGAGGGTGCGAGCCATATGCGGCCCCCGGGCCTCTAGTTGCCCATCCCTGGTATAGGAATATAAATGTCTTGCTTGTGGTAAGAAAGCAAGAAAGAAAAGGCAACCAACTATTCCTTTAGAGATGGACCCATTAATCATGTTTTCTTTTCTTTTTTTTATTTTGTGAAACATTACCAATGACTGAGCTCAGTCCCTGCCCCATTACACATCCAGCTACACTTTGTAATGTCATCTGTCAGCTGTAGTAAAAAATTAAAATGTGAGAATCACTGATACACTGCTGTCTAACACCTTCCAGTGGAGATATATTTTTTTTCAGTACCACAACTCTCCTCTTATTCTGCTGCTTCCACATTCAGGCTTTCATCCAAAATCTACCAAAGACCATCCGGCCAGACTCCAGTTGGCCAGTTAGCTAGCACTGAGCTAGCAGCTGGTCAGCCATCAAATCAGTCAGTTAGTCAATGGGAACTTTTCAGTTTACGAATCAAATGAACTCTTTTCTAATCAAATGTCTAAATTGCCTCAGGAGCCTCAGAGGGTGCACTCTGAGTTTTTAATAATGCGTGTAATGGTGTTATGGATGATATTGTAACTGATTAACTGGAGATTTACAAAAGAAGCTGAATATACGCACACACATATAGGAAAAAAAGCACAATGTGATTAAAATATTCATTGTTGATTTTACATGGTGCCTCTTTCAATCTTTGAGTCTTGGAGTTTGCACATGGATCATTTAATTTCCTGTGTAAATATGCATGGATTGTGTCACAGAATGCAAACAGGCTGGATATAAATGAGCACTGATGCATTAAACATAATGACAAAGAATTTATAGAATGTTTTGTAGACTGTAAACTGTGAGTTTCTCTGAACAGCCCATAAAGTTTGCAGTGAATTTAATTGAATCATTTGAGGAGGACAGGAAGCCCCAACTGTCCCAACTCTCTCATTGAAATCCTGTAAAATGTTTGATGCACCCTTGACTAATTCACTTTCGGTCATGTTAGCAGTAATGTGCCTCTTAAATGACTTTAATTAGGAAAATAAAACTAATTTTTACCTAAAATGTTACTTCACCTCTTCAACACCTTATTAAGGATGCTGCAGTAGGCTCAGTTTTAAAGCTGCAGTTAAGATAAACTATCACATGAAGAATATGTACAGAAGTCATTGGTGATCTTGTGGGTTTTCTACTCTAAATTTAAATTTAAATATTATGAAAAACAAAATAGTTGCCTCGGGGTCCCCCAGGAGGAGCTTGACGTTGTGGCTGGGGAGAGGGGCGCATGGAATGCCCTGCTTAGCCTGCTGCCCCCACGACCCGGCCCCGGATAAACGGACGAGAATGGATGGATGGATGGATGAATAGTCCCTTTATTTTTAGGGTTATTATGTCCCTGTGACATTATGGTATTTCTCTTTTAATTTTACATTAAAATATTTAGTTTAGTTTTTTTTACAGTTTAAAAGTTTTGTACTATTCCCTCATTCATGGTAATTAAAAGCGTCTACGATGGTGATATTCAATTTTTATTCTAAGCCGTATTTCTGATGCAATTTGACAATGTTTTACTGTATTTCTACAAACATTTTTTTAAGTGAAGGCTGGTCCCTTGACCTCCGACCTCAGGATATCTTATTAAAAATAGGTTCAGTCTCCCCTTCATATACATGCCCACTTTATGCTAATCTCATGCATTCTGAAGCAAAAACAAAGAAACTTTTACAACAGTACAAATGTGTTTTTTTTTTATTTTTGCCCATTGTATTTCAATATTTCTGCTTACTGGGGTCCTTCAGCAGTCCTGGAGTTGCATACATTGGGTATGATTGGAAAGCTGTGACTCTAGTGAATTCAATAAACCCAATTATATTAATGTGATGATGTTAGTCCCAATAGTAGCCATTTAAATGTAGTTCAACTGTTTCTTTAAACTTGACCTTACTGTATAAAATGACCTGCTGTGACCTCCAGCATAATCACACCTTCATGAAACTTTACAACGACAAACTAGAGACTTAGAGCATTCAGAGGATGTATAGCTTTTCTAAAAATATTGGGGGCTGTGTCTCAGCACTTTCCAGAAGTAATCTCCATCCAATTGCTGAAAAATGCAATTCAAGCAGAAAACTCCCAAATGTTTGTTGGTAGTGATGTGCCAATGAAGCCTCATGAACCATTTTCTTTATTTTCTGAACCCACAAGATGGCGCTCTTCATTTAACCCATTTAGGCCTAAAACGCTTGGAGAAAATGCCTGTAAAACCTCTGGGCGATTTTAAAATAACCCCCTAAAACCTGAAGTTTTTCTGGAAATTCAACAGAAGTGTCAACTCTTCCTATTAAATAATAGATTTTTCAGCCTCTGTAGCAGATAGAAATGAAATTCAAAAAGTATTTGAGAGCTTATACCTGTGGCTTTTATGAGAAGTTGAGTTTATTTGTCCAAACATTCAATAAAGTTTTTTAAAAAATCAACATGTTGCATTGCGACACTCCCACATGTATTCTGATGCATTTCATTGGCCAAGAGACCGAAAATAGGTGGAAAAAACTACAAATACTATAAAAAAGACGTATTCCGCTTTCCCGACTTTAATGGTAGAATAACGCAACAGCGCCCCCAGTTTTAATGGTAGAAATGTGGTAATGCTTTCCCGGCTTAAATGGGTTAAGGAAAAAGGCTTAAAGCAACGGAAATTGAGTGTGCTTTCCCCCCTTTGTTGGACAGAGAGCTCCATGTAGTGGGCTCAGAAAATAAAGAAAATGGTTCATGAGGCTACAGATTGGTGACTAGAACAACTTGACACACAGTACTGCACTCAAATTAATCTTCAGTTTCCCAGCTATCAAATAATGTACACCATTTCTAAGTGGCATCTACTGTTGACCTACTATCTCCCCTTAAAGACCCCCTGACCCCCCCCCTAAAAAAGACAAAAGTAGCGAGGTGTGTAGTGGAAGAGGTTAAAACACAGTTTGCTGCAGTGACAAATGACAAATGAATGCTCTCCAGCCTCTTTTACAATGGCTACATCTGTTTGCTTTTCTGTCAAACAACTCACTGCACTGGAAAATAACTGTACTGCATTATATCAGCTCTAAATAGACCTATAAATTCCTAGCGCTCAGTATTTGTACTCTCAAAGGAGTTCTTCAGCCGTCCTCCATCAACAGTGGCTGTCCCTTTAATCTCCACTGATGTCACTTTTTTGCCAGCAGTCTAAGAATGAAAGCGAGAACAGCGCATGAGACAAGCAGAAACTTTTGCTTGTTTGCGATGATTAAATAAGAGAGAATGAGAAATCGTAGTGTGCCAGCGGTCAATATCAACTGCACGGGAGAGATAAAGTCTGCAGCTAAAGGCGAATGGAGTCACTTTGGATAAGCACGTTGAGAAAATAAAGCTCGAGCAAAGTGAAAAGTCACTTAAAAGTACAGCGAAGGGCTCCTGTAGGCAGTGCATCTGGTGATTGTGCATTATTTAAAAAGTGATATTAAGCTAAGGGTGCTGAGTGAGTTTACTAGGTCAAGGCCTCCGTGTCCAATATAGGCTCGTCTAGGCTGAGTATACACATGCATGCACACATGAGGGTACAAAAAACCCATAATGCAACGGAAGAATTTGTACTCCACGTCTGTTTCAGATGGATTCACACATTTACGCACACATGCACACAAACCCAGATGTGTGTACAAAGCCAGGGGGTGTTTTCCACAATTTTTGTTTGCCACTTTAGGTGTGTTTCATGTGGGTAGTGGAGCCTTTAGGGAAGCGAAAGGCCTCATAAATACATTATCACTCAGATGGCAGAAACACTGAAGGCTCCAGTGTTTCCATCTGAGGTGAAAGTGGTGGTTTATAGGTAGAGATTGGGGTGAATTAGTGTATTAGAAGGAAAATGAAAGAAGGTTTCTCTGCCTGTGCATTTTACAACCTGGTCTCACAGGAATCCATGAAATAGCCACGGATTTGCTTAACTCAAAATCCGTGGAATAGCCACAGAATCACTCAAATTTCTGTGAAACTGACACGGATTTCGCTACAATGCAAGTTAATGACAGTCATATCCCGTGGCTATTCCAACATACAAAGTGATTATGTACATTCACTGAGTGAATATTTAGAAAATAAAACATATATTTCTGGCTAGAAATGTGATCAAAATCCATTTTAATGCAGAAACTAAGTCAAAATTTAGATTTTTAACTAAAAATGAGAAAACTGTCCACCATGTTTTTTGTTCTGACTGCCGGGACCTTGAAAGTCACGTGACTTGGAACAAACCAATAGGAAAAAATATCCATGGAATAGCCACGGGATATGACTGTCATTAACTTACATTGTAGCGAAATCCGTGTCAGTTTCACGGAAATTTGAGTGATTCCGTGGCTATTCCACGGATTTTGAGTTAAGCGAATCCGTGGCTATTTCACGGATTCCTGTGAGACCATGTTCGGTGAACTGGTGTATTAGAAGGAAAATGAAAGAGGGTCTCTCTGCCTGTGCATTTTAATATCCTTTCACTCACTCCTGCTCCATGATCGCATGCATACACACACATCTGCATATACCTGCATGCATGCAGTTGTGAACACTGATAGACCTGCCCGGGCTCATTAATCTCTTCTTCTGTCATGCACACGCACACTTAAAAGTTGTCGAGTGGCTTTTTCTTCCGCATCATGACCAGCGTTCTCTATTGACACATTTTAATATTTCATCAGTTGACTATTTTTAGATGGCCATCGGAGGCATGAGCAGTCTGGAACACACACATATGCACGCACACGCACACACACACACACACACACAAAAGGGGATGCACAGTCCCAAATAGCTGCGTGCAACATAGTCACATACACACAGATTAACATGCACGCTGGCAAGCATCAGCAGCATGAAGCATGAAGACACTCAGTGTACTCTGTTGCTGTGGCGCACTAATCTGCTCAGCAGCTTGAGTGAAGGAGTGGATTCTGCTGCTGTGTGTATGTGTGTGTGTGTGTGTGTGTGTGTGTGTGTGTTCTTCTACTTCCTACATAGTGAGGACCGGAACACGTTTTTAACCAACAGAGTGAGGACATTTTTGCAAAGTGAGGACATTTCGGCCGGTCCTCACTTCTTTAAAGGCTTTTTTTAGAGTTCAGACTTGTTTTAGGGTTAAAGGTTACAATTAGGTTTATGTTAGGTAAGGCGCTAGGGAACAAGGTTATTATAGTAAACGAAAATGAAATGAAATAACGAAAGCTAGAATTGAAAAAACATTTTCATTAACTGAAATAAAAATGAGAGTTTAAAAAAAAAAGATAATTAACTGAAACTGTATTGTGTGGTTACAAAACTAACAAAAATTATAGTGAAAATGTCCTTCGTTTTCCTCTTTGCCAACTTTTTTCATACATAATGAAGATGGATAAGGCAAAGGAAATAATGGCAAATTCTACTGTGACCTCTTTTAATCTCCCACCCAACAAATACCCCATTACAAAAAACTAAAACTAATAAAAACTAAACTAAAACTAGCAAACTCACTCTAAAAACGAATTAAAACTAACTGAATTTGAAAACAAAAATTCACAATCCAATTAAAACTGAAACTAATGAAAAATTCTAAACAATTATAACCTTGCTTGGGAAGTCATTATTCCAATGAGGGTCCTCACAAAGATAGAAGTACAAGAACGTGTGTGTGTGTGTGTGTGTGTGTGTGTCTCGCAGGTGAGAGTGTGTGTATCTTGTATCTTTACATGCTCGTACACTGTGAAACCCAATGTTGCTTGTTTGTTATCATAACTAATTTTTCCTTTTCAATACAACAAAGATTTGTGCAAAAGTCATTATAACTTAAAATATTGAGTCAAATAGCAAGATTCATTTGAGTTAACTGGATTGTCTTTGTTGTCTTAACATAAAGTTATTTTGTAGCATGGTCATTCAAATATTTAAGTTGAAACAACAAATTGGGTTTTACAGTGTGTGTATAAATACAGTCAATCAAACCCCGGGGCTGATGAGTGAATACAGTGCAGAAGTGTCTATAACCTGCATTCTATGCAATGGAAAGCAGTCCTTTTGTATGTAAATCCATAGAAATATGACCTTACTTCTCTCTTGTTTATTACCTCATTAAACAGTTTACAGTCTCAATTGTTAGTTTTAAGTCTTCGCCGTAGCTTGATGTTCATTTTGTAAATGATGGTCTCATTTAAAGTAAAATACACGAGAAAGGCACGGTCAGCTTTAGGGCAGGGCTACTGTATCATTCACTACCACAATGTGTTTCCATTTCATGAAAGTTAACTGGAACATTTTGGTTGCTTAAAAATGTCTTTTTCAGTGTTTGGTTGGGCTAAAATACATAGAAGAAGGATTTTCTAATGGTAATCAAGCTACGGTGAAAATGTCAAACTCAAGGCTTCTCAGTAGAAGTCCAGAAATTATAGGGACTCTATTTCTATCCAGTCAATGGTATTTATGGTGTCAGTGGTATAAAAAATAGTAATTCATAATGGCCTTGAGTAAAGTTAGCATTGCAAGCCCTGCAAAATGTGCATGGAATTCATAAAAACAAGCTAGTCTACTACATCATGCTGTAAATGGCTATACAGTAATGATTAGGATTAGTTCAAGTCATCACATCTATAGCAAATGTAATCGAATCTCAGATTATTCAACCAGACAGCATAAGATATCTTCTTCAGTCAAGCTAGCTAGCTGTCTCTAGCATCTCCATGGTAACCAGCTCATGTCATGTTAATAATTGCTTTGCAAGGGATATTACTATGTGTATTCTGCTCGACATCCGGGAAGACACTTTGGGCAATTTAGTTGTGATATTGACATTAGTGATGAACATATGATGCAAAGAAGACACATTGTTTTTACTTCAGTGTGAACAGTCTGCTGTTAATGACATAATTAATTCTTAATTTAGTGGGCAGTATGCACTACCTACAGGTTGAGTAGGTAGGATAATAGTAATAATAATACACTTTATTTATAGAGCGCTTTACAAGGTACACAAAGATGTTTTACAGTTAAACAGTTAAAACACAGTGAAAATGCATTTATTCATTGCATGATGTGCATTAGTATGCCTCGCATGCGCATCACGTATATAGAGAATACTAATGCTTGTCATGCCTCCTATGCCTAGTTTTGGTTGCTAAGCTGTGATTGGAAGATCAATATTGGGGGAGGGGCTTAGTGAAGATTATTTTTGTTATTTTCTTTTCCTGCCATCCTGTGTTTTTCTTGCTTATTTGTCTATAACTGTCTCAAGCTGCACCTCATTTTTTTGACTAGTCAGGTGGTCAGTTTCTATTAAAACATCAAAAACATCAAACAAAATAACTATTCCTTGTGTTGTATGCATGTGTGTGTGTTTATGAGTGCTAAGCATGATATAGCATGATAGCATGTGCACATAAGCAGTGTATGCATGCAGGCCTGTACACTTCTGTTTGTCTTGATGCCTAATGTGTAAATATATATGCATGCCTGTGTATGTGTGCACATTTATGGCTTTATGTGCCTCTGCTGTACACTTGCATGTGTGCACTGTATGTGTGTGTGTGTCTCCCCTCTGTGCACTGTGAACAGCAGGCCAGCTGACACCTCAGTGAGGAT